>NW_026526821.1:78924508-80210758 GCF_024362965.1 Panthera pardus
TTTTCCTAGTTAACTTTTAAAACACCAAAACATTATTAAAAGCATTTATTTCTTTTATTAGACAGCAAAGATAATGCTCTTCCCAATTTACTGTAACAATAACCACACAACTTATGTTTGGGATATAAAATACAGTTTACTGAAATAAGTACTAAAGACTTATGTAATCATCATATCATAAATCACCTGCACCATAAGTATCTCAAAACAACCTTAAAATTCTAGGAAAATTTACAGTAACACAAATATTGGAAAGTACAGTTTGAGTATGTGCAAAACCTGCTTCCACCTGTCAGAAAATAAATGCCCAGTTGAAAGTAAACTAGAACTCTAACACTTTTCTTATTGCATTTGGTTAATAAAGTCAAATTCAAGCACATAAATAAAGTCAAATTCAAACACAAACATTTTTTAAAACCATTGTTTTAAAGAATCGTATTAGAAAAGAGGTAGTTTGGAAATCTTCGGAAATATCAGAACAGAAATCCAAAACCCACATAAGCAGTTCTTTACATGAGCATTTTCTCAACAATCAAGTTTTTGCAAATTAATCTTATCTAATGCACCTCGTCCAACTAGGCCTTTGGGCCCAGAAGTAGTTAATCTGCAATACAGCTTGTTTCTTTAGCCTCAAATACTATCTTACAAGGGTCGGAAATAAAATAAGAATCTGGCTAGAAAAGATCAGGGTACGCTCTTTAACAATCAAAAGTATAAGGAATAGGCCTTTCATTCCAGGAGACAGGCCATGACTATCCCGGGATGGTATCTGTAGTACAGTGCTCTCCTTAATATAATAAAATTTACCATTAAAATGACGAACGGTACACGAAGAAGAACCGTCATTAATTTTTTACAAAATAGGTATGAAGGTTCCAATCATGACTATTACAGTTCATTTTCAGCTATTTCAGGGCCGGTAGAAGGGTTTCATACACCCACACACCCCCAAGGGAGAGGAAAACCACCAACCTCCTCCCAGGGAGTTTAATGAAAATTAGCAGGTAAGAGAGGCCTCGGCAGCACGCTGAAATTTAAAGAGGGCGGCCGGAGGGCCGAAAGGTTCGGACTGCGGAGGAAAGCTTCGTCCTCGGACCCCACCTCCCCTCACCTTCCCGGCAGGGCGAGAGAGGCGAAGGCTCATTAGTGCCTTCGTTAATTGACACCTGTAATGAGGAAACTTTCCGAGAGGTGAGACCGCTCAGGCCCTGCCTGGCCAAAGCTCCGGGGCGGCCCCCTCTCGAGCGCCCAGGTAACCGGGCCGGGTTGGGCCCGAGGCGCCGCGGCGGCCGCGCCACCGCGCACCTTCCCGGGGCGCTAGGCCGGCACGCCGCCTGGCTCGGCCGTCGCCTCCCGCAGGCCGCGGCAGCCCGGGGAGCTGCGCGGGGCCCCCAAACCGTGCACCCCCACAGGCCGCCGCCGCGGCTACTTACTTTCATTTAACACCTCCACCAGGTCTGCGCAGTTCTCGCACATCGTTCGGCCGCCGCCCCCCCCCTCCCCCGCTTCGGATCGCAGTGACTGATCCCGACCGGCGGGGGGGAGGGGAGAGAGGCGGAGGAGGGGGCCGGCCGGCCGGCGGGGCGGGGAGGCGACGAGGGCGGGCGGCGGCGGGGACGGGGCGGAGAGCAGGAGTATGGGGGAGGGGGCCGGCGGTCCCCGGAGCGGGCGGGGGAGAGGAGGGGGGCGAGGGGAGGTGCGCAGGCCGGAGGGGCGCGGAGGCGCCGGCGGCGGGGAAGGGGGGGAAGGACGGGGGGAGGGGAGAGGGAGGGAGGGGGCGGGTGGGGAGAGAAGCAGCAGAGTCACTTCACCGACCAGACGCCGCGGCCACCGCTGACGCCGCCGCCATTTTAATAGAGCGTTCGGGCTGCGCTCGGCTCTTTCCGCCCGAGCGAAGGAGCCGACGAGAAACGCCTCGCGCTCTCATTCCTCCGCCTCCTTCCCTCGCTTCGCCTCCCGCCCCCCCACCTCTCCCTCCGCACACACGCCGCACGCTCCACACCCCGCCGCGGCCGGCTCGCCGCCCTCCCTTTCCTCTTCCGTCTGGCCTCCCCGCCCTCGGTCCACCCCCTCGGCGCGTTCGCCCACCCCGCCCAGCCCGGATCTCTGTCAGCGGCCGGAAGGGAAACACGAAGCCAGCGCGGCCGCGGGGGGAGTCCGAGTGAGTAGGGGAAGATGGCGGAGGCACCGAGCGGCTCGCGGTTGCGCGGCGTCGCCCACAGCGGCCCACTCCGCGGGCTGCGAGGTCCCGGCGAGCGCCGGGTCACTCGCGCCGCCCTGTTCCCCGCCCTTGCGCTTCGCCATTTTTCCTCCGGGCCCACGAAGGGGGGGGTTTGATGCCGATTCCTCCCTCCCAGCGCTCAGGTTTTTGGGGGGTGGGGGAGGCAAGGGGTTCACGGAGAAGCCGGGCCGAAGCGACGCCGCAGCCCAAGTTGGGGCACACGGCCCTCTCCCCGCGGGGCTTTGTGAGAATGGAACAGCCCAGGGGCGGCGTAACCTGCATGCGTGTCGATCGCTACCCTCGATTCTGTAAGGCTCATCCGTCCTCGAGCTGTAAGACACCTTGACGTGACTAGAAATGGCGGAGTGAGGAGCGTTCACATGGCATCGCCTCCCTTGTACGCGAGAGGGCCCCGCACCAATTGCCTGCAACTCTACAACTCTTTACCTGAAATAGCACATTCTTCTCTGCGAAGAGCAGATCGCCAGGGTATTAAGATGGGAAACGGAAAATGAAGAACCGGAAGGAAAGGGGACACTCCGCTCAAGTTGGTAGTGTTAACTAGTTAGCATTAGGAAAATTTTCCTCACACCTGCACTTAATACGTCCTCACTGATTTCCATACCCAGTACGTTTTATAGAGATGTGACTGAAGAGACCGAAAGGGCGTGTACGTAATCTTATAACTCTGTCACCCAAGCAGCTATTAACACTAGTAATTGGTTTAAAGGTTGTGTCGAGGTTGGGTCCCACCGTCGTTCCATGCCAGGACCACCTTGCCAGTGTTCTTACAGAGTTTCTGCCCACCTGTTTTACACTGCTCCATATGAGCAGGTGAGATTTCCGAGCTGTAGAGAGATTCTGCCATCCTCTCCCCTTCTTCCCATCTTTACTGTAAAACTCGGGTTTCTGCACAGTTGACTTTTGGCATCCATAGCAGACATGGACCAGCCAGCATCCATTCCCACCCACCCCTCTTACCTGCCCACAAGGAAACTTGCCAAACCCAAATTTTGTCCTGTTTTTCAGGTGGCAGCTAGAGACTCTGGTCTCTGGAAGGAAAGCCCCAAGGAGTACTTGTTACAGGTTTAAAACAGTCATGGTAGGGCTGAACCTATGTTTGGGTCCTTGCCAGTGAAACGTGAGCAGAAATCTGCAGAGTGGATCTTTTGGAAAGAATTGCCCATTCCTAATAAAAGAAGGGGACAGGGGCGCCTGGGTGGCTCGGTCGGTTAAGCCTCCTACTCTGAAACTCCTGATTTCAGCTCAGGTCATGATCTTGTGGTCGTGAGATTGAGCCCCGCGTTGGGCTCTGTGCTGAACGTGGAGCCTGCTTAAGATTCTCTCTAAAATAAAGAAAATAATAAAATGCTTTGAGAATCTAGAGTATTGTTGTCATAAATGATCATTGCTCTTCAGTCACCACTTAAATGCTCAGCACACTTTTTCTGTAAAGAGCCAGATAGTAAATAGTTTCGGCTTTATAGACAAGCCAACTTCCTTATCACAACTACTTAACTGTTAGAACAAAAGCAGCCGTAGACAGTACGTGGTGGAAAAAGTATGGCTGTGTTCCAATAAAATTTAACTTACACTGAAATTTGAAATTCATATCTTCATGTGTCACAAAATACTATTTTTCTCTTGATATTTTCAACTATTTAAAAATAGAAAACCATTCTTAACCTGCAAACCATACAGAAATGGAACTGGCCAGATTTGGCCTATGGGCTATAGCTTACCAACAACACTTTATCTACTTCAACTGCTTGTTGACAGTGAAAAGCATAAAAGACCATGAAAAACAAGGTTGTCTGCCTCCTAACTAGAATCTTAACTCTTCTGTGCTGATTTAGTATCCGTATCAACGAGACATTTTAATGTATTTGAAAGTTGTACATTCTAAAAGTATGATGAAGCAGAATCTCTGCTAAAATACCCCTAAATCCTTATAAATCTGGATTTTCCGACCAGTAATCAGCAATGACTATACACCTTCAATAGCTAAGATTGTTTTCAATACTTTGTATACATGTCACCATCTAGTGGTAGAATCATGCTTTCAGTAAAATTATACAATCTATGAAATTTTTAATTCTTGAGCTTTGTAATATATACATAGTATATTCCTAGCTCCTTCCCTGAAAACCAGCCTCACGTAAACAGCTTTGGAAAACTAATCTTGCCATAGAAATTATTTGCCCTTCGTAGCATTCTGGTTATTACTGAATACAGGATTTTGTCTGGAGTTTGGCGTTAAAGCCTGATTGTTACTGTTAGAGGCCAGAGTTAACCGCAGAATTTACTCTTGTCCCTCACACCCACACTTATCCCTGTTTTGTGGAACTTAGGAACATTATTAGAGGCAAGTATGCTATTTTATTCTTTCCACAGCACCCAGCCCAATGCTTTGTGCATAAGATCAGCAAACTACTGTTTGGTTCTTAACTTGCTAGAGTGATTGTTTTTATAAATAAATTGGATTATTACACTTCCCTACCTAAAACCCTTCAATATTCCTGTTGCATTAGAATAAACTCTATTTGAGCCTTCCCTAACCTCTGTGGTTTCCAACCTCACTCTTATTACATTCCAGCCACACTGGTCTGCTTTCAAACATAAAATCTTTTCTGCTCTGGGTCTTGGTGAATGTTGTTTATTCCTAGGACATGCTGTCTTAATTTTGAAATGGCTGTGTCCTCACAGTTTCAACTTAGACATCATCTCAAAAAATAACTCCCCTCCCCTAGAATATTCTATAATACTCTGTTCATTTCCTTCACAGCTCTTACTAACCTTTATTATTACTTTATTTCTGTTTATTTGTAATGGGGACATAGACTGCAAATAAACAATTTTTAAAGTAAGAATGGCAGTAGACAGTCCAGTCAGGACTGGTACAGTGGCTCAAGGTTATGAACCCAAGTTGTTTATTTCCATTTCACCTTCCACACATTGGTTTGTCACCTCCTAGTTGTAAACTGGCCACTATAGCACCAACTGTCTGCTTTAAAGAAAGAAGGAGGAAAGATGATGATGGTCTGTCTTGGTTTGGATTCCCCACAAAGCAAGCCCTGAAATAACAAGTGAAAATAGTTTTATTTTGTTAGCATCCAAGAAATATTGGTAGGATAGTGGAGAAATGAGATAGGAAATGGGAGAGTAAGTGTCCAATAAAAGATTCATTATCAAGCCCCGTAATCCTAAAGGTAACTGAAGCCTAATCCCCCTGGTAAATTCTGCAAACCAATATAAAACATGTGCCTTAAAATCGTCTTACCCTACCCCCCTCCCCCACCCCAAAAAACAAAACCTCCTACCCAAGGGACAAGGAAGCTGGGTATTTACATGTACTCTCTTTAATTGTTGTTAGGGGAGGGGTTGTGGGCAGGCAGCAAAGCAGGCTTCCTTGCTCAACCAGGAAGGCATAGAAATGCAGGTGCCAGCAGTTGGAAGTCTGGCCACCAACTGTATGCTGAAGTGATAAGAACTAGAGGATATGGGCAGAGCACTGTGACAGGATCTGGTACACCCCCCTTCTCTCTTCTGTCTTTCTTGAATATAGTTACGAAAATCTGGAGAACAGCAGCCATCTTGAAACAATAAACCTGTGAGCAAAAAGCAAACGCCAAGGCACCAAAAATGGCAGAGTGGAAAAAGAAAAGGCCTGAGTCCCTTGTGGCTTTGCTGAGCTGCTGAATCGGTGCTAGCAACTGCCTACTTGTTGCTGCATAAGATATTTGGTTATCTAACAAATACAAAACTCTAAAGCCACCATAAAGTATTTATAGCCTAAATGCAGTCATGAAAAATAGTGCGGTAGTTAGAATAATGTCCCCAACCCCCAAACATGCCTATGTCCTAATCCCCAGAATTTGTGAATATGGTACCTTAAGTGGCAAAAGGGACTTTCCAGATAAGGACTTTGAGACAGGGAGATTATTTTCTATTCCTGTGGACTCAATTTTTTACATGAGACTTGAAAATTAGAGAACCTTTCCCAGCTTTGGGCACAGGGAGCTGTGACTGTGACTACATAAGAATGGTTGGAGAGGGCCTCCTGGGTGGCTCAGTGGGTTAAGCATCTGACTCTTGATTAGGGCTCAAGTCATGATCTCACGGGTTCGTGGGATTGAGCCTCATGTCGGGCCCTGCACTGACAGTGCAGAGCCTGTTTGGGTTTCTCTCTCCCCGCCTCTCTCTGCCCCTCCCCAGTTCGTGATCTCTCTCTCTCTCTCTCTCTCTTTCAAGATAGATGATGAAATGAAACGAAATGAAATGTTGGAGAGATGCAACATTCCTGACTTTGAAGATGAAGGGAAGTGGGCCTTGAGTCAAGAAATGTGGGTGGTCTCCAGAAGATGGAAAAGACAAGGAAACAGAATCTCCCTTTCAGCCTCCAGAAAAGAACCCAGCCAGCCCTGCTGACATCTTGATTTAGCCCAATGAAACCCATGTTGGACTACTGACTTACAAAACTGTAAAATGATGTTTGTTAAATTTAGTTTTAAGCCATAAATTTGTGGTAATTTGTTTCAGCAGCAATAGAAAACTAATAGAAGTGATGTGCAGATCTAGAGAATAGCATATGCAAAACTCCTGATACAAAATTCCTTGCTTCTTTCTAGGAACAGAAATAAAGCCAGTATGACTAGAACATAGTTGGGAGAGAAGGCCCATGCCAGACTTAACAGAGCACTGCAAACATTGTTAAGATTTTGGCCTAGATCCTAAAAGCAATACAAAGCATTTAAGTGTGTAAGCAACACAATCAGGTTTTTATTAAAATATTCAGACTAGAGGTGCGTGGGTGGGTCAATAGGTTAAGCATCTGACTTCAGCTCAGGTCATGATCTCGAAGTTGGTGAGTTTGAGCCCCACTGTCAGCGCAGAGCCCACTTCGGATCCTCTGTCTCCCTCCATCTCTGCCCCGCCCCCCCCCTCCCATGCTGTGGTTCTCTCTCTGTCAAAAACAAATAAACATTTAAAAAATAAAGATATAAAATAAAATATTCAGACTAATGGGGCACCTGGGTGCCCCGGTCAGTTAAGCATCTGACTCTTGATCTCAGCTCAGGTCTTGACCTCAGGGTCATGAGTTCAAGCCTTGTGCTGGACTCTGCACTGGGCATGAAGCCTATTAAAAAAAAAAATTGTTTAAAATATTCAGACTAATATGTAGAGAGTAGATTAAAGATAGGGACAACTGGGGGTTATTAATATTAATCCAGAAAGATGATGATAAGCTTGGACTAGGATAACAAAGAAATGGAGAAAAGGGAGTCCATTCTAAGAACATTTTAGAGGTGAAAAGAACAAGACTTGATTGATGGGTATGGGGAGAGAAAGTATCAGGGCTATCTCCAAATAAGAGATTTGCCAAACTGGGTAAATGATGCTGCCATTCACCACATTGGGGATCACTTAAAGGAGGACCACAGGGAGATGGGATCAATAATGACAAGTACTATTTTGGAAGCACTCAGTTTGAGGTGCCTGTGAGGTAACTAGGAGTTGTTGACCAGGCAGTTGTTTGAATCTAAAGCTCAAAATAAAACTCAGGACTGCAAATATAAAATCAATCCTTAGTATGGTAGCTCTTTATGGGGAAAGATAACTGCTATACCTCTAGCATTATAAATTCTAGGCATGAAGAACAACCAAAGAACCAGTTCCCTCAGCTGTCCCCTCTTATCAGGAAAGCAAAAACTTTCCAGAAGCCCCTCTGGCTAACTTTACTTTCTCATTACCTAGAACTCTGTCACATGGCCACCCTTAGAGCTCAAGGAAAGCTTGAGCTCTATATGTGTATATATATATATATATATATATATATATATATATATACACACACACACACATACATACATATATTACTTGATATACATACATATATATACACACATACATATATACACTTGAGCTCTATGTATGTATGTGTGTGTATATATACATATACACACACACATATATATAAATGTATAAAATATATATATTTTGTATGTTAACATAATTGACAAAGTCAATCCTCACTGCCAACTAAGCCAAATCAAACCAATAAAATGTCTAACTTCATTCTTCAAATTACTAAATATATATTTTATAATGTATATTTTATAGATTTGGATATTTTGAGGAATATTAAAGACACCAAAAAATACATTTTGGAACATCTTACAGGTTAGATAACTAAAGTAATAAAGTAAAATAATTAAAATTTTTAAAGCTATACAATAAAATACTGTTTCTATTGTTTGTGTTTTTTAAATGTTTATATTTTATTTATTTATTTGGGGTGGGGGTAGAGAGTGAGCAGGGAAGGGACAGAGAATCCCAAGCAGACTCCACACTGTCAGCACAGAGCTCGATGCAGGGTCTGATCTCTGTAGGCCTGAGCTGGGGTCAGAAGTCAACTATTTTAACATGCACCTCAGGTAATTCTGGTATAGGTGGTCCTTGCCTGATACTATGAGAAACACTTGAGATAGGTTTCATCCCGTTTCTTCAACATACGCTTCCCTATATTTGAAAGTAGGAGGTCTGGTTTCTCTTGTAACTGACTTTTCTTTGGCTCATAATATCCAGAACTTTTTTTACCTTCTCCTCATATAATATGGTTTTAGTTCTATACAGGAACCCGATGGAGAAATTAAGCCTTGTCTAGAGAATAGCAATGTTTTTATAAAACATGGTACCTAGAAGTATAGTCTAACAGCATACAATAGCATAAAATTATAATCTCTCTTGTTCTGGACAACATACTTCAATTAATGTAGCCACATAATATTTGGCCACTCTCTAGTTAATTGAAATATTTAAGTTTTGGGGCACATGGGTGACTCCATGGTCAAGCATCCAACTCTTGATTTTGGCTCAGGTCATCATCCCAGGGTTGTGGGATCAAGCCCTACGTCAGGCTCTGCACTGAGCATGGAGCCTGCCTAGGATTCTTCCTGTCCCTCTCTCTCTTCCTCTTGCCCCTCTCCCCTGCTCATATGTGCTCTCTTTCTCTCTCTAAAATAAATAAATAAGTATTGAAAAACTGAATAAAATATTTAATATAAAATAAATATAATATAAAATATTCCACATGTCCTGCCCGTAAACCAAATTTTTCCTTTTATTTGTGCAATTGCTTTTTTTTACCTACTTGCAATATTTTTCAATGATGTCTTCCTGTTGTAGCCCCTTTTCTGTTTATAAAAGTAATATTACTCATTGTAAAAACTATAGAAAAATATGAAGAAACTAAATATTATTATCCCATACCCAATCATAGGTACTATCAACATCTTGACACATGTCCTTTCATTCTTTAATAGGCATGTAAATCTTTTTATTATAATGGGACTAAACTGTTTAGATGAGATAAACATTAAGTTTTTTTTTCATGTTCCCATGTACAGATACATATCACTTTTATTGCCCATAGGATAACATTGCATTATATAGTCAAAATAATTTCATTAAACTGGACTTAATTGATGAACATAAGCAATACCGCAATAAACGAATATGTTCATCTCTGTGTACTATTTCATTTATTCTCTTAGGATAAATATTAGCAATAAAGTTATTGAATACAACCATCTTCAAATGGACCCTTTGTGTCCTGGATGTTTGTTCTCTGTCTCCTCTGTTGGCTTCTTTTCATCTCTGAACACTGGTGTGCCTGGGGCCCAGCGCTAAACCTCTTCTCATTTACTTACTAGGCAATCACATCCAGTCCCATGGATTTAAATACCACCTAACAATTTGGGGCACCTGGTGGCTCAGTCGGTTGAGTGTCCAACTTCGGCTCAGGTCATGATCTCTCAGTCTGTGAGTTCGAGCCACACGTTGGGCTCTGTGCTGACAGCTCAGAGTCTGGAGCCTTCTTTGGATTCTGTGTCTCCCTCGCTCTCTGCCCCTCCCCCGCTCATGCTGTGTGTGTGTGTGTCTCTCTCTGTCAAAAAAGAAATAAAACATTTTAAAAATTTAAATAAATACACAAATAAATACCACCTAACAACTAATAAATTCATATCTCCAACCCATCCTCTCCCCTGAAGCTCTCTTGAAATCTCCACTTACCTAAGGAGTATTTTTAACTTAAGTCCAAATTTGCATTTTCTTTTTTTTGTTTTATTTATTTAAGTAATTTCTACACCCAACATGGGGCTCAAACTCATGACCCCGAGATCAAGAGTCACACACACTTCCAAGTGAGCCAGCTAGGTGCCCCTGAACTTTTGGTGATCTTTGCCAAACCTACCCCATTTCAATAAATGGTAACTTCATCTATCCAGTTGCTTAGGCCAGAAATCTTGAGTAACTCCTCTTTCTCTCATGTTCCATCTGTGATGCAAATCCTGTTGGCATCAAACAGGATTTCAAGATATATCCAATTTTGAAAATACATCCACAATCTGGCCACTTCTTAGTACTCCCACCCTAGTGCAAACCACACAATCACTTCTTGCCTAGATTACAAATTGAATAATGCCACTTCTCTGATCAAAACTTCCAATGGCTTCTGTTTTTACTCCTTGCCATGACCTGTAAGTCCCTTCATGATCTGATCGCTCTCCCCTCTCGAAGTTCTCTACCACTTCCTCCTCACTCATTCCACCCTAGCCTGACTAAACACCTTGTTCCTCTAACACGGTGATTTTCAGCCCAAGATATTTTCTCCCCAGGAGACATTGTCAATGTCTGGAGACATTTTTGGTCGTCACAAGAAAGGAGGTGTGCTAATGACATCTAGTGTGTGGAGGCCAGGTATCCTGCTATAAACAATTCACAATGCACAGGGCAGCCCTGTGCAGTAGAATGCACGTAGCTCCCATAGTATTTTGTTCATATTCTTTATTGCAGATTATCTTTTTCACTATCCGCCTTTGTCATCAAAAGGAGAGTTTGTCAACTGCAGACAGAAAGAATGTGTCTGGCACACAGTAGGTACATAAAAGCATTTTGAAAAAACTCACTATGTTATCTAATAGTTTATTGGAAAAAAAGCTTATTTAGCAAACTGGTGTCAACACACTGCTATTGATAAATTGCCTTATTGTTCCCAATGTTCACCACCCCACCCTCCCCAGTTAAAGAAATATTCTTCCCTGACCTTCCCAGGTGACTTACACTGGATGCCTATGAGAAGAAGAGAATTCCTCTGCCTGTTTATGGCAGCATTGGACTGTGACTTGCTATGGCCAATAGAACGCAGTGATTTCAGTTCTGAGTAGCAGCTATACTGAGGAGTCATTGATCACATAGTTCTATCATTGCTCTTTTCCCCTGCCATGAGACTGAAGGAGTCCTCCCTCAGCCTGAACTGCAGAATGACAGAGACACATGGAGCAGGGCCACACCTAACTTGCAACTTGAGTGAGAAATGTGTCATAAGAGAGGTGCCTCATTTGTCTCGGTCAGTTAAGCGTCCCACTTCAGCTCACATCATGATCTCACAGTTTGTGGGTTCCAACCCCGCTTCGGGCTCTGTGCTTTCAGTGCGGGGCCTGCTTGGGATCCTCTCTCTGTCCCTCTTTCTGACCCTCCCCCATTTGCACATGCTCACTCTGTCTCAAAATAAATAAACTTAAAAAAAAGAAAAAAGAAAAAGAAATGTATCATAAGCCAATGAAACTTGGGGTTGTTAGTAATCAAATAAAAACCTCTGGAAGGCTCATCAAACACCTACTCTAGCAAAACTTAAAGGTAATTGAACCTATATTCAATGGAATATAGTTCTTACTGAGGTGAATCTAATTAAGCATATTAATTATAATATACTATTTACCAGGGCCTGATGAAGTTGCCATTTTCTCACTTGTTTAGCTGTCCAACGTACACAAGTTACAACAATCAAGTTTCTCCTGGCACTACATAGTAATTAATTACTGTACACAGTAGGAGCACAAAAAAACGGAGTTCCTTTAGCTTTCAATTGATTACTTTGTCCTCATACATTTTACACTTAAATTCTTTCATCTCCTTCATACTGCTCTCCTCCATCTTCTTATGTTCTGCTTCCTGTTTCCTTCCTTTAGAAATTCTAAATCCTGGGGCACCTGGGTGGCTCAGTCAGTCAAGCATCAAACTTCGGCTCAGGTCATGATCTCACAGTTGATGAGTTTGAGTTCCGTGTCAGGCAGGCTCTGTGCTGACAACTCAGAGCCTGGAGGCCGCTTCAGATTCTGTGTGTGTGTCTCTCTCTCTGCCCCTCCCTGGCTCGCGCTCTGTCTCTCTCTCTCAAGTATGAAGAAACATTGAAATAAATAAATAAATAAATAAATAATTTTTAAAAAAGGAATTCTAAATGCTGAAAAAATAAGTAACAGAAACTCCAAACTATGGTTATAGTTGGGTCAAAGGAGACTGAGGCCAAGAGAAGGGACCCAATAAAATGGCCCAATAAACACTTTAGAACTGTCAAACTTGTAGTGTTTGGAAAACTGCTCTCACTAAAAAAAAAAAAAAAAAAAAAGAAAACTGCTCTCACTTCATTTCATTCAAGAAGGATCTTAGAAATGTTTGTCCCAGGAACTTCATCATGTTGAAGTACTGATCCAAGATCACAACTTGCCCCTGGACTACACAGTGGCAACAGGTTAATGCATTAGTGAGGCATGCAGCAGTAGCATAGGCTAGCTGACCAATGAGCTGAAATGTGTCAGACAGAAAATTGGGGTAAATGCCCTCCTAGGAGCTTTCCTTAAAGTCTGTGATTCTAAATTATGAAGAACTCTCTAGTAAAAATGTTCTGAACTAATTGATATATTTTAACTATTTTCTACAAATTCACTGCCTTCATGTATCACATAGCAGAGCTATCTTTGGTAACTGAAATTTGGAATAAGGCAGAAAATAAAATTTAAATTATACTACCCTTTAAATCAAGATGTGATGCCTAGCTGTAATTCTACTCCTCAATCCATGCTAAAAAAAGTAGATTAGGGTGCCTGGCTGGCTCAGTCAGAAGAGCATGTGACTCTTGATCTCAGAGTCATGAATTTAAGCCCCATGTTAGGTGTGGAGATTACTTAAACAAACTTAAAAAAAAAATAGTTGGTTATTATGTGAGATATTTCTAGAAAGTACTCTGTTTGGTTGGTGTCCAAGACAGACCAATTTATGTTAAATTTCATCCGTGATTCAGGGAACAATACTTCAGTTTTATTTCACCTGGCCTTATTAGGAGATATTAGGCACCAGCCACTGTCAGATAAAAAAATGGATCTTTCAGTATGTGTAAAACAACTGAAAATTTAATAAGTATATCTCATTACTGATCAAAATGTTGAGGTTGGGGCGCTTGGATGGTTCAGTCGGTTAAGTGTCAGACTTTGGCTCAGGTCATGATCTCACGGTTTGTGAGTTCGAGCCCTGCATTAGGCTCCATGCTGACAGTTCAAAGCCTGGAGTCTGCTTCGGATTGTGTCTCATTCTCTCTGCCCCTCCCCCACTTGTGCTCTGTCTGTCTCTCAAAAATAAATAAATGTAAAAAAAAAATTTTTTTTTAAAGGTTGAGGACCATTTTTTAACAGTCGTTAAATTAATTACCACAGCCCAATTGAACAGCAGAGCGCATTCCATGAATTAAACCTTACCACGGGGGCACCCAGACAGCACAGTCAGTTAAGCATCCAACTCTTGATATCAGCTCAGATCATGATCTCATGGTTTGTGAGATCAACCCTGTGTCGGGCTCTGCACTGAGCATGGAGTCGGCTTGGGATTCTCTCTCTCCCTCTCTCTCTGCCCCTCCTCCGCTTGTGTGTGTGCACTCTCTCACTCTCTCTCAAAATAAATAAACATTTAAAAATAAAATAAACTTTTACCATTTGTTGAATTAACATTCAACGTAGAAGTTGCTACATGGTCCATCTCCCTTCATTTCTGGACATTTGTCATAATTTTACTTTTACTCTTTACGCTTTCACTCTAAGCCTTTTTTCACTCTTGCTCTGCCTAGTCTTTTCCTTAACTGAAACCTAAATAAAGAAATATTTCTTCATGTCAGCATAACTGAAGTTTTTTGAGCTTCCACAGATATGAGACTGTTTCTTCTTTTTCATTTCCTCTAATTCTGCTAGAAGCTTAATAGAGATTCCTGCAAGCTACTGCTTTCATTAGAATTAATGTCTAAAAATAGTTCTGAAATGCTACCATGGGTTTGTGTTTGTTGTGTGGGGTTGGGTGGATGAACTGAAGCAAAGGAGGCAGAGAATTTGTCAATGAACTCAACAAGACCACACTTCTGGAGGTTTCTTTTTCTTTTCTTTAGTATAAGGAGCCAAAGCAAGTTAAATAGGAAGCAGGGTACCAGGACAATTGTAACAAAAAACTCATCCAAAGATCCATTTAAAGGTAGAATTTATGTCAAGGGAGCTTCTTTTTATTTATTTGTTTGTTCTTTTAAGAATTTTTTTTCATTTTTAAGTAATCTCTACACCCAAGGTGGGGCTCGAACCCACAATCCTAAGATCAAGAGTTGCATGCTATATAGATTGAGCCAGCCAGGTGCCCCAAGGGTGCCTCTTGAGTCATCTGATATTAAATTGTTAAAGGCAAATTTTCCCACTACAAAATTTCCTGTATTGACTAGAACATAATAAATACTAAGACGAAGAATAAAGTATAAAACAGTAGGGGCACCCAGGTGGCTCAGTTGGTTAAGCATCCAACTTCAGCTCAGGTCATGATCTCATACTTCATGAGTTTGAGCCCCAGATCAGGCTCATCTGACAGCTCAAAGCCTGGGCCTGCTTCGGATTCTGTGTCTCCCTCTTCCTCTGCCCCTCCCCTGCTCATGCTGTGTCTCTCTCTCTCTGTTTCTCAAACAATGAGTAAACATCAACATTTAAAAAGTATAAAACAGTAATATGCATACAGAAATAGAAAAAAAAAGCGAAGAAGTAGACAATCTTCAAACAGAATATGTATATAAGACGTTATTAAAAAAGTGGCTTAGGGGGCAAGTGCTTAGTCTTTTGGGGTGAAAAATGTTTCCCATACCATTTACCAAAAGTACAGAATTAAACTGTAAAGGTACTAAAAGAAAATACAGGAGAAAATAATCTTAGATTGTAGAAGGCCTTTACTCTAGGCATGACATGAAAAATAAAATCCATACACTGATAGATTTGACTACATTTTTAAAATATGTTCTGTCATTTTATTTATTTATTCATTTATTTATTTGCAAGACAAGAGAATCCCAAGCAGGCTCCACACTGTAAGCCCAGAACTGGATGTGGGGCTTAATCCCACAACCCAGGATTATGACCTGAGCCAAAATCAAGGGTCAGACACTCAACCAACTAAGCCACCCAGATGCTTCTAGATTTGACTACATTGAAAAAAGCTGTTTATATGGGGGCCTGGCTGGCTTATTAGGTGAAGCATGTGACTCTTGATCTAGGGGTTGTGGGCTTGAGCCTCATGTTGGGTGTAGAGATTACTTAAAAAATAAAAAAATTAAAGTTTTTAAATTCTGTATATGTAATCACCATAAATAGAATTGAGAAAAAACCCAGAAACTGAGGAAACTATTCTAACATTACAAATACTATTCCACTTGTACAAGTAAATGCAAAGTACAAAAACCTAAATAGGACAAAAAATAGGCTGGCATAAATTGGAACTATATTTTCTTAAGTAAAAAACATTCAACCTCGGAGCACCTGGGTGGCTCAGCCTGTTATGCATCCAACTTTGGCTCAGGTCATGAGTCATGATCTCACGGTTAGTGAGTTCAAGTCATGATCTCATGGTTCATGGGTTTGAGTCCTGTGTCCGGTTCTGTGCTGACAGCTCAGAGCATGGGGCCTGCTTTGGATTCTGTGTCTCCTTCTCCCTCTGCCCCTCCCTGACTTGCACTCTCTCTCTCTCTCTCAAAAATAAATAAACATTAAAAACAAAAGTTTAAAAAAAATTCAACCTCATTAGGTACCATGAAAGAAAAAAAATTTTTTTTAACTTTTTGTTTTTAATGTTTATTTATTTTTGTGAGAGAGAGAGCAGGGAAAGGGCAGAGAAAGAGGGAGACAGAATCCAAAGCAGGCTCCAGGCTCTGAGCTGTCAGCACAGAGCCCGACACAGGACTCAAACCCATGAACCATGAGGTCATGACCTGAGCCAAAGTTGAATGCTTAACCGATTGAGCCACCCAGGAGCCCCTCAAAGAATATTTTTAATGATAATTCCTAGCTTGGGCTGAGGTAGAGAGAAATCACAAACTGTAATATGTTATTGGTGAGAATATAAAATTGGTTCAACTTACCCGGAGAGAAACTTGGCAATATGTATTAAAGTCTTTAATTTGGGGGGCGATTGGGTAGCTCAGTTGGTTAAGCAGCTGACTCTTGATTTCAGCTCAGGTCATGATCTCATGGTTCATGAGTTCAAGCTTCTCATCAGGTTCTGCACTGACATCGCAGAGCCTGCTTGGGATTCTCTCTCCCCTGCTCTCTGCCCTTCCCCTGCTCGCATATGCTCACTCTCTCTCTCTGAAAATAAATAAATAAACATTTAATAAATAAATAAATAAAGTCTTTAATTTTATATATGCTCTGACCCAGAAATTCTGTCTAGTAATTTATCTAAGGACAGAGAGCTAAGACTTAGTTATAAGAATGCTCATGAAAGCTTTGCTTTAATAGTAAAAAACCAGCAGCCATCTAAATGTCTTAGTAGTAAAGTAAATTAAAACATGTTCATGCAAAGAAATATCATGCAGTCACTAAAATAGATGTTGCATAGTATTTAATAACCTGAAAATATGTTATAAGTAGTGCATACAACTTTTTTTTAATATATGAAACAGGGCCTCCTGGATGGCTCAGTCAGTTAAGCCTCTGACTTCTGATTTCAGCTCAGATCATGATATTACCATTAGTAGGATCGAGTCCCATATCGGGCTCTGTGTTGACAGCTCAGAGCTTGCTTGGGATACTCTTTCTCTCTGCTCCTCCCCTGCTCACACTCTCTATCTCTCTTTCTCTCAAAATAAATAAATAAAACATTTTAAAAGATAAAAATAAATTGGGGGGCGCCTGGGTGGCTCAGGTAAGCATCTGACTTCAGCTCAAGTCATGATCTCATGGTCCATGAGTTCAAGTCCCGCGTCAAGCTCTGTGCTGACAGCTCAGACCCTGAAGCCTGCTTTGGATTCTCTGGCTCCCTCTCTCTCTGCCCCTCCCCTGCTTCCACCTGTTCACTTGCTCTCTCGCTCTCTCTCAAAAATAAACATTAAAAAAATTAAAATAAAAAAATAAAAATAAATTAGGGCACCTGGGTGGCTCAGTTGGTTAAGCGTCTGACTTTGCCTCAGGTTATTATCTTGCGGTTTGTGAGTTCAAGCCCCATATCGGGCTCAGGCTCATTGCTGTCAGCGCAAAGCCCACTATGAATCCTCTGTCTCCCCTCCCCTCTATGCCCCTCTCCTGCTCATGTTTGTTTTCCCTCTCTCCCTCTCTCTCTCTCAAAAATAAACATTAAAAAAAATTTAAAAATATTAATAAATAAAAATAAAAGAAATATAAATAAATGAAACTGTATGAACTATATGGTTCCACTCTATTAAAAAAGGTTAAGAAACAATGGGTTAACAGTAAGTTAACAGTTAACTTTTGTTGGAGGGATTACAGTTAATATTTTTTCTTTTTGCTTCTCTACATTTGGCATACTTTCTACAATGAAGTCTTACTATTATAATTTTAAAACAATAAAAGTTCTTGTTCATACTTAAGCTACACGAATAAAGCCCATAGCTCAATTAGGATTCAATTAGGGAACAGAACCACTATGAATATTATGAACTAATGAATTCATTATAAGAACAAGAGCACCCATAATTGTGGGAGAAGCAGCAAAGACTACTGACTCTGCATCTGGTGGTCAAAATGGGGTCACTATTGGTCAGCAGGGCCCTCAGGCAAGAACTAGAGCATGAGTCCAAGCGAAAAGGAAAGGACGATCCGCAATCCTTGTCTCTCACCATCTCTATCTAGTCAAGATAACCTTCAGAAAGCAAGCCTCACTTCCACCACATATTTCTTTCCTTCCCTCCCCTCCCACGCCCTCCCCTCTTATCTTTCTTTCTTTCTGTTTACATATTTTTGAGAGAGAGAGTGGGGGAGGGGCAGGGAGACGGAGACACAGAATCTGAAGCAGGCTCCAGGCTCTGAGCTGTCAGCACAGAGCCCGACGCAGGACTTGAACTCACTCCCTGTGAGATCACGACCTGAGCCAAAGTTGGCCACTCAACAGACTGAACCACCCAGGCGCCCCTCTTTCTTTCTATTTTTAAGTGGTCTCCACAGGTAACCTGGGGCTTGAACTCACAACCCCAAAATCAAGAGTCTTCAGCTCCACCCACTGAGCCAACCACGAGTTCCTCCACCACCCATTTCTCACCAAATCTTTTTTGGACGATTTCAACCCAGAACCATTCATGTAAGGGTGATGGGTACTTTTTAGACAATCAACCCTTATTTTTTATTTTATTTTATTTTTTTTTTTAAGAGAGGAGTTACTCTTTTTTTTTTTTAATTTTTTTTTTTTTTTAACGTTTATTTATTTTTGAGAGAGAGAGAGACAGAGCATGAACGGGGAAGGGTCAGAGAGAGGGAGACACAGAATCTGAAACAGGCTCCAGGCTCTGAACTGTCAGCACAGAGCCCGACCTCACGGACTGCGAGATCATGACCTGAGCCGAAGTCGGCCGCTTAACCGACTGAGCCACCCAGGCGCCCCAGACAATCAACCCTTATAATATTCCAAAGGAAGATAATTTCTAAGGACTCATTAGAAATTCCCCTCTACTCCAAAATGGTATTTCACAGCAAAGTCAGATGCTCAACCACATACCATCTGTGTGATTTGGGGTAAGTCATTTAATTGTGTCCATTTCCTAATCTGTAAAATGGGGAAAAGAATAGAATCCATGTGTGAGAAGACTTGTGAGAATTGAGATAATACATGTAAAAAAACTTAGCGTGATAATTAGTATATTGTAAGCACTCAGTAAATGAGAACTTTTATTCATGTTAGAAAATATGCACATAATGAATAAATATGTAAATATGACCCATGATTGTAGGAGATTTCACCACCTAGCATTTTGATACATGGACTTCCTCTGCATTTTGGACAATGGAATTCTGGTGCAATCCCACTCATGTGTAGAAAGAATGGTGCTTCAGATGTCATCTAAGCTAGGTTTTTTTCATGTCCTTTTCTTTAAACTGCACTCCATAGTAAATTTACATCAAGATCTAGAACCAGAGTGAGCATATAATTTATTGCCCTAAACCAGTACTCTTTTAAATCTTTTTTTTTTTTTTTTTTTTTTTTTTTTTTTTTGGAGAGAGAGAGAGAGAGAGAGAGAACATGAGTAAGGGAAGGGCAGAGAGAGGGAGAGAGAGAGATAGAGGATATGAACCAGAAACTTTTAGACTGAAAGAGAACACTATTAAAAATTACCCTGGGGGCACCTGAGTGGCTCAGTAGGTTAAATGTCTGACTCTTGATCTCGCTTCAGGTCATGATCTCACGGTTTGTGGGATCAAGTCCCGCGTCAGGTTCTGTACTGACAAGTGAAGAGCCTGCTTGGGATTCTCTCTCTCCCTCTCTCTCTGCCCCTCCCCTGCTCACATTCTCTCTCAAAAATAAACATTTTAAAAATATAATAAAATAAAAAATAAAATCACCCTGTATTAATAGGCATAAATTAGGACTTTCACAGGCCAACTAGGACATGTAGTTATCCTCCCACACATCTTACACACACACACACACACACACACACACACACACACAATCTATACATAATTGAAAGAAAATTTTTAAGAGCTATTTATCCTTACTATGTGCAATGCAGCTCCTATCTTCTATTTTATTTTAATAATTAGTCACTTAAATAACACCAAAAGCACAAACAACAAGAGCAAAAGTCCACAAGTGGAACTATATCAAACTTAAAATCTTCTACACAACAAAAGAAACAATCAACAAAATGAAAAGACAACCTACTGAATGGGAGAGAATGTTTGTAAAGCATACACGGCATAAAAGGTTAATATTCAAAATAAAGAACTCATGTGACTTAATAACAACACTACAAAATCTGATTTAAAAATAGGCAGAGAGAGGCACCTGGCTGGCTCAGTCAATAGAGCATGCGACTCTTGATCTCTCAGTTGTAAGTTCGAGCCCCATGTTGGGTGTAGAGCTTGTTTATAAATAAAATCTAGAAAAAAAATAGGCAAAGAAATTAAATATTTTTTTTTTCAAAGAAGACCTCCAGATGGCCAACAGGTACATGTAAAGATGCTCAGCATCTCCAGTCATCAGGGAAATGTAAATCAAAACCATAGTGAGATATCACCTCATACCTATTAGAATGGATAGCATAAGAAGACAAGAGATAAATGTTAGCAAAGATGTGGAGAAAAGGGAACCCTTGTATACTGTTGATAGGAATGTAACTGGATTCAGCCACTATGGAAAACAATATGGAGGCTCCTCAAAGAATTTAAAAAATGGAATTACCATATGATACAGCAAATCAGCTTCTAGGTATATACCCAAAGGAAATGAAAAGTTTCCCAGGTATACTGCAGCATTATTCACAATAGCCAAGATACGGAAACAACCTAAGCGTCTGTCAGTGGATGAATAGATAAAGATGTGGTATATACATACAACGGAATATTACTCAGCCTTGAGAAAGGAGATCCTGCCATTGCAGCACTTGGATGAACCTTATAGACATTATGTTGAGATAAGTCAGACAGAGAAAGACATACTGTACGATATAACTTATATGTGGAATCTAAAAGAGCCAAACTCATAAAAACAGAGTAAAACTAATTGCCATGGGCTGAGAGGTATGGGAATAGGAGAGATGTTTCAGAGTACAAAATTGCATCCATTGGTAAATAAGTACTGTAGATCTAATGTACATTGGAATGAATACAGACAACACCCCCATGTTGTACACTTAAAATTTACACAATGTTAGGGGTACCTGGGTGGGTCGGTTGGTTGAGCATCCGATCTCAGCTTGGGTCATGATCTCAAGGTTTGTGAGTTCCAGCCCAGCATCAGGCTCAGTGCTATCAGCTCAGAGCCTGCTTCGGATCCTCTGTCCCTCTTTGTCTCTGCTTCTCCCCAATCTCAAATATAAATAAAACATTTTAAAAAGCTTTAAAATTATACAATGTTACATGTCAAATAATAAAAAATAAAAAAATTAGTAATTAAAAAATATTAAATTGATTTCACAACATTCTAATGGGCTGCAAACTAGTGTTTTAGAAAACATTGATAAGGCAACACCCTCATGTTACAGATAAACTGTTAGTTTCCTTGTTTTTCAAAATTTTGTAAAGTATTTCAATACAGACAATAACACAAATACCATTTTATCAACCACTCTTCTATTAAGTTCTTTATCCATATTTGCTTTATTTTTCTTAATGAAATAAAACATCTATCTCCCTATTCCATTAGCCCTTCTCCCTCCCACCTCCCCCAAGTAATCATAATCTCTTATCTAAATTCGGCATTTTTCCATACCCACACATGTCTTTATATTATTAATCCAAAGGATTGTATTAATTAAAAATATATAGCACAATGTGGTTTTTTTAAATTTTTTTTTTAACATTTATTTATTTTTGAGACAGAGAGAGACAGAGCATGAACGGGGGAGGGTCAGAGAGAGAGGGAGACACAGAATAGGAAGCAGACTCCAGGCTCTGAGCCATCAGCCCAGAGCCTGACGCAGGGCTCAAACTCACGGACCGTGAGATCGTGACCTGAGCCGAAGTCGGACGCTCAACCGACTGAGCCACCCAGGCGCCCCCACAATGTGTTTTATTTTTTTAAGTTTTATGTAGATGGCATATCTTACATGTTTTGCAAATTGGTTTTTTCACTCAACATATTATTTTATTTATTTATTTATGAAGTTTATTTATTTATTTTGAGAGGTGGGGAGGGGCCAGAGAGAGGGGGAGAGAATCCCAAGCAGGTGCAGAGCCTGACATGGGGCTCAATCTCATGAACCATAAAATCATGACCTGAGCCAAAATCAAGAGTCAGACACCTAACTGACTGAGACACCCAGGTGCCCCTATCTTTTTAATTTAAGTTGTATGTGGGGCTTGAACTCAGGAGCCTGAGATCAAGAGTCCCATGCTCTACCCACTGAGCAACCCAGGTGACCCATCCTCACTCAACATATTTTTTAAATTTATGCTTATTGACTGATGTAGCTTAGTTCATTCTATTTTAATTTTTTAAACAAATATTATTATATTTTTAAGTTTTTTTTTTTTTTTAGTAATCTCTACACCCAGACTGAGGTTTGAACCCACAACCTCAAGATCAAGAGTCCTATGCTCTTTTTTTAATTTTTTTTTTTTTACATTTATTTATTTTTGATAGGGAGAGAGAGACAGCACAAGTGGGGGAGGGGCAGAGAGAGAAGGAGACACAGACTCTGAAGCAGGCTCCAGGCTCTGAGCTGTCAGCACAGAGCCCAACATGGGGCTCAAACTCACAAACTACAAGATCATGACCTGAGCTGAAGTCAGATGCTTAACCGACTGAGCCACTCAGGTGCCCCAAGAGTCCTTGCTCTTCTGACTGAGCCAGCCAGGCACCCCTTTTTAACACATATTTTTTAAAAAATTATTTTGATTTTTTTTGATGTTTTTATTTATTTTTGAGAGAGAAAGCACGAGCTGGGGAGGGGCAGAGAGAGAGTGGGACAGGAACCGAAGCAGGCTCTGTGCTGTCAGTGCAGAGCCTGATGAAGGGCTCGAACTCACGAACCATGCGATCATGACCTGAGCCAAAGTCAGATGCTTAGCCGACTGAGCCACCCACGTGCTCTTAAACAAAATTATTTTGAGTAAACTCTACCCCAATATGAGGCTGGAACTCACCACCCTGAGATCAGGAGTCGCACACTCTACCAAATGAGCCCAGCCAGGTGTCCCTGACCCATTCATTTTAACTCATGTATGGTGTCCCTGTATATGAATATATCACAATTTGTCCATTCCCCTGTTGGACATTTAGTTTATTTCCAGTTCTTGCTATTGGAAACAATGGTGAAATGAACATTCTTGTTCATGTCTCCTTGGATATGTGTGCAGAAGAATCTCGGGAATATATACCTATAATTGGAATTGCTGGATTGAGGATATATACCCATTCGGCTTTTCTAGGTATTGCTAAATTGCCCTCCAAAGTGGATTCACTACTTCATACTCTCCACAGCAAACACAACACTTTCTGTTTCTTCTCATCCTCACCAAACTTGGTCTTACCAGACTTTTTTAATCTCTTTGTGAAACGCTATCTCATTGTTTGTTTATTTTTTAAAGCTTATTTATTTTTTTTAGTAATCTCTACACCCATCGTGGGGTTCAAACTCACAACCCAAAGATCAAGAATCACACAGTCCACCAACTGAGCCAGCTAGGCACCCGAGCCACAGATCACTGTTAAAAGACTTTATGCCATCACTTTCAGACAGATCTGACATCAAAGCACTATTGTAACACTGTATTTGTATTCCTGTTAGATGTTAACTCAGAATAGTCCTCCTCTCTCGGACTGTATTGTGCCTAGGTAACAATGGTGTAAAGTGTACATGGGGCCAGAAGGTCTGGATTTGCATCCTAGCTGCTCTGTCACTCCTTAATTCTGTCACCACAGGCAAGTGAAAACCTGATCTGCCTAGTGGGATTGCCGACTGGAAGGTGAAGAGTCACGCTCTGCCTCCTTCTTTTCACTTCTGTGTTCCCAGACACATCATGACACTCTGCTTTGGGTCATTTACTCTTGCTGTTTTCTCCTCCTGTTTGCCCTTTCTGTCTTCTTCATGAAAAGCTGACTTCTTGGTGGTACTTTTTAAGGCTATTCAAAATAATGTCCCCTGCCTTCCCCAACATAGCCAGTCACTTCTGAGTCAGGCGCCCCTCCTTCATACTCCATAGCAGCTTGTGCCTGCCCCTATCTTAGCACTTAGCACTTTAATATTTATCTGTGTCTCAGGTAGTAGGGCCCTAGCTACTTTACTCACTGTTGCAACTGCAGGACCCAGCATATAATTAGTCTGTACACATTTGTAGAATTGAAGAACATTTACTCACCAAGCATTTTCCTGAACTTGACTTCCTCAGGAATCTCGGGGGCTCATATTGCTGCCATAGCAGTCTGGCCACGACCATAAGGCCACCAACCCACTTTTGGGTTGCAGAGAATGACGGCAAACTTGCAGTTCGTTAGATAAGTTTAGAAGATAACATGAGACTGTGAATTCACTTGTGATGTGTGGACGCTATTAGCTATTCAACTGATTTGAAAGATCCCAGAC
This sequence comes from Panthera pardus, assembly GCF_024362965.1. Classification (NCBI taxonomy): domain Eukaryota; kingdom Metazoa; phylum Chordata; class Mammalia; order Carnivora; family Felidae; genus Panthera; species Panthera pardus. Next base: position 78,949,111 of record NW_026526821.1, read on the forward strand.
AAATTGCAATAACAGCAAAGAAGCATATGAAGATGAAAATGTGCAATTTGAAAATACAGCAGAGTCAAATGGATAAAGCACTAAATGAAAGCAAGGTAATTTGTAGTTTTTATCAGACTCACTTCTGTCTTTGAAAATTCTCAAAACATCCCAGTCAACAAGCCACTTTATTTATTTTTACATGTTTATTTTTGAGGGGGAGGGAGTGGAAGAGAGAGGGGAGGACAGAGGATCTGAAGCAGGCTCTGCAGTGACAGTAGTGAGCCTGATGTGGGGCTCAAGCTCACAAACTGAGATATGACCTGAGCCGAAGTCGGTCGCTTAACCCACTGAGCTACCCAGGCGTCCCTCAAAAAGCCACCTTAAAAAAAAAAAGAGATGGGCCCCTGGCTGCCTCAGTTGTGGAGTGTGTGACCCTTGATCTCGGGGTTGTGCGTTCAGGCCGACATTGGGTGTAGAGACCTTTTAAAACCAAAATCTTGGAGTGCCTGGGTGGGTCAGTTGGTTGAGCATCCAACTCTCAGTTTCGGTTCAAGTCATGATCCCAGGGTCACGGGATTGATCCCAGAGTCAGGCTCTGTGCTAAGTGTTTGAGATTCTCTTTCTCTCTCCCTCTACCCACCCCTCCCCATGGGGACTCTCTCTCTCTCAAGTAAAATAAATAAATGAAAATAAAAGACAGAGAGAGAGCACTCTCTCAAGTGGGGGAGAGAAGGAGGCAGAGGATCTGAAGCAGGTTCTGTGCTGACAGCAGCAAGCCTAATGTGGCACTCGAACCCATGAACCATGAGATCATGACCCAAGCACAAATCAGACACTTAAGGGACTGAGCCACCCAGGCACCTAAAAGAAATAAAATCATCTTTTTTTTTTTTTAATTTTTTTAATGTTTTATTTATTTTTGAAAAACAGAGAGAGACAGAGCATGAGCAGGGGAGGGGCAGAGAGAGAGGGAGACACAGAATCCAAAACAGGATCCAGGCTCTGAGCACAGAGCCCGACATGGGGCTCGAACTCACGGACCATGAGCTCGTGACCTGAGCCGAAGTCAGACACTTAACCAACTGAGCCACCCAAGTGTCCTATGAAATTATTTTCCATGGGGCGCCTGGGTGGCTCAGTCGGTTGAGCGTCCGACTTCGGCTCAGGTCACGATCTCACGGTCCGTGAGTTCGAGCCCCGCGTCAGGCTCTGGGCTGATGGCTCAGAGCCTGGAGCCTGCTTCCTATTCTGTGTCTCCCTCTCTCTCTGACCCTCCCCCGTTCATGCTCTGTCTCTGTCTCAAAAATAAAATAAACGTTAAAAAAAAAATTAAAAAAAAATAATAATTTAAGAAATTATTTTCCTAATTACCAAGTCTTTGGTTGATTTTGAGAAATTATCATGTTATTTTTTGTTTGATACAATTGTTACTTAGATAAATGTAGCCCTGCAATGGTTTAACACAGGGAATAGTCAGACTCTTCCAAAAACTTCCTCCTTCAATCAAGAGTCAATGATATAGTTTCAAGACGTAGAGAATTTATAGCTCAGCTTCTACGGAATTATATTAAAAAATACTTTGAGGGGCACCTGGGTGGCTCAGTCGGTTAAGCGTCTGACTTCAGCTCAGACCGTGATCTCACGCGTCAGGCTCTGTGCTGACAGCTCAGAGCCTGGAACCTGCTTCGGATTCTTTGTTTCCCTCTTTCTCTGCTCCTCTCTCACTCCTCTGTCTCTCAAAAATAAATAAATAAATGTTAAAAAAAAAAAAAAAAGGAAAAAAATGCTTTGAAAATGTTCAAACTGGGGTACCTGGCTGGCTCAGTTGGTAGAGCATATGACTCTTGATCCTATGCTGAGTATAGAGATTACTTAAAAATAAAAAACCATAGGGGCACCTGGGTGGCTCAGTCAGTTAAGCGTCCAACTTCAGCTCAGTCATGATCTAATGGTTCGTGGGTTCAAGCCCCACGTTGGGCTCACGGCTGTCAGCACAGAGCCCACTTCAGATTCCCTGTTCCCCACTCTCTCTATGCCCCTCCCCTGTTTGTACTCTTTCAAAAATAAAAAAGAAATGTTTTAATCTTTATAATACTGAAATCTATGTATAATAGTTTTACTATCAACTAAGTCAAAAAGTCATTTATTAGAATCCCATAACTAATTACTTAGCTTAATATTATTGATTCTTGTTCACCTTCAATCCCCAACACATCATAATTATAATTTGGCCAAGATTGAAAGAATTTGAAATTTCATTGTATTTTTCATTTCACTTTAATGATCAAACAACAATGCATGTTCATATAATTTCTTGGATAATTTAATTTTCATAGAATCGAGTATTTGTTTTATATTTCATATTTCTTCATTTCTGTAACATCTTTTACTTGTCTTTTATAGTTTCCTTTCTTTAATTTTATGTATTTAATCATTTTTACCAATTATTGGATTAACCTGTCAGCCTTAATAACCAAAACTATCTTCCAGTGAAGCTAGGGGAAAAAAAAATCACATCTGTTAGAATACTGTTTATTAGAGTCAAATCTTTTTTTTTTTTATTATTATTAGAGCCAAATCTTTAAAGCAAATTTCATTTTCCAAAGGTTTACTTCAATTTCATAATTTCTATTAAACCAAATATACAAGGCTTGACTTGATGTCTGAACAGCCTTTTAAGGTTTTGCAGCATAGGATGTCATCCAGGTCCAAATATTCTTCTGATATGTCTTATTTCAATTCCCTGCTTTTCTTTTCTAAGATTTTATTTTTACGTATTAAAAAAAAATTAGGTGTATTTATTTTGAGAGAGAGAGAGAGAGACAGAGAGAGAGAGGGCAGAGTGAGAGAGGGAAAGGATCCCAAGCAGGCTCCAAGCCTGCACAGAGCCTGATGCAGGGTTTGAGCTCACAAACCACGAGATCATAACCTGAGCTGAAACCAAGAGTCAGATGCTTAACCGACTAAGCCACCCAGATGCCCCTTAATTTTATCTTTAAGCAATCTCTACATCCAATGAGGGGCTTGAACTCACAACTCCGAGATCAGGGGTCTCAAGCTCCACTGACTGAGCCAGCCAGGCACCCCAATTCCCGCTTTTCAACCATATAATTTAATTCTCCTTGATTATTATTTTTTTTTTAATTTTTTTTCAACGTTTTTTATTTATTTTTGGGACAGAGAGAGACAGAGCATGAACGGGGGAGGGGCAGAGAGAGAGGGAGACACAGAATCGGAAACAGGCTCCAGGCTCTGAGCGGTCAGCCCAGAGCCTGACGCGGGGCTCGAACTCACGGACCGCGAGATCGTGACCTGGCTGAAGTCGGACGCTTAACCGACTGCGCCACCCAGGCGCCACTTGATTATTTTATATATGGTAGAAAATCAAACATTCAACACTATTTAAAGTGATTTATTTTAGGGGCTCCTGGCTGGCTCAGTCGGTTAAGTGTCCAATCTTGATCTTGGCTCAGGTCATGATCTCTCTTCCTCTCTCTGCCCCTACCCCACTCACGTGTGCACTCTCTCAAAATGAATCCATAAAGTTAAAAAAAATAATAAAGTGATTTGATTTACATCTTTTATTACATCATCCAGAGATAGGTGAATACACTGAATTAGTGCCGAATTAAAATATCTAAAAAGTCTTCTAAACTTTTGGCTGAAAATCCAGATTGTCTCTCTAACACTGGCTTGTTCTGTGTAAAATTCAATCAGAATCTTATGTAAAGTTTCTCAATGAACTCATTTTTACTATAGCAACAGCAAAATTCAATATTATTTTAGATGTTTCTAGTATCTTCATAAGATCAGTAATAACCTTAAATTATCTTAAAGCTTTGCTTTGAACTTCAATAAATAATTTTAAATATTTTTTCTCCATTTTTAAGGTAAATAATTACAATGCTTTAACTTTTTTTATTTCATTAAAAATTTTTCTTTTAATGTTTCATTATTTTTGAGAGAGACAGAGCATGAGAGGGGCAGAGAGAGAGGGAGACACAGAATCCGAAGCAGGTTCCAGGCTCTGAGCTGTGAGCACAGAGCCTGACACCAGGCGTGAGCTCACAACTGCAAGATCATGACTTGAGCCAAAGTTGGATGCTTAACCGACTGAGCCACCCAGGCGCCCCTGAAGTCTCATCCATAATGATGGAATTTTATCATCTTGATATATGTTTTTCTGTAAGTTTTCTTATAATCTAGACTGTAATGATACACTATATGTACATTCTATTTTTTGGAAGTCTTTGTTAAAAAAATATTTTACATCTGAGTGTCCAATTTCACTTATCTTAACTATCCAATTAAAAAATCAATTTGTATGTACTCTAAATATATACATTTAGACATATATTAACAGGGGTGCCTATAGGTGGCTCAGTCGGTTAAACTACTTACTTCAGCTCAGGTCATGATCTCACTATTCATGAGTTTGAGCCCCACATTGGGTTCCTGCTGGCAGCGTAGTGTCCTCTTTGGATCTTCTGTCTCCCTCTTTCTCTCCGCCCCCTCCCCTGCTCACATGCGTGCATGGGTGCGCTCACTTGCATGCATTCTCGCTTTCAAAAATAAACATTTAAATATATACAAACATAGGTAAATACACACCTTTTTTGTTGTTTTTATCACTATATTGATTAAACTCTTGGAGGTCATTATTCCTAATGGTTTATTGTACAAGTAGACTGCATGCATAGAAACATGCTTTATATTTTAACTTTTATTGCAGTTTTCAATTAAGGTACAATTAATGTAAATAGAATGCACAGATCAGGTATCATTTTGATTAATTTGAAAGTTGTACAACACCCATATAATCACTTTCTATTATCTTACATTAGTTTTGTCTGTTCATGAATACCATAGTAATGCAATTGTACATATGTAATTCCTTTTTTAAGTTTATTTATTTTGAGAGAGAACAAGCAGGCGAGGGGCAGAGACAGAGGGAGAGAGAGAATTCCAAGGCTCTGCACAGTCAGTTCTACTGATGTAGAACTAGAACTCATGAACCGTGAGATCATGATCTGAGCCGAAACCAAGAGTCAGAGGCTAAACCTGAGCCACCCAGGTGCTCCTGTACATATATACTCCTTAATGTCTGGCTTACTTCACCTACATATTGTTTTTGAGATGTATCCCTTTTGTTGCATGTATCAGCAGGTTTCTTTCTTTTAAATTGTTGAATAGTATCATGATATTATTTTTTTAAATGTGTTTATTTATTTTTAAAGAGACAGAGATAGCACAAGTGGGGGAGGGGCAGAGTGAGAGATGGGGAGAGAGAAAAATCCCAAGGAGACTCCGTGCTGCCAGCGTAGAGCCCCACTCAGGGCTTGAACTCACAAAAATGCAAGATCATTAGCTGAGCTGAAACCAAGAGACCGACGCTTAACTGACTGAGCCCCCCAGGCACCCCATGATGTTATTATTTTTTAAAGATGTCCCCATTGATGTCTCAGTTGGTTAAACGTCTGAATCTTGACCTTGGCTCAGGTCATGATCTTGAGGTTCGTGAGACTGAGCCCTACATCGGGCTCTGCGCTGAGCATGGAGCCTGCTTAGGATTCTCTCTCCCTCTCTCTGCTCTTCCCCTGTTCATACTCTTTCTTTCTCTCAAAATAAATAAACTTAAAGAAAAAAAAAGAATAGTTTGCTCTTAACTGATTGGACATATTGAATAAGGCTGATCTCATTTTGAAGATCTGATCTCAGCAGTGTATGAGACTCAAGACCCAGGGAAAAGGACATTCTGGGTCAGAGACTTGTTAAGGTACCAAGTTCAGAGAATTAATGTTCAAGCTGGATCTCTTATGTACTCCTCCTGTAGTACAAAATATAGTATATCCTAGCTTGTATAAAACTCTAGTCTTGTTCAATATGCTAAGAAGAGAGACTTAATAATTTAAGTGCATGTTGACCCATAATAGGCTCCAAAGAAATCCTCCTAGGGTGAGAGGACAAAGGAAGATTTTTTTTCTTTCCTTTTCTTTTTTTTTAAGTAATCTCTACACTCAACGTGGGGCTCAAACTCACAACCCTGAGATCAAGAGTTGCATGCTCTGTCAATCAAGCCAGCAAGGTGCCCTAAAGAAAGTTTTGTAAGTGGATCAAGTGGCTTCCATGTCAGAAGAGAAAAGCCTAGTTTAGTTGGCAAACTCTGGGTAAAAGACACAATTTTCTTGGGTATCCAAACACAGTAGAGAGAGCAGTGGTACTGTTTGGGCATTAGGTCAGTTACGAGTGCACCACGGAAAGGATTTTGGAATTTTCAAAATCCATTTTTCCAAAAGGCCTTTTTTTGCAATGGAAATAAAAGACTGCCCAAATAAACTTCCCCAACTCTTAGGACCCTTTCCCCTCCAAACTCTGTAAGTTCTCCTTTCCTTTAGGAAGCTTTTGAAGTTTTCATTTGTAAAGTCAGGATATTAGTTTTAATACTCTTTTTACTTATCTTGAAAACGGACACAGCAATTAGTAACAAAGACCAGAAGTAAATAAATGGTTTTGTCTGCCACCCTGTAGAGATGGAGCTTTTTTCAAATCATGGTCAGTGAATGACAAAGGCAGCTGTCACTGCCACAGGAGCAATTTCTTTGGCATTTTCAGTACTTGAATGCTTAGGGAAGATTTTGCCTTTCCCATGGAGTCAACTGCCTTTTGTCCTTTATTTTCACTTAATACTTTTTGAACTTGTGGTAGAGGATGTTAGTTTCTTCAATTCACTCTCCCCCCTCCTCTTAATTGTATTTATTTATTTTTAAAAGTGTTTTTATTTTGAGAGAGGGGCAGAGAGAGGGAGACACAGAGAATCCCAATCGGGCTCCACATTGGCAGTGCAGAGCCCAACATGGGGCTGGAAATCACAAATCGTGAGGTCATGACCTGAGCCAAAAACCCAAGAGTCAGACACTTAACTGACTGAGCCACCCAGACACCCAATCCCCTCCTCTTAAATAGAGTGCCGATTTTATTCAGAACAGCAAAGCATCCAAGTTTAAGATTGTATTTCTGAGCTTCTCTTGTTGGGTGGGGTATGGAGATGTACTTGGAAGTGTTCTGTTTCTGAGACTTGAAGTCTTAAAAGGGGAAGTTTCTTTTTCCCTTTCTAGAATGCAAATGCAGTAGCTGAAATTCCTGCAGCCATATTTGATGTTGGGTATAGAAAAAATTCCTAAATTGCCAGAATTCTAGTGATATCATAAAGCTTAGCTTCACAAGGTCTATATTATAATAACTCTGGACTTCACTGACACAAGTGGAAAATAAACATTGTCATTACTTTTGTTACATGGAGGGGGGAACCACATTAAAATGTTTATTTATAAGAACATTCTCTTAGGAACACCTGGATGGCTCAGTCCCTTAAGGTTGAGCACCCAACACTCTTGTTTTGGCTCAGGTCATGATCCTAGGGTTATGGGTTCAAGCCCCATGTGGGCCTCCAAGCTGAGCAGGGAGCCTTCTTAAGATTCTCTCTCTCTCCCCCTCTCCCCCAACTTGCACACTCTCTCTCTCAAAAAAAATATTAAATTAAAAAATATATATAACAATATGTTATAATATATCTCTCTTAAATATACAACAGTGCCACCTTATCTGAGGGGGATATGTCCCAAGATGCCCAGGAGATGCCTGAAACCACAGATAGTATCAAATCCTAGATTTTTCCCTATACATACATACCTATGATAAAGTTCAATTTAAAACTTAGGCACAGTAAGAGATTGAGAATAAAATTGAACAATTATAAACATTCCTTAAAAAAGTTAATAAATGTGGTCTCTCTCAGATTATCTTATTGTTCTGTACTCACCCTTCTTGTGATAATGTGAGATGTGAAAATAAAGGGAAGTGAATGATGCAGGCATCATGACTTAGCGTTAGGCTACTACTGACCTTCTGAGCACTGGTCAGGAGGATCACGTGCTTCCGGACCGCAGCTGATCTCTGGTAACTGAAACCACAGAAAGTGAAACCCAGATAAAGGGGGACTACTATACTAACACTTTGCTAGCCACTGTTTTTTCCCTAGGGCCCCCACAATGAAATTTTAAAGGTTACCAGTGGAGAGGTAGGGCAGAAGGTTTTTATCAGTCTGAGTTGTGGAGGATATAAAATGCAAGCTATGCTATAACACATGTGACAAATATGACACTTTTAAAAAATAATGAAAAAATAACCAAATACAAATTTTAAGTAAAAAAATACCACTAAAGTTAAAAACTCATTAACTATAAATGCAAAAAACATAAACCTAAGTTGAACTCCCATTTGGAAGAACACAGGCCATGAAAGACATTCTTTGGAACTCTTGGGGAAACCTGAACATGGACTAGAGATTATGGAATTACTGTTAATTTTTTGAATTTACCCAGCATGTCTCATAGAGATGGAAAGCACAAAAGATAAGGAAGGGCCACCTGGGTGGCTCAGTGTCCAACTTCAGCTCAGGTCAGGATCTCACAGTTTTTGAGTTCAAGCCCTGTTTTGGGCTCTATGCTAAGAGCTCAGAGCTTGGAGCCTACTTTTGGATTCTGTCTCCCTCTCTGCCCCTCCCCGGCTCACATTCTCTCTCAAAAATAAGTAAATATTTAAAAATGTGAACTGCCAAACAAAAAAAACCCCAAAAGATGGTAAGGGAAACTTTATCAGAATAGCACTTATCAAAAGTACTATTTATAGGGGCACCTGGCTGGCTCAGTTGGTGGAACATGCAACTCTTGATGTCAGGGTTGTTAAATTAAAACTCCACATTGGGTGCAGAGATTAGTTAAAAATAAAATCTTAAGCAAAAAAGTACTAACAAGTAGTAGGTAAACATGCTTTATGTACTTTTATTTTACAGTTTATTAGTTTGAGATAAAGAGAGCACGTGTGTTCGCGAGTGATGGAGGGGCAGAGAATTTGAAGTAGACTCCACTCCACACTCAGCATGGAGCTTAACTCACGACCATGAGATCACAACCTGAGTCAAAATCAACAGTCAGACATTGAACCGACTAAGCCACCCGGATGCCCCCTTATTTAAGTAAGCCCAATGTGGGGCTTGAACTCACAACCTGAGACCCAGAGTTGTATATTTCATAGCAGCCTGTGACGGATTCTTTTATGAACCTCTTTTCCATAAAGATTTACCTTCACATCTTTACAGAATGAATTCTGCTGTTAACTTTTTTGGAGGAAAACTGAACACACACTACCAAATCGACCATTTAGTTCCTCTTGGTATTTTAATAATCTGTTTTTCAAACCCATGCTTGCCTATCTGTGCTGGCATCAAACATGAAATGTCTGCATCCTATGTAAGCCTACCAAAATAATTAGACTCCAAGTGAGATAAGGAAATGCCTGTGAAGACTGAACTCACACGTGATTTACTCACTTCTTTATTACAACTCGAAGAGGACATCAGCTGCAACACGTACCAAGAATGAGAAAACACTGCCAACTCAGTGTATCTGATAGTCCTGCAAAATGCATAAATTGGCTACAGCAGCCTCTTTTTGAAATTTCATCCATCTGTTCACACTTTTCATGAATAAAAATGCATTGCTTGGTATTTGGTAGACAATTCCTTGCATTACAGATATGGACAGCTCCCTTGCTCAGGCCTCGAGAAAAATTTGGTTGCCACTTTGCACAAAAATACAGAATTGTGGTTACCCTTTGAACAATAAGATATCCTTCCTTAATAACGTTTATGCCCTGCTGCTTCTGTGTGCCTTTTTGTACACACAAGTTAACATTTTGATGTTGGACCTCCTTCTGAAGACACTTAGCAATTAAACTAATACACACAAAAGCCGATGACTAAGTTCACATGTAGAGAAAGTGGTATTGCTGGGATACCAGAAATTAAGAGGGCATGGACTGTTAAGATATACTCTAATTTGGGGCACCTGAGTGGCTCAGTTTAGAGTCCCGACTCTTGAATACAGCTTGGGTCATGATCTCAATGGTTTGAGATTGAGCCTCACATCAGGCTCTGTGCCGACAGGAGAGCCTGCTTGGAATTCTATCTCCCCAGTCCCTCCCTTGCTTGTGCTTTCAAAATAAACACTTAAACACACACACACACACACACACACACACACACACACACACACACACAAAACCCAGATATACTCCAATTTCAGAGCAACTAAAATGTGAAAAAATGCACCCTACAGTTAGCTATGGCATCAGGCATATTGGCAAGTTTCTATATAAATCCTCCGAACCATCCAGGGACTTGGCTCTGGGTTCTCATTTTTGAAAGTAGTTCACACGAGTTACCCAAGATTGTCCATCTAATGAGTGCCTAGACCACGATTCAGTGCCACGGACTATGAAAGATAATTCCATTTCTCCCTCACAACAATTGAGACTGGGGGGGTGCCAGGGGTGTCAGTACGTTAAACGTCCAACTCTTGATTTTGGCTCAGATCATGATCTCATGGCTCATGAGTTTGAGCCCAGCATTGGGCTCTTTGCTGGCAGCACAGAGCCTGCTTAGGATTCTCTCCCCCAGTGTCTCTGCCTGCCCCCATGCTCTCTCTCAAAATAAATGAAAACAAGTTAAATAGCGCCATGCCAAATACTCAAAATGGCCAGTATCAGTGTGCTTTGCTGTAGAATACCTTGAGGGTAATCCAAATATGATCAAAATAAAATCAAGCAAGGAGAAGAAATGTCCAGTCTAAATTTGTTATCACTAGTTTTCTCTAGTTTTGGTCAATTCTTTGTTCAATAGCTAACACAAGCTTCATGCAAGGGACTCCACTATGGGAAAGAGCATACCTCTGAAGAAATCTTTGTGTAAAGAAAACAAGTTTGAGGCTTCTAGTTCAATTTATGGATTCTCATTGAATGTATTTACTTTATATAAACATTGAAGAAATACTTCTTCTAGGCTATGGTTCTGTAACTAATTACCCTTATTAAGGTATACATTTAATATCTCATGGAGTTCAAAATAATATGCAGGGTTTATTAAAATACAGGACAGTAACAGAAGTCAGAAGAGGAAATGGGAGGTAAGTTATTCTCAATCCAAAAAAATGGGAGGGAAGTTATCTCTCTCTCCAAAAAAACCCAAAAAAACATTAAAGAGTCAAGTTGCCAATTATTTCTAATTCAAAGCGGACTACTGCCAAGGCCTGTTTCCTTGCAACATCTAAAACCTACCAAGAGTGCAAGGGAGGGGGGGGAGGGGGAGGGGTATACAGTGGATGTGCTGGAAGGTAAGAAAATTCTGTATGATCATAGGCAGAAATGGTAACAGCTATTCAGAAACGATATATTTTACAGCACGTTCAAATACAGCATAAACAATCTGAACTTAAACTCTTGTGTGATCAAAGAAAACCTCTTAAAAGGTGTTTTTAAGCAAACACCAATGAAAACTAAGCAAAGATTTTAACAAAGCTAAAGTCTAAAAGTTTTCCAATGTTCTTTTAATATATTTAAACTCTTACCATTTACTGCCCTGGAAAAAAGTTTTATGCAGGATTGTATTCCATTGAAATGATAGTTTTGCCAAAGTCTATAAAAATTAAGAGGACTACAGCAATTACACAATATTGCTGACCCTGCATGAACATGAGGCACTTCAAACGTTTACCTTTTGGTTTAAGTTTATAGATGGTTAGATTCAATCCTCTGGAAAACAGGTTCACCCAAGCCACTTTTCTGTTTCTATTCCCCTAGTTGTTGCCCTTTCATGTTTTACAGGACATCTACATACACATTGTCCTCTTTCTTCCCTTTCTTAAAGGGATATGGCAACTTTCGAAGTGTTAGATTTTACAAGAATACAATTAAGGCTATCCGCAAGCTTCTTACACTTGGGTTCTCATTCTCTTTGTTACCCCTTAACTCCAGAAACCCTAGAGATAATATTTGTAAACCAACAAGTGTCAAACTTCACTTAATAATGTTACCTAAAATGTAAAACACGTAATAAAACCACTTTCATTAATACAGGAATAATCTTGAGCCAATAAAGGGAGAGAATAAATGTAAACCAAGTTTATTTTGCTTTTTAAGTAGTGTTCTTAAAGCACTACAGCTTGGTAAACAATGTAAATTAGTATAAGTCATCTCAAAAGCCAGAGTTTTGTTTTGTTTGTTTTTTAATGAGTTGTTAAAAAGATGCAGCCTATTCTAACAGGATAAATATTTTTAACCATTTCACTTCGAGTTAATGAAGGCTCACAAATGAGCAACACTCCTCATTGAGGAAAACAAAAAGCTGTTGTCGACAAGCGACAGCACACACACACAAAAACAAAAAGAACTGTGTAAAAATAACTAACTGTGTTCCCATATTTTTTGAAGTCGCTTTACAATGGGATGATATGCACATGATCTTGCTGCAAACTTGCCATACAGACTTGTAATACATGTAGTCTAGACAAACGATTCAGTCCAAGAGGTGCTAACTTCAGACAATGCAGCACTATAATCCTTTTAACAACGCAATTTGTTTTACTCATTATCTTTTCTTCTAGGCTGAAATACAGGCTAGAAAGAAAATGCTCCCTAATTAAAAATTGGTACTGTTTACAGGAAAATTGTGTAATTTTGCATTAGAATTTACAAGTATATGTTCAAATTGAATTTACCTCCTCCCCCCATCCCAGCCACAACATGGGCATGAAGTAAAATTTTTAAAAATGCCTTAATTTTTAACTTCATGCAAACTAAATAAAGATGACCAAAACAAAAGCTTAAACAATGGAAGGATATTTCACAGAAAATTTCTTATACAAAAAACACATAAGAAAAAGGGCCACTAGGTGACATTTTAATTTACAAATTGGCATCATTTTGGTCGACAAATATCCAGATGCTGTTGTTTTCTTCTGCTAACAAGTGTTGCAGAGAGGGAAAAAAACAAAAACCAAAAACCAAAAACAAAACAAAAAAAAACCCCCAAAAAACAAAAACAAAAAACCCCCAAAAAACCCAGCATCACTTCGGATTTTAATCACACATTTCTTCTGGAATTTCATGTGGATTAAGGATGCCAGGGACAGACATTTGAAGTTTATGTTTCTCTTCCTGAGCCTGTCGAAGGGCTGTTTCTCTTTCTTCCAAAAACAGATCAGATGTATCTTCACCTGCAAACTCCTGTGAAAACAAGATAGTTGAGCTGTCAAAAAAACCCAAAACTTCAATTTTGGAAAAAAGACCTGCTTTGGAAAAAAAAAAAGCATAGACAAGGACCTTCTTTTGCTTACACAAGAATAGAATTTATCCTTCCATTGGTTGGATTTCCTTTTTTTTTTTTTTTTCATTTATTTTGGGGGTGGGGGGAGAGAATGCGTGTGCATGGTACACGTAAGAGCAGGAGAAGGGTACAGAGAGAGGGAGAGAATCCCAAGCAGGCTCTGCACTGTCAACATAGACCCTGACACGGGGCTTGATCCCACAAACTGTGAGATCATGATCTGAGCTGAAATCAACGAATTAGAGGCTTAACCGACTGAACCACCCACGTGCCCCCACTGGCTGGGTTTAATTTATGGTATATTTATACAATTCTGTGTAGCTAAATTAAAACCAAGGGTGGCAGTTCTGGGGATTAAAAAAAGGTTATATAAGAAGAGGCATGTCTGATATCATATATAAAATACGCTTCATAAACAAAGATTTAAAAACCTATTTCATGGGGCACCTGGGTGGCTCAGTCTTGGTTAAGCATCTGACTCTTATTTTGGCTCAAGTCATGATCTCACAGTTTGCGGCGAGTTTAAGCCCCGTGTCAGGTTCTGTGCAGACAGTGTAAAGCTTGCCTGGTATTCTCCCTCCCCCCCTCCCTCTTTCTCTCAAAATAAATGAATAATTAAAAAAAAATTACCTAATTTGTCAGAATTCCCTAAAATGGACTCCTAACTAACCAAATGGGTACAAATCCCCAAAGGGACTGCCAATATATTTCTTCCCCCATTTTCCACAATTTAAAAATCATCTGTAGGATATATTCACAATATTGCAACAGACCTTTATATCATCTAAAATGAATTATGTTAGTAACACATTTCCAAAAACATTTTAAACCCATCCTCTTGTCAACTATGTTTTATAGTTATTCACTGTGAATCAGTCTCAAACTAGGTAAACCTGCATATTATTCAAAAAGTCCATTCATTTTGCTTCACAAAAAAGTGGTTAATTCCACAAAGCAACAACTAATCATATTCAGTCTTAATACTTCTGCCAAGTGCAAAGAAAATACGTACCTTTATTTGTACTAGGAAATCCCTAAGATGTTCCTTGAAAGCAGGAATATCCTGATTTAAGCTGAAAAGCCCTGTCACAAAGAGCTTTACTTGAGCACTGCAAATCAAAACACAACAATTAAATAATCACTATTTTTAAAATGAAAAATGTATGTGTATTAAAAAGCATATTTAGGGGCGCCTGGGTGGCTCAGTCGGTTAAGCGTCCAACTTCAGCTCAGGTCACGATCTCGCGGTCCGTGAATTCGAGCCCCGCGTCGGGCTCTGGGCTGATGGCTCGGAGCCTGGAGCCTGTTTCAGATTCTGTGTCTCCCTCTCTCTCTGCCCCTCCCCCGTTCAACCTCTGTCTCAAAAATAAATAAACGTTAAAAAAAAAATTTTTTTTTAAAGCATATTTAGGGGCGCCTGGGTGGCTCAGTCGGTTAAGCGGCCGACTTCGGCTCGGGTCATGATCTCGCGGTCCCTGAGTTGGAGCCCCGCGTCGGGCTCTGTGCTGACAGCTCAGAGCCTGGAGCCTGTTTCAGATTCTGTGTCTCCCTCTCTTTGACCCTCCCCCGTTCATGCTCTGTCTCTCTCTGTCTCAAAAATAAATAAACATTAAAAAAAAAAAAAAAAAAAAAGCATATTTATTGGGGCGCCTGGGTGGCTCAGTTGGTTGAGCGTCCGACTTGGGCTCAGGTCATGATCTCACAATCCGTGAGTTCTAGCCCCGTGTCAGGTTCTGTGCCGACAGCTCAGAGCCTGGGGCCTGCTTTGGATTCTGTGTCTCCCTCTCTCTCTGCCCCTCCTCTCCTCATGCTGTCTCAAAAATAAATAAAAACATTTAAAAAAATTAAAAAAAAAAAAAAAAAAAAAAGCATATTTACTCTTGTAGATGAGGGAATGCAGATTTAAGGAGATTTGCCACATATTCCTGAATGAACATTTGGTTGTTAACCGGATTTCCAGGATTTAACGGCGTACTTATTTTTCCTTCTTCAACCAAATTAAACATATATGCAAGTATTGATGCATGCATTGTCAAACCTGTTGATAAAAAGAACATTATGAACTCCATCATGTAATAGCAATGGAAACCCTTAACATTTTCATGGCTTTATGTGCTTACCAGCAGTATGTGAGGTGTCTGTCACAACAGAAAAGATATGCTGAAGAATATCACAAAAATACGTTTGATAGAAACTCTGAGCTGCAGCTTCTTCTTGTGCAACATTTTGTAAGAGTGTAAAAAGTATCTGTAAGCCTGAAATGTATAGAACACCAAAAAAGTCAATTCTCTCCCTATCAACTCTAAAAACAGCATTACCAAGTACACATCTATTACAGAAACCAATTACTGTTTAAAAACAAAATAGGGGTACCCAGGTGGCTTAGTCAGTTGAACATTCGACTCTTGATTTTCAGCTCAAGTCATAATCCAAGAATTGTGGGATGGAGCACAGTGTTGGGCTCCACACTGAGCACGGAGCCTGCTCAGGATGATAGCTTTCTTTCCCTCTCCTCAATTTGCACCCTCTCTCTAAAATAAAAATAAGTAGGATAAACCACGACATCTCTAGCAGGAGATGCAAATTTCCTGCTAAAGATGTCGTGGTTTATCCTTATTTTGACCCTTACTGGCACAGAGGCAAAGCACATGAGGGAAAAGGAAACAAACAGTGGATGAGAGGTTCCTTTACTTTGAATTTTATGCCCATTTCCCCATAATTCAATCCTGCCTATGGACTCACTATGGAAGAGATAATTAAACTGCTTTTAGGACTTTCTTAAACCTATATATACAACTGATGCACTCAAACAAATCCCTGATAACAAGCGCTAGCTACCTAGCTACAAATACAGCCCTACCTGTAAGAGTCTATAGATTATATATTGGTAGGGCAAATGAATAAAAGGACCTAATTTCTATGTATTTACCTGTATCTGCAACATTCCTCATAGTGTGTTTGAAAGCCCAAATAATGGAGTCCAAAACAAGTTTAAATTGTGCAGGTGGTATAGCCAGGAATGCTGGGAAACAATGAGAATTGACAGCCTGAAGTAGTAAGAAGAAGTTTGTTCTGTGTTCAGGATACTCCTCAAAGTCCTAGAAATAAATGGTGAGAACAAAGTTTCAATGCCTTAATTATGTTAAATAAGACAGAAGAAGTAAACACTAATTTATTACAAAAGTTTGGAGTTGTTGGGGCCCCCTGGTGGTTTAGTCAGTTAAATGTCCAACTCCCGATTTAGGTTCAGTTCAAGATCTCAGGTGTCAGGCTCCACCCTGACAGTGCAGGGCCGGCTTGGGATTCTCTTTGTCCCTCTACCTGTCTGCCCCTCCCATGCTAGCTAGCATGTGCATGCTCTCTCTCTCAAAGTAAACAAAACAAAAAAACCCACATAAAGAACATCACATTTTCTAGTAACTCCGAGTATTACTACCACTTTATGATAGGGACTTTGAGACTGCTAATAGAGATTTGAAATTTTACCTACTGTGTAAATTCAGACTTACATCTACATTTTTCCTTCTTGCTTAATATATTTTCCCATTTCTTATAAGCATAAATGCTAGCTGCTATTTGAATGTTACATACAGCCTATCAAATTTACCCCTATTTGGCTGTTAAGATCTCTTTTAACAGAAAAAAATTTTAAAAAGTATTTCTCTTGTCTGCAAGTTCAAATATTTAACTCCAGATTTTAAAACTTAAACTATTCTCATAAGTATCATTTATGCTTTCAAGAATTGCAAGGATACATACTGCAAAATTTCTCATTACAACTGTAAGGTAAACCACATACCTTATTTATCATATTCAATGTGCATTCAAAAACAGCATCAAATATTTGAGGTATTTCAGCTGTTATATGTCCTCCTAACTTATTGACAATAATAGCCATAGTACTAAGCACTTCTGGTTCTCTAGCAGCTGGGACATTTCTCTGATAATCAATGAGAACTGCATCCAATAGAGGAGGAACAAAATTTTCGGCTACCTGTTAAAAAAAAAAAAAGTTGTATTCTATGTGTATTTGCTAACTAATATAGTTAGATGGGTGTTGTACTGACATTTAAGTTAAGTATCTGCTTAAGACTGGAAAACTGCACAATTTAATTTGGTTTTGGAGACTAAAACTTTTTTTAGCAAAAGAAACCAAGCAAGTGGCTTGGAAACCAACCCGTATCAAGCAAGTGGCTCCATGTTACTATGATAGGACCAGGATTCTAAGTGAGATAACTTAGCTAAATGGAAAGAAAATTCCTCCTAACCAATACTATCAGTTTCGTCAATGCATAGTATCTGTAAAAACCATGCAGGCTCATATATAATAAAAAATAGACACCCATTCAATGATTTTTTTTTAACTTAATGAATACTAACTGGTAAGTATCTTAATGAACAAAAATAATAACCATCCCTTACACTTGTAAAAGGAATTGGAACTGTACCACAAAGACCATGGGTTTCCATGAGTCTCAATAAACAGGATCTTAAGGTGTAACTTACATGCTTTTAATAGTTTCTTTACTAAGACATGGACATTAAATACAAGCAATGTTTCTTGTAACTGAAGATTACCAGTGTTAGTAGTGTCCTACCATACAAAACAGATCTAGTAAAAATTTAAGAATAAGCACATTATTTTTCCAATAAGCCACTTGTTCTTAGACCAGAACTGGTTTCTCATTTTACTCTCAACACTGTAATAATTCTTTTCCCAGAAACTGAATCTTCAGTGTGTTTTTCAGTATTTTATCGTGAGAACTGCACAGTTTTCTGAACAAATTTCCTGAAAATATGTTAAGGAACAACACTGAAATTTCAACATTATGAAAGTAAACAGCACATGTGTCAACCAGTGTTTCCACGTAGCAATGATGAATAGAAAAGGATTTTCTGCAATGTTCCAAGGAAAGAGAATGAAATGGTAGAATAAAGAAAGAATACACATTAAAAAAAAAAATGAACTTTTTCCCAAGTTGAGGCATATAGACCCTGGTTTAATTTCTGAGAACCAATTAAAACCAAAAGAAGTGGGGAACCTGGGTAGCAGAGTTGGTTAAGCATGCAACTCTTGATCTCGGCTCAGGTCATGGTCTTGTTCTTGAGCCCAAGTCCAGCTCTGCGTTCAGAGTGTGGAGCCTGCTTGGGATTCTCTCTCTGTCCCTTCCCTGCACACACACACACTCTCTCAAAATAAATAAATAAACAAAACAAAAAACCTAAAAGAAGAGATTTTTAATCCCTCTAACTAGGAAAGCGCTTACTCTCACTGCAGAGGCAAACTAATGACAGCTTTGTAAATTGCTCTGAAAAATCCCAAAAGAACACAAAAAATTTTACCCTATCCGTAGAAAAATGAAATGGCTTGAGCTACCTTGTTACATATCACCACTGTCCCCCACTAAGAGCAATTTCTTAGGAACATGGTATATATTAACTAATATTTTAAAGTATTTGAGGACTAAAAAAATAGGACACTAAAATAATCCCCCCCAATATGTGCATCGAAATTACCTTTAATTGGGCAATATGCATATATAGGAAAATACAACATCCACTTAAACAAAAAGTGTAACGTTTCACTTACCATCTGTGGATCATTGGACCGGCTCACCCAACCAGATATTAACTTTAAAGTTTCCCTTTTTACAGTTCGCATACTTCTAATCAACGGTTGCTTTGTAACCATCTCACCTAAAAAATACAATCCAGTGGAATCCAACTTGACAACTAAAATTCTACATCAGTAGTTTGTTTCAGACACTATTAGCTCCCATTTACCACACAAAAACTTAAAGACAGAGGCACAGAAATAAATGTACCGGGAAAACAAATTTAGACTAATTTTACAAGGGAAAGGGAATTCAACTGGTTAAAAATAATTGTCTGGGGTCATGTGGGACATTGGGAGAGTTAACTTAAATCCGTGAGAAATGAATGTTTAAAGAACTGACTTGTCATACACCACTCCACAAAAGTTCAGAATCACTTACCATTAGCTTGGATAGCTGCTGAAATATTTTCACTGAGGCACTTGTATACATTAAGCATATCTAAATAAATTCTCCCAAGCTGAATTACAAAGGGGTGTCCAACAGCTTTGCAGGCTCTAACATTTGTTTTCAATATGCTACCGAGCTGCTTGACTGTTTCAGGATCTTTAAGTATATCCACATTCTGTGAAGGACAAGTAACAAATTTCATTAATCACATGAAATTTACCTTTGTAATTACTAAAGGAAAAAACACTACCTACACCTTACTCCAAACCACCCGCACATTTATAATCTGAGAGTAAAACAAATACAAAAATCTTTATTGCCTATGTCTACAAGAATAGAAAGTGTCCCACTAAACCATCAAAACAGAGTAAGATTATAGTGTAATTCTTTTTAATGTGCAAAAATGCAGAAACCATTCATGGATAACGAATACACATCAAAGGTACTGAATTCATTACTTTTTGTAAATAACATGTCTTGCATTCCGTTAGAACTTTGAAAAAAAGTAGTAAAACTTACTTTGGTTGCCTGCTGGATTATGCTATCCCAAACCTGATTAGGAAGTAGCATATATTTTTCTATTAAATGTTCTTGCACTGTTTGGTCTGTTTGTGCACCAATCATGTACCCCACAGCTTCATAAAATGTATGGACCTATGTAAAAAGGCAGACATTTTACTTAAGAAAAAAAAAAGTTCATTTATTTGGGGGTCGGGGGGAGGCAGGGAGGAGACTGAGACAGAGAGCACATGCACGGGAGAAGGGGAGGGGCAGAGAGAGAGAAAACCTCAAGCAGGTTACACTCTGTCAGTCAGCACAGACACTGACATGGGGCTCGAAGCCATGAAACACAAAGATCATGACCTGAGCAGAAATCTAGAGTCAGATGCTTAACCAGATGAGCCACTCATGCGCCCCCAGATATTTTACTTTAATGCATCATAAAGAAAGCAATTCATGTTTGTAGTGGAACTCATTTTATGAGTATGAGAAATAACTTGCATCAGGTAGACAAACAGCCTAACAAACGTCTGGTTAAATTTTTGTCTCATTATGAACATTTAACCACTCCAACAGAGAGGTGGGTGGAGGGACAGGTGAAA
The DNA here is from genome assembly GCF_024362965.1 of Panthera pardus. NCBI lineage: Eukaryota > Metazoa > Chordata > Mammalia > Carnivora > Felidae > Panthera > Panthera pardus. The sequence goes on from NW_026526821.1 coordinate 78,969,420, forward strand.
TAGGGAGGAGGATTAACACGTGTACTTATGATGGGTCCTGAGTGATGTATGGAACTCTCTATTCCCATTAATGCATTCTGATTAAAACAGTAGTCATTTTCTAAGAGAGATATACTCAGAGCTCTACATACCTGTTGAGGCTGAAGATCACAAATTATGGTGTTGATATTGTTCAAAATTTCATCAATAAATGGCATTACTTCTCCAACCTGAACCTGAACAAAATGCCTGCGGCATTTCTGAGCTATTTTAATGAAAGTATCACAAGCCATATCTTGGACTCCATCATGGGTCTCTAAACAAAACAAAAACATTTATCATAAGATTTTCAAGAAAAAATGTTTTTGTTCAAGAAGCATAGAATAACTAAGTAATATATATTAAAGAGGATTTACCATGCATGAATTCAAACAACTTGTTAACTACAGTCTTCAAAAATTTCCAGTGAGCTCTTAAAAATCTTGGATATTGACCTACTATGTACATGATATTTGAAGCGATAATAGCTTTATTATCTTTGCCTCTTTTCTGTTCACATAATCCTAATAGATCCTGTAAAACAAGAGAAATTTCAGTCATTTAGAATAAAATACAGTGACCTAAAGGTTCCAGTTGCTACCACTCGCATACCTTTATAACAGTAACAAGAAATCGTTTTTCATCCTCTTCATGCATTGCTCCACTAATGGAGCCTATTGCCCAACACAATGTATTCAAATTTTTCCATGACCACTCTGTACCATTCACTTGATTGTGAAGCTTCTCAGTCATTATTCTTTCTGTATCTACATAATCCAGGTGAGTGAGATAAACTATAAAGGAAGGGAAAAGGTTCCAAAACGTCAAATAGCAACTCTATGAATAGAAATATTAACTAAGAAATAACAGCACGTTAATAAAGATGGTTGTTGACAATTCAGAAAACTATACATTTCCTAGTATTTTCACCCCAAGAGAATTCTAAAGATGAAGATTAAATTGACAGCATTTATTAACTTACCTAATGTTTCTCTCATATTCTTATACAAATTAATGGAATCTGTATCCTTCATGAATTCTCTTACAACTTCTCCCTGATCATTTTCTACAACCAATACTTCCTCTGGTTTAGCCATACGACTAACCATTAATAAACGGACCTATTCAACAAATACACAAGAAAAACCTGTTACCTCTATGAAATCAGCCACATCCAGCATAGGAAAAAAAATTAAGAATATAGACATTTAGAAAATAGAATTCTACAGTAAGTTTTCTAATGTTATTTATCATGAATAAACATCTACTGTTAAGTTTCCTGTGTCTCATCTAGAGACTGATTCAGTAGATTGGTAAGTGATCTCTTAACTTGCATTTCTTTTTTTTAAACTTTTAATGTTTATTTATTTTTGAGAGAGAGACAGACAGAGTGCGAGCAGAGGAGGGGCCGAGAGACAGGGGGAGACAGCATCCGAAGCAGGCTCCAGGCTCCGAGCCGTTAGCACAGGATCTGATGCGGGGCTTGAACTCACAAAAGGTGAGATCACAACCTGAGCCTGAGCCAGAGCCAAAGCCAAAGTAGGCCGCTTAACCCACTGAGCCACCCAGGCACCTCTTAATCTGCATTTCTAACAAACTCACTGGTGGTGCTGATGCAGTATACTCGTAAGGCCACACTACTAAAAACCAAAGCTCTTAAACCAATCCCTTTCAATGGTCTAGTTTTGAACGGGCATGAAAAAGTTGGGATTCAATTTTTGCAACTCTTTTATTTGGATAGATTATAAAAGCCAAAATAAAATAAAACCCACCATTTGCATTTAGTCTTCAAAATCACAGCAAGGAACAGGAAGAGTGAGCAATCAACCACCCAATTGAGTTACCTTGGATAACACGGGCAAATACAGCTGTCTCCTGGGAGGAACATCAAAATGTTGGCTTCCAGATAGCAACGGAGAAGCAGATGTAGAGAATGGGCTCTCTCTATAGAGTTCAGCTGCTAAATGATTCCAGTACTCAAGACAAATCTTAAAGATTTCAGTTTCCTCCACTTCTGATACCAACAACATATAATGAAGGGCCTACAAAGAAGACCAAAACTATCAAAATAATCCTTAGACATTATTATCCTACCACAAATTGCCTTCCACTCGTTACATTAACAGGAAATAAAAATTCATGCTTCATTTTACACAACTGTTTCATCATTCATCTAACACACTACAGATATTCTGTAGGAACAAATTGTGCTTTCTTCTTCATCCCTTTTTTTACATGTTTATTTTTGAGAGAAACAGAGAACAAGTGGGAGAGGGGCCGAAAGAGAGAGGGAGACACAAAATTCTAAGCAGGCCCCAGGCTTTGAGCAGTCAGCACAGAGCCCAACACGGGGCTCAACCAACAAGCCAGATCATGACCTGAACTAAGCACGAAGTTGGATGCTTAACCCATTGAGCAAAGCAGGCGCCCTTCTTCTTCCTTTTATTAATGTTTCATTAATTTATTTGTTTTTGAGGGAGAGAGAGAAAATCCCAAGCAGGCTCTGTGCTCAATCTCATGAACCGTAATCAGGAGTTAGGACGTTTAACTGACTGAGCCAACCAAGGACCCCAAACTGTGTCTTCTGACAGGTCCTGGAATTCTTCAAAAACCTTATGTAGTTATTAGCCAATACATATGTTAATTAAGTCCCCTAAAAAGGTATGGGCATTTAGTACCAATAGTAAACTGTAAACAATCCAAATATCCATCTACTCAGGAGTGGACATGCAAAATATGATATAATCATACAATGGAACATTATTCAAAGAATAATGAAATGAAACACAAAGAAATGAAATATATAGGCTGCAAGATGAATGAACCCTAAAAACATGCTAAGTGAAAGAAGCTAACTACAAAAACCATGAGCCCATTTATATGAACGGTTCAGAATAGGTAAACCCACAGAGAGCAAATAAGTGGTTGCTAAGGAGCTGGGGGGAGAGCAGAATGAGGGATTATTTTAATAGGTATGTCACCCTTTGTGGGTGATGAAAGGGTTTTAGAAAAGGTGACAGTTGATAACACTGTGAATGTCACTGAACTGTACACTATAAAATATAGTTTTACGTTACATGCATCACACTTCAATTTTAAAGACTATCTTTAGACTCCATCTCAGAAATGTCTGAGTACCCTTTAGGAATTTAATTTTGATAATAAAATTACTGATCTGGCATTATTGAGAATATAAAAAAGCAAATTCAGCCTGTAACTCAGAACATATTTTTATGCACTGACGAGTAAGAGGTAAGAAGATACATCAAAGGTACAGACATTAATAAAAGGGTAGACATTTTAGAACAAAGGCATTTCTGAAAAAGCTTTCATTATGTAGAGAAGAATTTCAGAAGCCAGAGGCTTCATAAAGCCTACCTCCATGAGTGTTTCCCTGAGATTTAACCTTTTTTCTATAAGTTGACCATGTTCCTTAAGAAAGGTGCAGAGAAACAAACTGAGATTCTGAATAAAGTTCTGTTCATCATCTTTTCCATTTGAGTACGCAAGTCGAATATTGGTATTTAAAGGTAGCATCTACAAGTTTAAATATGGACCATTAGTCTGAGCCTGTATTTTAAAACCCACAAAAGACATTATTTCTAAGCCCTAAAATTTGATCTCCTTGTTACTAATATTAAACCATAGACTTAAATAGATTATTCTTCACTAGAAACCTTTGGTTCTTCATAGTTGTTTTTGTGTTCTGGCTTCTGATTTTTAAAAATGCTACAAGTGATAAGATTTCTTTTCAATTTTTCCGTTATCAGACTTTTCCTTCCTTAATGTTATTAGAAACAAAAATATTCAAGTAATTCATTCGTATTGTAAACACAAACTGTTATGTAGTATTATGAGTAACATTCCGAATAATTTCCTACATACCTAATCAAGATTGCTCTGGACCATCTCTTTAGTTTAGAGACATAAGTTTTCAGAAGAAAAGCTAATACTTAAACCTCAGGTTTCCAAGTTTTTAAATTCTGTTTAAATACATTACTATGATACTCCCAGAATCTTTATTTCAAGGAATTTTCAAAATGTTCACTAAAACCTCTACCTAATCTTATTTTATATAATAAATACACAATCACATTATAGCAGATCTGTTATGATTGATTAGTTGTGACAAAGCAGTTCAACCCAACTTTTTCCAAAGCACTAAAATTATTTAGTCTGTTGTTAAGTGTTGTATTACCTGTTTTAGCTGCATCATTGTCAGTGTAAATAATGTTACAAATTGTTCCTCATATTGGCTTACACTTACACCAGCAATCTCAGTGAGGCACTTCAGAGAGACATTTCGAAACATTGGAACATTCAGGAACTATTTTAATAAACGAAGCATAAAATTAAATGGCCATTAATACTTTATTAACAATTAAAAAAAATAAAGGTTTTAACAATTGAGAACATAAGAGGGAAAAAAACAGATAAATGGATAGATACATTTTGTTTGCACATATATTTTGAGGAAATTTCATTATACATCCAATAGACAGTAAAAGCTTCAGGAGCAAACTGTGCTTTATTTTGATAGGTCTTCAGACATCTAAAACACAAAGTTGCTTAGTGACTTCCCAAAATCTATTATATGCCTTAATTAAGGACATTATGTTTTATGCATAGTCTAAGAAAGTCCAAGGATTTACTTAGGATTTTAAGAGATGGGCAGCACACCTAGGATTAACAAACGTGTGACAAAATTGGCATACCATTTGTGGATGGCAATTTGGTAAGCACCAAAAACCTTAAAAAAGAAATAACAGACATGCCTATTGCCCTGATACATGTATAAAATTTATGCAAAATAAATATTTAGAAAAGCAGATAAGTGTCATTATTATTTCACAATGTTTCCTCTGCAGTACAACTGACAATAAGTTTTATATATAATTATCTACCAATACAATGTCTCAAGTATTATAAATTCACATATTAGAACAGAGTATTACCTCAATGAACTGAACTATAAAGCCTCAAATGTTAAGTTATAATAAGGCCTCAATTAGGCATACAAATTTATTCATCGTATCTGCCAAGAAAACATCTGGAAAAATAATGCAGCAATTGGTGGTACCCAGTCATCTCTGGATGAACAATTATTAAGACCTCATATAGGCTAGGCATTACACACTATTGGTTTAAAAAAAAAAAAAAAGGAAAAAACCCAGACTTTGTTTTATAGAAATGTCCCTTGATTTACCTTATTGTGACCTATACAATCAACGAAAATCAAATCAAATCTGTTAAACAGTGGTTCACATGGATTTCTAAGATTTCTGACACCATTTCAAAGAATTACCAGCTGCAACTAATGAAAAATTCTCCTGAGCAGTTTTCTCATCTTAGAAATAACACTAGTTATACCTATAAATGCAAAATGGTTTTTCTATAGCACAGAGCATTACAAATTATGAACATATGCCAACTAGACAGTGATAAAGAAATGTATTCACTATACCTTATAAATTAATGTGCTGATTAACTTGGTCTCAAAAATATATCCCAGTGGAATCCAATTAAGAAATCTGAGCAATGTTTCCAAAGTTGCATGTACAAGTGGAGCATTTTGGGAATTTTCCTATTAATGAAAACATACCTGGTAAATAATCCTCTTCCTATAATTAACTGCTACTTAAAAAATGAAATCAAAAGCACTTACCATCACAAACTGACACAGCTGGAAAATTTGCGAGAATTCATTGCACATGCTAAAAGAAAAAAGTAAACTGTTTAGGAGACACAAATACTGTAATTATTTACATAGTAAGAAAATTACTAAAAATGTCACCAATCTGGTCGCTAAAAATTTGAGTCACTTCTATTTAAACACAAATATCAATAACTTCATCAAAAGCTACAAAAGTTACTAAAACTACATGTAGTATCACTCTTTCAAAGCTTACCCATAAAGAATACTATAAAGAGCACATAATTTGATTTTGTGGAGATTTTTGTCTTCCTCTAATGTGAGTAATTTCAATCCATCTGGTCTTTTTAGTGATTTTTTTATTTTTAAAAAATTGTTTATTTTGAGGAGTGGGGGAGGGAATGCGAGGGGGGCAGTGAGAGAGACAGAGAGGGAGAGAGAATCCCAAGCAGGTTCTGTACTGTCAGCAACAAGAGGCTGACACAGGGCTCAGTCCCATGAACCATGAAACCATGATCTGAGCTGAAAACAAAGAATTGGGTGCTTAACCAACTGAGCCACCCAGGCGCCCCTAAGATTTTATTTAAGTAATCTGTATACCCAACGTGAGATGTGAACTTAAAACCCTAAGATCAAGAAGAGTCGCATGCTCTACTGACTGACCCAGCCAAGCACCCAAAATCAATCTTTTAAATCAAGATAGTTGAAACAAAACTCTGCAAAATAAGAGGGGTGGCATTATATACATGTATCCTAAATCCTAAAATATGCTTATACACCAAAACAGAGACAAACTTGTGAAGTCTGAAGCTAGTTTGAATATATAAATGTGAAATACTGCTGTGCCCTACCGACGAGAACAAATTTTTATCACTAAGTGAAAAAATAAAGTGGCCTGCTTCCCAGGACACAGGACTGGTAACAATTCAGTTGACATTTGGACCCAAGTCATTTCCTTGAATTATATTTAGTCACCATATAAAAACAGATCCCAAAGGTTTCTAGAAACTCCACACCTATACTCCTTTTGCATGAGATGTATGAAGTTATTTTGCTGGGACAATGAAGTATGACATCTTATCTTTATCATCACACATAATTTTTCAAGGCTCCAGATTTAGAATTATTAGGTCCATTCTAGGACTATTTAAATTTGTACACAAAAACAAAAGTAATTTAACATATTTACAATCTCAAAAATTTATAATCTACCTCCAAATTCCTGGACATCCTTTCAGAAAAGCTTAAATTCTAAAGCAAAATAATTACTTGCCTGTCTTTTAAATGCTTAGCTTTCACTTGAGTTATTTGTCCACTAGAGAAATCAAACACTTCTTCACTCAAGAGTTTAAGAATCACCATATTATTCTGACAGAGACTTTCACTAGTCCTACTTGCTCCAACAATGTCACTGATAAAAGTTGGCCAGTGTTTTGGCCATTCTTGTTTCAGTATCTGAAATAAGATAGGAAATGTTAATTTCATTTTACTTCTCAATGGCAGATAAAGCAAGAGTGAATAACAACCACTTTTCATTTTTTCCCCCTTGAAATGTGCCAGCCTCTATAGAATCAACTAGATAAAGTATAACATAGATAAAGTATAGCACAGATAAAGTTTTCGGCTTCAAATGCCCAGGACTCCTCTCAGTTTTCCCAATTGGTCTAGTCTGGTTCCTTTTTCTTTTTTAATGAAAGATTTTAAGTAATCTGTACACCTAACGCAGGGCATGAACTCATAACCCCAAGATCAAGAGATGCATGCTTGCGTGTTCCACCAACTGAGCCAGCCAGGTACCCTGGTCTAGTCGGTTCTAATACGCATGCATATCAATAAAGCTGGATACACACGTACATATTATCCTAGTAGATATAAAGATCTAACTCTAAGCAGTAAAAACATGATGGGCAGAGAGGCTCATTTTCTCATATAAATTTGGAAGGCAGCATTATAATTGGGGATGGAATCATCTTTGACCAAAGTCTAATGAACTGCATTACATTTTGAAGTCTATACTATATATTATGCACACTAGGATTTTCCCAACCAGATATTCTATATAGTACCTGTTACTATAAGAGGTAACTAACTTCTTTGTACTTCTCTCCATCCCAAAGATAGACTGACAACAAAAAGTCCCCAGGATAAAAGCGTAACTTAATGAAAACCCAAATGTTTTCATCACTTACTAAATGGAAAAATCTGTATTTTTTCCTCACACACCAATTAATGTTCTCAGGAAAATTTTTGCAGTATTATAAAAAATATGTAAATACAAAATTCAAAAGTGAGATTATTAGAGAAGTTTGAAAAACAGACTAGGTGTAGAGATCGGTTTAAGGAATGTTGAAATCAAAAGCAATGATTTATGAATTAAAATGGAGACAGATGACATGGAAAAAAAGTATGCAAAGGAACAGGCAAATGAAAAAACTGTAATGGGTCTGATCCATACTGGAGCCATAGAAGTGATGAACTTACAGTATATAAAGTTTCCAACCATAGCAAAATTACAATTTCAAATGCAAAAACAGTAGGTTATAGTTATTGTAAAAACTATTATTACTTTAAGATGTTAGTCTAGCTATTTGACAAAGTAGGTTTGAATATTTTGTTCCAGTAATCAGCCTAACTGAAGCATTAATTATTCTATGGAAAACAGTAAATCAAGTAAAAGCTTACCTGAACAAGAATCATATTTAATTTTCCAATATACACCTTTTCCTTCTAAGAAAAGAAAAAAGTTTAATTAAATGAATGTCTAAAATAATAGTAAGAACACAAGCAAAGGAATTCCTCTGAAAAAAATGAATGCAGATCTACTGTAAATGATTGTACGTATATGTTTGTATGTCTGTGACAGGAGTAGATTTAAGCTGAAGATTCATTATTTAAATGATTTTAAATTCTCACACTAATTTCCAAAAATGGTCTTACCTCTACACAAGTTGGGTCAGATGACGTCTTGATAATGAGGCCAACAACGTATTTTTTAATTCCTATTAAAAAAAAATATTCAACACTTTCATAGCACGCCGATAAATCATCAGTAACAAAAAACCGAGGAAGGGGAAGATAAAAGGTCAGATAATAAACCCCAATCCCATCAGAAATATTTACATTTTTGAATGATGCCCATCATTTTTGTGTACTACCCTTTAAATTTTAACTTTTGTTAACTTTACCACATGTATAGGTTTAACAACTACAGATTATATTCTAAAATATTCTTTAATGCTATATCAGTCAACATGTAATTACAAAAAAAACCCCACCAGGGATTAATTTGTTGTTCATTTAAATAAACAAACTTATTTTTATAAGGTTAAAACTACAAAACCCCTGAAAAGCATTCTAAGTAAGTTTATTGAAAATATATTTTTTTGAAAAAAATGTTTTACCATTTATTTTTGAGACCGAGAGAGACAGAGCATGAACAGGGGAGGGTCAGAGAGAAAGGGAGACACAGAATCTGAAACAGGGTCCAGGCTCTGAGCTGTCAGCACAGAGCCCGACGCGGGGCTCGAACTCACGGACTCAAACTCATGGACCACGAGATCATGACCTGAGCTGAAGTCCAATGCTTAACCGACTGAGCCACCCAGGCGCCCCTATTGAAAATATTTCTAAATCAAGATTAGATGTTGTTTCCCTTTTAAAATTTAATTGTAACATTAAGGTATTCCTAGAAATTTTTTATTTTGAGAGAAAGTACACCTGAGCAGGGGAGGGGCAGAGAATCCCAAAGCAGGTTCCGCACTGTCTCCCCAGAGCCTGACATAGGGCTTGATTTCACCAACTGGGAGATCGTGACCTGAGCTGAAATCAAAAGTTGGATACTTAACCGACTGAGCCACCCAGGCTCCTGAGGTGGAAGTGATTTTAACTTGTCCCCTCCACTACAATACACAAGAATTAAGGAGAAAGCTTTGTTTATAATGTTATTTACTTAAGGATATCTTAATAGTACAACCTATTCTTTAAACAACAAGACTTCTTGCCTGTGATTTTAATTCACATCATTCAAAATTTACAGAACATCTATTATAAGTTCCCTTCAGTTTTAAAATTACACAGTGCTCCTACATCAATACATCCAATGGGTTTGAGAGGTAGGACCCTTAAATAAACAAATTATGATTTCCTACCATATAAAAACTATTCTCACATTTAATTTAGGCTTTGGTACCAAACGATCATCATCTTTGACAGCTATCTGACCTTTGAAAATACAGTTCAAGAGCTTCTGGAACTATGTTGCCCCAAGCTTTATGTAACAAATTTGGAACTCAGGGAGAGGGGATTTGCTAAGAAATTTACCCATAATATCAAGCAGGAAATACAGCTGACATGAAGGCAGTAAAATGCTGATTTGATTGTAAAATCATCTCAATACTTCATGTGCTGAAGTATTAAATTTATTCCATTTGTTCCTCCATTTTCTTTCATATTCCAAGCAACTAAACATTAAAATACACTAATTATGTAAATAATTTCCTTATTGTAAAAAAACTACTAGTACAATAAAGTCACACGAGAACTATTTATCAACTGAAAATGTAATGTTAAATGGTATCAATATTCACAGATTAAGAGACATTTAAAAAACTGTTTGGTAAGTGCCAAAAATTTGTTATATACAATCTAATATAAACTATCTCATTTATGTTTTTAATAAAGTTTTTTAATGTTTGTTCATTTTTGAGACACACACACACACACACACTCTGAACCAGGCTTCAGGCTCTGAGCTGTCAGCACAGCTGACATGGGGCTTGAACCCACAAACCATGAGATCATGACCTGAGCTGAAGTCGGGATTCTCAACCAACTGAGCCACCCAGGCACTCTTCATTTACATTTTTAAAAGCTAGTTCTACCCTAGGCAAAGACCACAATACTAAATGCTGCAGACAAAATCTATCAATTAATGCTAAAAAAGAATGGGAAAACCTTTCAGAAAAAATAAGATACCAGTGTGATCTCAATTATCCCAAGATCATTTTCAAGGAAAAAACCCAGTAATTTTGTTAAAAAAACAGCAGGAACCACCATAACCAGATAATAAATGTTAATAATAAATAAATGTACTAGCATTACATACCCTGTCTTGGTGGACTGAGGACACAACACCATTATTCTTAAAAAAATTTTATTGTTTTATTTATTTTTGAGAGAGAGACAGCATGAGTGTGGAAGGGACAGAGAGAGAGAGAGGGAGCCGCAGAATCCAAAGCAGACTCCAGGCTTTGAGCTGTCAGCACAGAGCCAGACGCAGGGCTCGAACCCATGAACTGTGAGATCATGACCCTGAGCCAACATCTGATGCCCAACTGACTGAGCCACCCAGGCACCTGGGACATACAACACCATTATGACATTCTTACCAAAAAATCATGGAACCTCCATTTAATCCCGAGGAATTAAGACAAACCTAAACTGAAATACACTCTACAAAATAAATAAATGATCAAAATTCATCAAAAAGTGTCAAAGATGTATCAAGCAAGGATTAAGAACCATCACACATAAGAACACTAAAAAAAACACACTAAGCTGTAGAACAGAAAAAGGCCTTAAAAAAAACACGTGAAATTTAAATGGGCATAGTTCAGTTAATAGTACCGAACCAATGTTTTTTTCATGGTTTTGATAAAATTTTTTAATGTTTATTTTTGAGATAGAGACAATATTGAGCGGGGGAAGAGTACACGGTGGTGGGGGGCGGGGGACGACACAGAATCTGAAGCAACTTCCAGCCTGAGCTGTCAGCAAAGAACCTGACACGGGGCTCGAACTCACAAACTACAAGATCATGACCTGAGCTGAAGTCGGATGCTTAACCGACTGAGCCACCCACGCAGGCACCCCCCTGCTATGGTTCTGAAAATTTTATTATGGTTGCAGAAGCTTGTTAGTATTAGAATAAACCAAAGGGTATTAAGTGCATTCTATATTTTTTGGGCAACATTTCTACAGTCTAAAATTATTTTAAAACAAGAAGAAGGCTATGTGGACACAAAATCAGGTCGAGTTTTAATAAGACAGTAAAAAAAGGAAATAAGAATATCAAATTTGTTTTATTAACATTTATTTTCAGACTGCAACAGCACACATGAGCAGGGGAGAGGCAGAGAGAGTCCCAAGAAGGCTCTGCACTGTCACCAACGGAGCTACCCAGGTGCTCTGAGTATCAAACTTATTTTAAAACAAGTGCTTCGGTACATGAATCATTTATTGTAACAACCATACATCAGTTTTAAAAAACAAGCTAGGTGCGCACCTGTGTGGCTCAGTTGATTAAATATCCAACTCGATTTCAGCTCAGGTCATGATTTCAGAGTCTTGTGAGTTCAAGCCCAGTGTAGAGCTCTGTGCTGACAGCATGGAGCCTGCTTGAAATCCTCTCTCTCTCCCTCCCTCCTCCCCAGTGTTCTCTCTCAAAATAAATAAACTTAAAAAAAAAAAAAAAGCTAAATTTTACCAATTATTTAGGCTAACCCACAAAACAATCCCACATATCCTTAGTGTCCAGAAGATTTAACCAAAACGTAAATATGGTATCGCTGGTCCTTCTGTTCTTTACATAAATACTACTACTAAGGCATCTTTAAAAAATTAAATGACAATTCTAAAAAAATATGAATAACAATAAACATTCCTCTGAATCCTCTTAACACAGGAAACAGCCTAAAAACAGAAATATATTGCCTTCTCTCTGTTAAAGGAGAGACAATACCATATAATGAGATTTAGTAGTTTTCTTCTTAATCTGTCATAAGAAATGAAACAATGTCTAAAACCACTATTGCTGCCTCTATTTGGAACACATATCTGTTTGGAGGCTTTTCTCAGCCTCAGGGAACAGTAAAATAGGATCAAATAGATCCTTCAACTCTTCTGTTAGCAATTAAATCAATTAAGTATCTTCTCCCTGTTTTCAGAGGTCTGAGGTTCACCTGTAGATGAAGCAAAGCGTAAATGATGAAAATAGTAGGAAAACAAAAATGGAAATTTCTCACAGACAATATAATATTAATTTAATTTAATGTCACTCTGAAATGACAGTACTTCAATCCCTTCAGAACACCAGAACAATGCCTTTTCTGATCAAGTAGTGCTGCACACAAAGTGTCTGGAATCTCCTATTGCTAGGTACAAAGCTTATTTCATCAAGTACTCTAACTTCTTCCCCAAGTACATTCCATGGCTTACCCAAAATTTAAAAAAGCAGCTCAAAGAGGAGGAGTTTTACAACTGTAAATAAATAGCACAATGGAGCGCCTAGGTGGCTGAGTTAAGTGTCCGACTCTTGGTTTTGGCTCAGGCCATGATCTCATGGTTCTGTGAGTTAGGGCCCCAAGTCAGGCTCTACAGTGGCATTGCGGAACTTGCTTGGGATTCTCTCTCTGGCCCTCTGCCACTCGCATGGTCTCTGTCTCTCTCAAGTAAGCTTAAAAAAAAAAAAACAACTTTTAAATAAAAACTAAAGAAATAGTGCAATGACATCGTGCTTATCAAGGCAGAAAAGCCAAATGTTGACAACTATTAGAGAAGCTCAGCTTCTGAAACTTAACAGAAAATTATCTGAGATTTTACAGAAAATTATATATTCTCAGTGTCTTATTCTTTGTACCAAATGAATTCATGTTTGTCACGTGCAAAAGAGATATTCACATAATATAAATTTCTTAAAATAAGGCACTCCCTATACACATTCATATAAAACTTTATTATCTGTCAAAACCTATTAATATAAAATTGTCTGTTTCCTATCATTCAGAAAGTGTATGTGAAGAACCTGGGATATTTCTTCCAGCAGCTTTCTAAGCTCCTCTTTGGGAATGAAGAAACGGTAAGACACACAAATATAGATAAAATTAAAAAGTTTTTGAAAAATCAAGAACATTTCAGCACAATTATGTTCTTGTTACTATGTCATCAAGCTTTTCAAGGGATTCATAAAATCACTTTTAACAAATTTTTATCTATAGCTCCTCATTCTATTCTTCTCAATTTGAACAAAAATTCACCTCCAAAGTTTAAATTAACCTACAAAGTACTGAAGAGTGCTATTTTATTTTTTTAAGTGTTGCTTTTTAAAAAAGACTGGCCATGTATATTTTCTTTAAAATCTACGCTAGCATAAAAATGGCAAACTAGTCATAGAAAAGCATATTATGATGCAAAATTTTCAAATCCATGTTTATGCATTTATCTCTTATCTATTTTCTCAAGGTAAAAAAAAATGTCTTCTGACAGTCTTATTTACAATAAACAATCGGGGTGCATGGGTGGCTCAGTAACTTGAGTGTCGGACTTCAGTTCAGGTTATGATCTCACAGTTCATGAGTTTAAGCCCCACATTGGGCTCTGTGCTGACAGCTCAGAGCCTGGAGCCTGCTTTAGATTCTGTGTCTCCCTCCCTCTCTGCCCCTCCCCTGCTCATGCTGTGTCTGTCTCTCTCAAAAATAAACATTAAAATAAAAAAACAAGCAATGCTAAACAGTCAACATAAACTTATTGAAAATAGAGATAATGTCAACTTTAGCTAGTGAAAAGGTAAGATTAAAATAAACCTCATCCTGGGGCACATGGGTGGCTCAGTGGGTTAAACATCCAACTTTAGCTGAGGTCATGATCTCACAGTTTCTTAGTTCAAGCCCTGTGTCCAGGCTCTGTGCTGATTGCTTAGAGCCTGAAGGCTGCTTCAGATTCTGTGTCTCCCTCTCTCTCTGCCCCTCCCCTGCTCACACTCTCTCTCTCTCAAAAATAAACATTAGAAAATATAAAATAAACATCATCCTGCCTTAGAAGTTACACATCATCTTGCAAGCTACTTGCATCTAGGAATACCTTCCAAAAAGTGGATAATGACAGGGTAAAAGAAATCCATTACCAAACCTGAATTTCATAAAGAGGATTCACTAAAAACCTTTAAAATATGAGAACTTATTACTGACTACAACTTCCTGTGGATGTCATATTCCCCTGGGAGCAAAAGCCTTACTTTTCAAAATTTACTTAAGGTTCTACCTTAGCATCCCATCTGGTCAGTGATAGATTGTCAGCAACTTTTCCACCAAATACATGATTCTACCTACTAAGAAAAATTGCATTCCTAGACAAATTATAAAATATGTTGAATAAAAAAGCTGCACATTCTGGGGGTGCATGGGTGGCTCAGCTGGTGAAGCATCCAACTTTGGCCCAGGTCATGATCTTGCAGTTCCTGAGTTCGAGCCCCACAACGGGCTCTCTGCTGTCAGTGCAGAGTCTGCTTCATACCTGTCTCCCTCTCTCTCTGCACCTCCCCCACTCGTTCTATCTCAAAAATAAGTATTTAAAAAAAAAAGTTGCACATTCTGATTCCTCTTTCACAGTGGCTAATTTTTACATATTACAGAAAACAAAATCTCAACACACTATTATTATAAAAGCAAAACTACAGACAAAACTGAGTTCACCCCAGTTCCAACCACTGTGCAATACTTAAAAGTATCCAATTCCCCTTTATAAATTTATTGATGCATTATTATTTTAAGTAAACTCTACCCCAATGTGGGCCTCAAACTCACAACCCTCAAATCAAGTCATATGCTCTCCTGACTGAGCCAGTCAGGTGCCCCTCCAATTCCACTTTAAATATTTCTTTACATTCTTAAGCTCTAACAATGCAAGTTTGGTACATTTCTCCATCAGAGCCATTTTAATTGAAAGTAAGGTTCTTTCCCTGTGCCATAAATTTATCACAAATACCTGTCCATCTAACCACCAACAGTGACCATCAGAAAGACAGACACTAAAATATAGTTATCTTATCCTCTTTACAATTTCTTGTACAGATGAATCCAGAGTACGGTTCCTACTCTTCACTCAATTCAATACTTCAGATAACAAACAGCAAAATGAGAGACAGCTAAATCAATTCAAAAGTGGGAATTTTAAAAAAATTTTAATGTTTATCTTTGAGAGAGAGAATGAGAGAGAGAGAGAGAGAGAGAGAGACACCGAGTGCGAGTGGGGGAGGGACAGAGAGAGGGGAAGATACAGAATCCAAAGCAGGCTCCAGGCTCTCAGCTGCCCGCACAGAGCCCGACGCGGGGCTCAAACTCAGGAACCCCGCAAGAGCACGACCTGAGCTGAAGTCGGACGCCTAACCAACTGAGCCACCCAGGCACCCCTCAAAAGCGGGAATTCTTAACCCAGGGCTCACACAGATAGGCTAGAACGATTATTACCTGCATGTTTAGTAATTTCAGGAGGAACAAGCTGTAGGAACAATGATCACTCTTTTGTTTATTCTGACAATGAGAGAGAAAGCACAAGTGGGGAAGGGCAGAGATAGAGGAGAGAGAATCCCAAGCAGACTCTCTGCACTGCCAGTGTGGAGCCTGACATGGGGCTTGAGCTCATGAACTGAACCATGAGATCATGACCTGAGCCAAAGTCCAAAGCTTAACTGATCGAGCCACCCAGGTACCCCAGAACATCGATCACTCTTAAAAGGGTTTTATGGCCTCAGATATTGAACAAGAACTATAAAGGATATATAAGGAATTTAAATTTTATTACATTTATAGCATCATTATTTATAATGGGCAAAAGATGGAAACAACCCAAACACCCACCCACAGATGAACCAATAAAAATGTGGTATAGACTACAAAAGAATATTATTCAGTCATTAAAAAAATGAAATTCAGATATCGAAGGCTGTAACATGGACAAACCTTGGAAACATGTGCTAAGTGATGTTAACCAGACACACATAAAAATGATTGTACCTACAGGAGTTACTTAGAATAAGCAATTCACAGAGACAGATAGCATAACAGTAGTTAAGTAGTTAACAGAGATTGGGGAGACAGTATAATGGGAGAGCTCATGTTTAATGGGTAGGGTTTCAATTTGGGATGAAAAAACTTTAGAGATTGATAGTGATAATGGTTGTACAATATTATGAATGTATTTACAAACACTGAACTACACACTTAAAATGGTTATGTATACTTTATGTATATTTTATCACAAAACAACTGTTATATTTAAGATTCATTGATTACAGTTGACCCTTGAACAACGCAGGTTTGGCCACACAGATCCCCTTATACGTGGGTTTTTTAGGTAAATACAGTACAGTACTGTAAATGTACTCTCCTTATGATTTTAACAGTTTTCTCTAGCTTACTTTAATACAGTATAAAACACATATAATATACAAAATATGTATTCATCAACTGTTATCAATGAGGCAACACACAGTAGGCTATTAGTAGTTAAATTCTGGGGGATCAAAAGTTTTGCACAGATATGTGATTGCCAGGGGGTCAGCTTCCCTAACCCCTCACACACACTGTTCACGGGTCAACTGTACTGCTAGTGAGAATGTAAAATGATACAACTATTTTGGAATATAGTTTGGCAGTTAAACATGCACCTACCATATTATCCAGCCATTCTACTCCAGCTAATCAAGTAAGTGACAGAAAGACTGGGGAGGAGGAAGGGTAAAAAAGAAGGCAATCACAAAGATGAAGACCTTGATTACAGTGGTGGTTTCATGGGTATATGCTTAAGTCAAACTTCTTATCAAATTGTATAAGTGAACAGCTTCTAGGTTTTGATAACCATCTCTTTCCTTTTGTTCCCCCTTCCCTAAGGTTAGTAGCTGCTTCCTGTGTTTACTAACATCTGAGTTACCTCAATGGCCCTCTCCTGGCCTTACCAACCCCCTCAATTCTCTGCACTAAAATCCCTTGTTTGGGAAAATGATAAACGAAACATGGTAAAATCCTTTGTGGTAAATATAGGGGACACACAAAAGTAGGTATTAAGGAGCCTAGTTAGGAAGCTACTGCAGAAATTTCAAGGTCATTTGGTGAAACGAATACATTTTTGTGGAAAGAGACTGGCGAAACACATGCCGGATGTTTATTCATACCTAGCACCTAGAAGGGCCCAGGGGCTTTATACACATTACCTTTTCTATCATATCCCAAAATGGTTGCAAAGCAGTCAAGATTCAGAGGAGTAAAATATTTTGCATAAAGATCATACTAATAATTGCACCATGGGGGCACCTGGGTGGTTCAGTCGGTTAAGTGTCCGGTTCTGGGTTTTGGCTCAGGCCACAATCTCACAGTTTGTGAGTCCAAGCCCTGGTTCAGGCTCTGCATGGGGAGCACGGAGCCTGCTTGGGATCCTTTCTCTCCTCCCCTCCTCTGCTCTCTCTCAAAATAAATAAACTTAAAACAAACAAATAAATGTACCATATGCCTCATTCCATAGGAAGGGCACTGAGTAAAAATCTTTTGGGTAACTGGATTTGTCAACTTACTCAAATTAAAACACAGAAGTACACAATTCAGGAACTTAATTGCCCAACTACCTTTAATTAAGCACCCAAACTTTCAAAATGTCCAATTATGACTTTATCACTTGGGACTACTCATAAATTGACCATGACTTTTCAACTATAGTAAGTTCTTATCTCATGAAATGAAAGGACATGTAAGCCATATGCCTTAACAGATTAAATCATGATCCTCTGGTTCAAAACAAAACAAAACAAAACAAAACAAAACAAAACATAAGGCTATCTTTATACAGATAAATTTTTTTCCCCAGGGAGGATCAAATTAGAATTTCTAATTCTAATTAGAATTTTCTAATCCAAATGCAAACATTATCTTTAAAAAAGGAGGAGGGTTAGCTGGAAAAATTCATGTTGATGTGCAGCCCAGATAATCAACATCACTAACAATCCTAGTGTACCTTTAATTACTTCAGTGTCTAGCAACCAATCTCTTCAACAAATGGGTGTTGGGAGAACTGGACAGCTACATGCAAAAGAATGAAATTATACCCCTTTCTTATTACACTGCGCGCGCGCACACGCGTGCACACACACACACACACCTTAAAAGAGAGTTACACCTAAATATGAGACATGAATCTAAAACTCCTAGAAGAAAACATAGGCAGTAATCTCTTAGACCTAGCACAGGTGTCTCCTCAGGCAAAAGAAACAAAACCACAATTAAACTATTGGGACTACACCAAAATAAAAGAACTTTGCATAGCAAAGGAAACCATCAACAAAACAAGACAACCTATTGAATGGGAGAAGATATTTGCCAATGATCTATCCAATAAGGGGTTAACATCAAAAATACATAAAAGCCTGCAACTCAATATCAAAAAATCCCCCATATAATCTGATTAAAAACGGGCAGAGGACTTGAATAGTTATTTTTCCAAAGAAGACATACAGATGGCAAACAAACACATGAAAAGATACTCAACATCACTAATCATTAGGAAAATGCAAACCAAAACCACAATGAGAGATCATCTTACATCTGTCAGAATGGTAGAATCAAAAACACAAGAAATAATCATCCACAGCAAGGATATGGAAAAAAAAGAACCCTCTTGCATGGTTGGTAGGAATGTAAACTGGTGCAGCCACTGTGGAAAAAAGTATGTTCAGGTTCCTCAAAAACTTACATACAGAAATACTGTATGATCCAGTAATTCTACTACCACGGATTTACTCAAATGGAAACACAAATTCACAAGGTCTATGCACCCCTATGTTTATTGCAGCAATTAATTCCAATAGGCAAGATGCGGAAGCAACCTAAGTGCTCATCGACAGATGAATGGACAAAGATGTGGGGTTAAATACACACACACACACACACACACACACACACACACACACAAAGGATTATTACTCAGCCACAAAAAAGAATGAGTTCTTGAAGGTAAAATGCTAAGTGAACTAAGTCAGAAAAGAACAAAATACCATATGATTTAATTTATATGCAGAACCTAAGGAACAAAATAAACCAACAAAACAAAGCAGAAACATACCCATATATAAAGAGAAAACTAGTGCTACCTAGAGGACAGATGGTTACACGGAAGCAAAAGGGGTAAAGGGGTGAAGGGGTGGGGCATCTGGGTGGCTCAGTTGGTTAAACGTCTGACTTCAGCTCAGGTCATGATCTTGCAGTTCGTGAGTTTAAGCCCTGCGTCAGGCTCTATGTTGACAGCTGAGAGCCTGGAGTTGCTTCAGATTCTGTGTCTCCCTCTCTCTCTGCCCCTCCTCTGCTCATGCTCTCTCTCAAAAATGAAGAATAAAACACTAAAAAAAAAGGGGGGGGGCACTGAAGGGGACTGGGATGTACAGGTTTCCAGTATGGAAGGAATAAATCATAGGGATGAAAGGTACAGCATAGAAAATACAGTCAATGATATTATAACAGCATTGTATGGTGACAAATGGAAGCTACACTTATGGTGAGCATTGCATTACATTGTACACCTGAAACTGTGTGTCAATTTTACTTCAATAAAAAAATTTTAATTGAAACAAAAATTCTCTGGGGCGCCTGGGTGGCTCAGTCAGTTAGGCATCCAGCTGTTGATTTTGGTTCAGGTCATTATCTCATGGTTGTTGAGACTGAGCCCCGTTGTCAGTCTCTGTGGGTTCTGCACTGACAGCACGGAGCCTGCTTGGGCAATTCTCTCTCTCTACCCCTCCATAGCTCAGGCACTCTCTCTCTCTCTCTCTCAAAACAAACAAACAAACAAACATAAACAAAAAAAACTAGTTTGGAAAAATGTAGAAGTTATTTTGGCTTGCTGTCTGTGCAAATGTTTTCTTCCTTTAAAATACTGCCATTTACATGAAGGAGAGGTTTAAAGGGCTCAACCTGATCATCATCCCCTTCTTTTATAGTGAGAGTAGCACTCATTATATATACCTTATTTAACTTTTCTATATCTTCCCAACTACTGCATGTTGGTATAGGGATACATTTACATAGACTTAATACCAACTAATGCTTTGTACTAAGCAGAAACACAATATATGTACTAGGTAAATAAATACATATGCTAAGGAAGATGGACAAGGAATAGCTACCAAGTGGAGACAACAGCTTTAAAAAACATGACAGTTGTAGATAAAAAGAATATACATTATTTTGGGGGTTACACAAACTTATTCCCAATACTTAAGTTACTTAAAGATGAAATAAAAGTAACATTCAGAAAACTTAGTGTACTTTGGGGGATAAGAAAGCTTAAGACTGGAGAACCCTACCAGGATTGACAACGTTTAAATTAATTATAAAATTCAGAGAGTACTGAATTTCCCCCCCAATGTTTCACTTTAAAAACACGATCACACTAAATGCATCATGCAAAGTTGTTGTTGCCTATTTAAATTTGGAATTCACATTCTCTGGGAGGCACATTACATGCTCTTCCAACAAGCCTGTGAAAGATCCTAGAAGTTATACCACTTTTTCCTCCATGTAATGACCTCACTGACAATGGTAACCATCATGAGTGGTTTTTATAAAGTTTAGATCCCACTTAATCGTTATCATTAGTCTTTAAGAGAAATACCAGGGGAAAGGGGATTCTGATAAATCTTTATTATTTTAGAGAGCACACATGCAAGGGGGGGGCAGAGGGAGAGGTTTTTTATTTTATTTATTCAATTAGAGAGTGAGCATGAGTGGGGAGGGGTAAAGAGAGGGGGAGAGAATCCCAAGCAGGCTCGGCACTGTCAGTGCAGACCCCAACATGGGGCTCCAACTCATGAACTGTCAGATCACAATCTGAGCCAAAATCAAGAGTCAGACACTTAACTGACTGAGCCACCCAGGAACCTTGGGAGAGAGAATCTTAAGCAGGCTCCATGCTCAATGCAGAGCCCAACTCCAGGGTCCATCCCATGATTCTGGGATCATGTCTTGAGCCAAAACTGTCAAATGCTCAACTGACTAAGCCAACCATGTGCCCCTGATAAATCGTTTTATAGATAACAGCTGACCTTTGAACAACACAGGCTTGAAGTGGATGGGTCCATTCATATGTGCATTTAAAAAATTATATACAGTATAATACTGTAAATATATATTCACTTCAATTTTCTTAATAATATTCTTTTGTCTAGAAATGTTACAGGCAGAATAATCACCATGTCTCTCTCCAGTTTCTTCAAACGTGACAGGTTTTCAAAAGTAAACAGTTTTACACACCCTGGAGTATGTGCACATCTGACACGCATAAACATGAGAAGCACTGGGACTTTATGATAAAAACCAAAACTTACTACTGCTCTCATTCATGCAGAAGGCTAAAAATGTCAAATCCTCAGGGAACCCTTTAGCCTCCAATTTTTTCATGGAGAAATTTTTTCATGGAGAACCATGATCAGCTAGTATCATTATAAATTGTTTCATTTTAAAGTCAGAAAAATGTCGAAGAATCATCTAGTGCAATCCTTATGTGGTAAGAGGCAGAGGACTATGTGTTTAGAAACAAAAGAGGGACTTAACAGCAGCAAAGGAACGAGAAGTGCTCCGAAGATCCCTAAAGGGCAGTGACGAGATATGAAGGATCTATTTGGTCCAAACAAACTGGACTTACTAACTTCTGAGAAGGTCACACAACATGATCTAAAATAGTTTCAACCCCAAATAAAATATTTAAAAAAATAGGAACCTTTTTTTGAAGGCAGGATTTCCCCCTGTACTCTCATTCTTACTCTATGGCTTATGGTACATTAAGGACACTGCCATTAAAAACTGTCTTATTCACCTATAAACATGCCAGAAAGATGTCAGGTTTCTAGAGAAAGACCAGCTGAGTAAATCCAGGTCATTATTCCACCATAAAAAAGACATGAAAAAGCAAGTGAAAAAAGACATATTAAACATCAACAGTCCAAGACAGGAGACTGGTTTTAATAGAAAAAACTGCCACCAGTAGTAGCATACTCCCCATTATAAAGTTCAGGCTTGTACTTATATATTTTTCAGAGGTTAACAAGGGATCTAAAGTAGGTAACAGAGGCAGTATATGAAAACTGGAAGTAACTACATCAATATACTCCAAGAGATTAAGCTTGCCCCAAGTTTCTTAAACAGGACTGTTACTGAGACAGTACAAAGGCAAAAGTTAAATATGAATAGCAAGCATCATCACATCCTAATTTTCTTTTCTTTCCTTAAGTTAGAAGTCCATATCTTCTAGCGCTCGCCCAGTATTTCCAAGGTAAAGCCTTGTGACTTTTAAAATTTCGTTTTTCCTTTGCTTTTACAGTACTTATCACTGGTCAGTTACCATTTGGCAAACTTAAACCCATGTATAAGAACACACATTCAAATTTCACTCACTTCAAACATGGTCCCAATTAACTAGAAGTTGATATATACTTTTTATCACGGTACTTATTGTAAACAGTTCAACCGCTTTGGCCTCCTCTTTCCCCCAAAAGGTAAACTAATTCCTCCCCCTGCTTTGCTACATGACGAAAGCCATAATCTCCATTAAAGCATAATAACTACTAAAGATTTAACAATCCTCCATCTGATATTCAACTATAATACAAATGCCGAAAATAATAAAATTCTGGATTTACAATTCTTCAAAGCATTTTCCTACCTTCACACTGGTTCCTCGGAAGAATCTTCCATCTTGTTTTTATCACATTTTCCAAAATTTGTAGTCCATAATACTGAAAATTGGAGAATAGAACCATGTGAACATATTGCTATAAGACTGGCAATTTTCAGGATTCACAAATGGACAGACATTCACACATTTACATCTAAAGTTTCAAAAACATTATGCTACCAAGTTTAATTACATATATTAAACAAGGATCTATTCACCCATATACTGAGTTTTCATGCATTTTCCTCATTTTATTGTTTACTACTCTATTTAATGTCCTGCTGTTTATACATGCTCACACCAGGAGGAAGAACCAAATAAAAAGCCCTTTAGCAGCCAAATGGGCTTATCTGTAGAAGGAAAAGTAGCAGCCAGATATGAATTCACAGCATAAATGACTGCTCATAGGCTCACGTACTTTAACACGACCAGGCTCCTAAGAATTTAGCAGCTTGGATGCTCTCAAGCTCCCTACCATCCTCTAGGAGTTGTAAGCTCTTGGCCAAGTATTAAAGTATTGTCACAGATACTTTTTACAGAAAGTGTTTACAAACATCACTGGTGTGTTACTTAAGGAGCAGCAAGACAGCCCAAGGGTTTAATTTTCAATTTTAATCCCACCCTTACAGTTGCTATTTCTACTAATTTAAAGATAAACTTTTGTGCACAGTCAAAAATAATACACAAACGCATGTTGCAATCTGTATTTATCTTTCAGGTATTCCTTCCTAAATATAAAAGTCATTACTAAAAATATAAGTAAGTTAATAAATACAGATACCACTTTCAAGCCATTTTGTCCCTCCTGCTCATTACTCACTCTAAATAGTCAACAATGTTCACAACAATTTATAATGCTATACAAGTTACTACACAAAATTATTACCATGACCAATTAGTGTGGATAGACAGGAGGAAGAAAAGGGACCAAACTGTTGTGGTACGTCTCAACTGGTTGAATTAGGGAAGAATTAGTTATAATACCTGAAAGATAAACTCATTCATATATAGACATATAACCTCAGATTGCAAGTTTTGGCTGAGAATAAGAGTTCATCTTTAAAATGGTTAGTCATCACACAATAAAATAGGAGCATTAGTATTTCAACCAAAGGGATCATGTGAATGCTAATTTTATCCAAAGCACAATATAGACTGTCCCAAACTACATTGTGCTCAAATAGTAAACGTTTTTGCTGTTTTCTTTCTTTTTAACATTTCATACTTTTCAAGAAAATTTTGCCATTTCAACTAAAATCCTACATTTGCAGAACATTCCTTAAAAAGACTTCCAAAATGAAAAAGCCAAAGCAAAATTCTGAAATTACAAATTTGATACCATTAAAGGGTTTCATAATCAGCAGTAAATAGGGAAACTTTCTATCCTGTTCATTTATAATTCCTTTATAGGTCTAGACCTCAGAAAAATAGGCAAAAAAAGGTGACATTCTGACTGAAATTTTAAATTAACTTTTAAGAACATACTACCCTAAAAACTTTAATTTTCTAGATACGAAATCAGACTGTCAACGTTTTGCTAAGTCAAAACAATGCACTTCTTACTACATGGAATATTGTTAATTCTCAAGCAATTAAAAAGATCTTTAAAAAACTAAAAATCCACCATAAATATACCAGGAAGAAGCAAAATCTCTTAACTTTGTCCTATTTAGCCCATATTTTCCAGCTTACACTTTTTAATTGAAGGCTATTACTCTGCTTCCTTTATGTTTGCTACTTTGTTACCTAAGTTACCTATTTACTAACCTCTAAGTCCTTTCCCCAACTGTAAAAAGAAAGCATAAGCTTGCGGAGGATACAATTCATATTTTCCTCATTCTGCCCTCCTGGCTGAAGCAGTTAAGCCCAATAAAAGCTTTCACAAGTCAAAGGGATACAAAGATCATCATAATATCCCAAAACCGAATCTCTCCTAGACCTTAAGACTCTACATATGAAGAGAACCCACATTTTTTTGAAATAAGAGTATTTTGATTAAAAATCTTAAGTGTTAGCCAAATCTGGGGGCCAATAGTAAAAGACTACTTTGGAGATACTGATAAATAATCCAAACATCATTCAAAAGAATTATTTACGTATCTGCGTCACATCTCAGGACCTGAGAAATCCACTGCTGAGTTATGAAGATGAGGGACAGATAACAGCAAAGACTAAATGAAAAAATAAATGCATGAAATGATCCCTATGGTAGAAATTTCTACTGAGCCCTTAGAAATACTTATTTTATGCATTGAATTCCCCTTTCCCCTCCCACCGCCCATGAAACAAAAACAATTGATGAACAGAATTCAGTTAAAGGGAATCAAAAGGGTAGACCTTGTGGAGGCCTGCCGTCAAAGCCTAGCTGTGTCAGTTGCACAGGAAGACACCCCTTTTCTTCCTATTACAAGCAATCAACATAATGGAACATTATGATTAATATCAGGTAGTGTTAACATCTTTAAAGAAAAAAAAATGATTGCATAAAAGCCAAATGTCATAGTGCATAAATTTAGCACCAAATCATTTGTAATTTATGTAAATTGAAGAATTCTTTACCTGTTGCTTTCTTTCTGTTCCTCTAATCATCTCATTTTTCACAAGACAAATTTGAGTTTTTAAAAATACTGTTGATAAATCAACTTAAACATTAGTAATGTCTGTCAGTATAAAAAGCAAAATTTACCAGGCAAGCAAACAGGCAAACACTATTATGTTACTTAAGGTTAGCACTTTGAGGAAGTTCTGGACTGTATTTTTGCTCTAAAATTTACAAGATGTCAAAACTAATCAATATTTTAAAACTGTTAATTAATACAGTCTGATTTCAGAAACAGATGTGAAAATGGCTATTTTCTGTTTTAACACAATGTATACCAAGTGGAAATCTTGTGTGTATTAAACAGAATGCCATGCATGGTATTTTATTACTTCAAGGCAGTTTAAAGAGAAGTGTGAATCATCAAGCCTAAAACAGTCAAAACACATTTTGATCAACCCTTCTGTTCAAACTAGGAAAAAAGGACCCAAATTATAACATTTTTCAATTGCAAATAAAAACTGAGTGCTGTCCCATTAAGAGCATTGCTACCATGGAGCAGGGTTTTATTGCTGCCCACACAACTTCGTGTTGGAGGTGCCTAACCTGTATTATATTGATTACTTGCCCAAAATTCCTCTGATGTTATGTTTCATATCTGAATAACATCCAGAATTTATGCTACTTAGATCTGTATACATATTCTAAAATCAAAAACAAAAAACAACCAAAAAAAAGCCACCTTGCATTCTAGTCCCAATTACAAAACTTCATTCATAATTCTTAGGACTATTTGCAAGAATTAATTCTATGTTTAAGACTAAATTTTGAAATAAGTTAACAATATTAAATGTTTGAGATAACAAACACTAATACTAAAAATGAGATACCTTCCTCAAAGTTTATGACTGGAAGAAAAGAAGAAATAATGGATTTTAAAACCACCACTTGCTTACTTTCGTGTTCATATTCTGTGAAAATTCCAAAATTGTGTCGACTCTTGTCCATGCATCAGGATGCTCCTTTAAATGTGTCAGTACTTCTTGAGCCATTCTTTGCTAAAATATTACATGAAAATAATTTTAAGCTCACTTGTTCTTTTTAATCATTCATTAAAATGGTACCGAGCAAGGCACAAATCCCAATGGGACAGTGACTCTATTAACTTTCTGAAACACAAGAAATTAATGAGTCCATATACAAATAAATATGTCCATTATCACTCTTAAAATCCAATTTCTTTTTTTAAAATTAATTCATTTATTTTGAGAGGGGATGGGGGAAGGGAGAGGGAGAATCCCAAGCCGGCTCAGCGCTGTCAGCACAGAGCCCGATGTGGGGCTTGAACTCACAAAGCAAACCATGAGATCATGACCTGAGCAGAACTGAACCACCTAGTCATCCCAAATTTCAGTTTAAAATGGGAATATTCACCCCTTTGAAACAATAGGGTTTTTTTTTTTTGCAATCTACTTTATTTGGTATCCTCAAAACGGATCTTAAGTTCAACCAATGCTAACAAAGACTAATGTAAATGAGTTCTCAGCATTTACAATCAACCAAAAGCAACATATAAAAATTCAGATACTTAGATAAATTATGTAATGGTACACTCTGCCTTACAAGTTACCAAGATACCTCTAACAAACTTTACTATAAAAATAGATCTCATAGGAAGACTGAAAAAAACTAGGTCTAAGTAAGGCCACAAACCTCAAATACCTGTAGATATATATAAAACATGAAGATCCTTAAACCCTTTTTAAAAAGTCTAAGTTTATGGTAAATACATCTGTTTTACACTCTCTCAAATTCCTCTAAATGTCATATTAAATCCGAGCTTATTTCAAAAACTTCGTTTTATTATCTTTAAAATACAAACCCAGAAATAGTAAAAACCTAGTATATAGCCATGATCTAGAATAAATACTGACATTTTGTTTTACTTGTATCTGTTTTTCTTTTAAATGTAGAAGATCTAAAACTTTTGGCAATCACCTTTATACCTTTCTCCAATGCCATTTCTTTCCTTTGTTCCTTCTGTAGAGGTAATCACTTTCATGAATTTGGGGTCTTTTTCTGTCCATGTCTTCACAGCATGCGTATAAATTTCATAAACAATACAGTTGTGTGGTCACTAAATTTTACATAAATAACATACTATAAAAATCCTACAATTTGCTCTTTTCATTTGACACTTTCCTTCAGTTTTATTGCAAGGTATGACTGACAATGGAGTTTGAGATCTCGCCATATTGATACTATGTATCTTCATTTTAATCATTATAGTTTTTCAGGAGATGAATACATTTTACCAAAGGCTGTTAATTCTGATTTTTTTTCAAGAAGAGCTTAATCTTTTGACCTTTAAAGGCAGTTTTGTAGCTCAACTGGATCCTCCCTAATTACCTCTTACCTATTTCTAACACATGAAATCAAAAAGTTTGATGGCTTTAGAATGTCAATTACTGGGGCGCCTGGGTGGCTCAGTCGGTTGGGCGTCCGACTTCGGCTCAGGTCATGATCTCACGGTCTGTGGGTTCAAGCCCCACATCGGGCTCTGTGCTGACAGCTCAGAGCCTGGAGCCTGTTTCCAATGCTGTGTCTCCCTCTCTCTCTGCCCCTCCCCCACTCTCACTTTGTCTTACTCTGTCTCTCAAAAATAAATAAATATTAAAAAAAAAAAAAAAAAAGAATGTCAATTACCTTTTTGTCAGATTGATTCAACTTGGTTAAGAGTTTATAAGCAGGCATCAAAAAGGGGAAAAGAAGCCTTCCAATTGGAACCTTCACTGACCAACACCTCATAATCTTCTTTAACTTAGCTTTTATTCAAACTTACAGAAGAAAAAAAATCATGCTCCTTATTTTGGCTTTAATGTTAAGCATTATTTTCCTGAGGTAGCAAATACAGTGATTTTCCCTACCGCCCAATCAGCAATAGACACTGCTTACTGTTTAGAAGAACTGAGAAATATACACCCAACTATGTTAAGTAGTGGTTTTGCACCTTGACACCACCACCAGAACTACCATGTAACTTGGAAGGAAAACCAGTTGCCTGGGTTCCAACCTAAAAATATACATTGGGTTAGAGCCAGAGTATAAATTCTTATTATGTAAGTATTTTGGATCTGACTTCATTAAGGGACTAATAGTTTTATAGAGTTATAATTATGCTATATGATGACAAAAAGCTAAAAGAATAGTGAACTGAGTTATCTAGGGCCAAAGCACACTTTAGAAATGTTTTGATTCTCTCCCTGAGAGCATCTAACTAGATCTATTCATTTCTAACTAGTTACAGTCTTGCACATAAAATAGTAACAAATATCAAGAGAATAAGAATACCAAAGATCCATGCCTAATAATATTTTGTTAAGATACTGTCAGAACTTTTGAAGTGATGACCATTGTGCACGTAGTGAATACTCCCTACACTACTAACCATTCATTAAAACTCTGCATAAATCATGTCCCTTCCTTTTAGTGGTCATTTCACTCTCTGAAGTTATTTCTAGTATTTGCATCTTAGGGTCTTAATTTTGCCCCAACCACACTATCCTTCTATAATATTTTTTTATTAAGTTAAAACTCCAAAAGGAGCTAAAAAAGAAAAAGGCAACTAAAGGAAGAGAAAATTTGTTCTCTCCCTGTTACTTACTGAATGGTGAAAGTATTTTAGTTGCTAAGCAATAGATTGAGTTCAAGTCACCTCACACAATACTGGAGAAAACACCCAACTCTTCTATATCTTTTCCCCCCTGGCTGCCTAACTTGGCTAAAAATAGAAAAATACTTTTATGTAGTCCTTTAGTTGCCATTTTTTAGTACATTATTTTGAAACTGGAAAAAATTATGAAACCTTACTGTATTTTAAAACAATGAGTTTAGGGGTGCCTGGGTGGCTCAGTCGGTTGAGTGTCTGACTTCAACTCAGGTCATGATCTCACAGTCTGTGAGTTCGAGCCCTGCGTTGGGCTCTGTGCTGACAGCTCAGAGCCTGGAGCCTACTTCAGATTCTGTGTCTCCCTCTCTCTCTCTGCCCCTCCCCTGCTCATGTTGTCTCAAAAATAAAAATGTTAAAAAAAAATTAAAAAAACAAAACAAAACAAAAACACAATGAGTTTACATCACGTATGGTAAATCTTCATTATACTTCCCAAAGTACCTTTTAAATAGAATGCCTTGTAAGTATCAGGTACTATAACAGGTGGTTTTACAAACCCCACTATCTTTGTCTTCAGTAAGTTGGTAACCTTGTGGCTGAGACTCTAGAGTAGTGACTAGAAACCTTACTGGACTAAAATCAAGATTCTATCACTAAAAACATGTTTTCCACAACAGCTTTATGCTTCTTTTTATTCAAAATAAGACCCTCAAAAGGTGGCACATGTAAAATACACTGAACTCGAATTTAAAAAACATGACTTTTAGAAAAAAGTTCTCAGCTGACTTTAAGCTCTCAGCCTCCATTTCCTTATCTACAATGTTACAGTTTGCAATTATCTTTATGCAACCTATTCATCTTATGATATAACTAAACATAAAATTCTTATTTTGGGGAAAGTTTATTTTGCCTTGATAAATAGAAAATTTAAGGGTGCCTGGGTGGCTCAGTTGGTGTCCAGTTGGCTCAGAAGTGTCCAACTCTCTATTTCAGCTCAGGTTGAGATCTCATGGTTTATTTGAGCCCCAAGTCGGGCTCTGTGCTGATAGCCGGGTTGGGATTCTCAGTCTCCCTCTCTCTATCCCTGTCCTACTCTCACTCTCTCTCTCCAAAAAAAAAAAAAAAAAAAAGAAAGAAAGAAAGAAAGAAAAAAATTAGAAAATATGAAAACTTTTCTAAGCCTACATTTTACTCAAAAGTCAAATTTAAAACAAATCATTAACTCTCAATACTGTGAAACATTACTAAAAGTGGCATCACCTCTGATACGTATTTATCTTTATTTTTTTAGTAATCTCTACACCCAGCATGGGGCTTGAACTCAACGGAACCAGCCAGGTATCCCAGTACCAATATGTTCTTCATGATAAAAAAAAAAAAAAAAAAAAAAAAAAAAAAAAAAATTACTGCTACTTCTTAGTTTTAAGCCTAGAAAAACACCGGTCTCTTTGTTTATCCATCACAGTTTTAGATGTTGTGAGCCATGTTAAAAAACAACAAAGATTTAAACAGCAGTAGCAGCTGAGCATCGTGACAAAATTAAATGCCCATCTTCCTAAAGGCGACAAGACTTGTGCTTCGAATACATTCAAAGTTGAGCCCAACCTTACTTCCATACTTTCTTCCAAAAGCAGCTGCTTTCCATACGTGCATGTTAGAATGAAATGAAGCTTAAAGCTCCACAGTGAATGCACAGCACAAAGAAACAACTACATGGTAAGGATGGAATAACTTTTTCAGGAAGACTTTTGGAGACAAGAATGCTGACCAAAAGCCCCTAGGAGTTATAAAACTGGACCAACAAGCTTATTACAAAGTCTGCAGAATAGTTTTTACTGCTCATACAACTTTCATGGCCCCCTTTTTAAATTTTCTCTTTATTATATACAGTGAAACCACAAATGTTAGATTTCAAAAAGAAATGGAAATACTTATGCATAGGCTGGTACTTATACATCCTGTTTTTCATACTGTCCATAAAAGAAAGAATTTCTACCTTTCAGGTTTCTAAAGTTATGATAGTAGTCAGGATTTAACTACACAAATATAAACTAATCTCTTGAACATAAGTAACTTCAAAACTACTAGACATTATCTACTAGAAACATAACGTTTTGGCAACAAAATTGTACTAATATTTGTTACATCACCTTAAAAGACTTAAATCCAACAACAGAAAACTTTACTGATTTAAAACTCTTTGTGATTAATTCCAGTGAAGATTCAAGATTGCCTAATTTCTTGTAACGTAAAACAATTAAAACATTTATGAACATTCCTCTCTCGTCTTTCTTTCAACTGGGTGTTTTTAACAAAAAAATCCCCAAACCTTCAACTGTTCAAAGCATGGATATGTAAGATAACTACCTACATTAACAGTACCACTTTTACAAGTCTTAAATTCAAATAACTTAAGATGCTCTGTACTGTTGGGAATTTTAAAACAAGTTTTACCTGTGAAGTACTTCTGTAATTTACATATTTCAAAAATACAAGAATCCTTACTCCAAATATATTACACACATAAAATATGTACAGCCTTTATATCTACAAAGCATTTAATAAATATTTTAAATGGGGGGTCTTTCATTAAATGGCGGTAAAGGTTTCTGAAAGATAGAATGAGTATAATATTCCAAAATATCTCACTCTAACCATGTCAAAATATACTGCAATTTCTCCAGATCACTTCTCATTGGTTGATATATACTTACAAGTTAATACAAACTATGGAACACTTTTTTATACTTACAAGTTAATACAAACTATGGAACACTTTTTAAAAAGGTAATAATTTAAAATCTAATTCTAAATGAACAACTTCATTATACTACAAGAATGTTATAAAGTTTTGATCAGCTACTTTACCTGGGCTCCTTCTCCATGGTATAAGCAATTCACCACATTGTCTAGAAGGTTGATATCCAGTTTTTGGCTGAAATCGAGCAGCTGACGAGCTGCATGGTCTGCTAACATTGTCATAATTGCTGGCATAGATTACTGTAAATAAAGAAAAAAATTTAAGGTGCCTATGAAGTTTTGATATTACCAGTCAAGAACTTTCTATTCATATTATTTTACTTCAACCATGTTCTTGCAAATATTTTAACAAGTATTTTAAAGGCTACCTAAATAAATAGTAAAAGCAAATAAGTGGTGAAGATACTCTAACTGCTTTAGTTATTAAGATCTATTTTAAGACCACAGAAAACTCTTATTGTTCTACTCATATTTAAAAAAAAGTTACCCCTGGGGGTGTCTGGGTGGCTTAGTGGGTTAAGCGTCTGACTCTTGATCTCCGTTTAGGTCCTGATCTCAGTTTGTGAGATTGAGCCCGATGGAGCTCTACGTTATCTGTGCAGAGCCTGCCTCTGATTCTCTCTCTCCCTCTCTGCCCTTCCCTTGCTCATGCATGTGCGCACTCTCAAAATAAACCTTAACTATGAAAATAAAGAATTACTCCTAACCTATTTTACTTTATTTTTTAAATCTTTTTTTATTGAGACAGTGGGAGTGGGGGAGGGGCAGAGAGAGGGGGACAGAGGATCCAAAGCTGGCTCTGCACTGACAGCAGCAAGCCCAATGTGGGGCTGGAACTAACAAAGTGAGATCATGACCCAAGCTGAAGTTGGATGCTCAACTGACCAAACCACCTAGACACCACCCCCAACCTATTTTTAAATGAAACTATTAGGAATTTATGGCCCTAAAAATCGATACAGTTCGAAGTCTTAATCTCAAATTTTTAGGTACAGATGAAGTTTAAGTGGATTTCCCCTTTCCTAAGTAGAGTCTTTTAATTCCGTAAAACTCCTTTCCCTGCATTGCATGTTACCTTAATTTTTAAGATATGCTGGGAAGAACAACAGGAAGATGCTAAAAGTTAAACATGGTATACGAGTTCTCCTACTGTATATACCAATAATCAGCAAGAACCACAAGTCAATCAAATATGGTACCCTTATACTCAACAGAACTTAAAATTTTTATACTCAGTCTACTTATACTTTTATACTCAGTCTACTTATACTTAAAATTCATATATATATTTTGTTTCTTTCAACCCTCAATGATTTTGGAGATTAAAATTACAAGTGTACAAATTCCTTGAACATATGTATGCCTAAAAAATATTTTATGATATGTCAGAAGAATTTTTTTCTTAACTTCCAGGTATTCATTGGCAAGGTGAAAAGCTATTAAAAGCCTGCCAACTATTTGCCAAATAAATACAAATTCTATGATAACAGAAAAGTGAGCTTCTTCACCTCACATAATATACTGGCTAAAACCTACCAGTTCATATGCAACGTTATCTTTTTAAGAGGATTCTAATCAAGATGCTGGCACACATTCACATTTTTATTGCCCAGCATTATAAAGATCTTTCCTTTGCTTTTTCTTCAAAGCCAGTGCTACTCAAGGTCTGACTGACTAAATCAGTACTCCTTAACCTTTTTGGGCCAAGATGCATTACAATCAGAAGAACATGATGGTGCCTGCCAAATTTTAAAAACTCACAATATTGTATACAATTACAGAAAATGCAGGACATCTTGAAAGCCATGCATGAAACCTCAGGTTAAGAACCCCTGGGTTACTGTAGTTAGACCTAAAAAGGTCAGATGGTCACCTCCACTTCTCCCCCTCTTAAAAACCTTCCAGGATAAGGAAATGGGTGGGTGGCTTGATTATGTTTGTACAAAGTAGGTTGGTAGAAAAGAGACATTATTTCTTGGCTACTTGATAGCAATTTAAAAATGTTCGTAACAATGGCAGCAATTTCAATTTTAACTCAAATGTTTTACTTAATGATAATGCCAGTTACAAAAAAAACCCAGAAGTGTAAAAAATGAGTCAGTTAAGTTACAGATGACGTAAAAATGAAGAGTTCAAGGATTTTTATTCTTCTGACGCCTTTCAGCCCATTACTGACAGCAAAAACTCATAAGATTTCAAAAATTTTTATAGCATTTATTTAAGGTTTTCAATACAAACAGAATACCTGACACACATTAATGAAAATCTTTGCTCTAAATACTAAAATACTAATATCAAAGCAAAAATATATATATTCCACCAACAAACGTAAATTTCCTCCCTTCAAGTACAGTAAGATCAGAACAGTCTAAAAATTGAGGCTGAAAAACAATGCCCCCACAAAGCACCAAGATGTACAGAACAAAAGTTTTCAATTTTTGGTTAAAAACTGAACGAACTTTTCTAAGTAGTCCTATCATAATTTAATAACCCAAACAAAAAGAACAATTAGACTGTAAAAAGTTTCACTTTCAAGTACACTGTCCTTACAGAGTTCTTGTGGATAAATTCTTGTGAAAAATCAGGGTTAGAATAGAAGCTCGTGTTAAATACAGTAGTTTGCCATCCTTAAAACTACCGACTATCTTCGAAATGACCTACCTATTCTTGAACTGTACAGAAATGGCGGCTTTCTGGTCAATGCCAAGCACATTTAGTCCCCCAAATCAAACAGCTTCCAAAACATTCTTTCCACTAACAGCAGTGTCCCACACGCTTACGATACACAATCAGCCCGATAGCAAACAGCCATCGCTGGAGAGGTGAAACCACAAACGCTTTCTTTTCTCCTTGGGACATTCAATCCTAAAATCCACTCACTGGACAGCATATACAAGGGATTATCCAGCAATGTGACTCTACAAGTGACTACCAAAATACCTTCAGTGCCACTTCAAACTGAAAAAGCAAGCAGCTACACACTGCCAGCTCCCATCCAAACTATAACCGTTGCTTTATGATTACTAAATAGTAGGTCAAAAAACAAGTCGCTACAAGGAGAGACTGCTACTTAGATGTGTGGGCAATTGCCTGCTTCATTCAGTAGAAACACACCTCACTAAGGCCCGCCCTCCCCTCGCTTCCCACCCGAACCGATTTGCAGCACTTCTAACTATAGCATACCGGAGCACGCACTCACCCCGCCCATACTCGGAGGAGGCATTTAGACCAGGCGCCTGAAGTTCACCGCCCCATTCTCTATGCAGCATGGCCTCTGCGTGATCAGAGGAGGTCCGGGGTGGGCAAATCTTTAAAGCTTCCTCTACTACACCACTTCTTCCCACCCACCCCAAACTCGAAGACCTCGAAATGAAGGAGAATCAGGGCATCATCCACCGTACAAAGCCAGCAGCAAGCGATTCGATCACTTAACACACTCAACCACCCCCCCCCCCAACAAACTACAGCACGGAATCCCAATTGCAGGACTCTGAACAATCAACTAACCTCTCCTACATCTAATCCTACCCTGCAAAAAACCAGAAAGATTTTGAGTTT
The DNA here is from genome assembly GCF_024362965.1 of Panthera pardus. Taxonomy (NCBI): domain Eukaryota; kingdom Metazoa; phylum Chordata; class Mammalia; order Carnivora; family Felidae; genus Panthera; species Panthera pardus. The sequence continues at coordinate 79,005,102 of NW_026526821.1, forward strand.
CCTTGCAGGAGGAGGAGGAGGGACTCAACGGCCCCTCCCTCCCCCGATCCCAAGCTCTCCACCGAGGGGCCACGTGATGCAGGCGGACGTTTCAATGCTGCTGCACTAAATATTTCTGGAAACTTCCACTCCTAATAATTTACAGAGATGTTCCTGAAATCACCCCAACTTCTCCCCAGCCCCCTGGGCTGGGGAAGCCCTTCCACCCCCACGCCGGCTCCACTTCACTATCACACGCTCCTCGCCTTCCTCCACCGCCACCCGCACACGCGAATAACCCAGCAAGCGCTACCCTCCCGCGGCCGCCTCCCCGCCTCCATCCCCCAGCGGCAGAAGCGGCTCCATTCAATCGCAGGCTCTGCTGTGGGCCCGCCGCCGCCTCCCGGGCTCGCCTCCCGCGGCCGCCGCCGCGCCCCACGCCGGCCTCCTCCCGCCCGGCCGCCGCCCGACCCTCGGCCCTGAAGACACAGTCGACTTACCCAGAGATTGAACCAACTGCTTCTTCTTTCCTTGTCGGGGGATTAGGGCGAGGGAAGGTGGGGAGGGGGGAGAGGGGAGGAAATCAAGGTGGGTTTCACAGTTTTCCCACCTTAAAAAAGGAAATTAAAAAAACGAAGAGGATAAGGGCAAAAAAAAAAAAGCTCAACAATATTTACTATTTCAGGGACACCCCCCACGACACACACCCACCCGCCCCCCCCCAAAAAAGAAGGGGAATTAATCCGTGGAATAAATGCTCGCGCCTGGCTGGGGAGTGAGGGAAGGGGGAGGGGAAAGGGGTCAAGTCCCAAAGATTCAGCCCCAGGGGGACCCTCCAGCCACAGGCGGCAGCAGGAGCGGCAGGAGTAGGGGGTATAGAGTCCACAAGGTCGGGGGACGCTCTGCTGCCAGTTGCAGTCCGACTCCCCCCTACCAAAATACGGCTCCCTCTCTCACGCGGCTCCGGCGCTGGGCCCCCCCACCCAGGCTCGCCTAAACTTTCCCCCCTTCTCCTGCTCCTCAGCGACTGGTGGTTCCCCCCTCCCCCTCTGGGTGGTTGCACGGACTGCAGCAGCAAAGACTGGAACAGGCACCGCCGCCGGGGCTGTAGCTACTGTTGCTCTTGCTGATGCTGTAGCTCCCGCTGCTCCTGCCGCGGCCGCTGCAGCCGCTTCTCCCCCTCCTCCTAGTGCCTCAAACTCGGAACCGGTTGAAACCGGTTCAGACTGGGAGATTCCATCTCGGTTGAGTTTTCAGCCCATGGCGCCGCGGAGCGTTTGGAACCTGGGCCTCCGCCCCCAGCCCGCTTGCCCATTGGCCGGTTCCAGCCACTGCCGCGCCATCAGCCTACCTCTTATTGGCTAGATCCCCCGTCAATTCCACCTCAAGTCTCCACACGAGCCCGCCGCTTCGGCCCCCGCCTCTTTCCAGCAGCGATTTGCCTGCAGAGTGGGGGAAGGGAAGTGGGGCGGGTCGAAAAGGAGTGAGGAGGGGGGTAGAGGAGGAGGTGGGACGGAGAGCTGTGCCCAGCGGAGAAGAGAGCAAAGAGAAGCCGCGCGGAGGATTGGTTCGAGCGACCTGTCAATCAAACGCAGCCCGCCCTCGACTTCCCGTTCCCCTCCCGCTGCTCCCCCTCCCAAAGCTCAGCCCTCAGGCCCGGCCTTTCCGATCCGCTCATTGGCTGGTGCCTTTGGTGACGGAGAGGGTGGGGCGCAGCTCGTGAGCTGGTGGCGGCGCGAGTTTGAGCGCGGCGCGCGGCTGCAGTCGCTCGGCTTTCTCCGGATCCGCGCTGGCCCGCCCCTGCCTGCTCCCGCCAACCTGCGGGGCCCGAGCCCGCAGTGACCGGGACCCACCCCCTCGCAGCGCTTTGAGAATGGAGAGGACACTCAGTTGCTTTTTTAATCGAGGAGGTGGAGATGGCAAAAAAGAGCGAAAGGAACGCAGGGGAGGGCAGTTGTAGGCCTCGGACCTCTCATCCATTTTAAAGGCCTACGTTTGGGGCCAGGGAGTTGAGGGGGAGAATAACCTTGAAGGAATTTGGGGTGAGATATGGGGGCGTGCACTCTTGGTGCCTGGTGATCTCAGAGTCTTGGAAAAGGTACCTGAGTGGTTCTTGAACAAGGCTCCTTCAAATTTTAACGAGGTGTCTCCAGGCTGGAGTTTGCTCCAAGGACTAACCCTTCCTAGAAACTAAGACACTATAATTTCTGTAATTGGTGTAACCGGTATTTTTGCTGGGTTAGGGTGCATGCCAACAGCTTCCCACCAGGTGCCCTTGACTTTTCTTTTCAACATAGCTGCCCTTCACATTCTTCATCATCCCAAATAGTGACTTTCCCTGAAAGTCACATGCACGTGGCCTTTCACGTGGTTGCCTCTCGTTTGTCCCCAACTGCCCTCCAAATCAGCTTTACTGATTTTTCTTAAGAAGCATAAAGTAACCCACCAAAATTTTCTAGGCCCATTGTGCCACCGAGAGGTTTAATCATGATTTATTAAGCCACAATTTCAACAGCAAATATTCATTACAATCAACAATAGCTAACACTAATGCACTACTTAAGAAAAACTCCCTCATCCTCACATAAAGAAAAATTGTAACTCAACTCTTGGATTTACCAAAATAATATTTTACCAACATAATATTTCACACCTAAGATTTTTACTCACTGCCTAACTGAATAATATCAAACCATAATATATAACATACACTAGTCATTTGGAATACTTCTATTCTATTACAACTGGACAACTGGAGCTGTCCTTTTTTAAAAAAATTTTTAATGTTTTCATTTATTTTTGAGAGAGAGAGAGAGAGTGGGAGAGGGGCAGAGAGAGGGAGACACAGAATCTGAAGTAGGCTCCAGGCTCTGAGCTGTCGGCACAGATCCCAATGCGGAGATCAAACCCGTAAATCCCAAGATCATGACTTGAGCGGAAGTCGGACACCCAACTGACAGCCACCCAGGCGCCCCTGTCCTGTTTTTTAAAAACTTTTTCCTTCCACATTTTCAGCTCTTGTACCAGGCCACTTTTGTTGTTGTTGTTAGGTGGCAGAATAATAGGAATAAAAACTGGGAGTGAGAACTGGCTCTACTCAGAGTGTGCCCTTGGGCAGGTCGCTTCACCTCTTTGGGCTTTGGTTTCCTTCTCACCCATCTCACCCATTTAATGAGGCTTACATCATCAATGCCTGTCTTATCCATGTAAGGATCAAATGGGTATGAAGAAGCAGTGTGACCCATAAAGTTCTGTGTGGATTGTAAAGTTCAAATAGTCTCAGTTTGCTGTCCCTTTGTCTGTTTTGTTTTTTTTTTTTTTAACGTTTATTTATTTCTGAGACAGAGAGAGACAGAGCATGAACAGGAGAGGGGCAGAGAGAGAGTGAGACACAGAATCTGAAACAGGCTCCAGGCTCTGAGCTGTCAGCACAGAGCCCGACGCGGGGCTCGAACTCACGGACTGTGAGATCATGACCTGAGCTGAAGTCCCACGCTTAACCGACCGAACCACGCAGGCGCCCCTCCCTTTGTCTGTTTATATCCCATCTTTAAATCATACCTCCCTAGGAGGTCCTCTCTGTGAATCAGATGTAAATATTTAGCCCATCATTTTTGCCTGGAGTTAACCAAAATGGAGTATTTAATATCAACTTGTTATTAACAAGTGTAAAAAGAAGTGACAGGAGCAGATATTTGATGACTGTATTTTCAAGATCAGATTCAGAACAAAGGTCTGACACATTTGATACTGCTTTCATTACCTTCATTTACTGGAATCAAACAGATTTCAAACCTTGGAGTGGGCTATGAATAAGGAAATGTAAGTAAACTGTATTGAGTGCCTGCCAGCTGTCTAGCAGGCTGAGACTTTTTTGTACAATATTTCACTTAACTCTCATAGCAATCCTGTCAGATAGTTATTATTTTGCAATTTCACACTTATTTCCCTCTCTTCAAACACACATGCATATACATACACACAGGTACACACCACCCCATAGTGGTTGAGTCAATATTAGAACCTATGTTTGTGTTCTTTGTAGTAGTTCACATTGTCTTACAAAACAACATTCATCGGAAGTAAGAGAAACGGAAACTCATAAATTCCTTTTTAACACTACTTATTTCTATTTTTAAAAACTTTTTAATTTAAAAATATGTGAGCATGGCTAACAACTCAAACTATAAAGAAGTATCTGTAGCAAAAAGTAAAAGTTCCCTTTGTGTATCCCCCCAGTTCTTTTTCCTGCCCACAAATAATCATCGTTAAGTGTGTAGTGTGTTTTTTGAGGTATTTTCTATGCATTTACAAATATATTTGCTTTGTGTTTTGTTCAATATATATATGACATCATACCATACATATTGTTCAGTGACTTGCTTTTTACTTAAAAGATCAGAATATATAAATCCACCTCATCCTTGTTAACAGTGCCATAGCCTTCCCCATCTTCTTAGTACCATAAATGATTTAACCATTCCCCTACTGAGTCCAATGGCTGTTTCTAGTTTTTCCTCTTAGAAATAATGCTGCAATGAATATCCTTGTACATTAATCTTTTTTTTTTAATTTTTAATGTTTATTTATTTTTGAGAGAGAGAGGGAGACAGAGCATGAGTAGGGGAGAAGAAGAGGGAGACACAGAATCTGAAACAGGCTCCAGGCTCTGAGCTGTCAGCACAAACCCCGGCGCAGGGCTCAAACTCACAAACGGTGAGATCATGACCTGAGCTGAAGTCGGATGCTTAACCGACTGAACCACCCAGGTGTCCCCTGTACATTAATCTTTGGGCACAAATGTGAATACATCTCTAGGATAACATCCTAAAAGTGGAACAGCTATATGAAAGGTATGTATATTTGTTATTGTGATAGGTACTGCCAAGTTATCCCCTGAAAAGGTTGTGTCAATTTACATACCCACCACAGTATGTGAATACTACCTGTTTATTCCCTGTCAAAGCCATAAATATTTGCTATTATGATCACACCAGAGTCAAATAAACAATCTTTGAATTGTAATTTAAACTTTTGATTCTGAAGACAATCTCCCCTGTGAGCTCTTCAAGGAATGCATAAATAATAAGATTAAATGTCCATATAATACAGCCAAAAAAAAAAAGTTAAAGGATAGGGAAAAACTATATTATCTTAAAATAGAATTGGTCATTTCACTCTTTTTGAGAAAACTGATACCACTTTGCACTCAGAGATAACAGCAGTGATCTTCCAACATGCATTTCTTCCTACCAGAGGACACTGGAAGCAAAAAATGGGCATTGGACAGAATATACCACAAGTGTGACTCACTGGTTGTATTCATGTATTGAGCACAAACTGACAATTCCACGGGCTTTCTATTCCAATGAATCTCTAGGGCATGACTAAGATTTGTAAGACCTGAAAGGAAACACTGGAAGAAATATTTCTCTGTGAATATCTTATACGGCAATAATTGTTTTTCTATTTACTCTTAAAAATGCTTCATAAAATAGTACATCACATCACAACCATAGATTTAAAAATGTTACTCATGTAACTTGGACAGCAGCATAATTGTGTATGATGCTCAGAGATGGAGGTGGGAGAGAAGGGATACCCTTTTCAAGAAAAAATTAACCTGGGAAGGCATAGTCCAGGTTACCACCCCATTCCTATCTACCTCAATTTACAATGTCTACAATGTTTATGGAGAATTATGAATAAATTGTTTGCAGAGCTAAATTCTCTTCTGTGTCCAAGAGCTCAGCAAATAATCTATATGCAGTCTGTGAAACCTCAAATCAATCAGGAGCAGAATCAGCAACTGTCTGAAAGTGAGTTGTTGCCTTTTTGAGAACATAGCAAAAAAAAAAAAAAAATCTGACAAGGCTGCTAAGTCTCAGAGTTATAGTTTGACTGTCAGAAATTTATACAGTTCTGTTAGGTGACATTCAACAATGGGTCTCAGACTCTCTTACTCATGGAGAAATGAGAAATGAAATATCATTTAACTAGGATCATTCTCAAGCACAATAGAGGAAACCACAGAGCTGTATTTCTAAGCCAAAAATAAAAATATGTCAGACATAAAACAAAACACTAGGGAAGGTGGAATTAGTACCTGTAGCTTGGAAAGATATGCCATTTCTTTCACATGCAAATGTATCGTTATCTATTAGGCAATGGGCATAAGAAAAGTAAGTTAAGGGGTGCCTCGGTGGCTCAGTCTATCGAGCATCTGTCTGACTCTTGATTTCAGCTCAGGTCATGATCCCAGGGTTGTGGGATCGAGACAGATTGTTGGGTTCCATGCCGAGCATGGAGCCTGCTTGAGATTCTCTCTCCCTCTCCCTCTGCCCCTCTCCTGCTTGTGCTCTCTCTAAAATAAAATTTAGGGGCTCCTGGGTGGCTCAATTGGTTAAACATCTGACTTTGGTTCAGGTCATGATCTCACAGTTTGTGAGCTTGAGTCCCACATTAGGTGAGCATGAGCCCCGCTTTGGGTGAGCATCATTTCTCTCTCTCTCTCTCTCTCTCTGTCTGCTCCTTGTTCACTTGCACTGTCTTTCTCTTAAAATAAAATAAAATACAATTTAATTTAATGTAATTAAAAAAAAGAAAAGTTAAAAAAAGGAAATGAGGTGACACTAATCCATTCATTCAACAAATATTATATTGAGTATTTAGTGGTCGCTGTTCTAAAGGCTGAGGATTTGAGAGGAAACAAATCCTATAAAAATCCCTACCTTCAATGAGTTTTGAGTCTAACAGAGGACACTGGAAGTAAATAACAAATAAGTCAGAGAAATCATGTGTTGTATGGAGATAAGTGCTAAGGTTAAAAATGAATCAAGGTATTGAAATGAGGAGTTGGAAGTCCCTAGACAAGGTGGCTAGGGAAAGTGTCACCTAAAAGATAACACTCAAAAAAAGACATGAAGGAGATGAAAGGGGAAATCCTTGCAACTATTTAGGAAAGAGCTTTCTGGGCAGATAGAAAAATGAAGTGCCTGAGGCAGCAGCATGTTTGGTGGGTTATTTATAGTGGTAAGCTAGACTTCGGCTCAGGTCATGATCTCGCGGTCCGTGGGTTCGAGCCCCGCGTCGGGCTCTGTGCTGACAGCTCAGAGCCTGGAGCCTGTTTCAGATTCTGTGTCTCCCTCTCTCTGACCCTCCCCCGTTCATGCTCTGTCTCTCTCTGTCTCAAAAATAAATAAACGTTAAAAAAATTAAAAAAAATATATATCCTTTAAAAATTAAGTTTCAAAACCTTTTTCTCATCTAATAATGTGAAAGCAGATTATAACAACAATAAAAAATGTTCTGTCACATGCTTTTACTTTAGAAGACATGAAGAAGCTAGCAAAATTAGTGAATCTATTTCAGTGATTATCTACAGGGGGCAATTTTGTTTAGCAATTAAACGTTGCTTCACAAAACAACATTGTCAGCCAATGTCAGAATCAGGCACAGCACATTATAAGCCTAGATAGATCAGAAGGTGAAGGTAATAATAAAAACAAGTGCAGTAATGACGAATACAAAGACATTGTTGGTAATTACAAGTGGCTGGGGACAGGGTGTTACTAGCATCTAGTAGGCTGCTGCTAGAGGTGCTGCTAAATATCCTGTATGCATAGGATGGGCCTCCACAACAAAGAAGTATTCAGCCCCAAATCTCAATAGTGCATGTGCGTAAGGACAGATGGTAGCTACACTTGTGGTGAGCAGAGCCTAATGTGTAGAGTTGTGGAATCACTGTGTTGTGAAACACCTGAAACTAATGTAACATTGTGTGTCAACCATACGTGTAAAAAAAAAAAAAAAAAAAAAAATCCGTAGCGCAGAGGTTGAGGAACCCTGATCTGTGTATAAAATAGTTGAAGTTATCCTGGTTCAATGGAGGAAAGAAAAAGCTGAACCTCAACTAGATCAATGTTTCTCAATTTTACTGTATGTATGAATTGCCTGGGGATCCTATTGAAATGCAGATTATGATTCAGTAGGTTTGGGGAAAGGCCTGAAATTCTGCATTTGTAACAAACTCCCGGGAAATGCTGATGCTAATGCTGATGGTCCATGAACCACACTTTGAGTAATAAGGCACTAGATTATGCCATTGTAGTGTCTTGTTGGGGTGGGATGGGGACAGGGATTCCTTAAGAATTGGTACTGAGAGGGTCCCCAAAACGATGTTTGGGGCATGGTATGTGCAAATTCATACTGGGCTCATTAAAAATACATTATTTTGGGGGTGTCTAGGTTAAGCATCTGATGTCAGCTCAGGTTATGATCTCACGGTTTGTGAGTTTGAGCCCCATGTCAGGCTGTCTGCTGTCAGCACAGAGGCTGCTTTGGATCCTCTGTCCCCCTCTCTCTCTGCTCCTCCTCTCTGCCCCTTCCCCACTTGTGCTCTCTCTCAAAAATAAATAAACATTTTTTTTAAATACAATATTTTTGAGATGCCTGGCTGGCTCAGTCAAAGGAACAGGCAACTCTTGATCTCAGGGTCGTGAGTTCAAGTCCCATGTTGAGTGTAGAGATAACTAACTAACTAACTAACTAAATAAATAAATAAATAAGCTTAAAAAAAAAGAATGATCTGGTATGACTTGCCAGTACAACACTTTATTTGTAATGTAACTAGAAACTGAAGATTTTCAAATGAATAATATTTAAACCACTTTTCACATGAAAAGAGAAGTGAAAAATGTTACATAACTATATGGATTATTATAGTCATAATTTCAGTAATTCCAATCCTCTGTGGGTGAGGCTGTATGCCACTTACCTAAGAAATGCAGAAAATGATATATATGCGTAAGCATGAGATCGTAATATCCTCCTCTACAAGTTCCTTTAATAACAATTGTTCAATTGAACAGAAGTAGAAAAAATCTTTATACATACATACATTCATTCTTTCTCTCCATCTTCACACTTTCAGAAAACCAGAGAAAAAGCGAGAGGGCACTCATGGAATTGAAGAAATCTGATGAAAATTCTCCTCTTACTCAACACTTAACAACAACAGCAACAGCAACAACAACAAATCTCTACAATACATTTGGAGATAGCAAAGTGTTTACTGTTTTTTCTAGTTGGATACAGTCATCTGCTGGAAATCAAATAGTAATAATTGTTTATAAGAAAATTGCCTGGTAAATTTACCATTTTTCAGTATCTATTATTTGCCAGATGCTTTATATTTGTAAATAGTGATAAGTCAGAAATAAGGCCAGAGGTAACTCAAATTTCTAAATGTTTGAATGTTTGATAAAATAAAAAGCAAGATTTGGGGCGCCTGGATGGCTCAGTTGATTAAGCAACCGACTTGATTTCTGCTCAGATCATGATCTCACGGTTCCAGAGTTCAAGCCCCACGTTGGGCTCCGCACTAAATGTGGAGCCTGCTTGGGATTCCCTTTCTTTCTCTCTCTCTCTCTCTCTCTCTCTCCCTCTCCTGCCCCTCCCCCCTCTCTCCCACTTGTACTCTTTCTCTCTCTCTGTTTCAAAATAAAAATAAAAAATAATGTAAAAATAAAAAAAATAAAAAAGCAAGATTTTAAAAATACTTATATACAGGGATATTTGGGTTGAGCCATAACTCCATGAACACAGAAAATGTATGACAGTATAAATTCAAATTAAAATGATTTCTTCCTGATTTATCCAGATAATTATTTCATGACACTTTTCTTTGCCTATAGAGATCCATCCTATTGAACATATTCTGTAAAAAAGCATTTTAATGTGTTTTAATATTTGAAAATGTTTAACCTATCCTGAGATCTATGAAAGCTTAAGTATTTGAAAATATTTCTTTTTTTTTTTATTTGGGGGGGGTGGACAAGTCGGGGAGAGGGGCAGAGGGAGAGAAAGAGAGAATTTTAGGCAGGCTCTGAGTGGAGGGGCACCTGGGTGGCTCAGTAGGTTGAGCATCTGACTTCAGCTCAGGTCATTACCTCATGGCTCGTGAGTTTGAGCCCCCCATCAGGCTCTGTGCAGACAGCTCCGAGCCAGGAGCCTGCTTCAGACTCTGTCTCCCTCTCTGTCTGCCCCTCCCCTGCTCATGCTCTGTCTGTCTGTCTGTCTCTCAAAAATAAATAAACATTAAAAAACAAATGTGACGGCGCCCTTCCACTTTTAGAAAATTCTTGGGGTGCCTGGGTGGCTCAGTCAGTTAAGCAACCGACTTCGGCTCAGGTCACGATCTCACATTCGGTGAGTTCAAACCCTGTGTCTGGCTCTGTGCTGACAGCTTGGAGCTTGGAGCCTGCTTCGGATTCTGTGTCTCCCTCTCTCTCTCCCCTTCCCCCACTCACACTCTGTCTCTCAAGAATAAATAAACATTAAAAAAAAAAAAAGTTAAAAAAAAAAGAAAGAAAATTCTTCAGTGGTGACCCCATATCTCACAAGAAAAGAAACCCCAACCCGCTAACACATCAGGCAAGGCCCTTGGTGACTGGGCCCTGCCTCCCCCCATCCCGTTCATCTGTTCATTCTCTGATGTTTGCACACCATCTACTCAGGCCATGCTGATTGGCATTCCCCAGAATAACAGTCTCTTAGCTGTGGCCTTCATGTGTGCTACTTCCTCGATCCAGACTGTTCTTCATTCCCTTCCTCCCTCCAGAGCCTTCACTGATTCCCTGGACTTGAGTTCATCCATGACCCCCACGGTTCCTGTGCCTGCATCGATTCTGGGACTTGCGTACTGCAGTATAATGTCCTGCTTCCACATCTATCTCCTGACTCCAGCGGGAAATTCCAGGGTGGTGCACAGGACTGGACATGTAGACATCCTTAATAAAAGATGTCTTGAGTGAATAAATGAATTAATGAACACATATCTACAGATGACATTCCAAGCAGGGAGAACAACATGAGGGAAGAGAAGCATGGTGAATTAGGGCTCCTGAAAGGAATTCAGAATGGCTGGAAAATATATTTGAAGAAGGTGAATACTTAGAAATGGGATAAAAGAGAGAAGCAAAAAGAGATCCAGGGAGTTTGACAATTTGGACTTTATCCTGAGGACAATAGCAAATCACCAGTGGGTTTTGGCAAAGGGGGTAATTAGATTAGCATTTAAGGAAGATCATTTAAAGAATAGATTAAAAACAGGCAAGACTGGGGACAAGGAGGTATGTTAGAGTGACTACTGCAGAAAACCAAGGAAGAGCTGGTGATGGGCTGAACTGATGCAGCATCCTCTAGGGATGGCAGGAAATGTTAAGGATTTATGTCAACTTAACGTGGTGTTGGCTATACATCTTCTCTCCCCAGCTGAGTGATAAACTTCTGAAGATCAGAAATACTGCAGAATATGTCTTTTTATTCCATTAAGTTACCTATGGTGCCTACCTGTAGATTAGGTGTTCAATAGATATTTGTTGAATACATAAGTGAATGAATGAATGAAACTTTATAGTTATCCACAGGTAGAACTGATAAATCCTTACTCTTAAAAAGCAAACAAATGAACATATAACTAACTCAACTCGGATTTAGAAAAGACTGAAAAAAATGTTTATCAAAGTAGTCATCTTAGGCCTGAAAAGAGGACTGAAAAGGTTAGCTTATGGGGTATTTTTGTCAAAAAAGGCAAATATAATCTAGGTCTAAAATTTCCTATTGCCCTTTGGAAGAAAGGAGACTGTTATTTTTTAATTTTTTTTATTAAGTTTTAATTTATTTTTTAAAGTAATCTCTACCCCCAACGTGGGGCTCGAACTTGTGCTCTCGAGATCAAGAGTCGCACACTGCTCCTTCTAAGCCAGCCGGGCACCCCTGGAGACTCTTATTTTAAAGTAAATGCTTAAAAGGATCTCATTTTACACAATTTGTACCAAGAGAAAAGTCTGTGCAACTGGCCACATAGAATCCTGTTACATAGAGATTCCTTGTCCAGAGCAATGTGAAAGTATATTGTATGCTATTACTCTATGCTGTGTGCTATATCTGTTTGGAGAAATCCTGTCACTTAGATATGTCAGAAATGTCAGAAATGATGTTCTGTGTTTTCCACAGAGAAAAATCCTGCATACTTTTCAGATTCCCTCTGGAAATCTTCTTGTAACTCATAAAATATTGAACCATAATTCCTGAAGTTACAGGGCAAACCAAACCACAAAGAGATGTTTCGGAGATGGTAGAGGAGGTAGGTCATTATAATTAATCAATAACCTGCTCTTGGAAATCAGCAATCTTAACAATTAACATAATAAACACATTTAGCCTACATAATGAAAGCTTTCATTCATTCTTCAACCTTTACTTATTTATTTCCACAAAGAAGTGATGACAAAAGTTTAAATTTTGAAGTTCAATATCCTGTCAAAAACATTTCAAACAAGGTCTTAATTAATCATACACACAAAGAAGAAACAAAGTCACAAATGCTAATTCATCTTTTCCATTTGTATAACTCCTGGTGATAAATTGAAAAAGAAGCATAGATTATTTTTAAAACAAGCAGGGGAACCTGGGTGGCTCAGTCATTTAAGCCCCTGACTTCGACTCAGGTCAAGATCTCATGGCTCCATTCATGGGCTTGGTTTGCGAGTTCAAGACCTGCATCTGGCTCTCTGCTGTCAGAGCGGAGCCTGCTTCCAATCCTCTGTCCCCCCTCTCTTTCTGCCCCTTCCCCACTTGTTCTCTGTCCCTCTCTCACTCTCTCTCTCCCAAAAATAAATAAATATTTAAAAAAATAAAAATAAAATATGGAAAAAATCTACCACACAGTAGCAAACAAAAAAAGTACATTATAAAACTTAATTGTCACCTAACATCATCAGTTTTCCAAAAAGGGAAGTTATCACAACTACATTACCTTACCTGAAAAATTAAACCTAAAAATGCATTACTCCAACTTTACTTGCTTGAAAATATTAAAAAGCACAAAAAGGACCAAATATGGGAACAGTTTGGACTATGATATTCAAACTTTTGTTTTATTTGAAAGATAAATGCTTCCCCATATCAACTCTCAATTATTAATTTTTGTGGTCTTAATTTTTTTGCCTAGTTCTAGCATTTTTGTTTGATCATTTTTTGCTTTTTTACTTTTAGTTGGTCAAATTTTTATTTTTTCAATGTTTAGTTATTTATTTTTGAGGGGGGAGAGAGAGAGAGAGAGAGAGAGAGAGAGAGAGAGAGAGAGAGAGAGAGAATGCATGCACAAGCAAGGGGAGAGGCAGAGAGAGAGGGAGACAGTGAATCCCAATCAGGCTGCACATCTGATACTGAGTTCGATCTCAGGAACTGTGAAATCATGACCTGAGCCGAGATCAAGGGTCAGCTGCTTAACTGACTCAGCCACCCAGGCACTTCCAGTTTTTATCTTATTTTACTGTTATTATTTTTTAAGTTTATTTATTTTGAGAGACAGAGAGACAGACAGCAAGAGCAAGCATGAGTCGGGAAAGGGCAGAAAGACAGGGAGACAGGGAATTCCAAGCAGGCTCTGCATTATCAGACAGAACCTGATGTGGGGCTCGAACTGACAAATCATGAGATCATGACCTGAGTCGGAACCAAGAACTGGAGGCTCAGTTGACTGAGCCACCCAGGCGCCCTCAAGTTTTTAAATGGTAGATTAAATTTAAATGACCTTTCTCAATTTTTTTACAATTTATTTTGTAAAGAAAATTTAAGAGACTAGTCAATTCAATATTGTTGATATGATAATTACAAAAATAACATCAACCATACTTGAGGTTAGTGGGCTTGCAAAGATTTTTTACTTCAACCCACAGTAAGGAAAAAAAAATACATTTTACATTGTAACCCAATCCACATGTCTCATATAAATGACTGAAACAGGATGGTAGTTCTATGAAACATTGCTTTCCACATTTACTGCAACGGACTCTGATATTTTCAGTTCTATTCTATCCAATTTCAGTTTTAAAAGACCCACTGAAGTGATGGGCTATGGCCTGCTGCTTAAAAACCTCAGCTTCAGTCAGCCCACATTTAAGAAACAGTACAGTGATTAAAGACTCTAGGGACAGATGTCTGACTTTATATCCCAGCTCCACTACCTTCTAGCTCTGCGGTTTTGTGCAAGTTGACCTAGCCTCCCCATTTACAAACTGAGGATAATAACAAAACCTACTTCATAAGGTCATTGTGAGAACTGGTGGTTAACACATGTAATACTTGTAATATTTATATCAAAGTGCCTACCAAAGTGCCTGGCTGGCTCAGTTGGAAGAACGTGTGACTCTTGATCTCGGGGTTGTGGGTTCGAGCCCCACGTTGGGTGTAGAGAGTACTAAAAATAAATAAATAAACTTTAAAAAGTACCTATCATTTGTTAAGCACTCAATACATTTATTACTACTACTACTACTACTACTACTACTACTACTACTACGATGATGATGATGATGATGATGATAATGATAATGATGATGATTTACCAGTCAGTAGGTGGGGATAGACAGTTCGGAATGTCTGTGTACAGTCCCTGGTACCAGGCACTCTCAGGCATTACAAAGACACACTGCTGTCATGACTCATCTTTTATTTGTTGATGAATTATAACCATGACAAATTGGCTTTTATATAATAGTAAGATATAATGTTTGCCACTTCATCAAAATACAGTTTCCCTTGGTTTAAAAGCAAAAAAAAAACCCCAACCTCTATATGATACCAGATAGATACCTCTCAGATTCAAAGAATGATTTTGTCACAGAGGGTGCTTATCAACCTCATCAAGTCACCCTGACAGGAGATTCCAGTGCTCGGATGGTGTTTACAGCCTTCCCTCTGGTGAGGAAATGTGTTTTAATAAGACATTTAAAATCTTGATCTTTGTCTTTGGAATTTTTTTACATTTTATTTTAGAGAGAGAGTGTGTGTGTGAGTGGGGGAGAGGGGCAGACGGAGAGACAGGGAGAATCCCAAGCAGGCTCTGTGCTCAGCACAGAGCCCAATGCAGGGCTAGATGTTACGACCCTGGGATTGTGACCTGAGCTGAAATCAGGAGTCGGATGTTCAACCCACTGAGTCACCCAGATGCCCCTAGAATTTTTATTTATTCAGATTTACACAGCTTGAAGTATCATATTTGATATCTACAGCTCTAATTATATCATAAAACAAAGTTTTTCCCCCTTTTTTAGAAAGTCACTGGAAGAAAAAAAAAGATATTTTCCCCTAAAGTCATAACCTTCTAAAGAGACATTCCAAACATTATTAACTATTGCTAACCTATGTTATAATGTCAAATGCTTTATAAAATGAAGTACAGAATAAAAATGATTTCAGAGTTTTAAACTGTGCGTTAATTTATTTTTATTTTGTTAAGACGAATGGAATCTGTTGTTAACATCATTTTAATTCTATTAACTTTAGCCAAGTTAACAGCTATTGTTAGAAAAGAAACTCCCTAATGACATTATAATGACATTAGAATTCCAAGAGTACCACTTTCTGAACTGTTATTCAGATAGATTTCAGATGCTTAAGGCAGCCAAAGAGTTACTGTAAAAATCACACTAATTAACATAGAAACTGGCTTTACTCCAATATTCCTCAGTTTCCACATTTGCTTTTGCTCCTCTGCCAGAACTACACACTTATTTTTCTTGTAAAGTCCTTTGAGTCTTCTCAGGAGTAGAGGAACTATGCAGTGCTAGCAAGGAGGGGTTGTGGCAGGTGGGGTAGGATAGAAAGAAGACATGTGGGACCCACCAGAGCACACGAGCAGATGGAAAGGTCTTTCAAGACTTTCAAGATTTGATT
The DNA here is from genome assembly GCF_024362965.1 of Panthera pardus. Taxonomy (NCBI): domain Eukaryota; kingdom Metazoa; phylum Chordata; class Mammalia; order Carnivora; family Felidae; genus Panthera; species Panthera pardus. Next base: position 79,020,825 of record NW_026526821.1, read on the forward strand.
ACTCTGCAGCACAATTATGTCAACAGGTAATAAGATCCATCTGTGGAGGTAATCACCCTAAAAATGGTTAATAATCTGTAGCTTGAAAAGATCTGTGGATTCCCAGATCTAAAGTAAAGAGGATAGGGTCTCAACGAAATATAAAAGAACATGCTAACCAATAAATTTGTATTATATTCTATATTAATTAGTTGGTGATGAATTGTTGCTTGGTGTTCATCTATTCATTTATTTAATACTTCGTCACTATCACTATCTTCAACAATTATAAAAGCCTCTTAAACTTTCGAGAGCCTCCGGAAAGATTTTAAGACATGCAAATCTAGTCAATTTTTTCTCCGGTCTAAAAACCTTCACTGGAAACCCACTGTTCTCAGTATCAAGCACACCAATGTTAACTGGTTTTATTAGGTCTACCTCCAGGGCCACTGCAGATGCTTCTCTCCCCTCAATCCCTAAGGGTTAGTTGGCCTTTTGGTTCCCTAAGGGCATAAAACTCTTTGGGGAGGCAGTTCCCTCTGGCTGTAACACTTTCTTCAAAATCTTAGTTGAAATAATTCTACTTATCTTCAGTTCTTACTGTAAAAAACAGTTCCTAAGGGAGACTCTCCCAGATTAGCCTCTCCCTGCAGGGTCTCGTTGTACTTGAGACACTGTACTTCTCACTCATCCCACTGCAATCAAGTGCCTAATGCCTGTCTCTCTGCTGGACTGTTGACAGGACCACATGTCTCTTCAATGCTCAACAGCAAGCGCAGTACCTGGCCAAACAGTATGTACTCAATAGATCTTTTTTTTTTTTTTTTTTTTTTTTTAACGTTTATTTATTTTTGAGACTGAGAGAGACAGAGCATGAACGAGGGAGGGGCAGAGAGAGAGGGAGACACAGAATCGGCAGCAGGCTCCAGGCTCCGAGCCATCAGCCCAGAGCCCGACGCGGGGCTCGAACTCACGGACCGCGAGATCGTGACCTGAGCTGCAGTCGGACGCTCAACCGACCGAGCCACCCAGGCGCCCCACAATAGATCTTTTTTTAAATTTTTCAAAATGTTTGTTTATTTTTGAGAGAGACAGAGAGCATGAGTGGAGGAGGGGCAGAGACAGAGAGGGAGACACAGAATCGGAAGCAGGCTCCACGCTCTGAGCTGTCAGCACAGAGCCTGATGCGGGGCTGGAATCCAAGAACCTTGACATCATGACCTTAGCTGAAGTCAGACGCTCAACCCACTGAGCCACCCAGGCGCCCCTCAATAAATCTTTGTTGAGTGAAGGAATACACGTTTATTATATGCACACTCCAGTCTACTATGTACAAGGCGATGTGTTGCGTACTTCAGGAATAGAGTTGAGTAAGACGGGGGGGGGGGGGGGGGGGGGGCGGATCTGCCTTCAAGAGATCAGACTTGGGAACAAACTGCTACCACACAGCATAATTGCTTTGAAAGGAAGTGGGTGGCAGGTACCTTGCAACTATCAGAAAACATGAAATCAAGCATTTCCACTTAGCGAATGCCAGGCTCTGAACTAAAATCTATATGGTACATTATTTCCCTCATTCAATCCTCATGACAACCCCATGTGGTGGTAAGAAACTTGCCTAAGACCACAACCAATATTTGAGCCTAGCTTATCCAGTCTTCTGGCACCAACGCAGAAAGCTACACAGAGACACAACAGCTGATACAGTGAGTCCTTGTCAGTATGTCCAGCCACTTCTCTATGCTCTGCTAACAATTTAAAAGCCATAATAGCCAATATAAAAACTGATTTAAAAAATTTAGATGTTGAGTATGTAATGCATTCACATGTTTTTCCTCTGCATGTTTTTCTTGAACAGAGACGATGCATTCTCATGGTTCAAACATTTTAAAAAAGTAAGCAGTTACAGTTAAAAGTCTCCTAATCCTGTCTTCTATTGGCTCATAACCCGGATTGCCAAAAAAGTAATACCTCTTTTAAGTATTTTATTTGTATGAACGTACAAATAAAAACATATATATTCTTACTTGGCATCTTTTTTTTCCTCACAAAAGATAGTATACCATACACACCATTCTGCACCTTATTTTTTCAGTTAGTGATATACATATATATTGAAGATCTTTCTGTATTATCAGTACATAATTGGCAGCATAGTATTCCATTTCATGGATACACTATAATTTATTTGGCCAGTTATTTATTGATAGGCATTTGGATTGTTTCCAATTTTTTACTACTATAAACAATACTGTAATGAAGAGTCTCATACATAGGTCAGTTAGCACGTGTGCAAGTATATCCTCAGAGTTAATTCCTAGGAGTAGTGTTTATTGCTGGGTCAAAGGATAGATGTATTTGTAATTTGGATAGATATTGCCAAATTGTCCTCTATAGGGATTAAATCAATTTACATTCCTACTCGCAGTGGATGAGAGCACCTGTTTTCCCACAGCCTCTCAACACAGAGTGTTAGGAAACTTCTGGTTATTTGCCAATCTAATGACTGAAAAATGGTACTGCAGCATTCTTTTCATTATAAGTAAAGTTGAACTTCTTTTTATGTTTAAGACTTTGTATTTCCTTCTCTCTGAACTGTCTATTCACATCCTTTGTCCATTTTTCTCTTGTTGGTTTTTTTTTCCCCTGGATTCAATAGGAGCTTTTTCTATACAAAGGAGTTTAGCTTTTGCCTATTCCCTAAATTGCAGCCACTTTTCCATAATATTGTGTTAGAAGGTCTAAGCAAGGCAACCAAACATGTATTGGATACGATATAAAAGTATTCAAAAGGAGAAGGTGATATATCATTATTTAAACATGATTATGTAGCTAGATAACTTTAAAAATTGATTCAAATTAATAAAATCAATTGAATATTTACAGATAAAGGAAATGGAAAATAGTGTTGGGTCCAATAAGAATATAAGATAAAATACATATAATAAGACCATTTCTATGTAGTAGGAACAAGAAAACATGAAAAAGAGACTTTCTTTATAATAAGTACACAAAATACAAAGTACCTAGTAGAAGTAATTTTGTAAGGAAAGAGTATGACCTATATGAAGAAAAATATAAAACTTTATTCAAGTCTTCATTATTAAAAGAAGACTTGCATAAATAGAAGCAGACCAGGTTATTAGATGAGGAAATTACATATTTGAAAGTGACCACTTATCAAATTATTTTTTAATATTTATTTATTATTTTGAGAGAGAGAGAGATAGAATGTGTGTGTGCACACACGAGGAGAGGTAGGGACAGAGAGAGAGGAGAGGGAAAATCCCAAGTAGGTTCCATGCTGTCAGCACAGAGCCCGACGCAGGACACAAACTCATGAACTGTGAGATCATGACCTGAGCCGAAATCAAGAGCCCAACGCTTAAACAACTGAGCCACACAGGCACCCCTATCAAATTATTTCATAGGTTTAATGCCATTAAAGCAAAACTATATAACTTAAAATTTGAGAAAGTATTAAGTTCATGTACAAAAAACAAATCAAGGATATACACATATACATGTGTTTTAATTCTAAAATCAAAAGAGTTGTAAGGGTAGATTTCACTCTAACAGATTTTAACATATATTATAATGCAATAATAAATCAAATAGTGTGGTTTAAGTGCAAGATTAAACAGATAAATCAGTAGCCCAGAAATATACTCAACTGTAAATAGGAAGACGATATATAATAACAAGAGGTAAACAACATAATAGGGAAAACTTTGTAATTCTAATAAAAACTATTGCTTATGTGGAATATACTCTCTGCCTAGAACTCTTTTAAATTCCTTAAGTATATCAATCCAATTAATTGTCATTTCATTTTAATCCTATTAGATGCTACTTAACTAATGAGGAAAATGAGGCACGAGGAGGGTAAATAACTTGTTCAAGGTCATCCATGTAGCTAGAAAGTGACAGGGCAGGACTTAAACCCAGGCAGTTTGGCTCCAGAGTTTGTGGTCTTAATCATTTGTAACTAGGATAACTGATTACAGTTTGTAAAAAGGAAAAAAAAAAAAAAAAGAATACAGGCAAAAAATACTATACTGATGTATTATTTTTGAAAAATTTTAAAAGTAATCCCTACACCCAACATGGGGCTCAAACTTACAACCCCAAGATAAGAGTTGCATATTCCACCGAATGAGCTAGCTAGGTGCCCCAATGATGCATATCTGAAAGTCTGCTATAGAATGTCATAAAACCTCTACCATGTAATTCCTTTGCTTTGCTCTCTACATTTCTGTGTTATTTGAAGCCTTCTACAATTATAAATCCTTTTATAATTTAAAGAACAAAATAGAATAATTTGGGACAGTGTAGATGCAGATTCTCAGGTGTATGGAAGTTATTAAAAACAGCAGGGTGAAAAAATACCCAGCAGAGTGTTCAGCCAATAGAATTGAATAAAGTTTGTCAAGAAAGGACAAATGGGGGCACCTGGGTGGCTCAGTTGGTTGAGTGTCCAACTCTTGATTTTGGCTGAGGTCAGGATCCTGGGATCAAACCCTGCATCAGGCTCCACACTCACCATGGAGCCTGCTTGAGATTCTCTCTCATCTCTCCCTCTGCCCCTCTCCACTGCTCATTTAATGTTTATTATTTATAAACATTACAAATCCGTTATAAATCTGAAGCAGGCCCCAGGCTCTGAGCTGTTAGCACAGAGCCCCACGCAAGGCTCAAACCCACAAATCGCGAGATCATGACCTGAGCTGAAGTTGGACACTTAACTGACTGAGCCACCCAGGCGCCCCTCTCTCTCTCTCTCTCTCTTTTTTTTAATAGGCTTCATGCCCAACATGAATCTCATGACCCTGAGATTAAGAGTCACATGCTCTACAGACTGAGCCAGCCAGGTGCCCCAGTGTGTGTGTGTGTGTATATATATTTATATATATATATATATACATACACATGTGTACGTGTGTGCGTGTATATATATATATATATATATATATGTAAAAGAACAAATGGAATGAGCTAGTAAACCCAAACTCTTATGTAAACTCTATATTAAAAACTATTCTAGTAAACAAAGTGTATTTATCAGCAACTTTCCTTTATTTTAAATTTTTACACATAGTCCTCACACACCCCTGTCACTCCTCCTTTCCCACAAGAATATGTAGGAAGCCATTACAAAGCTGAAACAGTAACTCCAACCCATTACTAACAACCTCAAAGTTTGGGGGCACCTGGGTGGCTCTCTCAGTCGGTTAAGCATCCGACTTGGACTCAGGTCATGATCTCACGGCTTATGGGTTCAAGGCCAGCATTGGACTCTGTGCTGACAGCTCAGAGCCTGGAGCCTGCTTCGGATTCTGTGTGTGTCTCTCTCTGTGCCCCACCCCCGTTCAAACTGTGTCCCTCCCTCTCTCAAAAATAAATAAACATTAAAAAAAAATCTTATAAAAAACAAACTCATAGTTTCATAGTTACATTAGGTAAAATCTGAAATGAAAAAAATACTCAGTTCACTAACTCAGTAAAGTATGATAAAAAATCCATTGAAAAAGAAGAATGTCTTAACCTCCATCATATTAGAGAGACAGACAACTCCAGCTGCTGAATTCGTTAAGTTCTGATTCTGGTTAGTCCCTATGAATAAAGCCTCATGGTGACAGATTCATCTTTTTCATTTTTACCAATATCAGAAAGCTTATGAGTTGATTTCACTCTTTATTTCTTAACTGTGGAGTTTTTAAAAGCAAACTCTAGTGAGGGGGGAAAAAAAAAGACCAGCATAGTAAGTTCTTCATCAGGCTTATGCCTTCTTTGAATGTTGTAACTCTTTATGCTAGAGATAGCAGAAAGAGCATTGGAGCTGGAATCAGAAAAAGGGTGACATAATCAACATTGGTCAGTATATGTCTTTTTAAAATTTTTTTTAACGTTTATTCATTTTTGAGAGACAGAGCTCAAGCAGGGGAGAGACAGAGAGGGAGAGAGGGAGACACAGAATCTGAAGCAGGGCCCAGGCTCTGAGCTGTTAGCACAGAGCCCCATGCGGGGCTCAAACCCACAAATCGCAAGATCATGACTTGAGCTGAAGTTGGATGCTTAACTGACTGAGCCACCCAGGCGCCCCTCTTTTTTTTTTTTTTTTTTTTTAATAGGCTTCATGCCCAACATGAATCTCATGACCCTGAGATTAAGAGTCACAAGCTCTACAGACTGAGCCAGCCAGGTGCCCCAGTGTATGTCTTGTATATGGTCATGTCCCTCACTTTGAGCCCCAGACTCCTTATCCATGAATAAGGCAGCCCTGCACAGGATCGCTTAGAGGGACAACTGAGCCTGTGTATGTGAAAGTATTTTAAAAAGATAAAGTGCTCCACATTTGCCTTGAATTATGTTTAAGGCCTTCTTGTCAATATTGTTGTCAAGGTAGATGACTGAAAAAGTTGTTTTGTAGGGTGCCTGGGTGGCTCAGTCGGTTAAGCAACCAACTTCAGCTCACGTCATGATCTCACGGTTTGTGAGTTCGAGACCCTCATCGGGCTCTCTGCTGACAGTGTGGAGCCTGCTTAGGATTCTCTCTCTCCTTCTCTCTCTCTGCCCCTCCCTGCTCTCTCTCTTTCAAAATAAATAAATAAAACTTAAAAAAGAAAGAAAAACACAATCCACAAATAAAACCAATACTCAAATGCAGGATTACAAAATTGCAATATATTTCATCTTGTTTCAAACTGATACTATTTTTTCACACTTACAATGATCATTATAATTTGGACATCCTAGTCTCTGACCAAACTTCCCCCCACCCTGCCCTTTTTTTTCTTTCTTTCTTTTTCTTTCTTTCTTTCTTTTTCTTTCTCTCTCTCTCTCTCTCTTTCTTTTTTAATGTTTACTTATTTCTGAGACAGAGAGAGACAGAGCATGAGTAGGGGAGGGGCAGAGAGAGAGGGAGACACAGAATCCGAAGCAGGCTCCAGGCTCTGAGCTGTCAGCACAGAGCCTGACACGGGGCTCTAACTCACAAACTGTGAGATCATGACCTGAGCTGAAGTCGGTCGCTCAGCCGACTGAGCCACCCAGGCACCCCAACCCTGTCCTTTTTTCAACTGCTCTTCACCAGGATTCTTTGACCTCTACTCCCCTCTCTCCTCCTTTTGGCAGAGTTCCTTCTGCCTTTATTTCTTCTTTCTCCAGCCTTTAGCTCTTGGCCCTTTACTTTGACCCCTCTGTTCCCTTGCTTTTCTGTGGTTCCACCTGCAAAGGGGCCCTTGGGGCTGACAGGCTGAAGTGAGTGTTTCCCATTATCCACAACAGTCTTTTCAAACCTCCACAATCTCTGACCCTCCCACCTCACTCTCCAAGAATGACCTCACCTCCTACTTGAGCTAAAACAGAATGCTAAAAGGAACTCCCCCGACTTCCTGCCACCAAAATAACATCCCTCCTTTCCACCTATTAAGGCTATTTTTTCCCACCTATGCTGTGGATCACACACCACACCCCCTTTCTCTTGGGCTTTGCCCTGTTAATCAACTCTCTCTCTGAATCTTGCATCTCTCTCTGGTTCACGAATCTTTAACATGGTCACTTATAATTCAACAGTTCCATGGAGTCAGCATGAAGGCTCCTGTCCATGACGCTCCTGTGTTCACAGACCTAAGCGTTCTTCTCATTATTCTGGCTCTTTTTGGAGAGCCGATTAAGTTTACCAAAGAAACAGTGACAAATAGCTAGAAGAAATCTCTCTGCAAAGAGTTCTTTTGGAGCTTTTTAATCACCATGGAGTTGATGCTTTGGGTCATGTTTGTGAAATGGAATTACGAGAAGGTTCTTTTTTTGTGTGTGTGTAATGTTTATTTCTGAGAGAGAGAGAGCACAGGCAGGACAGGGGAAGAAAGAGAGGGAGACACAGAATCTGAAGCAGGTTCCAGGTTCTGAGTTGTCAGCACAGAGCCTGATATAGGACTCAAACCCATGAACCGTGGGATCATGACCTGAGCCGAAGCCAGCCGCTTAATAGACTGAGCAACCCAGGTGCCTCCAGACAAGGTTCTTTTGACAGTTTTTCCACTGATGTTTTTGGTTACACAAAAAGGTGGGGAGGAGAAAGGTGGAAATACTTAACCAAGTTACTGAAAATAATATTGGAATAATTGTCAAGTGTTATACCAGGATAACAATGAAGAGGTTGGCCCAACTTCTGGATCTGTGGTGAGTCAGATGCATCTCTTGAGAAGCTGGTAGTTAGCAAGACAGGTTGGCAGGAATTAACAATTGTCAGAGACCCAGGGATCCAAATAACCTACTAAATGGTCTCTGAAACTGAATTTGCTGCTATCCACATCTCATAGACAAGATTTGGAACGTAATCCACAGTAAGGGACTTGACGTCCTAAATATTTTAGAGAAGGCATTTGAACCAGAAGTCATAAAATCAAATGTAGCAAAAGATGCCTAGTAGTTTTTTTTTTTTTCTCTATTCTCAACTCCTTTGTCTAAAATTTAAAAGATAAAATATTTGAGGCTTTTTTTTGGCTTGTAAATTCTCTAAAGTTTCATTCTCTATACTCTACTATCAGCCCACCATTCATATGTATTTATTCAGCTTCCTCCACTTAAGTGCATTTAAGATTTGTCTTTGTAACTATTCCTTGTTACCCTTATATTAAGTTATGTCAGAAAGCAAGAAACCTTGTTGATACTGAAATAGTTTCCTGCCAAAAGCCTTTGCTAAATTAAGATTTAATCTTATGCCCTTAGCTTTTATAGAAAGGTGATTATAAGAAATGTCCTTTCAAAGAAATATTTCCTGTTTCTTTTGCAAAGTCAAATCAAAGACGTCCATTTATTCATTCATTTAACAAATATTTATTGAATCCTGATTACATGCCAGGCTGAGGATACAAACAACGAATGAAACCCAGTCTCTGCTCTGAAGGAGAACACAACCTGGTGAAATGCAAACATATAAATAAATCATAATATAGTGTTAGTGTCTGTAATTAGAGGCATGAATAAAGTGTTATGGGTGCAAAAGGAGGGGAGAGAGTAATTGGGCCTCAGGGCAAAGGAGGGCTTCTCAGAGACAGGCATAAGAAAGTTGGATATTACAGGTTGAGAAGAGCTCCTCTGAACAGGAGTCAAGAAGAGAAAGGCACTCTGGAGCAAGAGCCTGAATACAGATGGGCCAGTAGGAACTTCTAGCTTCATAAATTTGTAGAATGGTCATTAGGATAGAAAAAGAACACTGGAAGTATCCAGAGAGGAGGCCAGAAAAGTAGGTTAAGGTCCAATTTTAAAGAGACTTGAGGTATAGTGGGTGACATTTACAGGCCCTGAAGGCAGACTGCCCTGTGTAACTAATTTACCACTACAAGCAATGAAATCTGGGGCACCTGAACATCCCAAGCCTTGCCTCCCCATTTGTAAAAAAGGAATTCACTTATCCAACAGGATTTATTGAGCATCCATGATGGGCCATGCACATAATAATAATAACACCTGCCTAATAGCGTTGTTGTAAGGATAAGTTAATAAATGTAAAGCATTTTGAGTGGTGCCTGATCCATGGTAAGTGCCAACTAAATGCTTGTTATTAGTATTAATTATTATAATGTTAAAACGCCTTCTTTGGGGTGCCTGGGTGGTTCAGTCAGTTGAGTGACTCTTGATTTCGGTTCAGGTCATGATCTCATGATTCGTGAGATGGAGCTCTGCGCTGACAGTATGGAGCCTGCTTGGGATTCCCTCTCTCTCCCTCTTTGTCTGCCCCTCCTCTGCTCATGTGCTCTCTCTCTCTCTCTCAAAATAAATAAATAAATAAATAAATAAATAAATAAATAAGCAAACTTAAAAAAAACAAAACAAAAAAAATTGTCTTCTTTCGTGATAAAGGGTGTGCTTCTTTTGAAATTTTTTTTAACGTTTATTCATTTTTCAGAGATGGAGAGAGGCAGAGCGTGAGCAGGGGAGGGGCAGAGAGAGAGGGAGACACAGAATCTGAAGCAGGCTCCAGGCTCTGAGCTGTCAGCATGGAGCCCGATGTGGGGCTTGAACCCACGGACCATGAGATCATGACCTGAGCTGAAGTCAGAAGGTTAACCAACTGAGCCACCCAGGCGCCCCAAGGGTATGCTTCTTATTCTGAAAACAACAGGGAGCTCTTAAAGATTTCTAGGGGAGGAATAATAATGGATTTTACTTTAGAAAGATTGGCCACAGAAATGGATGAGGGAAAGATTGGAGAGAGAAATTAGACTTGGGGAGAAAAATTAGAAGGTAATTCCAATAGTCCTTGATTGAGGGCCTAACACATGTTAGTGCTGATGGGGTCAGAAATGAAGGAAGAGAAATGTTTAGATAAGAGAACTTGATAATTGATATGGTAGCTGAGGTAGAGATGAGGAATCAAAGGTGACCTCCAAATTTTTTTTTTTTAGTTTATTTATTTTGAGAGAGAGGGAGAGAAAGAAATGAGCAGTGGAAAGACAGAGGGAGAGGAGGACAGAGGATCCCAAGGGGGCTCCATGCTGACAGCAGAGAGCCCCATGAGGAGCTTGAACTCAGAGACCGTGAGATCATGATCTGAGCACAAGCTGGACACTTAACTGACTGAGTCACCCAGGCACCCCAACCCCCAAATTTCTGGTGTGGGTGACAGAATTAATGGTGTCCTTACTGAGATAGATAATGCAGGAAACAGATATGATGTGGGCATAGGTTGGAGTAAACAACGATAACAAACTGTCTAGCTTGGGACAAGAAGAAAAGGATAGAGATTGGTAAGTGAGCATAATCACTTTAATGTTGTACACAGTTAATAAATACCGCTTTGATGTAAAGATACATAGGAAGACATAAAGAACAAACAAACCCTCCCCCTCCCCCAAACAGACTTAACAGAAAGGGACTATAAAGTCAGAGATTTGGGGGTCATTTTGTTGTATGCAGTTGAATCATGGAGTGAACGAGATCTTGGCGAGATGGCCCTGAGGAAGACTAACATTTTAGTGATGGTCTGAGGAACAGAGGCAAGGAAAGGAGACTTAAATGGAGCAGTAAAAGGGGGCATGGGGGCTAGAATAAGGTGGTGTAGAAGCTAAAAGAGAAGAATTTCAAGAAGGAGGAACAATCAACAATTTAGTCCTATGGAGAGGTCAGGTTCAGTGGTTCTTTAGAATCTGGGCCACTGGACCAGCCAAACTCCCTGGGTTCAAACCCAGTCTTTGCTTTTTAACTAGCCTCATGGCCCTGGGTGAGTTATTGATCCTCTCCTAGCAGCATCTCCTCAGCTGTGAAATGGAGATGATAATAAGCCACCCTCCTGGGGTGGTTGTGTGGATTATATGAGCTGATGTACATAAAGTCTTAGAACAGGGTCTGGCCTATGAAGAATAGGGTGTAAGTGTCAGTATTAACTGATGTGGTAAATTTTCAAGTAGGAAAAGCAATTATAAAACAGTCTATGCAGCATGATTCCATTTTAGTAAAAGGGGAAAAAATGAGTATATATATATTCACAGATGAAAGTTTAGAAACTGTTTACAGTAGTTTGATCTCATTTTTTTTTAATGTTGTGAAATTTTTTGCTTGTCATTTGAGAGGGACTTGCCTATGATTTTTCTGTAATGAATATATATTGAGTTTATAATTAAAATTATGCACGTATATGAGAATAAAGCTCACCACAGCCCAAAATAGTAGTAACATAAATGATGCTAATTAAGGGAGAAGCATATATTTTCTTTAGCATCATCACTGAAGCTCTACAAATCCTTGAAAATAGTGGAGTTTCTAGAAGTAATTGACAGTTAATAAATGTAAAGCATTTTGAGTAGTGCCTGACCTATAATAAGTGCCAACTAAATGCTCATTATTAGTATTGATTATAATGTTAAAATGCCTTCTTCTATGAGAAAGGGTGTGCTTTTCCAAAGAAAATCTAGGCCCTTGAGAGAGAGCCTATCTCCACTTTGGACAGTCTCTCTCTGGCAGCATATTTCCAGGAATTAGGACCAGGGTTTGGCCATCCTGGGTTTCTCACATTTCTATTACCTGTAATGTAGGAAGTGGGAGACAGGGGACAGTTCTATGATAAGTTCTATTTTAGAAAGCCTGAATGTAAAATGAGGAGAGTACACCTGGTCAAGATCAAGAGTTGCATGCTCCACTGATTGAGCAAGCCAGGCGCTCTTAATTTTTATTTATTTATTTATTTATTTATTTATTTATTTATTTATTTATAAGTAGGAATGGTGGTTTTTTCTAAGTTTATTTATTTTGAGATAGAGAGAGAGAGTGCCAAGCAGGCTTCATGCTGTCAGTGCAGAATTTGATGCAGGGTATGATCTCACCAACTGCAAGATCATGACCTGAACCCAAACCAAGAGTTGGATGCCTAACCAAGTGAGCCACCCAGGTGCCCCTTGATTATAATTATTAAAACACACACACACACACACACACACACACACACACACACACACACACAAGGGGGTCCTGGTTGGCTCAATCAGTTGAGTCTGCAACTCTTGATCTTGGGGTTGTGAGTTTGGGCCCCACTTTGGGTGTAGAGATTACTTAAAAAGAAAATCTTAAAACACACACACACACACACACACACACACACACACAGGGGATGGAAGGAAAAGCTTCAACATACATTTATACTTTTGAAAAGAAAATAAATGAAAATATTCCACAATGATACCAAAAGTTATGGAGGTCCAATTTTTACTCTTTCATTCTTTCTGTGTTTTTAATATACGGCTATACACATATTAAAAGTTTTGTTATGAATTACATTATATATATGAGTACAAATAAAATACATGTATTATTGGGGCGCCTGGGTGGCTCAGTCGGTTGAGCGGCCGACTTCGGCTCAGGTCATGATCTTGCGGTCCGTGAGTTCGAGCCCCGCGTCGGGCTCTGTGCTGACAGCTCGGAGCCTGGAGCCTGTTTCAGATTCTGTGTCTCCCTCTCTCTGACCCTCCCCCGTTCATGATCTGTCTCTCCCTGTCTTAAAAATACATAAAAACGTTAAAAAAAAAATTAAAAAAAAAATACATGTATTATTTAAAGAATTGCCATATGGGGGCGCCTGGGTGGCTCAGTTGGTTAAGCTTCTGACTTTGGCTCAGGTCATTTGAACCTCACATTGGGCTCTGTGCTGGCAGCTCAGAGCCTGGAGCCTGCTTCAGATTCTGTGTGTCTGTGTGTCTCTCTCTACTCCTCCCCAGCTCATGCTCTGTCTCTCTCTCTGTCTCTTTCAAGAATAAATCAACATTAAAAGAAAATTTTTTTTTTAAAGAATTGCCATAGAGGTCATTTTGACTTCCTGACCTTGTAGCTGGCCACTGTCTGCAGTCATTCTGTGTGTTCATGTCTGGGCTGATGCCACCGTGGAGGGGCCTAACAGGCCTAACCCGGTGGCTCCCGGTGCTGCCGATGCCCAGATCTATTCCAAGCCATCCTGGGAGGAGCTCAGGACCATGGATGTCGCTATTGGGCTCACCTCCTGCTTCCTGTGTTTCCTCTTACCATGGGGCTGGGTCCTGTCACATCTGGAGAACTACAAGAAGTGGGAGTGAAAAAAAAAAAAAAAAAGAAGTGGGAGCGAAGGGGGCTGGCCTGTCCCTCACCCTGTCACCTGACCACCCCCGTCCTGTCCTGATCATGTCTGCTACATTCCTGGCCGGCCTTTCCTGGATCATGCCCTTCAATTGCAGTGACCTCTTCTGCAATCATGACCTCTTGATTTCTCCACGGTGATATCCTGGGACCACATATATTGGTTTATAAGGCCCTGCCTGGTAGGGCCCTCCTTGTAACAATAAAGTCTATTTAAACCTTAAAAAAAATAATTGCATAGAAAAATGTATGTATCCAGCACCCAACATTTAAAACAGCAATCATTGTCAATATATTTGAAATGCCTCATGGTGCCCAACCTCAGTCATGTCGCCTTCCTTACCCCAGTAAAACCATTACTCTGATTTTTATACTTACATTCTCTTTCTTTCAGTTTTATGATATATATATATGCCTTCTTAAATAACTCATGTTTTCATTTTGTGTTTTTCATATTTCATGTATTCTTCTCTGTCTTTTCTTTCCCCTAACATTAAGTTTGTAAGATTCATCCATGATGATGTATGTGACTGTAGTACCTTCACTTTTCACTGTTATGTAACATCTACCACATGAATAGAAAACTACTTACCCTACCATGAATGAGCATTTGGGATGTTTCCATTTTTTTGTTATGAACAGTGATACTATGAGTTTCCTTGTGCTTGTCTACTGATGGATAGTGTAAGAGTTTCTCTCAGATTTGTAGCAATGATTACAATTATTGGATCATTGGATATTTATATTCTTCAACGTTCTCAAGTAATGCCCAATTGTTTTCCAAAGCAATTGCGCCAACTTAAATTCCACAAGCAGTATAATACATACTCAGCAGCATGTGCTAGTATATGGATTTTTTCATTTTGCCAATCTGAAGGTCATAAAGTGATCATCAGTTCCCTGATTGCTAATGAGGTTGTACATCTTTCATATGTTATTGACCGTACTGGATTTCTCTTCTATGAAATGCTCCTTCATATATTTTTCCTTACTTGGTTATATAGCTTTTGGTTAGGTATTGTTTAAGTACTCGGCATGAGGCTAAGATTTTTCACATAGGTTATCTCAGTAATCCTCACAGCCTACTGCCTTGAATCTTTTTCTGGAGCAAGGGATTTATATATGTTAATAAGTCTCTGCTATTGTATACGGTATCTATCTATAGAATGAAAGAAAAAGAAACATGCTTGTAAGTTTCCTATCCTATTAACAAAGTGTTATGCATCCAGACCCAACACATTTATTTTAGGAATGACCTTAATTCTGGCTTTATTTCACAAATACTATCTGAAAGCAGCATTGGTTTTATCAGTTAAGGAGTTAATTATCTTTCATCAAAAATAGCTTGCATTTGGAAAAGAAGATTATAAAAGACAGAAAGGGGCTGGTGGTTTAGCCCCTTGCTGATTCAAGTGTAGAACACAGGCCAGCAGCAGGAGCAGCAGCAGCAGCAGCTGGGAGCTTATTAGAAATACAGACTCTCGAGCCTCCCCCCAGACGAATGAATCAGTATCTGCATTTTATAAGGTTCCCAGGTGACTCATAGGCACTTTAAAGTTTGAGAAGGGCTGATTAGCTAAATGGTGGTAAACACCCTATATGTGAGACCTGGTCAGTACTAAGGCTGAAAGAATGCATTTGTTTTTCTAGCACATATATAGAGCAAGCAAACTATGCGTGGCATTTTTAGGTATACATGTTTGAATATCTGGGGGGACAACCTAGGTGAAATGGAGCTGAGAACAAGCAAGTTGTGTTGATCCATCAGGTAGGATTCTGGTCTCATGGCTCAGAAAAATAAAACAGAACACACAATTTGGCCTGAAACATATCTAATCAAGGTCCAATTTATGTTTTATTTTTTTCCAGAATGATCCATACCATTGATCCAGCTCCCCACTTCATTTTCAATGTATGATTCAGTCTGACAGTCTTATATTAACTAGATGGGTTCAACTAATAGATTTTCAAGCTGTAGGATGATAGAAATAGTTTGTACCAACAGTCTCATTTTACAGATGAGATGAAGGAAGCATTGAGCAATTCAGTGAGAGATCACACAATAGTGAGGGACAGAAGTCGGGTCCAAGCCACAAGTTTTTCCCATTGAATCAGAGGCCCCGATTAGGAATTTCCCAGCTCTCTAGACATATCTACTGAACAGGGTAAAATTCAGTGATTTTTTTTTTTTATGATCGGAGAATAAATTAATATTTTGGGTAAATGGCCTTATAATCCAAAAATGACACAGAAAGCAACTTTATTTTCTAAAATTATTATTTTTTAAAATTATTTTTTTAATGTTTATTTATTTTTGAGAGAAAGACAGAGTGTGAGTGGGAGAGGAGCAGAGAGAGAAGGAGACACAGAATCCAAAGCAGGCCCCAGGCTCTTAGCTGTCAGCACAGAGCCCAATACGGGGCTAGAACTAACGAACCACGAGAACCCCTATTATTATTTTTTAAGTAGACTTCACACTCAATGTGGGGTTTGAACTCATAACCTTGATATCAAGAGTTCCATGCTCTACTGCCTGAGCCAGCCAGGCACCCCAGAAAGCAACTTCTTTAATGACAGGATTCTAGAACACATGTATTTTTACCCCCTATAACAATCGTAAAGGAGCAAAGGAACTGAAGTGGCACTATCTTCCATATCCCTTTCTCACCAGTGATGAGTTTGGACCCTCAGACTTTTCAACTCTTCACACTATACCCTACCTTAGAATTCAAAGTAATGACTTAAAATCTTAACTCTGGCAGCTTTCTAATCCTGAATTACATTGATAAGGCCAACTCCACACTTACTTAGTGGCCTCGCCTCCATAAGGGCAGAGGTGGAGGGACCCTATTGTTCTGGGCTTCCTTTCTTTGTCTGCTCCCAGCTCCTGGCCGATCACCTCAAGCCATCCTTCTGCTCTCGAGATCTAAAAAAGGCCTGGGGTTTTCCCTGCTGCTGGGCTGGTTTGTGACAAAAACTGTCTCTCCCCTATTTTAAAACTTCCCTTTCCCTGTAAGGAGTATTTCTGTGGTCACTAGGGACTTTTACAACTAATAGTAAACACAGAGATTCAAGCAGCTCAAAGTGATTTACATATGCCTTTAAAAATCATAAAAGAAGGATACAGATAAACTGCTAGCAGAGGTTCTCTCCTGGGAGGGGGACAGAACTAGGTGGAGGAAGTTCAAGAGCACTTTTACACTACCTGAATTGCTAGAATATTCTGCAAAAAAAAAAAAAAAAAAAAAAAATCCACTTGTTATTATTTAAATAACTAAAGTAAATAATCATGGGAAAGCCAGAACTACATGCTCATATTAAAACTGTAGAGGCAACTGGGTGGCTGTGAGATCGAGCCCCAAGTCAGGCTCCACAGTAGAGCCTGCTTAAAGTTCTCTCTCTCTCTCTCTCTCTGTCTCTCTCTGTCTCTCTCTGTCTCTCTTTCAAAACAATTCTAATCTGTATATTAAAGGAAATCAAATTCCCCATTCCTGATTCCCTAACCCACTCTCCAGAAGAAACCCCTGTTAGCAAATTCTTTTAGGTCCTTCCATAGTCTATGTTCTGGGTGTATTTAAGCATACCTCATTTCTCTCTCTCAATCTCTCTCTCTCTCTCTCTCCCTATTTATTTATTTATTTATTTATTTCTACAGAAAATAGGAAGATACATCAAAAAGCTTGGTTCTGAACTTCCTTTATTCATGCAACACTGTACCTTGAGTAGGATGGCTCTTACCAGTGTGCCACACTCAAAAAAAAAAAAAGTTTCAATTAATAAGCTGTATTTTTTAGAGCAGTTTTAGGGTCACAGCAAAACTGAGCAGAAAATATAGAGAGTTCTCATATATCCCATCCCCATATCCACACAGCCTCCCAGACTATCAACATCCCACCACACAGTAATATGTTCGTTACAAAGAATGAACTTGTACTGATACACCATTATCACCCAAAGTCCATAGTTTACATTAGGCTCCACCCTTGGTGTTGTATATTGTATAAGTTTTGACAAATGTCAAGTGATGTGTACTCATAACTATAGTATCATACAGAACAGTTTCACTGCCCTAAAAATCCACTGTGCTCTATTCATCCCTACCTATCCTCCTCCTCCAACCCCTAGCAACCACTGATCTTTTTACTGTCTTCATAGTTTTGCCTTTTCCAGAATCATTGGAATCACTCAATGTTGGAATTTAAGACTCCTCCATGTCATTTCATTGCAGGATAGCTCTTTTTTTTTTTTTTTTAAGTACTGAATAATATTCCATTATCTGGATATACCACAATTTATTTTCCATTCCCCTGATGAAAGACATCTTGGTTTCTTCCCAGTTTTGGCAATTATGAATTAAACTGCTATAAACATCCATGTGCAGGTTTTTGTATGGGCATAAATTTTCAACTCACTTGGGTAAATACCAAGCAGTGTGATTGCTGAATCGTATGTTAAGAATATGTTTGTTTTGTAAAAAACTGCCAAACTCTCCCAAAGTGGCTGTATCTTTTTGCATTTTCCATCAGTAATGAATGAGAGTTCTTGTTGCTCCACATCCTTCTCAGCATTTAGTGTTGTCAGTGTTTTGGATTTTGGCCATTCTGATAGGTGTGCAATGATATTTTATTGTTTTAATTTGTACTTCTCTAATGACATATTATGTTGGACATCTTTTCATATGTTTACTTGCCATCTGTACATCTTCTTTGGTGAGGCACATGTTCAGGCCTTTGGCCCATTATTATTTTTTTATTGACTTTATTTATTTATTAAAAAAAAATTTTTTAATGCTTATTTATTTTTGAGACAGAGGGAGACAGAGTGCGAGAGGGGGAGGGGCAGGGAGAGAAGAGACACAGAATCTGAAACAGGCTCCAGGCTCTGAGCTGTCAGCACAGAGCCCAATGTGGGGCTCGAACCCACAAACTGTGAGATCATGACCTGAGCCGAAGTCAGGTACTCAACAGACTGAGCCACCCAGGCGCCCCTTTATTGACTTTTTTAAAAAGATTATTTATTTTGAGAGAGAGAAAGCACAAGAGCATGGGAGGGGCAGAGAGAGAGGGAAAGAGAGAGAATCCCAAGCAGGCTCCACACCATTAGCACAGAGACTGACATGGGCTTAAACTCACAAACCACGAGATCACGACCTGAGCCAAAACCAAGAGCTGGATGCTTAACCAACTGAGCCACCCTGGCCCATTATTTCTTTTATTAATATTTTATTTTTAAGTAATCTCTACACCCAAGATGGGGCTTGAGCTCACAATCCTGAGATCAAGAGCTGCACGTTCCACTGACTGAGCCAGGTGCTCTCTTTGGCCCATTTTTTAATTGGGTTGCTTAGTTTCTTATTGTTGACTTTTAAGAGTTCTTTGTGTATTTTGGATAAAGTCATTTTTAAATGTTTGTTTGTTTGTTTGTTTGTTTGTTTGAGAGAACGCAAGCTGGAGAAGGGTAGAGAGGGGGACAGGGGATCCGAAGCAGGCACCACACTGATAGTAGTGAGCCCGATGTGGGGCTTGAACTCATGAACCATGAGATCATGACCTGAGCCAAAGTTAGACACTCAGCTGATTGAACCACCCAGGCACCCTGGATAACAGTCATTTATCAGATGTGTCTTTTGCAAATATTTTCTTCTAGTATGGGACTTGTCTTCTCATTCTCTTGATGCTACTCTTTTTAATGGGTCCATAGCACTTCATTGAGTATCTTAAATTGTTTAACCAGTTCCCTCTTGACGGTCATGTAGATTGTGTCTCTAACAATATTTGAGTATCTGTGTAAATATATATGTGGAATAAATTTTTAACAGAGGATTTCCAATATCAGAGGGTATGTGTATTTAATATTGTCATAAATATAGCCAACTTGCCTTCCAGAAAAAAGTAGTACTTTCAAATATAATTGATAACTTATACTTTGTTTCTGGAGACCCTCTGTGCAGTAGATAAATAACACATCCCACTTCATTTTCTTTTCTTTTCTTTTCTTTTCTTTTTTTTTTAAGGCATTATTTTTAAATAATCTCTATACCCAGTGTCGGGCTCCAATTTACAACCCTGAGATTAAGAGTCACAGGCTCCACCAAATGAGCCAGCTGAGTGCCCCATCCCAATTAATTTTCAAGATTAAAGATAGACCAGGGGCACCTGGGTGGCTCAGTTGGTAAAGCATCTGACTCTTGGTTTCAGCTCAGGTCATGATCTCACAGTTTGTGAGTTCAAGCCCCACATTGGGCTCCAAGCTGACAATGCCAAGCCTGCTTGGGATTCTCTCTCTATCCCTCTCTCTCTCTGCCCCTCCCCTGCTTGCACTCTCACTCTATGTCAAAATAAATAAATAAATAAATAAATAAATAAATAAATAAATAAATAAGATTAATGATGGAGTAAAGATCACTTGTGCACTATATATTTCACTGGAAGAGTCTCTTTCCATTTTTTTTTTTTTAATAGTCTTTTCTTTTCTTTTCTTTTCTTTTCTTTTCTTTTCAAGAAAGAATGAGTGTCAGCTGGGGAGAGGGATAGAGGGATGGAGAGAGAGAATCTTCAGCAGGCTCCCTGCTCTTAAGCAGGCTCCCTGCTCATTGCAGAGCCTGACATGGGACTTGATCATGACCTGAGTGGAAATCAAGAGTCAGATGCTCAAACAACTGAGCCACCCAGATGCCCCTAGAATAGTCATTTTTAAAGTCTGATTTAGGAATCACCTGGGATTCTTGGTGAATCAGTCAACAAATATATATTACCTAGTCAATTATGGACCTTATCCCAAAATGATTATTTGTATTTGGTAAAAAGTGGGCCACAGACTCCATATAAATATGATGAACATATATTTTGTCATCCAAACACCTGTAAAACAGGCATAACAGAGACTATTTCAAGCAAATTAGGACTTATGATCCCCTACATATTAGCTTTTACAACAATTTATAAGGATATATTTTTTAGGTAAAAAAAAAAAAAGAAAAAAGAAACGTACAGAACTATTTATAGAATGGTACATTCTATGCAACAATGAGAGAAAATTTGCTTATTTATGTATAAAGAAACCCTGGAAGCATATACTCCAGAGAAACCGATAAGACAGGACAGGAAAGAGCTTTTTATTTTACATTTTATATTGCTTATGCATTTTATATTGTTTGTGAATGTATTATATCAAGTGAAAAAATTAACATAAAAACTCTATAAATAAAGGATTAGGGGGAAGTGACTAATGGATACAGGGTTTCCATTTGGGGTAATGGGAAAGTTCTGCAACTAGAGAGTGATGATAGTTGCACAACATAAAACTTAATGCTACTGAATTGAATACTCTAAAATTGTTAAAGTGGTAACTTTTATGTTATGTATATTTTACCACAACTTGTAAAAATCTAAAAATAAAATAAACATGTGACACACACACATGTACACACACACACAAATAAGGACTCATTACCTTTAGCTAGAACAAACTATCCTAATTTTGGTTTATAAATATCTCACTAATAGATTAGAGAGTGTCCCCAAATTCCTTAAGGGGGAAGCTAGGTTAAACTATCATTAAAAACTCACATTAGAAATGTTCACAGGAAAATGACATATGTAAATAGAAGTTTCATGGCTTATACAGATCTTAAAAAAAAAAAAAAGACCATGACTATGAAATAAATAAGTCATGGGATGTAATGATGTAATGTATGGCATGGTGACTATAGTCAATAATGCCATAGTGCATATTTGAAACTTGCCAAGAGGGGCACCTGAGTGGCTCAGTAGGTTAAGCATCCAACTCTTGATTTCAGATCAGGTCATGATCTCGTGGTTTGTGAGTTCAAGCCCCACAGATTCAAGCCCCACGTCAGGCACTTGCTCTTTATCTCTCTTTCAAAATAAATAAAATCAAATTAAAAAAAAAAAAAGAAAGAAAAAGAAACTTGACAAAAAAGTAAATCCTAAAAGTTCTCATCACAAGAAAAAAGTTGTTTTTGGTAATTTGGTATGGTGATGGTTGGTAACTAGACTCGTTGTGATGATCATTTCACAGTACATACAAATATTGAATCATTATGTTGTACACCTGAAACAAACATAATGTTATATGTCAATTATACCTCAATTTAAAAAAAGACCATTAAAGAGTCAGAATTTACCAGTGCCTCTGCAGAACTATTTATAAAGAAGATGAAATGGAAGAAATTATCTAAATAGAAATAGGTCCTTATAGAAAAAGATGGAATAGTAGGCTATGTTTATGAAATAGGATCATTTTTTGAGATGTTAATTTGTTAAATGTAGCAATGTATTTTGCTCACTATATTATTTCTCAGCCTCTATACAACCCCACCCTACCCCACTCTTCACAGGTCCTCTGTATCTAGATCTTTTGTAAATCTTTTCCTGGAAATTTCTGCAAGAGGGAAAGTCAAAAGCAATTTAAAGCCAAGTGCTCTTCAGGTCTTTTCATAAAAGTGTAAGCCCAGTGAAGAGGAGGGAAGAAAGAGAGAGGCATCTGCTTGGGATAGGAAAAGGAAGGTTCTGGAATACTGGAATACCATGAACTTCATTACTATTTTTTTTTTTTTTCTTTAAGTAAGCTTCACACCCAGCTCAAAGCACGACATGGGGCTTGAATTTAAGACCCTGAGATCAAGATCTGAGCTGAGATCAAGAGTTGGTCGCTTAACCAAGTGAGCCACCCAGGTGCCTGAATTTCATTACTATTTTGGGGGCCCAGGAAATGGTCAACACCTCAGAGTGGACTGGGGCATCTAGGATGACAGAACCCCAAGATGTCCTGCTGGGGCAAAAATGCCTGTACCTCAGGGAATAGAGTGCTACTGTACTTTAGGGGACCACATGGCTCGAGATCTTTTTTTTTTTTTTTTTGGCATTTCAGGTACAACATAAAGTGCAATCAACAATGATTATTAATTAATTTCCCATCACCTTAGTCTGATGGGAGCCAAAATTTGGGAATAAAAGTAATATTTCCTTATTTTACATATGTTAGAATTCAAATACAATACATAAGTTTCATGTGAATATATTTTTGGAAATTTGATTGTGGTGGGCAGAATAAATGGCCTCCCAAAGATGTCTATGTCCTAATCCCCAGAAAATGCAGTTTTGTTCATTTACAGGGCAAAGAGACTTTACAGATGATTAAGAACTGTAAGGAGTGCCTGGGTGGCTCAGTTGGTTAAGTGGCTGACTCTTGATTTCGGCTCATGTCATAATCTCACAGGTCGTGAGATGGAGCCCCAAGTTGCACACCAACAGTATGGAGCCTGCTTTTGATTCTCTCTTTCCCTCTCTCTCTGCCCCTCTTCCGCTCATGCTCACTCTCTCAAAATAAATAATAAACTTAAAAAAAAAAACAACTGCGAGTCCAATTTAATCACAAAATTTTAAAAGTGGCAAGGGGAGGTGTGAAGAAATCAGCAATGACATTGAGGGCCTTGAAGATGGAGGAAGAGGGGCATTAGCCAAGGGAATGCAGACACCTCTAGAAGCTGGGACAGGCAAAGGAACAGAATCTCCCCTATCATCTGCAAAAAGGAATAGAACTCTTCCAACATCTTGATTTTAATCCAGTGACACTTGGTCAGACTTCTAACCTACAGAAACGTAAGATTGTAAATTTGTGTTGCCCCTAAGTTTGTGGAAACGTTGCAGCAGCAATAGAAAACTAATACATGGTTATAGAAGCAATTCCCTTTTCTTTTCCTTATCTCTGCTTACTAGGTACTTATTTTCTCATCTATAATTTGGTTTTCTTTCTTTTTTTCTTTTTCTTTTTTTACCAAACCCAGTGTAGAGAGAGCTTGGAATCTGGTTTTCATCAGAAGGAAAGAAGCCTACCCAAATGGCCATTCCCACTGCAAAATAAGAAGCTGGCTTATCAAAAGTTTCTTGGGAGCTTTTGGTTAGCATGATTCAGTCTCCTAGAACTTGAGCATAGATTATCTCTGGAAATTGTAATGTGCTACTTGGATTATGGGTATGGGCATAATTGAATTTCTCTACCTTTCCAGTGGTCCATTAATCCACCTTGTGAAGATCATTTTGCTAGCTTGTTTACCTTCAATGATGATATTGTCTATTTGGAAAGACCAAATGAACACACACAAAGAATATTAACAATACAAACCAGAAGAATGATAAGGGCTGAAGGAAGATACAGAAGTAAATGCTATTCAGAGAAATTTGGAGGAGAGATCCAAAAGTCTCTTCTGATTGGGAAGACCAGAGGAGCTTACAAAGAAAGCAGGCATTTCTATGAGTAAAATACTGGAGGCAAATTTAGTTATAGCAGAAGAGATTAGTGAAAGATAAGATTGTAAGGGCAGATTGGAATCAGCTGCTGTAGGAGTCTGCTGGGCTAAAGAATTTGGATTGGGCAATCAGGAGCTATCAAGGGCTTTGGGAAAGGATCGTGAGGAAAACAGTCGAGAGAGATTCACATGAATCTACGGGACTATAGTTCTGGA
Organism: Panthera pardus; assembly: GCF_024362965.1. Taxonomy (NCBI): domain Eukaryota; kingdom Metazoa; phylum Chordata; class Mammalia; order Carnivora; family Felidae; genus Panthera; species Panthera pardus. The sequence continues at coordinate 79,044,895 of NW_026526821.1, forward strand.
ACTAAGCTAACTGCTTAAATACAGTCTAAATTCAAATATAAAATGCAAAAAGACAACGGAATATCTGGTAAAAGGCAAATACACGCTTTGAGTTTTTACTGGTCAAACTAACAAAGTAATGGCTAGATGTATCCTTTGTGTTGAAAAGATACTGTTTCTATCACATTGGTGTATGGACAGCATGAGAGCAAACAGTACCCCCTGAAAAGGAAAATCTTAGCTTGAGCCATTTTTAATAGAAGCTCAAATTCTGAGACCTTCATATTTATTTATACCATTGCTTCAGGGGCTGAGGTCCCTCTTGATTCTCAGCTGTAAGGAAATATTTATTTTGACATTAAGCAAATTTATAGAAAATCCCCTACAAGTACTATACTCTAAACTATTTACAACTCCAAATTTTTTGCCAGTCTTGATTGTGGTCTGTATGCAGATTTTAGCATAGTTATAACCAGAATACAAATGATTTAACATTCTATTTTCTGAATTTAATTGATTTCACATATATTTCTATGTATTAACATAGTATACATTTATTTCTTATTTTAAGTAGATATGTAGTATCTCACATAGCTAAGGTGTCACAGTTTGCTTAGTTATTCCTTGTTGTTGGCTGGTTTATTTGTTGATTCATTCATTTATTCATGATAAAACTATCCAGGCTTGTTTTCAGCATATGAATATAAAAGTTAAAACTCCTGCTCTCAAGGAATGTATAGAACAGGAAAGACAGACGTGGAAAACAAGCGTAATACTGTTTTCTCTAAGGTGTGGAACAAACCCCATTTTCCCAGGAATATTCACTATGCCCCAGTCCTTTCCAGGGTGATTATACATCCCCCCACCTCACTAACAATGGCAGCAAGCCCAGGACAAAGTTCATTTTTCCTGGGGCTATGAGCATCAGGGTTATGAAGGAGAGGTGCTGAGTCAGCCAGAGACTGCATTTGATAGTAACCAAGGGTGATGGGTGTTGGGTCTCCCATGAGGGGGGCGGGGGGCCTTCTAGTGTACTGAAACCACCACAACCTGGAGGGGGGGGTGCAGCTGGAGTTTGGCCAGAATAGTGAATGTGCTCAGACGACGTGGAGGCATCAGTAACTTAGACCAGTCTCCAAACAGCTGTGGAGGCCAGATTTTGACACATTCAAACAGGACTGTCAAGGGCAACAGGAGATGGGGGTTTTGCCTTCACAGTTTTCCTTGGGAGGAGACATGGGTGTGGTAGGCATGATAGGCATCTCCTGGTTCAGTGATCGATTTTTTGGAGGTGAATGAGGAATTAAGATTGTTTTGGTGTGTTTACTTAGGATAAAAGATAGCTGAGAATCTGTTTTCAGTAGGGCTGCCCAAAACAGAGGACACCCGGTTACATTTGAATTTCAGATATAAATAATGAATCATTTGTTTAGTGTACGTATGTCCCAGATATTGCAAACATAGGGTTGCTCCCTTCGAAAAAGAATAGACAAGTTAGGGAAGGATGCAGGAAACTAAATGGATTGTCCTTTTCTCTGAAATCAGATCAGCTGCTAAGAGTGAGAAGACAGGTAGGAAGCAGAGGGTTTTTTTGTTTGTTTTGTTTTTATTTAAAAATTTTAAGTTTATTTATTTTGAGAAAAAGAGAAAGTGCTCCTGCGCTTGCATGAGCAGGGGCGGGGAAGAGAGAGAGAGGGAGAGAGAAAATCCCAAGTAGGCTCCATGCTGTCAGCGTGCAGCCCGATGTGGGGCTCAAACTCAGGAACCCGTGAGATCATGATCTGAGCTGAGACCAAGAATCAGATGCTTAACTGACCGAGCAACCCAAGCACCCTGTTTAAACTTTTTTTTTTTTTTTTAATGTTTTTATTTATTTTTGCAACAGAGAGAGACAGCATGAGCAGGGGAGGGGCAGAGAGAGAGGGAGACACAGAATTGGAAGCAGGCTCCAGGCTCTGAGCTGGCAGCACAGAGTCCGATGCGGGGCTCGAACCCACAGACTGTGAGATCGTGACCGGAGCCGAAGTCGGATGCCTAACCGACTGAGCCACCCAGGTGCCCCCCAAGCACCCTGTTTAGAGTTTTAAGACAAATTAATTACCCATGTTTTTGGTAATCCATATTTAATAAAACCTTGTTTTTTTTTTTAATTTCAAAAGCAATATTTTGAAAAAGAGGATAAAATAATCTTACTGCCCTAAAATAACTAATTTTAGCTCATGCTCTGTCAACATAGCTCCGTGTGTGTGTGTGTGTGTGTGTGTGCGCACACACATGTGTCTATGTGTGTTTAGGTTGGTTCTAGCTGCTGATGCAGTTGAACTGTGTTACCTGGATACCTCTTGGAGAACTTGAAGTCATCTTCGCCTGAGGCATTAATATTTAACAGACCTGAGATTGATGGATTGATGATAACAAAATTAATTCAATCCACCTAGGTTTCTATCTGTTGATAGAACAGCAGGGCTATTCTACAGGCCAGAAAACAAGGGCTTTTGGAGGAAGCAACTGAAAGCAGTTGTGCCCTCTAGAATCTGGAAATCAGGGACAGGCTTTTCCATTGGTTTCCTTTCATCTTTGTTCTCAGACAAATGTCTCTTGATTGGTTGCTGAAGGCTCAGGTTGCCACTCTCCCTGTTCTTTAAAATCTTGAGCTCTCAGTAAATAAACAGAAAGAGTAGTAGAGAAAAACCCATTTTGGTCAGGCAATAGTGTAGTTTGGGTACTCTAGTCTTAGATAAAGTGTTCAGCCCACATTGCAGGAATTAATCTGTCAGATACATTCATTGACTAGATGTTCCACTGAATCAACTACATTGCTCTGTGTCATTTCCCAGTGACCATGGGCCACTGTTTCTCTTTTATTCCTTCACCTTTGGCTTCTGTTAAAGGAGGGTATCCTGGCAGCATTCTCTCTGCCACAGATGAGTGGGTTTGTAATCTGCAGATATCTTTTAGATGTAAAACATCAACTCTGGGATACAGGCCAACACCATAATTGACATCAGCCACATTGTTTTTTTGTATCTATGAAGATGTTTGAGAACAGACATCTCTCTAATCACAGGGAATAAATTATTAGAAAAAAATGATCCCCCCAACCTGAAAAACAGATGCAAAAACTTGCAGGCAATTAAATTTATTTCCATCTGCTCAGGTCTGCCACAGACACTTTTCATGTATATTACTTTATTTAAACCTCAGAGAACAAGCAATTGTTATAGTTGTGAGAAATTAATTCACTCAGTCACAGGTCACTGTCCAGCCCCTCACAGCCTCCTCTCTCTCTGAACTCCCCTGCCCTGCTCACCCGTTCACTTCCCATTAGCCATACTAGTTCCTTGCTTTTCTTCATCAAGCCCACTTACAACCCCAGAGCCTTTGCACTTGATGCTCTCTCAGTCCCCAGAAATCCACATGACTCATTCTCTCATAGCCATTGGGTCATAACTCAATTGTCACTTTATCAGTTTGGTCTTGTCAAGAAAAATGTTATTGACTCTACTTAAAGTTGCACCCTCTGCCCCTCCATACTCTCTATCTTCCTTTCTTTATTTTTCTCTATAGCACTTATCACCTTCTATGGTGATGACATATATTTTACTTATTCACTTTGTTTATTGGTGGTCTCTCCCCACCAAATGTAAATTCCATGAGAGTAGGGACTTTTGTTTGTTAACTGCTCTATCCTCAGTACCCAGAACAGTACCTGGCACAGAGTAGGCTCAACAAATACGTGTTGAATAAATGAATGAAAGACTACTCAGCCAGTAGATGGTGAAGATGCAGATTCAAAAGTTCGGTCTCCTAATTTGAAACTTGTTTCTCTTTTCTCAACTCCATGCTGCCTCTGGAAAGAAAAAAGATTTTCTTTCAAAAGCTAACACAGGAAAGTATTTAATGGAAGGAATGTGAAAACGTGGTCAACAATCCTTCCACAGTATTTGGTAGGTCTGATCCTTACTAAAATATCATGAGCCAGTTGAAAATCTGCATTTAAAGACAGATTTGGAGAGCTCAGAGCCTGGAGCCTGCTTTAGATTCCGTGTCTCCCTCTCTCCCTCTGCCCCTACCCCACTCGTGCTGTCTCTCTCTCTCTCTCTCAAAAATAAATATACATTAAAAAAGCTAAAAAATTTTTTTCTCGTGTTTTCAGAAACTGTCTGTCTATATTTATGGTCTAACAAGTAAATATGCATACATTTTCTTCCCCTTCCTTCTTATCCCCTAATCTCCCACTACCTGTTGTTTATACAACTGTTAGCTCATTTCACTTTACAGTACATCATGGCAATCGTTCCCTATCAGTATAAACATCTTCCTGTTCCTTTTTAAAGGCTGCATGTTATTCCATTGTATCGTGGACCATAATTTATTTTACTAGTCTCCCTCCGATGGACACTTACATCTAATCTTTTGTTGATACAAACAATATTGTAATGAATATTCTTTTTTTCTAAATTTTTTAATGTTTATTTATTTTTGAGAGAGATAGAGTGTGAGCAGGGGAGAGGCAGAGAGAGAGGGAGACACAGAATCCGAAGTAGGCTCCAGGCTCTGAGCTAGCAGCACAGAGCCTGATGTGGGGCTCGAACTCACAGCTGTGAGATCATAACTTGAGCCAAAGTCAGATGCTTAACTGGCTGAGCCACCAGGCGCCCCTGTAATGAATATTCTTGAAGACACATCATTTTCCACATAGGTGTATACCAGTAGGATAAATTGCTAGTTACATTGTTGGGTTAAATGGTATGTACGTATGTCTTTTTTTTTTTTTACTGTTTTTTTTTTATTGCGGTAAAATATACACCTAAAATTTACCATCTTAACTATTTTGAAGTGTACACCTCAGTAGTGTTAAGTATATTTACACTGCTGTGAATGTACATATGTCATTTTGACAGATATTGCCAAACTGCCCTCCGTGGTGACTGCAGCTATTTATACTGTCACCAGCATTGTATGAGAGAGGGCCCTTCATGAAAATGTTACTGAAAAGCAGAGTGCCTGTGATTAACTGGGAGATGGTGTAGCAGAGAGAAAGGGCACAGGTTCTGGAATTTAATCCTGGAAGTTATGCTTGCCAGCTGTGTGCTCTTCAGCATTACTTAATTCCTTGGGGTTTTGTTTCCTTATATCTAACACTAATCACATAGAAGAGTAAGAATTCAAAGGGCCTAAAATAAGGGCCAGGCATATAGCAGGCACTTAATAAATAATGACCATGAGCTATTATTATGAGCCGGGTCCTTCACCAATCATGCTGCAAGTAGAAGTTATTAACATCTCTGAAAGCTAATTTTCACATGTGTAAAATGATAGGAGACTGGTTACCAAAATTGTTGCCTCTTAACTCATTAGAATACTATTTAGCTATTAAAATGGTCAAGGTATTTGGAAAGGCAGTGCAGGGTAGTGGTTAAGCATACAGACTCCAAAGCCAGATTGCCTGCGTTGATTCTTGGTGTTGCTATTTACCAGCTATGTAACCTGGGCTAGATCCTTGACATCTGTCTTAGTCATTTTGGGTTACTATAACAAACTACTATGAACTGGGTGACTTATAAACAACAGAAATTTATTTCTCACAGTTCTGGAGGCTGGAAGCCCAAGATCAAGATGCCAGCATGGTCAGGTTCTGGTGAGGACCTCTTCCAGGTTGCAGACTGCTGACTCCTTGTTGTATCCTCACTTGGTGGAATGAAATCTGGCTACCTCTCTGGCCTCTTATATGAAGACTAATCCCATTCATGAGTGTTCTACCCTGATTGGCTGGAAAAGGGGTGGGGAGAGAACCTGCTTTATGTAGAAGGATGTCATGGCTTTAAAACTGAAGAATTAGGAGGGTGCCTGGTGTCTCAGTTGGTTAAGCATCTGACTTCAGCTTAGGTCATGGTCTCACGGTTTGTGGGTTCAAGCCCCATGCCAGGCTCTGTGCTAACAGCTCAAAGCCTGGAGCCTGCTTTGGGTTCTGTGTCTCCCTCTGTCTCTGCTCCTCCCTTACTTGTGCTCTGTCTCTCAAAAATAAACAAACATTAAAAAAATTTTTTTTAAATGAAGAATTAGGGGCACCTGGGTGGCTCAGTTGTTTGAGCATCCAACTCTTGATTTTGGCTCAGGTCATGATCCCAGGGTCGTGGCATCAGTCCTGAGTCCAGGTCCACGCTGAGTGTGAAGCCTGTTTAAGATTCTCTCTCTCTCTCCCTCTGCCACTCTCCCCAACTCATGTGCGCACTTGCTCTCTCTCTAAAATTAAAAAAAAAAAAAAAATAGATTTTTTGACAATTCTCTCATCAAAAGGTAGGATTATACCCCATCTCCTGAATCTTAAGTATTAGAACATGGTGGAAGTGATGCAGTAAGTTTCTGGACTCAGACATCAAGAAACTGGTATCTTCTACTTTTTGTCTCACACACTCACTCTTTTTTTAAATTTTTTTTAATGTTTTTATTTATTTTTTAGACAGAGAGAGACAGAGCATGACCAGGGGAGGGGATGAGAGAGAGACACAGACTCTGAAGCAGGCTCCAGGCTCTCAGCTGTCAGCACAGAGCCTGATGCAGGGCTTGAACTCACGGACTGTGAGATCATGGCCTGAGCTGAAGCTGAACGCTTAACCGACTGAGCCACCCAGGCATCCCTCACACACTTACTCTTGAATGAAGCCACAATGTTCGTGAGAAGTCCAAGCGGCCTGTGGAGTGGTCCATGTAGAGAAGAGCCAGGGCCCCACTCATAGCCCTAGCTAACAGCCAGCATCAACATGCCAACTTGAAGTAGACCGTTCTGTCCCCAAGTTGAGCCAGCCTAGCTAATGTCACATGGAGCAGAGATGATCCCTCCCTGCTGATCTCTGTGCAAATTGTAGCATTGTGCAGAAAATAAATGATTGTTGTTAAGTCATGGAATTTTAGGGTAGTTTGTTACACAGTAGTGGATAACTCACACACGGGGGAAACAAATAAAAAGAGAGGGTTTGTTTATATGTTTGCTTGCTTGTATTTATGATGGAAGAGACTTGAGAATGATTATATTGAAAGAAACTACTATATTCAGAGGACCTTGCCCTAAAAACTATTATCTAAGAGAGGTAGGAGGTCCTTCCCATGGGCGACAGGGTTGGGAGCTTGTACAAGTAGTGAAGGGTTAAAAGAGCTGTCATGGGGGCGCCTGGGTGGCTCAGTCGGTTAAGCATCCGACTTCAACTCAGGTCACGATCTCGCGGTCCATGAGTTTGAGCCCCGCGTCGGGTTCTGGGCTGATGGCTCAGAGTCTGGAGCCTGCTTCCGATTCTGTGTCTCCCTCTCTCTCTGCTCCTCCCCCGTTCATGCTCTGTCTCTCTCTGTCTCAAAAATAAATAAACGTTAAAAAAAAAAATTTTAAAAGAGCTGTCATGGGGACTAAAAGAAAGCGTATGGAAAGTTTTTCAGCTGGCATCAAAGTGGGGATAGGAATGTCTAGTAAACAAGTCATCAAGGGCAGAGTCCTGGAGAAGCTGGCCTTTGAGCTGGACCTTGGAGGATGAGCAGGGTTTAGACAGCAAAGGGAAAGTGGAGGAAGAAGTTGAGTAAAAATAACAAGGAATGGAAATGGATGACCTGTTTGAGAATCTACGCATTTACTTTTGTAACAATTATTTATCGAACCCCTATTACGTACTAGAGGCCAGGTGTTTGTTGCTGAGGGTACAGGGGTGAGGAAGACCCAAAAGGCCCTGCTCATGCAAGGCTCACAGTCCAGAGAGATACAAGGAATAAATGGAAAGACCAACAGGTAAAATAAAGTAATTAAGAATTGTGATCCCTGTGATGAGGGAAACAAAGAGTTGCCATAGAGCATTAAGAGAGAATAATCTCCTTAGATGTGGTTAGAGAAAGCCTCCAGAGTGACATTTAAATTGGGCCATGAGTGAAAAGGAGTAGTATGGGGAAGAATGTTCCAGGCAGTAGGAAGCAAAAATCTGAGGCAAGAACAAGCTAGATGAAATTCAAGAGGTAGGAAGGGGCTGATCTTCAATGGGATTTTGCAGGTCTGCTTATATACTGATTTTATTTCCAGAGCAATGAGAGGCCACTGAAGATAAGCATGGGAATCAAACTGTCCAGTTTTTTTTTTCAATGTTTATTTATTTTTGAGAGAGAGAGCATGAGCGAGGGAGGGGCAGAGAGGGAGGGAGACAGAGGATTCAAAGTGAGCTCTGCGCTGAAAGCGGAAAATCCAATGCGGGGCTGGAACCCACAAACCGTGAGATCATGGCCTGAGCTGAAGTCAGACACTAAACTGACTGAGCCATCCATGCGCCCCTATCCAGTTTACATTTTAAGAAGATCCCTGTCTCTAGGGATGCTTGGAGGCATGGTAATAAAAACTTATTTTTATTTATTTTGGTTTTTTATTATGTTTTTAAGTTTATTTATTTTGAGAGAGAGAGAGAGCACAAGGGGTGAAGGAGAGAAGGAGAGAAGGAATCCCAAGTAAGCTCTGCACCATCAGTGCAGAGCCTGAAGCGGAGCTCTAACCCATGAACTGTGTGATTATGACCTGAGCTGAGATCAAGAGCCTGATACTTAACTGACTGTGCCACCCAGGCATCCCACATTTTTTAAAAAAGGAAGTTTTCATTGATTTTACCTTTTTTTTTTTTAACCTAGAGATGGTTTTGTTGTTGTTACACTTGACTTTTATTTAAAAAAAAAAAATTTTTTTAACGTTTATTTATTTTTGAGACAGAGAGAGACAGAGCATGAACGGGGGAGGGTCAGAGAGAGAGGGAGACACAGAATCTGAAACAGGCTCCAGGCTCTGAGCAGTCAGCACAGAGCCCGACGCAGGGCTCGAACTCACAGACAGTGAGATCGTGACCTGAGCCAAAGTCAGACACTTAACCGACTGAGCCACCCAGGAACCCCTACACTTGAGTTTTAAAGCCAGGTTCTAAACAGGTGGGGATTTAAAAGAATTAAAATCAATTAAAACTTACTTAGCTTGAAACTTTGAAAGTTTCATAATTTGAGACACCCTGGAGGGCTTTGGCGTTGATAGCACCTTGCTTCAGAGATATAATACAATGTATGAAATCAGAGAATATTGTCACAGATGTACATATGTCCTAAATATTCAATATTTAAGGAGAAAAGACATTATTTATACTTGCACAAAGGAAAAAAAAGAAAGATAAAATTCCTAGGAATAAACTGAACAAGAAATATACAGGATCTATTTGAATAAAACTTAGAAACACTTCAAAGAGTATCAAAAGGCTTCACAGATAGGACTACCATGTTCTTGGAATGAAGACTCAACATCATAAAGATATCAATTTTCACTAAGTTAATCTAAAAATATTTACCACAATCCCAATAAAAATACCAAGAGGGTTATTTTTCCGGGAACTTGACAAGCCAATTCTAAAGTTCATATGGAAAAATAAATAAACATGAATAGCCAGGAAAATTCTGAACAGGAAGAATATTGAAGAATATTGAAAATTTTGAACAGGAACCATATTATTAGGCCTCAGTAATTCAATTTATGGCACTGATGCCTTCCTGTATAGACATACAAATCAAAGGATAAAAATAGAATGTGCAGGAATAGGCTCAAATACATATAGAGATTTGATATATGATAAGGTAACATTTTTTTTCAATATTTGTTTATTTTTGAGAGACAGAGACAGAGCGTGAGTGGGGGAGGGGCAGGGAGAGAGGGAGACAAAGAATCTGAAGCAGGATCCAGGCTCTGAGCTGTCAGCACAGAGCCCGACATGGGGCTCGAACTCCTTCTCTCCCTCCCTCCCTTCCTCCCTTCCTTCCTTCCTTTCTTCTTTCCTTCCTTCCTTCCTTCCTTCCTTCCTTCCTTCCTTCCTCCCTTCAGAGAGACAGAGCATGCGTGCAAGTGAGCTGGGGAGGGGCAGAGAGAGAGGGAGAGAGAAAATTCCAAACAGTCTCCATGCTGTCAGTGTAGAGCCCCATGTGGGGCTCAATCTCACAACCATGAGATAGTGACCTGAAGCAAAATCAAGAGTCAGGTGCTTAACCAACTAAGCCACCCAGGCACCCATCTTTCTTTAAGTTTTTCTGTAATATAATTGACAGCAGTACCCAAATTCTTAATCTCTCACATGGCTGTAAACTCTTACAGCATCGGAACTATGTTTTTCAGTCTCTCTACTCTCATGCATGTCTATGATGCAGGTCTTTCTGCCAAATTTGGTGCCCTGTTAATGCATGCTGTCTGCCTAGGACACAGAATCAGAGGCAGGCTTTGACAGAAAAGTCTAACTTCTAGCTCCACATTCCAAAAAGCTAATGCCAAGTTGATTGGCTCAATCGATCTACAGTGTTTGGCCAGGATAGACAGAGTGAAAACCGACTGCTTAATGTAATCAGTGACTGAGACAGCTGGCATGAAACTTAACAGCAGATATCTTAGAATTTCCTGCCATGACCCATTTGGGGACTCTTATTCTGTGCTTAGCACTGCACCAGGCAATTGGAGGGATCAAAGCAATTCTCTAGGAATCTCCTTACCTGACATTTTAGTAGGTTCTTAATACAAATATTTGTTGAATAACAAATATCTGGAGAGCTGAGAGGAGTGTGAAAACAGTTTAGGGAGAAAGCTCCTGAGGCAGGCTTACACAGTAATCACTTCAATTGTCAAATCAGTTTTGACTGATCCCATTTTCCAGGGTAGGATCCTTTTCATTTGGAATGAATTAGCAAAATTAACAGTGTTGACTAACATTCTGGTTCCATTGTCTCCAAAGCTGGATGTCTAATACTTTATAGTTTCCTTAAGGCAAAAAACAGGCAGTTCGGCTTTTTTTTTTTTTTTTTTAAGCTAGATGCTTTGTAGGATTTTAGGATTTTTTCCTTCTGTTTTGAAATTCTTTTGTTTGGGAAAATGGAAATTTTTATGATTAAATATTTCACTCTCCCAAGGCACATACACCTGGTAAAACACTGCCCAAAGAGTTGACAGATTAATTACTATACTATTTACAATTTTAATATTTTATTTGTGGCGGTGGTTTAGACAACAGAAGGGAACTGATAATTACTCTCCAATTGCATGATGATTGCCATGTGGTTCCCTCTTGCACAGTTTCCGTATAATTAGAGCTATGTGTGCCCTGCAAAAAAAAAAAAAAGCATAATATCCATTTGGAAGCATGAAATTAAATTTCCCAGATTGAGGGTAACAATTTCAGTTTTGAGGAATTGATTTCTTCAAGCATGTCTTTGGGAAATCTGAATATCTCTTCCAAGATGGAGAAATGGCTTAGGTTTCTGATTCCAGTTCAGGATGAATGGAGCTTTTTCTATCATACTCAGATTTTCTTTCTGAGTAGAAGTTTGTGCTAGGCTACAGTTCTGAGGATGTCAAGGACAGGCCTTGCCCCTCAGCACCCTACCTCTGAGTATGCTGGGAAAGGATGACTTCTGGAAAGGGTCTGGAAAGGTTTTCAGAGACCAGGCAGAGAATGAGTGGTCCAGGGAAGTTTTCTGACCCCAAATGAATTGTGTTGTTTCTCTCTGTTCTTTGGAAGTCTAAATAAATTGGTACTACTTGAGGCTTGATTTTATTCAAGTGAACCTTTAAAAAAACGTATTCTTTCTTATATATGATCTCTCGGTTAAGTATGGGAATAGTTTCCTAGACTTAGAGCACTTAACTTCTTTTCAGACTTTAGTAACATAATTTTGGAAAAATATGTTTTCATTAAACTAGTTTAGAGGCCAATTAAACTCAGGATTTGTACCAAGAATGATAATGAGCACTCCCATCTTTGATTTCAATTTTAAAAGTCAAGGCCTGAGTTTCTTTTTCCTAAATGAGGGAGCATCCCAGTATTCCTATGCTCACTGTATTTCCTGATTCTCCCAATTCATAAATTCTCAAAATTTCCCAAATTGTCCAAACCCTGCACCATCTACATCTCTTTATTGACTTGGTCTTCTGGGCTGGGGACCTCAGCTTCCCAAGTGGCCCCTCCCATGCTTCCTAAGAAGCATCTCCAGCTCTTTCTGTTTGGGGAAAAAACACTATTTGGGAAAATTACACTCCAGAAAGCACCAATTCATGCTCTTTCTTGGTATGTATATTAACCTTTGTCCCACCTTTACTAACACCGGATATCAACATTTTTAAAAAAGCAATTTGCCTGGGTGGGGAAGGACTGGCTGACTCAGTTAGTAGAGCACGTGACTCTTCATCTTGGGGTCATGAGTGTGAGCCCCATGTGTGGTGTAGAGTTTACTGAGAAATAAAAGCAATTTGTTGATTTATTAATAAAAATATTATTTCATCATTGCATAAATTTATATTTCTTTTTATTAGGCAAGTTTATGTCTTTTTGGCATTTTGCACTTCTTCTTAGTAAATTGCCTGTTCGTTTTCTTCGTACATTTTTTCTGGGTGCCCATTATTTTCTGAAAGATTGGTAAATAGTGGTTGATAAATTTTTGAGCCTTGCTTTCAGATATTACATCTTGATTAAAAAAAAAAACTTCTAGATTCTAGATTAACATTCTTAACCTATAGCAGACAAAGCTCTTTGCCCCTATATGAAGTTCACATATGCTGGATACTAGTTCAATACCGGATGATCTTTCAGGAAATTTTATTTACAATATGCTGGTGGCCTTTTGGGTTTATGAAGACTAGTCCTGGAGTTTTAAGCTTCATCCCACATTTTTACACATTTACTAGATCATTTATGGTTATTTTTCCCCTCTACTTGCCAAGTGAATCATATTTCCTTCATCTTCTTACATTTACAAATGTCCTAAATTTCTCAAAATTCTTCCTCTGGTCTGGTGTCTTTCATTTTGAGACTTGTCAGTAGGGAGGGGAGCTAAGAGCATTGGAATGCTCTGTGAATCCTGCCAGGCTGTTGCTCTCCATCTTCACCTTTCAGAGGCTTGCTGGTGGAGAGCTGAAGATGTCAGCAGCTGTAGGAACTTCCCTGGCCATCAGCTGCAAGTTGCAGACACCGTGGAGCCCCTGGGTGGCTCTGTCAGTTAAGTGTCCAGCTTGGGCTCAGGTTATGATCTCATGGTTTGTGGGTTTGAGCCCTGTGTCAGGCTCTGTGCAGACAGCTTGGAGCCTGAAGCCTGCTTTGGATTCTGGGTTTCCCTTCTCTCTGTCCCTCCCCGACCTGTGCTGTCTCTCTCTCTCTCTCTCTCAAAAATAAATAAACATTAAGAAAAAAAAAAAAAAAAAAAGCTGCAGACACCATGTGGCTTTCCAGAGATTGAAAGACACCATACTGGACCTCTTTCAGATTTGGCTAAAAGTTTACCTTTCTTCTCTTATTTTTCTTAACAGGTTTATTAATCAGTCCCTCCCAAACTCTCCCCCCAACTCCATCACATGCAAGTTAAGCAAAAATCTTTTATTTTTAACTTATATCTTGGAATGATTCCAGACTTACATAAACATTGCAAGAATAGTACAAGAATTCCTTTTAACCAGATTCACCAAACATAAATATTTTTAGTATAGTATTTTTTATAAAATAAATTTATACCTAAATAAAATCTGTTTAAACTCAAATATATTTATACTTCGTTTATATATACTCTTTGTTTCTGAACAGTTTGACACACATGATACATATATGATGATGCTCCATTACCCCTAAATAATGTGTACATCCAAAAAAACAAGGTTGTTCTTTACACAAGCATAGCACTATTATACAAATCAGGAAGTAATAATATATCCTGATAATATTCTTATTCAAATCAAGAGTTTATTTGAATTTTATCAAGTATCTTAATATTGTCACTTTCCACCAAAGAAAAAAAGAATTTTTAGGGTAAAAATGTTTTGACTGGTCATCTAGATCAGTGGTTTCCAAAAGCTAGGATTTATATTTAAAATTTAAAAATAAGGGGTGCCTGGCTGGCTCAGTCAGAAGGGCTTGCTATTCTTGGTCTTGAGGTCATGAGTTCAAGCCCCACATTGAATGTACAGTTTACTTAAATAAAACTTAGGGGCGCTTGGATGGCTCAGTCAGTTAAGCGTCTGACTCTTGGTTTCAGCCCAGGTCATGATCTCGCAGTTTGTGAGTTCGAGCCCTGCACTGGGCTCCATGCTGACAGTGTGGAGCCTGCTTGGGATTCTCTCTCTCTCCTCTCTCTCTGTCCCTCCCCTGCTTGCGTGCTCTGTCTCTCTGTCTCTCTCTCTTTCAAAATAAATACGTAAACTTAAAAAAAAATTTTTTAAGTAAAATCTTTAAAATAAATAAATAAAAATAGAGTCTTCAAAAAAATTAAAAATAAAAACTATAAACACATTCAAATATACAACATATTAAAATTTAACACACTGGAGACTAACAGTATATTAACATGTGCTCTTTTTTTTTTTAAGATTTTTATTTTTATTTTTTAAAGTAATCTCTATACCCTAACATGGGATTTGAACTTACGACCCTGAGATCAAGAGTTACATGCTCTACTAACTGAGCCCCCAGGCACCCTAACATGTGTTCTTTTTTCAACGTGTTTTTTTTTTTTTTTAATGAGAGATACAGAGTGAGAGGCAGAGAGAGAGGGAGACACAGAATCCAAAGGAGGCTCCAGGTTCTGAGCTGTCAGCACAGAGCCCAATGTGGGACTCAAACCCATGAACTGTGATATCATGACCTGAGCCAAAGTCGGACGCTTAACCAACTGAGCCAAACAGGTGCTCCACATGTGTTCTCATTAATTGTACAAAAAGCATAAATACTTTACATTTTAACCTACAAAATAAAATAATGCTTTTATCTGTTTTCTTTTTTGGTGTGTGTTGGTCATTTTCCACATTTGCTTTATCATTTTCTATATATTTATATACATATATATACATAAACACAAGTATACATGTATTATTACAAATATCACTAGGTACACCTAACTTTGCTCTTTGCTCTCAGATCCATTCCTCTCCCTCTCTTGCTCTGCTTCATAGGAAATACATTCATTTTCCAGAACTTCTTTGCTAGCTTGCTTTCCAGGAAATTTGGCCAATGGGATGCACTGGTGAAAGACTGGAGGGCAAGAGAAAGAAAGAAACCAAGGTGTTTCTTCCTCTCTATCTCCGACTCAGGTGGCTTTTCTCTCACGGCTCTGGCCCAACAACCCTCCTTCTAGGGTATCACTATGGATAGCTCCAACTTCTGGACTAGCAGTATCAGCTCCTTTCATTGTCTCTTTAGCTCTAGCTAATCTCTAGTTTGCCTCATTCCTCCATTTGGCTTCTCAACTCTTCCATTGCCTATGTAACCAATTCCTACTATTACATTCCCTCTGTTTGAGGAGCGTCTGGTTGGCTCAGTTGGTTGAGTGTCCGAATCTTAGTTTCAGCTCACGTCTTGATCTCATGGTTCGTGGGACCTGTCCGCACAGAATCTGCTTGGGATTCTCTCTCTCCCTCTCTCTCTGCCCCTCCACCACTCAACGTTCTCTCTCAAAATAAATAAATAAGCTTTAAAAAAAAACTAAAAAAATTTCCTCTGTTTGAAATATCCAAAGTAGTTTCTGTTTTGTTTTTTTTTTATTCAACCCTGACTTGATAACATGGGATGATATTTTGTTTGAAATGTCCTTGCTCAAATAACATCAGAAACAACTGCCATGGATGATTGCCTCAACCCTTTATTTAACTTTGTGTGTCCATTCATTTACTCATTCACTCGCATGCTGTATATTTTTAAGCTCTTACCAGGTAGCAGGTGTTAGGTGGTAAGGATACAAAGGAAGAACAAAGCTGCAACAACAATAACTAACATTTACTGAATATTCACTGTATATGTTTAAATGCTTTATCATTATCATCTTGTATTAGTTTCCTAATGCTGGGTAAAAAATAACCCTAAAACACAATGGTTAAACAACAAACATTTATTATCACATTTTCTATGGGCAAGGAAATTTGGAGTGCTTTAGCAGGTTGATTCTGGTTTAGGGTCTCTCAGGAGGTTTCTGTCAGGATGTCAATAGGGATTGCAGACATCTAATGGCTTGACTGAATGGAGGATCCACTTCCAAGATGGCTCCCTCACAAGGTTGTTGGCAGGAGGTCTCTGTTCCTCACAATATGGACCTCTCCATTGGTTGATTGAGAATCCTCACAAGAAGGCAGCTGACTTTCCCCAGAGCAAGTGATCCAAAGCACAATGCCTTTTATGTCCTAATTTCAAAGGCACTATCACTTCTGTCATATTCGATTTGTTACTTGTGTAGCCTACTCACAGTCAAGGGAAGAGTACTTCAGCTCCATAATTTAAAGGGAAGAGTGCTGAAGAATTTGCAGACATATTTTAAAACCACCACATATCTCATCTAATTCTTACAACTACCCTAATTTTCTAACAATCCCATTTTGTACCTGAGGAAACTGAGATACAGATAATTAAGAAATTTATCCAAGGTCCCACGGCTAGTAAGTGATGGAATTGAGATTCCAAAGCAGATTGACTCTAGAACTTCTTTGTTTGTTTAGAAAGAAAGAGAACAAGAGCAAGAGCAAGGGAAAGGAGCAGAAAGGGAGGGGGAGGGAGGGGGGAAAGAGAGAGAGAGAGAGAGAGAGAGAGAGAGAGAGAGAGAGAGAGAGAGAGATCTTAAGCAGGTTCCATGCCTAGCACGGAGAACGATGCGGGACTCAATCCCCTGACCCTGAGATCATGACCTAGGCTGAAATCAAGAGACTAAGCCACCCAGGCACCCATCTAGAACTTGTATTTTTAACCACAATGCTGTACTTCCTTGGTACACAGATGTCTTGCCCTCATGAAGCTTATATTCCAATGAGAAGACTAACAGTCCAGCAATCTCTCTCTTTCTCTTTCACACACACACACACACACACACACACACACACACACACAGACAAACTGTTTAAATCCCAAGAAGGAAAACTGCAGGGAATTACAGAAGTGCATGATGACTGCAGAACCAGACCTAGTCTGTGGAAACAAACTGCTATATTTTGAGTCTATAGTTTTAGTTTCTGGCCCTGAGAGCAACTCTTTGAGGGGCTAGCAGACCCGTAGTTTCCAATCCTGGCTGTGCATTAGAATCACCTGAAAAGAGGTTTTAAAAATACTGATGCTGAGGACATACCTCAGACCAATTAAATAAGAATCTCTAGGGGCACCTGGGTAGCTCAGTCGGTTAAACGTTCGACTTCAGCTCAGGTTATGATCTTGCAGTTTGTGAGTTTGAGCCCTGCATCGGGCTCTGTGCTGACAGCTCAGAGCCTGGAGCCTGCTTCTGATTCTATATCTCCCTCTCTCTCTCTGCCCCTCCCCTGTTCATGCTTTGTCTCTCAATAATAAATAAACGTTAAAAAAAAAAAAAAATCTCTGGGGCTGGGATCCAGGCATTAATATTTTTTCTAAAGCTCCGTGGGTGATCCCAATATGTGGCCAGGGTTAAAAACTGTTGCAAGTTCAATTCTGCCTTACAGACTTATACATGGAAGTGCTAAGAGCAAAGGGGTGTGGCAGACTTCCGTTTCTAGCTTGCTGTAGTGTTGGGGAGGTGTCCCTCTTCAAAACGAGCTTTTCCATACATTTTTTATTTAAAGTATGTTTTAAATGTCATGACTTGTGGAAGTTTTTATTTGACAAGGGAAGCACATGTGGCATTGCATTGTGGGAAATATTTTGTTTGATTGAAGTTACTTTAAAAAAAATTTTTTTAATGTTTATTCATTTTTGAGAGAAAGAGAGCACAAGCCAGGAGGGGTAGAGAGAGAGGGAGACACAGAATCCAAAGCAGGCTCCAGGATCCAAGATATCAGCACAGAGCCAAAGGCAGGGCTCGAACTCACAAACCATGAGATCATGACCTGAGCCAAAGTCAGACACTTAACCCACTGAGCCACCCTGGCGCCCCTGATTGAAGTCACTTTTTATGAATGAGCCAGCTCTAAACTTCCATGAAGCCAGAGAACCTCTGTTTTTCACTGAATTCTATCATTCCAGATATCAAGAAGTAAAAAGAAAATCACACCAGGTGTGTGCAAGGGCTCCACTCCATGGAGAGCTGCATAGATGAAATGAAGTTGAGGATACAAATTCTCTTTTCATTTCTGACATAAACTGTGTCTTTCTGATCCTTCTTCTCTCCCCAGCCCATCCAGAGGTCTGTAGAATCATTCTGCTCCTAGGGCTCTGAAGGGTTTATTCTACTCCCACAAGGAAAGCAAAGCACCATCTTGTTACTGATTCTTGCCTCCGGTAGGCTGCCTTGTTCTCAGACTGTAGCTTCCTGCAGAGCTGTGATCAGGTGTCATTTATTTTTGAATATCCAAATCTTAACACAGTGCCTTACACATACCAGGTGCTCAAAACATTTGTAGCACTGAAATAATATTTTTATTGCATTTTCAGAAGTTTAAGATGGTGATTTGTTCAGCTGGTGAAACACAGAACCAAAGATGTTAAGAGAAGGGACATAACATGTATTGAGTACTGACTAGTCAGCTAGCAGTAGCCAACATGTGAAATAATCAATGCAAATCTGTAACACTGCCTAAAAACACTCAAAGCATACACATTGCTGATGGCACAAGAGAAGCAGCCTCTTCTTATGGATGGTTGTAGTCTTGTCTCCAGCCTGGTCTCCAGCCTCCCGAATTAGCCCCAACCTACGCCCATCCATTCCTCACATCAGCCAAAGAAAGCTCTGAAACTTTAAAAATATAGATCTGGGAGCACCTGAGTGGGTGGGTCAGTTGAGCTGTTGAGCGTCTGACTTTGCTCAGGTTGTCGTCTTGCGGTTTGTGAGTTCAAGCCCCTCATGGGACTGGCTGCTGTCAGTGCAGAGCCCACTTCAGATCCTCTGTCCCCCTCTCTCTCTCTGCCCACCCCACTCATGCTCTCTCTCAAAAATTAAAAGAAAAAAAAAGAAAAACTAAATAAAAATATAGATCTATTCACCTCAGTGGGGAAGCCCATAAGATCCTGCATGATCTGGCCTTTGCCTACCTCTCCAGCTCCTTCTGACTTCTTCCAACCTCTTTCCAAACTCTTGGGCTTCTGTACTTGCTGTTCTCTCTGCCTGCAGCTCCTGTCCCAGGCTCTTTGCATGACTGGTTCCTTCATAGGTTCGTTCTAGGACTCAGAGAGGCCTTCTCTGACCATTCTACCTAAAGTGATGTTAGTTGTTCATTACTTCTGCTTATTTTCTTCAAAGCATTCTTCTCAATGTGAAATTACCTTATTTGGGGCACCTGGCTGTCTCAGTTGGTAGAGGATGTGACTCTTGATCTCAGGGTTGTGAGTTTGAGCCCCACATTGGGTGTAGAGATTACTTAAAAAAAAATAAAAATAAATTGCCTTATCTATTTACTTACTTGTTTACTGCCTGTCTCCCTGAACCCAAATATGCCATTGTTATTAAGACAAGTACATCATTTTGTCTATCTTGATCACTCTTGAATCTCCAATTTGCGACTCACAGTAGGTACTCAATCAATATTTGTTGAATGAGTGTGCTATTCAATTAAGAAAGTGTGGGATACTATAGGCAGAATAGTGGTCACAGATTATAGGGTAGAATATTTTTTTTAATGTTTTATTTTTGAGAGAGAGACACACACAGAGCGTGAGCAGGGGAGGTGCAGAGAGAGGGGGAGGCACAGAGAGACAGGGAGACACAGAATCTGAACCAGGCTCCAGGCTCTGAGCTATCAGCACAGAGTCTGACACGGGGCTCAAACCCATGAACCTTGAGATCATGACCTGAGCCAGAGTTGGATGTTTAACAGACTGAGCCACCCAGGCGCCCCTAGGGTACAATATTTTTTAAAAGGCCTTTATAATTATGGAGCACCTGGCTGGCTCAGTCAGAGGAACGTGCAACTCTTGATTTTAGGGTCGTGAGCTCAAGCTTCATGTTGGGTGTAAAGATTACTTAAAATAAATAAATAAATAAATAAATAAATAAATAAATAAATTATTTTAAAAGCCTTTATAATTAAAAGAAAAGCTTCCTATATTAATAACATTCCCCCAGAAGCTTGGAATATTATTTTTCCGTGTTCATGTCTTAAAAAAAAAAAACAACACAACAGTTCTATGTAGAGGGGTGGAGGTGGAAGGGTGAACACAATGATATTTACTTTGGAAACATATACATGAAAATTACTTCTATTTTACATGCTGAGTAGAAATATGATCCCTGTGCAATGCAAGATTTGCACTAAAGTTGGAAATGGACAAGACATTGGCATTCCCATCTATTATAACTGGACCAGAACTTCAATCGCCAGCTGAAAAAATAAACATGGGGTCAGCAGGCATTAGCCCTGCACCCTGAGTGCATTCCAAAGTGAAAACCATGTGCAAATGACCTAAAGATCTAATGCCTCCTGATTTACAATTCACACAAAGCCATACAATTAATATAGGGTAGAGTGAGTCACAGCAGGGTGTCCTTGAAATTGATGCCCATTGTAGAATGGCCCAGGGGACAGGGGAATCATATCTGGGCCAAAAGAAACTACAAAATTTCTTGCCTTTTCTTTTCCAGTGTTCAGAGAACTAGGGCCACTAAGGAGGGGGAGTGGTGATTCTGCTGGAGGTGGGATGGAGCAGCCGCACAGCCAGAGTTTGCAGCAGCTGCCTGGCTTTAGCAAGCTGCAGAACAGAGACATGTGGAGGGCCAGCTGAGATGCGTATTGGGTGGTTGCTCAGAGTGGGGTGAGAGCCGCCCTGGTGGGGCCCTCCCTGCTCTATAGGGCTGATGTAGAGAAAACCTGGCTAGAACCAGAGGCCTCTGTATTTATCTCTATGTTAAATGGGAAAGACTGAAAGTGAATAATGTGTTCTGCTTGGTTTAGGGATAATACAGAGGTATAAGCTACATCTCCGTAATTTTCCCAACCACATCTGTTTCAGATGATCTTGCCTTTCTCTTCCGTATCTGATTTTTGACTTCTCATAGTAGAAAACAGCAGAGATGGTTGTTACTTCAGGTATCCAGTAAGAGCCTGCGTTTGTCTGCCATACCACTTTCTTTTGGCTCTTTGTATCATGATTTATATTCTGGTTTCTATTGTTGTATATCAAACAACCCCAGATTTAGTGGCATAAAACCAAAACCATCTTATTATGCTCACAAACTCTGTGGATCAGGAATGTGGGTCGGATGCAGCAGAGATGTCTTGTAAAACATTTTATAAGACATCTCTGCTGCATGGTACCTGGGCCCTCTGCTAGGAACTCAGATCCTGGGGTGACTTGAATAGCGGAGGGCTGTGCTAATCTGAAGGTTCCATCACTCATACCTGGTGCCTGGGCTGGTATGATGCAAAGGCTGGCCTCAGCTGGGATCACTAGACTGGAACACCTATGATGGCTTCTCCATGTGGCTTGGCTTCTCATAACTACAAGGAAAGGGATCATCCTGCGAGAAAGCGTTCCAAGAGAACTAGTGGAAACTGCATGGTCTTTTTGACCCAGAAGTCAGGCAGTGTCACTTCTGCCACATTCTATTGGTTTCAAGAGAGATATTAAATTAAGGTCACCCATAGTCCTCCTTGCTAGACAGCTATGATCTATTCTCCATGACCATGCACCCTGTCCTATTGGGTTACGGTTGATTCATCAGAGAGGGCTGTCAATCTTCATGCTAACCGATGACCTTCACCCTGTTGCCTGATGCCATAGGTCCTGCCAGTTTTAAGGGGAGGCAGGTGGAACAGGGCAGATGTGTATTCACAGCATATTAATGGAGGAGCATCAGCACAAAAGGCCATAGGGCCCTGCAGCTGAGGGCTCCTGAACAACTTTGAGACCTAAACCACGCTCCACCCTAGCCACAGGAAGCCTGGTGATGATTCCTTCTGGATGAATGGTAGACTTGTGATCACTCCTTACAATAAATCCCTTTATTTTAGCTAACACTAGTGAATCTCAATTCCTTAACACCAAATGAGTCTAAACTAAAATGATGTGATGCTCTAAAACTCCAAATATAATAAATACTTCTTTTTTTTCAGCTCACAACCATCCTTCTCTGAGAACTGCCCACACCTGAAGGTATGAGCACCACCAGGCGAGTGCCCTTAAAGTAAGTCCCCTCAAGTTACTTTCAACCAGAAGATCTTTGCCTAAGAAATCAACACAGGCATCTCCCTAGTTATCAACACCCAACTTGCAATTCCTTGTGATACCTTCCAGTATCAATAGCTGTGAGGTGTTCAGAACAAAGGCAGTGCCTCCCTGAGCAGGCAGAGTGAGACTGAGTCTCAGCCTATAAATTCCTCTTGCTAAGAAGCACTACCAATATTCATTTATTCGGCAAATACATACTGAGTGCCTACTCTATCTATACACAAAATTTGAACGGTTTCAACTTTATTATGTGTAAATTCAAATTTTGAGGGTTGGCCTTGGATTCTAATCATTTATAAGTTTTTTTTTTTAAATTTTTTTCTTGTTTTAAATGTTTATTTTTGAGAAAGAGAGAGAGTGAGCAGGGGAGGGGTAGAGAGAGGGAGGGACAGAGGATCTTAAACAGGCTCTGCCTTGACAGCAGAGAGCCCGACATGAGGCTTGAACTCACAAATTGTGAGGTCATCACCTGAGCTGAAGTCGGCCACTTAACCAACTAAGCCACCCAGGTGCCCCATTATTTATAACAGTTTTAAAGCAAACTTTGTTCTACATCCCTCTACCCCAATCACCTTCTAGTTAATATCTGGCCTACCTGGGATGCAAGGTTGCAAGGAACACAGAATAGCACAGTGAATGTCCCACTTGAGAAAAAGCGGCCATATTTCAGTATTGAAAGATACTGGCAAATATGGGGAAGGGGCCAGGACCGCGAGAGGCAATGCTTCAAAATGCAGCTGTGTGTAAGGTGTCCCCAGAAAAGCAAACAGTGTAGTAACACTGGGGCATGATTACTGAAACAGGTAGTAGAGAAACCCAGAAGGTCTTTGAAATGAGTCATTGGTGATTTATATAATTGAATAGTTATCTGATTTAGACACTTCTTTAGGTTAGGTGGGTTTTGTCAAGCTTGTAAATATTGAGTAATATTTGCACTCAAAATTTAATTCATTCAAATAAAGACTGTGGAAGAAAAATAATGAAGTTTTCACTGGAGGAAAATTCTCTCAAAGAGTGATTCTTTACTTTTTAAGTGTGAGAATGCCAGAAAACCTTTATTTTCATTATGATTTCAGAAGTAACAAGGATTTCAAAAAAAAATCAAAACATTACAGAAAAGTAGTCATTCATTCAACAAGTATTTATTTGGTTCCTACTAAGTATCAGACTCTAGGGGGGCACCTGGGTGGCTCAGTCGGTTAAGCATCCAACTTCCGCTCAGGTCATGATCTCACCATTTGTGAGTTTGAGCCCTGTGTCAGGCTCTGTGCTGACAGCTGTGAGTACGGAGCCTGCTTCAGATTCTGTGTCTCCATCTCTCTCTCTGTGCCTCCTCCTCTCTCTGCACCTCCCCCACTCACGCTCTGTCTCTCTGTCTCTCTCTCAAAAATAAACATTACAAAATTTTTAAAGTATGTGACTCTAGACAAGGCAGTAAAGATAGAAGAGTGAGCATAAAATAGTATCCTATAAAGTCACCTTCCAGAGAAAGCATTATTAATAGTTTGATACAGTTTGCTCTAAACTTTACACATTCTGGATTCTAACCTATGGTGATAAGTTTGTGCCCCCTGGCCTTCCAGCTGAGGGTCCCAGATCAGGAAGCGCTGCTCTAGACGTTTTAGGTGATGTGTTGGCTGCACAGACTTGAGCCTCTGAGCTACATGCTACTGAGAATCAAGAACCTGCAGGACCATCCTTGACAAAGTCTCCTATTCTAGTGTAATTCAAGGCCAATCCCACCACATGGACAACTATATCTCTGGCACATGTCTCTCTGATGGGAGCTACGTTCAGGGGAGCAAGTACAAAAGCAAGAAGAGACAAACATTTCCTGTTGGTCACTTTATCAGATGTTGGTGAATGAGGAAAATATCCTATTTCAGATACAAGGCAGTCAACAGGTATCTGATAGGTGGGTGTCTTGGAACTTTGTTAGTACCCAGTTAAGACTGAACGCTGAGGGGCGCTTGGGTGGCTCAGTCAGTTAAGTGTCCAACTCTTGCTTTCGGCTCAGGTCATGATCTCGTGGTTTGTCAGTTCAAGCTCTGCATCGAGCTCCACGCAGTGAGCTTGGGATTGTCTCTCCCTCTCTCTCTGCCCCTCCCCTACTCATATGCATGCACACTCTCTCTCTCTCTCTCAAAATAAATAAATAAACTGAAAAAAAAAAGACTGAATGTTGAGACCAACATTACAGTTGTATCTGAAAGGAGGAGAGGCTTAATGTTGTTCTTGCAGAGTAATTAACTGGGGAAGGTACACCCACACAGCTTTTAAAAACATTATTTTCTTGAGTCTTGGAGGTCAGCACACTCTTCCTACTTCAGAGATGCTGAGGTGTGCTGGGTGGAGCACCCGGGTTAGATGCTCTCATTATTTTGTGTTTTTTTGTTGTTGTTGTTTCAGTTTAATGATAGACCTGGGCACACAAGTTTACAATCTAGCTTCAGGTTGATATCTAAGAAATCTCTCTCTCTCCTATAATTTTAATTTTTGTATTTATAACTAAGTTAATCTTTTTAGTGATGCTTTAATTGGTTGTTTTGGTCTAAATATTCATGAGATTTTTTTCATGGGGGAAAGGTCAGGGAGGGTATCTTTTACCATATATATATATATATATATATATATATATATATATATATATATATGGGTAGTTTTGATTAAATAAATTATTTATGCCACCTGCTGGTCTTTTTAGGACTCACTTTTTCATTATTAAATTTTTTTACATTTAATTTGTATTTATGCTATACCAAATGTGTCTAAAATAATCCTTCAGGGACGCCTGGGTGGCTCAGTCAGTTGAGCATCCGACTTCAGCTTAGGTCATGATCTCACAGTTCGTGGGTTCGAGCCCTGTGTCGGGCTCTGTGCTGACAGCTCAGAGCCTGGAGCCTGCTTCAGATTCTGTGTCTCCCACTCTCTCTGCCCCTCCCCTGCTCGCACTTTGTCTCTCAACAATAAATAAATGTTAAATAAAATTTTTTAAAATAATCAATCAAGTCCATAAATGTTTTATAAGGAATGCACTAATTTATAGGACTTGATTCTGACCCACATTTTCTATTTTTAAAATTTCCTCTCGCCAAGGCTAATTTAAAAAGATACTTCTATATTATATAGGGGAGAGCTATTATTCTCTGGTCTAGACTAACATTCCTAAACAGCATGTATTTTAGACTTCAAAGCCTATAAGAATACCAAAAAAGCATATGGTCCTAGTGAATAGTGAAATTTGTCATCTCTACAAATGTAAAGTAGCTCATTTAGCTAGAAAATCATTAAGTTACTCTTTCTGGAAGGAAAACTTACAACAAAGGTAACAACACCATTTAAGCTGTTTTACCCACCCCCACCCCCTTACCATCTGCCACCCCTCTACTTACCTCCTCCTTGTAGTACATAATCGAATTGGAAAAATTCTCTACATAACCCAGAATCGATATTTCCCATTTAAAATTTGTATATATGCCTCGGAGTACAAGGGGAGACTAATGAGAGACACACTGAAGTGCTCATAGAACCCCCCAAATTGACTTTGGGTGGGGGTAATATCTTTTTAATTACGAGAGAAAATGGATTAATTGTAACTTCAGAAATTCAGGCAAGCACAAAGAAAAAAATTAAAGTAATCTATAATAAGCCCAATTGCCAAAGAAGTATTAACGTATTGGTGAATCTCTTTTCCAGATGTAGTTATACACTTTGCTTAAAAAACAAATTGCAGGGGTGCCTGGCTGGCTCACTGGGTAAGAGCATGTGCCTCTTGATCTCAGGGTCATGAGTTCAAGCCCCAAGTTGGGTGTGGAGCTTATTTTATTTTATTTTATTTTATTTTATTTTATTTTATTTTATTTATTTCCTTGTTTATTTATTTATTTACTTATTCATGTTTTTAAGAAACAGATTCTTTTTTAAAAAATGTTTATTTATTTATTTTGAGAGGGAGAGAGAGAGAGAGAGAGAAGAACAGAGAGAGAGGGAGAGAGAGAATCCCAAGCAGGCTCCATGCTGTTAGTGAAGATCCCAAAACGGGGCTTGATCTCACCAACTGTGAGATCAAGACCTAAGCCAAAATCAAGAGTCTGACGCTTAGTGACTGAGCCACTCAGGCTCCCAGAGCTTACTTTAAAAAGGGGGGGGGGGCAGTTACCTGGCTGACTCAAGTGGGTATATCCTGTGACTCTGGATCTCAGGGTGGTGAGTTCAAGCCCCATGTTGGGTGGGGAGCCTTTTTAAAATAAAAAAAAATTTTAATTAAAAAAAACACAAAACATTGGCATAGTCTAAGGATAATACCCTTACCTACTGCTTTGCAATTTGCTTTTATCATTTATCAATATAATATACTCATTTCCCTGTTTTATTATTCTTCTAACATCTGGAATTCCATTACCTACATGAACTGTACTAGATTTAACTAACCCTATACCTATGGCTCTTTAGTTTGTTTTCAGACAAGAGAAATAAGCTACAGTGAGCATTCTGGTACATACATCTGGTGTGTATGGCTATGCTTTCCTTAGGATATGTGGGAAATTCATAGCAGCAGAATTTGCAGGATCAAAAGTTAAGAACATTTTTCAGGTTCTCAGTCCATGTTAAATACTTGAACATTGATAGCTCCCAGGAGAAGGATAATTATGGGAGTTAAATCTTGAGGTCCCAATCTCACCTTGGAGTTCTTTGGAGGAAAGAGCTGCCTGGTTATTTTGGTGCTGAAGGAAGTTCCTGAAAAGAGTGAGAACTCTTTTTTTTTTTTTTAATAGGAACTCTTAAAATGAAATTAAAAGCTCATTTTATTTTTTTAAATGTTTATTTTGAGAGAGAGAGAGAGAGAGAGAGAATCCCAAGCAGCGAGGAGCCTTCACGGGGCTCATTCTCCTGAATAGTGAGACCATGACCTGAGCTGAAACCAAGAGCCGGATGCTTAACTGACTGAGCCATCCAGGCGCCCCTAAAAGCTCATTTTAAATTGATGTTGGTAACAGAGATGTAAATAACAATCCAGACAGAAATCTATGAAATCCTAGGATATTTTAAATGAGACAGTTTCAGAAAATAGCTGTGCTATTTAAACTATAGAACAAAGAGTAAGTGTATTTTCTTGAGCTTTGTTTTTGAGTATGTAAAACATGCATAACAAGACTGATATGAACAGCTGCCCAGGCCACACACAGCACAACTCCAGAGGTACCAGTTACACAAATTAGAATTTGAATAGTGCACCCTGGGGTTGTACAGTCTAGCAGCACTTTGTACACAGCACACAATTCAAAGGTTCCAATAGGTATATGTAAGAAATTAGGTTTTTTGCCACTTTGTCCCCCAGCTGTCCTACCTAGAGCAATGACACAAATAGGGGTGTCTGACTGGCTCAGTGAGTGGAGCATAAGACTCTTGACCTCGGGGTCATGAGTTTGAGCCCCATGTTGGGTGTAGAAACTACTTTAAAAAAATAAAAAATAAAAAATTTAAAAATAAAATAGAGCAGCAACTCAAGTCTTTGGTTATCCTTCCCAAGATATTCTATGCACATACAAAAATTTACAAAGGTAGTCTTTTTTTTTTCCTAACACAAATAGTGGTATGTTCAGACATCATACTGCTCTTTGCTTTCTTCACAGATCTTTCTTTTTTTTTTTTTTTTTAACGTTTATTTATTTTTGAGACAGAGTGAGACAGAGCATGAACGGGGGAGGGGCAGAGAGAGAGGGAGACACAGAATCAGAAGCAGGCTCCAGGCTCTGAGCCATCAGCCCAGAGCCCGACGCGGGGCTCGAACTCACGGACTGTGAGATCGTGACCTGGGCCGAAGTCGGACGTCTAACCGACTGAGCCACCCAGGCGCCCCGTCTTCACAGATCTTTCTTAACAGATCTTGGGGACTGTTCCATATCAGTGTATCTTGGATTACTGCCTCCTCCTTTTTAATGACTGAATGGTATTCCACTGTGTGAATGTTGAGGGCTCTTTCCAAGCAGGAAATTGTGGCATTATTAGAAATTAAGAACAAAAAAAGGAACAGAGTTTAGGATAAATTATGGTGTGGACATGCTGAGTTTCAAAACTGGGGATGTGAAATAGGAGCTGCATGTAAAAGGAGTTAGGATTAGAGAAATGGATTTTGGAGTCAATCAAAGTGTCAGGATACAGGCTGAGCTGTTGTAACAAAGATACCTCAAATTCCATGGCTTAAACAATACAGAAGTTGATTTTTATCTCCTTGTAACAGCCAGAGATAATCAGCCTCGGGTTGGTAGGGTAGCTCTGTCATCCTCTATCTGTGGCTTCCATCTCTGGCTCCATCTCCTGCCACTGCATTTGCATCACAGCCAGTAGAAAAGTGCAGAGACAAGTGGAGGGTATGCCTATTACTTTAAGAGCACGACCAGGAAGTAGCTCTTATCACTTCTCACATCCAATTGGCCAAAGTTAGTCACATGTCTGACATCCCATGACCAGCAGCAAGACTGCCTGCAGTCTCAGGCTGAGTTCCATTACTAGAGAAGAAAGAAAGGATAGCTATTGATGAAAGCTAGCAATCTTTGCCATATTCACCTAGGTTGTTTGGTTAGGTTCCTCAGAGAAAAAGACCCTGAGGGAGATTCACGTGCAGGCATGTTTTTTTTTATTGTGGTAATATATAATAACATAAATGTTACCATTTTAGCCATTTTTAATTGTGCAGTTCAGTGCTCTGCTGACTGAGCCAACCAGGCACCCCCAGACTTGTGCTTATTTTAGTTTATTTCATTTTATTTTACTTTTAATTTTTTTAAATGTTTATTTATTTTTGAGAGAGAGAAAGAAAGAGAGAGAGTGAATGCAGGGAAAAGGCAGAGAGAGACAGAGACACAGAATCTGAAGCAGGCTCCAGGCTCTGAGCTGTCAGCGCAGAGCCCAATTCACAATTCATACAATTGGTGAGATCATGACCTGAGCAGAAGTAGGATGCCTAACCCACTGAACTACCCAGGTGCCCCCAGACTTGTAGTTATCTTAGAACAAAAGTCTTTCCCCTCCCCAAACTGATGATTGGTTCCTATGAGCTGGTGCTGTGCCACTTAGGTTTCTGTATAGTGTTACAGTTTGCAACTGAAAGACCCAATGCCTCCTATAGTGTAGGGTGTTTGGCTCCCTACATACATACATTAAAATAGTATTGAAAATTAGAGCTGAAATTGCCAGATAGCCTTGTAAGAGAAAACAATTTCACAAGGGCTGGTGAGTTAAACTGATCCTACTGTCACTATACCCTCTTAATCAGAGTTAAGAATTTGCACCCCAGTCACGTAAAGAAAGAGGGCTAGAGGTACACTGAAGAGGCTAAATCTTGGCTGCGAGGACAGTGACAGTGTAGGAAGGACAAGGCTTTTCTTCCCCTGACCACTCCCCTCTGCTTTGTGGGGGAAGCAGAGGATCACTTTTTTCATTGGTTTTCTTTTGTCTTGCTTTGGTTTTTGACACTGGCAACAACTTCTTTTGTTCTGTTTTGTTATGTAACTGGTTCTTTTAAATTTTTTTAAAAAACAATTTATTGTCATGTTAGCTAGCATACAGTGTATACAGTGTAGTCTTGGCCTTGGGAATAGATTTCAGTGATTCATCCCTTACATGCAACACCCAGTGCTCATCCCAACAAGAGCCCTTCTCAATGCCCATCACCCATTTTCCCTGCCCCCCAACCCTCCCACCCCCATCAACCCTCAGTTTGTTTTCTGTATTTAAGAGTCTCTTATGGTTTGCCTCCTTGATCTTGGGGGTCATGAGATGGAGCCCCACATTGGGCATAGAGATTACATAAGCAAACAAACAAATAAATATGTTTTAGAAAATAAAAAATAAAACATAAAAAAATAAAATATTTTATTTTTACTTTTTAAATTTTTTTAAATGTTTATTTACTTTTGAGAGAAAGAAAGAGACAGAGGTATGAATGGGGGAGGGGCAGAGAGACAGACATAGAATCAGAAGCAGGCTCCAGGTTCTGAGCTGTCAGCACAGAGCCTGACGTGGGACTTGAACTCACAGACTGTGAGATCATGACCTGAGCTGAAGTTGGACGCTTAACTGACTGAGCCACCCAAGTGCCCCTATTTTTTACTTTTTAAAAATGTACTTATTTGTTTGTGACCCCCAAGATCAAGAGTCACATGTTCTTCCAGCCAGGTGCCCCAGCAACTTCTTTTTTTAAAAATTTTTTTTTAATGTTTATTTATTTTTGAGAGAGAGAGAGTGCTAGCGGGAGAGGGGCAGAGAGAGGGGGAGGCACAGAATCCCAAGCAGGCTCCAGGCTCTGAGCTGTCAGCACAGAGCCCAACATGGGGCTCAAACCCACGGACCGCAAGATCATGACCTGAGCCAAAGTCGGACACTCAACCGACTGAGCCACCCAGGCACCCCGCAGCAACTTCTTTAAATAGGCCAATTATTTTTATTCAGATATTGTGGTTATGACCCCTAATAGCTCACTGAAAAATATCCTGTGTCAATAATGTATTTACATACCATCTAATGGCTCTGAAAATATTTAATTTCAATATATTCATGAACAGAACTTTGGGACTGATTCCAAGGAGGCTCAAATTCTACATATTTACCGGCCACTTAAGCTGTTGAATCAGTGATACTGAGCCACGTGGACCACATTTCCTCTCAAAATACATTTATGTATAAATATAGTAAATTAAATTTACTTGAGTTAATTTTCAATTCTCAGATGAGAAATAAAGTAATTCAAGAAAGGACAATTTATTCAGAGACCTAAAATCATCATTTATGTTTTAAAGATAAAACAAATATATGAATAAAAACATATGAATATTTGAAAATACCTGGAAGATTGAAATGTTCAGTTTTCACCTAAGATCTTTGCCATTGTATGTAGTGAACATCAAGAGGTAGCTTGTTCTCTCAGTAAGGAACTCATATTCACTAAGCTGATCAGACTGATGTGTAAAATCTAAACTCCAATATGACCTATGATAAGAAACATATTGGGGCACCAGCCTGGCTCAGTTGGTAGAGTGTGCAACTCTTGATCTCGGGATTGTGAGTTCAAGCCCCACATTGGGTGTGGAGATTGCTTAAAAATAAAATCAAAGAAAGAAAGAAAGAAAGAAAGAAAGAAAGAAAGAAAGAAAGGAAGGAAGGAGAAAATTGTTGCTCAATTGTTGTTCAGACCTTAGTCCTTGTATTAGCATAATAATGACTGCATTTTCTCCTATTAAGTGGATCATATTTCCTGTCTTCTTCTGGGCCATAAAACAAGTCTCAATAAATTTAAAAGGAATTAACTCACACAAAGTGTTTTCTCTGACCAAAATAGAATTAAATAACAGAAAGGTCTCTGTAAAGTCCTCCAAATTCTTAGAAACTAAACATACTCTATATAACTTGTGGGTCAAAAAAGAGAGCAAAAGGGAAATTAGAAAGTATTCTGAACTGAATGAAAATGACAACCTATCAACATTTGTGGATGCAACTAAGGCAGTATTAAAGGGAAATTTACAGCACTAAACACTTATATTAGAAAAGAAAATCCTAAATCTATGACTTCAGCTTCCACCTTCAGAAACTAGAAATAGAAGAACAAATTAAAACCAAAGGTTATAGAAGAAAGGAAATAATAAAGATAAGAGCAGAGATCAGGAAAATAGCAAATAAAAATAACAGAGAAAATCATGAAACAAAAAGCTGATTCTTTGAGACAAGGATGAAACTGATAAGCCTCTAACCAAATTCATGGGGTTGAGGAGTTGGTGGAAGGGGTGGGGGGGGGGGGGCGCGCACAAATTGCCACTATCAGGAATGAGAGAAAAAACATCATTATAGAACCTATAGACATTAAAAGGATGATAAGATAATATCATAAAACCTTTTTGCCAATAAATTTGACAACTTGGATACAATGTACATGTTCCTTTAAAGACACAAAGTACCAATGTGCATTGAAAAACAAAATCTATAATTTAGCCTTATACCTACTAAAGAAATCGATTTGTTCTAAATCCTCCCACAGGAGAACCTGGCTGGCTCAGTTGGAAGAACATCTGACTCTTGATCTTGGGATAGTGAGTTCAAGCCCCATGTTGGATGTGGAGATTACTTAAATAAACTTAAAAAAAAAAAAAGGGGGGGGGGGGCGCCTGGGTGGCTCAGTCGGTTGGGCGTCTGACTTCGGCTCAGGTCATGATCTCGCGGTCCATGAGCTCGAGCCCCGCGTCGGGCTCTGTGCTGACAGCTCAGAGCCTGGAACCCGTTTCAGATTCTGTGTCTCCCTCTCTCTCTGACCTTCCCCCATTCATGCTCTGTCTCTCTCTGTCTCAAAAATGAATAAACGTTAAAAAAATTAAAAAAAAAAAAAACTCCCACAAAGAAAATGCTAGGCCTAGATGGCTTCACTGAGAAACCTAGGAAATATTTATTTTATTTTCTTCTTTTAGGGAGAGAGAGCACAAGCAGGAGAGAGGAGAAGAGGGAGAGAGAGAGAATCTTAAGCAGGCTCCACGCTCAGCATGGAGCCTGACTCCAGGCTTGATCCCTCAACCCTGGGATCATGACCTGAGCTGATATCAAGAGTCAGACGCTCAACTGACTGAGCCACTCAGGCGCCCCTACACCTACTAGATTTTTAAGAAGAAATAATACCAATTCTACACAAAGTTTTCCAGAATATGAAAGTAGAAGAATGTTTTCTAATACAGTATCCA
Organism: Panthera pardus; assembly: GCF_024362965.1. Classification (NCBI taxonomy): domain Eukaryota; kingdom Metazoa; phylum Chordata; class Mammalia; order Carnivora; family Felidae; genus Panthera; species Panthera pardus. Next base: position 79,077,719 of record NW_026526821.1, read on the forward strand.
ATCTAGGAAAGTGAAGTCAGTATTACCCTGATTCCAAAACTATGAAGAACATCACAAGAAAAGAAAGCTACAGACCAATAACCCTCATGAACACAAATGTAAAATCATTAACACATATTAGCAAATTGAATCCATTAGCATATAAAATGGATAATGCATTATGACTAAGTGGGGTTTATACCAGGTACATAAGATTTAATGTTCAAAATCAATTAGGTAATCCACCACATTGATAGACTAAAGGAGAAAAAACCACATTTGATCATCTCAGTAGATGAAAATAAATACATTTGACAAATTTAACTTCTATTTGGCTGAATTTTCTCAGCAAATTAGGAACAGAAAGAAACTTCTCCAATCTGGTAAAGCGCATCTATGATAAACCTAAGATAACATCATACTTAATGGTGTAAGATTAGGAAAAAATGGTGTAAGATTAAATGGTTTCCCCCTGAGATCAAGAACAAAGCAAGAATGCCCACTTTAGTCCCATCTGTTGAACATTGTGAGACAGTCCCAGACAATTCTATAAGGCAAAAAAAATAAAGAAAGAAAAAATAAAAGAAAGAGAAAGAAATTTAATTTTTTCCATTTGTCTTCCACAAAGTAAAAAAGAAGTAAAACTCTTTATATTCACATAAGACATTGTTATCTATGTAAAATCTTTAAAAATCTACAAAAAACTGTTGGAACTAATAAATGAATTTAGCAAGTTCACAGGATACAAGGTCAATATTCAAAAAGCTATTTTATTTTTATATACTTGCAACAACAAAAAAAATTAAAATAAAAAATATTTACAATCGCATCAAAAATGAACCATTTGGTGATAAATTTAATATAAAATGTTCAAGACCTGTACACTGAAAACTATAAAATATTACAGAGACAAATTAAAGAAGAAATACAGGGGCACCTGGGTGGCTCAGTTCGTTAAGCATCCAACTTCGCCTCAGGTCATGATCTAAGGTTTCTGGGTTCAAGCCCCACCGCGGGCTCTATGCTGACAGCAAAGAGCCTGGAGTCTGCTTCAGATTCTGTGTCTCCCTTCCCTCTCTCTCTGCCCCTCCCCAGCTCACACTCTCTCTGTCTCTCTCAAAAATAAACATTAAAAAAAAATTTTTACTATAAATTAAAAAATGAATAAACATTAAAAAATTTTTAAAGAAAAGATACATAAGTAGATTTCTTGGCGCCTGGGTGGCTTTGTTAGTTAAGCATCCAACTTCAGCTCAGGTCATGATCTACGGTTCATGGATTCGAGCCCCTGTTGGGCTCTGTGCTGACAGCTCAGAGCCTGGAGCCTGCTTAAGATTCTGTGTCTCAAAAAAAAAAAAAAAAAAAAAAAAAAAAAAGATTCTGTGTCTCCCTCTCTCTCTGCCCCTCCTCCACTTGCTCTCTGTCTCTCTCCGTTAAAAATAAATAAACATTAAAAAAAGAGAGAAAGACTTTTATGTTCATAGGTTGGAAGACTTAATATTGTTAAGATGGCAAAAATAACCAAAACAATCTAAGACTGAATGTAATTCATTAAAATCAAAGTGGCCTTTTTGGCAGAAATGGAAAAGCTAATTCCAAAATTCATATAGAATTGCAAGAGAACCTGAATAGCCAAAGCAGTCTTGAAAAAGAACAAAACAGACAGACTCACACTTCTCAATTTCAAAACTTACTACAAAGCTACAGTGTGGTACTGTTATATTCAAAGTAATCAAAATACTGTGGTACTGGCATAAGGATGGACATATAGATCAATAGAATAGAACTGAGTCCCGAAATAAACCCATAGAGTTATGGTCAAATGATTTTCAACAAGAATGTTAACACTGTTCAATGAGGAAAGAATAATCTTCATCAAATGGTTCTAGGAAAATTGGATATCCACATGTAAAAGAATGAAGTTGGACCCTTACCTCACAACACAAAAATTAGCTTAAAATGGATCAAAGACCTAAATATAGGAACTAAAACTATAAAATTCCTATAAGAAAACATAGGACTAAATCTTCTTGACCCCGGATTTGACAATTGTTTCTTAGATATGACACCAAAAGTATAAATAACAAAGAAAAAACATAGATAAATGGGACTCTATCAAGACTAAAGACTTTTGTGGATCAAAGGACACTACTGAGAGAGTGAAAGGCAACTCATAGAATGGAAGAAAATATTTGCAAATCATATGTCTGATAAGGGTCTAGAAATAGAATATACAAAAAACTCTTACAATTCAACAATAAAAAGACAAATAACCCAATTAAGAAATGAGCAAAAAACTTGACTAGATATTTCTCCAAAAAAAGGTATACAAATCTCCAATAAACACATGAAAAGATGTTCACCGTCATTAGTCATTAGGTAAATGCAAATCAAAACCCCAATGAGATACGTCATACCCACTAGGATGACAATTTAAAAAAATAAAAGGATGGGGGTCTGGCTAGCTCAGTCAGTAGAGAATGCAACTCTTGATCTCAGGTTGTGAGTTCAAGCCCTACACTGAGCATAGAACTTACTTAAAAAAATTAAAATTGAAAAATTTAAAAAAATTTTAGTGTTTATTTATTTTTGAGAGAGAGAGAATAGGGGAGGGGCAAAGAGAAGGAAAGAGGACCCAAAGTAGGATCTGTGCTGTCAGTGGAGAGCCCGACGTGGGGCTCAAGCTCACAGAATATGAGATCATGACCTGAGCCAAAGTCAGATGTTTAACTAAGTCACCCAGGTGCCCTGATTTTACAAACTAAAAAAATTAATAAAGGAAATCAGCAAGAGTTGACAAGGATGTGGAGAAAACTGAATCTTTGTACATTGCTTGTAGAAATGTAAAATGGTACTGCCACTGTGGAAAAGAGTTTGGCAGTTCTTCAAAAAGTTAAACACAGAATTACCATATGACCCAAGAATTCCTCTCCTGGGTATATACCCAAAAGAATTGAAAAGAGGTATTCAAACAAAAGCTTAAATATTAGTGTTCATAGAAGCTGTATTCACAATTGCCAAAAGCTGGAAACAATCAAATGTCCATCATCTAATAAATGGATAAGCAAAATTGGTATATATATCATGGAATATTATTCAGCCATAAAAGAAATAAAGTGCTGATACATGCTACAAAGTTGATGAATTATGAAAACATGCTAAATGAAAGAGGCCAGACACCAAAGGCCATATATTGTCTGATTCCATTTGTATAGAATCATAGAGACAGAAAGCAGTGGTCGACAGAGGCAGGGGATAGAGGGGGAGAGGGAGCAAATGTGTAACGGGTAGATCTTTTGGGATAATGAAAATGTTCTAGAACTAGATAGTGGTGATCATTGGTAGTGATAAATTTAACATAAAATGCCCATGACTTGTATACCCAAAACTACAAAACATTGCTAAGAAAAATAAAGACTTAAGTAGAGTGAGAGAAACAACATGCCTATGGATCAAAAGATTCCATATCTTTAAGATATCATTTCTCCTAAAAATGATCTGTATATTCAATGCAAGGTTTCTTAACAACAGAACTATTGACATTTGGGGCCAGATAATTCTTTATTATGAGAGGCTGTCTTGTACGTTGTAGGATGTTTAGTTGCATCACTGGCCTCTACCTATTAAATTCCAGTAGCACCTCCCAAATGAGACAGGTACGTCCCAAATGACAACCAGGTACGTCTCCAGACATTGTCTAATATCCCCTTGGGCATAAAATTACCTTCAGTTAAGAACCACTGATTCAATGCAATTCCACTTATAAAAATTGGCAAGCCATTCATAAAATTTAGATGGGAATGCAAAAGACCTAGAAAAACTCCAAACAATTTTGAAAAATAACAGAGTTGGGGGATTTATACTGTCTGTTTTTTTCTTCAAAACCTATTATAAAGCTATAGAAATCAAGACATTGTGATATTGGTAGAAAGATGATCAAGGGAACAGAATAAATACTTCAGAAATAAGCCCACAGAATTATGGCTAATTAACTTTTTACTAAGTTTCCTAGGTAACTCAATGGGGGATGGATACATTTTTTCAACTAAGAATGCTGGAATAAAAAAATAACCCTAATTCTTACTCCATAGCATATAAAATATTAACATGAAATTATGGCGCCTAGGTGGCTCAGCCAGTAAAGCGCCCAACTTTTTTTTTTTTTTTTTAGTGTTTATTTATTTTTTGAGAGAGAGAGTGTGAGCAAGAGAGGGGCAGAGAGAAAGGGAGACACAGAATCTGAAGCAGGCTCCAGGCTCCAAGCTGTCAGCACAGAGCCTGACGTGGGGCTCGAACCCATAAGCTGTGAGATCATGGCCTGAGCCGAAGTTGGCTGCCCAACCGACTAAGTCACCCAGCTCAGGGACTGAGTGCCCCTAGTGTCCAACTCTTGATTTGAGCTAAGGTCATGATCTCATAGTTTGTGAATTCCAGCCCCACATAGGGCTCTGCACTGACAGTGTGGAGCCTGCTTGGGATTCTGTGTCTCCCTCTCTCTCTGCCCTTTCCCTGTTCATGATCTCTGTCTCTCTCAAAAATAAATAAACATTAAAAAATTTTAAAAAGACAGAGAAAAAGACAGAGCACAAGCAGAACAGAGGGGCAGAGAGAGAGGGAGACACAGAATCCAAAGCAAGCTCCAGGCTCTGAGCTGTCAACACAGAGCCTGACGTGGGCCTTGAACCCATGAACAGTGAGATCATGCCCTGAGCCAAAGTTGGACACCCAACGACTGAGCTACCCAGGTGCCCTCCTCCAAAAAAATTTTTTAATTAAAAAAAAATATTAATGTGAAATGAATCATAGACTTAAATGTAAAAGCTAAAACCATAAAACTTCTAGAGGAAAAAAAAGAGAATCTTAGTGACTTTTGTAAGGCAAAAATTTCTTAAGTAGAACACAAAAAGCAAGAACTATGAAAGAAAAAAAAGGATAAATTGTACTGTATTAGTTTTCCTTAAATAAAAAAAGGGTGTTTTTTTAATGTTTATTTTTGAGAGAGAGAAACAGCATGAGTAGGGGAGGAACAGAGAGACAGGGAGACACAGAATCTGAAACAGGCTTCAGGCTCTCAGCTATCAGCACAGAGTCTGATGTAGGGCTTGAACTCACAAACTGCAAGATCATGACCTGAACCACAGTCAGACACTCAACTGACTGAGCCACCCAGGTGCCCCTGAACTATATTAGTTTTCTAAGGCTGACATACCAAGCTACCCCAAACAAGGTGGTTTAAAATAACAGAAATGTTTCCTCACATTTCTGGAGGACAGAAGTCCAAACTCAAGGTTACATTCTCTTTGAAGGCTCCAGGGAAGAACCCTTCCTTGCTTGTTCTAGCTGCTGGTAGTTCCTAGTATATATGAGAAATATATATTTGGTCTTTGTCCTCCCTTCTTGAACAGAGCTCCTAAAACTCTTGGAATTTCCTAAGTGGTCAGAACAACAAATGTATCTTTTGTTATGTTAATGAGTTAGTTTGGGACCCCAACTAAGGATGGGGGCTGGTTGCCAGGAGAACAAACCATGTGATTAGAGAGCTGGAATTTTCCTTCCCACCCTCCACCTTCCCTGACCTCTGGGAAGCAGGGAGGGCTAGAGGTTGATCCAATCAACAACTGTCAATGATTTACTCAACCATGCCTATGTAATGAAGTCTCCATAAAAACCCTGTAAGATGGGTTCAGAGAGCTTCTAGGTTGGGGAACCAAAACATTTTCATGTGCCATTGTACTGGATCCCCAAATCCATAAGGTCAGAAGCACCTTAATTTGGGGACCTCACTCTAAATATTTCACTCAAAAGACTGCAATATCAAATATTGACAAGGATGCGAAGCATCTGGAACCTTCATGCATTGATGCTGGGAATGCAAAATGGTATAACCACTTTGGAAAACAGTTCGGCAGTTTCTTATAAAGTTAAATACATACTTATTGTTGCAATGTATGTTAACTAGCTGGAATTTAAATAAAAACTTGGGGAAAAATATACAGAATATTCTTTTCAAATGACCTAGAAACTTCACTCCTAGGTATTTACTTAGGAGAAATGAAAACAGATTCACACAATGATTTATACATGAATGTTTATAATAGCTAAAATTTGGAAATACCCCTGATGTCTATATCCTGGTGAATGGATAAATAGTGGTATAATGATAAAATGGAATACTACTCAGCAACAAATGTAAAGAAACAACTGATATGCAAAACAAAATGCGTTAATCTCAAAAGAATGCCAAGGGAAAGAAACTATATATAAAAGACTACATACTTCATGATTCTATTTATATGGAATTCTAGAATAGACAAAACTATAGTAATAGAAAACTAATTGGTAGTTTCTAAGCACCAAGGATTGGGAGTAGGGGATTAACTGCAAAGGGAGATGCTGGGAATGTTTTATATCAATGATGTGGTAGAGATTATATTACTGTATGCATGTATCAAAATTCTTGTAGGGGTACCTGTAGTCTGTAGTCAGTTAAATGTCTGACTTTTGATTTTGGCTCAGGTCATGATCTCATGGTTCATGAGATTGAGCCCTGAGTTGGCTCTGTGCTGACAGCATGGAGCCTGCTTGGGATTCTCCCTCTCTCCCCCTCTCTCTGCCCCCCCCCCCCCTTATTCTCTCTCTCTCTCTCAAAATAAATAAACTTAAAAAAAAAAGAGATGACAATTCAAATCAACTTAAAAAAACTCTTGTAGTTATGTATTTTAAACAGTATATTTTATAAAAGTATTTTTTATTGAGTATATAATATCTCAATAAAGCAAGACTCATCATCCTGAAACTTCAGAATCCTGGAGCTTCCATAGAGAAAAACAGTAACACGTAAAGTCTTGGGAATCAGGACAGCATCTGATTTTAAAAGTAAATAATACTGGTATTAGGCAACTGAAAAAGGCCATCAAAATTCTGAAGAATTTTATAGCCAGCTAAACTATTAAACAAGTTTGAGAGCAGAATATAGCTGTTTTCAGACATATAAAGACTCAAATAAATTACCTCTTACACTTTATTTCTTAGGAAGATATTGGACAATGTCTTCCACCAAAACAAGAGATTAAGCCAAGAAATAGAAGGAATCCAAGAAACAAAGGATTAAACACAGGACAAATAAAAGAATGCATAGGACAACAGTGATGATAAGTCCTAGAAGGGAAGATGAGTAATAGGCAGAGAACCCGTCCAGACTGGAGCAGAAGAATGAAAGTCTCCAGAAGGATGTTTCCAAGAAAAAAATGAAACATTACTTCAAGTATTTGATTGCATTGTGATATATTTTCTAGTAGCATCAGAGTTTGAGAATTAATCAGTAATAGGTATCTAGAAAACTAAATAATGGAAAAGATAAGGCAATTATTACTTCCAGAGAAAATAATAAATTGTCCAGCTTAATTAACTGTACAGTGCTTGACTCAATAAAAAATATTATGGGGTGCCTGGGTGGCTCAGTCGATTGAGTACATGACTCTTGATTTTAGCTCAGGTCATGATCCCAGGGTCATGGGATGGAGTCCTGCATCAGGCTGAGTGTGGAGCCTGCTTGAGATTCTCTCTCTTTCCCTCTGCCCCTCTGGCCCCTCTCCCTGGCTTTTGCTCCCTCTCTCCTTAAAATAAGTTTTTTTAAATCTTGAATAAAAAATATTTCTATAGTCATAATAATGTAGATATTAAATATTAATTCAAGACAACAATATAGGGTAGGATTTTTAGTACCATCACTAAAATAGTTCCATTTTTCATCTTGAGGATTGCTTTATCTTTTATTCTTTTATTTCTTCTTTGCTATTAGTTATTGACTATCATTTCTCACTAGTCCCAAAATGTTTGTCCCTAGTAGATCTGCTCCCCACTTCTAGTTTTCTTCTACTCTTCTGTGAGCTTGGAAACCACATGATCAAGTTTATTTTATTATGTGAAATTGGAATATATAAAGTATAACTTGCCTAAGTTTTAATACACAGTAATGGTAACTTTTATATTGGCTTCCTCAGAGGACTTTTTTTTTTTTTTTTTTTTTGCTTTTGTGACAATGGATAAATTACTTAACCTCTCTGGGGGAAATAAGAAGGCGGCACCTGCATGGTTCAGTTGGTTAAGCATCTGACTCTTAGTTCTGGCTCAGGTCATGATCTCATGGTTCATGAGTTCGAGGCCCACATTGGGCTCTGTGCTCACAGTGTGAAGCCTACTTGGGATTTCTTCCACTCTCTCTGCCCCTCTTGCATTCCCTCTCTCAAAATGAATAAATAATTTTTTTTTTAAAGAATAGGACCTATTTCAAGGGTTGTTATTTAAAAATGGTCAAGATTAATATAAGATAGATTTACTAGAAGTTATCTCTTTTTTTAATTAATCAACTTTTAAATTTAGAAAAAGTAACAAATCAATATGCTATTCTTCATTGCCTAACTTGTAATATTGTAATGTTATGTATGGCCAAATTATAAGCTATTTATAAAGTAAGGAGTATGATACAAATCCTTATATTTCTTTGGTCAGGTGTAACTCTGTTTCAAACTCGGAGGTTCTGCTTTTGACAATAAATAAATCTCAAGATAAAAATCCGAAATAGCACCATTATGGGGCGCCTGGGTGGCTCAGTTGGTTAAGCGTCCAACTTCAGCTTAGGTCATGATCTCATGGTTCATGGGTTCGAGTCCTGCATTAGGCTCTGTGCTGACAGCCTGGAGCCTGGAGCCTACTTCAGATTCTGTCTCCCTCTCTCTGCCCCTCCCCCACTTGTGCTCTGTCTCTCCAAAACAAATAAACATTAAAAAATTTTTAAAAAGAAATAGCACCATTATTTCATAAGACATTGTGATAAAATGTTTCCATGATTTGATGAAATGGAAGGTACAGATTGTAAAAATTAATTGTAGTTGCATGTAACATAGAATTGTATCTTTTTAAGTTTATTTATTTATTTTGAGAGAGAGAGAGAGAACACAAGCAGGGAAGATGCAGAGAGAGAGGAGAAAAGAAAGAGAATCCCAAGCAAGTTCTACAATGTCAGCGCAGAGCCTGATGCAGGGCTCGATCCTACAAACTGTGAAATCATGACCTGAGCTGAAATCAAGAGTCGAATATTTAACTGACTGAGCCACCCAGGTGTTCCATAATTGTATTTTTGTATGGGAAATAGATAATATTAAATCAAATAAGATAAAATTAAAATCATCAATATTAGAAAAAATATTTTATCACATGATTTGATAAAAATAGTTTGTAACTATCTTATTGAAGAACGTACCAGTCTCTTTGAAAAAGACCATGTAAAAACTTGGTTTTGCACGATGGCTCGGATTGAAGAGGCAGAGGAGAGAATAGGTGAACTAGAAGATAAAGTTATGTAAAAAGAGGAAGCTGAGAGAAAGAGAGATAAAAAAATCCAGGAGTATGAGGGGAAAATTAGAGAACTAAGTCATACACTAAAAAGAAATAATATACGCATAATTGGTATCCCAGAGGAGGAAGAGAGAGGGAAAGGTGCTGAAGGGGTACTTGAAGAAATAATAGCTGAGAACTTCCCTGAACTGGGGAAGGAAAAAGGCATTGAAATCCAAGAGGCACAGAGAACTCCCATCAGATGTAACTTGAATTGATCTTCTGCACGACATATCATAGTGAAACTGGCAAAATACAAGGATAAAGAGAAAATTCTGAAAGCAGCAAGGGATAAACGTGCCCTCACATATAAAGGGAGACCTATAAGACTCGTGACTGATCTCTCTTTTGAAACTTGGCAGGCCAGAAAGGATTGGCACGATATCTTTAGTGTGCTAAACAGAAAAAATATGCAGCCGAGAATCCTTTATCCAGCAAGTCTGTCATTTAGAATAGAAGGAGAGATAAAGGTCTTCCCAAACAAACAAAAACTGAAGGAATTTGTCACCACTAAACCAGCCCTACAAGAGATCCTAAGGGGGATCCTGTGAGACAAAGTACCAGAGACATCACTACAAGCATAAAACATACAGACATCACAATGACTCTAAACCCGTATCTTTCTATAATAACACTGAATGTAAATGGATTAAATGCGCCAACCAAAAGACATAGGGTATCAGAATGGATAAAAAAACAAGACCCATCTATTTGCTGTCTACAAGAGACTCATTTTAGATCTGAGGACACCTTTAGATTGAGAGTGAGGGGATGGAGAACTATTTATCATGCTCCTGGAAGCCAAAAGAAAGCTGGAGTAGCCATACTTATATCAGACAAACTAGACTTTAAATTAAAGGCTGTAACAAGAGATGAAGAAGGGCATTATATAATAATTACAGGGTCTATCCATCAGGAAGAGCTAACAATTATAAATGTCTATGCGCCGAATACCGGAGCCCCCAAATATATAAAACAATTACTCACAAACATAAGCAACCTTATTGATAAGAATGGGGTAATTGCAAGGGACTTTAACACTCCACTTACAGAAATGGATAGATCATCTAGACACACGGTCAATAAAGAAACAAGGGCCCTGAATGATACATTGGATCAGATGGACTTGACAGATCTATTTAGAACTCTGCATCCCAAAGCAACAGAATATACTTTCTTCTCGAGTGCACATGGAACATTCTCCAAGATAGATCATATACTGGGTCACAAAACAGCCCTTCATAAGTTCACAAGAATTGAAATTATACCATGCATACTTTCAGACCACAATGCTATGAAGCTTGAAATCAACCATAGGAAAAAGTCTGGAAAACCTCCAAAAGCATGGAGGTTAAAGAACACCTTACTAAAGAATGAGTGGGTCAACCAGGCAATTAGAGAAGAAATTTAAAAATATATGGAAACAAACGAAAATGAAAATACAACAATCCAAACGCTTTGGGACGCAGCAAAGGCAGTCCTGAGAGGAAAATACATTGCAATCCAGGCCTATCTCAAGAAACAAGAAAAATCCCAAATACAAAATCTAACAGCACACCTAAAAGAAATAGAAGCAGAACAGCAAGGCAGCCTAAACCCAGCAGAAGAAGAGAAATAATAAAGATCAGAGCAGAAATAAACAATATAGAATCTAAAAAAACTGTAGAGCAGATCAATGAAACCAAGAGTTGGTTTTTTGAAAAACTTGGTTTTAGCTAATGGGTCATGAAAATTTTGGTTTCCTAAAAAATATTTTAGTGACATCTAAAATAATCAACTACTGGGGCGCCTGGGTGGCTCAGTCAGTTAAGTGTCCGACTTTGGCTCAGGTCATGATCTCACAGTTCGTGGGTTTAAGCCCTGTGTCAGGCTTTGTGCTGACAGCTCAGAGCCTGGAGCCTGCTTTGGATCTGTGTCTCCCTCTCTCTCTGCCCCTGCTCCACTCCCACTGTCTCCCTCTCTCTAAGATAAATAAACATTTAAAAAAAAATTAAAGTAATCAACTACTTGGGCCATTCCAACATATTTCTCTCCTGCTTATGACATAATTTTGGAATAAGTATTGAGAATAGATGAAAACAATATTTTAAGAATGTGAAAACCTACTGTTTAGAATTTTTAAAAAAAGATGTTCTCTGTGCTTTTTGCTTCCTAAAGGTAAACGCTTTCTTTTTTTTTAAATAAACAATAAATGTCTTTTTTTTTTTAAGTTAATTTATTTAGTTTAAGAGAGAAAGAGAGAGAGGGAGGAGGGGCAAAGGGAGATGGAGAGAGAATCCCAAGCAGGCTCCACACTATCAGCATAAGCCCAGATGCAGGGCTTGATCCCACGACCGGGAGACCATGACATGAGCCAAAATCAAGAGTTGGGCGCTTAATTGACTGAGCCACCCAAGTGTCCCAGTAATGTTTTCTTTGATAATTCTTAGGGGATGGAAGAAACCTTATTCCCATCACCCCACTGTACCATATATTTTATTTAGACCTTAACAACATGAATCAAATACCCCATTCCTGTAACACTTTTTTTCTAAAGGTTTTATAGTTTTAAGTAATCTCTACACCCAACGCGGGGCTTGAACTCACAACCCCGAGATCAAGAGTTGCAGGCTCCACTGACAACTAACCAGATGCTCCAAAATACCCCATTTCTAAAGCCAAGTTTCACTCTTCACAGAAGTATGTAAAAGATAGGGAAACACTGGTTCCTTGTTAATCAGTGAAGGAGACTTCCATTTTGTTTGATGCCCTGGTGGGTATTATTCACCTGCTAGTGCCATAAAATATGATTTGGGATGAATAAATGGGTATGTCTTTGTTTTTGAAAAGTTAGTACTTCCCCAAGCAGTTTAGTTTTAGGAAAGAAGACACACAGAAGTTGAGAACTGGAAAAACAATCCATAATTGAGCACATCTTGGAAAGCATTTTGTATTCCCAGTGGTGTGAGAACCCCCAGTTTTAAGGCCACTAAGGTAGACTCAAAAATGGCTTCATGTGCCTTAAGAAAACATTGCCATCTAGTGGCAACTACTTCATGTCATAGACACAAGGACCTAAAGGTTCCCTTGACCCTTTGAAAGGACACCTCTGATTCAGCCCAGAGTAGCAAAATACCTTGCATTTATATTGCACATTACACTTTACATTGTGCTTTCTACGTATATTGTTATTTAACATTCCAAGGAAGCTCATCCTTTTATAGATGAGGCAATTGAGGATCTGAGAGGAAAACTTATCCAATCATACTTTAATTTATTCATTCAAGATCCATTTATCAAGTACTATTACATGACTAGCAATACCCCAAGCTTGGAGTAGGGGGATGGGTTATGGGTGAATTCAAAGCTGACTAAGACACAATGTCTTTAAATCATTCACAATCTAGTGGGGATATAGAATTATGAATGATGGAGTCAGGATTTGTGTCCAAGACTAATGTGTATCAGTGTTCTTACCACTGCATCATGGTGTAGTAAATGTACATGTCATGAGGGTGTTCGGATGAATCCTGGAGTCCTTCAGTACAGGATGAGGTCAGTCATGGGGAAAGGTGGTTTCCAAGCAAAATGACTCACTGAATTAAAATGTCAACTGAGCAGAGTGCCTGCCCTTCCCTACCCTTCTAATCTGCTGCGGGCTTAGAAATCAGATAAGGAAATTTATTAAAAGGATGTTCAACAGGAAGGTAAAGAACCTGAATGAAAATCCCAGAAGCTCCCCAGGAATGTTGTGTATGGTCTTTATTATGTCTGTTTTGGCCATTCTTGGGACTTTCTTAAGATGTCCTCTCTCTGAGGTAAGGCCAGGCAGCAGAGCTTGCCAGTGAATTCTGAGTAGGCAGTGTTACAGTGGAATAGATAATTATGCCACAATAAGCACAGAGAATTAGGAAAAACCCACATGCCTTATCATGGCATGCCTGCCTCCCCAGTCCTCTGTTTAGGATCTCTCCCCTAGCTTCGTGCACTGCAGAAATTGGCCTTCTTTCTGCCTTTTGAACATTCCAAGTTCTTGCCTAACGCAGGATTTTGTAACATTTCTCCCTCTCTGTCACTCTTCACAAGGCTGGTTTCTCATCTTTCAAGATTTAGCTTAAATATTGCCTTCTCAGGAAGCTCTTCACTGACCACTCTAATATCTAATATAATAGCTAATATTCACTTTATCTATACTCTTTACCAATATCCATTTGTGTCCTAAAAATGCTTTACATATACTTTTTAAAAAATGTTTATTATTTATTTTTGAGAGAGAGAGACAGAGAGAGAGAGAGAGAGAATGAGTGGGGCAGGGGCAGAGGGAGAGGGAGATACAGAATCCGAAGCAGATTCTAGGCTCTGAGCTGTCAGCACAGAGCCTGACACAGGGCTTAAACTCATGAAACCGTGAGATCATGACCCGAGCCGAAACCAAGAGTCGGATGCTTAACTGACTGAGCCACCCAGGCACCCCTTAAATATACTTTTTTATGCTAACTGAAGCTTTAGCATTTACCACATCCTAATATATATATATTTTGTCTCTTATCTTTGTTGTGTCTCTCCCCCTAGTAGAACATAAGCTTTGTGAGGACAACGGTTTTGTCTACTTGGCTCATTTCTCCAAGTTTACCAGCTAGAACAAGACTTGGCACATGGCAGGCACTTGGTAAATATCTATGAATGAACTGAATGAAAACTCTTTTCTTCTTTGTCTCATATGGCTATTCTCAATAAACACAACCAGACTGGCCTGGTTTTCTTAAATAGATTCTGATAGTTTTACTTGGCAGCTCAAGAAGCAGGACTGCTGTGTGCCTTTGTTTCAGGAAATGGATTTCAAGTCACCTTCCCAGGGCCCAAGTTTCTCTGGGACAGGAAATCAGGCATTAGTTAGGTGTGTTAAATTGCATTTCTTAGGTCTACACTGCTACATCCTTGTTAACTCTCTTGGACAGGATACTGGGTTAATGAGGTTAGGGTCTTGTTCAACCATCAGGTTAGCTTTCCTCTATTCCCAACCACAGTCTGCACCCTGGGATAAGCTAGCTTTCGGGTCTATGTACAGCAGATTTCAGCACTGCAGGGCTGGCCTGGAGAGAGTGGAGTTTCTTGCACGCCTCCCATTCCTGGATAAACAATGCCAAGTTCATCCCCTGCTGGTATTAAGTCAAATGTGGGGATGTCTTGTGAAGAGAACAGCATATATCCTGTGAAGGGCTGAGAAACACACTACTAAATCACCAGCTTCCAGTGAGAGCCAGGAAGGAGCAAGGCCCTTCGGCCCAGTGATCTCAGGAGGCATTTGTGAAGGTCTGGTTTGTCTACAGCATTGCCCTGAAGGTAGCAGGGAAGAATCCCTGCTGCCCTCTTGGAGGGATTCTGGGGGGGTAGTGGGGGGGGGGCTGAGTTCTTCCCTCACTAAGCAAATACCAGCTAGCACCCTACTCCCGAGCGCCACTCTTCCTGGCAGAGCTGCCTGAATTCCCGGCCTCCACTGCCTCACTGTCTATTCACTACTTATGGACTCACTACCTTTCCAGCTTCAACACAGACCCTCTCTCCTTTTCTTATCACAGGCCTTCAAGCAGGCCTTACGGCTCCTTGAATGTGACAAAGTATTTCCTACCGCCAGACCTTTGTACATGCTGTTCTGTCTCTACTCCTATAAAAAAGACACTCAGTTAAAAACACTCAGTTTAGTTAGAATGCTTCTGCTGTTTCCCCATTAAGCACAGAGCTGGCTTTTGGACATCCATAAATCTCTTGATCCGCTTCTCCCTATTTTCATGGCTATCACCTTATTTCATTTTTTTTCTTCTTTTTTCTTTTTTTAATTTTTTTTAATATATGAAATTTATTGTCAAATTGGTTTCCATACAACACCCAGTGCTCATCCCAAAAGGTGCCCTCTTCAATACGCGTCACCCACCCTCCCCTCCCTCCCACCCCCCATCAACCCTCAGTTTGTTCTCAGTTTTTAAGAGTCTCTTATGCTTTGGCTCTCTCCCACTCTAACCTCTTTTTTTTTTTTCCTTCCCCTCCCCCATGGGTTTCTGTTAAGTTTCTCAGGATCCACATAAGAGTGAAAACATATGGTATCTGTCTTTCTCTGTATGGCTTATTTCACTTAGCATAACACTCTCCAGTTCCATCCACGTTGCTACAAAGGGCCATATTTCATTCTTTCTCATTGCCACGTAGTACTCCATTGTGTCTATAAACCACAATTTCTTTATCCATTCATCAGTTGATGGACATTTAGGCTCTTTCCATAATTTGGCTATTGTTGAGAGTGCTGCTATAAACATTGGGGTACAAGTGCCCCTATGCATCAGTACTCCTGTATCCCTTGGGTAAATTCCCAGCAGTGCTATTGCTGGGTCATAGGGTAGGTCTATTTTTAATTTTTTGAGGAACCTCCACACTGTTTTCCAGAGCTATCACCTTATTTCAAAACACTATGATTTTTCACCAGTAATTACCCTCAATTTTCATTTTCATTCTTGCCCCTACCAGTGCATTCTCCACACAACAGGTATAGTGGCCTCATAAAGACGGAAATCTGATCACGTTGTTTTTCTCCTAAAACACTCCAGTGGCATCCCATCCTTTTTAGGATGAAGTCTAAAATCCTTACCCTGATCTACAAGGCCCTGAATGATCTGACTTCTGTGTGCATTTCCAGCTCCATCATGTACCTCTTCTTCCTCACCACAGTCCAACTCGTGCCAGCCTTCCTGTTCCCCAAATACAGTATTTTCCACCTCCAGACTTTGCACATGCTATTCTGTCTCTACCCCTTTGCATCATCCTACTTCCCCTTCACATTTCGGCTTCTCTGTGACTTCTGCAGGAAAGCCTTTCCCAGCACCATGCATTCTCATTTTGCCCTCTCCTTTTCTTTTATAGTGCCTGTCACTGTAACATGCTTGCATATAACTATTACATGTAATTATTTACATAATTTTTTATTGTCTTTCCTGATGGACTGAGAATTGTACTAGTGCCTGATTCATTGCCAATTCTCAATAACTATTTGTTAAATAAATGAATATGAATTATTCATAATGTATTGAAGATACAAGGACTGCATCTCTATGTTCTTATACAAGAAATATCTCAGGTTTCTGAGACTGCACAGTCATGAGTGACTGGTGTCTTTGCAGAGGAATATGGGATGATATCAAAGCAAACAGATTAGAAAATGGTGTACATTGTTACAACACATAGCAAAGAATTATCAAAGACTGCTGAGGTCATGCCAGAAGGACTTTAGAGACAACTTGAAAATGCTCCCAATGGCCAAAGATGGAACAATTTGTGTAAGAAAAATAACTACAATATATTAAAACATACCAAACATGTTACATATGTTACAACCTCTGATACTAAGAGAATAAAAACTTACAGTAATCTTCTGGAGGATGGCAAAAAATCAACTTTTTCTTTCTTTTTTTTTTTAAGATTGACTTTTTAATAATTTTTTTGGCATAGCTTTTTTTTTTAATGTTTACTCATTTTTGAGAGACAGAAAGACAGAGTGTGAGTGAGGGAGGGGTAGAGAGAGAGGAAGACACAGAATCTGATGCAGGCTCCAGGCTCCAAGTTGTCAGAGCAGAGTCCGACATGGGGCTTGAACTCACAGACCATGAGATCATGACCTGAGCCGAAGTCAGATGCTCAACTGACTGAGCCACCCAGGCTCCCCCAAAATAAACTTATTCTTTGAAAACTGGCAATGAAGAGAAAAAAAAAATCAAGCATTTATTCTAGCTTTCTAATATTAACTTTACCTCTGGATAACTGAACAGTTAATAAGAGGAAGTGTCTTTTTTATGTATGTATTCCAGCTAATGAAGAAAATGATACCATTAGAATATCACAGTTTGGCAGCTTAAATGGAATTAACAAATCCAGGCAATGATTAGCAACAACTGATAACATCATTATGTGGTATTTCAACCAAACAGAAGGACACACACAATGTATAAAAATGCCTTTCAAGAAAAAAAAGTCACACCTGAATCTGAGATAGGTCCAACTACCCATTTACAGGAAATAAAGAAGATAGAGGTACATATTAAATTATACTATGGGGATGCAATGAACAAAGTCCCAGCTCTGTTTATAGGACATAAGACTTGATTTCCTCTGCAAAAAGTCCTAGGAAGGATAAAATGAGAGATGGGAGAGAACTGAAAGATTTAAAGACTTAAAAGAAAAAAAAAAGAAAAGAAAAGTAAATAAAGACTTAAAAGACATATCAACCATTTTGCATTAGATGGACCTTGTTTGGATGACTGGAAGACATCCAAATATATTGAAGACATTAAGGAATTTAAGACATTATAGTAGTATTGCTGTTAATATTATTTTTAAAAAACATCTTTATCTCTTAAAGATATATAGGAAAACATTTACAGATGAAATAATATGATGTCTGAAATTAACTTTAAATTAATCCTGGGTGGAGGGACGCCTGGGTGGTTCAGTCGGTTAAACACCCAACTCTTGGTTTCAGCTCAGGTGATGATCTGAGCCCCACATTGGGCTCCACACTGACAGTGCAGATCCTGCTCGTGTTCTCTCTCTCTCTCAAAATAAATAAACTTAAAAAAAACAAAAAATTAATTAAGTCTGGGTGGAAAGAGAAATATATATATATATATATATATATATATATATATATATATATATCTTTTTTTTTTTTTTTTTTTTTTTTTTTTTTTTTTTTTTTGAGAGAGAGAGAGAGAGAGAGAGCTGGAGCAGGGGAGAGGGCAGAGGAAGACAGAGAATCTTAAGCAGGCTCCCTACTGAGCATGTAGGCCTTGATCCCACAACACTGGGACCATGACCTCAGCCGAAACCAAGAGTCGGATGTTCAACCAACTGAACCACCAAGGTACCCCATTTATTTTTTTTTTTAAATAAACTCTAGTCCCAACCTGGGGCTCAAACTCAGAACCCCAAGACCAAGAGTCACATGCTCTGCTCTACCAACAGTGCCAGACAGGTACCCCAGGTTGATAATTATTAAGACTGTTGGAGGGGTACTTGGGAATTTATTATATGAACCTACTTCTTTTGAACATGTTCCAAAATTTTCAATAATATAACAGGTCAAAAAATTAATAGAGAAAAAAGGTACAACATTTCCCTGGGTTTCAATATATCAGACTCAGAACTAATGCCTAGATTCTAGGAGGCATTTTAAAGTTATTTACTTATTTGTTTGTTTAGAGTGTGAGCAGGGGAGGAGCAGAAAGAGAGGGAGAGAATTCTACTCTGTGAGGGGTGGAGGGGGGAGCTCAACATGGTATCAATCCCACAAACTGTGAGATCATAACCTGAGCCAAGATCAAGAGTTGGACACTTAACTAAAAATAAGTTGGTATGCTTAACTAACTAAGCCACCCAGGTGTTCCTAGGAGAGATTTTAAAAAGAACACAAATCTGGTTATTGAATGTCTAAATCTGGACAGTTTGAGGCTTGAAGGAGCACTCATGTCTCCCTTGCTGTGGGGAGCCAGGAGCAGAGCACAGCCTAGGGCTTTAGTTCCAGTTACATCCAGATGATGCAGATGGCAGGAACAGGATGAAATGACAATAAATATTCCATTTTAATACTGTCCTGTGCTATTTGTATTTCCAAAAAGAAACACGGATATAGGGCAATCCTTTTCAACCAAGCCTTTCAAAGTTTTGCCTCCAGTTCCAGCAATCACTATAACGAACAGTGGAATTCATGAGAGTAAATTAGATTTTTATTGAATGGAGGTAACGAACTAACTACTCAGTGTAGACCAGTGCTGTTCAGTAGAATGTTCTGTGATGACAGAAACATTCTGCATGTTTAATGTGATAGCCAATAGCCATATATGGCTACTGGGCACTTCATACGTGAGATGATTGGGAAAATGAATTTTATATTTTATTTAACTTCTTTTTTTTTTATTTGAGAATCAGGCAAAAGTTTATTAAAGTATAAGATTAGAAAGGAAGAATAGTAGGAAAGCTCTCTTTACAGAGAGGGGACATTTGAAAGTGAACGCCGCTATTTTATTTAATTTCAATTGGTTTAAGTGAAATAGCCTCCTGTGGCTGGAAGCTACTGTACTGGACAGCACAGTATGGCTCTATGTAGTATCTATAGTAATTGCTTCCTTAATGCTTTCTACTACTAACTCAGTCACAAAGAATGTTTTATTCTCTCTAGCCAAACAGGTCAGTCAACATTAATTTTAGTAAACATTCTTCTCCTAGTTCTATTCCCACTCCTTTATTTAAAAAGAACAATAACAAAAATTGTGAAGATTCTAATTAGCCACCCTTTCCATATATCCTCTAGGAGACAAACAGAAGTATACAATATTTCCAGGAGGGATTATCTAATCCACACCCTTCTTTTTACATAATTTATTCATTTAACAAATAATTAATGAGCACCTACCCTGTGCCCGGCATTATACCTATTGGTGCTATGAATATATTGATTGTTGTAGGTGAGATACTGTGGTGCTCAGATCTTCTTTCAGGACCAAGGCACTCATTCTAACAGCAGCTGGGGTTATCAACTGCCAACAGCTCTCAGCTGAATCCTTCTCCAGGGCTGTGTAAACCTCAAGAAATTGCCTCACCCAAGTTTAAGGTCCCTCCCTGAGGACCATGCACATCTGGTCTATAATGGGGATATAAAGTAGGCCCACTTGGTGAAATCTGTGACCACTATGAAAGGTGGTCCTAAGTCCAGGGCTCCCCATGACTATTAGAGAGAGGCCTTTGTTGCAACCATATCATAGTTCAGCTTCTTCCTCTGCCCAACCCAAGCCCCAGAGGTTGTTACAAAATGCAAATCTCCATTTCACACAGACTTGGTTCCTGCCCTCATGGAGATGACACCATTCTGAAGTTTAAGGACTAGTCCAAGAACACACAGATGATTCATAGTAGAGCTAGGAGAATCCATTTTCCTGGTGTTCACTGTAGTCCTCCTCCTGCTGTACCATGTGGCCTTATAATAAAACATGCTGCACTAGGAAATCACAACTTGCTATTGGGAATAGTACTAACAGAATAAGGTATCTTTCTAAAATGTTAAATTAGGGGTGCCTGGGTGGCTCAGTCGGTTGAGCGTCTGACTTTGGCTCAGATCATGATCTCACAGCTCTTGAGTTCAAGCCCCGCGTCGGGCTCTGGGCTGACAGCTCAGAGCCTGAAGCCTGATTCGGATTCTCTATCTCCCTCTCTCTCTGCCTTTCCCCATCCTCTGTCTCTCTCTCTCTCTAAAACAAACACTAAAAAATAAAATAAAATGTTAACTTGAACAACAGGCAAATTAATTTCCATTGAGACTAGCACCTCTTTCCTTTTAGGATAATGTTTCCCTCTTCTTCTAGACACAGGATCCTAACAGAAGTGACTGTCTTCTTAAATGACCCAGATTCTTTGACCATATGGTAGGTTGATAGGTGGGTACCAATCGTGATAACCTGGCCATTACTGGACCAGGGATGGGCATATGACTGAAGCCAGGCCAATCACAACCCACTCCCAGAATTGTTCTTAAACTGGAGTTCTTAAATTGCTCTTAAACTCATCCTAGTTGGAAGATATGAGTGTGAGTTTAGGGTGATCAAAACTTAGTGTGGAAAGATAAAGATCTCATCCTGGGAAGAAGCCGGATTGAGAGAAAAAAGCTTTCCCTATAGAGAAAAATAGAAAGAGGGGTATACAAAGTCCCACTGACACAATGTGTTCCTCTTTCAAAGACATCCCTGAGGCCAGTGCCACCCCTGCTCTACCTAAAACATGGTAATTTGAGCCAATGAATTTTCTCCTGTTTGCGTAAGCTAGTTCATGATGAGTTTCTATCCTGTTGTCCTACTACCCGAGTAAATTGATTCCACTTTTCCATTTTACCTTGCCACCTATGTTTTATATACCCATTTTTATGTAGCTTACATTCCTTAGCATATAATTTTGCCATTACTTCATTCATATTTTTCCACCATTCACAGAATGGCCACAAGTTAATATAACACAATCTAACAACTTCCTAGCTGCAGAATATTTAGATTGTTTGCTTTTTCCTTCATTATTATTATCCCTAACATTACAATGACCAGATTGGTATATGTAGTTTTATTCTTCTGTTAAATTAATTTTCAAGTGAAATTCCCAGGAGTGAGATTGCTGAATCAAAGGGTGTGAGCACTTCCATGGTTTGTGACACAAAAGTGAATATTTTTTACATTTCAGAAGAAGTTTGCTTAGATGTCAAGTTTGAAAGGAAATGTCAGGGGCGCCTGGGTGGCTCAGTTGGTTAAATATCCGACTTCGGCTCAGGTCATGATCTCATGGCTTGTGAGTTGGAGCCCCGCATTGGGCTTTGTGCTGACAGTTTGGAGCCTGGAGCCTGCTTCAGATTCTGTCTCCCTCTCTCTCTGCCCCAACCCACTCACATTCTGTCTCTGTCTCTCTCAAAAATAAATAAACATTAAAAAAAATTTTTTTTTAAATCAAAAGAAATGTCAGTCTTTAATGGTGAGAGCCTTGAGTCACTCTCTCCTGCTTAAATTTCTGTCACTTGGCCCTACTTTCAGGGCCAATTGTTATTGGTTGCTCATCTAGAATAGCTGGTGGTAGCAAGAAACTCCTGAGGCCACAGTAGCTGGCTGTGCTGGGGTTTTACCCTGCCAAGGAATGGAGTTCCAGGATGTGGTGGAGGGTTCTTACAGAGGAAAGGAGGGCTGTGGAAGGGACCAGAAACATCAGGAGGGGCTTTTAAAATACCAAGTTCTCTTTACCCACAGGCAGATTCAGAATCTCATTGAGGGGAGAAACCCTCCACAGGTAATAAGTCCTTAATAAATTCTATTATATCCTCCCATACCACTTTGGGTTTTCCTGTCATAGCACTTATCATTACTGCAAATTATTAATTATGCAATTCATCGTCTCATTTCTGGGATTTTAACTTAAGGATTCTTTTTTTTCTTTTAACTCTTTAAGTAGGCTTCATGCCCAGTGCAGAGCCCAATGCAGGGCTTGAACTCACGAATAATGAGATCATTACCTGAGCTTAAATCAAGAGTCAGATGCTTAACAGAATTAACTTTTAAGAGGGCACTAACTTAAGAATTAATTCAAAAGAAAAAAAAAAGCTACATACATCATGTTGTCTATGAGTCTTGTGAAGACTGAGAATTGTGTCCTTTTCCTTCACTCCTGTATCCTAAGCATCTAAAACAGTGCATGACACATAGTATGTACTGAATAAATATTTTTTTCAATGAATAAGTCATATTAGCATAATAAAAGAAACTAAGTAAACTATATTTCCATAATTTTTTTTAATGTTTATTTTTCAGAGAGAGAGAGACAGAGTACGAGTAGGAGAGAGGCAGAGAGAGAGGGAGACACAGAATCTAAAGCAGGCTCCAGCCTCCAAGCTGTTAGCACAGAACCTGATGTCAGACTGGAACCTACTAACCATGAGATCATGACCCAAGCCAAAGTGGGAGGCTCAACCAACTGAGACACCCTGGAGCTCCCCTAAGTTAACTATATTTCTTTTAAAAAAAAAATTTTTTTTTAAACATTTCTTTATTTTTGGGACAGAGAGAGACAGAGCATGAATGGGGAGGGGCAGAGAGAGAGGGAGACACAGAATCCGAAGCAGGCTCCAGGCTCTGAGCCATCAGCCCAGAGCCTGACGTGGGGCTCGAACTCACGGACCGTGAGATCGTGACCTGAGCTGAAGTCGGACGCTTAACCGACTGAGCCACCCAGGCGCCCCTATATTTCTTAAATTTACTTGATCATGGAACCATTTTTTCTTTTTTCTTTCTTTAAAAAAATTTTTTTAATGTTTTTAATTATTTTTTAGAGAGAGATAGAGACAAAGTGCAAACAGGGGAGGAACAGAGAAAAAGGGAGACACAGAATCTGAAGCAGGCTCCAGGTTCTGAGCTGTCAGCACAGAGCCCGATGCAGGGCATGAACTCACGAACTGAGAGATCATGACCTGAGCCAAAGTCAGACGGTTAACCTACTGAGCCACCCTGGTGCTCCTTTTTTTATTTCTTAATGCTTATTTATTTATTTATTTATTTTGAGAGCGAGAGAGTGAACAGAAGAGGTGCAGAGAGAGGGAGAGAGACAGAATCCCAAGCAGGCTCTGCACTGTCAGCACAGAGCCCGATGTGTGGCTCAAGCCCACAAACCATAAGATGATGACCTGAGAGGAAACCAAGAGTGGGTGCTTAACCAACTGAGCTACCCAGGAGCCCCTGAACCATTTTTTTCAAATTTAAGTTAACATTTTAAGGGACACACTTGGGAAATGCCAAATCCATGTGTTAGGGAAAAGTAATAAGATGAGGCGAGGATATGGCACAAAAACAGACACTCAGATCAATGGAACAGAATAGAGAACCCAGAAATGGACACACAAACGTATGGCCAACTAATCTTTGACAAAGCAGGAAAGAATATTCAGTGGAATAAAGACAGTCTCTTCAGCAAGTGGTGCTGGGAAAATTGGACAGCGACATGCAGAAAAATGAACCTGGACCACTTTCTTACACCATACACAAAAATAAACTCAAAAGGGATGAAAGACCTACACGTAAGACAGGAAGCCATCAAAATCCTCGAGGAGAAAGCAGGCAAAAACCTCTTTGACCTTTGCTGCAACAACTTCTTACTCAACATGTCTCCGGAGGCAAGGGAAACAAAAGCAAAAATGAACTATTGGGACCTCATCAAAATAAAAAGCTTCTGCACAGTGAAGGAAACAATCAACAAAACTAAAAGGCAACCGAGGGAATGAGAGAAGATCAGTCTTCTGACTTATCTGACATATTAAAGGGTTAGTATCCCAAATCTATAAAGAACTTATCAAACTCAACACCCAAAATACATATAATTCAGTGAAGAAATGGGCAAAAGACATGAATAGACACTTCTCCAAAGAAGACATCCACATGGTCAACCAACACATGAAAAAATGCTTAACATCACTCATCATCAGGGATATACAAATCAAAACCACAATGAGATACCACCTCCCACGTGTCAGAATCGCTAACATTAACAACTCAGGCAAGAATAAATGTTGGCAAGGATGTGGAGAAAGAGGATCTCTTTTGCACTGCTGGTGGGAATGCAAACTGGTGCAGCCACTCTGGAAAACAGTACAGAGGTTCCTCAAAAAATTAAAAATAGAACTACCCTACAAGCCAGCAATTGCACTACTAGGTATTTATCCAAGGGATACAGATGTGCTGTTTCTGAGGGGCGTATGCACCCCAATGTTATATTATAGCAGTGCTATCGACAATAGCCAAAGTATGGAAAGAGCCCAAATGTCCATCGATGGATGAATGGATAAAGAAGAGGTGGTATATATATATACAATGGAGTATTACTCGGCAATCAAAAGAATGAAATCTTGCCATTTGCGACTACGTGGATGGAACTAGAGGGTATTATGCTAAGTGAAATTAGTCAGAGAAAGACAAATATCACATAACTTCATTCATATGAAGAATTTAAGATACAAAACAGATGAACATAAAGAAAGGGAAGCAAAAATAACATAAAAACAGGGAAGGAGACAAAACACCAGAGACTTAAATATAGAAAACAAACAGGGTTGCTGGTGGGGTTGTGGGAGGGGGGATGGGCTAAATGGGTAAGGGCATTAAGGAATCCACTCTTGAGTGCTCGCTTTGACAGCACATATACTAAAAAGAAAGGAATCTATTCCTGAAATTATTGTTGCACTATATGCTAATTAACTTGGATGTAAATTTAAAAATTAATTAACTACTTAATTAATTAATAAAAAGATGAGGTGAGGATAAGTAGCCTCGTGTGTTTCACAGGAATTCTGTACCTCTCAGAACTTGCCTGGGAACTGCTGCATCCAGTTGGAGTACAATAGAGAGGAACTTCAGTGATATGACTGACTTGAAGGGAATTTTGATGAAGTTAATCAACACAGCAGTTCGATAATCAGGTAGAAATGTAATCGTCCCAGTTAATGTTCTCTTGAAAATTCATAATTTGTGGATTATTGGACCGTATTACAGGCCAGCCCCATCTAACTTAGAAGGCATCTCTCTCTTTTTTATTTTTTTAACGTATATTTATTTTTGAGAGAGAGAGACAGACAGACTGCAAGCTGGGGAGGGGCAGAGAGAGGAGACACAGAGTCTGAAGCAGGCTCCAGGCTCCACGCTGTCAGCACAGAGCCCGATGCGGAGCTCCAACTCACGAACTGCGATATTGTGACCTGAGCCGAAGTGGGCCACTTAACTGAGCCACCCAGGCACCCCAGAAGGGATCTCTTAGGATGCTTCCTAAGGCAGTTTATTTATGAGCATTTTCCCAGTGCTAACATATATTGAAATGAGTCTTCTGCATATTTTAAAAGATTAACATATCCAAATAAAAAGATTAATTAATTCATAGAGACTTTCTCTGTATAAGTGAGAAATTATTCTGGCGTTTACTCACTGTGAGTATAAAGAGCTCTAGATTAGGAATCTAGATTAGCTGAGACACCTGGTTCTAATTCTAGCCTTGCTCTTAAGCAAACTACTTCATCTTTAGGAGTCTTTCTGAGCCTTAGAAACCTCTTCTATAAAGTGAAAGGATTGAATTAAAAGACTGTAATATTCCTTCCAGCTCAGATAACCAATGGTGCTTATCCAAAAGCACATTTAGTTTCTAGAAATGGCATAAATAACTGTGAACATGAATTCCTGGTTAATACACTCATTACTGTGGCTAGTACAGCGTCTGGGACCATTACAGAGAAGTAGATGCTAAAACAAAGTTCAAATTTCATGACTTAAATCATGATTGCTCTGTGACTGAGTAATTCAAAGACTCTCATGGAACAGGTTTGAGTAGGCCCACTTATATTTAATACTGGCTGAGAAGAAAAGTGAAATGTGATGAAAGATACACTGAAATTAACCCAAAGCAGACCCTTTGCTATTTGCAGGTCTATGGTAGGACCACTTTACTTATCAGCTTTGTTCTGTGACCTTATAAGTGTCTCTTGAGCTCCCAGCACTTGATTCTCCCCTCAGATACATTTCCCCTGTACTGCTTATCTTGTAAAATTAACTACTGTGTTACAAATGTATGAGCCAAAGCTAATTTTATAAGAAACTTGAGTGAGAGGAAATCAATCTTTCAAGGTCCCTGAAGTCCTGAGATCATAAAGAAAGAGCTAAAGAAGTCGTTTCTGGCTTTTTACTTTTGATGTCCTTCTTAGTTTCAGTTTTCTCTTTTTGAAACTTTCCCCAGAATTTCCACGGCATATATAGATGCTCCTAAGCAAAACAATGACAAATACTATGCTGTTAGAAAGGTCACAGCCTGCGCAGCAAACAGACACTGCAAGGCTGGCTTGTTAGTGGAAATTTACAAATGATAATGGGGCTGCCACTTTTGCTTTAAGAGCTACTCCCACTTGGGAACCTGTGACTATGTAGTCACCAAAAAGCAAAAAGTGGTTAATTCTTTGGTTTACTGAAACGAGCCCTATTGATCAAGTTCATGGAAGGTCATTACTTCATTTTACACTTTATCACAGTTTGGCAACCACAGACACTTCAGCACTTATAAATGGTCAGATTTAATTGTTGTTGAGTTACAAAATTATGGGCTATGCCTATTACTATAAGTCCAACCTTAATGCAGCTCAAGCTTAAAATTCTAAGAAATGTTTTCAGTTTCTCTCTCTGATATGAGTGTGTGTGTGTATGTGTGTGTGTGTGTGTGTGTGTGTGTGTGTGTTATGTAAAACTCAAGTCTAATGACTGTTTTGAAAAGATCTAGGCAAAGGGTCATGACAACAATTCAGCTATTTAGCACAACTCTCTGTCAACAAATCACTAGAGAAAGGCTTAAAGTGAGGTAATAATTCCGGCTCATTGTCAGTGAATAAACACCAGGCATCTATAGACGTGTTTAATTAATTCCTACACTCTCTTCAAATACAAATTAATACAAAGTGGCATTTTGCGACTTGAAGGAAATTACCCACATGGCTGAGATATGCATCTCCAAAGATTGTATAGTTGAAGTGTGGATTTATGTACGGAACATACAGGAATCTGAGTAATATTTTGAAATTAACATTTATTTCACAGAAAAGGCAGATAAAGTAGATAATAAAAGATGGCAAGGGAGACACCAGACACAAGTAACAAGGCAAGCCAAGCTGTGCTGTTAGAAGTGTAAACAAACTACCCCCTCAGCACCAAGGAGGAGCAATTTAAACCAGATGGGAGGAAAAGCTCCACAGAGAAAGGAAAGTGACTCTGGAGTTGCTCTGGGAAGATGAGTACTGTTTTGATTAATAGAGAAGAGGAGGAAGGCATTCCAGTTAGAAGCACATCAGAGGCACAGAAGAGTGAAAAGCACTACCTGGGGCAGTCCTTGGTAAAAAATGGGAATGGTGGAGGTGGGGCTGGACTGGGTAGGGGACTCATTTTGAGCAGCTTTGAATGTTGACCTAAAAAAAAGTGTGAATCCATTAAAGAAAGAAATATTTTTCCAGTTTTGTGCCACACCTTTTTTAAAATGAAAACATAAATATAAATATACATTATAAATACTTAAATACTATGAGGAGTAGTGAATAATACTGTGAGAAGTAGAAAGTTAGTCTTTCATAATTCCACAACCTGTATATAACTATTGTTAGGGTAATTTGGTATTATCAGAATTTTAACAAATAATGTTAAATTGCCCTCTAAAAAGTTTGTATCTAATAACTTCCACCAATAGTGAATAAGGTTGCTTGTTTTCCTACATATTTACCAACAATGACTATTTTCATTCTTTTTCATCTTTGCTGATCTCATAGGAGAAAAAATGACATTTCATTCTTTTTTGTTGTTGTTGTTCCAATACCTTTTATTTTATTTATTTTTTTAATTTAATTTTTTAAAATTTACATCCAAATTAGTTAGCATATAGTGCAACAGTGATTTCAGGAGTAGAATCCTTAGTGCCCCTTACCCATTTAGCCCATCCCCCTTCCCACAATCCTTCCCGTAACCCTCTGTTTGTTCTCCATATTTATGAGTCTCTTATGCTTTGTCCCCCCCCCGTTTTTATATTATTTTTGATTCCCTTCCTTTATGTTCATCTGTTTTGTCTCTTAAAGTCCTCATATGAGTGAAGTCATATGATATTTGTCTTTCTCTGACTAATTTCACTTAGCATAATACCCTCGAGTTCTATCCACGTTGTTGTGAATGGCAAGATTTCATTCTTTTCGATTGCTGAGTAATACTCCATTGTGTGTGTGTGTGTGTGTGCCACCTCTTCTTTATCCATTCATCCATTGATGGACATATTTGGGCTCTTTCCATACTTTGGCTATTGTTGATCGTGCTGCTATAAACATTGGGTGCATGTGTCCCTTTGAAACAGCACACCTGTATCCCTTGGATAAATACCTAGTAGTGCAATTGCTGGGTCGTATGGTAGTTCTATTTTTAATTTTTTGAGAAACCTCTATACTGTTTTCCAGAGTGGCTGCACCAGCTTGCATTCCCATGACATTTCATTCTTAAGTGTATTTTCATTTTGTTGTGGCCATTTTATTTCTTTGCCCCCAGTTTGAAATGCCCCCTTTATTATAACTCACCAGTGTATCCCCAGCACCTAGCATATGCAAAGCACTCAATAAATGAAGAAATATAATAGATAGGAATGGTTCATTGCTGCTCTTTTGAAGAGGAAAATGGTATAATCATATCTGTGTTTTAAGACCGTAGTTCTGATGGCAGTATAAAGAAAGGACTGAGAGCTGAAAGCTTCTGAATTCAGAATATAGTTCAGAAAATCATTAACACATTCCAGGCATGAAAATGTTGAATGACTTACATAGGGTAGGGCCAGTGTGGATGGAAGATGGGAGTGGAAATGGAGCATTACAGAAGTGGAATTGAGATGATGAAAGCACTTATAAGCACTGAAGAAGATGAAAGAGAAGGAGGTGTTAAAGAAAACTGGAGTCTCTAGCTTGCATGCTTGAGTGGATTTTCACACAGTTAATGACAATATGGAACCCATAATGAGGAATAATTTTTTTTGCAAAGAGTCGCAACTGAGTCCATTTCATACATTAAGTGGGACTTGCCTCTTCCCATCCAACTTGCCTCTTTGTATTCCTATTTGTGACCTTGTTGCTCTAACGATAGTGTGGCATTGATTTCCACTATTTTGCATCTTTTTCTTTAAGTGAATTCTAGCCCCAACATGGGGCTCGAACTCACAACCCCAAGATCAAGAGTTGCATGCTCTACTGACTGAGCCAGCCAGGCACCCCAACTATTTTACTTTTTTTTTTTTTTTTACATCTTTGATTTCCACTTTTCTGTTGGAGTCCTCCACCTAAAAGCATGTTCAACTTGCCCCTTTCTTCAACTACATCATTATTCTAGTCTCTCCTTTATTACTCCCATTGCCTCTACTTTTTTCTTTTTTACCACCACTTATCAATGCATTAATTAATTCACTTATTTAATATTCACCTAATATTTGTGGAGAGCTTTCAATATATCAGGTATAGTCTACAGGATGGGGAACATTAGTAAATAAAAGGGACAAAAATCCCTACTTCTTGGAGCTCATGTATTGTTCTACTTACTCATTATTTTCTTCTTATCTGCTTCCACCATTGTCCTGGAATTGTTCTTTTGAAAACTGACATTGACTTCAAGATTGTTAAATCTAAATGCCATTTCTTGGCCTCTTTGACCTCTCTGCAGCACTTGACGTTGTTGACAGCTATCTATAACAAAGCCAAAACCTTATCATAACTATTGTTCATGCATTCCCTAGAGAACTCTGAAGAATGTTTTGGTCCCAGTAGATATCCAATACATTTTAATAGGTAGAGATTAAGTTGAGTGCATTCCAAGTACAAAAAATGAAAGGGCAGGAAGCCATGGGCCATTTTTTGGAATATTTATTTCAGTTTAGCCATAAATGATGAGGAGGAATACTACGAGGAAGAACAACTGTATGCCAACAAATTAGATAACTTAGATGAAATATACAAATTCCTAAAAAGACACAGACTACCAAAACTAACTCAAGAAGAAACAGACAATTTGAATAGATCTACAACAAGTGAACAGATTGAATTAGTAATAAAAACTACCTACAAAGAAAAGCCCAGACCCAAATGACTTCACTACTGAATTCCACCAAACATAGGTGCCATAGGTACAAACAAGCCTGATGTTGTAGTTTATACTTTACCTTATCATTAATGAACTGCTGAAGGTTAGGAGAGTTAAGTAATATAAGGGCAGGGTCAAATCACTTCCCTTTCTAAACAGAGCTGCTGCTGAGCCATCTGAGTCAATTATACTCCTCAACTGGGTTAGATCCTGGCTCTGGATCCTCCAGATTCAGAGGTTCTATGACATTTACTGCTTGACTGGACATCGAATATTAAGGCTGTGAGGTATTCCAGTAGTTCTGAGCTGGAATGTGGTATCAGAAGCAGTCATAAATATACTAAGTCCAAGAATCACCCGCAGGAGGACCTTAATACCATCCACCTGCCTAGAAATTAGTCTAAAAGTAGGTGATGCTGGTATGAAGTAGGTGGCTTACTGCTGTCTTAGGAAGCTGGTGTCACTTTAGTGAAATCAATCAAACTTGCTTTCACAATCCTTAGTAAGGAATCAAAACTACTCAGAAAATGTGACCAAAGGTTATGTCAAGCCATGGCCATAACCATCACACCAAATTGTCTTAAATATTATATAAACCAAAAATAAGCTTTTTCCTCATACCTCTCCATTTCTACTTTCATAGAAATATTTACTAAAAACATGAACACAGATACTTCCATTGTCTCACAAAATTTTATTACTTCTATACATTGGTCTTACTTCTGTTATAGATATTATCAGGCTATTATCTTGTCAACTCCTGAACTTTAGGGCAGGAACAAGACCTTTGATACTCAGGCAGTAGTCTGCTCACTTTAAGCATATTCAATGCATATTGGTATGATTTTTCCTTCATGTTCTTCTCACTTCTTTCTTTCTGATTGGCAGCCTCTATGGAAAATCTAGTGCTTCATTTCCCCTATTATCTTAACTCATTCTTTACTAAATATATACTGAGCATCTTGTATGTTCCAAATACCATCGTAGGCTCCAGGGATTTGGTAGTGAATGAAATCCCTGCCCTCATGGAACTTAATATCTAGTAAAGGAGGTAGATGATAAGCAAACAGATATGTAATGGTGTTGGTAAGTGCTATGTAGAAACAGGGAGCTAGAAAGCAACTAGGTTGATAGGGTAGTCATCGCATTCTATCAGAGACCTGAAAGCAAGAGGAAACTTTGCAGATATCTAGAGGAAGTGTCTTCTGCACAGAGGGAACAGAAAATATGAAGGTTCTAAGAGATGGATATGCTTGGTGTATAAAAATAGCATGAAAGACAGTATGCAACAGTGTACAGGGATGACTGGTGGAAAATGAGGTTAGAAAAAAGGTGGGGTGGGGCACCTGGGCGGTTCAGTCAGTTAAGACCTGGACTCTTGATTTCAGCTCAGGTCATGATCTCAGGGTCATAAGATCTAGCCCAGTGTCCGTGTGGAGCCTGCTTGGGATTCTCTCTCTGCCCTTCCTCCCCTGTGTGCACACACACGGGCGTGCTCTCTCTCTCTCAAAATAAATAAATAAATTAAAAAGAAAAAAAAAAGAAAAAGATGGGGGAAAAAGGAGGAGAAATAACAATTGACATCACAGAAATACAATGTATTATAAGAGAATATTATGAAAAATTATATGCCAACAAATTGGACAACCTAGAAAAAACTGGATGAATTCCTAGAAACATACAATCTTCCAAAACCGAATCAGAAAGAAAGTGAAAATTTGAACAAACTGATTACTAGTAATGAAATTGAATCAGTAATCAAAAAACCTGGGACAAACAAACATCTATGACCTTCACAGGCAAATTCTACCAAAGGTTTAAAGAGAAGTTAATACCTATTCTTCTCACACTATTCCAAAAACCAAAAAAAACCCCAAAAAACAAAACAACAACAACAACAACAACAACAACAACAACAAACAGAAAAGGAAGGAAAGCTTCCAAATACATTCTATAAACCCATAATTTCCCTGATACCAAAACCAGATAAAGACACTACAAAAAAAGAAAACTACAGGCCAATGTTGCCAATGAACATAGATGGAAAAACTCTTGACAAAATAGTAGCAAACTAAATTCAACAATGTGTTAAAAAAAAAAATTCACCACAGTCAAGTGGGATTTATTCTTGGTGATTAAATATTCATAAATCAATCAGTGTGATACATCATATCAACAAAGGAAAAGATAAAAATCACATGATCAATAGATGCAGAAAAAGCATTTGACAAAATACAACATCCATTCACGATAAAAACTTTCAACAAAGCAGGTTTAGAGGGAAGATACCTCATCATTATAAAGGATAGGTATAAAAAACTCACAGCTAGCACTGCACTCAATGGTGAAAACCTGAAAGCTTTTCCCTTAAAGATCAGAAACAAGACAAGGATATCCACTCTCACCATTTTTATTCAACATAGTACTGAAAGTCCTAGCCACAGCAATCAGATAAAAAAAAGAAATAAAAGGCATCTAAATTGGTAAGGAAGAACTAAAACACTCATTATTTGCAGATGACATGATACTATACATTGAAAACCCTAAAGACTCCACCAAAAAACTACTAGAACTGATAAATGAATTCAATAAGGTTTCACAATACAAAATCAATATACAGAAATCTGTTGTATTTCTATACAATAATAATGAGGCACCAGAAAGAGAATAAGAAAGCAATCCCATTTATAATTGCACAAAAATAATAAAATACCTAGGAATAAACTTAACCAAAGAGGTGAAAGACCTGTACTCTGAAAATTATAACACTGGTGAAAAAAATTGAAGATGACACAAACATATGGAAATATATTCCATCCTCATGGATTGGGAGAACAAATATTGTTAAAATGTCCATACCACCCAAAGGAATCTACAGATTTAATGCAATCCCTATCAAAATACCAACAGCATTTTTCACATAACTGGAAAAAATAATCCTAAGATTTGTATGAAACCACAAAATAACCAAAGCAATCTTGAGAAAGAAGAACAAAACTGAAGGTTCACAATCCCAGATTACAAGATATACTACAAAGCTCTAGCAATCACAACACTATGGTACTGGCATAAAAGTGGACACAAAGTTCAATGGAATAGAATAGGGAGTCCAGAAATAAACCCACAATTATATGGTCAATTAATCTATGACAAAGGAGGCAAGAATATGCGATGGAAAAAAGAAAGCCTCTTCAATAAGTGGTGCTGGGAACACTGGACAGCAACATGCAAAAAAAATAAAGCTGGACTACTTTCTTACAGCATATATAAAAATAAACTCAAAACAGATTAAAGACCTAAATGTGAGATCTGAAACCATAAAAATCCTAGAAGAGAGTACAGGCAGTAATTTCTGATATTGGCCATAACAACATGGTTCTAAATATGTCTCCTGAGACAAAAGAAACACAAGCAAAAATAAACTATTGGGACTACATCCAAATAAAAAGCTTCTGCACAGTGAAGGAAACAATCAACAAAACTAAAAGGCAACCTACGGAATAGGAGAAGATGTTTGCAAATGATATATCCAATAAAGGGTTAGTATCCAAAATAAATATAGAAGTTATACTACTCATTACCAAAAGCAATCCAATTTAAAAATGAGCAGAAGACATAAATGGACATTTCTACAAAGAAGAAATGGGTGAGAGACACATGAAAAGATGCCCAGCATCACTCGTCATCAGGGAAATGCAAATCAAAGCCACAATGAGATACCACCTTTCACCTATTAGAATGGCTAAAATAAAAAACATAAGAAGCAGGTGTTGGTGAGGATGTGGAGAAAAAGGAACTCTCGTGCTTTGCTGGTGAGAATGCAAACTGGAGCAGCCACTGTGGAAAACAGTATGAAGCTTCCTCAAAATATCACAAATGGGGTGCCTGGGTGGCTCAGTTTGTCAAGCATCCAACTCTTGATATTGGCTTCGGTCATGATTTTGTGGTCATGAGATTGAGCCCCATGTTGGGCTCCACTCTGAGCAGAGCCTGCTTGGGATTCTCTCCCTTTTTCTCTGCCCCTGCCCTTCTCAAAATAAATAATTAAACTTAAAAAAATTTAAAATGGAAATACCATATGATTCAGTAATTCCACTACTGGGTATTTACCCAAAGAATATGAAAACACTAATTTGAAAAGATACCTGTATCCCTACATTTATTGTAGCATTATTTACAATCACCAAATTATGAAAGCAACCCAAGTGTCCATTGATAGATGAATGGATAAAGAATATGTGATATATACATGTGTGTGTGCATATACACACACACACACACACACACACACACACACACACACATATATATAATGAAATATTATGCAGCTGTAAAAAAAAAAGAATGGCATCTTGCCATTTGCAACAACATGGATGGATCTAGAGGATCTAATGCTAAATGAAATAAGTCACTCAGAGAAAGACAAATACCATATAATTTCACTCATATGTGGAATTTAAGAAACAAAACAAAGAAAAAAAGAGACAAACAAAAAAACAGACTCTTAATTATAGAGAACAAACTTGTGGTTCCAGAGGGGAGGTAGGTGGGAGGATGAGTGAAATAGATGATGGGGATTAAGAGTACACTTACTGTGATGAGCATTGAGTCATGTATAGAATTTTTTTTTTTTTTAATTTTTTTTTTTTAATGTTTATTTATTTTTGAGACAGAGAGAGACAGAGCATGAACGGGGGAGGGTCAGAGAGAGAGGGAGACACAGAATCTGAAACAGGCTCCAGGCTCTGAGCCGTCAGCACAGAGCCCGACGCGGGGCTCGAACCCACTGACCGTGAGATCATGACCTGAGCCGCAGTCGGACGCTTAACCGACTGAGCCACCCAGGCGCCCCTGAGTCATGTATAGAATTGTTAAATCACTATATTGTACACCTGAAACTGAAATAATGTGTATATTAATAAGACCAAAATAAAAAGAAAAGCCAGAAGCAAATGGCTTCACCACTGAATTCTACCAAACATTTAAAGAACAATTAATACCAATTCTTCACAAAATCTTTCAAAAAATAGAAGAGGGAGCACTTCTCAACTCACTTTATGAGGCCAGTATTACCCTTATATGAGAACCAGACAAAGATATCACAAGAAAAGAATAGACCAATATCTCATATGATATAGATGCAAAAATCCTCAACAAAATACTAGCAAAGCTAATTCAACAACATATAGGAAGAATTATACATTGTGACCAAATGGGATTTATCCCAGAAATATAATGTTGGTTTAACATCTGAAAATCAACTAATAATCATTTTATAAAATTTAAATAAAATAAAAAACAAAAATCACATAATCATCTCTGCTATGAATTGAATTGAGTCTCCCCCAAATTCACATGTTGAAGGCCTAACCCCCAAAGTGTTGGTATTTGGAGATGGGGCCTTTAGGAAGTAATTTGGTTTAGATGAGGTTATGAGAATGGGGCCTTCATGATGGGATTAGGGCCCTTATAAGAAGAAACACCAGAGAATTGGTCTGTCTCTCCTATGGGAGGATACAGCAAGAAGGCAAGCCAGAAAGAGAGCTCTCACCAGAACCTATCTTGCTGCCTTACACTCCCTGCCTCGAGATCTAAGATAAAAAAATTTCTTTTGTTAATGCCACTCAATCTATGGTAATTTGTTATGGCAGCCCAAGCAGACTAAGGCAACCTGAACAGATATAGAAAAAGCATTTGACACAATCCAACACCCTTTCATGTTGTAAACAAAACAAAACAAACAAAAACACTTAGCAAAGCAGGAATAGAAGAGAACTTCCTCAACTTGATAAAGGGCATCTACAAAAATCCCAGCTAATATCACACTCAATGGTGAAATATTAGATGCTTTTCCTCTATGATCAGAAATGAGACAATGGTTTCCACTCTGTGACCAGTTTATCCAACACTGTGAGATTCTGGCCAGGGCAATAAGTCAATTAAAAAAAAATAGCTAGGGGGACACCTGGGTGGCTCAGTCGGTTAAGCGTCCGACTTCGGCTCAGGTCATGATCTCACCGTTCGTGAGTTCGAGCCCCGCATCGGGCTCTATGCTGACAGCTTGGAGCCTAGAGCCTGCTTCGGATTCTGTGTCTCCCTCTCTCTCTGCCCCTCCCCTCCCCTGCTCTCTCTCACTCTCTCGCTCTCTCTCTCCTTCAAAAATTAATAAACATTAAAAAAAATTTAAAGAAACAAAAACAAACAAACAAAAAAACTAGGGCTCCTGTGTGGCTCAGTTAAGCATCTGACTCTTGTTTTTGGCTCAAGTCACGATCTCATGGTTTGTGGGATCGAGCTCCATGTGGGGCTCGGTGCTGACAGCACAAAGCCTGCTTGGGATTCTTTCTCTCCCTCTCTCCCTGACACTCCTCCATTCACACGTACATTCTCTCTCACCCTCTCAAAATAAATAAACGTTAAAAAAACTATTAACTAAACTGGGGTGTCTTAATTCTTAATTCTGGCTCAGTCAGAAGAGCATGTGACTCTCGATCTCAGGGTCATGAGTTTGAGCCCCACACTGGGTGTAGAAATTACTTAAAATAAATAAATAGAATTAAAAATACACACATACATACATACAAGAAATAAAATGCATCCAGATTGGAAAGGAAAAAATAAAACTATCTCTATTCATAGATGGCATAATCTTATATATAGAAACTCCTATAGACTTCACTAAAAAACTATTAGAACTAGAAAAAATTTTCAAAAGGTTACAGGACACAAGATTGTTACACAGAAATTAACTGTAGTTTTATACAATTTTAATGAATAATTCAAAATGAAATTAAGAAAAAAATCCCATTAACAACAGCATCAAAAATAATTAAATATTTAGGAAGAGATTTAACAAAAGAAGGTCAAAACTTCTATTATGAAAATAGCACTGGTGAAAATAATAAAAGGAAATCTATGGAAATGGAAAAATGCCTGTTCTTGGATCAGAAGACTCAACATTGTTAAGATGCAATACTCTTGAAATTGACCTAAGATTCAACTCAATACCTATCAGAATCCCCACTGATTTCTTTGCAGAAATTTATTAGCTGATCCTAGGGGCACCTGAGTGGCCCAGTGGGTTAAGCAACAGACTCTGGATTTCAGCTCAGGTCATGATCTCACAGCTAGTGAGTTCAAGCCCCATGTCAGGCTCTCCGTTGACAGCATAGCCCCTGCCCCGATCTCACTCTCTCTCTCTCTCTCTCTCTCTCTCTCTCTCTCCCTCTCTCAAAATAAATAAACATTAAAAAAAAATACACGCTGATTCTAAAATTCATATGGAATTGCAAGGGACCCAGAATAACCTAATTAATCTTGAAAAGGTAGAACAAAGTTGGAAGAATCATGCTTACTAATTTCAAAACTTACTACAAACTGACAGTAGTCAAGACAATGTGGTATTGACACAAGAAGGGACACACAGATCAATAGAATAGAATTGATAGTCAGAAATAAATCACATATATATGGTCAATTGACTTTTGACAAGACCGCCAAGACTATCAATGGGGAAGAATGTTCTTTTCAACAAATAATGAGACAACTAGATAGCCACAGGCAAAAGAATGAAGTTGGAACCTTACCTTACCCCATACACAAAAATTAGCTCACAATGGATCAAAGACCTAAATGTAGGTGGTAACACTATACAACTCTCAAGAAAACATAGGGGAAAATCATGATTTGAGATTTGGCAAAGGATTCTTAGATATGACACCAAAAGCATGAGCAACAAAAGAAAAAAAAAAAGATAAATTTGACTTCATCAAAATTTAAAACTTTTGTATTTCAAAGGAGACCATATGGATCTCATTTAAACCTTATGTTTTTTGCTGGCTTCTTCTGAAACTGCTCCAGCAGAAGAAGGATGGGGATAGGGGAGTGGCCACTTCATTATTGCCAGTTGGGGGGTAGAAGACTGGGTACTGGACTCTCTCAGCCTCTACTCAGCCTGTGTTGGCACCTGAGGTGGAGGTGATTTTCATTATTTATAGGGGGAGATGTGAGTTCCAGCTCTTTACTAGGCCTTACTACTCCTCATGTGGACTCCACTGACAACCACTGAAGTGTGGTGAGTGACCTCTGGCCTCATTACTACCAGTGGTTATAAAAGTCCTGACTCTCCACTAGGCTTCCTCTGATTCCACACTGGTGGTGGTGGTGCAGGAGCAGGGTTAAGCCACTTCATTACAGCCTGGCAAAAGTAGAAGTCTGAACTCTCCACTTGGCCTCTACTAATATAGGTGGGGTTGGGACCAAACTGTTTTATTATCATGTTTGGCTGGAGTCTGGATGGAATAGAGCTCTTGTTGCCTAAAGCTCTGTCTTGCTAGGCTGCCCTTTTTCAGGTCCTTTGGCTAAAGAAAGAAGGTTTTGGTGGGGCTTTCCTTCTTCTTCTTCTTCTTTTTTTTTTTTTTTTAATGTTTATTTATTTTTGAGACAGAGAGAGACAGAGCATGAACGGGGGAGGGGCAGAGAGAGAGGGAGACACAGAATCAGAAGCAGCCTCCAGGCTCTGAGCTGTCAGCACAGAGCCCAATGCGGGGCTCAAACTCACGGACCGTGAGATCGTGACCTGAGCTGAAGTCGGACGCTTAACCGACTGAGCCACCCAGGTGCCCTTTTTTTTTTTTTTTTTTTTTTTTTTTTTTAAATAATCTCTATACCCCACATGGGCTTGAACTGAGGACCCACAAATCAAGAGTTGCACACTATACCCACTGAGCCAGCTGGGCAGCCCTGGGGTTTTCCTTTAATTTGTGCTAGTTGCTAGTTTCTATAGCTCCAAGTATAGGTTATATGAGGCAGAAAGATAATGCAGAAGACTCATCCCTCTATTGTGTCTTGGGTCCCAACGTCTCTAGTTAATCTACCTCCTCTCTACATTTTAGATTTTTTTTG
This sequence comes from Panthera pardus, assembly GCF_024362965.1. NCBI lineage: Eukaryota > Metazoa > Chordata > Mammalia > Carnivora > Felidae > Panthera > Panthera pardus. The sequence goes on from NW_026526821.1 coordinate 79,117,204, forward strand.
AAATGTTTATTTTTGAGAGAGAGAGAGAATTCACGAGCAGAGGAGAGACAGAGAGAGAGAGAGAGAGAGAGAGTCAAAGAATCCAAAGCAGGCTCCATGCTGTTAGTGCAAAACCCAACATGGGGCATGAACCCACAAACCATGAGATCATGACCTGGGCTGATGTTGGACACTCAACTGACTGAGTCACCCAGGTGTCCCTCTACCTTTTGGAAAATTCCTATGTTTGTTTTCAAATTACAAACTTAAAAAATGAAAACATCTTTGGAGATGATCCTGTTTAATCACCTTACTTTGCTGTAGTAGCAAATGAACCTCAAGGTTACAAGCTAGTTAGCTGTGAAGTTGGGAGTAGATTCCAGTGTTCAAGGTGTTTTTTAGTGTGTCATATTGCTTCGATCTTTTTGTTGTTGTTGTTGTTGCTAAATGTTTATTTATTTTTGAGAAAGAGAGAGAGAGAACGCACATGTGCAGTGGAGGGGCGGGGGTGGATGAGTGGGAATAGAGGATCCGAAGGGGTTCCACACTGACAGCAGAGAGCCCATTGTGGGGCTGGAACTCATGAACCATGAAATCATAACCTGAGCTGAAGTCCAACACTTAACCAAGTGAGCCACCCAGGTGCCCCTCATAGTGCCTCCATCTTAATGGCTTTGTTTCATTTTGTTAGGTGTGTACTAAATTGATTGAAAATTTTTCTCCAGATGTTCAAATTTAGGGAAAAAACTTAGCACCATATGTTTTGTTCAGTGAATAATCAAACTCAATTTGTAAACTAAACTTAGGAATCACTTTCTATGGCATAGGTTTGAACAAAATAGATTTTTATAAGAAGATACTGAACATCTACTTTATGTCAAACTCTGTGCTAATATACTTTGTAAAATGGACCTTGTTACCAGCCCACTGGTAATGTTCCATCTCTAAAAGCTCTGACATGCAAAATTGTCCCAGATGTTTTTATTTAAACACTATAGTTATTAACTTGATGTTGTTCTTTTAGGAAACTTGTCTGTTTCCCTATGGTATTTTGTGTTTGTTTAATTTTCTGTTGGAGTACCTGTTTTGTTTTAAATCATTCATCAATGTATGCGTCTACTGAAACAACTGCCAATGGAAGATGTTAATTTAATCTCTTCAAATAGTTGTTGCACAACTGAGTTTTCCAAGAGGATTTCCTAAATTGTTTCATAGATAAATGCAAAGGAATTATTTCTTTTTCTTCCCAAGTTCTGGGCAGATACCAAATATAAAGCTATATTATTTAGTCTGTCAAAACTCCATAGTATAATTGGCCATTTATTTTCCTAATTGCAAGTTAGGAAGGTCTCAAAGAGACTAATTTTGACAGCTCTGGGTAATATTTTTTTCCCCCACAAACAGCTATGTTTGCACATTATAGAATAATCTGAAAATACTGAAAAAATGTCCTGAACACTAATGATTCTACCAACCCAGAGACTTAATGCACCTTGACATCAAAGTGTAGCCTTCCAGACATTTTCCTAGGACACATTTAAAAGTAAATGTATATGAGTATTTTAATAGAAAAAGACCTCAGTTATGGCAATGCTGCTGTATTCAGCACAGGGCCTTGAGGCTTTTGAGAAAGAAGGAAACATGTCATGATACATAACATGTGTTTGGGGGCATGTGTTATTAATCTTTTTTTAAGTTAGCACTTTAGGTTTATGTAGGTATAAGCTTTTGGACTTAATTCATTTTATACTATTCTACTTTGGTAGGAATAGGCTTTCAACCAGAGGAAACATTTTTATAACAACTAGACCAGGATAAGAATGAATGAAAGGAGAGAGCGCCTGGGTGGCTCAGAAGGTTAGGTGTCTGACTTCGGCTCAGGTGGTGATCTTGTGATTTGTGGGTTTGAGCCCTGCATTGGGCTCTGTGCTGACAGCTAAGAGCCTGGGGCCTGTTTCAGATTCTGCATCTCCCTCTCTCTGCCCCTCCCTTGCTCACACTCTGTCTCTGTCTCTCAAAAATGAATAAATGTTAAATTTTTTTTTTTTTTTTTTTTTTTTTTAATGAATGAAGGGAGGAGGCAGAGTGAGACTGGTTAATATTTTTAAAAATTCTTTTTAATGTTTATTCATTTTTGAGAGACAGAGAGAGAGCATGAGTGGGGGAGTAGAGAGATAGAGAGAGAGGGAGACACAGAATCCAAAGCAGGCTTCAGGCCCTGACCTGCCATCATAGAGCCCGACAAGGGGGTTGAACTCACAAACCTCGAGATCATGACCTGAACTGAAGTCAGACACTCAACCAACTGAGCCACCCAGGCACCTGGATACTAGTTGATTTCTAAAGTAGTCATTGTTTGAGGTTATTTCTGGGTTATTTACCTGCATAAGCACTAATAATTCATTCTATTAGTTATGAATCAAGAAGTGTTTATTAAGCCCTCTAATCATTTTCTTTTTAAAGAGTAGCCCTTGTTATTTTCCTGACTATAAAAATTAATGTTCACTATGAAGAGTATGAAAAAAATTAAAAGATAAAGAAAATGTAAGTGCCCCATAATCTTACTATTCAGCAATAACCACAGATAATATTCTTATGTAGTTGATGTAGTTGCTTCTTGTTCTTTTTCTATGCATATATATGCATTTTTACAAATTTAGGATGATAGTCTGTAAGATTACATGAATTTGAAACACATTTTTAAATTTCCATAAATTATATTTTTATTTATAATGTCTTTTTAGGTTTATTTATTTACTTATTTATTTAATGTTTATTTGGAGAAAGAAAGCCAGTGTGGGATGGGCAGAGAGAGACAGACAGACAGAGAGACAGAAAATCCCAAGCAAGCTCTACGCTGTCAGTGCAGAGCCCAACTCTGGGCTTGATCCCATGAACTGTGAGGTCATGACCTGAGCCAAGATCAAGAGTCAGATGCTTAACCAACTGAGCCTCCCAGGCACCCCTAAAGATTCTTCTTTTTTAAATTTTTTCAATGTTTATTGATTTTTGAGAGAGAGAGAGAGAGAGGGAGAGGGAGAGAGAGAGAGAATGAGCGGAGGAGGGGCATAGAGAGAAGGAGACACAGAATCCAAAGCAGGCTCCAGGCTCTGAGCTGTCAGCACAGAGCCCTATGCGGGGCTTGAACCGTGAGATCATGACCTGAGCTGAAGTCAGATGCTTAACTGACTGAGCCACACAGGTGCCCCAAGATTCTTAATATACCTTGCCAAAAAGTAGCTTAAGAATTTAAAGTATAGTTTTGAAACTTTATTTCAATTTTTATCATGCAGATATAGGAACTCAAGGTGGTATGCTGGGGAAAGGGGAAAAAAATGTGCATTTATTATGGATAACATGTCCATGTATTAAAGTTGCTGCCACCTGTTCAGTTTCTAGTAAGTTGTATATTTCTGGAATTAATGATTATAAATTCTATGAATAAATTAAGAAAACTATACTAGAAATTAGTTGGAGTAGAAACATTTTTAGTAGTTTATCAATTATAGGCTTATTCATGTCTGAGAAGACACAGCTGCTTTCTTTGTCATTAAGCTGTACTAATTTTAAACAGATGTTAAAGAAGTAAAATAGTAAAGAGACTAACAACCATCAGGAAGGCTGGGTGCACTCCACACAGAAATCTCAGGCTCTGTGCTAATCCCCAACAATCCATCCAGGTTATATCTAATTAACAAGAGTGGTGATTTTCTATTGTTACACTCAAACTCACACACTCTCCTGATGGAAGCTGCTGGGTCAGTTTCCTCCTGCATTTCACAAAGGGTGCTAAATATGCATCCTGATAAAATTGCCTTAAGACTCATGCTTTCTCTCACCATCGTTTTCTTTTTCACTCAAGATAGGTCACTGTTTTCATGATGGCCAATGAAGAGAATATTCTCTTGGAAAACTCAAGGTTGTGCAGAATTCCTAACAGTGGGATCTCACTGGTCACATCTTGTTCTGAGGCCTTGTGGAGTTTGCCATTATTGGGGCTGTTAAATATCTGTATTGGGTGGGGATAGTCACTAGCAGTTTAAGCATCCTAGAAGTTTGGAAGGAACTGAGCTATTTTGTGCCATTTCTACATGTGTATGGGCAACTATAATTGTTCAGAATACCCAATTCACAAAATATTTGATTTGTAAATTTTAATTAAAGCCTTAAATTCAACATGTTTCTGAAATTGGTGAAACTTCAAAATGGAACATCATACAATGAAAAAGGAGTCAACATATTCTCTTGAAACACCCCAATACAGTCTTTAAACACAAAAGCAGTTTTGTGCCTTGATTGTTGTGACAAACTTTTCAAGTAAGTTTTCACTGAAAATAAAAATGTATAAATTCTGCTGCACAGCTTATAATCACAATGCTTAGTATAAAACATTATTATACAAAGAAAATGTGACCTTAATGCATACCACCAGCAAAAATATCTAACTTTTTTTTTTAGGTTTATTTGTTTATTTTGAGAGAAACAGAGACAGCATGAGTAGGGGAGGGGCAGAGAGAGAGGGAGAGAGAGAATCCCAAGCAGGCTCTGCACTGCTAGCACAGAGCCTAACTCAGGGCTCTAACTCACAAACCTTGAGATAGTGACCTGAGCTGAAATCAAGAGTCTGACCCCTAACCAACTGAGCCTCTCAGGAACCCCACATTTTTTTTAAAGTTTATTAATTTATTTTGAGAGACAGCTAACTTTTTAATGTACTGTACTTGAACATATTTTTGTTAGACAAACTTGGTATCACATACTTCAGATGTCTTTTTTAATTTTGTAGAAAAATTTGCTTGATTTATTTCCACAACAGACTTGCATGCCCCTTACCCACGATAGCATCCTGGCTGATATTTCTATAAATCTGTTTCTTAAGTTTAGGAAGGACTATAGTATCATCAATCTTTCACTGTATATCTTAAATATATATATATATACTTATAAATTATATATATATATTTATAAATATATATAAATATATATATATATTACCTCCATCTCTTTTTCCTCTGAAACTGTCATGTATGAAATCACCATGTTGTTTCTTTTTTTTTTTTTAACGTTTATTTGGGGGGTGGGGAGGGGGGGAGGGGCAGAGAGCAAGGGAGACACAGAATCCAAAGCAGGCTCCTGGCTCTGAGCTGTCAGCAGAGAGCCCGATGTGGGGCTTGAACTCATGAACCGTGAGATCATGACCTGAGCCAAATACAGATGTTTAATGAACTGAGACACCTAGGCGCCCCCATAATGTTGTTTCTTTATCATAAAAACATTACATTCACTCTGCATTATTTTTTAAAATTAACTTTATGGGTATAACTTATATAAATTGTATCCATTTAAACTGTACATTGTGATGAACTTAGATAAATGATACACCCACATGCTGCATGGTTTTTAACCTGGAGATGGGTGACCTGAGTTCAATCCTAAACTGGTCACTTACTAGTCACCTTTGGCAAGTTACCTTAACTTTTCAAAGCCTTGATTCTTCTCTCTGTAAAACAACGATGAAGGCGATCTCACAGCATTGTAAAGGTACAGTGAAATAATGAACAGTAAGTGTCTAGAATACAGTCTGTTCTCAATTCGCCTTTTATAACTAGGTAAGATACAAAATTAACTTTGTATTTCTAAATTTCTACCTGGGTTCTTTCAAATGGAAATTTATGAACTCATCGTTTCTTCCTCACTTCTGAGTGTTCAGAATTATTAATTTATTTTTTTGGCACATCCTGCCTCATGTTTACTTGTACAAATAGCACAGGAGGACACCAGCCCCATGCAGTCAGAAGCTCAGGGGGTCACACCAGACCTGTAGTCCTTACATGGGCAGAGAGAAACCAAGGCTACACTGGAGCCTTCATGGGAGAATGAGCAGCTTTGGGGATCTGAGGCACAGCCATAGGCTGGGCCTTGGTTTGAGCCTTGGCCTTGGCCTTTGGCAATATGGCACCAGCACATTTCCTGAGCTTGGGTGAGCAATGTAGGCAAGTTGATTGCACTTGTGGATGCCGCCATTTAGGATCTTGGGTTTGATTTCCCTGGGCTACATTAGGGCCTTGATAGCCTCAGCACGAGCACTCATGGCCTAGATGGTGTTGCCCTGCATCTTCTTCAGGCCATTCTTGTTGTGCTTCTTGGCAAAGTGTATGTTCCTCAGGAACTTGGGGTCTGCCCCCTTAAGAGACTCATATCTTTGTTACTGGGGTTTCTTGATGTCGTTTCTGTGCCATTTTCATGACTGGTTGTGTATCGTGTGGTTCTTGGACTTGACCATGTCTGCATGAAGCCTATGGCTCCTGAAGCTCCTGGGACTGCCATATTCATTTACTCTTTATGTCAGAGGCAGAAGGAACTGGAGAAATGGCATTTTTTTTTTTTTTTTTTTAAGTAGGCTCCACATCCAGTGTGGAGCTGAATGCACAGCTTGAACTCACGACCCTGAGATCAATACCTGAGCTGATATTAAGAGTCAGATGCTTAACCAACTGAACCACCCCTGGGTGCCCCACATAGCATGATCTTATATATCATTTACCCACAACTCTCAGAATGTTCAGTGTGTCCTAGTTAGCACTGACAGATATGATACATTTGTGTGTACCTTTCACTCTGCTACCACTGCCAAAAAATTTCTAAAGGACAAAGTTTCACTAGGAATAGGTAATTATGAAGTAAATCTCACAACTACACATTAACTTGGGCAAAAATTCACAGAAGCTAAGTGATAGCTTCTATAATTGTTCAAGTACAAGGCTGAGCACATGAAGCAGGTGTTTCTCTTTAAACTCCCTACAAATGTGTACGCAACATTCTTCAGCATCTGAGAACATAAGCAAACAACTGTGCTAAATCATCTGGCTTCATTTTGATCGTAAGGGCTCACACCAGCCAATGAATAACTTATAAATACAATCTGATGTGAGACATGGAGAAACGTAGATGATGGTGGCTTTAGGTTGTTCTTGATTATGTCTGGGGTATACAGTCATTGGCGGTATCCCCACCCCCACCCCGCCACCGCCCTGCTATCTTTCAGAATCCTGAAAGGAATTCTGAAAACATGAATACCCCAGTTTCCTGCTTCGTACCTGCATTTCTCTAAATAATCCGATCCGAGCTTGGTCTGTAAGTATCAGTCCTGGTGTCTACTGTAATTAACAGGCGTCCTGTTAGTTGTAATTAATTAAGAGGCGGTTTGAAATCAGGCGGTTAGAAATGGTAATTCTAACCATTTGTATTTTTTAACTGTGAATTTGCCTCAAATATTTTTAGCACTCTCATGTCCTTGCTCTCGGATTTTTCTTCGGCTAGGCACTTGGCTAGGCACTTCGTAATTCAGGGGCATTCTTTTCCTTTCTACAATGTATTTACCTACTTCCCTTAACACTTCCACTTGGGTGGTGCCGGCGCACCAGGAAGAAGTGCCCAAGCGGTTCTTCAGGATCCGCCCTCCCGGACAGGTTCTCGGCGCAGAGATGGGCCCGGGAGAAACTCAACGCTCAACGCCAACGCCACCCGCCGCGGGATGGCGAGGCCTGGACAGGGCCCTAATGAGAAACTCTGGGTTCGCCTGGACCCAGTCTCTGCCAGGCCTTCGGGATCCCGCGACCCCACCGTAGCGGGAAGGAGGAGAGAACCGGAGAGGAGGAGGAAAAGAAAGTGCCCTTGTTGAAGCCCCGCCCGCGCTGGTCGGGCCCTCGTGCCCTTTGGCCTCCAGGGGGCGTGGCCTCGGGGGCGGAAGCAGAGGGCGGGCGGAACCTCTTCGGGGTGGAGACTCATTGGGGCGGGAACCAGCCAGCCTGCTGGAGCGGGGGTCTTCAGAGCCCAAAATGGGCGTGCTAGCTGCACTAGTACGCGAAGTAAGAAAGGAGACTTCCTACTATCCAGAGGAAAAGGGAGACTCTTAAGAGGGTCATCAGCCCGTGAACTCGCGGCGCTTCCCATCCTCCCACATAGTTTAAGGGACCAGTACGGGCCGCCAGCCCGAGCGTAGACAGTCAGGGTAGCTTCAGTTTCCATTTTCACTTTCCCTATGGGGCCCGCAGACTTGGAGCGGAGAAAGTGGCTAGGACCAGCGCCCGTGTCACCACTTCCACAGGGGCAGTGGTGTGGTGGCTAGTTGGTCTGTAAGGGCTGTACCATCCAAAACTCTACCCCACGGTTTCCACCAATGAAGCAGTCCGGGATAAAATGCAAATATACCTGGGTCATGATAAGTAACTGAAGTATTCCCGGTCCCCAGCTATCTGACCTATCTGAAAATATTCTTCGTGATTAACTGCCCTTTTCTTCTTTGAAGTAGAAAACTGGACCCTTAGAAATACATACCAGATGTGGTGGGTGGGCTAATTTGAAAACAGCTGGACATGGTGCACCTCAGGAAAGCAAAGACAAGATTCCTCCCTCCCAAGTTGTTAAAATGTGATTTGGCTCCACTCTCCTTACAAATGATACCTGTTTTCAGATAATCCAATTTTTCTAGTTTTGTAACAGCATAACTGAATTCCTCCACTTTTAGTTCAACTTAAGTCTTGATTGTATCACCTACCCCAATGCTAAGCCAGAGTCAGAGTCAAAGGACCAAAAGAGATTAATAATCCTTTTTTTTTTTAAGTTTTTTAAATGTTTATTTTTGAGAGAGAGAGAGAGAGAGACAGGGCGCGATCTGGGGAGGGGCAGAGAGAGAGGGGGACACAATCTGAAGCAGTCTCCAGGCTCTGTGCTGTGAGCACAGATCCTGACTTGGGGCTCAAACCCAGGATCATGACCTGAGCATGACCTAAGCTGAGGTCCATCGCTGCACCCCTCCATCCCTTTTTCTTTTAATATACATTTTGGTCAGGATCTCCTGGTTCTTTTTTTTTTTTTTTTAAGTTGTGTATTCATTTTGAGAGAGAAGAGAGGGAGACAGACAAAGAGAAAGCACACGTGAGTGGGGGAGTGGCAGAGAAAGGGAGAGAGAAGCCCTAGCAAGCTCTGTGCCATGAGATCATGACCTGAGCCAAAATCAAGAGTCTGAGGCGTAACCTACTGAGCCACCCAGGTGCCCCAGATTAATAAGCTTTTTAAGGGGGAAAAAACTAGTTTTTTTGTGCACATTTCAACTCAAAAACTATAAAGAGCAAAATTAAAGCACCTGACATTTGAGACTCCCAAAGACAAGCACTTGAAACAATGCACAACACTGGACTAAGCCACACTGGACTAAGCAGCAGCTTTCTGTTGATTTCCCTTTCCTCCATACGTATTATGGAGTTGACAACTGCTCAAAGGATAGTGAGTGGATTTGAGGATGTTCCACTCAATAGCCAATGGAAACCCACTGTTAAGCATCTCTTCTAATACTTCATAAACCACAGCCACATTGTCTTTGGTTACTGGCTCTGAACAGACTCCAAAATAACCCTGATGAAAATATAATATATATATTATATATATATATATATTATATATATATATATATGTATATATTTATATATATATATAATATATATATAAATATATACATATATATATATATATAATTCAGAGAGTTTAATAAAAGGGAAAGAATCTTCCTAGAGAATAAAAAAAAATAAAAACAAAATACTTCACACTTAAGCTTTCTTGACTGAAGCATACTTCAGCTTCTGTAACTGCAAAATATGTTTGGTTTAACCAACCAAATTCTGTGCTAGACCCAGGGAAAAGAGACATATATCACAGACACTAATAGGGAAGACAGAAAAATAGAAAAACAACTATAATTCAGTGTTACGTGTTTAATAAAAGCATATGCTAGGTACAAAAGTAGCCTAACTGAAGGAGTGACTAATTCTATCAGTGTTATGGGGATAATGGCATAAGAAAGGATTTAACTCAGGAATGGTGTCCATTTGATGGGGTATATGAAGCACAAGGAGAAATGTAAAAATTTTTAAAAAGCTCATGAGGTAGATATCAATAAATGACTACAAAATGCTGATTGAAACAGAAGAAATTAAAATACAAAGAGGTACAGAATTCTATCACTTTTAAAGAGGTAAGTTGAAAATGGGGTGAAGGGGTAGAGAACTCCTTTTACTCAAATCTTCAGTGACACAGAAATTGAAATAACAGCCATTTACAATTCCACTTCAGGCAAAACCACTGTTGTTATATTAGTGTATATTTCTCCGGGTTATATATTCGGAACTGACATTGTTTTGTGTAAAAATGGACTCTCCATACACTGAGGCAGTATGGGAAAATGGTTGAATGTGCAGGCTTTGGCAATCTGGTGTTGCCTGGGCTGCAATGCAGGATCTGCCACTTCCCACTTGGGAAGTTACTTCTCTTTATTTTAGTTTTCCCCTCTGCAAAATAGGTCTATAACTGTACCAACTGTCAGTGGAGATTTTAAATATCAGAGTGGACTTTTTGCGCAAAAGTGCATGGAAAAGAGCCCATAAAGCTGCTTGGTTTTTAATTGATATTTAATTTATTAGTGTTGTAAATTTTAAGCCAAACTGTTATTAAGTATGTAAACACAAATCTCAAATTCATTTATAAGTCTATCAATTTTGTGTTAAAAATTAAACACTTTGACTTGTTCTTTGATCAATGCTCAGTGAACTTTTTTTAAAAATTTTTTTTAATGTTTATTTATTACTGAAAGACAGAGAGAGTCCGAGCGTGAGCAGGAGAGGGGCAGAGGGAGAGGGAGACACAGAATCTGAAGCAGGCTCCAGGCTCTGAGCTGTCAGCACAGAGTCCCTAGCGCGGGGCTAGAACTCACAAACCGGGAGATCATGACCTGAGCTGAAGTCGGATGCTTAACAACTGAGCCACCCAGGTGCCCCTCAGTAAGCTTATTAATTTGAATATTAGACTTTTCATTTAAACACTATTTATAAGTGATAGAATTTTCTTAAGCATTACCTATTAAAGTAACAAAAGCATACAAATTCAACAAATCAAACTGTCTTACACATTTATGCTATTTATAAACTTAATTTTTAAATTCCCTTAAATTATGTAAAGTTCACACAGTGCTGTATCTGATTGTCTCAGGTACTTCATACTCCTAACAAGGCAGATTTATACCCTAAATCATCTTGGCCCATTTTCTGCCCAGTCTAGAGCACTTATAGAGTATTCCTGTTAAGAGTCTTCCTGAGCACTGAAAGGACACTGGTTAGGAGTGTGGGCTCCCAGCCAGACTGCTCTGCTACTAACTGGCTACGTGACCTTGGTTAAGTCATGTAACTTTTTGTACCTCTGCTTTATCACCTGAAAGTGGGGGTAGCAAGAGTACACAACTCTCAGAGTTGTTGTGAGCCTTACCTGAGTTAGTGCATGCAAAGCACTTAAAACAGTACCTGGCAGATAATAAGTGCTCAACAGATTTTACAGTGTTAGTGTAAATCTACTAGATCAAATTCTCTTAGGCATCTGTGCAGCATAAAAATCAAACCTATACATTAAGTCAATATCCCTTAAGCATTTAAATATTCACTATATGCCTAATTGGTCAAACCTAAGTATTTCAATTAAAAATCAATGTAATGTCAGATTTTCTCCCCAACCTGTGAGATTCTCTAAAATATATCAAATAATAGTAAATACAGAGAATATATACACAAGCAACAAGTGAGTTAAAAGTTACTACATCTTATAAATACAAGGTGTCATTAAAATGATCATAATTTCTTCAGCATGTGTATGTTATTTGGGGTTGCAATCATTACCGAGTACATTATCCAATGGAGAGGGGAACAGATTTATTTTGGCACTGTTAACCTGATGTATTCAGGGTTGTCAGTCAAAGGCTTGAGATGGGGTTATGTATGGTTTCAGGGTTATTGGTCAAAAATTCCAGATGGGGGGAGATTAGGTGGGAGAGGAAGGGGTGTACCTTCTGAGGGTTCTACCCAGTCTCCCAGTTAACAAGCTGAGCCTTTGTAATAGCTGGGACTGTCTACTATGTAGTAGGAACGCAAACTGTTTCAGATGTGATTTGTTTTTACAACCCAGGGCATCATCTATCCCTTGTAAATTTTACCTTTGCCTAATTTTTATGGTAACTACTTTCAATTTTTCCATGCTTAATTTGAGAAGATGGAGTTCTGTACTTTCGACTTGAGAGTTCAGCTAATCTCTTTGCTTATTAAAGTTAATTAAATTCAAGAGTCAGACACTTGGGGCACCTGGATGGTTCAGCTGGTTGAACATCTGACTCTTGGATTCAGCTCAGGTCACGATCTCACGGTTTGTGAGTTCAAGTCCTGCATCGGGCTCTGCGCTGACAACACAGAGCCTGATTGGGATTCTCTCTCTCTCTCTCTCTCTCTGCCCCTTCCCCACTCATGCTGTCTCTGTCTCTCCCAAAATAAGTAAATAAACTTAAAAAAAAAAAAAGAGTCAGACACTTGACCGACTGAGCCACCCAGGTGCCCTTTTACAGTAAGTGGTCAGTTTTATAGTAAGTGGTCAGTAAATACTAACTATTATCATATGGTTATTTTTTCAACTTTTTTTTCTTTAAACATTCTTTATATATTTTATTAAAATGCAAAAAGAACAGCTGTCCTTCAGTCAAAATTCAAACTTGCACTACCTTATGGTAAGACATTGTGTTAATTTCCTATTGCTGCTACAACAAATGACCATAAACTTAGGGATTTAAACACAAATTTATCATCTTACAATTGTGGAGTTCAGAAATCTAAAAAGTTCTCACTGAACTAAGATCAAGGTGTTGGCACTGGACTGCATTCCTTTCTGGGAGCTCTCAGGGGAGAATCCATTTCCCTGCCTTTTCCAGCTTCTAAAGGCCACCTGCATTCCTTGGCTTATGGTCTTTTCCTCCAGCAATAGTATCACTCTGACCTCTGCTCTTGTCAACATATTTCCTTTTCTGACTCTGACTCTCCTGCCTCCCTCTTTAAGGACCCTTGTAATTTCACTGGATTCACCTGCATGATCCAGGATAATTTCCCCATCTCAAGATCCTTAATTTAATCATATCTGCAAAGTCCCTTTTGCCACGTAAGGTAACCTATTCACAGATTTCAGGAATTAGGACATGGTTGTCTTTGGGCAGCTATTATTCTGCCTGCCACAGATACTATTCCTGAAATTACTGATGATGAAATCAAAGTTGGCATTATATATCAGCAAAGGGATGGAAAAAGATTATTTCACTGTCCTTTAAATAGACCTTGGCCAAATGCTAACAGCATTTGAAAACAAACTCTTTGGCTATTTGTTTCCTTAGAATTAGGCAAAATTAAAAAAAAAAATTTTAATGTTTATTTTTGAGAGAGAGAGAGACAGACAGAATGCGAGCAGGGAAGAGGCAGAGAGAGAGGGAGACACAGAATCCAAAGCAGGCTCCAGGCCCTGAGCTGTCAGCACTGAGCCTGACATGGGGCTCAAACTCACAAACTGGGAGATCATGACTTGAGCCAAAGTTGGACACCCAACTGACTAAGCCACTGAGGTGCCCCTAATTAGGCAAAATTTTAATTCTAAAGGGTTCTGGGGCACCTGGTGGCTCAGTCCATTAAGCATCTGACTTCAGCTCAGGTCATGATCTCGTGCTCTGTGAGTTGGAGCCCTGCGTCGGGCTCTGTGCTGACAGCTCAGAGCCTGGAGCCTGCTTTGGATTCTGTGTCTCCCTCTGTCTCTGCCCCTCCCCTACTTTCTCTCTCTCTCAAAAAGAAATTAAAAAAAAAAAAAAATTGAAAAAATACAAAAAAAATCTAAAAGGTTCTGAGTACCTTCCAGATATTCCAGGTATTATATGCTATATAAATATTTATATACAATATCATCTCATCTTTCCAGAACATGGCAACATGTTCCTAAACTGATAAAACTTGGGAAGTGCATGTGTACTTACATCCCCACACAGACCCAGACACATACACACATACAAGCTTTCCTGAGTAGCTAAAATAACTGACAAAAAGTTATGCTAAGATTCCCATGTTTCACTCATAGGAAAACCTTGGACTCACATGCAGATCCCACCACTTGACATATCATTCTATTAAGCCTATCTTATTTCCAATCTTTGACTAACTTGAAGTAGGAAATTAGAGAAGGGCAAGAAAGAAAGCTCTAGGCAGGTAATTGACAGAACCAAGAAGACTTGAGGAAACATCTCAGTCAATAATGTGCCTTGTTTATATGACCTAGTCAAATGTAATAAAATTATACTAAATATGTGCATTCAAGTAAAGAAAGGACAGTGGAAAATAAGAGGTGTTTTAAGTAGAATCTATTAGTTCTCAAACCTTTGACCAATCACTACCTCTCTGGGATTTCACTTATTTATATATATATTTTTAAAAATACACTATTTGAGGGGCGCCTGGGTGGCGCAGTCGGTTAAGCGTCCGACTTCAGCCAGGTCACGATCTCGCGGTCCGTGAGTTCGAGCCCCGCGTCAGGCTCTGGGCTGATGGCTCGGAGCCTGGAGCCTGTTTCCGATTCTGTGTCTCCCTCTCTCTCTGCCCCTCCCCCGTTCATGCTCTGTCTCTCTCTGTCCCAAAAATAAATAAAAAACGTTGAAAAAAAAAAAAATTTAAAAAAAATAAAAAAAAATTTAAAAATACACTATTTGATGTCTAGACTCTTGTCTATGATTGAATGCCATGATTTCAGGTGACAACAATGGCTTGTCACCAAGGAGACAATCAGAAGTGCTATGTATTCTGGTATGCACTTATTTTTTATAATATTTATTATGATGATAACTACTATGAATTTAACATTTTACCTCAGTTGTCTAGGCCAAGAAAAGAGTACAGGCAGGGAAATGTGTTTTAATAGTGTCAAAGGCATCACTTTTTCACAATAACTAATATTTGTTGCTTTACTATAACCAGCAGTTAATGAACATGTGCCAAGCATTGTGTTAGGTGCTAAGTCTTCATGAGCAATTAACTTATTTTCATGTTTCAGGGGACAAGTAGAGAGCAATAACTAAACTAAAACTTTAAAAATATGTTAACATTTTGGTCCAGAAGTTCTTTCCCACAAGCTGTCCAACAGAAACTTTCATGCAAGTGCTTCAAGGTATCTGTGCAAAAATGCCTACTTACGCATTGTTTGTAACAGTGAAACACTGGAAATGACCTAAACATCCATCAACAGAATGAGAAAGACCTATATATATGAACATGAAAAGATGGCAAGATATAGTACTGGATGACAAAAGAAAGTTATAAATGACAGTATGTTTTTCTTTTGTTGATATATAGATAGAAGTATGTGCAAAAAAAATCTGAAGGATACAGAGCAAAGTATTAATAACAGGCAGGATTATGGACATTTTTTTCTTTTTACATTTTTTTAAGTGACACAGACATTCACTTAAAGATAATAAACATCACACAGCACAATCAACAAAGGTAAAACAGAATAATACAAAATAAAAACAAGTGATTAAGTTAAGTAAGTTTTAGCAATGTTTTATGAGAAAGTATTGAAACTTTATTTAAAACATGGGGTGCCTGGGTGGCTCAGTCAGTTAAGCATCCAATTCTTGGTTTTGGCTCAGGTCATGATCTCATGGATTGTGAATTCAAGCCCTACATTGGGCTCTACGCTGACAATGTAGAGCCTGTTTGGGATTCTCTCTCTCTCTCTCTCTCTCTCTCTCTCTCTCTGGCCCTCCCCAACTCTATCTCTCTCTCAAAATAAATAAATAAACTTAAAAAAAAATTTAAATAACATGTTTTCCAAGCATTTAGACTAGATATGGCATTTCATCTACGGTTTTCTGACCCAGTAGCTAGAAACTGTGAACTTTCACTCAGTTACCCCTTTCTTCATTCTGGTTGCTTTCGAGTTTTCAATAAAGCTTTTCACCTGAGCTTGCTCTTTAAGAGATGAGAATTCAGAACACGGGATAATAGAAAGTGCACACATGCCAATTTGTTTACTGTGAGTCTCTCAGAGGAAATCATGTGCATCTGTCTGTTTGCTTTTCCTTGGTACCTAGAAGGTCACCTCTAAAAATAATCTTGCTCACTGTCAGAGCTTCCGTGACACAGAGGTACATGCCTCACATGCTCTCCACAGTTAGTGCCCTATGCCAGGCATATCCAGTTCCCAAAGGACTGAGACCAGAGGAGGAGGGGAAAGCAGCTGCCAGCTAAACTGTCCAGCTACTAATTTAATTTAATAATGGACACAAAGGAAGACCTTTAAAAAGACAGCACACACATTTTCTCATGGCTGTCACTCTAGATTAGTGATGTTGAGCTTTTAAATGTTTATTGGCTATTGTATTTCTTCTTTTGTGATTTTCTGAAGGAAACATTAAGAGAATTTCTCAACCAGAGCCCATGCTATGGTTATTTCACTTTGCAATGGACACTTTCGGGTTGCCTAACCAGTCTTTACCTCTTCTGGTCAGGCCCTGAAGCTCTTGATGATTGGGCAGTCTTGAGAAACTATGTTTCTATGAAACTATGCACTGGCCTCCACCCCATTCCTCTCAGGTGACCTTTTCAATACCCCATGCTGGGCTGGGACACATTGTGTGAATGAGGAAAGTGAGGAGAAAGAGACATCAGTTAGAAGTCTACTGTCCAAGTCACAAATATTGAAGGGCCAAACTAAAAGCATAGGCAGAAGAGAAATGAATAGAAAGATGGTAACTGAAGAGTTGGAATCTATGGAATTTTATAGCTGTTTGGATCTAGGGTGAAAGGAGTTCCACACATTCCAGAAGTTTCCTAGACTTGTGCTAGGACATTGGTGGTGCCATTATGGACAAGATGTCCCATACTGGACTCTGAACTCATCCTCTTCTACCTCTCCAGGCACCTCAGGGCAACAACTGTTTTGCCATCTATCTTCAGTTGTTCACTTTCATTGATTCCTTTCCATTTAATCCTATTTAATAATCTCTCATATTTAAAACACAAAACAAACAAAAACAAATCTTTCCCATTGAGAGATGGTGGGAAGAGTAGGCTACTAACAACCTCATCTTAAACATTGGGAGTCAAGAAATGCTATCTGTGATTAATGGAATGAAAAATAGAGCTTATGTAGGTTTTGAAGGTGGCCAGTGGATAGTGACATAACTACTCTGGATGACAGAGAGGTATAAGTGAACTAAATTCTCACTCAGCATAGCAGGAAGTTAACAGATCATGTTTAAGAATGATAAATCAAGAAACAGTCATTAGGAGGTTAATTAGTGATAAGGAGGTTACCATAACACAGAAGCAGTTCAAATTGGTTTCTTCTGGGCTGGCAAAAAGTGGCTCAGAGATTGTTGCTTCTTTGGATCATTTGCATGTATTTCTTTGACATGGTATTTTTTTTTTTAAGTTTGTTTATTTTTGAAAGAGAGAGAACACAGGTCGGGGAGGGGCAGAGACAGAGGGAGACACAGAACCTGAAGCAGGCTCCAGGTTCTCAGCTGTACTCACAGAGCCCGCTGCAGGGCTCGAACCCACAAGCTGTGAGATCATGACCTGAGCTGAAGTCAGACGCTTAACTGACTAAACCACCCAGGTGCCAGTGATGAGGTTTTAAAAGCTTTTTTTCCCCTTTTTTTTCAATATGGTAAAGAGAGAGGCCTTAAAAAATATCCTCCCTAAACTTACACCTCCTTATGGCTACTACTGTCTCTTCTCTTCCTTAAGATATATTCCTTAATATTAGTAGTAGTAGCCAACATTTACTGAATTATTGTGATGTGCCATGGGCTGTTAATTGCTATACTTTCATCATCTCATTTAACCTTTACAGTGAACTTAGCACAACTAGATATCTTGAAGGAGTGTTCTACGTTCACCGTCTACATTTGCTTACCATCCAAATATCAACTCACTGCAGACACTCTTAGATTGCTCTCAATAAGGGTACCCATAACCTCCTTACTGTTGAAACTAGTTATACTGTCAGCATCTTTACCTCTACTATTCTCCCTTTGCTTCCACAAAAATGTACTTTCTTGGGTTTTCCTTCTGCTTCTCTGGCTTCTTTTCAGTCTCCTTTAAGGTCTTTCTTCTCCTACTCACCTCCTAAATATCGGTATGTCTCAGTTCCTTCTTCAACCTGCTTTTCCTTTCATTTTATATTCTTTTGGAGTATTCATATACTCCTATTGCTTAAGTTACTGTTGATGAAACTCAAACCTCTGTCTCTATCCCAACAGTTCCTTCTCCTCAGCTAGAAACCGATAGACCATTGTCTATCAGACATCCTGATCTGGGTGTCCCAATGGCACCTCAACTCAACACATCTCAAGTGAAATGCATCAACATTCCTTCATACTTGTTTTTTCTTGTGTATCTCTCTTTCAATGACTCTATCACCATCCACACAGTTACCCAATATTCCAACGTTGAATATTATCCTTGATTCCTTAGCTGTCCTCCACATATTATGACATCTAATCAACAACTACCAAGTCCCATGCAGTCTCCATCCTGAATTTCTTTCCATTCCTTCTTATGTAGGGGGCCACTACCTTTATTTGCACTGTCTTCATCTCTTATCTAGACTATGACTGTGACCTGCTAACTGGTCTCCCTGCCCTCCCCTCTTGGGTTACCTCTTGAGTCCATTCTCTAGGCTGCAGACAGAGTGATTCTTTCTCCCATGCAAATCTGAACCTGCTTCTCCTCTGCTAAAAGGATTTAATGGTTTCCTGTAACCTCACCTAGATTCCAGCTGGCTTCTGCTCACCTCTGTCTCACAGTACCTCTGGTCTGGCTCCTGCCATAATTAACTGCTTGCAGCTTCCCAACTCTCTCTCCCTCATTTTCAGATATTTTCTCTCACTACTCCCTCTGCCTGAGATCATGCTTCCTGCCCTGTTCTCTTCCTTTGTAATTCCTACTAGTCCTTCTTGATGCAGCAGAGGTATTTTCTCTTTGGTAGAGGTTTTTTCTGACCCCAAAGCCCAAGTTAGGTTCCAATTCTGTGCATTACCATAGGCCTCTATTGATGGGGGAAACAAAGGCAAATGAAAAATTAAATTTCCTTACTGCCTACAGCCCATTGACAAGTCCTTGAAACAGGCAGAGTGGCCTTCCTCTAGGAACTCAGCTGCCTTGCTGATGACACTTTGCTAAGGGCAAAAGGCAAATTTAGCTTAACATTATCCTGACCTCCAGGATCCTATAAGTCTACTTTAACATATAAAAATTCCTTTGGAAACTTCCTTTATCTCTACCCCTCAAATATATGTTAGCAATTGTCCTCCAAATGTATGGCCCACTGATACAAATCTGAAGGGTCTCATGCCTGAGTTTTTACTAAAGAGTAATAAATGACCTTTTCCTAATGACAGTTAGCCCCCTCAAGACTCTGGAAACCTTGTTTCCAAATTACCTTGGAGGTTTGTGCTGTCCCTAAGCCCCTCTGAACTTGAAAGTATATAATCAGCCACTCTTCACAACCCCAGTGCAGCTCGTTCTGCCCACAGGTCCTGTCCCCGTGCTTTAATAAAACCACCTTTTTGCACCGAAGACATTTCAAGAATTCTTTCTTGGCCATTGGCTTCGAGCCCCAACACTTCAAACCACATCACCTATCATATTACTACCACACCACTGTATTTTCCTGTATCTTCTCTGTCTCTGTCACTAAACCACAAATCATTAGGGGATAGGTGGTATATTACTTATCCTGGCAGAGAACATCAATTCATTGAATGAATTATGGGAGGTGGTCCTATGGACTGGAAAGAACATGGAGTCTGGATTCAGACAGACCTAGATTTTGGTTTCTTCTTCTTCTGAGTCTTTTTCCCCCCCAGCTATAAAATGCAGATCACAGTTCCTTCCTCACAGAGTTGTTGTGAAGATTAAATGAAGCACCTACCACAGGGTATGGACACAGGAGCTTGGAATCAGTGTGTGTGTTCTTTCCCCCCTGAGAGCAACCTGGGAATTTTGTTTGAGGGGAGCAAGGATGAATTCAGAGGTGGGTCTTACAGGAGGACAGGCTAGCAGAGAGCAGTAAGTTAGGCCTGAAGTTGAAGTGGAAGCTGGTGTATAGATTTAGGAGCCATCCATTTAGGGGAATCGAGCCCAGGAGTAAATGAGACTGTGCCCTGGGGAAGGCTCAGGCCTGGGGAGCAGTAAAGAGATTTGCCTTTGCCAAAGGAGGGGGGAGGAGGAGGAGGAATGATCTGCAGGATGTTAGAAGAGAACCAGGGTGGGGAGGGAGAAGCAACAGTGTCACACACTGCAGAGAGGATGAAGAGAAGAGTGCCCCTTAGCTTGGACTTAATGAGGCCACTAATGTCCTTGGAAAGAGTGTAGATGGCTGTTTCGTGTGGTTAATCATTTGTTCTAGTACAGAGTAGAAAGAGGGGGGCCATGTGGGACTTGGAGTTCTAGAGCAAAAGCCATCTGACTGATAAGGGGGAGGGAAGAGCTGAGGATAACAGTAGCAGCAAACACTGTTCCTAAACCACAGTGTTGACTTGTGGCACATGCCAGCACCTAGATGCCAGGGCCCTGCCCCACTTCTCACCGCCACCCTCGCTAACTCCTGCCCTGCTTAAGAGTACCAAAGAGTAACCCGGCACGGGTGGCTGGAAGTGGTGGAAGCATATACAAAGCATATACAGTGAGTTTTTTTGTTTAATAACTACCATTTATTCTTTTCTGAGTGGCAGGCAGTGTGCTAAAAGTCTTGTGCACATTACCTCTCTTACTTCGTACAACAATCCTTTAAAATATTGTCATCAGTTTATTAATGAGAAAACTAAGGCTCAAAGAAGTTAACTGACTATTGGAAGTCAACCACTAAGTGATGAGCTGAGATTAAAATTGATATCTCTGACTCCAGAGCCCTTGCTCTTTATTGGCTTCAGGGTGGGTGGGGTAGAGTGGGAGAAGGCACTTGGAGAAGTTCATTTGAGAGTCAAGGGAGAGGCATCCCCAGGTTTCTGGAAAGTTAAGGAACCTGTTTTATGTACATAACTCATTTCCCTGATTCTGTTTGACTAAGTAGTGAGTTAAGTTTACACCAAAGGCTAGAATCATCTAGACCTGCATAGTCCTATAACACTCTGTGCTGATGGAATGTTCTCTGTGCTAACATGGTTGCCCCTAGCCACACAAGTCTAATCAGCATTTGAAATGCAGTTACTGTGATTGAAACACTAAGTTTTTTATTTTATTTTATTAGTTTTTTTTAAATTTAACTTTTATTTTATTTTAGTTAATTAATTAATTATTTATTTATTTATTTTGACAGAGAGAGTAAGCAGTGGAGGGGTAGAAAGCGAGAGAGAACGAATCCCAAGCAGGCTCTGTGCTGACACCACTGAAGTGGGGCTTGATCTCATGAATTGTGAGATCATGACCTGAGCTGAAGTTAAGAGTCAGATACTTAACCAAGTGAGTCACCCAGGTGCCCCCTAAGTTTACTTTAAATTTAAAAACTGATACTTGATTCAGTTATTGAAAAATTTTAAGTATATTTATGAAACTACTTTTTCAATTTAAAATTTTGTGAAATATAAATAGAATGAGCATCTGAATTGTTATTTGCTGTCCATGTAATATACATTAGATCTCAAAGACATAAAATAGATGAATGTAAAATAGCTTATTACTTTTTAATTGGCTACATGTTGAAATGACAATATTTTTGATATGTTGGCTTAAATATATATTATTTAAAATTAATTTCACTTGTTTTTAGAAAACAAATTTTAATGTGGCTACTAGAAAACATAAATTAAATGTGTGACATACATTATATCTCTTTTGGACAGCCTTGATCTAAAGGTAAGGTCCTGGTACTAAAGTTTCCATTAAGTGGAGGGGTTGAAAGCCTTTCCCCCTGCCTTTTACTACTCTAGGCCTCTCCATTCTTTCTTCCTCTCCATCCTTCTTATTCTTCTCACCCATTTAGTCTACTTATTGCTGGTGGGTCTCCTCAAGGAATAGAGCCATATAATGGGATGAGTGTTGGTCTCTGTTGCTGAAAGGTTAGATATTCAGAGGCGGTAATAATGAGACTTGCTTTGCTAAGTGGGAATCCATGCTTTTAAGTCCATATATAGATTCTGTCTCTGCCACCATGGCCACTCCATTCATGTATCCATTGTGCCAGTTCCAATGACAAAGCTTGCACCCACAATTGAGCTGACCCATCTGTAAACCAAGGTTGGACTTTTTCCTCCTTCAGCTGATTATACTGGATGCCCACTACAGCCAGAGGTATGAGCTTGAGGGAGTAACTCTAGTGCCTTCATCAGGTCCACTGTCCCAGTCAAGTTATGTGGAGATATAAGTGTAATTATCAACCTGGCAGCCAGAAGAGGAGGTGGACACAGCTCTGGAGGGGGCATCTGTTGCCTTGATGAGAGGCTTCTGCAATATCCTCCTGCACAAAGAGGGGTTGGTCACATCTATAGATTTTGAAGGTTCAGGGAAGACAGCAGAGCCAGTATCTTTGAGGATATCCATCCAGATGTTCCCATCCCATGTCTCAGGGTCCCAGGTTTTCTGAACCAGGGTATAACAGACCTACCATGGCACAGCATTCCACTGTTTTGGGGGATCCTAACTATTAGGTCCTGAGTTTGGTCCTGGGTTGCACTAGCTTTTCTACTTTATAAGCTATGAAAGAGGCCTGCTGGCTGTCATATTTAGCCATAAATGTTTGTTAGCTGCCCTCCATTTTCAATTATTCCTCTGTAGGATGTCAATGCAACTGTTTAGTATCCAGCCAATTCCACTATCCTTATGTGTAGTCTCTCCCTCCTCTGACAGCCTGCATTTAAAAAGGTTCAAATCATCTCACCCACCAGGGTATTCTCCACTGGGATGTCACTCCCAAGTCACTACTGGGAGTAACATACTATTTTTAACAATTGGGCAACCACTTTTGTCTGAGACTGTCTGTGCCCACATACCACTTAGATGGGGTCCTCCGTGCCAGCAGGGAGGTATGTGGTCCAGTCCCCAAACTGAGCTTGTCATTTTAGATCAATTCTAGTACCATCTGTGTTGATGGTTCTCTGGGCAGCAGACATCAGGCAGAGTTAGAATTGCAAGAGATTTATTGCTGGTAACATCTATTAAAGGAGTAGTCAGAGTAAATTTTTAGACCATGATGCAGGTCTGACATGTGGACAAGGAGAGGGGAAAGTAAAGAGGACTGAATAGGAAGAGCCTCAGACAGAGGTGTAGCTCTGAGAAAATCCTGGCCAGCATAGAGGGGGCCTATATTGGACAGAAATGTCCAGACATTAGTACCTATGCCATGCTTAGGCATTTACAGAGAACTTCCTGGAAAGAAAGTAGGTATGGTGTGTAGTAACTAGAAGGCAGAAGAGGGCTTCTGGGATTTTAATTATCTGTTTCTTTGTCTGGGTTTCATGTATGTGTGTTCATTTTATAAAATTTTATCAAGCTCATTTTTATGAACTTTTATGTATACATGTTATGTTTTTATTTTTAAAAAGTCATAGGTCTCTGCCTTTGGCCTCTAAAGAACTTCAATTAGAATTTTGAAACTCAGGGCACCTGGGTGGCTTAGTCGGTTAAGCATCCGACTTCAGCTCAGGTCATGATCTCACAGTTTGTGAGTTCGAGACCTGCGTCTGTGCTAACAGCTCAGAGCCTGGACCTTGCTTCAGATTCTGTGTCTCCCTCTCTCTCTGCTCTCTCACTGTCTCAAAAATAAACGTTAAAAAAAAAGAATTTTGAAACTCAAACCCTAGATGGGGATAGTTTCATACTCAAAGGACAATTTGGCAACATATCCTTCAAGTCTTACAAACATGTTAACCCATTTCAAGGAATTTTTTGTACAGAAAAGACCACACAATGTAAAGTTCTAAGTATAAAGATATTCATCATTACACTGTTTATATAGTGAACATTTGGAAGCAACCTAAGTGTCCATTAGTGCAGGATCAGCTAAATAAATTATGGTACAACAATGGAATACAATGAAACAGTTTAAAAATAATGTTGAAAACCTATATCTAATGACATAGGATTATGTTCATGATATAGCACTTGTAAATGAAAAGAGTGTCACAAAAATATGTTCAATATGATCTCTTTTACCAAAAATTTAACAAATCCACATGTTTATACTTAGAACAAGGATTAAGAATATTTTACATAAAATATTAATAGTAGTTGTCTTTGGATAATATGTTTAAAATGATTATTACTTTCTGTATGTTTTTAATGTTATGTTTTAATTTAAATGTATTTATGTTTTTAATTTTTTACAATTAAAATATAATGTTTTTCTAGTCAGAACTCTTCCCTCAAAAACCATTTAAAAATAAATAAAGTGGTCTATGTTTTTAAATAAGTAATTTAGGCCTGGGTGGCTCAGTCAGTTAAGCATCTGATTCTTGATTTCAGCTTAGATCATGATCTAACAGTTGGTGAATTCCAGCCCCACCTTTGGCTCTGCACTGACAGCATGAAGCCTGCTTGGGATTCTCTCTCTCATCCTCTCTCTGCCCCTCACCCCCCCACTCTCTCTCAAAATAAATACATAAACATTAAAAAAAAATTAATCTATTACTCAAGGTTCATATTCAGCATCTACAAAGAACAGAACTTGTGCTAAGTCTTTATGGGGATTTTTTTAAACGTTATCTATTTTTAAGTTTATTTTTGAGAGAGAGAGAGCACGTGTGCATGAGAATGCATGCAGGGGAGCTGGAGAGGGACAGAGAGAGAGGGAGAGACAGAATCCCAAATAGGCTCCATGCTGTGAGCACAGAGCCCAGTGTGGGGCTCTATTTCACAAACTGTGAGGTCATGACCTGAGCCAAAACCAAGGGTCCAGCACTTAACAGACTGAGTCACCCAGGCATCCCTAAGTTTTATTTAAGTAAACTGTACACCCAATGTTGGGCTCAAACTCATGACCCCAAGACAAAGAGTAGCAAGCCCTTCCAACTGAGCCAGCCAGGCACCTTTTCTGGTTTCTTTTGTTAAAGGAGTCTAAGAGAGTGTCTTTTACTTTGAGAGTTTATACTCTTCTTAAGGATATAAGACACACAGAATTAGTCAATGTATAATCAACAGCCAGGTTATGAAATCCTTTATGGTAATCCTTTATCTGTGTACACCCAGAGTCTTTCATGTCACTGGGAATATGACATTGGAGTGCCTTCTATATTAGTCAACCAAATGAAGGATGAAACAATGAATAATAAATTCATTTAAAAATGAATGCTATATGAGTACAAGGCATTTGAGACCAGGGAGTAGTATGGGATGGCTACAGAACTGGCAATATTATTCATAATGTAATTATATTTTAGTTATAATCTATAAGGTGATAACTCCTGAGTCCTTACCTCCTGCCCTACCTCTTTCCTGGGTTTCAGACAAACATTTACAGCAGCAAACTTGATGTTGACACATGGATGTTCCAAAGGCACCTGCAACAAAACATTCAAAACTGAACTCATTTTTTTTACTAACTCTGTTCCTCCTTCTCTAGCTGCTAATACCATCCAGACCAGAATCTTAGAAGTCATCCTAGACTTCATCCTCTCCCTCAATCTTCACATTCAATTTGTTACTAAAATGCTGTCACTTCTGTTTCTTCAGTTGCTTTGGAATTTTATTTTTCTTCCTCTCTGATTTCCTTCCTTCCGGCCACTCTTCCTTACCATCCACCTCCCTTGTCATTGTCAAACTGATTTTTCTAAAATACACATTTAATCACCCTTCTGTTTTCCTTAAGACTGTCTCATAGCTCTCCTCACTGCTGGACGATAAAACCCATACTCCTTGGTTAGCCTGACTTACAATGTCTTCCATCATCTGCTTCTGCCAACCTTGCATTCCTCCCTACAAGTAAGCTGGAAGGTCCTGGTGATGGAAACTGTATTCTCCTCTTCTTCATCATTCCTGTGCCTCACAGTTTAGGGAGCCTAATAAAGCTTTCCTAAATGGATGAATGAGGAGATAAGACCTGAAATGGGCTTTGCAGATTGGGCTGTGTAGATAAAATATAGATAGAAGATGGGGATCCTTCAAACAATTCTTGGGCTACTAAGTTGAGCTATTAGTAGAGATTCCTTGTCATTAATTTTTGTACCTCCAAGACCTGCCACATAGGTCTCACATATGTTGAGACACATAGTAGGTATTCAATATATATTGGATTAATTAACAAATTAATGAAGAGTATTATGTATTTAGCCACAAAGCAATATTTCTTTTGGAAAATGTAATGCTCAATTAATTACAGAGCAAAGTATTTGGAGAAGAGATGAAAACTCCATTAATTCTTTGTGAGGAGGCTACAATGCTGGCCGGATACCCAAGCAAACAGACCAGGCCTCAGGCCAGTTTAATCAAGCAAGTAAATTTCTTATTGACCAGAATATGGACCTGATGTTACAGAAGACACCTGTCTTCCTAAGGTCAGCAGCTCTAGCATTAGTTTATTAACTGTAACCAGATCTGGCTACAGAGCCTGCCAAAACGGGGATATCCCAAGGTGTTGTTACTGGATGCTAATTTTGGATAAAGACACCCTAGAGGCTTTAAGTCTTTAAAAATGAAGACTGTATGCTCTAATAAGGCATAAATATTATTGGAGTTTCTATTTCCAGTGAATAGTGAAACTCATATTTTTTGTAGCTGGGATATGTAATGAACATGCTGGCATTTTAATACTTATATTGAGTTTCATAAGTCAAATATTTAAAAGGTCCTAGAAACTTGTTTGCAAAGTAGTGTTATGAAAAATGTTTCTGGTGCAACACAGTCACTCCCTTCGGAGAACTCACAAGTAAATTTAGTTAGTTTAAGCTTCTGCCAGCATGATGGTGGCCCAGAGAATAACAAGGATATCTCCAGTTGCCAGTTCCCCTTATCTGCTTCTCCTGATGCCTAATTTGGAGAAACTCCATTTTGCTGCAGGTTCAAGTCTCTGGGCTATCTTACTCCTGGACTTTTCTGCAACTGTTTATTCTCTGGACCTTTCAAGGAAACTCAATGGTTCATGATATAGAGCCTTTCACTCAAAATATGAAAGGGGAAGCTGGTTAAAGTATCAATGGTCAAGACTTTGTAAAGCTTTTTTTTCCCTTGAGTCGAAGAGTATTAACTGACCTTGTCGATTAGATGAGGAGATTAAAACTTAATAATAATCTTGACTAGTCTTCCATCATTAAGCTGGAATGTTGCTAAATGCTTTCTACTACCATGCCAACATGAAATGGCTTTTCTTGCTCCCAGTTTAGCTAGAAACCTCAACAAATAAAGCTTAAATTTTAAAATGAGATGATTTTCTTTGACCCTCTGGGACAGAGAGTGGATAAATGAAAAGGAAGAAAGCCAACTTATTCATCCCAGTCACCCAGTCATTCATCCAAGAGGTTTGGTGCTTTAGGGAAGGATTTCCCTAGAGATGAAAGGACGTCATATACAGTTTTCTAAAAAAATTAATAAGGCAATTTGATTTTTAATACTTCTGCAGTCTCGGTGTAGTGACTTTTTATAGCCCTGAGCTGTATGTTTAAATGCACTTCAAAATGTCAACGTGGGCCTCTACACATCCCCCCTTCCTGCTGTTTCCAAAATGGTTTCTTTCTTAATTATCTGCAGACTTACAACTTCATTTGAAAACAACTTGAAAGGCTCCTGATTAGCTGCAAGCAAAGCTGATCACCTGGTGCCTTCTTAAATATAGGAGCAAATGCAGCCTGGTTGGAGTTTGTTACCCACGAATATTCATGGAAGGCAGGATTGCCTAGTGGTTAAGAGCACTAGCTCTGGATTCTGGTAAGCTGTGTTTGAGCCCTGCGTCTGTTCCTCACTAGCTACAAGACTTGTGCAAGTTATTTAAACTCTCATCAGTGAAAGGGGGACAATAATAGCACCTACTGAGCATAATGCTGTGCGTGGCACAATAGTAAGTGCTCAGTAACTCTTATTAACAAAAAGAAAATAAGCATCAGCAGAGCAGAACATATACCAACGAGACTTTGTACTAGGTCCTGAGGATACAATAATGTGTAAGATATGTGTTGCATCTTTCCCAGGCTTTTTGGAGAAAAAGGATATATACATACATATGTTTATTAGACATATATAATAAGTTGAGGTGTCAGAGCTAAGAGTGAGTGAAAGAAGATTTGTTGAGGAAGAAAGACAGGTGCTTGACCTTGGAGGAACAGCAGGATCCAGATATACTGACTACAATGTTGGGGGCATTCTCAAGTCCATCACAACTGCATCAATTACTCTTCTTGTCAACTTCATTGAACATTTTAGGTACCTCAATGACTAAGAATTCATGGGGCAGGGAAGTAGGGGGACTTAAAAAGTCATTGGCTTTTTCTGAATGTTTTCAGTTTGGTAATTTGAAAACAAAGATCTGTTGCTAGTTGAAAAATACTTCTTTTCCTTAAGTAAATGAAATATTTTGTCAAATGTAGAAAAGAAATAATTCTCTGCCACAACAAAATGAAAAATTATGTATGTGCCATATGTACTTATCTTTCTTAGGAGATAACATAAACAGGTATGATCCTTGATCTGAAGATACAATAAAAACTCGGAACCATCTAAATATATATATAGTTTAATAAATCATGCTTAAGGAAAGGGGAAATGTGATAGTGAACTTGACTAGGGTGGTGGCAATGAAGAGGGGAAGAAGTGTATAGGTTCAAGATCTTGATAGACAATCTATTTTAGGCATGATGTACAGTAAGGAGAACATGCTAGCAGATATTTTCCAAAAGACTCTTCTCTAGAGATAATAGAGCTATTTGGTGCTCTCTTGTAAACAGAAACTTTATCAAAAGATAGTAAAATAAGGGTGACTGGGTGGCTCAGTTGGTTAAGCAACTGATTCTTGATTTCGGCTCAGGTCATGATCTCACAGTTCATGGGCTCGAGCCCTGCGTCGGGCTCCATGCTGATGGTGTGGAGCCTGCTTGGGATTGTCTCTCCCTTTCTCTCTGCCCCTCCCCTGCTCACACACACTCTCTCTCTCTCTCAAAATAAATAAATAAACTAAAATAATAATAATAATAATAATAATAACAATAATAATAATAATAAAAAGAAAAATATAGTAAAATAATATCCAAACATTGACATGTTAGGGATAGAACTATTGGAATGTCTCTCCTGGAACATCTTTAATTCTTTAGTTCATTAAAATTTGTTACATTTCCTATTTTATGCCATGCAATATGTATTAGATAATGCATATGTGGTTGAGAACAAAATAGATATGTTCCCTTCTCTCATGGAGCTGGAGGAATATAGACCATAAACAGATAAGCAAATAAGCCATATAATTATACATTCATCCATTTATGCATCCAGGAACTAATTATTGAGCACATATTATGTATTGGGAGAATATTTTGCTTTCTCAGGATACAATGATGAACAAAAGTAGCTGTCCCTATCTTCATGGAGCCTACATTCTGAGGGAGACAGCTTACTCAGAGTCACACTAAAAAAGATAAAGTTGTAACTATATAAGAGCTATGAAGGAATATACAATAAGGAAATATGACTTCACAAGAAGGTCAGAGGAAGCTTCCCTAAGGAAGTGAAGAATGAGGTGCCTAGGTGGCTCAGTTGTTAAGCATCTGACTTCGGCTCAGGTCATGATCTCGCGGTCCGTGAGTTCGAGGCCCGCGTCAGGCTCTGTGCCGACAGCTTGGAGCCTGCTTCAGATTCTGTGTCTCCCTCTCTCAGCTCCTCCCCTGCTCGTGCTCTGTCTCTCTCTCTCTCTGTCAAAAATAAATAAACATAAAAAAAAAAAACAAACATGAGCCCTGCTTCTCTCCCCACCCCCCCAACCCCCTGTCTCTCCCTCTGCCCCTCCTGGGTTCTCTCTCTCTCTCTCTCTGCCTCTCACTCACTTGTGCTCTCTCTCTCAAAAAAAAAAAAAAAAAAAAAAAAAAAAGGAAGTGAAGAATGGATGAAGAACTGAAGGGTAAGGAGGGCTAAGTTGGCAAAAGGAAGGAGAGCATCCGTGACAGAGGGAAGAGCATGTGGCTAAAGCCGTAGTATGTCTTAGAGGCCAAGAACCAGTGAGTGTGGCTCAAAGAGGAAGAATAACCCCCCAAGAAGACAGAGAAGGAGCAAACTCAGAGTATTGGTCATGGAAGCCATGGGGAGACAGTGTTTCAAAAAGGAGGCCATGGCCAAGAGTCAAATGCTGCTGAGAGGTCAAGAAATATGAGAACTGAAAATATCCCTTGGATTTCACAACATGCAGGTCACTGGTGAGCCCAGAGGAATGATGGGCCAGAAGCCAGAATGGAATGATTTGAGAGTGAGTGGAAGGTGAGGAATTGTAGGGAGCGAGAGTATAGATTAGGAATTGCATTTGGTCACGTGTAATAGAGCCTGATGACAGTTGCTTAACTAAATTAGGCTATTTCCCTCATATAACAAAAAAGACAGAGGGAGATAGTTAAGGCTGGTGCAGTGACTCCATGATGTCATCAATGTCCTAGAGTCCTTCTTTATGCTCTATCATCTCCAGTATATGGTTTTTTCCCCATTGTGCATGTAAGACAGCTGCTAACTCTTAAGCCAGTGTTTCAGATAGGAAGAAGAAAGAAATATCAAGGGGAAAGGTCTGGTACCTATACCAGGAAAGCAAAAATTTTCTGTAAATCCTCAGCTGACTTCAGCTTACTTATCATTAGCTAGAACTGTGTCATATGGCCTCTCCTAGCTATAAGGGCAGCTAGGAAATGTAGCTCTTTAGTTTGAGTCATTACCGTTCCTAACAGAATCAGTTTCTGTAGAAAACACGGGAGATGGATATTGAGAAGTCACCCATAGCAGCTACACAGCATGTACAATCACATGTTGAGAAAGTGTGTCCACAAGGGAAGGAGATTATAACATGACAGCTAGAGGGGAATGTGGGATTGAGTGACCTTTTTATTTTTTATTATTGAGAGAGAGAGAGCATGAGCAGGGAAAGGGGAAGAGGGAGACAGAGAATCTCAGGCTCCACGCTTAGTGAGGAGCCCAACATGGGCTCAATCCCATGACTCTGGGGCTATGACCTGAACCAAAATCAAGAGTCAGATGCTCAACCAACTGAGCCACCCAGGTGCCCCTTGAGTGACCTTTTTAAAAAATTGGGGATGACTTGGGGCACCTGGGTGGCTCAGTCAGTTAAGTGTCTGACTTTGGCTCAGGTCATGATCTCATGGTTCGTGAGTTTGAGCCCTGCATCGGGCTCTGCCCTGACAACTCAGAGCCTGGAGCCTGCTTTGGATTCTGTGTGTCCTCTCTCTCTGCCCCTCCCCCACTCACACTCTGTCTCTCTCTCTCTCTCTTGCTCTCAAAAATAAAATAACATTAAAAAAAATTTTTTTTAATTGGGGATGACTTGAATGTATTTAAAACCTGATAAGAAGGGTCTAATCGGGAGAAAGAGAGAATGTTTGAACATACAAGGATATAAAAGGATAACTGACAATGTAATGTTCCTTAGAAAGAAAGAGGGAATGAAATCTAAACAAAGAGGGATTAACATTAAAGACGAATAAGGATAGGCTCTCTGTTGTAACGAAAGGAAGGAGGAAAGTAGGCTTATATGTTTTATATTTTAAAAAATGGGGCTTCTATTACCTCTATCATGTAGGAGGTGAGGTTTGCTATTGCCAATGAGGGTAGATGGGAGTGATCAGAGCTTTGAGAAGTTTGAGATGTTGACGTCTGAAATGACTGTTGTGGGCAAAACTGATTCAAATATAAAGGGCACAAATAAATTGCTATCAGGAATGCTGTTCTCATGTGCCTTTCCCAGGAATATACTAGAGAATGACATTCAGATAATCAAAGTGACTATAAAAACATCAAGATAAGGTCTGGTGCTAAGTATTAAATAGTCAATTACTGGGGCACCTGGTGGCTCAGTCAGCTAAGCATCTGACTTTGGCCCAGGTCATGATCTTACAGTTGGTGAGCTTGAGCCCCACATGAGGCTCTCTGTTGTCAGCACAGAGCCCACTTCAAATCCTCTGTCTCCTTCTCTCTCTGCCCCTCCACCCCTCTCTCAAAAATAAACATTAAAGGGGCGCCTGGGTGGCTCGGTTGGTTAAGTGTCCAACTTCGGCTCAGGTCATGATCTCGCCGTCCGTGAGTTCGAGCCCCGCGGCGGGCTCTGTGCTGACAGCTCAGAGCCTGGAGCCTGTTTCAGATTCTGTGTCTCCCTCTCTCTGTGACCCTCCCCCATTCATGCTCTGTCTCTCTCTGTCTCAAAAATAAATAAACGTTTAAAAAAAAAAAAACATTAAAAATAAATAAATAGTTACTTCTAGAACTACCCACACCCATGCCCATACCAGCTGAATACCCTCCCATCCCCATCATTAACATGAACATCATTAATTCAACAAATACTTAGTGAATATCCTCTACAAGACAGATACTTATTTGTGTCATGCAGCATGCTAGGATAGGTTGGGGTATGTGGGAAACAAAGCCTGGGAGAAGACAGCAGCAGGAAAGCAATTAATAGAAAAGGTGGACCCTCTCTTAGCTGGAGAGATGTATAGAAGTCTTAACACCTAAGCCCAGGGATAGTGGCTAAACTCCACTCACACAATGGCATGCAAGGAGAGGTGCTCTGATCTAAGGGGTAAAACAGGAGTGGGGACATCTGATTTTGGGAGCTCTGGGCAATTGTCATGATGCTAGAGGCAAGCCTGGACTCAGATCAGTTGGAATTGAGGGTGCCTAGAAGAGCAATCCTGCTGTGGAGATGTCGGGTGCAAAGTTAGAGGGCAGAACAAGGTTTCAGCAGGCCTGCTTCCCACTTAGCTGGTTCCTCAAAATGTTAAGTCTCAGGAAGCTGCAGGCACCTAGATGTTAGATACCCAAAAGTACAGGAGCCTGATAGGTTGACACAAGAAAACTGCACCTGAATAATGCTGCTCTTGTCAAGAACTAGGTTGTCCTGGGGCGCCTGGGTGGCGCAGTCGGTTAAGCGTCCAACTTCAGCCAGGTCACGATCTCGCGGTCTGTGAGTTCGAGCCCCGCGTCAGGCTCTGGGCTGATGGCTCGGAGCCTGGAGCCTGTTTCCGATTCTGTGTCTCCCTCTCTCTCTGCCCCTCCCCCGTTCATGCTCTGTCTCTCTCTGTCCCAAAAATAAATAAAAAACGTTGAAAAAAAAAAAATTAAAAAAAAAAAAAAAAAAAGAACTAGGTTGTCCTGCATACATGGTCTATCTTAGAATGCCTAGTGCAATAGAAAAAAATATTTCTATGTGTATATTCTACTTACCACTATGAATATTTCTATATTCTACTTACCACCATGGAGAGAATATATCATATTCAATGGGGCAGATAGATAATAATCATCATCACTGGGGCGCCTGGGTGGTTCAGTAGGTTAAATGTCTGACTCCTGCTTTCAGTTCAGGTCATGATCTCACAGTTCACGGGTTCAAGCCCCACATCGGGCTCCTCTCTGATGGTGCAGAACCTGCCTGGGATTCTCTCTCTCTCTCTCTCTCTCTCTCTGCCCCTCGCCTACTCATGTTCTCCCTCTCCTCTCTCTCAAAATAAACTTTTAAAAAATAATAATAACCACCATTTATTGTACATGCTATATGCCAGACACTGTTCTAGACACTTAATGAGCTGTATCTCATTTTATCCTCACAACAACCCTCTGAGTTAGCTATTATTGCTCCCATTTAGAGAAAAGGAAATTGAGCTTGATCTCGTAAGTTTAAGTTATTTGCCCAAGATCACATGGCTATAATTGGCCAAGCCAGGATTCTAGCCCATGTGTGACTCCAGATCTACCATTTTACCGTAACTGTTAGATCACACTGTTCCAGTACAGTGCTGAACCCTTATTAAGTGTCACTTAGATAATGAATGGATTGGTTTGTTTTTTAGTAAGCAAAACTGAGATCACAGCCCATTTCTTAGGATCTGTTACTAAAATGACAAGACCATGCTGCCCTTTATCTATCAGCTTCAGTGACATTGGCCACTGGCTATTTTCAAAGTAAATAAGAATATCTGACATTTACATTGTGGTATAAACCCTATAAAATTTTTTTCTCAAACTTATCACATATATCATGAGCACTGAAGCCCATACATATACACAGAAAAATGAATGCAAAACACGTAATAAATACAAATTCGATTTGTGGTAAAGGCCAGACACTCGTTGTAGTATTCAATTTTTCTATAACCTGTCACTTAAAGCTTTATTTTTACTTCTACAGAAATAAAACAGTGATTTGGTTTTTCCATACTTTCATTTGTTTGTTTGTTTGTTTATCACTTCTATAATGGAAATTTTCAAAGATACACAAAAGTAGGGAGAACAGAACCTCTGAGTATCATTCAGCTTCAACAATGATCATTTTCTCAGTAAGTCTGATGACATAATTTCTGATGGAGTTATCTCTTAAATCCTTTCTGATATAATTACTACTTAATTCAGATATTATCTTGGTGTTTCCATATCATTGGCATAATTATTGCCATATACTAATTAACCATGGCTGTTACATAGGACATTTGATATACTATTAAATGCTACTGTTTAAGTTAGCTCACTATAGCCCACAAAGTACTTCTGTTTTACCTGGAAATATGATAATTATGAGTTTTAAGTTTTGCCTAATATTGGGTTTGAAAATGAACCTATTTGGTATCTGTTGCCCCCATTGGGTTGGTCCATATTTAACCACACTGACCATCCAATTTTAACCCTCTTTCTGTTAACACTGAAACAGAGAAGAAATTTATCCTCTGCAAAAATAATCAGAACAGAAAATGCAGCTGCTGGAATAATGACAGTGTGCATAATAATGTAATTCACAGCTATTTGTAGTGGGCCCATTCAGATAAATTATCTGATGCTTGTAATCCCACAAATTTGACGCTAGTGTGGGCCAGGTGACTTTCCTGGTTCTGATCTTTAGCCGGCCTTTTTCATGACATGACAAAGTGGATCAGGTAAAACAGCATGAATATTCGACCCAAATCTATCCTACTACTGGATAAAACAAGTAAAAACAGCAAGCACAAAACTACACTTAACTCTTTGTATTCTTAATTTTTCTGTTTTTAATATCTTTTTTATTATTTTTATCTTCTCAGTTAAATTGGTAGATGTCAAATCCTTAATAATCTGGAATTGGTTTAATAAAACCTGATAGTGCTATTTGCTCCTACCCTTCCTTTTTTTTTTTTTTTTTTTGGTGGTCACTTACTCTAGTAACTATAAT
Organism: Panthera pardus; assembly: GCF_024362965.1. Taxonomy (NCBI): domain Eukaryota; kingdom Metazoa; phylum Chordata; class Mammalia; order Carnivora; family Felidae; genus Panthera; species Panthera pardus. The sequence goes on from NW_026526821.1 coordinate 79,152,403, forward strand.
TTTATAACTCAGATTTCTGAGTTATATTTCAAACTACTTGGTGAATTAATTGTTTTAATCCAGAAGTAGGCTTCACACCTAGTGCAGAGCCCAATGCAGGGCCTCCACTCATGATCCTGAGATCAAGACCTGAGGTGAGATCAAGAGTCAGACACTTAGCTGACTGAGCCACCCAAGCGCCCCTATAATTAACATATTTTTTAAGATCTTATTTTTAAGTAATCTCTACACCCAAAGTTGGGCTCAAACTCACAACCCCAAGGTCAAGAGTCTCATACTCTATCAACTGAGCCAACCAGCCACCCCTACAATTAACATTTTAAATTATTTTCTTATAATTGTTTCTTTTAGATATTTGAATCTTGACAGGTATTCACCTTCCTAATAAAAATACTGTTTAACATTTGGGTTTTTTTTTAAATTTTTAACGTTTATTTATTTTTGAGAGACAGAGAGAGACAGAGTGTGAGTGGGCAAGGGGCATAGACAGAGGGAGACACAGAATCTGAAGCAGGCTTCAGGCTCTGGGCTTGAACTTATAAACCACGAGATCATGACCTGAGTCGAAGTCAAATGACACACCGACTGAGTCACCCAGGCACCCCAACATTTGGTATATTTTTAATTAAAAATAACTATATCCCGGGGCACCTGGGTGGCTCAGTCAGTTAAGCGTCTGACTTTGGCTCAGGTGATGATCTCATGGTTCATGAGTTCAAGCCCTGCATCAGGCTCTGTGCTGACAGCTCGAAGTCTGGAGCCTGCTTCCTATTCTGTGTCTTCCTCTCTCTCTCTGCCCCTCCACCACTCACGCTTCTCTCTCTCAAAAATAAATAAACATTTAAAAAAATAGATAAATAAAATAAAATCACCTTTAAAAAGATAATAACTCTATCCTATTTATGAGAGACACCCTTAAAACAACATATCAAAGAAATGTCAAAAATAAAGGAATTGAAAAAGATTCACTAGGAAAATGCCAATGAAAAGTGGATATAGCACTGTCATAATCACTATTCTACTTGGAGATTATTCCATACAGCACTATACTATTATAAATATATAACTGTTCTATGTGCTAAGCAATCTGAAGAAAAAAAGGTAATAGTGATACCTTCCTAAACCCATCCTTGCCTATCCCCCACTCCATAGCCTATAGGATCTTCCACAACTCCACAGACATATCCCTTCATGCTTCTCCTTCAAAATCTAACACTGAATAAAACCAACTACACTTGTAACTGGAGCTCAACCAACTTTAAAGTCAACAACCTTGATCTTCCCCCAAGCCCAGTGAGATCCTCTGCCCCGAACTGGCCCCTTGGAAGCCTGACCACGTCAGATTCTATTACAGGCCCAAGCTCAGGCTGAACCTGCAGCCAGTGAGAGGTTTCCCATGCTCCTAAGTCTCCATCCAATTATGTGGAGACCTCCAGACCCCGACCTCCAGTCATACCACAGGGGCTCTGAGCTTTTCCTCCTCCGTGTATCATTTAAGTGCTGGCCTAACTGTGATAGTCCTCCCTCCTCTTCAATCCCAAAAAATTACATTTACACCCCAGGTTTATTCCTCCCAAATTCATATTACACTGATGTTACATTCTTATTCTGCTCTCCAAACTTGGGTTACCACCTCTAGTTGTTTTTTGCTTTTTGTTTTTTTAATCTTGACTATCATCCACAGCAAAACAAAACAAAACAAAACAAAACAAAACAAAACAAAACACCAAAAACATTTTATATTGTGACAAGGTGCATACAAAAGTTTTTCCTAAATAATACTTAGTTCCTTACCACATGGCAATACAATCTGATATTTTCTTTTTTATTCTAGTAAAAAAAATCAGCCACTAAACTGATTTCACTAACCACTAATAGGCCAAGACCCTCAGTTTGAAAACCCTTGATCTAAAGAGCCCCCAAGACTCTTTTGGCATCTTATTTATCAGAACCAGGTCAGATAACATGAAGGCATCTTTAAAACAATCACTGTCTAAGTTCTTGGATTTTCTAAGAATCCTTTTCCATTGAACAACAATCTCCAAGATATAAAAGAGGTACTTTAGTTGTTGGAATTGGTAGAGGTTATTTAAAGCCTTCTAGAAAATATTCACAATCTGAAATCTTGTTAAAGAGCACAGGATTGAAAGTCGGGAAACCTGAGTCCTTCTCTCACCCTGCCACTCAATGTTAGGAAGTAAATCACTCAGCCTCTCTGAACCAACAGGTCTTGATCATGTAAATCCAATGATATATAAACGCTATAAATCTAATGATTCATTCACTCATTCATTTGCTCATTCATTTGACAAATGCTTCATTAAGTATGTGCCAGATAGGTCTCTCACTACTCATCTGACAATTCAAACTGGGAGGGCCAATGTTATAAATTCATCACACATCACATGTGATCATATGCCAGGGTTCTTTCTCATCAAATTTATGCTTCATCAGGCACCACAGGGGAATGAGCTGCTTTATATAAGCACATTACTCAGAAAAATGATGCTCATTTATATAAACCACTTAATAAAAATCTCTCTAAAATGTAATAAAAAGTTATATTGTACCTAATTTCCTTAATGGCTTAATGAGTTAACTCCAATAGTAAGGAGCTTCATTTTAAGATTTATGAGTTCTTATACTAGTTAAATTTGAGATGTCAAAAAATGTAATTTTTGCTCTAATTCCATTTTCTTTGGTTCCCCCCCACCACTTTTTAACTCTTTTAGTTCCAATGTCACAATAGTAGGTGAGTTGGCACAATCAGTGGCTAGAGTATTACTAAAAGCCAGTCACTCAACTGTACATAAGTGATTGTACTACATTAAATATCACACAAAATCCAAATTAAATGTATCCCTAAATCCCCAATTCAGTATATAAATTTCCACAGCCATTCTAATGCCCCATGATGTAAGGGAAAGTGTGATGGAAGAGGAGTTAGAAGAAAAAAGCATCTTAACTGATAGCTCATTTTACAAAAGCACATGGCCATGTGAACACATCATTAGGGACCCCACACCCAAGGCTTTGGAAGGGAGTTGTACAACTCAAGGGGCCTGCAACTTGAGCTTCACTAGTTCATGGTAAATCTGCTTCTACAAATATTAATTATTGAGTGAATATGGTAAGCTTATTATGAGCATGACTCTGGTTCAATGGGTGTTTGATTTTTAACTTCACTTACTAGTTTATGACTGAGAGGAGATTAATTTCTCTGTGCTTTTTTTTTAATCTGTGAAAAGGGATAATAATATCTAACACATAGGGCCCTTCTGAGTTACTGAAAGATAAAATGTATAAAGCACATAGTTTGGTGCCTGGCAGATGATTAATGCAAATAAGTAAGACCAATACTTATGTTATGTGATAATGACGGTGAGGATGATGACAGTGCTATATTGAATAGGACAAGGCAATCAGAGGATAATGAGAGGTATAATGCTTTTTGATCCTATAATGTTCTGCAAACAACAGGGATTTTAAAAATTCCTTTGGTTGATTTGGTTTTAGTTTCCAAAGCCTTTCAAAATTCTGCAATAAAATTTCCTATTCTACATCCCTCTATAAAACCTTTGTTTTTTGCATAACTAAAGGTTATAGCAGCAAGGACAAGTTTAGGATGGAAGGAACATTCTGCCATACACTTCTTGGCTCCATTTATGGTCACTCCCTCACTCTTTTATCAGTTTACCAGTGTTTGGAAATGGCTAAATGCTAGGCTCACACATTTAGGAGCATTAGGAGCCTCCAAAATGCTTGTTCATTGATTCAAAGACTTCCCAAGCCCTCCTCTACCAGAAGTTCTTTAGAAGAGAAAGATGCAAATATATATACTTATCTATATGGAACACTTGTAACTCATATACATATATATAAAGTAGTATATACATATGTGTATCTACACACACACCCATACATATCTAAATGTATTTCAGTGTCTAGTGGATAAGTAAGTTTAGTGTTTTGAGAAGGTGAAAAAGTGATATTTATTACAAATGTTCTAGAAGTAGAGATGAAAATCTCTGCTTTGGGGAAAAGTTGTCAAAATGGAACCTGCAAAATGTAAACCACAAGCAAGAATCCATCTACTATTCCTGGAGACAACTGCGAAGCCAAGTACAGGCAATTGTACAGCATTTGAAAATCTAAAATGTTAAGTCTTTCCTTCAGGGACACAAATTGGGAGTATTATTGGCAGGACTACATGCTTTCTGAGTAAGAGAGCTGTTTTTGATTTTTATTTTTCTAATTGCCTATGTAGACTGGAATGTCCCTGAAAGTGATGGTTCTTTCAAGAGGTATTGTATTTTTGTTAAAGCATTTGCCCATGGGAAATTTTAAGACTACACTGTAGGAAGGCTAACATGCAGGTCTGAACTTCTCTTTCCCCCACGCTAGAAGAAAAGCTGTGAAAAGGACTTAAGAGTGTGGAAATAACAGAAAATGTATATATTAGCCTCTGCCTCCGGTTCCTAGCACAGAGCTTCTAAAACTTTTGCCTTGTAATTTCCTAAGTGATAGGAGTATCTTTTGTTCTAATAAGGCAATGGTTGGTGGGCTCCAGATGGGGGCTGGTCACCAGAAAAACCAAGCCATGATTAGAAACTTAGAACTTTCAGCGCCCCCCCGCCCCCATCCTCTAGGAAGAGGAGGCTGGAAATAGAGTTAATGATCATTCATGCCTACATGATGAAGCCTCCATAAAAGTCCCAAAAGTATGAGGTCCAAAGAGCTTCCAGCTTGCTGAACACAAGGAGGACTGAGGATGGAGGTACTGGGAGGGTGGCACCTGGCAAGGACATGGAAACTCCGTGTCCCTCCCCCTATACCTTGTCTTTGGCATCTCTTCCATCTGGATGTTAATCTGTATCCTTTATCACTTCCTTTTAGAATAAACTGGTAAAGGTAAATTAGGTATTTCTCTGAGTTCTGTGAGTCATTCTAGCAAATTATCAAACCGAAGGAATATGACATGAGATTCAGAGATGATCAGTCAGAAGTACAAATGACAACCGGGAACTGAGATTGGCATCTGAAGGGGGGGTGGTCAGTCTTGTGGGGCTGAGCCCTTACCCTATGGGATCTGACATTAACTTCAAGTAGTGTCATATTTGAGTTAAATTATGGGATACTCAGCAGGTGTCAGAGAATTGCCTGATGTGTGGGAAACCCACACATCTGGTGTCAGAAGTGAAGTGTGGTAGTAGAGTGCGAGCAGAGGAAAAACAGAGAGAATTTTTCCCATACAGAGTAGTTTGGCCCAGTGTTGTATGAACTACATGGCAGATTGGGGTAGGGGGTGTCCCCAGTAGCATTATTCAAGACACAGTTATCAGCTTTGGAAGTAGTCTGTCATTCATAGTGATTGCTTTATCCTGACCATATGGAGTCAGACCACACCTTGGAATATCCAAAATATATAAAGAACTCTTAAAACTCAATAATAAGTAAACAAACAACACAAAAAATTTTCAAATGGGCAAAAGACCTGAAAAGACACTTCACAGAGAAGATCTAAAGCTGGCAAATAAGCACACTGAAAATATACTCTACATCATTCACTATTAGGGAAATATCCAGGAAAATCACAGTGATTCTGCTACCCTTATTAGAATGGCTAAGATATAAAGCTGGCCGTACTAAGAATCAGCAAGAACATATGGATCAACTAGAACTTTCATACATTGCTAGTGGGAACACAATATGATACAATTGATGTGGGAAACAAAGGCAGAAGGAAATGGCAGATAGAATTACATTTCCTTATAACCTGCAGCCCATTGACAAATACTTCAGGCTGGCAAAGTAAAAGGTTTCTCCCAGAACTCCCTACATCTTAATATTAAAACAACCTTCGCTTGACAATACCTAGGCTTCCAAGTATCCTCTGAGTCTTCTTTAGCATATGAAAATCTCATTGGAAATTTCCCCTGGACTTTACCTCCCCCAACTCCCAAATATATAACCAGTCTCTCCACAGGGTCAGGGGCAGCCCTTCCTGCCCATGGGTCCTGTCCCTGTGCTTTAATAAAATCACCTTTTTGCACCAAGGACGACTTCAAGAATTCTTTCTTGGCCATCAGCTCCAGACCTCACAAACCCCACAATCACCCCCCAACATCTCATCACAATCATTGGAAAACTTGGCAATTTCTTAAAAATTAACTATAAACCTATCATCTGACCCAGCCATTCTACTTCCAGGTATTTACCCAAGAGAGATGAAAGTACAGGATCATACAAAGAATTATATGCAGATCTTCACAGCAGCATTGTAATAATAGCCCCTAAACTAGAAACAATCCAAAATGTCTCAACAGTAGAATGGATAAGGAAATTGCAACATATACACAAAATGGAATACAACAGTAGTAAAAAGGAAAAAATTACTGATACACACAAAAAAACATGGATGGATCCCAAAACAACTACAGTTGAGTGAAAAAAGCCAGACAAAAAGGAGTACATATTATATGATTCCATTTATAGAAAGTTATAGAAAATGCAAACAGAAATGCAGACAGAAATTAGTGGTTAAGGATGGCAATGAGAGCAGGGGGGAGGAATTACAAAGAAGCATGAGGAAACTTTTTGAGGGTGATGGGTCTGCTCATTATCTTGATTTGGTGATGGTTTCTCAGGCTATACATAAATTAAAACATATCAAATTGTACACTTTAAATATGAACCTTTATTGTATGTCAATCTCTGACATTAAAGGTGTTAGAAGCAGTGTATTTTCAACTTAATGTGCTTAAAAAAATTTTTTTTGAAGCACAACATATATAGTATTCACTTCTTCTTAGCCAGATCCTATAAAAAGGCCCACAGTCACTCCAATACCACCATAGACAGGGAGAGTATAATGGAGCGAAAGTAGTAGTAGAAACAGACAGAAATCTGAAATGATCGCAGTTAAAACACTTACAACTTTTACCAAAACATACACCCATTTGAATGCACTGCTAGGGCTTCTCCCAGGGCCTTGGAAGAAGCCACTTTGGAAGCAAGGGACTGATGAAAATAACAAGCCTTCCTAACAACTGCTCCTTGGATTTGGGGCAGGTGGGGAGGAGCATGTGAATTCAGCAAAGGAATAGACTCCCCAGTTCCATGGGCTCAGAGGTGTGGTTTGGATATTTAGGTGCATGGCCTTGTTCTGAGGTCACAAGCTAGTGAAGCCTGAGGACATATCAATTACTCAAGGAATGGGGCAAGTTTTGGAAGGTCAGTGGCACCATCCTCTGGAGTTTATGATCAGCCAGCGCAGACCTTCATAGTCGCTCAGGAGATATATTCGTGTGCTTAGGCACAAGGGTGTAAGACAAGACTCACAGATTCTATTACTGTGCTGCTGCTGCTGCTGCTGCTGCTGCTGCTGCTGCTGCTGCTTCTATTTGCTGATTTGTGACCTGAGGCAGATCATATAATCTCTGGGTATTGGTTTCAACACTAGTAAAATAGAATAACAAGAATTACCTATTTGTGGGGTATACTGAGATCTTCCCACAGAAATCATTTTTATCCTTGTTCTGAAATCTTGCTGATCGCTGGTATTGTCTAAAGTTCCTTTTGCAGTTGGAAGAAACAGAAACAGGGAAGTGAAGGAGAATTAGATAGCATAGGCAGGTACCCCCGGTGGGGCAGCACTTCACAGGGTTGGGACTACTGATGTACTCTCCTCACTACAAGGAGACCTCACTGAGCCTTAGAAGGAGCCTGTGCTGGTGAAGTCCTGAAACATAATCCTCATTTGCTTCAAATTAAATCTACCTCTGTCTAGAGGCTTTTTATTACATTTCCCCCCGCCTTGTTGTTTTTTTTTTAGTTTATTTATTTTGAGAGCAAGAGAGTGTGCATATGCATAAGCAAAGGACAGGCAGAGAGAGAGGGAGAGAGAATATCAAGCAGGCTCCACACTGTCAGCACAGAGCCCAATGTGGGGCTCAAACTCACGAACCGTAAGATCATGATCTGAGCCGAAACCAAGAGTCAGATGCTTAACCAACTAAGACACCCAGCATTCAGAGCATTGGACTCTTGATTTTGGCTCAGGATATGATCTCATGGTTTCCAAGTTTGAGTCCCAAGACGGGCTCTGAGTGGACAGGATGGAGCCTGCTTCAGATTCTCTCTCTCCCTCACTCTCTGCCCCTGCCCCCACCCAAAATAAATAAATAAACATTTTTTTAAAAAATTCAAATCAGGGGTACCTGGGTGGCTCAGTTGGTTAAGCATCAGACTTAAGCTCAGGTCATGGTCTCCCAGTTCGTGAGTTTGAGCCCCACAGTAGACAGAGACCACTTTGGCTTCTCTGTCCCCCTCTCTCTCTGCCCCTCCCCCACTTGTGTTTTTCTCTCTCTCTCAAAAATATATAAACATTAAAAAATAATAAAATAAGGGGCACCTGGGTGCATCAATTGGTTGAGCGGCCGACTTTGGCTCAGGTCATGATCTCACAGTTTGTGGGTTCAAGCCCCACATTGGGCTCTGTGCTGACAGCTCAGAGCCTGGAGCCTGCTTCGGATTCTGTATCTCCCTCTCTCTCTGCCCCTCTTCCATTCCTGCTCTCTCTCTCTCTCTCTCTCTCTCTCTCTCTTTCTCTCTCTCTCAAAATAAAACAAACATTTAAAAAATTTTTAAATAAAATAAAATAAAAAATTCAAATCAGAGGTAACTTTTGTTATCACTCTGTACTAAACAGTTAACACACATTATTTAATCTTCAAAACAACACTAGAGGTCAATTTTAATATTTCCATTTTATAGAGAAGGCTTAGAGAAGTTACTTACCCAAAGTCACACAAATGACATTACTATGATAATAATGGCAAGTAAAGTCTGACAGTTTTTCATTATTTTGTGTATAGATACAACACCTTCAGTAATTATTTTATATTGGCATTATTTGAAAATAGCTCAGCAAGGATTCTAAATAGGCTGTTGAACAGGAATCATCTTGTTTTGAAAACAACTTCTGTATATTTTTATAGCATTTATCACAAAGTGTTTTCATTGGATTTTGCCCATATTCTCTGAGGCAAGCAAGCAGACATTCTAGAAAAGGAAAATGAGGCATAGCACATGGTCTCTATGTTGCAACCTCTGTTGCTCTCTGACCCGTGTGCTTCCATGTCTGGGCCCCAGACTTGAATAAAAATCCTTTGAGGGATGGGGTTCTGCCTATATCCTTTTTATAGCCTAGTGCCAGCACTGTGGGAACTCCATAAACATTTTAGACAGTTTTATTGAAGTATAAATGACTTTAATAAACTGTACATATTTAAAGTGTTAAGTTTTGCCATATGTACACATCTGTGAGACTAAAACTACAATCAAGATATTCAATATATTGAATATATCCATCACTCCTGAAAGTTTCCATGAGCATTTATGAATGAACAAAACCCAATTCTTTAGACTCCTAGCCTGGTGCTCCTCTTATACTTGATAAAAGTCTATGCTTTAATATGTTATCTGTGCCTGTTTATGCTGTTGTAAATTTATGGAAAAGAACATAATTGAAGATAAAACATTTTATTTGTAGAAGCCTAGAACATATACTGCATGCAGCATATATGGAGTCTGCCATTTGGGAATTAGATCACCCTGCCTGCTTCCTGATGAATTACCAACTCACCGTCCTTCCAGAGACCTTGCCCTGGTCCTGCTCTTAGGTCCTAGGAGGATCCAGGTTTGTTGTTTTTATAATTACTTCCCTTTTTGCTTTCTGCTTAGACAGTTCTAAGCAGTACCCTTGCCCAATTTGTTGTCTCAATTTCTGTTTATCTGCTGAGAGTGGTGGTGAAACTCCTGGGCTCCTGAGCCAGACTGCCTGGGTTCAAATGCCAATTCTACTACCTATAAGCTAGGGCTTTGGGCAGGTTACCTCTCTGCATAGAGCCTGGTAGCTTAGCAGTAAATTTTTGGTGTTACATAGAACTATTTTCTCTGAAAACTGGCCTATATACTATTCAGCCCACATGGCAGAAATATCCAAAACTCCTGCCTCACAAGATCCCGCCTTCCTCCCACCTGTAGTTTTTACATCTGTACCTTTTAGGCAACTAGTCCATTAAGAGAGAGAGAGAGAGAGAGAGAGAGAGAGAGAGAGAGAGAGAGAGAGAGAGACTAATCCCTTAAAAGCAGCATTCTTTGTTTTTTAATGTTTATTTATTTATTTTGAGAGAGAGAGAGAGAGAGAGAGAGAGAGCGAGCGAGCAGGGGAAGGGCACAGAGAGAGGGAAGGGCAAAATCCCAAGCAGGCTCTGCACTGTCAGTAGGGAGCCTCATGTGGGGCTCAAACTCACGAACAGTGAGATCATGTCCTGAGCCAAAACCAAGAATCAGACATTTAACCAACTGAACCACCCAGGCGCCCCTAAAAGCAGCATTCTAACCAATAAAATAATGGTCTAATTTAGAAAGTAATTAGTAAAATTTGTTTTACTTCTCTATTTCTCTCTGGAACCAAGGACAGTTTTGTTTTGTTTTGTTTTGTTGTTTTGTTTTGTTCTTAGAGAAAGGGAGAGCATCTTAAGCCAGCTCCACACCCAGCACAGAGCCCAACATGGGGCTCTATCTCATAAACCTGAGATCATGACCTGAAACGAAATCAAGAGTCAGATGCTAAACCAAATGAGTCACCCAGGCATCCCAAGGAATATTTTAAGGTTAATCTACATTAAAGGTGGTTTTTTGTTTTTTGGGTTTTTGTTTTCGTTTTTTTTTTTTTTTTTTTCGGGTTTTTTTTTTTTTTTTTGTTTGTTTTTGCCAAATATATATTTGTCTGAAGGACAAACTCAGTTCTTATTTCATTCTTCCTATCAGTAGCAGTTGACTTATTTGGTTGTTCTCTTCTTCCTAAAACACTTTCTTCACTTGGTCTCCAAGATACCCCTCTCCCTTGGTTCTCCTCCTACCCCAGTGGCCATTCCTTCTCTGCATTCTTTGTTAAGTTCTCCTTTATCTTCCAATCTCCAAAAATTGGAGTGTCCAGGTCTTATTCCACAGACCTCTTCTCTTCCCTATCTACATATACTCACTCATTAGAGTTCTCACCCAGACCCTGACTTTAAATATCTATATGCTACTGCCTCCCAAATTCATATATCTAGCCTGACTCCTACCCAAATTCCAGACATGTTTACCTATCCAATAGGCTATATAACATCTCCACTGGGATGTCTACAGGCATCTCAAAAAGCCCAAACCTAAACTGTTCATTTTCTGCCATATATTGCTCTTCTTTCATAAAAGTAGTAACACCATTCTCCCACTTGCTCAGGCCCAAACCTTGGAATCATTCTTGACTTCTCTCCTCTCACATCCCACATCCAATCTATCAGAATATCCAATTAGCTGGACCCACAAAACTTATTCACAATCAAACTATTTCTTATTACCTCCTCCTCTGCCACCTTAGTCCAAACCCCCATAATCTCATACTCCCCTCACTCAATTTTTTTACAGTGAAGTGATACTTTTAAAACATAAATTAGATCATGTTACTTTTCTGCTTAAAACTCTTCCATAGCTTAGGGGTGCCTGGATGGCTCGGTGATTTCTGACTGCTGATTTCGGCTCAGGTCATGATCTCACATTTTGTGAGATCAAGTCCCTCATTGGGCTCCATGTGAAACCTGCTTGGGATTCTCTCTCTCTCTCCCTCTTTCTCTGCCCTTCCCTTGCTCTCTCTCTCTCTCTGTCTCAAAATAATAAAAACAAAACAAAACAAACTCTTCCATAGCTTCCCATTTTACTCAGAATGAGAAGTCCTTAATTATGACCTACAAGACCCTGTATGATCTGTCTCTACAACCACCATCTCTATCAACTCTCTGATTTCATTTCCCCTTGCTCTCTTCCTTGCTCACCCCACTCTATCCACCAGTGTCCCTACACCAAGCATACTCTCAGGGCCTTCACACTTCTAATAGTTTCCAGATATTCATATGTAATTCTCTTATTTCCTTTATCAGCTAGGCCTTTCCTAACTATCCCATATAAAATACATCCTCTCATCTCTTTCAATCCTCTAACCTAATTTATATTGATAGCATTGAAAAAACACTTTATTTTGAATCAATTATGGATTTACAGGCAGTTGTAAGAAATAATACAGACAGATTCTGTTTACCCCTTACTCAGTTCCCCCCAATGGTCACATTTTACAAAACTATAGTACAATATCACAACTAGGATACTGACATTGATACAGTTCAGATACGGAACATTTCCAGTTCCATCACCACAGAGCTTCCTGTTACTCTTTTATATCTTTTATAGCCACACCCACCTCCCTCCAACCTCCACCCCCTCTGTAACCCCTGGCAACCACTAATCTGTTCTCCATTTCTATAGTTTTGTTATTTCAAGAATGTTATATAAATGGAATTATACAGTATTAACCTTTTGGGATTGCCTTTTTCTACTCAGCATAATTCTCTGGAGATTCATCCAAGTTGTTGTGTCATAACATTTTTTTTTACCACCCGACATATACATTTATTTGCTTATTTGGCTAAGTTCCCTGACAAGAGGGAATCCATTTTGTACACTATACTTATAATGTAGACATGGCAATAAATATTTGTTGAATAAATGAAGCCCAAACTCTTTAACATGGCTCATAAAACCCCCAAGTGAAGCATGTTTACTTTTCCAACCTCATCTGTCATTTCCATGATCCCCCTACTCTGCCACCCCACTCCAATACAGATATGCTAGTGAATAGTGCCATTTAGACACACTAAACATCTCGCCTACACACTCTGGTTTTATCATATTTGCTGTTTAGAACAGTGGTTCTCAAACTTTGGTGGGCTTGAGACCACTTGGATGGGCAGGCTTATTAAAACACAGATTGATAGGCTCCACCCCCAGAGTTTTTGATTCAGTAGATCTGTGATAGGGCCCAGGAATCTGCATTTCTGACAAGTTCTCAGGTGATGTTGATGTTGCTGGTCCATGAACCAACCACACTTAGAAAATCACTGTCAGAACATTTTTTATTTCCCTCCCCCATTCACCTGCCTAATTTCTTACTCAGCCTTCAGTCCTTCCCTCTCCCCAGAACATGGGGTTCCATGGCACACTGTACTTACCCTTTCACATCACTTATCTCATGATACTGTAATGTCCTATTGATGTGTGCTTCTCTGCCACCAGACTACATCCTCAGTATCTAGCACAGTCTGACACAGAGTAGGCACTCAATGTATATGATGACTGAATAGGTTCCTTAATTCGGGTACTTTAAAAGACTCAACTGAAACAATTATCTTCACAGTCAGGATATTTAGAGGGAAGGGAGTCTATGTACTAGAAATAAAAACATCAAGGATCCCTTCATTGATAGGCCTAAGGAAAAATACAGCAACTTTTTATGTTAAGATTTTCTAGGCACTGTTAGTGAAATTCTTTTCAACCAAAGCACCACACACTGAAGTAATGACTGAAGACAAAGCTTAAGAATGCAAGTCAAGATACTTAACCCATTACTTTTTCAATAATTACTTCAAAGTCTGTATTTTGTCCTTCTAAAAGTGTACTCCTTTGCCTTTAGACTAAACATCCTAAACCACAGGACTATCTAACATAGCCAGGACTTCAAAGAACTCTTTAATTGACCCCCAGAGCTGGCCAGATGTTGAAATCTGAACATATCTGCTTACACAGGTCTATAAGCCATTATCTAAAATTCCAAAATCTGGGGCACCTGGGTGGCTCAGTCGGTTGGGCAGCTGACTACAGCTCTCAGGTCATGATCAGGTCTGTGAGTTCTAGCCCTGCATCGGGCTCTGTGCTGACAGCTCAGAGCCTGGAGCCTGCTTCCAATTCTGTGTCTCCCTCTCTCTCTGCCCCTTCCCTGCTTGTTCTCTGTCTCTCTCTCATTCTCAAAAATAATAAACATTAAAAAATAAAATAAAATAAAATTCCAAAATCTAAAAAAGCTTTAGAAACCTAAAGTTTTTCATAAGGCTGAGTCAAACTCATTTGGCAGCAAATCTGACCTGAACATATATATGGATATTATATAGGTTATATAGCCTTTATTTATCCTGCTTAGGGTTCATACTAATGTATTTTTGTTACATGACTATTAATATGTTTGATTATAAGATGCTGCTCCAGACCGTGCTGAGGTGTTACAGAAAATATGGTATGTGCATTATACTCCTGTCTAAAGTCTTAACAATTCTGAGTTCTGAAACACATCTGGCCAAAGGTTTTGGATAAAGGATAATATGCCTATATTAAGAGTGAGATATCAATTTCTCTTAATCTTTATTTTGTTGTCTACTGTATTCAAAATATTTACCCAGGGGCGCCTGGGTGGCTCAGTTAAGCGTCCGACTTCGGCTCTGGTCATGATCTCACGGTCCATTCGAGCCTCGTGTCGGGCTCTGTGCTGACAGCTCAGAGCCTGGAGCCTGCTTCAGATTCTGTGTCTCCCTCTCTCTCTGACCCTCCCCCGTTCATGCTGTGTCTCTCTCTGTCTCAAAAATAAATAAACATCAAAAAAAAATTTTTTTCTAAAAAAACAAAATATATACCCAGATAATGCCCTCTATTGTCTTATTATTTTATATCTGAGAAATTGGTCTTATTAAAAATAGATTTCCTCATTTTGTTTTCATATCAGCTAGATGTTGAAAACTCAATGTTTCTATTCATATATGAGACTTTCTTTTCAAAACAGGTTACAGAAAATTCTATACTTCTTTGGGATCCCTGTGGCTCATTTCCAACAGATGAATCATCATCATCCTCACATGAATCATCAGCAGAACAAATGAAAGCAGAGAACAGATATATCTAGTAGGAAACATTATTTTAATAGATAAAACATTATTTTAAAAGAATAATTCACATTTACAAACCATTGACATTTAGCAGTCTCAGTTGATGAAAGCAGAATTTTTTTTAAGTTTATTTAGAGAGTGTGTGTGAGCAGAGGAGGGGCAGAGAGAAAGGGAGAGAGAGAGAATCCCAACCAGGCTATACAGGGCTCCAACCCATGAGCCATGAGATTATGACCTGAGCTGAAGTCGGATGCTTCACTGACTGAGCCACCAAGGCGCCCCAATGGAAGTAGAATTTTTATAGATTAAGATGTAGGGGCACCTGGATGGCTCAGTCAGCTAAGTGAAACTCTTGGGATCAGGTCATGATCTCATGGTAGGTACATGAGTTTGAGCCTCACTTCGGGCTCTCTGTCAGCACAAAGCCAACTTCAGATCCTATTTCCCTCTCTCTGCCCTTCCTCCACTCGTGAGCACACTCCCTCTCTCAAATATAATAAACATTTTTTTAAAAAAGATATAAAGGGAAAAAAAAGATATAAAGGGGACAACAATGAACAGATTATCATTGTAAAGAGCAAAAAACAACAAAAATATATTTAGGAATGAACTGAACAAGAAATGTAAAGGATTTATGTAAAGAAAATGCTACTGGGAAACCAAAAGAAAATGGGTAAATTGAAAATGGGCATGTTTTTAGATGGCATACTTGGTTTCAAAAGTAAGGGAAGTCATTCAGGTGAGCTCAAACTGAAAGAGAAGTTTATTTAAAGGAAGAGAGGTAACTGGTATAGATCCCCAAGAACAGAAAAGGCAGTATGTAAGGCCTTAGTAGGAGCAAACCAGGACCTGGAAAGCTCCAGAATCCCAGGCAGCTACCCCTCCACCCTCTTCTGGGCTTCTTAACTCTGCTTCTTTTCTGACTGCCTCTCCACAAGCCTGCTTTGTCTGCACTACCTACTTACTTGTGGGTCAAACATCTCTCCCTGCTTTGCCCTTGTGTCATCACTTTCTAGGTCAAGAGCTTAAGTAAGACTATTTACTAATTTCTGGGAGAAACAATCTGATTGGACCAGCTTTTCTACCTACCCTCTAGTCCAATCAGCTATGGCAGAGGAGGGGAGGATCAAGAAGGTATCTACTCATTAAAAGAAGATAAAGATGCATATTGGGACATGGGGGAGTGGTACAGGCAAGTTGAATGGCATGTCCATTATAGATGAGCAGATTCCATATTGTGGAGAGACAATATAACATAGAGGTAAAGAAAATAGCCTCCAGGGGCACCTGGGTGGCTCAATCAATTAAGCTTCCAACTCTTGGTCTCAGTTCAGGTCATGATCTCACAGCTCCTGAATTTGAGCCCCATGTCAGGCTCTGTGCTGACAGCTCAGAGCCTGGAGCCTGCTTTGGATTCTGTCTCTCTCTCTCTCTCTCTCTCTCTGCCCCTCCCCTGCTTTCTCTCTCCCTCTCTCTCTCAAAAATAAACATTAAAAAAAAAAAAAAAAAAAGAGTACAGCCTCTGGGGCCAAAATTGCCTGAGTTTGACCTTTGACTTTGTCATCTATTAGTTTCCTGACCTTCAACAAGTTATTTACACATGAGTTTCCTCATCTATAAAATGAGGGTGACAATAATAGAGTTGAGAAGATTAAATGACTAACACAAACAAAGCACTCAGTAAAAACTATAGAATTATTTTTATAAAGATGTCCATTTTCCCTAAATTAATCTATGAAATTAATGAAATTCCAATAAAAATCACAACTCTTTGAATTTGACAAAATAAATTTAAAGTTACTATGAAAGAAACAATATATCTATGGCAAGGATGACAAGGTAGAATGGGAAGAATACACAGATTGCTGCAAGTTATTGGTAATGTTCGAGCTCTGAGGTTGGCAGTTTGCTTCATGTTTTTTTTTTTCAACGTTTTTTTTTTTATTTTTTTTATTTTTGGGACAGAGAGAGACAGAGCATGAACAGGGGAGGGGCAGAGAGAGAGGGAGACACAGAATCGGAAACAGGCTCCAGGCTCCGAGCCATCAGCCCAGCGCCTGACACGGGGCCCAGAGCCTGACGCGGGGCTCGAACTCACAGACCGCGAGATCGTGACCTGGCTGAAGTCGGACGCTTAACCGACTGCGCCACCCAGGCGCCCCGCTTCATGTTTTTTTAACTTACATATATTACAAAATTTTCTTTTATATGTATTAGATTTTATCAAATAGATTTATAAGAGACAGTTCTTAAGTAAATACTCTGAAAAAGAAGTCTATTAAGCAGGAATTTACCCTACCAGAAATATAAAAACAATTAAAAAATATATTAAAACAATAATATTGCTGTCCAGTTAACAAATAAATCAATGGAACAGAAAATAAAGTACATTTGGAAATTTAGTGCTGTACATAAGTACAATTTTAAATCTATAGGGTAGATTGAGTATTCAATAAATGGTGTGTGGGCAACCAGCAAGTCATGGAGAAAAAAAAAAATCAAACTAGATCCTTCCCTTCCTCCTCATAAATAAACTTTAGATGGATTAAATATTGAAAAAAATGTTAAGGGTACCTAAAAATGCTAGAAAAAAATACACAGGTAAGCCTGACATCAAAGCTAGAAACAGAGGCAAAAACTAAATATATGCCTACATAAAAATGAAAAACTTCCCAACAATTCCATCACCTTAAACTTCTATTCATTTGCACTTACTTATGGTTTCTGATTCTGATTAATTCTACATAAACCGAGTTTTTACACAGTACAAAATTGTATAATTTTATAGTATATACTTTATATAACTTACCACATAGTGTATTTTTTCTTGTACTCCTAATTATTTTTAAATTTAGCCTACAAATCATGTCAAGAGAGTCCATTCTCCTCCACTTTGCTTCCCTCTCTCCCTTTTAAATGACGTTCTTTGAATATTCTGACCATTTGTCCCTTGAACAACACAGGGGTTGGAGACAGGGACCCCTCCCAAGTGGAAAATCCACACATAACTTTTAACTCCCCCAAAGCTTTTTTAAAATTTTATTTTAGAGACAGAGAGACCACAAGCAGGGGAGGGGCAAAGGGAGAGAGAGAGAATTTTTTTTAAGTTTATTTATTTTGAGAGAGAGAGAGAGAGTGCACAAGCAAGGGAAAGGCAGAGAGAGAATCCCAAGCAGGCACAGCCCTGTTAGTGCAGAGCTGGATGCCAGGCTTGATCTCAGGAACCATGAGATCATGACCTGAGCCTGAACCAAAATCAAGAGTCGGAGGCTCAATCGACTGAGCCATCCAGGTGCCCCTCCCCAAAACTTTATTAATAGTCTAAGTTGACTGCCCTCACTCACAACATAAACTGTCGATTAACACATATTTTGTATGTTACATGTATTATATATAGTATTCTTACAGTAAAGTAAACCAGAGAAAAATATTAAGAAAATCATAAGGAAAATACATTTATGATACAGTACTACATTATTGAAAAAAAAATCCACAGATAAGTGGACCAATGCAATTCAAATCTGTGTTGTTCAAGGGGGATCAACTGTATCTTTTCTGAAGTGAATTTTAGTATCATTTTCATGAGATGTATAAAGTATATTTTTGTTGTATTTTAATTTAAACTGTAAGTATATTAATAACTTACAGATGAATTGTATTCTTTGCTATCTTAGTCCATCTGGCATCATATATACTTCCTTTTTGTGAGACATTTCTTTTTTTCCTTCGGCAAATGAACACAGGCCACGTTAAAACATGAATTAAGGAATGGTAACAATATTTATAATTATATTTCAGATACGTTAATACTGCTGATATACAAAAAGCACTTGTAACTTGTTAAATGTAAATATTTTAATTTTAAAATAGGCAGAAGTAATTTACTGGCAATTCACAAAAATAGAGCCAATAAATATATAAATGATGTTCAGTTTTACACTTAGTCAACAAAATGCAAATTAAAACAAGAAGACAAAGATGATAAAAATGTTCAAAAGGTGATAAAGATCTCAAAGATTAACAATACTGAAGATTAGCAAGAAGATGAAGACACAGGTGTCATTTACATACTCTTGTCGGTGGAAAAGTAATAAATACATTGCCAGGGGAGAGTCTGGTAACATCATCTAGAGTCTTATAAGTGTGCATTCCCTTTGATCCAGTAATTATATTTCTATGAGTTTATTGTAAGGAAATAATCAGGGGTATGTAAAGATTTATGTACGCGAATAATCATTTAGTATTGTTTGTACACGTGAAAAACTGTAGAAGTCCAAGAATTTAGGGACTGGCTGAACAAATTTGTACACGTAAAATCATTAAATGCCATTACATCCCCACAGAATTAAAAATGATTATCTATTTAAATTTACCTGGAAAGATAGACACTTTTGGGACACCGTAACACGCTCACATTTTTCTATTAAAAACAAAAAATAGGGGCGCCTGGGTGGCTCAGTTGGTTAAGTGTCTGACTTCTGCTTAGGTCATGATCTCAGGATTCACAGGTTCGAGCCCTGCGTCCAGCTCTGAGCTCACAGCTCAGAGCCTGGAGCCTTCTTATTTTGTCTCCTGCTCTCTCTGCCCCTACCCCACTCACGCTCTCTCAAAAATAAATAAACATTAAAAAAAAATTTTTTTAAACAAAAAAAACACTTTATGTGTATATGTGAAAAGTCTCCAAGTTTACATAGCAGTGTGTTAATACTGTTATTTCTGAGTGGCGAGATGGTGGGTGAGTTTAACTTTCTTTTATAAACGTTTATGTACTTACTATCAGTTTTGCAGGGAGCAGGCACTTTTTGAAAGCAGTTTTCTTCTTACAATCATAAAATACAAAGAAACTATTGATTTGAGGGGAGAAAACGGGCTAGGACCTGCAGGGGCGGGGCACGCTGAAGTGGCTCCCGAACGTTGGAGCCTCGCCCTGCTGCTCCCCCGCAGCACGCAGACCGGAAACACGCCACGGGGGAACTGGGGAATTCTGGGTAGCGCGCGGATGTGCATTACCTCACGAGGAGAACTTACCATTTGAAAGAAGAACTAATGCCTCATTCGTTTAACACAACATCTGCTACTAACTTAAGCCCAGCCAAGAGGCGTTTCATTATCCTGAGATGCGAGTGGGGGAAGCCTGGAGAGTGTAAGGGGTTTTCTTGACAATGAAAAACCCTACATCACTCCCCACCCTTCCTCCACCACCCACTTTCCCTCCCTTGGGAGAGGCTTTGAGGCCGCCCCTGGAAAGGGCGTCTCTAGGGGCGATGACTGAAAGACACTAAGCGAAGGGAATGTCCGCTAGCGGGCTATTGTATTCGAAAGCCGCCCTTAAAGGACAGACGCGCGCGGACCTGGGGGCGTAGAGGCTGGGCACTTTCTGATTGGCTGGCGGCTTCTACGGCCGGGCGCGCGCGGGCAGAACGGGCGGGGTCCCGCGCGTGCGTGCTGGCCTGTCTCCCTCCTATGCTTTTGGGGGCGACTGTCTGGGAACTGAGTGGTGGGAGGCCCTTGAGTTGGAAGCGGGTTAATCTTCCTCGCACCCGTAGTTAGCAGGCTGCATAAGTCAACTGACGCTTTCCCTTGAGGCTGGAGCCACGCCGGACGCGGGACTGCGGAGAAGGGGAGGCGAGGGCCGGGCAGAAAGGTCGCGTCAGCGGCGGGCAGTTGCCTGGATAGCCGAGGGCTGGCAAGGCGGGAGGTTAGAGACCGACTGCACGGAACAACACTGCTAGAGACCTCTCCGGACATCGAAACTAAGGGAGACTTTTGGGTGGGGAGGCCCGGGAGATGAACAGGCCCACGCCCCAGTACTCGCGTGGGAACCAGATAGACTTGACTTGGGATGGAAGTTGATAACCAGTTTTTGAAAGAATGTAATTCAAAATGAATGGTCGTTGGGCTTGCGGTATCAGGACATTTAGGTAGAAATGTTGATGGGAGCTCCTGTAAGGCAATTTTTGTGAATTAGTCTGTAGGAAATGGGTCCCTGATTTGTGTTGCAAAATTCATTCTGTCCTATCTGGCTGATTATCTAACATTCTGGTGATTAGTTAGTAGCTTTACTGTAAGAGTCTAATGATTCAGTCCCAGAGAGTGGACAAGAAATCACACAAGTTTTAGGAGGGTAATACCTCCGCCAGAGGTCTGGAAACCAGCTAAGGCTTCCAGATCAAAGATTTCTAGACCATCTGGTGAATGATGTTAAAAGGAAAAATTAAGAGTTTGCTCTTCTGTGAAACTCGAGGTTTAAGTACCTGTCTTTTTTTCTTTAAAGTCTTTTTATTTTGAGACAGACAGAGTGTGAGCGGGGGAGGGGCAGGGAGAGGGAGAATCCCCGGAGGGCTATGGCAGTCTGTGCTCAGAGCCAGGTTCCGGGCACCCACAAAACCATGAGATCATGACTAGAGCTGAAATCCAGAGTTGGATGCTTAATCCACTGAGCCACAGAGGCGCCCCCAATACCTGTTTATCTTAAACACAAATTGCATAATTAAGTGATAGAAACTGTATGGTAGATTGTATTGCCCATTGGTTAATATTTTTTATAATTTTAAAATTATTTTAATCTATAGATATCAGAGAGCCTTTTACTATTCTTAGAATACTGTTTATTTTTTATTCTTGGAATATTTTAAATGAAATGAAATTTTCATTTCAAAGATTGCAAAAGTTTGGAGCTCCTGAGTGGCTCAGTCGGTTAAGCTCCTTGATTTCGCCTCAAGTCATGATCTCACGGTTTGTGGGTTTGAGCCCCATGTTGGGCTCTGGGCTGATGGTGTGGCGCCTGCTTGGGATTCTATGTCTCTGTCTCTGTCTACTCCTCCCCGTGTACATGCGTGCACTCTCACAAAAATAAATAAACACTAAAAAATTTAAAAAGAACTTAAACTTTTTTTTTAAAGCAAAGATTGCAAAAGCTTGAATATAATCACACATTTATTTTAAGGGAAATGACAAATTTTAACATTTCAAGGTTTTTTAAATAAAAAATTTTGAAAAAGGTTAATAGATATTAATTTAGGCACATGTTAGAAAATGCAGATAAATTGGGGCACCTGGGTGGCTCAGTCAGTTTAATTGATTTTGGCTCAGGTCATGATCTCACAGTTCCTTGGACTGAGCCCCAAGTGAGGCTCTGTGCTGACAGTGCCAAGCCTACTTGGGATTCTCTCTCTCCCTCCCTCTTTTCCCCTACCCTGCTTGTATACATTCATTCTCTCTCTCTCTCTCCCTCTCTCTCTCAAAAAAATAAACATTAAAAAAAGAAAATACAAATAAATCAAAAGGGGGGGTGGAATCCATTAATCTCACTATCCAGAGTTAACTGCTGTCAATATTTTAATGTTATCTTTCTGTTGCTTTTTCCTATCATATATTACAAATATAGAATCACTAAACAGTATATTTAGAAATCAACCTGTGACTTTATCTAAAGCTTATGACTACAAAGGACTTTCCCTTTGTTAGATATTTCTGTATTATTTGGATTATTATAATGAGCAAACATTTCTAATCAGAAAAAAACAAAGATTCAGTACTCTGACTTTATCTGCAGGGTATATGTTCAAGACCCCCAGTAGATGCCTGGTGATAGTACCAAACCCTGTATGCACTTTTTCCCAAGCATATATAGCCGACGTAAAATTTAATTTATAAATTAGGTACAGCAGGAGATTAATACTAAGTAATAATAGGGACCCCTGGTGTCTCAGTTAAGCGTCTGACATCAGCTCAGGTCATGATCTCACAGTTCCTGAGTTCGAGCCCTCCATCAGGCTTTGTGCTGACAGCTCAGAGCCTGGAGCCTGCTTCAGATTGTGTCTCCCTCTCTCTGCCCCTCTTTCACTCACACTCTGTTCTCTCTCGAAAGTAAAACATTAAGAAAAATTTTAATACTAGGTAATAATAAAATAGAACAATTATAAAGATATACTGTAATAAAAGTTATGTGAATATTGGTCTCAAAATACTGTACTCACCCTTCTTGTGAAGATGTGAAATAAAATGCCTATGTGATGAGAGGAAGTGAAGTGAATGATATTTGCATTGTGATGTGGCGCTAGGCTTTTGACCTTCTGACTATATATCAGGAAAAGCATCATCTGCTTCAGGACTGAGGTTGAGCTCAGTAACTGAAACTTTGGAAAGTAAAACTATGGATAAGGGAGGCTACTATATTGAAAAGAAAGGATATCACTTAAGTGCTTTATAAATGTGTAACTTATTTTAAAAGAATTCATAATTCTGGGGCGCCTGGGTGGCTCAGTTGGTTGAGCATCCGACTTCGGTTCAGGTCATGATCTCACAATCCGTGAGTTCGAGCTCCGCGTCGGGCTCTCTGCCAACAGCTCAGAGCCTGGAGCCTGCTTCGGATTCTGTGTCTCCCTCTCTCTCTGCCCCTCCCATGCTTATGCTCTGTCTCTGTCTCTCAATAATAAATACACGTTAAAAAAAATTAAAAGAATTCATAATTTTGAAAACATAGTCTACAAAGTGACTTGATTTAACATGAGAGATTAAACATACGTTTGTCTTGTTTCGCTACAAAACTGCAATGAAATGAGAAAATATAAAAACCCACAAAGACTAAGAAAGTGGGAAAAGAACAGAAGGGAATGAGAGATGTTGATATGTTCTTATTGGAAGGAGGAAAGAGGATGAAGAAACTGTTGGAGCTAAGAAAGCTGAATGCAGAGGGGAATGGCAATTAGAAGTACAGTAATTCATAAGTCAGAACTCCAGGAAGGCTCTGTAAAGGAAAATTCTATTTTCTACCTGTCTATCCTATTGTTCATTTTTCTCTGGAGAACGCTAACTCAGCCCTCAAGACTACCTCCACCTCAGATGCCAATTTCAAGTACAGATTGTCATTTGTACTTCTGACCAAATAGTCATGAATTGAAGTTCACATGGTGACTCCTTCTGTTGGTTCAGTAATTGGCTAGAATGGCTCACAGAATTTAAAGAAATTTACTTACATTTATTGATTTGTTAGAAAGAATACAACTCAACAGCTATGTGGAAAGATGTATAGGGCAAAGAGGAGGGGAAGGGGCACAGAGCTTCCATGCCATCTCCTTACGCACCGCTCTCCCAGCACCTCCACGATGTTCACCAACCCCAAAACTCACCAAATTTCCTTGTTTAAGAGTTTTTATAGAGCTCAATGTCTAATTCCTCTCCCTTTCCTGGAGGTTTGTGGGTGGGGCTGAAAGTTCCAACCCTCTAATCACTTGGTCTTTCTGGTGACCTGAGGCTATGGACAGGCCCTCATCAACATAAACAAAGTGTGCTCAAAAGAGGAGCCTTCTGAATAACAAAAGATACTCCTATCACTCAGGAAATTCCAAGGGTTTTATAGGAGCTCTTTGCCAGCAACTGGAGACAAAGACCCAATACATGCTTTATTATACAACAGACTCATAAATTGCAGATACCACATCAATGGGAGGATATGGAGGGAAAGACCAGAGGATTGATTGAAAATGTGTACAGAGTAGACTTATAGGTCTAGGTCTCCATCCTTAGAACAAATAGTCAAGTGAATAGCTTACCCCTAGTCACTTCTGTAAAACAAAAGGTTAAGTTGCTGGAGAATTTGAACCAGAGGGGTCCCAGATTCATATACACCAGGTCAACCAAAAAAAACAATGAAATGAGGAAGTCTGTATACTGAATAGTGAGACCCACTCCAGCCCCTTTCCACTGCATGCTCTCTGAATCTGCATTCACCTTTTTATCTCATTTGATGCTGATCACCCTATTTTTCTTCATCTTTATGGTAAAACTTCCTATCCTTTCTGATTTTTCTTTATTTTCTTCACTCTTCCGGTTAACTATAATTGTTTAAGCTGATGTCCTAGGCTTTTTTCTTTCTACCTTTCTATGAATTAATCCAACAGACTGTGCCATGGGTTAGGACTCACTCAGATCTGCATCTCTAACATCTCTAACACTAACTCTGACCAACCTTCAAGTCTCATATTTTCAGACTCCCCCTGAGAGTCCTTTGGAGTCATCCTTTTGGATGCCACATGAGTAAAAAAGTAATCCAATCAGGGTTGCAGTATCCAGTAAAGGCCGCTTTTAGGCAACCAGTTTGAGCAATGGAAACCTGAGTAAGGTAAAAGGGCCCACAGCAACCACAGAGCTGAATGCAAACAGGCAATGCAAACAAGCTCGTTAAGTGACCCACCTTGAAATAACCATAGGCCCTAACTACCACTTACAACACAGTTCCTAACATTACCAAAGAAGGGAAAAATTGGGGTGCCTGGGTGGCATGTTTGGGCTCAGGTCATGATCTCATGGTTCTTGGAATTGAGCCCCACATTGGGCTGCACACTGACAGCCTGGATCCTGCTTGGGATTCTCTCCCTCTCTTTTTGCCCTACCCACCCCCCAATAAATAAATAAACTTAAAAAAAACATTTTAATGCTTATTTATTCTTGAGAGAGAGACAGAAAGAGAGAGACAGAGACACGGGGCTCGAAATCACAAACCATGAGGTCATGACCTGAGCTGAAGTCGGATGCTTAACCAACTGAGCCACACAGGCACCCCAATAAATAAACTTTTTTTTAAAAGGAAAATTCTATATGTTCCAATACTCACTCCACCCTATAACTGTGGCCCCTCACCCCTGCCTTGTTGTCATAGTCTCTGCTCTGCTTTCCTGCCCACTGCTCCCTTCCAGTGTATTCAATAAATTTCTATCTCTTTTGTTCTGCCTTAGATGAATTCTTTCACTGCCTGGGAATCAGGTGCCCCATATTTGGTGTTGTCAATGTGGTGGCCCCCATCTGATCAGAGCAACCCACATATCCCACTTGAATAGGCTGTAGAGTAGATGCTCTTCTATCCAATGATATTAGGGTCCAAGACTTTTTGAATTTGGGTTCTGATTACAGTTCATCAGTACACCTCCATAAACCATACCCATAATGCATTGTCTGTTGTTGCAAGTTTGAGTGTCTTCCATGTGGGTTCACAACTTAAAGATACAGAGCAATCTGAGCTCAGAATTCTAGATATCTACATTTTTTTCTCTCATCTTTTAATATTCTCTTGCCCTAAACCAATTTGATAGTTATTACATCAGTCTGTCACTAGCCCCCCCAAATTCACATCCTTCTGGCATGCAAAAACCTTCAGTCCATTCCAACAGTCCCAAAAATCTCAACTTGTTTCAGCATCAACTCTAAAATCTAAAGTACAAAGTTTCATTTAAATATCACCTAAATCAGATATTGGTAAGACTCAAGAGGTATGATTCATCCTGAGGCAGAATGTCTCTCCAGCTGTGAATCTATGAAACCCAGTTTTTCACTTCCAAAGTATAATAATGGGACAGATAGACATCTCATTCCAAAAGGGAGAAAAAGGAAAGAAGAAAGGGGGTTGGTGAGTCCTAAGCAAGTCTAAAACCTAGCAAGACAAATCCCTTTAGATCTTATTTTTAATTAAAACAGATTTTTTAATTTTTTTTAATGTTTTTATTTATTTTTGAGACAGAGAGAGACAGAGCATGAGCAGGAGAGGGGCAGAGACAGGGGGAGACACAGAATCTGAAGCAGGCTCCAGGATCTGAGCTGTCAGCACAGAGCCCGACGCGGGGCTGGAACCACAAACTGTGAGATCATGACCTGAGCCGAAGTCGGATGCTTAACCGACTGAGCCACCCAAGCGCCCCTAAAACAGATTTTTTAAATTGAAATATAATTAACATTTAACATTGTATTAGTTTTAGGCATATAACATGATATGATATATGTATATGTTGCAAAATGATAACCACAATAAGTTTAGTTAACACCTATCACCATACATAACTATAATTTCTTTTCCTTGTGATGAGAACTTTTAAGATCTACTGATTCAGTATCTATCCAATATACAATTCTGTATAGTCACTATGCTGTATATTACATTCCCAGGATTTATTTGTTTTATATAATTCCATTAGCTGTTAAGGCTTGAGAATAATCCTTTTTGGTCCAATGCTCTGCTGCTCTACAAGGACACCACCCTCTGAAACCTAGGAGGAAGAAAATTTGTACTCTGGGCCTATGGTGGGTACGGAAGCCCTGCTGAACTCTGAACTACCTTCAAGGTCATCCTTCCTTTTTCTTGAAGGATAAACCAGGCTCACAGCAGAATAGCTCTATTATTTATCTTTGTAGAATACGAGAAGCCCAGCAGTCTTCCTTCATTTCCTCCTTTTTTTTTATCCCCATTAGGTCAAACTGGCACTGTCTCTGCTGATATAATCCCATCTCTGTTTCTGGCTGTCTGTTGAGGTGGCTGATTAAATTCAAGGTTCACACCCATCTTAATCTCTTTACCAGATGGTCGGTCAGCCACACCTTTAGTGTTCTCTTCAGAACAAGCCTTCTCCTATTTTGCAACATGGATAGGCTGAGAATTTTCCAAAGCTTTAAGTTCTGGCTCTTTTTTGTTTCACAATTCCTTCTTTGATTTACCTCTCTCTTCTCACCCTTCACTAGTAGTATTCAGGAAGACCCAGGCTACACCTTCAACATTTTGCTACAAAATCTCCTCAGCCAAATATCGAATTTCTGTCTTCACTAGTTCTGTCTTCCACAAAACACTGGAGGACCCCAAGAATTCAGCCAATTCTAGAGCACTAGAATTCAGCCAAGTTCTTTGCTACTTTATTACAGGGATCACCGTTTCTCCATTTTCCAATATCTGTTCTTCATTTCTGAGCCCTCAACAGAGTGGCCTTTGACATTCGTATTTCTACTAACATTCTGTTCGTGACTATTCATTTACTCTCTAAGAAGATGGAGGCTTTCTCTCCAGCTCCTTTGTTTTCTTTCTAAGCTCTGGCCATAACCACCTTTAACATATGTATTTCTACCAAAAGTCCTTTCATGACAATCTAGCCTTTTTGTAACCATGTACCTCAAAACTCTTCTGGCCTCTCCCCATAGCCCAGTTTCAAAGCCACTTCTATATTTTTAGGTTGTTACAACAGCAATATATCAGTTCTTGGTACTAAAATCTGTATTGGATGGCTTAAAATTTATTTCCCCTCAGTTCTGGAAGCTGGAAGTCCTGGAGCAGGGAACCAGCATGGTAACTTTCTGGTGAGAACTCTTATCCTGGTGTGTGGATGGCCACCTTTTTGCTGTGTCCTCATATGGTACGGGAAGAAAGAGAAGGAGCTCTCTGAAGTCTCTTGCTCTTCTAAGGACACTAATCTTATTATTGCAGGATTTTTTACCACAAGACCCAGATTCCGTTGTCTCGCTGCTTTGAAGAATGAAGAGGTGGACACAAAATGAGCAGCAGGCAAAAGTTTACTAGAGTATAAAATTAGGAAGAACCGTAGAAAAACTCCTTACAGAGAGAGGACATTCAAAAGTGAATGCCCGAGGACTACAGGCAAAGGTGCTTGTTTTATAAGGTTCTGGTTGCCCCCCCCTACCCTTTCCCTTTTCCCTCATTCCTTCTCAGGTCCTACCCTCACTGGCTTGATAGCTCTGGGTGTTGGGTTGTCCATTCCTGATTGGCTTGTTTCCATTGTATGAGGGGTAGTCTATGGCCATATCATTCCTTGTGGGTCACAGGTTTTATGGTCTACTATTTATTTTTAGTTAGGTCTTTAGTCAAATTCCCAAGGGAAACCTTAAGGGGATTCCGTGGGTTCTGTTACATTCTTAAGAGGAAACTTACAACTAAAGGGGTTTGCTGTGGTCAGACACTCCCAGCATTCTTCCAAAATAGGTGTATTTCCCCACCTAGGGACCTCAGGTCCTAATCTTTTCCTCTCTGCCTACTGAATCCTATCTTTCCTATAATCCTATTGGATCGGAGCCCCACTCTTATGACATTATTTAACTTTAATTACTTCCATAAAAGCCCTATCTTTAACAGCCATGTTGGTGGTCAGGGCTTCAACATTTTGATTTGGGGGACACAAACATTCATCCCACAATTTAACTCAATTCTGACTCTATCTACTCACAGATAGCAGATTCCACACATTAAGGGCTCGGTCTTATAAGACTGACCTCTATTTCAGATGCCAATCACAAACCTATGTTATTACCTGTACTTCTGACTGACTGGCTATAAATCAGATGCATTTCCCAAACAAAGGAGCATCTGTCCTTGTGGAGTTTGGGCCTGGCACAGTGGCACGTGAAAGTTCCCCAACCTAGAAGCTTTCTAAACCCCATCCTTTGGGTCTTTATTGAGGCTTCATTACATAGGCATGATTGATTAATCATTGACCACTGGTGATGAAATCAGCTTCCAGCCCCTCTCACCTCCCAGGAAGTCAGGGGAGTAGGACTGAAAGTTCCAACCTTCTAAGCACATAGCTATTCTCCTGGCTACCAGCCCCCACCCTTAGGTGAGGTTCAATAGTTACTATTTTAACATAATGAAAGACACTCCTTTAGTAGGAAAGAAGAGAACGAAGGGAGGAAGAGATGTGTTCCTTCTCCACCCCCAGCAATAGCTCAGCCAATGAGAAGCCACTATATTTCAAACTCCCAATTTACTCCAATGGACTTTTAATTTATAACAGCCGTCCCAACTGACCTCTTCTCTCCATGAAAAAATACACCTTTCCTTTGTTCTCAGGACTTGCCTACAGTTTTGCCTCTGCTTGGCTCTCCCGGATTACAGTTCTCCACTCTTCCCAAGTAAACCCATCTTTTGGTGGTAAAATAACTGGCAGTTTTATTAAGGTTAATGCCATATTTACACAACACTTATTTCTCACTGTTCTGGAGGCTGGATGTCCAAGATCAAGGTGCTGGCAAATTCTGTGTCTGGTGAGAGCCCTCTTCCTCGTTTGCGAACAGCAGTCTTTTCACTGTGTCCTCACATTGTAGAGACAGTAAACGCTGGCTTCTTCCTCTTATAAGGACACTAATCCTATAATGGGGACTCTTGCCCTCATGATCTCATCTAAACTTAATTACCTCCCAAAGGCCCACCTCCAAATGCCATCATATTGGGGATTAGAGCTTCAAAATACGAAATTTGGGGGGACAGAAACATTCAGTCCATTGCATCAGCTGTTCCAGAATTCCTAGTTAATACTTAAAAGGGAAGTACAGCTTTTGCGAGTTGAGGATGAAACATTTCTGTGCCAGTTACACTAGGGATTCACTACCATTTAATGCAGTAGTTTCCAACTACATACTGAATCAGAATCTCTAGGAGAGCTACACAGGAATCTTTACTTTCAATAAACTCAGAAAGTGATATGGGATGCATGCGGATTTTACTCCTTATGAGCTTGGAAGAAAATTTAAGTTTTAATTGTTGACATTCTCTTTCTGCAAGTGACCAGAGTGTTAAAAAAAAATTTAAGCCTCCATTTTATTTTAATTTTTTTGTTAAATGTTTTATTTTTTATTTATTTTTGATGGGGGCAGGGGCAGAGAGAGAGACAGAGAGAGACAGAGAGTTCAAAGCAGGGGCTCGAACTCACAAACTGTGAGATCATGACCTGAGCCAAACTTGGACACTTAACTGACTGCGCCACCCAGGACCCCAAAGCCTTCATTTTAAACTTTATATTAGTATTATTGTTATAGAGAACAGAATTAAATTGTTGGGGTTATATCACTTAAATTGCCTTAAATTTATATTAAACATTTACTATAAAGTCAATAATAAAAAGCTAGCTAAGGATAAGGATTTATAATGCTAGTTAAATGTAAACATTATATGAAATGTTTAATTCTCAGGTTTCTGGTTTTCTGTCTAAATGGTGGTAAGCCTAAGATTCTTTTAAAAACCACCCGAACTTTCCAGGACCAGAGGAAAATCCTTCAAGCCTCCAGGTTAGTTAACTCTTTCTCTGCTCTTTGTTGGTGCAAATTCTCAAGGACAGTTAAAACAGTAAATAAATAAAAAATAAAAACAAATTATCAGGGCGCCTGGGTGGCTCAGTCAGTTGAGTGTCTGACTCTTGATTTCAGCTCAGGTCATGATCTCATCTTTGTGAGATCAAGTCCCAAATCAGGCTCTGTGCTGACAGCACAGAGCCTCCTTGGGCTTCTGTCTCTCTCTGTCTCTCAAAAATAAATAAATAAATGAATATTTAAAAAAACACAAATTCTCAAGGACAGGATTGTGGTGCAGTGTAAAGGTATAAAAAGGGAGAAATTAAGCACAGAAACATGGAAGCAGGAGAGAGACAAGACTTGGTAAATTTTGAAGGCAGTAAAGCATATGTAAAAAATATCTGAGCTGACAGCTCAGAGCCTGGAGCCTGCTTTGGATTCTGTGTCTCCCTCTCTCTGCCCCTCCCCAACTCACGCTCTGTCTCGCTCTCTCTCTTTCAAAAATAAGTAAACTTAAAAAAAAAAAAAGATAGGCTAATTATTCTGTAGTAACAGATCTCAGGGACTTACAGATTTGTTCTTTACTCATACTACATGGCAGAGAAAAAAGAGAACATGAGCCACTGGCTCTTAAAACTTCCTCCTGTAAGTTGACTGTGTCCTGTTCACCCACATTTCACTAGTCAAAGCAAATCATATCACTGCCTGATCTCTCCTGTGGGAGGGGCACCATAAAAAAGAGCACCAAGTATGAGACAATACTACAAAATCTACACATAAAGACCGCAGTTGTAGATGAGACCGCTTAAAATCACACCTCACTTTACTTCAGCACTAATGCTTTGTCCAAATTATTTGCTGTCTTCAGCCTCAGGATATGGCAAATAAAATAATATCAAGAGATACAACTGCTATTGTTGTGTGAATACAAGAGTTAATTTTGTGCCAGCCTGTCCTTGAGATATTATCTCAGCAAAAATATCTGTTAAAACATTTTTGTATGGGAGAACAATTTCCCCTCTCTAGAACTTTTGTTTTTCTCTTGGGATACAAAGTCAGCTGGTATCATTTAAGGGTTCAACTTTATAAATGCTAAATGTTTCTAGTGTTGTGTTAGTTGAAGCTTGTCCTGGACGTTGTGTGTCTCCCCAGCGGTGTAGCAGCCATGTGATTATGGGATAAGGGAGACACAATTCTACCTATTGATTTGTTCTCTGATTTGTTATCCAATCAGGTGATTTTATCCCTTTTGTCACAATAATTGCCAGGCTTAAGCAAATCAGTGCGTAGGATTTCCTTGGCTAAAATGGAATTTGAGGCAACGAAATATGAGAGATTTGTCAAAATGGACAAAAAATAAAACAACAAAAACATCTGCTATATATGAGAAGCTTACCTCAAATATGATCTAGAGATTAAATGTTTAAAAATGAAAAAAGACATACTTTGAAAATTTCTAATCAAAAGAAAACTGGAATGGGTAGATTGATATCAGACAGGTAGGATTCACAGCAAAGAAAATGACCAGGGATAAAGAAGGTCATTTCATAACAATAGAGGAGTCAGTTCACTAAGAGGGCATAAGAATTCTAATTGTTTATGCATCTAACCAAAGTGTTTCAAAATACATAAAGCAAAATCTGTCAGAAGTGAAGGAGAATATACAAATCCACAATTATAGTTGGGGACTTCAATATTCCTCTCTTCATAATAAAGTAGCAAACAGAAAATCAACAAGAACAAAGGAGATATAAATACCATTACCGTGGTAGTAAAACCCAAATCACTACAAGAAAAGAAAATTATCTATCAATGTCCCTCATGAACATGGAAAAATCTTCAATAAAATACTTGAAAACTGAATCCCATAGGGGCGTCTGGCTGACTCTGTTGGTAGAGCATGTGACTCTTGATACCAGGGTTATCAGTTCAAGCCCCACGCAGACGTGGATCTTACAAAAGAAAAGAAACTTGAGTCTAGTAATATAAAAACAGAATAACATAGCTTGACCAACTGGAGTTTATTCTGAGAATGCAAAGCTTGTTTAATATTAGAAAATTAATATAATCGGTTTAACAGCCTACAGAAGAAAAAAATCACTTGACTATATTAATTGATGCAGAAAAAGAATTTGCAACATTAAGCATCAATTCATGATTTAAAAAAAAAAACCTCTCTAGAAAAACAAACAAAACAAAACAAATTAAAAACAAAAAAACAAAAAACCTCTCAGCAAACTAGGAATAGAAGGGACTTTCCTCAACATAAAAGCATCTTGGAAAACCCTACAGCTAACACTGTACTTAATGGTGAAAGGCTGCGTGGTTCCTCCTAATAAGGAGAACAAGTCAAAGCTGGCCATCTCACTACTCCTATTCAAAAACATACCAGAAGTCCTAGCCAGTGGAAGTAAGAAAAAAGAATAAAAGGCATACACAGATTGGAAAGGAAGAAATAAGATCTTTCCTATTTGCAGGTGACCTGATTGTCTACAAAGAAAACTCCAAGGAATCTACCCCCAAAAAAGAAAATCTAGAACTAATAACTAAGTTTAGCAAGATTGCAGGATACAAGGTCAACACACAAAAATCAATTGTGTTACTATATACTAAGAATTGAAAACCAAAAACTGCTAAATAATATTTTTCATAGCTCAAAAAAAAAGAAATAATTAGGTATAAATTTATCAAAACATAATCCCATTGCTTTAAGGTAGCAACTACTTAGGGGCACCTGGGTGGCTCAGTCAATTAAGCATCCGACTTCGGCTCAGGTCATGATCTTATGGTTTGTGAGTTCGAGCCTACATTGGGCTCTCCACTCTTGGGGTGGAGTCTGCTTTGGATCATATTGATGTATTAGCAGAACATAGAAGAAGGAGCTTTTAAACAAGCCTGAATTCAAATTCCAGTTCCTCAAATACTAGCAGTATGACTAAAGGCAGTCAGTTAACCTTTCTCAGTCTTGGTCATTAGTAAAATACCAAAATTTCAGGATTGTTAAGAGTTAAAATGACATATGTAGGTGTCCCACAAAGTAGCTGTAATTAATACCATAATTTTAAACTTTCTCCCCTATTTTTGGACATTTAAGATTGTTCCTTGGCAGAGTCTTTACATTGGAGTCCAAGAATTATTACTCTCTTTTCTGGATCTTGATCCTCAGGCTTTTAAATTCCTTATTTTGAAAGTTTATCTAAGGTGATTAAGCCTTAGGGAATTGACTTATAAGGGATGACTTGTAAATCAAAATGCCAATTCATTAATAAACTGAGCAATATGTGTATTGGTTGCTTAGAATGCATTATCCTTAGTATCTTTGCTAAAAGCACATTTCCTGATTCTTGCTTTGTGCTACTCTCTATTTTTAACACTGAATTGTCCATTCCCCTTCAGTTTGTGTTGATCATGAGTGATGTAAGTGTGGCCATGAACTACTCCAGAATCCCACTTCCATAGTGCATGTTGGAGGCATGAGAGCCAGGGGATGAATATACGCTCAACAGGCATAGCCTCCAAGGAGGCGCCAGAAGTCCAAATAGGAGATTCTAGGAGAATCAGTGAATATGACTCGTATCCGAGGGACAGGGGTAGTATAACAGAAGGGATTTTTGAGTCAGACTATTTTTAGGTTCAGGAGCAGGCCAAAGACATAGTGACAAGAAGGTCCATCTTGGTGACATAGGAAGCAGCCAGCTGAAAGACAATGGTGGTGGTGGTGGGGGAATCAAATGTCTAGGGAAAGTATTGGCCAGAATTACAAGGCTGGGATTCAAGGTCAGGCTCCAGTTCCATCAGGGAGGCTAATTTGAAAACAAATAAACAGGACTGAAGGTTAGTCAGATTGGCCACAACTTGAGGGAAAGCTACAGACTCCTTGTTCATGAATATGCCCAGAGTCTTGGTTCATTCTCAGAATGGAAGGTAGGACTGTTCTAAATCCCTCTCACTTGTGCAGAGAGAGAAAGCAGTGTACTTCAAGGATGAGCTTGGAGGCTTAGGAAGGCTTTAGTCATAAAATATGCCTGGACAAGGAAATGTGCCCATAATATGAATGTTATTGTATAGCCAAATTGCAATGTAGAATTATGTTTCTGAGATATCTTGTTGAAAATCAATACCATCTGTATCAGTCAGGATCCAGGAAGCAGATGGCACCATGAAACTGAGTAATTAAGGAGAGTTTAATAAAGGGGTTATTTATAAAGGCAAGATTTAGGGAGAAAAAGAAGGGATGTTGTAGTGCCCCAAGGCTTGTAACAGCGGGGAGAAATTTCCACACTTAGGCTTGAAAGGGCAAGGGGAAGGAATGCTTGCTGAACCCTTGAGGGTGAGCTTCGTGGTGAGGGCACCTAACAGGAGCCGTAATTTTGGCGAAGGGAAACAGTCAACCTACGGCAATGTGGCAGGGAGGGAGCCAGGGAAATAAACATCCTTCCTCTCTTACCAATTTCCTCCCAGGAGCAGCCCCCTCCACATCCTCTGAACCCAAACCGGCCCAGTGCTGCAGTTCATTTGGGTCAACCTCTCAGGGCACAGAGTAGGTTGCAGAATAAATCTGAAGGGAAAAATAGATTATCTACGGTGTGTATATTCTCATTAAATTTCATCAAAATGTCAATTTCCAGGCATTTTCACCATTTTTTTTGCCTCCATCATCACACCCTGGATTTTAGGCTTACCTTTCTTTTGGGCATGTGGCCCTCCATCCACTGAAGTCACACCCCCTGTGGAAGAGTCAACGTATAATCACCTCTGAGCTGCCTTTTATTCCAGTCAAAGCTACAGCGGCCCCAGAAAAGGAAAGCTGGATCCTATAAGGAGGACAAAGCCTATAGCTAGAGCTCCTCGGCCTGTAAGCACAGTTGCCAGTAATGTAGTTGGAGGTGTAGGCAGTCCTCCAGGCCCGTGAGGAAACAGAATCATAGCCCTGGAAGCCGGCTCTCCCCCAACTGGAGACAGTTTGCTTGAAGCAAACCTATCCGAGGGGGTTATTATCCCTCAGACGACTAGGTAGAGGCTTCATTCAAATTTCCGCCGGAGCATAACTATCAGAAAATAATTAAAACTGGCTACGTGGAAGGGATAATCCATTGACAGCTTTCTGTTGCTTTTTTGACTTTTTACGTTTTTTGCTTTTTCACAGTCTTTGTCCCTGGCAAAGTAAGAGACATGGTCTTTTTTTGTAAGACAAATTTTGGCATAGAGAGTTGATCTATAAAGAACAAGCTAAGTGTGTTACTAATACATTAAAACTGCCTTCTACCAATACATTCTTTCATTAACATTAAAAACCAACACTTGTGGGGTGCCTGGGTAGCTCAGTCAGTTAAGCATCAGACTTCAGCTCAGGTCATGCATGATCTCATGGTTCATGAGTTCGAGCCCCGCATCAGGCTGTGTGCTGGCAGCTCAGAGCCTGGAGTCTGCTTCAGATTCTGTGTGTGTGTCTCTCTCTGCCCCTCCCCTGCTTGCACTCCATCTCTCTCTCTCTCTCTCTTTCTCAAAAATAAATATTAAAAAAATTTTTTTAAGAAAAAAACAAAAGAAAAACCCCAAAACTTGTTGTAATTGTGGAGCAAGTGATGTGTGAAGTGTGATGTCATTTCTTCATATGAATAGCCTATGTGCACATTTTTAATGAACAGGATGTACAGCTTTTGTAATTCTTTCCTTTTTTCTGCTATGTTTGTTCTGATTATACTTACTGAAATATGAAAATAAAAGTCAACTGGTGATGTTGAATGAAAATGTAAAGAAAATGTTGAGATGTTTCTGATTCCTCTTGAACATTTTTAGTTGTTTGAATAAATTTCTAATAATTTTGATGTATGAAGACAGATTTATATTCCAAAGACAGATTAGAAAAAGATAATCTTCAAGATATAGTATTTCTAGTGATTTTAAGTTCCTGGGGAGGTTTTTATAGTGCTTAGAAAAAGAATACATTTCTCAAATCATAAAGGTTTACAGTACTATTTGGTGAGTGAAAATTATTTTTGTCTTTTAGTTTCTATATGTATATTTTAAATTGTCTCTATTTGATAAGTCATATCAGAATTAAAATTGTTAGATAGATCATTGTTAGAAATTATTTTATCTATTGACCAAAACCAGCGATGTCACCCTTTCCAAGCTAAGCATTTAATGTCTCCCCTCTTCTGCACTAGCAAAGAGGCAAAAGGGTATTTTATCTGATATTAACGTATGATTTAAGAAATACTCGAACCTTCTTTTTATATTATCTCCACATATTAACAAAAATCTTTAAAACCAGTAGCAGATATTATCATTTTTAAAAAGCATTAAATATTATGTCTTTACTTGGTGATTTTAAATTATAGTTTCCCTACGCACTCAAATATTTAGCACAAATAGCTCCATGGAGATGACAAAATGCAGCTCAAACACAATTCAATTCTTTTCTTCTCCAGTGTGTGTGATCTGTTTCCATGGAAATTTCGTGTTGACCAGGAATTGTAAAAATACTATATGCAAACATATCTCAGAAGCAAACCTTTTTGGAGAATAATCGTGATTTAATTTGAGTCACTCCATTAAAATTGTTCGAATAATAGAAAAGAAGACTATTCCTCTTTAGCAGAGACCATTCTGCAATTTCCCTTAGCTCAATATGTTATGTTAGCCTAATAGAGTTAGAGATTATAGGGACTTTAATTTGCCTTTTGATAAGAGTAAAATTAAATCTTAATGATTTAGGTAAATTTGTTCATTCAAAAAAGATTAAGGACTTAGTATGAACCAGGTATTGTTGGGGTGCTGAAAGGAATACAAAGATGTGTACCAACACAATAATGGTGTAAAATGGAATGACAATGTGCTCTGGGAATAGAGAGGAAGGACGGGAAGAGCAAGGAAATCTTCCTGGATGAAAAGGCATTTAAACTGTGTCTTGAACAATGAGAAAGTGAGGAGAGGACCTTTCTAGTGAGAGAAACCATCTGAGCAAAAGCACGGAAATGGGAAGCAGAGGGCATGTTTGGAGAATGATGATGAGAACTCCACCCAGCTGAGGTGGAAGGGAAACTGGGGGAGATGAAATAAAAAGGTAGGCTGTGGCTAGGTGTTGTGTGGCCTTGTATGCCACGCTAATTCAGATATTATGCCCAACAGCAGCAGTGTTCAGTTAGCCAATAATCATCTGGACTGTCAATAGTTGAATATTGGGTGGTGAGACAGAAAGGGAAGGGAACAGATCGCTGCTTGGAGAAACATGGCACTGAAAGGAGTAAGGAAGCAGTGAAGTAGCTTGAAGAACTAGCAGGCTTAAAAAATGGCTTATTTGAGAGATGTGGTAGGTTTACAATAAGTCCACAACTTTTTTGATATTCCTTTCTTTGAGAGGTGGAAATAATTCTGCTCCTTTGAGTGTGGGCTGGACTTGGTGACTCACTTCTAGTAAACTGAATAAGGCAGATGTGACAGTATGCCACTTCTGAGACTCAGGTCCTAAAATGCACTGGGGCTTCCTTCTTGCCTTCTGGGATCACTTGCTCTAGGGGAAGCCAGCTGCCATGTTGTGAGGAAACTCAACCTTGGAAGTGGATTCTGCAGCCCCAAGCCAAACTCTGGCTGACATCTTCACTGTAGCTACCTGAGAGACCCAGACCCAGAATGACCAAGTAAGTGGATCTTTTTTTTTTTTTTTTGTAATGTTTATTTACTTTGAGAGAGATAGATACAGTACAAGCAGGGGAGGAGCAGAGAGAGAGGGAGACAAAGAATCCCAAGCAGACTCTGCGCTGTTACCACAGAACCCAATGCGGGGCTCGGTCTCATGAACCGTGAGATCATGACCTGAGCCAAAACCGAGAGTCAGACACTTAACCGACTGAGCCACCTAGGCGCCCCGATATTCCTGACCTACAGAAACTGTGAGGCAAGTGTTTGTTGTTTTAATCTGTTAAATTTTGAGGTAATTTGTTGTGTAATTAACTAATGCAGGAGGTGAGAGAATAGGGCAGTCTTGAACATGTTTGTGGGTTGAGAAGAAGCCAGTAGAGGCTGAAAGACTGCAGATCCTGCAGGAGAGGGAAAATCATGGTTAGGTCAAATTCTGGAGGAAGTCTGTAGGGGAGAGGATCACCAGGAAAGGACGGAGAAGTTATTTTTGGAAAGGACGAGTGAGCATCAGAAAAAATTTTCAGATCAGAAGGATGGAAAGTGAAATCAAGCCAGACATCTTTGATTCCTACACAGGAGGTCATGTCACCTGCTGAGATGAAGAAGCCTCTGGGACCAGGAGCTCCAGGAGAGTAGGACAAATTGGGAAAACAACTGTGAGATACCACATTGAGAATCAGGGAAAGCAAAGACATCATTCTTTCTAGCAATGCTTAGCACCCGGGGAGAGTAAGCTGAGAAAGCAGATAGTAGAATTTACCCAGGATTGAGGCTTGATAACGCAGATATGAAAGATCAAGTGGGCAAAGGATTCAGAGATGCTGATGTAATTAAAGTGGCTAGACCAGGAACGAGGGCATGGGAACCTCTAAGGGCGCCAATAAACTGAGACTGTGAAAGGGTGGCTCTTCCACAGCAACCATAATCTGTACCACCCATTTCACATTTTATTCAAAAACTACCTTATGATCATGTAACTTCTTGGGTGTGTATGCCTAGTTGCCCTGGTGAGATCATAGGCTCAGGGTAGTGACCGCGGTTTGTACATTTTGTACTCTCTTAGCAACTAGCACATTGCTTCCCGGGGCCTCGCGTATTTGTTGACTCAATGAATAAAATCATTCTAGCATTCTGTGTGGTTTTTACTGAGTTGTTTCTTCCTTCACAATAAGCTTCTGATTGAGGCTAGAGATCTGCTTCTTTTAGACGGTTGAATGTGTTCCATCCTTGTCTCTAAGAGCCAGGATTTCTGGATGCTTTCAAGAAGCATTATATAATTGTGAAAAGGGGGACAATACCTGGTTGGCTCAAAATAATAAGCCTAATTATGCCTATGTGAAGCAACCTTGAAATAAACCTTGGATGGTTTCAATCTGACAAAAATGAGAATAAAAGTGAAAAGATGTAGAGGAAAAAAAAGAGAGAGAGAGAGAGAGATGAGCATTCTCTTGGGAAGGCAGGGGAAGCAGAGGCCTCTATTTAGAGGAATCTCACACACACTCTCTCAGAGAGCTCTGAGCGGGATGTCTGCTTCTCAGAGAGGACCAGTACTAATGACAGCTCAGCCTCAGCAGACATCTCTGTGTTCTTCCCCGGCACACTCTTCTTTCGTCGTTTGCCTGGGCACATAGATTTGTTAAATCTGTTCAGAAAACAGTGAAACTAGGCTTCGAAACCCCTGAATAGGGGATCTTTACATTTTTATCATTTAATACGTAGGGAGATCTTCACATTTTTATCACCCGTCTTTCTATGAATCATACCCCAACCCACCTATGTATTTCTATGTATTGTACCCTATTTCTATGTATTGTACCTCAACCCACCTTCCCTTCGGTTCAGGTTCTTAAATGTCAGTTAATGAATTAATATTTTGAAATGTTATATGGCAAGACAGCCAAGAGCTTCATCTCTGTTTTGACAGTTGTGGTCACTGTGTTTGTTGATGAGTTTGTGTAATTATTTGAGTATTTTATTGCATCTTGCTCTTCTCTTACTAAAATGAAGAGAAACAGGGGCACCTGAGTGGCTCAGTTGGTTAATCACGTGACTCTGGATTTCTGCTCAGCTCATGATCTCAGAGTCAAAAGATGGAGGCCTGTGATGGGCTCTTCACTGAGCATGGAGCCTGCTTGGGATTCTCTCTCTCCCTCTCCCCCTTCCCCGCTCATGTGCATGAGTGCACACACACTCTCTCTCAAATAAATAAATAAATAAATAAATAAATAAATAAATAAAATGAAGAGGAAAAAAATAATAAAAGCACTGATCCCAGTGACAGCAAGTTTAGGTTTCATGTGCTTAGTATGATTACGACAAAGATGGAAATCATTTGACTATCAGAAAGGAACAGAACTGGGGCATCTGGGTGGTTCAGTCAGTTACACGTCCGACTTCAACTCAGGTCATGATCTCATTGCTCATAAGTTTCAGCCCCACTTCAGGCTCTGTGCTGACAGCTCAGAGCCTAGAGCCTGCTTCGGATTCTGTGTCTCCCTCTCTCTCTGCCCATCCCCCGCTTGTGCTCTGTCTCTCTCTCTCTTTCAAAAATAAACATTTTAAAAAATTAAACAATTGAAAATAAAATAAAAAGAACAGAACTTAGTCATAATTGGGGCACTTGGCTTGCTTAGTCGGTAGAGCATGCAACTCATGACCTAAGGGTTGTGAGTTCAAGCCCCACATTGGGTGTAGAGATTACTTAAAAATATATATATATTTTTTTTAAAAAAAGGAATTTAGCCATAATCAAACGTTCATAGTAAAGGAAAAGAAAGCAGTGAAAGCACACATATCAAGAGCTAGGGCTAAATTACTGAAAATTGAGTTAGAAACCGAGGGTTATTAGGGGCTTACTAGCGGCATTTAGGTCTTCAATCATGTTAGTGCTACTTTCAGCCAGTCATACATATTTGAGGACACATTGCCTGAAAGAAAGGAACTGCCTATATTGTTTTGTGCTCCAGGAGGCTGCATGGGGCTGCCATACAGGCTAAGGTGAGGGCCAAGGGGGCAGAGCTGCAGGCCTCCCACCCCTGTATCAACTTCCACCAAAACAAAGCTCCTTTTCTGCTTTACAGTCTGGATTCTGAAACGGACTTCTTTCAAAGAAAGGGTTCCCACAGTATATAGTCTGAAAATCACTGCCTTAGCCTGATATAGTATTTATACAAGAACATTTAGTGGTTCAAACCTTTTGCGGGACTATTTGGAAATCAATATCTGTTAAAATTCAAATAGTCATACTGTTTGACTCAGCAATTTTACCTCCAGCAATTGATCTTGTATAAATAATCATTCAAGAGCATATGCATGCATATATATATATATATATATATATATATACACACACACACACACACACACACACATACATACATACAGGATGTTTATTGTAGCATTATTTATACTAGCAAGAGATTGAAAAGATTGAGAACAATATAGAAATACGGATCAGTAGCATCACCTTTTTATAGAAAAAGCCATAAAATTTAGGATTGTTTTTGTAAAAATTTTAAGATGTTTGCTTCTGCCACAATTATTTATAATTCCAAGGACCTTATGTAGGCCTTCCATTTTATGCCAATTTGAACAAAATTTAAATATTTCAACAGTTGGCATTTAGTTAAGAATTTTAAGCATCCAGTGCCCTTCTGGCTTTGGCTGTGAATTGTTCTCTTTGGGAGTTTTGTCACTTACTTGTTGCCACCTGCTGGAGAAGAGAAGAAATGCAATTGAACGCTGGCATGGAAATCATTCCGTGTCCTCAAAGAAGTAGCCCCATACTGTCCCAGGTGAAGGCAGAGGAATGTGTGTGGTTGGACTCAGGGAGAAGTAGGTTCTCTGACTTTTCCATTCCTGAGCGTGTCCTGCAACCTGCATCCATCCCTTTATCTCAAGGGATGGTAGGTGTTGAGGTGGGCAGCAGGATGATCCGGGATAACAGCAGATGAATTCACCAGCTGGTTCTGAGAGCCAAGAGAAGCGCCAGGGCAATACCTACATTTTTAGGATCAGAGCAGCTTCGATATGTTTCTATACTCTGTGGGCAGGCAGGTTAGGTTTACTTATTTAGGTTTATGTCAGGTGACTTCGGAATAAAAATTACAGAAAGCTCTTGTCCAGCCTGATCTTTAGTGATATAAAATTAGGCTAATAAGCAAGAGATTTGAAAACTCATTGACCACAGACCACTCAAACTTTTCACGGTTACACAAAAGCACTTAACTTTCTTGTTTGTTTTAAGAATGTTACTGGGGGAGGGGTGCCTCGGTGGCTCAGTCGGTTAAGCTGTGGCTTCCGCTCAGGTCATGATCTCACAGTTCAGGTCATGATCTCAAGGTTTGTGAGTTTGAGCCTGCTTCGGATTCCGTGTCTCTCTCTCTCTCTCTCTCTGCCCCTCCCCTGCTTGCAATCTGTCTCTGTCTCTGTCTCTCTTTCATAAATAAATAATAAATATTTATTAAAAAAATTTTTTTAATGTTTATTTATTTTTGAGACAGAGAGAGACAGAGCATGAACGGGAGAGGGTCAGAGAGAGAGGGAGACACAGAATCTGAAACAGGCTTCAGGCTCTGAGCGGTCAGCACAGAGCCCGACGCAGGGCTCGATCTCACGGACCGGGAGATCATGACCCAAGCCGAAGTCGGACACTTAACCGACTGAGCCACCCAGGCGCCCCAATAATAAATACTTAAAAAATTTTTTTCAATTAAAAAAATGTTGCTAGGGGAAATTATTTTTCAAATCTGTCAACTTCCTCACTGAGCTCCAATTTAGGTAACTACACTGTCCCGTGCACCTCTTGCACCCCATCCTGATAGACACCTGCCTCCAGTCTTGCCAACCTCCAACCCATTCTCTTCCTTCCACTAGAATGATCATTATAAAATGCAGATTTGAGCACACCACTGCCTTTCTTTAAAATCTTTTGGTGGTAGAGGTGCCTGGTTGGCCCAGTTGGTAGAAATGTGAATCTTGATCTTGGGGGGTCACAAATCTTTAAAAAATAATAAAATAAAATAAAATCTTAAAAAATAATA
Organism: Panthera pardus; assembly: GCF_024362965.1. Lineage (NCBI taxonomy): Eukaryota > Metazoa > Chordata > Mammalia > Carnivora > Felidae > Panthera > Panthera pardus. The sequence goes on from NW_026526821.1 coordinate 79,195,736, forward strand.
ATAGGGGCACCTGGGTGGCTCAGTCGGTTGAGCATCCGACTTTGGCTCAGGTCATGGTCTCACGGTTTGTGAGTTTAAGCCCCTCATCGGGCTCTATTCTGATGGCTCAGAGCCTGGAGCTTGCTTCGAATTCTGTGTCTCCCTCTCTCTCTGACCCTCCCCTGCTAATGCTCTGTCTCTCTCTGTCTCAAAAATTAAATAAATAAATAAATAAATAAAAATAAAAATAATAATAATAAATAGGGGTCCTTGGGTGGCGCGGTCAGTTAAGTGTCTGACTCTTGATCTCAGCCCAGGTCATGATCTCCCAGTTCTGTGAGTTTGAGCTCTGCGTCAGGCTCTGCACTGACAGAGTAGAGCCTGCTAGAGATTCTCTCTCTCTCCCTCTCTCTCTCTGCTCCTCCTCTGCTCATGCTCTCTCTCTCTCAAAACAAATGAACATTTAAAAACTTTTAAAAACAAATAAATAAAATACTAATGCAAAATTATATAAAATTAAATAAAATTAAGATGTTCCCCTGAATTCATTATAAGTGAAATAAGATTCATGAGAATCATTCAAATCTTTTTGTTGTTGTTGTTAGACCTGACTTTCTCAATAGAATATATTAGTTAATAATGAGATTTTTTTACACGAGCAAAATACTACTATGAAAAATAAGTGTGACTTTACATACTGATTAAATTTGACCATATGGAAATAAATCCCACTAAGAATATTTTTTCCCACTAAAGAAGCAGTGAAAATACTTTAAATAAAGTTGTAGGGAAAAAAAAAAGTTTATGGCATACTTTCTTCCTTTTCAGAAGCCAAAGAGCAGGGCAAGTATAAATTCTGGGCTTCCAAATCAAATTTCAGAGACATTATTGCATTAAAATGGGCTTATTTGCTTAATGATGTCTGTTCGTCCTTTATTGTAGGGGCTCCCAAACACACCAAAGGCTGCAGAGCTCCAGGTCTTCCTGGGAAGCTGGACACTACTTTGTCCACTGGCATTTGATGAGGACCCTGAGGTCACAGGCTGCTTTTGTGATGTGGAGATAATGACTCTAAGTGATGAATGGTGAGGATTTCATATTCTGTCTGCAAATCATGATGGGATCTCATGGTACAAGATATAAAACAATTTGTTCTCAAATATTGCTTTGCCACCCCCACTGTTCATTAACTTAATTTTGTGGGAGTTTCTTGATGGAAGACAATCAAACACTTTCATGAATGAGTCACAAATACTATTACACTGGTTCTCTGGAAAATATAGTTCTATTGTTACATAGGCAAATAGAGAGTCATTGCCTTTCTGAGTTTTCAAGACATAAGCACTGTTTTCCAAGGAGGGGAAAAGACAAACGCAGTAAGGAAAAGATACCTCCTGGTATTCTCCTGATAAGGATTTCCCTCCAGCTGCAAGAACAGGAGTGCAGTAGGCTGAATGATGGCCCCCAAAGATACCAGGTCTTTTCCCTGGAACCTGCAAATATTATCATATTTAGGAAAAGGGTCTTTGCAGATGTGATTTTTTTCAAATGGGGAGATTATTGGATTATCCAGTGGTCCCCAAATGCCATCGCATGCCTCCTTATACCATAAAGGCAGACAGATTTGATGTAAACATAGAGGAGAAGGTGATATGAAGACAGAAGCAGAGACTGGAGTGATGTCACCACAAGCAAGGAAGGCCAGCAGCCCCCAGAAGTTGGAAGAGGCAAGGAATGGGTTCTGCTAGAGCCTGCAGAGGGAGAAGGCCCTGCTGACACATTGATTTGGGCCCAGTGATACTGATTTCATACTTCTGTCCTCCAGAACTGTGAAAAAATAAAATTTTGTTGTTTTAAGCCAGTTTGTGGTATACTGCCATGGGGCACTAATACAACTAGGGTTTCATTAACATGCATTATAATGAGCTTACGGGGTGGGGGTGGGGGCACCTCGGTGGCTCAGTTGGTTAAGCATCCGATTTCGGCTCAGGTCATGATCTCATAGTTTGTGAGTTCGAGCCCCATGACGGGCTCTGTGCTGACAGCTCAGAACCTGGAGCCTGCTTCAGATTCTGTGTCTCCCTCTCTCTCTCTACCTCTCCACCTCCCCTGCTCATGCTCTCTGTCGCTCTCAAAAATAAACATTAAAAAAAAATTTTTTTTTAATGAGCTTTTGGGGAAAAATGTTTATTTTAGTGGATTTGGATTACAGTCCTGAGGATTTGTTCAACAAATATTTACCACACACTTATTATGAATATAAGCTCCATTGGGCAGAGATTTTCCTGTTTTGTTCACTAGCATATACTCAGCATCTAGAAGATGTTCAGTAATTTTTTTTTTATTTAAAAATTTTCTTAATGTTTATTTATTCTTGAGAGAGAGACAGAATGTGAGTGGGGGAGGGGCAGAGAGAAAGGGAGACACAGAATCTGAAGCAGGCTCCGAGCTCCCAGCTGTCAGCACAGAGCCTGACGCGGGGCTCAAACTCATGAGCTATGAGATTGTGACCCCCAGCTGAAGTCGGTCGCTCAACCAACTGAGCCACCCAGGTCAGTAAATGTTTTTGAATGATATTTGCTAGCCACTCCTCTCGGCCCTAGGATATAGCAGTGAACAAAATAGATGATGTCTCTACACTTGTGGAGCTTCTGTTCTAGTGGAGGAAAGATAATAAATAAGCAAATAAATATATGACCTAATGCCTAGTAATGATAAATGCTATGTGGGAAAAGCACAGTAAGGGGACAGAGAATGACTGGGATTGTGAGGTGGCACCATTTTAGATATGGGAGTTAGGAAGGCTTCTCAGAGGAGGTGATAATTTGAACAAAGGTCTGAATGAGGCGAGAGAGCAAGCCTGGTGATTATCTGAGGAAAAAGTGTTTTAAGCAGAGGGATAGTCATGTACAAAGGCCCTGTAGTGGGATAGGACTTGGTGTATAAGAGGAGCAAGACGAACACAGAAAGGCCAGTGTGGCTTTGGAGTGGAATGTGTAACAGTGGAACCGTGGGAAATTAGATCGGAGAGATGGGCAGGGCAGGAGCCAGATCATAAGGGACATTTTTGGTTAGGACTTGGCTGAAGAAAATGACATCAAGTTTCTACAAAGAATTTATAAGTGATCCCAAATTTTCTGAACTTTATCTAGTTAAAAGAAACAGAGAGGTTTTATGTATCTACCTTTCTCCATCCACACTCTTTTCTTCTTCCAGGCTGTAAGTTTTTAGTATGCTGTTCAGTTTTACAGATGGATGGTGAGTTTACATTGTTTCTTTTTTTTTTTAATTTTTAATTTTTAATTATTTTTAAAGTTTATTCTGAGAGAGAGTGGGGGAGGGGCAGAGAGATTGGGAGAGAGGATCCCAAGCAGGCTCTGCACTGGCAGCACGAAGCCTGACATAGGACTCGAACTCACAAACCATGAGATTATGACCTGAGCAGAAATCAAGAGTCAGATGCTTAACCGACTGAACCAACCAGGCACCCCTTTTTAAATTTTTGTAAATTTTATTTTAGAGAGAGAGTACACAAGTGGGAGGGAAGGGCAGGGGGAGAGAGAGAGAATCCCAAGCAGGTTCCAGGCCCAATGTGGGGCCTGACACAGGCTCAGCCCGCAACCCCGGGATCATTATGACCTGAGCTGAAATCAAGAGTCCGATGCTCAACCAACTGAGCCACCCAGGTGCCCCTAGGTTGTTTCTTCTAGTGAGAGTGGAGCTTGGACTTACAAAGGCTGGTAATGGTGTTGTCTTTAAATGAGTAGTACTGTTGTTTATCATGACATATTAAAGATGCATGAAAGATTCTGCTCAGCCCATGCTTGCTTGCTTTGTTTAGAGATTATTTAGGGAGATAGGAACTAGAAAAGACTTGCTCTGTGGGGTAATTTGTTTCCAGAATTCATTGCAAATAGAACATATGGTTACTTGCAAAGATGTGAAATGACTTCCTTTATATAGAAAACACTACTATGCACAAGACTTTTCTCTGTGGCCAGGCCACTCACATCACAGTATTATTTCCATTACTCAGTGCATTTTTTAGAAGTCCTAATGATACAATTTTTTTTTAAATCTACCCAGACTATTAATGGCAGTTTTGGCAAGGGTTAATATCTGTTTCTAAGAATCAGACATTTCTGCTTTAGTGGATGTGTGTGTGTGTGTATATATATATGTGTGTGTATATATATATATATACACACATATATATATATATTCCTTTTTTAAAAATTGAATTTTATAAGATCATGCTCTAAAATCACCTGGACTTAGGGGAAAACAGGCCTGGTGTAAATTTAAAACAAATTTTTAATGTTTATTTATTTTTGCGAGAGAGAGAGAGAGAGAGAGAGACCACAAGTGGGAGAAGGGCAGAGAGAGAGAGGGAGACACAGAATCCTAAGCAGGCTCCAGGCTCTGAGCTGTCAGCACAGAGCCCGACATGTTGCTCGAACCCACAAACCATGAAATGACCTGAGCAGAAGTCAAATGCTGAACTGACTGAGCCACCCAGGTACTCCAGGCCTGGTGTAAATTTTTAAAATTCTATACAGTGTTGTAACCAGAGCACTAGTGAAAACAATAAGAATTCTGATAAAAAAAAATATTAGCACATTCAATCTGCCTGTGCATCTGCACCCACCTGCATACCCTGTCAGTTTTTGTAGCACCAATCCCAGGGGCTCACACGGCCTCCTTTGAGATGTAGATACATGATGAAATTAGAGATATTCACCACAGGAAACAACTCTTCTGGAATTAAATGAAGTACATGTATGCCCAGCTTCTTCAACTGCCCTTTAGTCACCTTTTCAAGGATAGTTTAACATTAGGGAAAGATTGTGGCCCTTGAGGCCACTAAATTGCCACTACTTGTATTACAGAAAGTCATTTCTGGAGACGCCTGGGCAGCTCAGTTGGTTAAGCGTCCAACTCTTGATTTCTGCTCAGGTCATGATCTCACGACAACGTGGAGCCTGGTAAGGATTCTCCCTCTCCCTCTCCCCTCCCCACATGTTCACTCTCTCTCTCTATCAAAAATAAATAAATATTTAAAAAAAATTTTTTAAAGAATGAAAAAAATGGAAATGCTGAATATGTCTGTCAGGCACTGCATCTGGATGCATGTAAACAGACACCCAACTACAAATGGCTTTACCAAATAGGGATTTGTTTTTGACATGGTAAGAGTTAAAATGTGGGCAGTCCAGTCTGCTACAGCCGCTCAAGGAAGTCACTAAGGGCCCAGGTTTCTCCTAGCTCCGTGGTCCTCCACTCTTAGGATGTTTCTCTCATCTTGATGGTGGCAAGATGGCTGCTCCACTGTCAAGCATCATGTCCATGAGTCAGGCAGGAAGAAGAGGGGAAAGGCAATGGGTATGTCCCCAGTCCACTGTTTATAGAATTGAGAATTGGCCAGAACCATGTTATATGGTACCCACAACTACCAGACAGTCTGAGAGTTCACTATTTTAACTGGGCCCAGAATAGAATTGTACTGTGAATAAAAACAATGGCTATTGGGCAAGCCACTTACAATGTTTGCCACACTGGCATAGTATGTATCTTAAGGATGCTAATCACAAATCTCATATTTATTGAACTCGAATTTCTTAGGAGGACTTAGGGTAGAAGCTCACAGGACACATTAATTCTTCTCGGTGGGGAAACATTAAAGAACACCACTTCAAAAATTACCGGAATACATTCTGCAGACTCAACTAATGTTGATAAGGGACTTAGAGCAGTGTCACCAGGACTATAGGAATGTAACATAACTTTAAATTCAGAATCGAAATGACACACAAAAACTTGTATAATTTGCATTTTCCCTACAACTCCGTATTTATGAACTGTATTAAACTGAATCAAAATACATAAGATACATAAATCAAACTGAACTTTCAACCAGAATAAAACTACTAACATGTTCTCTGGGTAAAATTTACTAATCCCTGAAAACTTGCTATAAAATGAATTTCTGGGGTGCCTGGGTTGCTCAGTCAGTTGAGTGTTCAACTTCAGCTCGGGTCGTGATTTCGCAGTTCGTGAGTTCGAGCCCTGCATGGGGCTCTCTATTGTCAGAGCAGAGCCTGCTTTGGATCCTCTGTCCCCCCCCTCTCTCTGCTCCCCTCCCCCACTGGCTCTCTCTCTCTCAAAAATTAATTAAAAAAAAAAACATTTAAAATGAACTTCTCAAATGTAACTTTGTTATAGCATGTTCCCTTAAAACAAACTACATTTGATTTTAAGAGAACTAGATTTGAGAATCAGTTGGTGACTGTAGGGAACACAGTACTGACCCAGGATGCATTCTCACCTTGCTCTATCCCAGTAGCACCCCAGTCTTAGTTAGGCATCTGTCCTGCCCCTCCCCTGCAGCCCTGGTGCCTTAAGAGCAGCCAACTCCATGCCCAGCACCATGAGTGGTTTGGTCAGAAATGGGCATTTGTCAGTATAACAGGATTTCTATTATTAGTGGCCAAATACATTCTAACTAATAACATGAATGTTGAACAAATTACTTAACTGCCTAGCATCCCAATGTTTAATCTCTAAAATGGGGGTGATATTGTCTTCCCTATCTATCCAGCATAATCACTGTAAAAGTGCGGTTTTATTTTTAAAAAATGGACTCTATCTAGAAGGGGGTATTATGCCAAAATAAATAAAATAAGATTAGATTGCGTAGCTTGCGGCATTTCCTATAAACTATCATATTATTACCGTATTTTCAAATTATGGAAACTATTTTGAAAAACAAGTATTTCAAATAGATGCACTAAGTGAATGTCAGGATCTTTGAATTCGTACCACTGTGGACGTTTGCACTTATTTATTCATTCAACCGATGTTTATCGAGCACCCGCTGTGCACCAGTCACTAGAGTAGGTACTAGGGGTACAGTAATTGGCAAACTGCTTACAGACACTGCCCTGGGGGAGGTGCAGCTGCCAGTGACGCTGCTGCAGTGCCCAGAAATCTTTGGGCACCACAGACTCATCTCAGAGGCAGTGTCTGAGCAAGGCGGGAACACCACCAGTCTCATTATTTTTACCGCTAGGCTTTTTTTTGCTAAGCCAATGCCACTGGTATGATCACCCATCTGATTCATGAGTTACATTTCATTGAAGAGAAGTTGTTATAGAGTTGAATTTTTTCTTTTTTTATTAAAAGATTTTAAGTTTATTTATTTTGAGAGACAGAGTGGGGGAGGGGTAGAGAAAGCGGGAGACAGAGAATTCCAAGCAGGCTCCACAGTGTCGGCACGGAGCCCGACATGGGGCTCAAACTCACGAAACCGGGAGATCATGACCTGAGCAGAAACCAAGAGTCAGATGCTTAACCGACTGAGCCACCCAGGTGCTCCACTTCGGTCAGGTTTTTTTTTTTTTTTAAATTAACCCGTTCTCAAAAAAGAAATACGTAGCACTACTGAGATACTCAAAAGAATACACCCTGGGCTCAGAAATCAATTTCAATCCAGAAAGATGTTTGTTTTGATCCACAGTGGCCCAAAATATATTGAGGACCATTCTTTCCATTCTTTTGAAGGAGCCACCACTACTTCAATTTAAGTGCATGCTGAGGTTCTATTTAAAATTTTACATAATTTTTCAGTTCCAGTTTACGAATCCGGCATTACTTTACAATGAGTCGGCTTCAGGGGCGCCTGGGTGGCTTAGTCCGTTGAGCTTCCGACTTCGGCTCAGGTCATGATCTCACGGTCCGTGAGTTCGAGCCCCGCATCGGGCTCTGTGCTGACAGCTCAGAGCCTGGAGCCTGCTTGGGATTCTGTGTCTCCCTCTCTCTCTGCCCCTCCCCCACTCATGCTCTGTCTCTCTCTGTGTCAGAAATAAATAAACATAAAAAAAATTTAAAAAAAAACAAGGAGTGGGCTTCAGATGTGGCTCTGACAGTAGTTGGCTCCTCTTATTCTATCCCTGTCATTGTGAAATGTTCAATTTAAACACCTGGGAAATGGGAAAATTAACCATGCCTTAAAATCAGGTAGAAGACCAGCAGCCTTGAATATTTAACACTGATTCTCAGATTTTATTTAGAAGTAAATCTAGGGAAAGAAGATTTTGTGGGTAATTGATGTTAAACAGTTTAAATCATGGGTATGTATTTTTCATCTGAAAGCAATTTTACCTTTCACGTCTTCTTGTTTGAAAGAATTGAATCTCACATTTGTCAGATGAAATTGCTACCTAAATTATCTAAGATGATTTTCACATTCTTTTGTGGAAATCAAATTTTGTAAGGTTGTAGAATTAATTTAGAAATGACAGTGGTTTGTGTTTTCTTCCAGGAGAGCTTGCTAATTGAACTTGAAGCATTAAATGTCCTCCTGAAAGCACTAAACCCAATGAAGTAACAAAAGCCCTGAGGACAAAAATTAAGCAAAGAAAGTTAGTTCTGGAAATGAAACTCTTGAAACCCCACGTTGAGAAAATAAAAGAGCAGGAAAAGAAAAAGAAATTAGAAAAAAAAATGACAGAATATGAGGCACTCATGAAAGGGAATGTTTTCTTGTTTAATTACCTATTTGGCTTTTCGATTACATGCACTGCAAAGATTGTACAAATGGGTTTTGAAGTTGTAAAATGTGTGTCTTTTCATTGTGTCTCTTCTCTTACTGCTTTAAAATGTCAAAATGAGGGGCACCTGGCTGGCTCAGCCAGTAGAACATGCTACTCTTGATCTCAGGGTTGGAAGTTCTAGCCCCACATTGGGTGTAGAGATCAGTTAAAAATAAAATCTTTTTTTTTTTTAAGTTTATTTATTTTGGGAGAGAGAAAGCGCAAGCAGGGGAAGGGCAGAGAGAGAGGGGAGGGAGAGAGTCCCAAGCAGGCTCTGCACTGCCAGCGCTGAGCCCGACGCGGGGCTCGAACTCATGAATCATGAGATCATGACCTGAGCTGAAGTCAGATGCTTAACCGACTGAGCCACCCAGGCACCCAGAAGTAAAATCTTTTTTAAAAAATGTAAAAAGGAAAGGAGAACTTGCCTTAGTTGTGTCTTACATGTGCAGGATTGCAAGCCCAGATGTCTATTTGGCCTATCCCAGAGACGGCTGTTCAGATTCCGGGCACATGTGGCCACGGAAGGGTCAGCTGCCTCTGGACACCACTGTTTGTTGTCAGGTGAAGTTTGAGCTCAGCACTGGTAGACGTTTCAGGTATTCAGAAGGATACTGTTTGGGTTTGGGCTCCCCCAAAAGCAAGGCCTGAGACAGGGATTTGGGAGCAAGGGTTTATTTGGGAGGGGATTCTAAGAACTTGTGAAGAAGTGAGGAAGCCATGCGGCCGCTGCCATCTGGAAGGAGGGAGAGGGGAAATTGCCTTGTCTTTTCAAAAGAAGTATTTTGAAGTTTCATTTATTAACAGTAAATGTACTTAAAGCTTCTTAATAATTGTTTACAGACAATGGAAAAAGTTTTCTTTTTTAAAAAAAATTTTTTTAAACGTTTATTTATTTTTGAGACAGAGAGAGACAGAGCATGAATGGGGGAGGGGCAGAGAGAGAGGGAGACACAGAATCGGAAGCAGGCTCCAGGCTTCGAGCCATCAGCCCAGAGCCTGACGCGGGGCTCGAACTCACGGACCTCGAGATCGTGACCTGAGCTGAAGTCGGACGCTTAACCGACTGAGCCACCCAGGCGCCCCAATAATGGAAAAAGTTTTCTAAAAATGCTCTGAGCCCAGGATTTAAGGTAGGCTCTTTCTTTCTTTTAGGCATGGTATGTCCTATTCAGCAAATTATAGTATTATTATATCTGAAATGCATGACAAGAATAAGTTTGGGAAGACATGGAAGGGGAAAGGTAAATTGTTACTCCGGGCAAAGGAAGAGGACAAAACCACTTGAAAACGAGGTACAGGGGTCCCTGGGTGGCTCGGTTGGTTAAGCCTCCCACTTCGGCTCAGGTTATGATCTCATGGTCTGTGGGTTTGAGCCCTGTGTGGGTCTCTGTGCTGGACAGCTCAGATCTGAAGCTCCGTGCTTCAGATTCAGTGTCCCCCCTCTCTTTCTGCCCCTCCCCCACTCACACTCTGTCTCTCTCTCAAAAATAAGTAAACATTGAAAAAATTTTAAAAATAAAAGAAAATGAGGTACATAGTTGGCTGGGTAGCTCACTTGGGTAGAATGTGATGCTGACAACACCAACATTGCAGGTTCGATCCTATCCCCAAACAGGCCAAGAAAGGCATGAGTTCAGATCTTTGACAAAAATTAATTTAAAATAAGATGAATTGCAAACAGGATTTGGCAGAATAAATTTGGTGGGTGGTGGTAATACCTGATCACCAACTAATTGTAAACAAGAAATATAATGTTGGTTTTCTCTTAAGTGTGAAATTTAAAATGGTTTGATCCTTCACTTCCTTTGTTTCTTAAAGGTTTTTACTGATTTATTTAAGTAATCTCTACACCAACATGGGGCTTGAACTCACAGCCCCAAGATCGAGACTGACTTGCTCTTCTGACTGAGCCAGCCAGGAGCCCCTGGTAGCTCCTGGATTTAAGACCTGGTACTGTGCTGAATCTGCGGGCCTTTGCCCCTCCTTGGCTTCCTTCTCAACTCCATCTTTACATACCTGCCCCCAAATGTAAATGTTCTGCTCATCTCTGTCTTTGAGCTGTAAAATAACTCACTTATAAGTGAGTTAATAAAAATAATGAAGATGGATACTGCTAACTAAGTAACAAAATTCAACCGAGTAAATTTGAAGATCTAATTGGCTTTATCAAACCATTCATGGATTGGGCAGCATCCCATCTAGTGAGTAGAGACATGCTCCAAGGAGTTACACAGAATTGAAGGTTTTTATAGAAAGAGGGTGGGGGTGGGGCGCCTGGGTGGCTCAGTCGGTTGGGCGTCCGACTTTGGCTCAGGTCATGATCTCGCGGTCTGTGAGTTCGAGCCCCGCGTCGAGCTCTGTGCTGACAGCTCAGAGCCTGGTGCCCATTTCAGATTCTGTGTCTCCCTCTCTCTCTGCCCCTCCCCTGTTCATGCTCTGTCTCTCTCGGTCTCAAAAATAAATAAAAACGTTATAAAAAAAAATTAAAAAAAAAAAAAAGAAAGAGGGTGGGGGTAAGAAAGATGTTTGGAAAAGAAAAGAACTGTTCCAGGAGAGGCTGCTTTTTAGAGGGAAAAGCATGGTGTCTTATCATGCAGATGACTTCATCTTCTTTGGGAGATGGAGGGGCCCTGATGGCAGACTCACTGGCAGGGGCTGAAACATTCCTGGCCACTGCCAACAGGTTAAGACTGTGTTTCTGGGGGAGGTTGAAATTGCAATTAGATTATGTATTCAGGGGTGCTTGGGTGGCTCAGTTGGGTAAGCATCTTGATTTCGGCCCAGGTGATGATCTTAACAGTTTGTTTCATGGGATGGAGCCCTGCCTCGGGCTCTGTGCCGACAGGGTGGAGCTTGCTTGGGATCCCCTCTCCCCTTCTCTCTCTGCACCCCCCCCCCACTTGCCCACGCACCTGTTCTCTGTCTCTCAAAATAAATAGACATTAAAAAAAAAAAAAAAGATGTGTATTAAGCACCAGTGTGGGAACTCAGACTAAGTAATGCCACTTTGGGCCTGTGGGGTTTTTTTTTAACAATAGAAAATGCTGACACATATGAATCAATGACCCCAGGACACATTATACAGAGTATACGGAAGCTCCTCCCTGTCACTTTCTCTCTCGTCTTGGAAACACTCTTTCCTTGGCCTCTAAGGCACCACTGGCTGCTCCTTCTCAGCGTCCTTTGCTGACCCCTCACCCTCTCTTCAACCTCTCATCACTGGAGTAGCCCAGGACTCAGTCTGGGCTCTTCTCTCTCTACACATGTTCCCTATATGCTCTTGTCCAGTCCCATGACTTTAAATATTTATGTGTATTTCAGTGACTCCCAGACTGAGTATCTCTAGGCCAGACCTCTGTTCTGAATTCCAGACTCATATATCCAACTGCAAATTCAAAATCTCTCTTTGGATTTCTCCAATAAGCATCTCAAACTTTGCATGTCCAAACCTTTGAGTCCTACCCACCCCATCTTAGTTTTAATTCCCCAAAGGGTGGACTCTGAAGACAAGGACTTAGAGCAGTAGCTGACTTGGGGAGTGGGGAAGATGGGTAGATTGTTTGCAAAGATCATGATCGTGATCCCTTCCTGTATGTCTGCTCCTCTGCAATGTGACTCTGACGTCCCTTCCATTAAGAAGTGGGATTTATCACTTCACCCTTTGAATCTGGCCCTGCATTGTGACTTACTTTGACCAAAAGAATTCAGTAGAAGTGACACCATGAGACTTCTGACCCCAGGCCTCATGATGCTTTGTGGCATCCACTTTTGACCCCTTAGGACGCTGCCCTGAGACTGCCATGTGAAGAATCCCAGTCTATCCTTTAAAAAATTTTTTTTCCCAATGTTTGTTTATTTTGAGAGACAGAGCACACACACACATGGGGGAGGGGCAGAGAGAGATCGGCGCTTACAGAGCCCAATGTGAGGCTTGATCCCACGAACTGTGAGATCATGACTTGAGCCAAAATTAAGCGTCCAAAGCTTAACCAACTGAGCCACCCAGGCGCCCCGAGTCCCAGTTTATCCTAGTGGAGGATGAGAAGGCATGGGGAGTAGATGAGCCACTCAACCTGAAGCCTCTTAAATCAACCAGCTGACAACTAGCATCTACCATCTACCAGCAGAAATCATCTTAAACTATTCAAGCTGCCAGATGATTGTAGGCATGAAGTGACCTCAGCAAGGCCAGCAGAAGAGTCACCCAGCTGAGTCCAGACCAAATTGCTGATCCACAGAATTGTGAGCAAAAATAATAGTTTTAAGCCATTAAATTGAGGCAGTTTGTTATGCAGCAAAAGCTAACTTATACAGGAGGTTATCTCAGGATGTATAAGCAAAGAAATAGAGGAAATAAAAAAGAGGAGTGAGAAAAGTTAATAAAGGGTGTTTTAAGGAGCAGGTTACTACTGTGGGCAGTTGAAGCTCAGCCTAGCTGGACACCCTCTGAGAAATCTTGTAGAAGGCATCTCAGAACTGTCCCACCCAGGAAGAGAGAAGCTAGTTTATTTATCCAATAACCCCTTTCCCATTCCTCACTGGTAGAGGCATGCCTGGGAGGGTGAGTTCCCCAGCACTTTAGCTAGGCTGAATAAGTCCCCCGGCAACGGAGGAGTCCCTGAGGCAGGGAAGTAGAGGGGTGAGGGCGAACTGTGTGCCAAGCTGCAAGTGAACTCAGAAGTTGGCCAAGGAGAGGTGGAATAGGGCATCAATAGGGTCTAATTCCCCAAACCCAATTCTTCCCAAATCTTCTCTAATCCAGTAAGTGACAACTCCATCCTCCTGTTGCTCAAGGTAGAAACTCCATCCTTGGACTCATCAATTTATTTCACACTCCACACTAGAATCCTTTTACTGTTACCTTTAACGGATCCAGGATCCAAATATTTCTCATTATCTCCCTAACTACAACTCTAGTCGAAGCCATTATCATGTCTCACTTGGATTATGGCAGCTACCATCTCAGTGGTCTCCTATGGAACAGCCAGAATGACCATTTAAAGATGACCCTGGGGCAGGGAGGGAGAGTCCTAGGTTGACTCTACATAGGCCTGAAATCTCTTCACTTTCCAGACAATCAACATTTTTCCTCCCTCTAGGGATACATGGGGGATTAGCACACTATAGCTATAAATTATTGTTCTCTAGTAAGTCACACCAGGTTCTGGGGGGAACTTTCTCAGATTCCATAGAATTACAAAGTTATGTGGAAAAAATTTTGTCCACAAACCACACCAGCATGCTGCTTTACCATGTGCCGGGAGAACAGAAGGGAACCTGTCTGTTGAACAAGGGGATCAGTTAGGACTAACATCTTGGAGACCAATCGTCCTACCCCAGGAGAGCACTCACAATGGGTCAGAAGCCTCTCCTCTCTGAAGCCATGTGCCCACCCTGTGAAAGGTGTGTGTGTGTGTGTGTGTGTGTGTGTGTGTGTGTGCGCGCGTTTCTACATCTATTCAGACATTTGATGATAAACAGATCTTTCTGCAGAGAGTGGAAACCAGGTGGTAAAATCCAAACATTATGTACTATATTTTGTGTAGGTAAGGCAGAACAACTGAATAATCCTTTGACTGGTCTCTAGGTCTCATGCTGTCCTGAAAATTCTACCATATTATTTTTCTTAATGGAGATGGTCGGGGCAGGGGGGAGAAAGAACTAAATTAGGCTTAACTGAGGAATTTTGGCAAGTGTTTATAGATTACCTCTGTGGTGGAAAAACACGCACGGAGAGCCCCTGACAAGGTTTAAAAGGTTCTTTTCCAAGTGAAGTAGAGCAGGGAATGGAAAATCAGGCCCTAAGCCATGCTGTCTTGGATCTGTAAATGTTGGTTCTTCAGCTTTTCTTTCCCTTATTTCCCAAAGTCCCTTCTTTAACCTCTCCCTATTTTCTGTCCCTTCTTCCCCCCTACACCCTCTGTTACCCAGGGCAAACCAGTACTCCCAACAAAAAATAATGGAACTCCTATCACCTTCTTTCTTCTGTCTTGCAAATTTTGCATCCTTGGGCTTCTCCTGAAAATCAGTGTCTTCTCCTGAGCCCTTAATCCCATTTCTTCCAGATCTACAAAGAGGAAAGGGGAACTCAGGCTTTGCTTCTTCTCCCATGCCCACCTCTTGAGGAGGGATAAGCTCTGGATCCATTCCACGCTGGCTTTTTCCAGAGCACAGACTCAAACACCTCTCCACACCTAAAGACACATGTTCTTCTGAAGGCCCACATCTGATCTACACAAAGAAGTCTTATTCCTATTAACATATTTCCTCATCATATTACTTTCTATTTGCCCTCCCCCTTGCCTGGGTCACATTAAAGCACTCTGACCTTGAATGGCAACAAAGGCATCTTTTCATTCTTTGCCCAAATCCCTAAGTATCACCAGGATCAGGGGTGGACTGGGGAGCTCTGGTTGACCCTACCTCTAGGCTGCCCCATTGTAAACTGGGTTTATCAGCAACTTTGATGATATGTGCACCCTTCTTGACTTAGAACAAGTGGCTCTTCATTGTCTGCCCCATTTGCTTGGCAACCACATTCTTACAATCCCTCTTTATGCCAGCCACACTGACAGCCAGAGCAAGAAAGCAGGGGCCCAGACCAGTCACTTCCAAAATGGGATGCACACACTGGAATGGGGGGAGAACAAGACACCCCACATGTGCAGAGAGAAACTACTGCTAGAAAATTTCTACTAATTTTGTCTTAAAAAGAAATAAAGCTTTACCAAAACTTAATATGTGGATTGTCATCGGCTCCTCACATGGTCCGGTCCTTGGACACCTAGATCCGCAATGGGAGAGCACCTTTAAATTTTGTTCACGTGGGGCACCTGGGTGGCTCAGTCTGTTGAGCATCTGACTTTGGCTCTGGTTGTGATCTCTCAGTTCCTGAGTTCAAGCCCCACATCGGCTTGCCGCTGTCAGCCTGTCAGTGCAGAGCCCGCCTCCGAGCCTCTGACCCTCTCTCTCTGCCCTTCCCCCGCTTGTGCTCTCCCCAAAAATATAGAAATATTTTTAAAAATTTTGTTCACGTGGAACTTGTGGCTATGTGTCTTAGTTTGTGTGTGCACTGTTAGGTAGCTTCATAGATTATATTAGCTGCTTTCCAAAACCAAGCCTCACAAAACAGACAAGCAGCTTTAAAAGAAAATCCTGCAAAGAAACCTCCAATTAAGGATAATACTCTTAACACAAGCACAAAGGAACAAGAAAATACCAGAGTGTTTCCCCTGTACCTAATATGATCTCTTAATCAGCCACATAGGGGGCAAAAACAATGGTGATCTCATCAGTCTTTCTTAGAGTAAGCCAAAAAATTCAAAATTATCAAGAAGACTAGTGAAATAAGAAGTCATATCCACTGTAATACAATAACAAAATTTATCATATGTGAATATTGGATACTGAGCATTGAGCCTTATAGGGTATCTTTCTTAGCAAGACAGAAATTTAAGCCCAGCACTGAGATGCACTCAACTTGGAACCAATCTTTTAAATTGTTTTGTCACCAAGTATTCAACCAACATTTCCAGAAATAAGGAACCATATGCAATCACCTTCCTCTCACAGAGCAAAAGTTTTTACATGATTATTACATTAAAAAATTACTTTTAGGATAATGTTATATTCTAATCTTAATGTTTTAAATATCTATTTGTACATGTTTCATAATTATATGTTAGCATAGTAGCACACATGATAAACATTATATAAAAATATAAATATATAAAATAGGGGCACCTGGCTGGCTCAGTCTGTAGAGCATGCAACTCTTGACCTTGAGGTTTTACGTTCAAGCCCCATGTTGGGTACAGAGATTAAAAATAAAATCTGAAAAAAAATATAAAAAAATATTTATAAGCTATAAGTATGAAATGAAATGTAATATTTAAATGTAAAGTATATAAAAATGAAAATACATTGGAAATGCATGGAGATGGAGATTCCTTTTCCTCATAGGGCCCACAATCATAAAAGGCTGCATTCCACTGCTGTAGGTGAGAGGTGACAATGATCTGGACTAGAGCCAGAGCAGTGGAAATGGAAAGAAGCAACCTGATCTCAGATATATTGTGGAGGGAGTTCCAATAGGACTTGCTGAAGGCCCGGATATAGGAGGTAAGAGAGAAAAAAGCAGGAACCAAGGATGAAAATTCCCAGGTCTCTAACTTGAGCAACTGGGAGGATGGCAATGCCACCTAATGGAAAAGCAAGAAAATCTGAATTAGTTTTGGACATGTTGCATTTGACATGTATTTGAGTCATGAAAAGGTAAGGCTCTGGAGAGGGGTCTCAGATTGAGGTACAGATTTGAGAGTTTTCAACTGTAGATACTATGGGAAAGGACAGTATCACCTATGGATACAAAAGAGGACAAAGAAAGCAGAAAACCAGGACAATACCCAAGAGAAGAGAAAAACATTATGGAAGGAGAAATTCTCTGGCCATCTGGTCTCCTGAAACTCCACCAAAATGGCATTAAAGGAATAAAACAAGTATAAAACCACAAGAACAAAGAAAGCAAGAAAAGAAGCAAGTGGGGATGAATGTAGATAGACCTTGACAACATTTGGAAAGATGTAAACAGAAAAGAGATGTAGCAACTAAGGTAGAGGTCAGTAGCAGTTGTGGTCTTCATAGTGTGGGGTGCAAATGAATGATTTTGGTATTTCTAAGTGAGGTGGAAGAGAGGAGTCTCAGGAGAGATGAGGCAGTGCAGGTCTGAAGTCTAAGAGGTCTGGGAAAGGACAGGTGGTCTGCAAAGAGGTGACATCTCTGAGAATGATGCAGATGTTGGCAGGTATATACAAAATCTGACATCATTCATGGGATATAATATAGAATTTATACATTATAGAATATATTACAGAATATTTATATAAATACACGTAACATTTCTGGAAGAGTACACACAAAGCTGTTTTAAAAACTTAGACCCTTCTATATTATTGAGAGTATTTACCATGAACATGAAGTATACTTTTTAAAAAAAGACTCCTAAATACTGAGAACAAACTGAGGGTTGATGGGGGGTGGGAGGGAGGGGAGGGTGGGTGATGGGTATTGAGAAGGGCACCTTTTGGGATGAGCACTGGGTGTTGTATGGAAACCAATAGGATGATAAATTTCGTATTAAAAAAAAGTATAGCACAATAAAAAAATAATAATAAATAAATAAAGTTTGTAAGTGATCTCTATGCCCAACACGGGGCTTGAACTCACGACCCCAAGATCAAGAGTTGCATGCTCCACCAACTGAGCCATCCAGGTGCCCCCCACCTCTTTTTAAAAGATGTTATTAAGTAATCTCTATGCCCAACATGGGGCTCAAACTCACAACCCCAAGATCATGAGTTGCATGCTCTACGGACTAAGCCAGCCAGGCGCCACCTAGGATACTTTTAAAATAATAAGTTTTTCAATAATTCCTCCTGACAGTTTTCATATCATGACTGTAACAACTTTCTTACTTTTACCTACCTAACATTACATTTGGGGTAATGTGTAATTTTCTAGATTCTGAAGCTTTTGAACACACAAGTTCCTGCATACCTTAAGCGGGATCTATTCTATAGACCAGAAAAACCTGTACCTTCCTTGAACAAAACTATTGTTCTGTTTCTAAGTCAACTTGGAACATGAATTGATTGTGTCTTCTGTTTTGAGGGTAACATTCCTTAAAGCGTAGGGTAGGGCAGTTGACCCAGCAGAGGACTCTGGTCCAGGTTTTGTCATTAACTAGTTGCATAATATTACCTGGGTTATTTAATTTCTTCCTCTGCAAAATGGAAAGGATACTCTACCTGCACCACAAGTTGGATGTGAAAATCCATTGATATAATGTGAAATACTTTAAAAACTACAGTTATACAAACAAAAAGATTCTTGTTTCTTATTTGCTGCTTTTAAACTCTCCTTTCCTCTTTTCTTAAAATGTCTACTTTCCAAGTGGTTCCAGAAGTGACGGTAGGGCCTGGAGAGCCTTCTCAACTACTGAACTCACCCAGGTGGTCTGGGATCAGAAACTAGGGAGGTTGGAAAGAGGTGGAACTAACAGCAGAACAGCATGAAATATTGGTTCACAGTCTCCTTGTGAGAGAAAGAAATGCTGAGGCAAAATACAATTTCTCTCCACTCCCCCGAGAATAAAGCAAATTGACAAGATCTCATCAAAAATATAGGACAAAGAGAAGTTCTGAAAATGTCTTGATGAGCAAGGAATAACAAAGAAAATGGATTGTATGGCACTCATTATTAATTCCACGAATATGTTCATAATGTCATTGATGTTACCTTTATTTAGTGGGCTGTTTTATATTGGTGAACATTTTTAGAAATGTACTTCATTTAGCTTCCTCCTGGCCTATTTTGGTTCCTCTGTCTCCATGTTTCTCATGAAGTATTTCAGTCCCTCATCCACACTTTCTCTTGGCATGGTTTTTAGGAACATAACGTTTAAGGTTGGCAAAAGGACACTGTGGCTTACTCAATCCATCTGAGCGTTATTACAGTGCCGCAGGATAGCTCATTTCCATAATAAAATACACCATGTTTCTCTTTATTAATAACTCAGGATGATCAGGGGCACCTTGGCTGGCTCAATCGGCACAGCAGGCGACTCCTGATCTCAGGGTCGTGAGTTTAAGCCCCACACTTGGCATAGAGATTACTTAAAAAATAATAATTCAGGAGGAATGGAAATATTTGTTTGAGAAGGGCTCAAAGAAATTTGAGCCCTTTTTCTTCGTAATGTTGATTTCCTGTTCTGCATTTCTTCTCTAAAAGATAAACATGGGGAATACTTTTCTTCCTGGAAAAAAGCAAGCATTCTTCAAGCAGAAGTAAAATATTGATCTCAGTGTACATGTTTAACATCACAGGCATTTGTAGCTTGTGGCAATTCAGAAATGTTACTTCTTTTCATAGTATATTTAATGGTGGGTTGCGTATATCTCTTGAATTAGGAACTGTGTTCTGCTACAGTTAAGACAAAACCCAAATGACTGAGGCTTAAACAGGAAACAACAAGGCTTAAACAAGAGTAACACGGCATCTCGAGGTTAGCAGTTGCTTAGTTGATGCTGTAGCTTAAAGGTGTGAGGACCCGAGTTTCTCAGATTATCCCTGGCTTTTTCCTCATGATACGATGATCTATGTATCATAGATCATAGATCTATAGATCATAGATATGCTGGCTCTAACCATCACATTCAAGTTCCAGGAAGGGAGAAGAAGAAAAAGAGAAAAGGCAAAGAGCAAAAGGCCAAGCCAACCAAATCTTTCTCTCCTGAAGGCCTTTCCTAAAAACCCACTCACTTCTCTCTGCATAGGACGGTATCACATTACCACCTAGCTGCAAGGAAGGCTGGGAAATATGATTCTGTTTTGTCTCATTTTCACCTGGGCATATTGCCACCTCCAGCAAAAGTAGGGGACTAATAATTAGGAAGAAAGGGAAAATACTTGGCCAAACAATTGGCAGTTTCTACCCTACCCTCTTTTTGGAAAAATATCACTATTTCATGACCATGTCTACAACCTAATAGTTATCTTCTAATTATAGCAACTACAAAAAATAACCTTCACAAAATGGTCCGCCTGCTGCTTTCAGTCCCTAGTGGACAGAGGTGTAGGGGCTGGTTTGAATTTCTCAGTGCTATCACTAAAGCAAGTCAGTTATCCTTCTTTTTGAGAAATGGTTTCTGATGGAAAAGTTATATACTCAAAACTCATCAGTGGGTCTTAACAGGATTTTTGTTTTTCTTTTAAAAGGATATTTTCATGGCTTATTTGTAATAGAATAGTTTTGGGGGGAAAAATTACAGCCCATACGTTAGAAGTAAGAATCTCCCTTATGAGCACTTTAGTACATAATAGAAGAAGACCTGGCTTTGAAATTAGACACACTTGGATTTGCACTGTGGGCTATTTACAAAGTCTCACAAGTGACCTTCCTGCTTTTACCCTTGCCACTTACAGACCACTCTCATCCAGCTGCAGAATGACCCTAAATGCTGTCATGTCATTTACCCAGTGGCTCCCCATCTCACTCAATGCTTCCAAGATCCCCTCCTTCTCTGTGCCCCACCCCCTGCCCCATGTCTTTCTGATCTCATCTCCAGCCTTTTCCTCCTCTTCCTCTGCTCCAGCCACCCTGGCCTCTTGGCTGTTCTTCAAACATCCAAGCACACTCCTCTCAAGAGCTCTGCACTGGCTCTTCCCTACCTGCAGTACTTTCCCGGCTGAAAACCCCTGGAGCCACCCCTTACCCTTTCAGGGTTTTGTTTGAAGGTCACACAGTCTAACCACTTCATTTAAATTTGTAGCTTGAGGGGCACCTGGGTTGCTCAGTCCATTAAGTGTCCAACTTCGGCTCAGGTCATGATCTCACAGTTTGTGGTTCCGAGCCCCATGTCAGGCCCTGTGCTGACAGCTCAGAGCCTGGAGCCTGCTTTGGATTTTGTGTCTCCCTCTCTCTCTGACCCTTCCCAGCTCATGCTCTGTCAATCTCTCAAAAAAAAAAAATTTTTTTTTTAATTAAAAAAATAAATAAATAAATTTGAGCTCCCCCTCATCTCTCTTCTCTGCTTGTTACCTATAGCACTGGAATTTATCACCATCTTTCATTTCATTTCAGTGGTAAAAGGTGACCAACACTTTTACTCCAGTCCAGTATCTACTTTTAATTATTTTTTTCTAAGTAATACAGTAAAAAAAAAAAATCAAACAGTTCAAAAAGTACACAGGGAAAATGGGTCTGGAGAAGAGGTAGTGGCAGTAGTCTAGTGTTTAAATCTTTCCATATCCACCCACATAAATTTTTTTTAATGTTTATTTATTTTTGAAAGAGAGAGACAGAGTGTGAGTGGGGGAAGGGCAGAGAGAGAGAGAGGCACAGAATCTGAAGCAGGCTCCAGGCTCTGAGCTGTCAGCACAGAGCCTGACGCGGGGCTAGAACTCACAAACCATGAGATCATGACCTGAGCTGAAGTCGGACGCTCAACCGACTGAGCCACCCAGGCGCCCCCCCCCCCCCCCCCCCCCGGAATCCACCCATATAAACAGACAATGACAAAACCAAAAACCTTCAGCTAGCATCTACAATAAAATCAGGTGATAAGATACAGTCACAGATTCCAAAATGGAAAAAGAACCTCGTGTTGTCAGGAAGACTGTAAAAGGAAGTAGAGAAGTCAAAGGCACTTTTGAAGGCACTGAGGATCTGAGAGTCCTAAAATTGCCATCAGGTACTTACCTGACAATTGAGCAGGTTGTTCTGAGAACAGCACAAGAAATGAGGACAGAATTTGCAGGCTCCCATATGAAGGTAAGTACGAAGATGACAGGAAGGTCTGAGAATGCTGGAGTGATTTGCGGGCCCGATATGACCAAAGGATCCTCCCAGGAAAAAGTCCCATGTTGAGGAGAAAAAAATTTAAGTAAACGCTACCCCCGATGTGGGGCTTGAACTCACCACCCCGAGTCCTATGCTCTACCGACTCAGCCAGCCAGGAGCCCGAGGGGAAATTTTTATGAGCAGGGACAACAGGAGCAAAGGAAACAGAAGATCCAGATAGAAGCTCATGGGTAAGCAGAGTAGAAAATCTCAGAGAATTCAAGCCCTTATTTTATTTTAATAACATCATACAAACAACAGAGTTTAAATCTGTTGGAGGAGGCGATCTGCCCCGGGCCCTGAGTCCAAACACATTCTTGCTAGACATGCCAGAAGGCAGCGTCCTGACCACTCTTTACCTGGGTCATTTTCTCAGGGTTTTGTTTGCAGTAAGCAACCTTGAGGGGTGAAGTAATGTCTCTCCCACCTCTACCTCCAGACAAATTACAGTCTTGTTTCCACCTACTACAAAAGTTGCAACTCCCCCAACGTCAGTGTTTTTCTCTTATAACACGGGCCACCGCAATGTGAAGGTACACAGAATGGTCCCTCTGGGTCTTCCCCATGGAACTTGGGGACAAAGGGAGCCAGCTCAAATGAACATCATGCTGACACTTCAGCTATTGCTTGCACCATGAGTAACAGTCCATTGTCTTTGACCCAGGATTCTCATGTCTTCTGTCAGCATCCATGAAATTGTGACATGCTAACTTATTAACATATAAGAAGGGTAAAATCCTAGACCCTGCACAGTTCTTAACAGAAGCTAGAAAAGCTGTCCTGAGTTGCTTCTCTCTTCCTAAGAGTATGGTATAACTCATGTCACTTAAAATATTAGCAAAGGAAAAGGATCACAATTGAATCCTATTCAAAGTTGTTTTTTTTTGTTTGTTTGTTTTGTTTCATTTTAAATAAAAGAACAAGAGAAGAATAATGTCTCTTTGGACAATAAAGGCACATGAGAAAAAAAATACACATTTCATTTCCACAAAGGAAATGAAAACTATAGCCATCATATTTCAGAATGAGCTAAAAGAAAATGCTAAAAGCTATAAGAGAAAATATTAGTTACAATGAGAAAAATTCTGAAATAAAGTAATATGAAAAAAGATTTTAAAAGAAAGGTTAAAAACCCAGGAAAGATCAGAAGTAAATGAAAACAATCATTTCAAAAATGAAGACTAGAGAGAATAAATACAAAAAAAATAATGTGTTAAGGGGCACCTGGCTAGCTCAGTCAGTAGAGCATGTGACTCTTGATCTTGAGGTTGTATGTTTGAGCCCTGTGTTGGGTGTAGAGGTTACTTAAAAATAAAATCTTGAAAAATGTATTAAAATAAATAGGAAATAAAAATGAGAAAAATGTTAAAAATAAACTGGAGAAAAAAATAAAAAATTCATGAAGAAATGAAATCTTTAGAAGGTGTGCACACACACACACCCCAACATATATAAAGAGGTTTTTTCCCTTTCTTTTTGAGAGAGTGAGTGGGCAAGAAGAACACAGGGAGAGAGCGAGAGAGAGAATCTTAAGCAGGCTCCCCGCTCAGCACGGAGCCCTAAAGGGGGCTTGATCCCAAGACCCTGGGATCACAAAATCAAGAGCAGGACACTCTACTGACTGAGCCATCCAGGCACCTGTATAAAGAGATTCGTAAAGCAATGGAATAGAAAAAATATTAAAAACTATAATCCAAGAAAACTTCTCTGAGACAGAAGAAGACTTGAAACTAAATACTAAAAAGGTACACCACAGGGGCTCCTGGCTGGGTCAGTCAGAAGAACATGTGACTCTTGAGTTGTTGTGAGTTTGAGCCCCAGGTTGGGTACAGAGGTTACTAAAAAAAAATAAACTTAAAAAAAAGAAAAAGGCACACCATATACCTGGGGAAACTGGGTCAGGAAGCCAACACTGAGACGCAGTATAGTAAAAGTATTGGACTTCAACGAAAACAAAAAATTTGGCTATCAGGCAAAAAGACAAAGTTATATACAAGGGCAAGAAAATAAGATTTCTATCAGACCATATGATATTTTATTCCAGAAGACAACAGAGACATATTTAAGACACTTTATGAGATAAAGCTTTTATATCCAGCCAAATTGATTTTCAAATATGAACACCATAGACAAGCAGTTGCGAAAATGTTAAGGAATCAGAGAATATTCCCTCCATAAGCCCTCCCCTAAGGAATCTACCAGAGATGAGAGCTTCAGATAACCAAAGCAAGTGAAGAGACAATGGCATGAGGAATTGTAGCAACAATCAGCAATGGTGGATCACATTGCCAAAGGAAAGATCATTAGATATCACCACCACCTATGAAGTATTCTTGTCAAAAACATCAAATATGGGGCTTAGTCAGTAGAGCATCTAACTCTTGATTTTGGCTCAGGTCATGATCTCACGGTTCACGGGATGGAGCCCAGCATTGGGCTCTGTGCTGACAGCACAAAGCCTGCTTGGGATTCTCTCTCTCTCCCTCTTTCTCTGCCCATCCTTGCTCATGCACACATACTCTCTCAAATTAAATAAATAAACATCAAATATGAATCTGATCAAGCCTAGATGTAACTACTAATTTACAGGAAAGACAAAGAACAAAGGAGCAGGGGTGCCTGTGTCACTCAGTCAGTTAAGTGTCCAACTTCATCTCAGGTCAGCATCTCACAGTCCATGAGTTCAAGCCCCGCACTGGGCTCTGTGCTGACAGCTTGGAGCCTGGAGCCTGCTTCGGATTCTGTGTCTCCTTCTCTGTGTCCCTACCATGCCCATGCTCTCTCTTTTAAAAATAAATAAAAACATTAAAAAAATTTACAAAGAACAGAGGAACACATTAAATGACGAAATTCATAGTGGGATACTCTACAGGACAAAAAAGGACCTGGTCTCTTCACCAACAAAATTGTAAGTAAAAAAGAGATGTATTTAAAAGAGACTTCAGAGACTTATTAACCAACTGCAGTGTTTGGATCCTGATTCAAATAGACTATAAAATGTGTAAGACAATAGGTTAAATGTGAACACTAGTAGATAACTGGTATTAAGGAATTATGCATTTTGTATGTGTGTTAAGGCATGAGAATTATTTTTACAGGGAGAGTTTTTACCTTTTCAATTTTGAAAAAATGTTCATTTATTTTTGAGAGGGAGAGGGACACAGTGCAAGTGGGGGAGGGGCATAGAGAGAGGGAGACAAAGAATCTGAAGCAGATTCCAGGCTCTGAACTGTCAGCACAGAGCCCGATGCGGGGCTTGAACCCACAAACTGCGAGATCATGATCTGAGCTGAAGTCAGATGCTTAACCGAATGAGCCACCCAGGCCCCCCGAGTTTTTACCTTTTCAAGACACATACTGGAATATGTACACATGAAATATGACTATGATTTGCTGCAAAACAATTAGGGAGTAGTGGATGGGAGTATAGAAGAAATAATTGTGAGTGGATAATTATTGACAATTGGCTGATGGGGATGTGGGGTTTGTGACCATTCACTCCACTTTTGTATATGCCCAAAATATTTTATAATAAAGTTTTTTTTTTTAGTACCAAGAAAAGATAGGTGTTTTACTCTTTTCTTGATACCAGGATACTCTAAATCTATGACTAGAAAATTGCTTCGAACAAGGATAAAGACTCATTTATATTTTTCTTCAATATATTTTGAAAACAAAACAAAACAAAAAAAAATAAGTCTTTCACTGCCCACACCCAGACTGTTTCCAGAGGCAAATTCTGCTACCACTTTTTGGTAATACCATCTTTTCAGAGTTAAATATAAACACGTATATTATTTCTTGACTCTTGACAGTTATATGTCAGATTTTATTATTTTTATTCTCAAATTTTTATCTCCTTCTCTTACTGAGATTTAGAACTTGGTAAAGACCACAAAGTCTTGGTTTTTACAGAAAGGACAAAAGTAGATGGTGGGGGAATTGGAGAAAGCTGGCCAAAAGGTACAAACTTTCCAGGGGAACCTGGGTGGCTCGGTTGAGTGTCCAACTTCAGCTCAGGTCATGATCTCATGGCTCGTGGGTTCGAGCCTTGTGTTGGGCTCTCTGCTAACAGCTCAGAGCCTGCAGTCTGCTTCAGATCCTATGTCTCCCTCACTCTCTGCCTCTTCCCCACTCATGCTCTCTCTCTCTCAAAAATAAATAAATATTAAAAAAAATTTTTAATGTACAAACTTCCAGCTATAAGTACTGGGGATATAATGCATATGGTGACTATAGTTAACAGTACTATATGGTATATTTGAATGTTGCTAAGAGGGTAAATCCTAAAAGTTCTCAACACAAAGAAAAAAAAAGCTTTTTTTTTTTTTTTTGTATTCATATGAGTGTTAACTTATTGTGGTAGTTATTTCACAATATATGGAGGTCATTATGCTGTATACCTTAAACTTATACAGAGCTCAACATAGACCTTATTACAATAAAACAAAAAAGACTAAAAAAATAACAAAATAACTAGAGAAGTAGATATTCTAAATATTAACATATCTGCTTTCAATGTTAGGAAATCTTACAAACCATGGTTTTGTTCTTTCATTTATTCAATCTATATTAGTTGCTAAGCAGATTCTGGATATTGGGATTTTTTTTTAAAGTAGAATTAAAAGAACATACTGTATACTGGGACCCTGGATTATTTTCCTCTGTAGAAACAAACAAAAAAATGTCTATGAAAGTTACCCTTTTAACTTTTCTAAAAGATGATGCGGTAAATTGGCCAACCACAGACCACATCAGGATAACTCATAAGCTGTAAAAATTGAGAATACCTAGAGCATTTAGGACAAGGTAATCACTTTCTTTAGACCTTAATATACTGATAAAATTTTACTGACTAAAAGTTCATTTCATAAGACGTTGTTTCCTTCTGAAACAACCACTGAGAACACACATCTACACATAGGCATATGATGGTGGAGAAGGGTTAAAAAAAAAAAATTTTTTTGTTTAAGCAGTAAGGCAATATTTTAACACTTATGATTATAAAAAAAAATTTTTGTAATGTGTATTTATTTTTGAGACAGAAAGAGAGCATGAGCAGGGGAGGGGCAGAGAGAGAGGGAAACACAGAATCTGAAGCAGGCTCCAGACTCCGAGCTGTCAGTACAGAGCCCGACACGGGGATCGAACTCACAAGCCGTGAGATCATGACCTGAGCTGAAGTTGGATGCTCAACCGATTGAGCCACCCAGGTGCCCCAACACTTATGATTTTTATTGCCTAGGTCTAAATATTGAAATCTTTGCTACTCTCAAATTATTAGAGATAACTTTAAAAATATTGCCCATGGATAGAATGCCTGGTATCCTTAAAGGTATGTGAATTTGTTTTATTGTATAGTCTAATAAAGGGAGTAAAAGTAATTTAAAAAAAATATATTTTTGAGAGAGGAGAGCAAGCGCAAGTGGGAGAGGGGCAGAGAGAGAGGAGGACAGAGGATCCAAAGCAGGCTCCACACTGACAGCAGCCAGCCTGATGCAGGCCTTGAACTCACGAACTATGAGGTCAGGACTTGAGCTGAAGTGTGACATTCAACTGACTGAGCCACCAGGAGTGGCTAAAATTTCTCAGTTTTTCTACATACATATACATCTACATATGTGTGTGCCATGCAGTATACACAGTATAAATTTAAATATACTATATATTATATGAATATAAAAATTTAGTATGTATATTAATTATATTAAGTATAATTATATATAATATATAATAAGTATATTAATTATATTAAGTGTATGTATATATATACAGAGAGAGAGAATCACTTAATCCTCCATTACCCAGATGATTTCTTCTGAAGAAATATGTGTTTGAGGTCAGTAGGTAACCCAGTAATATTCTTCTTATTTAAGGGGAAAAGATCACCTTCTTGATGCTTGGCTAATCATGAATAACAGACAATCCTATAAGTGAATAGAATTGTGGAGCAAATTCTGATGATCCAAATGCACAACATTTCCAGTTACCTACCACGTGAAAACTATATTTGACTTAATCATTAAGACTGACTCATGGGGCACCTGGGTGGCTCAGTTGGCTAAGTGTCTGACTCTTGTTTTCAGCTCAGGTCATGATCTCACAGTTTCTGAGTTCAAGTCTCGTGTCAGACTCTGTGTTGGCAGCACAGAGTCTGCCAGAGATTGATTCTGTCTCCCTCTCTCTCTGCCCCTCCCCTGCTCTCTCTCAAAAATAAACAAACAAAATTTATATATATATATATTTTTAAAGACTGATTTGTGCCCACCACTGTGTAATGCCACACACTAAAGAAATCTTCCAGCAGCTATCAGTTTGATGTCTTCTAAAAGAAAAATTGTGATTTTACATACAGATTTGAAACTGCCAGTGTCTTTTAAGTTTGGCTCCATGTTTACCAGACTACTGTCTTTAAAAAAATGGCTCAAACATTTTTTTTTCAAGTTTATTTGTTTTTAGTCATCTCCACACCCAACATGGGACTCAAACTCATACCCTGAGATCATCAGTTGCACATTCCACCAACTGAGCCAGACAGGCACCCCCAAACATCATTTCTAATACAATACTTAAATCATTTTGTAGCTAGTTGAAATAAAAGTATGGTTAGTTAAAGTTAAAAGTTTATTCAGGAATATTCTGTCTTCTGACATTATCATTTGAGTAGCCTGGTTTCCAAAGAGCTTTTTCCATACATGATTTCATCCAGTCCCTCCTACAGCTACCCAAATAGACATTATTCCCATTTTTAAAGAAAAGAAAGCTGAACATTGGTACTAAAACCAAGTCCCACAGTGTCCCCATGAAACTGAGAAGGGACAGAATGAGGAGAAAATCCTTGGAAGCAAGTCATGTTTTAAATATTACAACATGTGGATTGTGTTTCACAGGCTTTCAATAAATTAGAAAGGAGATGCTTTAAATCCCTTGTGTACTCATGCCAAAATAATTATAATTAAAAACCATATTCATCTACTTATTCAAGCCTTTATTAAGTGCTTACCATATGCACAATCCTGTACAAAATATTAAAGGAATACAAAATGAATTTTAAAATGGTGCCAACTCTCAAAGAGTTTACAATCTAATTATAGTGACAAATAGTTTTGGAACAAATGATAGGAAAGGGATTATAAGTAAACATGTGCCCTTGAGAAAAATCACCTTATATCTTAATTAAAAGCATAAATTTCCAGTTGGGAATCACTGCTATTCTATACACCTTAATTAGTTCATCTTTAAAAAAAAAATTTTTTTTAATGTTTAATTTTGAAAGAGAGAGAGACAGAGAGAGAAAGAGAGAGAGACAGAGAGACAGAGCATGAGTCGGGGAGGGGCAGAGAGAGAGGGAGACAGAATTTGAAGCAGGCTCCAGGCTCTGAGCTGTCAGCGCAAAGCCTGACACAGGGCTTGAACTCACAGAGTGCAAGATCATGACCTGAGCCAAAGTCGGAAGCTTTACTCACTGAGCCATGCAGGCGCCCCTAGCTCATCCTCTTTAAAAGAGGTTGTTTTTAGAAAAGAAAATGTCTTAGCCTATCACATCTTTATGTCTGGTTTGAAGTTTTAAAACAAAAATTTGCTTAGAGAGGAAAAATGATAGATTCATAAACTCAAATTACCATAATTGCAGAAAGACAAAATATGTCTGCAATTGTGTATATAAATTTGAGAACAACTGGGTCAAGTATTAAAGAGTTAAATCTGGGGGTACCTTGGGGCGCCTGGATGGCTCAGTTGGTTGAGTGTCCGGCTTCAGCTCAGATCATGATCTTGCGATCTGTGAGTTCAAGCCCCACGTCGGGCTCTGTGCTGACAGCTCAGAGCCTGGAGCCTGTTTCGGATTCTGTGTCTCCCTCTCTCTCTCTGCCCCTCCCCCACTCATGCTCTGTCTCTCTCTGTCTCAGAAATAAATAAACATTAAAAAAATATTTTTAAAAAAATCTGGGGGTACCTGGGTGGCTTAGTCAGTTGGGCGTCCGACTTCAGCTCAGGTCATGATCTCAAGGTTCGTGAGTTCAAGCCCCGCATCTGGTTCGCTGCTGTCAGCACAGAGCCCACTTCAGATCCTCTGTCCCCTTGTCTCTGCCCCTCCCTGACTGTGCTCTCTCAAAAATAAATAAGACATTTAAAAAATTATTTTTTTTATAATAAAATAAAAAGGAGTTAAATATGAATTTCTTTGGAGATTTTCCTTGAACAAGTTATTATGCACAATTTCATCATATACACAACAGGGTTGATATTTACCTTCAATTAAGATTATAACTCAGATGCTTACAATTATTTCCATCATAATACACAGAATTAAAAAAATACTGATATAAAAACTTTTCCAGTAATTTACACATCAAAAATAATTTGGAATAAGACTAGGGATAAAAAGAAAAAGTAATGATATAGTGTGGATAATTTAACAGCAAACTCTCAGTGCAGAAATGTATGCAAATTTGCAAGTATGTATTTTTTCTGTATTTTATTATTTTTAAAAAAATGGCTCAGATAAGACTTAAAATACCCAGTAAAACAAGTGTGAGGATTCATTTTGTGAGATGTATTGCAGAGGAAAAGAATGGGCAAATAGTGTAATTTTAAGATATTTATTGATTCAGGCTTCCGAGAAAAATGTTTTCAAATCACCAAAAGCCAATACTTCTCTCTGCTCTCAATGCTAAGCCATTTTTTTCCACCCCAAATAAGGAAGTAACATATATTTTTATAACTAATCAGTTTGTGACAGCTGTGATTCTCAAATGCTTTTTAAAAATACAAGTGAGATCAAAGTTACAGACTATATGTAGCGATTAAAAAACCTGAATAGCCAAAGCTTTACTCTAACTGATCCAAAAACCATTCATTTGGCTGGATTTGGCCTTTTCAGGCTACACATGACTTTGCTCAAGAGCCCTGTACATATCACAAGGTTCCCACTGATGTTCTGAACACCACGAGCATGGATGCTAATGCCCAAGGCTGTAATTGACTGCAGGGGCTCAGACAGGAGACCCTACTGATTCCATGTTACTCCTTGACAGATTTCTCCTCTCCACTCTCTTCATCAGCTTCCTCTTTTTCCTTGTAAGAATCCTGGCTGTTGGTATCAATAAAATAATTTTCTTCCCCATTCTCTCCTTCTTCTATTTTTTCTTCTTCATTAAGGCTGGAGGAAGAAATGTATCAATCTTTCACAGGAAAAATGATTTGGTTTAAAGGTCAACAAACTCTGCAATGTATGCCATCAAGTAGTCAGTCTTCCTCAAGTGTACGAACTCCGATTTATCAAGAAAACTCTATAAAAGTGTCAATTGGGAACTAACTTATTTCAAACCTTGATTGACTCTCAAAACTCCATTTGAAAGCATCTTAACTATTTTCATTATTTATGTCAGTCAGAATTTAAATTATTCTGCTTTAAAAACAAGATACCTCATCACCATGTAATGTTCTGAATGTGTCAAATGTTAAAATATCAATGTTTTACAACAATTCACATATGTTAGGTTAAGAGATCTTTTAAAAATACAGAACAGTTTTATGCTTTCCAGTAGGTAAGAATTATTTCAAAGGTAAACCATTTAGACATCTTATATATGTTACCTTTCTTTATCTTCAGTGAAACTTTTCATCTCTTGATTGCTGAAGTACTCAAATATTTTTCTACTTTGGCCTTTCTTTGAAACAAACTCATCAGATAGTCCTACTGCTTTTAGGGTGTTAGAATAATGCTTTTCTGCTGCCATTCTTGCATTTTTCTATAGGAAAGACAAACCTTTTTAGATGAGAACAAAAGACTTTAAATTTCCATTAAAGATGTATGGGTTAAAAGCTCCAGTGAAAATTAAAGTCAATAATCACAGTTGGCTGGAAACAGGCAGACCCTCTGACGAGCAAACCCACTTGCAGGCATATTCCCAGAGAAAGTCCTACAGATGTGCCCCAAAAGACATGTACAAAAACGTTCCAGATAATATAGTTTGTAACAACCCCAAACCAGAAACAACCCAAATACCTATCAATAACAGGATGGCTAAATAGTGGTCTATTCACACAACAGAGTAAAATAAAGCAATGACGATGAGTGAACTCTAGTTGTCCATGACAACATGGATTGATCTCACAAACATAACACTAAACAAAAGAAGTAAACCACTAGACAATACATACAGAATGTATGATTCATTTACATAAAGTTCCCAAACAGGCAAAACTAAACTATACTTGTAGGGATAGGTACATAGGAAGGTAAAACTGCAAAAACAAACAAACAAAAAAACACAACAACAGTAATGACAAAAACAAGGAAATGCTTATCTCAGAAGTTACAATGGTGGTTACCTCCAGGGGAGTGGGGGAGGGTTTCGATCTGGGAAGGGCACACAAGGTTTCTGGGGTGCTGGCAACATTCTATTTGTTAACCTGGGTGGTAGCCACATGAATTTTGACCTATAGTTATTCTTTACACTATACCCATTTTATATATTTTTAAAAATAGGCTTTTATGTTCAAGGATATCTGGAAAAATCAGGAAGAAAAGAAGTTCATGATAGTTGTCAGAGGTTTCTTTCATTTTATGTACCTCCTATAATTTCTACTTTTTACATGCCACATCTCTAATCCATCAAAGATGATAAAATCATCACTGTTCTTGTCTTTACTCTGGAGGAAGCAATGGATACAGCAAGAAGGATAAGAATTTTGATCTGTGTTCAAATCTCCGGAATGTTGTTTCCTGGCTTTGGGACCCGTGGAGCTGAGCTAAGATGACCCTTTCATACCTGAAGCAAGTTAGGAGTCATCACAGTTCCTGAGACCACAGGCTTTCCAGGGTCACAAGATGACTGGGGTTCACGCTAGTGCCCCAGTTTTAGTCAACTTTTACCTCCTATGAGCGGATATGAACTAGTATAGGGCCAAGAATTGCCATCTGGGGGGTGCCTGGGTGGTTCAGTCGGTTAAGCAACTGACTCTTGGTTTCAGCTCAGGTCATGATCTCACAGTTTGTGGGTTGGAGCCTTGTGTCAGGCTCTGGACTGACAGCATGGAGCCTGCTTGAGATTCTCTCTCTGTTTCTCTCTCTCTCCCCCCTTACCCATGCTCTCTTTCTGGAAAGGAAAGGACAGGAAAGGAAAGGACAGGAAAGGAAAGGACAGGACAGGAAAGGACAGGACAGGACAGGACAGGACAGGACAGGAAAGGAAAGGAAAGGAAAGGAAAGGAAAGGAAAGGAAAGGAAAGGAAAGGAAAGGAAAGGAAAGGAAAGGAAAAAATTGCCATCTGGACCTCCAACTAAAGCAAGGTGACTAGGAATACACTAGTTCCAGTGCCCCAGTGGCATCCCATATTGGAAGTGTGGGAGAGTACCCAGTCTTACCCCCAAATATAACAAACAAAGAAATTAAGACACTCCCTCCACCCCCACTAAGGTTAAGCAGTTTGCTTAAGGTCACAAGGATAATGAGCGATAGAACCAAGTCTCTTGACCAGTTCCTAGGTCTGTTCCACTCCACCATGCTGCTTTCTCTAAGTAATAGTGGTCATCCTGGAGTTTGAAGGTGGCTTAAACCTGACTTCAGCAATGCAGGTGTCTACGGACTCCAGTATAATGAGGGAACATGGCATCTAGTGTTTCGTGGGAGAAACCAAAATAGCAAAGACCGATTACAATGGATAAACTACCACCGGTGATTTCCTGATGCTCTGAAAAACTGAAAAAGCACTACTAAATCCACCCACTATGATTAAAAACAATTTTTGGAAAAGTAAATAAAAATGCATTCAGAGGCTATGAATATCAACAGACAAGCCTCGAGGAACTGAAAGTCATGGCAAAGTGAGAAGATAAGAACTATGCCCCAAAGAATGTAAAGCAGAATAAGGAAACCCCAGACCTAACTTTAAATGCATTAAGAACAGTATATGCTGATCTAAACAAATTAAATAGAAGAGATATTAAAATGATACCAAAGTTAGTACTCATAAGTCTTCATTTGAATTTGGCTTAGAATTTAATTTAACATCTACTCAGTTAATAAACCCTGTGATTTCCAAGAAACAGGACAACACGGTTTGTTCTGCATTGGATCATAGGCTTACTCTGCTAGAGAATAACTCAACAGCAGCAAGAAGACCACAATTAGCCCTAATAAGGGGATAATGCATAAAGTTGTGAGTGAATTTATGAAATAACAGCTGTTAATTAGCAGCAAAAGTCACAGCAAAACAGGCAGCGAGAAAAAAATTGTACTAATTTATGTTAACAAAACCAAAGCAATGGTGAGTCACTGCCAGTCACTCTATATATAGAATTAATTACCTTTTAATATTTTATATCATGGTGAATAGTGTATAATTATTCTTTAAAAATTTTTTTAAGTTTATTTACTTATTTTGAGAGACAGGGAGAGAGAGAGAACAGGGGAGAAGCAGAGAGAGGGAAAGAGAAAGAATCCCAAGCAGGCTCCACACCGCCAGCATAGAGCCCAACGTGGGGCTCCAACTCATGAACCACGAGATCATGACCTGAGCTGAAACCAAGAGTCAATTAACTGACTGAGCCACCCAGGCACCCCTAGTATATAATTATTCTTAATTGAAACAAACATTTCTGGGGCGCCTGGGTGGCTCAGTACATTGAGCATCTGACTTCAGCTCGGTCATGATCTCACAGTCTATGAGTTCAAGCCGCGTGTCGGGCTCTGCATGGACAGCTCAGAGCCTGGAGTCTGCTTCAGATTCTGTGTCTCCCTCTCTCTCTGCCCCTCCCCCTGCTCATGCTCTGTCTCTGTCTCAAAAATAAATAAAAACATTAAAAAAAATAAAAAAATAAATTTTGAAATAAACATTTCTTCCTTGCATTTCACCATGCAAAAGAATTATAGACAATGAAATAAAAGGAGCAATTAAAATAACTATGATTATTTTATTTTACTACCAAATACTGCAAAAGAAAACTAGTGTTTCTTCTACAGGAAACCAAAATAACATGCAATGATGAGTTTGTCTACAAATCAGTGCCCTCATTTGAAGGGGGGAAAGTACTTATTTTTCATAACCATAAGTTTAATTTATATCAATTATGTCATTTATTTAATTACTGAATACTTATTTTGTAACAAGTCCTCATGGAAGGTAGTGGGTATAGACACAGGAAAGTGTTTTGGACAAAGGGAACAGCATATGTTAGGGCCAGAAGCGGCGGAAGTAGCATCAGCTATGAAACTGACCTATGTTTTCAACATTTAAAACTTCTTCATGGGTTTAATTTCACATGACTACTTACTTTGCCTCATTTTCTCTGTGCTTAGAAACTGGGAATTCAAAGCATGGCAAAACGGCTTACTCACGCTGAGACTCCACTAATAGTTCAGGGCAGCGCTCTCAGCCTGGGCTAATCCCTCCCCCCCCCCCCCCCCCCCCCCCCCCCCGCCAAAATGAGAAGTCATTATCTGGCTAATTTGATCATGACAGTTCAGTTTTGGTTCAACAAATGCTTAACATCTCTGTGCCAGATGTTCTCCTAGGTGCTGGGTGCTGGAAATACAAAGATTTGACCACAACCTTCAAAAGTAACTAGCTAGAAGGGAAGAGAGATCCTGAAACAGATAATTTCCCACACAATGTAGCAGGAGCAAAGACAGAGGTATGCTGAGGGTAATAAAAAAAAACAGAGGAAAGGGTACTCAATCCAACCTGGGAAACAATTCAAGAAGTGATTTTATAGGAAGACTTGAAAGATCAGGAGAAAAAATAGGAAGAAGCTCTAAGAGTGTTCAGAAACAGCATCAACAAAGATTTCAAGTTTGAAGCTAGTAGTCTGGTATGATCTGAAAGAAAAGTTTCTGAAAGAAACTAGTTAACCTCTTTAGAGGTTAACAGGGATCAGAAAGTAGAGGATCTATACATGCTAAGATTCATGGGGTTATCTTCTGGGAGAAAGCAGGACAGCTTAGTGTTAAGTGTTTGGAAGGACTGACTTGGGTCCAACCCTAGTTCCATTACTAACTATGAATCTTACTACTTACATTCTTTGAACTTCAGCTTTTTCCTCTGTAATATAGGAATAGCCACTTTGGGAGGCCAAAGTCTCTGACTGGCTCAGGCCATGATCTCACAGTTCATGAGTTCGAGCCCTGCATCAGGTTCTGTGCTGACAAAGTGGAGCCTGCTTTGGATCTTGGGTCTCCCTCTCTCTCTCTCTGCCCCTCCCCTGCTTGCATTTCTCTCTCTCAAAAATAAATAAACTTTCAAAAAAGGAATACCCACTTTGTAATATTGTTTGAAGAAGTCGGTGACAAGATTTTTCTTTCTTTCTTTCTTTCTTTCTTTCTTTCTTTCTTTCTTTCTTTCTTTCTTTCTTTCTTTCTTTCTTTCTTTCTTTCTTTCTTTTTAGTTTTTTAAAGTTTATTTTGAGAGGGGGAGAGGGCACAAGCAGGGGAAGGTCAGAGAGAGAGGGAAGAGAGAATCCCAAGCAGCCTCCACACTTAAGTGCAGAGCCTGATGCAGGGCTCAAACTCACAAACCAGGAGAACATGACCTGAACCAAAACCAAGAAAGAGTTAGCCACTTAACCCACTGAACCACCAGGTGCCCCAAGATCTCTTGATACCATTCACTGAAAATGAGAACGAGTGGAATCAGTGAAAATGGATGATCATCATCGTTATCAGAGGTTATTTACTACATATTCAGGGTTAAGATTTGGCAAGGGAACGGGAATAGTAAAGTGAAGATATAATGGGTGGCTTTGCAAAGAGCAAGGCAGGAAAATGAGTCAAACCATTACAATAACTCACACAGGAGACAATAGAGATTTCACCTCGCATTTCACCATCGGGAATGGAGAAAGGCAGGTCCAAATATTATTTAGGAAGAAAACTTTCCAGGTCTCTCAGTAGCAACTGAAAGAGGGAGAGGCAAAGTGGTTCCCAATCACCAAAACTATGGTCCAATAAAAATAGGAAATCAAAGAGGAAGATCTAGTTTCAGGCAAGATGAATGTAAGATACCTGTGGGAAATCTCTGTAGACAGAGCCACCAGACAAAGACATAAAAACCTGCAGCTGGGAGCTGGAAATAACTATTTTAGGAGCTAAAAGTCAATCACTTTATGCTAAATAGAACAGCTTATGATGATTTTTCCAAGTTGAAACTGAGATTTTAAAAAAAGAAACCCACCCCTTAAAATGAAAAGCATTACATAAAATTATATACAAATCTGTAAGTAAAGGGTTCCCATAACTTTGAGAGGCTGTAATGTGTAAATTCAGTTACAATACATGTCTCTGTCCTCAGTGAGTCACTGAGAAGAAGAATCCTATAATGCTAACAGGAAGCTCCAAATGTAACAGGTTGAAATTCACACCTGTAACCTCCAGTGATTCTGTCTATTGTTAAGCTATGTCACCCATTAGAACACCTCCCTTTTGAGAGGGATGTGAAATTGACAAATATTTTTTAGGGGGAGATTATAAAACCGAGTACAAATTTAGTAAAATCAGCGTTCATTGTCCATATGATCTAATTATTTTTCCAGGGAAAAGGAAGTGCTTTCAGTAATTGTAGGTAAGAATGAAAATTACAGACTCACTTAAAAAATAAATCAACAAAATGAAAAGGCAATGTACTGAATGGAGAAAATATTTGCATATCACTTATCTGATAAGGGGTTAACATTCAAAATATATAAAGAACTCATACAAGTCAACAGCAAAAAAACAAATAATCCAATTTAAAATGGGCAAATGATCCGAATATTGTTCCAAAGAAGATATTCAAATGGCCAACAGATATATGAAAAGATGCTCAACATCACTAGTCATCAGAGAAATACTAATCAAAACCACAATGAGATACTACCTCACACCTGTCACAATGGCTATATCAAAAAGACAAGAGATAACAAATGCTAGTGAGGAGGTAGAGAAAAGGGAACCCTTGTGTACTGTTGGTAGGACTGTAAATGGAAAACAGTACAGAGGTTCCTGAAAAAATTAAAAATAGAAATATGAGGGGCACCTGGGTGGCTCAGTTCGCTGAATGTCCGACTCTTGACTTCAGCTCAGATCATGATCTTGTAGTTTGTGGGTTCGAGCCCCATGTCAGACTCTGGACTGACCATGCAGAGCTTGCTTGGGATTCTCTGTCTCCCTCTCTCTCTGCCCCTCCCCTGCTCTTTCTCACTCTCTCAAAAATACATAAATAAACATTAAAATAAACAAGATAGAAATAGAAATATGATAGAATCCAGCAATGTCCAACTTCTGGGTATTTATTTGAAGGAAACAAAATCACCATGTTAAAGAGATTATCTGTGCCCTCACATTCAATGCATTACTATTTACAATAGCCAAGATATGGAAACAAAATAAGTGTCCATCAAAAGATTAATGGATAAAGAAAATGTGGTATATATGCAGTGGAATACTATTCAGCCATAAAAAGGGAAATCCTGCCATATGCAACGATATAGATGGACTTT
Source organism: Panthera pardus (assembly GCF_024362965.1). Lineage (NCBI taxonomy): Eukaryota > Metazoa > Chordata > Mammalia > Carnivora > Felidae > Panthera > Panthera pardus. The sequence goes on from NW_026526821.1 coordinate 79,234,185, forward strand.
GAGGACTTTATGCTAAATGAAATAAATCAGAGGAAGACAAATTCTGTATGATCTCACTATATGTGGAATCTAAAAGCAAAAACAAAAGAAACTCATAGAAAAACAGATCAGATTTGTGGTTACCAAGGGAGTTGGATGAAAGTGGTCAAAGGTATAAACCTCTAGTTACAAGATAAATAAGTACTGGGAATGTAATGTACAACATGATGACTCTGTTAATACCACTGTATGGTATATATGCTAAGGTATAAGATGCTAAGAGGGGCACCTGGGTGGTTCAGTCTGTTAGGCTTCCAACTTCGCCTCAGGTCAGGATTTTGCAGTTTGTGAGTTCGAGCCCTGCATCAGGCTCTCTGCTGTCATCACAGTGCCCACTTCAGATCCTCTGTCCCCCTCTCTCTCTCACCCTCTCCCCTGTTCACACGCACTCTCTCACTCTCTCTCTCTCTCTCTCAAAAATAAATAAACTTTAAAAATATATATTATTTTTTTTAAAAAGCTGCTGAGAGAGTAACCCCTAAAAGTTTAGATCTTAGTGAATCCTAAAAGTTTGGTGACTACATGAAGTGATGGTTATTAACTGAACTTGTGGTGGTAATCATTTTGCAATATATGTTTACCAACTCACTACGCTGTACACCTTAAATTTATATAGTGCTCTAAGTCAATTATATCTCAATGAAACTGGGAAAAAAACTGGCAGAAATAAATCTGATTCCATTAGCATTTTGTTTCATTTTTTAATTCTTCAAAGACTTACAAATCGTATCATGAAGGCTCACCTTAATATCCGGCTAAGTTGGTATTAAAAAGAAAAGACCAGCCATGAAAAACAGGCTATGAAACATTTTGAATATGACTGGATTAGCAGCATGTTATCAAGCTGACATGTCTTATCAACAAGATTCAATGCTCAGATTTGAGCAAAAACTTACTTGACTGATTTGATGAAGCTGTCACAGAAACAATAATATGTCTCAATAAATTGTATACAACATATAAGAAAAACGGACTGTAAATTAGGAGCTAGAGATGCTAAATTAAAAAAAAAAAAGGCTGAAAGTAGCTCTTAAATTCCAACAAACACAACCTGAGCAACTCTTTCAAATAGTAGCGGCCTGTTTTTTAATTTTTCTTCTCTCTCTTCTAGTTCTCGTTGGTATTCTCTCATCCTTTCCTTTTCACTCTTTCTAAAATCAAATAAAAGGAACAGCATTTTAAAAAGAAATAATAACTTGCACATATAACATTTAGCTTAGACGACAGATCAGAAGTTAAATTATGAGCACAGTTTACAGTTTACCACAATTCCTTTCCTACACTGGTAAATTTTTATGGACTGCAGAATAAAAATCCTAGGTTGTGAGAACACACCTTTACATACTGGGAACAATCTGGATACTCTGATGTTTCTGAAATCTTCAAGATTTTTAAAAAATTATGTATTAAAATGCTTCAAACTGGCCTGAAGGGATGAATGAACACCCTCTTATCTCATTTGTAAGTGAAAAAAAACAAGAAAATTTAGTTCAAATTAGGTATCTTTTCTTAAAGGAATTTCTTCTGAAAAACAAGACCTTGCTCCTTCTTTTTCCTCATAAGTGAGATCTCCTATAAATCGGTGGCAGAGTGAATTAAATGGGAGTAGGTCAGGGGAGAAATGGGGACTATGGGAATAGAACATATAGAAAAAAGGAAGCAAAATACATAAATTCACAATAAATGTACTTACTACTTGGATAAGATCCTATAATGAACTAAACTATGCTATTTCCTCTATGTAAAATATACTAACTTTACCAAGATAATAAGATTTCATGGATTAGAGGAAATAATTGTACTATAAAATGCTAATTATGCTTAATTATACACAAGATTGGTATTATGAAAAATCCAGTTTGCTTTCTTAGGGTGAACAGTATATTTCTAAAAATTATCGCTCAAGTTCATCAAATTAAGCTCCCTCTATCACTGAATTACACTGATATATATTATAAGGGATATAAACATAATATACATTATAAAATAATATAATTATTATTATAAATAAAAATTTACAATTAAAAAGGAATACTCATAATTAAAAGCAAATACAGGGGTGCCCATATGGCTTAGTCGGTTGAGTGTCCGACTCTTGATTTAAGCTCAAATCATGATCCCAGGGTTGTGGGATCGAGTCCCGCATTGGGCTCTGCGCTGAATCTGAAGCCTGCTTAGAATTCTTTCTCTCTGCCTCTCTTCCCCACTCCTGCACTCTCTCTCTAAAATAAAGTCATAAAATAAATAAAATATAAAAAATAAAAGCAAATATAATTTGGGGGGTACTTATAAATCAGATTAAAAATTAATTAATCATATTACTTACCCAGCTTAGGGGGAGATATTTTCCTACTTAAACATGAACATTTTTACATAAAAATGTTCCTCTGGAACACTGGTTTTCAAACTTTGTGCTGCAGAATTCCAGTGTTCGTGAAGGGGTTCTGCAAATATCTTTATTTATTTATATTCAAACTGCAACGGAATGCAATACACACCACTAAACATTTATACACACGTGTTAACTGACACACATAACTGATGTTATTTAACATCAGTGTGTTAATTTGTGATATTAGATTTCACGCAGACCTCAGAACAAAGCTCTGTGACATATCTATTTATTGAAGAATATTCTTAGATTACATGGCAAGCTATTAAAAAAGAGCTTTGTGTGAATCAAAATTTTTCTGTTTACTGAAATTAAAATTAAAAACTTAAAAAAAAGATTTTTCTCAATATTGTACTGTGCAATCAAAAATAGTATAAAGAAGGAGCACCTGGCTACCTCAATCAGTAGAGCATACGACCCTTGATCTCAGGGTTGTATCATGTTCAAGCCCAACAATGGACATGGAACCTACTTAAAAAAAAAAAAAAAGTATAAAGTATAAAAAAAAGCATAAAAAAAGATTAGATACTAACATAAAATTACAACTATGAACTATGGCCACAATCAATATGAAATGTTTCAATTCATCAATATGGCTTTATGGTCCTTACCATGAGGTGAGTACATACGGTGGTTCTCACCATGAGGTGAGTGTGAATGAGAATGTGTGTATGTTGAATTTAAGTAACCGATGGCAACTTAATCCGGAAACTAAAATACTAATCAATCTGTTCATATATCGTATCCACTGAAAGAAAGTTTGAAAACCAGTGATCTGGAGGTTCAGGATTCTTTTATGATACCTGAGAGACATGACTCTGGATTTAGACATTTGAGCTAAACTTTGATGTGAGTCATAAGCCTTAGCCCGGGTCATCAGGAGTTTCTGCAATTCTTTCATCCTTTGCTTCTGCTTAGTTAGGATCCGACTTCTCTCTTCTTCCAACATTTTCTTTTCCTCAAGTGATCTCCTGAGGGCAACAAACTAAGGCTTAATCCACTTTAAGCCAGTGAGAATGCTGTTTAGCAAAGATTTAACACGGGAAAATTCAAAGGTTGAAAAAAGGCAACCTTTTGTGAAGGCTCTGACTTGCAAAACTAGAAATCAACAGGCTAACCTTTTCTATCCCCAAAGATTCATAAAATACAAAATACATTCATTTCTTAGCAGAACACCCTCTGGCAAAATACTCTATATTATACGGTAAAATATATCACCAAATATAATTTTTTCACATTTTCAAATTCACCAACATAAAATCAACAGAGCTGCAAACACGATTTTAGCAACCGCGAGTCAGCTGGTACGATATCCTAGTTATTTACCTTGTGGCTTGTTCTCTTCCTCTGGAAGACACTGTGGGCATTGGAGGGTTGCAGTGACAAGGCACAGGCTTTGCACTTGCACTTCTTGCTGGTGACTTGTGCCTTGGAGACAGATAAGCCCGTGTTTCTTTTAAATGTTCTTCATCTGCTGCAACGTCTGCCAAAATTTTCTCTCTCTGAGTGGATGCATTGGAGGCTGCGTGAAGATCAGATGGTTTACGGACAGTTAGGAATTTTGAAAACTTCTGTTTCGAGAGGCGTTTCTGATATCTCTCGGGAAGGTCTTCAAAATCAGCAGTTTGCCACCTAAAGTTGTGTTTACACTTCAACTTTTCAGCCTGTTCAGGACCCTTGAGCTTCCTTGCAGCACAACTTCTGTGACCTGATCTGCGAGGCAGAGGGGATGAATTCTGTAAAAGCTCTTGGGCTCTCAGTTGCATCCTAATGTTTCTATACGGCTCTTCTTCTAACTTTCCATTGGTAACCGAACCATAAGTAGACCGAGGTATAGGTCTGGCCTTAAATCGATTTGTTTTCTTTTTAGACTTAAACAAGTCTCTCATCTGCTTATCCCGGATTGCTTGCTTCTGTTCCTCCCTTGCGATAAACTTAAATGGCTTTTGTGAGGCCAAAAGAGCTTCTTTGTTTTTCTCCTTCATATATCTCCTGCGTTCTTCATTTTGCTTGACTATGTCATGATAAAGGGGGAAAAAGACAAATGCAGGAACTGGATTGGCTCGGAATTTTTTCTTACACTCTGATTCCTCCTCTTGTTTTTTGAGCAGTTGGTGTACCATTTCAATATCTGGCTTAGATTTCATGTTTGCTTCTTTTTTCCTCTGTTCCCTAATCATCATCTGAAAAGGCTCAGGTACTGTAATCTTTGGTACCCATTCTCTTGGTTTCTTCTTTGTTTTTTCAACTGGGAAGTCAGCATGTCCACACTGAATATAATCTTCAACAGAGAAGTTTGTCCACATGTTGTTGATCAGTTCTTTAGCATAGCTCATCACTCTCTTTTTCTCAGGACACTCTTTTTCTAAGTTGGGCAACTCATCTTCAGAGGAAGACATAATCAAGGAGGAACATTGCCCTAAATCAGGCTCTGAAAAGGATGTCATTAATGAGATACGGTGATAGGAGTTCTTTTCTGATTCAGACCTAAATGAGAAGAATAATTAGATTATGCTCTCAGTTGCACGTGACCAAATATACAAATTAAGAACTAGATATTTTCTGTTTTTTCTTTTAATTTAAAACAAATTTTTTTAAATGTTTAATTTTGAGAGAGAGAATATGAGTGGGAGAGAGGCAGAGAGAGAGGGAGACACAGGATCTGAAGCACGCTCCAGGCTCTGAGCTGTCAGCACAGAGCCAGACGCAGGGCTCGAACTTGTGAACTGCCAAGATCATGACCTGAGCTGAAGTTGGACGCTTAACCGACTGAGCCAGTCAGGCATCCTGTGCACTATATATTTTCTAAGATCAAGTTATAATCAGTTAGAAGATAAGAGCCTATAGATAAGGCTTCTAATTATCACTTTTATTTAGAATAGAGTTAAGAGATGCCTATAAATTATCTAAAATTCAACTCCCTCACATTACAGGGGAACCTGAGACAGCAGAGGCTCCTTGGGTGTAAACTTTATTCCATTCTCTACACGTTTTCCAGAGTCACCATCTTAAAACATACATATAATCATGTCACTCCGCTTCTTGAAACTTTTCTATGATTTGTCATTGTAACAAAGTCAAGTCTAGATTATAAAGCCCTTCAAGGCTAGCCACTGTCTGCCTTTCTGTTTCACCTCTTGCTTCTCTCTACTTCCAGTCTCCAAACATTTTTTTCTTAATGTTTATTTTATTTTCCAGAGTGAGAGACAGAGTACAAGCAGGGGAGGGGCAGAGAGAGAGGGAGACACAAAATCTGAAGGAGGCTCCAGGCTCTGAGCTGTCAGTACAGAGCCCGATGCAGGACTCGAACTCAGAAACCGCGAGATCATGACCTGAGCTGAAGTTGGACACAACCAACTGAGCCACCCAGGTGCCCCTCCAGTTTCTAATCTTAAGTTATATCCAATCACATGAAGTTCTTCACACACACTGTGATTTCTCATGCTGCCACGCCTCTGCACACATGGTTTCTGTTGCCTAGAAGCCCACTCCTGGCTTCCCGCATCTGCTACAGCTATGCCTCCTTTAAGACTGAACTTAGATATGACAGTTCTGTAGAAAATTCCTGCCTGCATCCCTCTACCAACACCATAACATAATCAATTATTTCTTCTTCTGTCTCTATAACACTGTTACATCATGTTGTATTGTAATTTTTGGTTCTCAGCTAGTTCTTTGAGCTCCTCGAGGGCAACTCGATTTTGGCTCCTCAGGGGCCAGGCAACACCTGGCACACGGGAGATGCACAATTAGCACTGACCAACTGGATGAGTTAAGAGACTTGCCTCAAGTTTCAAAACAAGAGAGTTTACAGTAGAAATGGGTCCAGGAATTACAGACTATTTTGAAAACCTGAATAAGATTTATATCTTAGACCTGAACACATTGTACTTTATATTTATACACACACACACAGATATACACATACATATTATAAATATATATACATATATATGTGTGTATATATATATATATATATATATATATACACATATACATATACGTGTGTGTATATATACGTATATATATATATATACATACATATATAACTTTTTTTAAGTACCAGAAGCTGGAAAGTTTATTAAAGTGAAAAGTATACTCTTGATATATTAAGGGGGATAAAGAGAGAGAGAGCAGAGTCGTACTTTGTATTTTTAATGATCTCATGTTAATCCACATACTGTAAACGGCTTTTAAAATTAAATTTTAATTTTTATCATTTAAAAATGGCCAGACTAAATATTTTGATACATAGCTACAGTTCTGTGAGTGGCAGGTCAGAGAGAAAAGACTAAATGACCACCAAATGACTCTCAAAACAAGAAGCCATTGGTGGATAAGCCATTACACATTTTGAATAAAATCCAACCTCTGTATATCATTAAAAGTACAAAGGGACAGTAGAGAGAAGATATTCTTTTTTTTTTTTAATTTTTTTTTAACGTTTATTTATTTATTTATTTATTTATTTTTTTAAATTTTTTTAACGTTTATTTACTTTTGAGACAGAGAGAGACAGAGCATGAACAGGGGAGGGGCAGAGAGAGAGAGGGAGACACAGAATCAGAAGCAGGCTCCAGGCTCTGAGCCATCAGCCCAGAGCCCGACGCAGGGCTCGAACTCACGGACCATGAGATTGTGACCTGAGCTGAAGTCGGACGCTTAACCGACTGAGCCACCCAGGTGCCCCACGTTTATTTATTTTTGAGACAGAGAGAGACAGAGCATGAACAGGGGAGGAGCAGAGAGAGAGGGAGACACAGAATCCAAAACAGGCTCCAGGCTCTGAGCTGTCAGCATAGAGCCCGACGCGGGGCTCGAACCCACGGACCGTGAGATCATGACCTGAGCCGAGGTCGGACACTTAACCGACCAAGCCACCCAGGCACCCCAAGAGAGAAGATATTCTGAGATAGTTTTGTTCTGCACTTTTAAGTATACATTTTACAGCCCACAAATAATACATGTACAAACTCACCTGGAAGAGACACTAGAAGCTTCTTCCCTGATGATCACTGGCTGAACTTCCTTTAAATTTAATTTATTCTGGTACATTTTCTCTAATTTTGCCATAGTTTCCAAGTGGGCAGCTTTCAGCTCTTCTAGTTTCCTAAAATAGTCTTCATTAGAGTGGTAAACATCAGAGAAGTCCACAAAGTCCTCACCACTTATATGTGTTTGTCCATCCACCTCGGAAATGTTAGTGTTAAAATTAGTCTGGTAGGAAGGAAAAAAAAAAAAACCTGTTACGTGGTATTTCGAATTGAAAGACAAATTAAAATGACACCAATTCCCAGTGCTGCTTCTTAAAGTGTACACTTAATTAGGTTATATGTTTCTTGTGGGCTACATACATATAATGGATTCTAAGTTACTTGTGGGCTATGTACATTTTCCCCTAATGACATTTTATTAAGAATGAGAAAGAGGGGCACCTGGGTGGCTAAGTCAATTAAGCATCTGACCCTTGATCTCAGCTCAGGTCATAATCTCAGAGTCGTGGGATCTGGTCCTGAGTCAGGCTCTATGCTGACAGCATGGAGCCTGCTTGGGATTCTCTCTCTCCCTCTCTCTGTGCCCCTCCCCTGCTCATTCGCACACACTCTCTCTCTCAAAATAAATAAATAATCATTAAAAAAAAAAAGAATGAGATAGATATCAAATTGCCAGAAAATAAATGCTATTTAATTCATTTTATAAATGATGGTTAGATTCCCAGGTCATGTACTAACTCATATACGATAATAGAATAGAACCAAACCATCCTTTATAAACAACCTCCTTCTGAATTATACTTTTTTTTTCTCAAGGAAAGTCCTTTATTTATTATTTTTGTTTTTTAGAAAGAGAGAGAGCATGTGAGCAGGGGAGAGGGGCAGAGGGAGAAAGAGAGAGCATCCTAAGCAGGCTCCACGCTCAACACGGAACTGATGTGGGGCTCGATCCCACGGGATCAGAAGCCTGGAAAGAGAGGTTAGGGTAAGCAGGAAATGGTTCGTTCCCACTTCTCATGACCTGAGCCCAAATCAAGAGTCTGATGCTTAACCAACTAAATGAGATGAAGAAAAACAGTTCTTCCTGCTGCAAACCAGCCAAAACAGCCCCAAACCCTTCCCTAGCTGGGCTCCTACAGTGTTGGCCCTGAGGGTGTGCCTTTGGAGAAAAGATAGGGAAAGGGAAAAGTCAGAGAAATGGGAGAATGAAGACAGGGGAATGGAGAGAACTTCTCATTGGTTCACTAAGGAGCCAGAGAGAAGGACACCTATATGGCTCAGGACAAAACAGGAAGGGGGGGGCGGGTAGGAGAGACCATCAGAACAGCAACTTCTGTGGGCAACAAAAGCAATAGCTCTCATGGGTGAAAAGGACTGTCAGAGTGACAAGAGAACAAGAGCAGTATAGTATCATAACTACACATAGCACAGCTATGCTATATACAGGTCATGTCTAGAAGGGTCTGACTGGTCTTCCTCCCTCACTCTTTTCACACACCTTCCAAAGTTCTTTAACTTCAACAACTAAAAAGGTAAAACCCCATTTTCTCTGTAAAGAAAATAATTTTAATATTTCTCAGTTGAGATACAGGTGAAATTATTTATGATGCTATGCATAAAAGACTGCTGATCATGGTTTTAAATTTAACCCAGAGCATGAAATAGACTGAAAGTGAAAAAAGCAGTTTGCCATAGAAAACTATAGATCAAATCTGATAGGATTCTAGAAAAGTGAGTAGCTTCTCCCAACAGAAAAATTCATAAAATCAGCTGTCTACAAATAGTTATAGGTATGGGCTTTTTTTTAATGGACTAAAAACAGTGTACAAGAGGCCAGTGCTGTACCACTTGGGGTAACCTAAAACAAATGAAGGAAAACAAGTTTTCTTTGAAAGAATTGGTAAGCAGAAATTCATTACCAACGAATTTATGACTCAAAGAATTGCTTTATATATGCCCTACAACTCAAGTAAGAGAGTTTTCTGATATCTTCTGCTGTTTCTGTATGTGCTCCTCACCATTACTTAGCTGTGGGGATGAGAACTTTGTTAATTTCCTCATTCATTAACTTTTTGGAGACAACCAGCATTCAGCTGGCTGCTAAAGATACAAATCAGATAAAAACTCTACCTTAGAGAAGCTTCTGGCTAGTTTACCAGAGGACATGTACACAAATCAATAGCAGACTGAATGAGACAGACAGAACTCTTGACTCCTGTTCAGTTGAACAGGGAGACAGAAGAGTCACCATGTATGTCACTATATAAGACACCATGAAAGCTCACAGAAAGAATGCCTAATTCTGACTAGGGGGAAAGAAGAGGCAGAATTTGCAGAGGTGAGCCAGACTGGAGACATAAAGTTGGATGAGGACAAAGTGTGCCAGAGACCAAGGAAGCAGTGGAAGACAAAGAAATCTGAGGCACAGTGCTAGAACATTCATTGTATATTATTATACCCTGTGGCAATGCAACTAGCAGGTAGTATGATCTCAAGGAAACCAAGGCTCAGAGGAGTTAGGTGACCTGCCTGCAGTCACACAGCTAGGAAGTAGCAGAGCTGGTATTCAATCCCAAATCTGTTAGGCTCCAAAGGCACACCAAAGTCCTCCCAAGGACAGGAGAGGTTTTTTAGCCACAAGAGGAAGGAACAGGCATTATGTGTTCAGAGAGGGAGTCTGAGCAGGGGTGGGAAATTGGGTATATGGAGCCCAAGGGAGGGTGGGAAACAAAGTGAAAAAGGCAAGTTGAAAGCCCCAACCAAGAGTCCAGGTTGCCAGGCCATAGCCAAGAGGAGCCTTGAAGGATGTGAGCAGAGGAGTAACACCATGATGATCAGGAGTCTTCGCAGCAAGTAGGAGGAGGGAGTGAAAGAAAGCTAGGTTGGCAGCAGTTAATGGGCTATTGGAAAGGTCTGAGTTAGAGATATTAAGGGCAAAATGAAGGGAGCAGCACCAGGGACAGAAGAAAGGAGGCTTGATAATGGCCTGGATTGTGGGCAAGAAAGTAAAAAGCTTTCTGTGTGGAGTGCTGTCTAGGTACATGACGGTGCTGTCATTCATCAACACAGGGAATACCGCGGCAGACAGTGTTTTAGGGAAAGGGAACTAATCTCTGTCTTAGACACACTAAGTTTGAGGGGAGAGTAGGGCAGCCAGATGTCCAGGAAACCACAATGCACACAGAAGTGACAGGTACAGCCTTGGATGTGGATAAGGTTGCAGAGAGACAAGAACCTGAGGATGGAAATGTTGGCAAACACCAACATTTAAATAAGCAGGGAGAGGAGGACTGATATAAAGGAGAAAGTGACACAAAGACCAAGTGATAAGGGTATTCAAATAAAAGGAGCTTTAGTTTGGTTTGAGTTTGGAAGATAAAGGAAGGCTTCCTGGAAGAGGTGATATTTGAGATGAGTCAAAGAATGGAAGAATCCAGAGGGTCAAAGACAGTGAAGGGGGAAAAAGGAAAGGGGTATTCCAGATGAAGTTAAATGACATTAGCCAAAGCAGCAGGGGTAGGTGACATGGTGGGGAGCAAAGTGCAGGATAAGAGGGGAGTAAAATGCATAAAGCAGTTTTGGGGACAGAGCCTGAAAACGGAGGTTAGGGTAAGCAGGAAATGGTTCCCACTTCTCATCTAACTACTGGCTCCTAACCACTCACTGGTCACCTGGTTTCAGCCCCCCTATAATCCTTCAATAAGAAACAGTTGTATGGAAGTTAAATAACTTCAGTTTTATCATGCCTTGGGAGAAAGATTATAGGCATGGTGTCAGAATTCTAATCCAAGCCTAGGTTCTGCACTTCTGTGACATGGGCACTATCAGTTTTATGATACATGAAATAGATGTGCCAGGTGTTAAAACTATTGTTTCTTGGCTCCAATGCCACCCAGAATTCTATACCCTGTTATGTGATGCTGGGGATGGGACTCCACAAAGAATGTTTCTGCTTTGCCAGCTGTTCCCCAGTAGACTCTAAAAAAAATAAATAAATAAGACTAGAGGGAAACTGCAAAGCTGGAGGAGGAAGAAGGGACTTTATCCCTTTCTGTTAGTTCTCTGTCTGCTGAGTCTCCCTAGCAGTAGTTCATTCTAGCAGCGGTAACTGACTCTAGTTTGCAGTTTTTCCAATGTTCACAGAATCAGCAAAATCACCTCAGGACCTTTGCACTTGGTGTTCCTTCTCCCTGGGATGCTCTTCCTTCAGGTATTTGCACAGCCCACTTGCTCACTCCTTCAGGTGTTAATGAAATGTCATCTTCTTAACAAGATTTCACTGACTACCCTATTTGAAATTACAACCTCCCCCCCCCTCATTGTCGGCCTCCCTTTTCTGCTTTATTTTTGTCATAAATATTCACCTCCAACTGACATCTACATGAAGTTACTTATTTGAGTACCATATACCTTGCCTCCCTACCAAAAAATAAGTATCACAAAGGCAATGATTTATCTGTTTTGTTTGTGGCTGTGTTCCCAATGTCTAGAAAAGTATTTGGCCAATGGCAGATACTCAAGAAATATTTGTTGGATGAATGAATATAAGCTAAAAAAAAAAATTAAGTTTACACAGAGGGAAGACAGGTATTCCCTCACATAGGACTGAATCATTTGAAGAAATACTGGCTGCCCTAAAGAGCTATATTCTAATCCACATTAAGGAAAGGGTTTATTTTCCAAAGACTACAATTAATATTCCAAAGAACTATTTTTAGGCAAAAACATCCGTGTGCTCTTCATTCATTCTTTTATAACATGCCTTAAAAGAAGGCCTTATAAGAATCATTTTCACAAAAAGGATAAAATGTATTTGGACCTGGAAAAACTGTTTGAAAAATTATAGAAGGATTAACTAGCTTCTAACAAGATGGAACCGTAATCTCTACAAAGTAATCTCTACAAAGTATACTTAGGCATTAACTTTGGCATACTATCCACTCCATTTCAGCTTAATACTTCAAACTTTTCAGATAAACTGATCTCAAAACATTTTATCTAAAACAGACAAATGGTGGGGCGACTGGGTGGTTCAGTAGGTTAAGCATGGGACTTTGGCTCAGACCACGATCTCACAGTCCATGAGTTTGAGCCCTGCATCGGGCTCTGCGCTGACAGCTCAGAGCCTAGAGCCTGGAGCCTGGAGCCCGGAGCCTGCTTTGGATCTATGTCTCCTCTCTCCACCCCTTTCCCAGCTCACACTCTGTCTCTCTCTCTCTCTCAAAAATAAATAAACATTAAAAAAAATTTAAGACAAAAACAGATGAATGGTTAATAAGCAACTTCTAATCATCTCCATACAATATTTGGTATATAGAAAATATTTAGTAAATCAAATAACCTAGGCCAAGGACATTATTTTCCAAGAACCTAAAATAGTACCCTTTCCCTTTAATTGTTCAGCTTTCTATGGAATGTTGTACATGCAGCAGCCACCAGATTAGAGGATAATCTTCCCTAGATTGGCTTGACCTATTTAGATGATGACTCCTTGTAGCACATGTTGCTTCATTAGTAACTAGCACTGTCAATTATCTTTGTGCTATAATTCTACCTAGTATCATCTGCAGTTCCGGAATTTTTATTTAAAAACTTTTTTGCACTGAAAAGATTTCTAAGGAATAAGGTAGATCTATATATGCTAACATGGATAAACCCCCCAGTTAATGTAAGAGAAAAAGCAAGCTGCAGAACAATATGTATAAATAAAACGTGGCCATATAGGGGCGCCTGGGTGGCTCAGTCGGTTGAGCCTCCGACTTCAGCTCAGGTCAGGATCTCACGGTCTGTGAGTTTGAGCTCTGCGTCGGGCTCTGTGCTAACAGCTCACAGCCTGGAGCCTGTTTTGGATGCTGTGTCTCCCTCTCTCTTTGACCCTCCCCCGTTCATGCTCTGTCTCTCTTTGTCTCAAAAATAAATAAACATTAAAAAAAATTTTTTTAAATGTGACCATATATTAAAATATTATGTACATAGGAGATAGGAGGAAGCCCAAAAGACTATACATCCAGTTTCACTTTTTAATTTTTTTAATGTTTATTTTGACAGAGGGAGACAGAGAGTGAGCAAGGGAGGGCCAGAGAGAGGGAGACACAGAATCCAAAGCAGGCTCCAGGTTCTGAGCTGTCAGCACAGAGCCCGACCCAGGGCTCAAACCATGAACCGTGAGAACATGACCTAAGCTGAAGTCAGACGCCTGACTGAGCCACCCCAGGTGCCCCAACTATACATCAGTTTTAAAACAGTAGCTACTAATGGGGGTTGGGGTAGTCAGATTTTCTTTTTGTGGGGAGAGGTGTTAAAAGGGCCTACACCTTATTTGTAGCATTTGATAGACATATTTTTTAAGATATTATTTTTGGGGCACCTGGGTGGTTCAGTTAAGCATCCAACTTTTGGTTTCAGCTCAGGTCCAGATCTCGTGGTTCGTGGGTTCAAGCCCCACACTGGGCTCCCTGCTGCCACTGCCGATGTGAAGACTGCTTGGGATTCTCTCACTCTTCACTCTCTCTGCCCCTTCCCTGCTTGCATGTGCTCTCTCTCTCTCAAAATAAATAAATAAACCTGAAAAAAATTTTATTTTTAAGTAATCTCTACACCAAACATGGGGCTCGAACTCACAACCCTGAGATCAAGAGTTGGATGCTCCACCAAATGAGCCAACCTGGTGCCCTGTAGCTGAAATTTTAAAAGGAGAACGTGTTCATGTATTACTTCCATAATTAAAATGTAACTTAAAAAAATAAAATGAAGGTTTTGTGAATACTAATACTAGAATAAAACTGGACAATTTCTAATGGATACTTGGTGTGCCTGGCACCTCCACACATACTCCTGGAGCAATACTCCAGCAATTGTCCTCCCCCAGCAATACTGCTTACCTTTCTTTCCCTTGCTCTTCTACTACTCTCACACCCAGCCCCCAACTACCCATGATAACTCTTCTATTTCTTTAAGAGGACAGAAACCATCAGAGGGAAGTTCACTCATCTTCCCACCTACAAAACAGCCCACTTTTGTGCCCTTTTTCTCCTTCGCTCCTGTTTCAGGGATGAAATTTCCCTTCCCTTAGCAGCATTTAACCCTTTCACTCATCACCAAAGCCAATGAATAGGAAACTTGCACACCTTGCTGACCACTGTAGCTGGTCCTTAATCTCTTTTGCCCCCTTTTTCTCTACCTATCAAATGCTAAGTTCTTTTTTTTTTTTTTTTAAGTTTATTTATTTATTTTGAGAGAGGCAGAGACAGCATGAGTCGGGGGAGGGGGAGAGAGAGGGGGAGAGAGAATCCCAAGCAGGCTCTATGCTGTCAGCGCTGAGCCCAATGAGGGGCTCGAACTCACCAAACTGTGAGATTATGACCTGAACCCAAATCAAGAGAGTCGGAGGCTTAATCAACTGAGCCACCCAGGCACCCTTGTTTAAAAAAAAAAAAAAAAAAAAAAAAAAATATATATATATATATTTTTTTTTTTTTTTATACAAAGTCTGATTTATTTGAGAGAGAGAGCATGAGCAGGGAAGGGGCAGAGTGAGACAGTGAGACAGTGAGAGAGAAAGAGAATCCCAAACAGGTTCTGCGCTGTCAGTGTGAACCGTTGAGATCATGACCTGAGCTGAAATGCTGAAATGAAGAGTCAGATGCTTGACCGACTGAGCCACCCAGGTGCTCCTTTATATATATATATATATATGAGAAGGGAGATGATTCATTTTCAGAAATACCAAATAAAAGCTGAGCTGTTAACAGTAGGTTTACAACCTATCGAAAATATGTACGAACCCTCCCCGACAATGGAGTCCCAAACCTTCACTTCATTTCATGGTTCTTTTTCCTTTCTCCATTTCATGGGCTTATTTTCACAGGCTTTACAGTGAGTATGTGCCAAAGAACAAAGGGAGGAGGGACTGAAAGTCTCTGTGTCACCTTAGGGAATGTGCATTTGCCCCTCCCCTGGTGGCACTCTGTCCCTCTCTCTCTCTGAGGGGCAGAGAGAGAGGGAGACTTAGAATCCAAAACAGGCTCCAGGCTCTAGGCTGTCAGCACAGAGCCCGATACAGGGCTCGAAGTCACAAACCGTAATATCATGACCTGAGCCAGTGGATGCTGAACTGACTGAGCCACCCAGATACCCCTTAAATGCTAGGTTCTTAAGAGTTCTATACTAGGCCCCTTCTCTTCTTTCTCTGTACTCTCTCCTTTAGTGACTTCATCCATTCCCATTGTCTTTAAAATGCTGAAAACTCCCAGACAGAAATCTATAGTGCAGACCCCAGGACAATGGTTTCATAGGCCCAACTGCTTCCTACACATTTCCACTTGGTAGTTTCATAGGCATCTCAGAATCAAGGAAATCTCAGTTCCCACCCAGCCTGTACACCTATTCCTCTCCAGTTATCCCCAATTAAACAATGGCATTCCTTTCTATACACCTGGTCAAACCAGAAACCTGGGAATGAGCATTCTTGATTTCTTCCTCCTTCTTAGCTTTCACATCCGATCTAACAGTAAATCCTATCCATTCTAGAGAAATCTGTCCACTTCTTGCCATGTCCCCTGGCCTATGTCCAAGCTACCACCTTTGGCCCCTAAATCACTACAACAGCCTCCTAACCAATCCCTTATTTCTGCTTTGTCAAAGTCTCCAATCATTCTCCACAAAGCCACCAAGTCATCTTTTAAAAATGTAAAAAGAAACATGCCAGATCTCTTAAGTCTTATAGGACATCCTGCTGTACCAACAATAAACACTAAACTTATCTTGGTCTAAAAGGCCCTGAATGATCAGGCCCAGCTAACCTCTCCAACCTCATCTCTCCTTGCCTCTCCTCTCCGCTCCCACCTCCCACTCTCTCTTTTCAGATCCTTAATAACACAAAGCTCTTTCTCTTTCAGTCTCAGGGCATCTGCACACGCTGTTCCCTCTGCCTGGAATGAATGTTTTTTCTGCCCCTACTCTTCAAATCGTTGCTCTTTCTCATCTACCAGGCATCAACTTAAATGTTAACTCATTTAAGCAGAAGCAGGTGCCCGGCTACTTCTTTTTTTAATCATAGAAGCCTGTTCATTTCTTAGCTGGTATTTCTCATCTTACAATCATTTGACTATTCATTTTGTATTTGTGACAATGTGATCTATGTCTGTTTCATTCACAACTAAATAGTCAGTGACTAGCACTTAATAACTGCTTGATATTTTTTGAAAAAGGTTAAATGTGAATTAAAGAATATTGTTTTACCCATGTCATCATCAATCACAAAACAGGGCCTATGAAGTGCTATCTCCAACTGAAGCTAGATTCAGAGAACTGGCCTCAGAGCCCAATATGGGCACAGGAAGTATACCTGCAACTACAGAAATGACTGACTCCTATACCACAGCAAGCCAAAGGAGAATTTCATCTTTGGGCAAGTTGTTCAAATGACAGTCTCACCGGCAGTTGTTATTATTAATACAAATTTACATAAATCATTCTTTAGATATGACACACATTTTCTCATTTGGTTCTCCTAATATCCTGGTGAGACAAAAGAGATATTATAGTTTTTTTACATACAAGAAAGAAAGTTACATCGCAATATCACTTAGCAAATGGCAGAGAATGGATCCTAATCCAGGACTCCCAATCCTTTTCCTCTATTCAAATCTTTTCCCTCCATCACTTTGCCCCCTTTGCTGGCTACTGAGATTTGTGTTGTGGGGAAACTTTATCATGAGTGAAACTGTTCCCAGGACTCTGACGCTGGTTCTTGTTCAGGGTCTTAATCTGCTTTACTCTGGACCACCTCAAGTAGTTTATCTGTTGGTGAAATACTGACCATAAAAGATGTTGCTACAGATTTTCTTATTAACAGTTTTAGTGTAAAAAGGTTAGAATTCCAAAATATCCAGTGATTTTCATTAGTCATAGGCCATAATGTTTTGTATCTGAGAATCTTTAGACAAATAGTGCTAAGAATCATTAACTGGGGGTAAGGAGGTTAATATCTGCACATGAGAATTAAAATTCAATGTTCCAGTCTTTTAAGCGAAGAGAATAAATGGCAGACTCGGCCCTCTACCTGATGGGCAGGTTCAGGACACATGTGACGCTGAAAATTGGTCAGTGAAAGCCTGTCTCACCCTGAGGAGTTGTTTAGGAAACTAGAACCTCGGTAGTTCGCTTCTCTGGATGCTTAACTTTAATCTGTATATGATCTGCCCACTGAACTCTTCAATGGTTTTAAACACCGCCTCTCATGGGTAGTGTTACAATGCAGTAATAACCAAGACTTTAAGGCGACAATTAAACACACCTGACAGCACAGCGGATTCACCTGAGTTTTATGGGTTATCCGCTATTGCGGACATCAGTTTTCCCCAAGTTGAAAAGAAAAAGAAATAACTATGTCCAACAGATGCTGGAGCAAAAGGAGTAAACTTCTGTACTTTGTACTCTCTAGAAATAAAGTAAATGCTCTCCAAGAAATTTTTACAACAACCTCTTCGGTGAAAATTAAAAGATTTCCCAACGCCTTGGTTTACAGTATTTTCCGTGGGGTGGGGGTGGGGTGGGGGCAGAAAGAAGGTGGCGGGCCAGATTTACTGTGTAGGGAGGAGCTGGACAGGGCGCCGCGTTTCCCAGCCTGTCCTTCACCTTGCCGGAACGCCGACCAACCCCCACCTGCACCAGGCGGACGCCCAGCCCCTGCCACGTCCCGCCCCCGCATTACCCGCGCCCGCGCCGGCCGCACTCCCTTCTCCTCCTCTTCGTCTTTCTCCTCTTCCACGGCCTCCGTCCCCAGAGCCTCTAAAGGCTCTTCGCGTTCGTACTGGGCGACCTGCGCTCCGGTGCTGGGATTTACTGGGGTTTGGAGACTGGAGGCCGCCAGCTTCGCCGCTCGGTGTGAGGCGGCCATTCCCTCCCCGCTGAGGCCTGTGCGCCCGCGCGGGCCTGCAGTGGGGAAGCTGGCGCGGCCTCCGGCAACCGGGCGGCTCCTTGGGGCGGGGGGTTACTAAGGGCTCGGTAACTAGGGACGCTACAGGGACCGCCAGGGGCCAAAAGTCCTTCAAACTCCCCTCTGGCTGCGGGAAACCCGAGATGAGCGTCTCTGGATAGTGGGAGTGAGTACTAAATCTTTGAAGGTTTAGAGGGTTGGCGGGCAGAACAGGGCACCTTTTCGCCAGCTTCGCGCTTCACCGCCTAAATGCACACTTCTCATATTATTACACCAATGAACCAGCTCGTTTTGTAGGAAAAAAAAAAAGCGCATTTTCATTCATTGAAGTAACACTTTAGGAGGAGACGGCGTCTGAAGAGGAAAGCAGAAGATGTTATTGTGTGGCAATCTCAGAACAGAGGCAATGTTTGCATCTGTTAATCTAACATGGCTCCCCTGGGAGCCAGAGACTGGGAAGGACTGAGGTATATTCTACTTTGATTGACTTGAGCGCTAGCAGCAATCAACCAATCCGAAGGAGGCTTCTAGTTACCACATGGGTTTTTTTCTTGGTTTGACCAATAAAAGTCCAGAGTTGGGTGGGGCTTGGCCCACCCAACAGTGAGTGGTCGTGTAGGGGCAGGAACCAGGTGTTCACTGGTTGCTTCCATCCCCTTCATCGTGGTGGGGTTGAAGGGTGCAAATGCCGAACACTAACCACAAACACACCCCATCAACAGCTCCCACTTGGTATTTGGGCATTTCAAATGGTGACTTCCCTCTACGTCAGGTGGCTGTAAGAGAGGCCTAGCCTTAAAATAGCAGGTGTGTTGAAGTCTAAGTCCCTACTACCTCAGTCTGAGGCTGCTCCTACCCTCACCTTCCTATCCTTCAGCCTCCTTCAGCCCCAGCCCTACAACCAGCCATAGCCACCATGAAGTTAAGGTATAGTGATATCTAGAACCTACGTATCTCCAAGGTCTGAGCCCTGTTTTTTAATCTTTTCTTTCTTTCCTCCTTCCTTCCTTTCTTTTTCCCTTCCTTCCTTCCTTCCTTTCTTTCTTTCCTTCTTTCTTTCTACCAAGCTTTACACCCATCGTGGGGCTTGAACTCATGACCCCAAGATCAAGAGTGGCAGGCTCTCCTTACTGAGCCAGTGCCCCTGAACCCTTTTTTACCAAGCCTTTCTTGTTGACGGGGCTGGAGTGTGAGCACCTGCAAAATCCCCCACTTTCCCACCTCCTTCAGGCTGTTCTTTGTTTTGGCTAAGACTTGCTTTGCACACTGGAACAGATGCTGGCTGGATTCTGAGCAGAAGCCAGAGCTAGAAGCTCATAAGGTATGGAAGCCCCAAGTGACCAGAATAGGGACTTCTAGTCATTCGCATGCAGATGGTTCTATGGCCACAGGTGCCCCTTTTGGGATTTGGTGTAAGCCTGACCCCAAACAGCAAGACAAGACTCCATACCGAAGCACGGCAAGTGGAAGATTAGAATATAATAGAAGGAATGAGTGTGGAGGACACTGTCATGTATCTAAGTAGAAGAGCGGAAAAGTTTCCACTCACCAACAATACTCTAAATTTGAAGATATCTAATGATATAGCTGCAAAGTATATAGAGCAGAAATGGACAGACAGATCTACAAGAACAGAATAACAAATCTTACATCATCACAGGAAGAACTTTCATACTTTTGTATTGAGAGGTAACATACCTAGTGAAAAGAATAGATCTTAATGCATAGTTGGATGAATTTTGACAAATGCATACACTCATGAAACCATACCCCTATTAAGATATAGAACATTTCCATCATCCCAGAAAGCTCTCTTGTGCCCCTTCCCAGCCTATTGTCCATTCCATCCCCTTGACTGTTCTAGAACTTCATATAAATGGAATCATAAAGTATGTACTCTTTTGGGCTTTCAGAGTTTTTCCTCAGCATACTAATTTCTTTTTAAATTCATTCATGTTGTGTATATGAGCGGTCTGTTCCTTTTAAAATGCTGAATAGTATTTTTTACTGAAAGAGACAATAGTTTTCCAATACTGGAAGTATTTTCATTTTTAAATTGTTTTGTGCTGTCCATAATGTAATAGTTACAGATAAGGAATATTCTTAAATTTAATCTGCCCTATTAGCATTGTCTTTTTTCACTTTTTAGGGGTTGTTTTTTGTTTTTTTTTTAAATAAATTTGTATGCTTTTCTTTTTTTCCTAAATGTTTGAGAGAGAGAGCATGAGCAGGAGAGGGACAGAGGGACAGAGAGAGGGAGAGAGAGAATCCCAAGCAGGCTCCTCGCTGTCAGCGCAGAGCCTGACTTGGGGCTTGATCCCCCAAACCATGAGATCATGACCTGAGCTGAAATCATTCAACAGTCAGACACCCAACCATCTTAATCATCCAGGAACCCCTCTTTTTCACTTTTTAAAGTTTATCCATTTACCTGTTGATGGTTACTTGGGTTGTTTCTTTTTTTTTTTTTTTTTCCTCTCCTAGTTTGGTTCTTACAAGAAGCAGACACCAAAAAGGAGTTAGAAATGCAAGAGATTTACTGGGAAAATTCCTATGAAAGATAAAAGAAGGAGTAGGAAAAGTCTTCAGGCCAAGATACAATCTGATACTTTAGGAAAGAGCAGGAAAGGAGAATAATTATGTAGGAGGAGTTTAAAACTGCAGTGTAATGCTGAGAAAGTCTTAGCCAGCTAAAAAGAGAGCTCCAGCATAAAGATTGTTCATGGAAGAGTTCAGAAATGACCAGACCCCACTAGTCCTGCCATCTCAATCATTGGCTAGAGCTCCCTGGAAAGAGCATGTTTTGGGATCGAACACTTTGGAGAATCGTGAAGTGCCATGGCTGGCTGCCAGCTGTCAGGAGTGGAATGCTGATAAATGGTTAATGACTACCTGTCCGGGGGAAGGTGAGTAAGTGATTGAGAGAGAGAGAGAGAGAGAGAGAGAGAGAGAGAGAGTGTGTGTGTGTGTGTGTGTGTGTGTGTGTGTGTGTGTGTGTGTTACAACTTTTATAAATTACAGTCCTGCATTGAGCAAGTCTGTGTTCTAACAATATGTCAAACTTTTAAAACTATTATATTTGTTATGGTGATCTGTGATCAGTGATTATAACTCCATGAAACCTCAGATGATGGTTAGCATTTTTTAGCAATAAAGTATTTTTTAATTAAGGTATATACTTTTTAAAAGACAATGCTATTGCATACTTAATAGACTACAGTATGGTGTAAATATAACTTTTATTTTATTTATTTAAATAAAACTTTTATATGTACTAGGTAGGAAACCAAAAAATTCATGACTTGCTTTATTTTAATATTTGCTTTTTGCAGTGGTCCAGTATCTCCAAGGTATGCCTGTATAAAGGGTTGTAGCCCATAACTTCTAAATAAAATACACTATACTCTTTAATATTACTTTCATTTTTTTTCATATTGAATTCTTATTTATTATTAGTATTTTTAAATTTACATTCAAGTTAGTTATCATATAGTGCAACAATGATTTCAGGAGTAGATTCCATAATGCCCCTTACCCATTTAGCCCATGCCCCCTCCCACAACCCCTCCAGTAATCCTGTTTGTTCTCCATATTCAAGAGTCTCTTATGTTTTGTTCCCTTCCCTGTTTTATATTCTTTTTGCTTCCCTTCCCTTGTGTTCATCTGTTTTGTATCCTAAAGTCCTCATATGAGTGAATTCATGTGATATTTATCTTTCTCTAATTTCACTTAGCATAATACCCTCTAGTTCCATCCATGTAGTTGCAAATGGCAAGATTTCATTCTTTTTGATTGCTGTGTAATACTCCACTGTGTGTGTGTGTGTGTGTGTGTGTGTGCGTGTGTGTGTGTGTGTGTGTGCGTGCGTGTGTGTATACACCACATCTTCTTTATCCATTCATCCATTGATGGACATTTGGGCTCTTTCCATACTTTGGCTATTGTCTATAGTGCTGCTATAAACATTGGGGTGCATGTGCCCCTTCGAAACAGCACACCTGTATCCCTTGGATAAATACCTAGTAGTGCAATTGCTGGGTTATAGGGTAGTTCTATTTTTAATTGAGGAAACTCTGTACTGTTTTCCAGAGTGGCTGCACCAGTTTGCATTCCCACCAGCAGTGCAAAAGATATCCTCTGTCTCCCCGCATCCTTGCCAACATCTGTTCTTGCCTAAGTTGTTAATGTTAGCGATTCTGACAGGTGTGAAGTGGTATCTCATTGTGGTCTTGATTTGTATTTTCCTGATGAGTGATGTTGAGCATTTTTTCATGTGTCTGTTGGCCATCTGGAGGTCTTCTTTGGAGATGTGTCTATCCATGTCTTTTGCCCATTTCTTCCCTGGATTATTTGGTTTTTGGGTGTTTGATAAGTTCTTTAGAGATTTTGGATAGTAACCCTTTATCTGATAGGTCGTTTGCAAATATCTGCTCCCATTCCGTCGGTTGCCTTTTAGTTTTGCTGATTGTTTCCTTAGCTGTGCAGAAGATTTTTTATTTAATGAGGTCCCAATAGATCATTTTTGCTTTTGTTTCCCTTGCCTCTGGAGACGTGTTGAGTAAGAAGTTGCTGAGACAAAGGTCAGAGGTTTCACGTGCTTTCTTATCAAGGATTTTGATGGCTTCCTGTCTTATGTTCAGGTCTTTCATCCGTTTTGAGTTTATTTTTGTGTATAGTGTAAGAAAGTGGCCCAGGTTCATTTTTCTGCATGTCGCTGTCCAGTTTTCCCAGCACCACTTGCTGAAGAGACTGTCTATTGCATTGGATATTCTTTCTTGCTTTGTCAAAGATTAGTTGGCCATACGTTTTGTCTATTCCTGGGTTCTCTATTCTGTTCCATTGATCTGCGTGTCTGTTTTTGTGCCATATATTTAACTCTTCTGTCTGTAGCCTACCTACAGTTGCAATTGATCAACAGTGTAGTTCCAACATGAATGTTGGTTGATCCTTACGTTTAATGAGATGAAAGTGAACCGTTCAAGATGTATGTCACAATTTCACTTGTTTGTCAAAGTTGTGAGAACTTCTTTGCTGAAGTAGATTAAATACTTTTTTAATACTGGAAGAATTTTCCTTAATTTTTTTTGTGCTAATCACAATGTAATAGCTGCAGTCACCACAGACTTTTAAGTTTTTCTGCATTATTAGCATTTTCTCCATCACTTTAAGTTTAAAAGACCAATTCATAGGGGCACCTGGCTGGCTTAGTCAGTAGAGCATGCAACTCTTGATCTCTGGGTTGTAAGTTTGAACTCCACATTGGGTATAGAGATAGATGGGTGTAGAGATTACTTAAAAATACAATCTTAAAAAAATTAGGGGCACCTGGGTGCCTCAGTCGGTTAAACATCCAAATCTTGATTTTGGCTCAGATCATGATCTCATGGTTTTTGGGTTTGAGCCCCAACATTGGGCTCTGCACTGACAGTATGCAGCCTGCTTGAAATTCTCAATCTCTCTCTCTCTGCCCCTCCCCTGCTGATGCTGTTTCTCAAAATAAACTTTAAACAAATTGTTTAAAAAAAAAAAAAAAAAATTAAAATTGTTACCATAAGAATGTTACTGTAAGTTAATATATAATTATATTAATATATTAAGTGGCTTTAAACCAATTAAAATATACACTAAATATAAATTATATATTAAGTATATAAAATAACTTCATAAAGATCTAGCTTGGTGCACTTTGGAATAGGGGAGTGGTGTCAGAACAACATGACCCTGCAATTCTGCAGAACAAGTGCAAAGGAAGATCTTTGCTTCAGCAACAAACAGAAGCTACTAAAGTAGCTGAAATGTGCAATATGCCTAGAAAAATTGGCAGATATGAGCAAAATAAATTTGGAAGTTACAAAGGCTTGGAGAACAAAATGAGTAAAAGAAATCCTTGGGTTTGATGAGAATGTTGTAATTTGAGTTGAGCCAATCGATTGGAAGTGAAGGACTGAACCAAAATGGAAGATATTCCTTGCACCTGAAGTACATAGTACCGTCACTTTATTAGGTTATAGCAGAGTGAGCATCCCATTGTGGCTCTGGCCCAACTTCCTTGGGTATATCTGGAGAATCCAAAACCCAGAATTATGAAAATCAACCTGATGGAGCTTCTGAATGGAAAATAAAGTGCTAGAGAGTTAAGTTTATGGGAGAACTGTGGCCCATCATCCTACAAGACCATCTGCTTTCCCAGACCTAAAGAAGAAATAAAACAGAGACAGAATGAAAAACAGGCATCTATGAAAAAGCAAGATGAAAACAAAGATAAGAGAGATAAGGAAGAAAAAGCAGCTGAGGGATGCCTGGGTGGCTCAGTCGGTTAGGCACTCTACTTCGGCTCAGGTCACAATCTCACAGTTCATGAGTTCCAGCCCCACATTGGGCTCTGTGCTGACAGCTCAGAGCCTGGAGCCTGCTTTGGATTCTGTGTTTCCCTCTCTCTCTGCCCTTCCCTAACTCATGCGCGTGTGCGCGCGCATGCACACACACACACACACACACACACACACTCTCTCTCTCTCTCAAAAATAAACATAAAAAATTAAAAAAAAAGAAAAAGCAGCAGAGAGAAAAGGGAGAGAATGCTTCTTGAAACCCAAAAAGACTCTAATCCATGTCTCCTTTCCCTAGAAGACAATCCTGCCCAGTCATGAGATAACGTGTAGTCATGTTCAATCTCCCCATCAGAACCAAGAGCCAAGGACCAAGAGTCCTTCCTTGCTCCAGGAAAATAGAAAACTCCAGCACTCTCAGAACCTTTAGGAACAATAAAAAGAACCTTCAGTACAAGTCACCACTTCTACTGGTGACATCCTAAAGTTCCCCTGCCGAAACCTGTACCAGAGCCTATGAAACTTTTCAGAGGGATGGGGGAGGAAAGGAAAAGGAAAAAAAGACGACTTGACCAAGATCTCACTCTCCTCATACTCCACCTAGAGGGTGCACAGATCCCATCACGATTATATTCATCTAGAAGACCGCCATGCCTGAGGAGGTGGCAATCTATTTCCCTGAAGAACTCCACCAAGGCGTTCTTGGAGAGGGAAAGCTCTCCAGTGAGACACAAAAAAGGATTCATCAGCATCCTTGTCTAGGAGTAGCTCATTGTCCACTTTGTCTTGTCCAATCAGAAAGAAGCCTCCCAAGAGAGCATCCAGGTCCCTCAAACACTTGTAGGTTATATCCTTCAGCAAGCCCTCCAAGTGAAGACACCAGCCAACACCTCCAGCAACTCCACCGCCAAAAATTCATCATTCCCCAACACCTCAGCAGCCAGGCTATATCAGAAAAACTCGTGTTTCTGTATCTCCAAGGAGAACTTCAGGTAAAGTGACAAAATATAAAGGTAATAAGCAAAGAGGCCCTCTCGTCAACCCCGAAGTGGAGAAAAGTAGAATTTTCTGAATCTAAACACCGTAACGGTGGCGAAACGGCTGCTGCAGATTCTGTGCAGTAGAGACACCAAACCAGATGACAAAACCAGCAGTCTTCATCTGACTCTGTTCCTCCTCTTCAGAAAATAATGATGAGTTACTTACTGAAGAGGTCCCATTTGAGAAATGGTGAGGTAGGTGACTTCGAGGAAGGCCTTTCTCACCACACAAGCAAAAGGGGAAGGAAGAGGGTTTCCTTGAAGTAGAGGAAGTCCCTCCTCTCACCCAGTAAAGGACTCCATTTTCCTTCTCTCTCCTCCTCACAGGTGCTGGTCTTCCATAACACTACAAAGGGAAGCACCCCCTTCTCGTACCCCACATCAGTATTCAACATTCCCAAGAATGGTCTCCTCTAAAGCACAGGAGATACCCTTCTTCTCCCCATCTTAAAAAAGGGCATCACTATGTCCACCCAAAGCACAGGGGCTCCCATTCTTCACCTCTCAAAGAAGTCACCACGACACTTTGCATTGGTATCAAAGCATAGGAAAAGGTCTTCCCTGAGCCAATCTACCTGGGAACAGCATTCCATCTCCTGGTGGTCTCCAGCTCTGCAGACTTCAAGTTCTTATCCCCATTTGGCTCAGTCACCTGAGCCAGGAGCTAAAAACCCCAAGCACCTCCATTCCCTGTCCAGTCTTAGTCACCCTGTCTAAGCACGTCACCTTTGTTACGGATCAAAAAGACTAAAAGCCTACCATCAGACCCAACACTGGCAAGGAATTCCAAAGAAGGGTATAGAAAGAAAAAAAAGAAAGAGAAAGAAAGAAAAAAAGGACAAGAACCACAAAAGGATAAAAGGAGTAAAACAAGTAGAAAAAAAAACAGAAGGAAGAGGCTATGGCTGCAAGCTGCTACAGCTATTTTAATTCCTGCAGCCATTGCTGTTCCCACAGCCACATCAGCACAGGAAGAACGAGGAGCAGAGCCAGAGACTAAGGAGACTTAAAGTGAAGCTGAGGATAACCTTGATAACTTTAAAATCACCTGTGTAGGCCCTGAGATCAATGTGGAAGGTTCAAGTGTATCCAGTCATAGATGGAAATGTCTGTCATTATGTAAAGTTTATTTGGTCTGTATGCAACTCAATACTGAAATAGCAAAAATGTGTTTGAACTTTGTAACATTTGTTGTAATAAGTAAGTTGAAGTCAGTGATGTTAATATATGGGGGAGAGGGCTCCTGGGTGGCTTAGTCCGTTAAGCCACCACTGATCATGACCTGAGCTGAAACCAAGAGTTAGATGCTTAACCAGCTGAGCCACCCAGGTGCCCCAACATCTATATATGTTTAAAATAAAACTCTAAAGAAATTAGGAATAAAAGGAAATTTCCTTAAAGGACATCTAACAAACAAAAAATAAAACAAAAATAAAATAGCAATTATATTTGATAGTGAAAAGATGGGTAAAACAAAGATGCCCACTGTATTAGTTATTTATGTCATGCTGTGTAATGTACTACCCTAAAACAATAAACATTTTTACATCACCTAGTTTCTAAGAGTCAGAAATTTGAGAAATTTGGCTGAATGGTTCGTGCTCAGGGTTTCTTGCAAGGGGGTCAAGTTGTTGATCAGGGATACAATTATCTCAAGGCTCTATTGAGACTGGAGAATCTGCTTCCAAGCTCACTCATGTAATGGTTGACAGGCCCTAGTTCCTTGCTAGCTATTGGCTGAAAGCCTGTGTCCATAAAGCTTCTCCATAACATAGCAACCTGTTCCTCTCAGATCAAGTAATTTAGGAGAGCAAAACCCAGAGTGTCCAAGGCAGAAGCCACGGTATTTTATCATCTAATCCTGGAAGTGACCGGTCACTTCTGTTCCATGCTTATTGATCATATGCTATCATTAAACCCTGGTACAATGTGGGAGATGGTGGGGGTTACACAAGATTGTGAATACTAGAAGGCAGGAATTATTGGGTGCTACCTCAGAGGCTGGCTCTCACACCCACTGTGATCATTTCCTTTCTGCATTTGTACTCTAGGTCCTAGCCAGCAAGAAAGGAAAGAAAAAAAGAAACGAAAGGAAGGACTAGAAAGGGTAGGGGGGACTCTCAATACTTACAAATTTATTTATATATCAATATATAATGGTGTGTATAAATAAATAAATAAATAAATAAATGTTGGGGCGCCTGGATGGCTCAGTCGGTTAAGTATCTGACTTTGGCCTAGGTCATGATCTCCTGATTTATGAGTGTGAGCCCTGCGTTGGACTCTGCTGATGGCTCAGAGCCTGGAGCCTGCTTTGGATTCTGTGTCTCCCTCTCTCTGCCCCTCCCCTGCTCATGCTCTGTCTCTCAAAAATAAATAAATGTTAAAAAAATTGAAAAAAAAAAAAAAGTTCAAATATAAGCCTTTTGGATTACAGAAAAAATGTTTTTAAAATTTTTTAAATGTTTATTTTTGAGAGAGGGACAGAAGACAGAGTGAGGGGGTAAGGGGCAGAAAGAAAGGGGAGACAGAATCCGAGGTGGGCTCCAGGTTTGGAACTGTCAGCACAGAGCCCGACGCAGGGCTCAAACCCACGAACTGCGAGATCATGACCTGAGCTGAAGTGGAACACTTAACTGACTGAGCCACTCAGGCACCCCTGGATTAGAGAAATTTTTTGACTTAAGACTTACCATTTATCAAATTAGTTACTAAATGAGTTACCAGATGTAAAACACACTTCAAACTGGTTGGCTGCAATTACTTCTCCACAAATATGGAGGGCCCCAGCTGTTTTCATAATAATCCTTATGAAATACAACACAGGAGATGGTGGGCCAAGTGGTACCAGATTGTGTAGGCGCCATTTATGGTCCACATCAAAGGTCTGGCCTTTATCCAAAGGTAGACAAAGTGACAAAAACTTATGAATGGGAGCGCCTGACAATTTTTAAAAAATCACTAGAGTGAACAAACTAACTGGAAGAAAGCCAAAGCAAGGACAGAGACTAATTTAATTCGGAGATTTTACATGGCTCATGGCAAGAGATGATGCTTGGATCAGGACAGAGGCAATAAAGATATTGTAAACCACTGAAGAAATGACATTATGAACCCCTATGTATAAATAAGATTTGATACATATATGCATATAGTTTTATTTGTAAAAGGAATCCCAATTTTCGCAATAATGGTTATATTCTTGGAGGAAGGGATTAGGATGATAGGGTAAAGGGACTTTTCATTTTTCACTTTGTATCTTCTTACACCGTTATTTTTTAGAACAGCATATACAGGGCTTTGATATTTTTGTGTAAATGGGGATTTATCAGGGTGATGAGCATAGTGGGCCATTTAAAATTCTCAAAACTTGTTTAAAACAAACAAACTTAAAGTACCCAGGATTGAGACCTAAACGAATCCATAAGTGAATGTGAATTCATTTTCTCTTCTTCTACAGGTCTGTCAAGAATATCAGAAGTAACAGACTGTTGGGGGTAGAAGGGATGATAAATTAATCTGCCTTTTGAAACCAAACATTTAATACTTTAATTATGTCAATACAATTTCAAGCAAGTGCCAACTGGAAGACCAAGCCTGGGAATTTGTAGAGGAAAACAATCTTCCAAACAGCAAGGAGATCTTCCACTCCAGACACACTGTTAGTGGCTGTGATGGTGCCAGTTGGCCAGTGTTACTTGATTACCGAGTGTTTACCTGACAAGAAAAAAACCTGAGTTCCACAACTTGTAATGATAAAATTTTAACACTGGTTTAGGGCAACTACCAAATCACTCCTATTTTTACAAGTGAGAAAAGACTGTAAAAGTATGAACTGTTACCACCTGAGGACCAACAAAGTATCATTTACCACCCTGCTCCCCTCCCAAAACTCTTTTAAAAATATGCCTTTTTGACCTTATAGGGAAATCCACAATCTATTTATACTTACCACATCATCAATTTTCAGAATGCTCCGGACAGTTTCAGTTGCTAGAGTCAGTGCACTGACTGAAACCAACAGAGGCTGGACAACCAATTCCTCCAGAATGTTGGAAATACCACCCTGACAAATAGCACAGATTGCTTTTAGTATAATTATTACTTACATCACCAACTACACTGTTACAAGTTTGACTTAATAAGGCCTTTTAAACCTCATTTTCCCTTGCCCTAGTCAAAAGTAAAATATTCCCTACTAAACTCTTCTCTGTATTGTAGGTTGTACTTAACTAAAATTTGGAAAAACTAAATTAATGCTAGATCCCCCCAATCCTAATCCCAAAATAACTCCTATTATCTGGGCAAAAATTAATCATACTAATTAAAAACTGTAAGATCTTTAATGCTTAAACCATCCCTGAATCCTAATCCTAATCTGGCCAAATCTGGTCTGCTCTTCCTTTACATCTCTCTTAAACCCTACTTTTAAATTGTTATTGCCACTATCTCGGTCCCCTTTCTCTCAGGATTACTGCATTAATTTACGATGGCCATAGCAGGCCACCGTGCCTCCAGTCTTTCCCCCTTAAAATACTTTTACATCATCTTAGCTTCTTGATTAAAAAAATAAATAAATAAATAAAATAAAATTAGTAGCTCCCAACTATTGGAAAACAACCCCCCTCCCACATATCTGCCCCAATACTCAAAGGCATATTCTAGCTCTTATCTAAGCTTCCTAAAGTTAAATTCCAGTGTATCACCAACATATAACCCACAAGACAAAATGAGTCACTTCCTGGTCCCTTTCACCTGTAAACCATTTGCTTTTCCACCTAAAATCTCATTCCCTACCAAAGATGTGTCTTCATGAAGTTTCCCCTAACCAGGCAGTGCCCTTCCTTTGGAATTTTGTATCATTCCGAAAATATTACTTTGGATCTTCACAGTTGTTTTTCCATTATATATTAATTTGTCTCTTCAATAAAAGGAGACATTAATACAAAAAGGGCAATTATTACTGTTGTATTTACCCTATATAACCATACTTGGCTGCTGGCCACAACGGCAGCAATGGTTAACATTTACAGTGTTTATGCTAGGCAACTTAGTAAAAGCTTTCTAGTTGGTAATATGTTCAATCCTCACAACAGGCTTTTGAAGAAACTATTAACTGTCTTTATTTTTACAACTGAGGAAAGTGAAACACAGGCCAATTAATTCACTAACAGTCACACAATCCATAAGTACCAAATACTTAATACTTTTCAGTTAAGGCATCATCTTCATTCTTACTCAATGGCCTAAATTAATTAACATGCAGATCTCATACTTAAATCCAAGATTATTTTTTTAAAAAGTTAATCTCTACACCCAATGTGGGGCTCAAACTTACAATTCAGAGATCAAGAGTCACGTTCTCTTCTAAGCCAACCAGGTGCCCCAAAATCCAAGATTACTTTTCATTAGAATGCTTTTCATTCAATAGATGATTATGAAGCTTTTAACATTTTAATCAACATTTTCTGCAATAATTAAGAGACTAAATTATTACCTTTCGGACATTAATGCCAGTAGTTTTTTCTCCTTGGGCATGGCGGTTTCTTAGTTCTGTTACTGTAGAAATGGGATTCAAGCCAGCATTTTCAGCTAGTGTAGATGGAATGACTTCCATAGCATCTGCAAAAGCACGAACGCAGTAGGATTCCATGCCACTCAATGTTCGTGAATATTCAGTTAACCGTAGGGCCAATTCTATCTCTGGAGCACCACCTCCTGCAATAAGAGCTCTGAAATTCACAAATACATTTTTAGCTTATTTTATCCAACAGAAAGCTATTCTTAATAACTTACTATTTATACCTTAAAAAGTCAAAGTAAAGAAATTTAATGCTCAAAATATTACTCAGTAACTTCTATTACCTCTTCTTCACTAAACAGCGAATAACACATAGAGCATCATGAATGGAACGCTCAGCTTCTTCAATCACCAATTTGTTAGAGCCACGAACAACAATTGTAACTGTTTTTCCAGGGCTTGCACAGCCTGTAATCTTTAGTAAACAAACTCCAAATTAGGTATTTGAAATAAGGGTGAAAACAAAAAATCCAGATAGATAAAAAGCTTTATTATAATACTGTTACCTTGAGCAGTTTGCCAGAACCATTTAAATTGACCTCCTCAGCTAACTCAGCTGATCCCAGCATGTCGGCAGTGAACTGGTCAATATGAGCAACTGGCTTGGTTCCAATTGTCTGGGAAAAGAAATCAAATCCACAAATTAAGACATTTGATTAAGACAGTATTTTCACACAGATGCTAGGAATATTTTACCTTACAAATGAATTCAATGTCTTCTCTTTCAATATCCTTAACCACCATAATCTTCATTTTGTTCAGGAAATGTAATGCAAGATCACTAAGAGCATCTCTGAAATACAAATCAGGGATTATATCAATGCTAGGTTAAAATAAAAACCACTTTGCCATTCAACTGCTTTTTGTCATTTTTTTAAAAGATTTTTTAAAGCTTATTTATTTATTGGCGGGGGAGCTGTGTCGGGGCAGGGAGAATACCAAGCAGACTCTGCACTGTCAGCACGGAGCATGATGCAGGGCTCAAACTAATGAACTATGAGATCATGACCTGAGTTGACAGCAAGAGTTGGACACTTAATCGACTAAGCTGCCCAGACACCCCCCGAAATTTGCATACAACTTTTGACTCCTCCTGCCCTTTTTAGAGAGAGCACACAGGAGAAGGGGAGGGGGGCAGGTAAAGAGAGGGAGGGAGGGAGGGAGGGAGGGAGGGAGGGAGAATCTCAAGCAGGCTCCACACTCAGCGCGGAGACTGATGCAGGGCTTGATCTCACAACCCTGGAATCATGACCTGAGCCAAAATCAAGAGACGGACACTCAACTGAATGAGCCACCCAGATGCCCTGACTTCCCCAAAACTTAACTACTAATAACCCAAAGATCAGAGCCTTATGGATAACATAAACACTTAATCGATATTTTGCATGTTACACGTAGCATATGTTGTATTCTTTTTAAATATCTGAGAGAGAGAGAGAGCGCGTGCAAGCAAGGAGAGGGATAAAGAGAAGAGAGAGAATCCTAAGCAGACTCTGCCCTGTTAGCACAGAGCCTGATGTGGAGCTCAAACCCAAGAACTGTTAAGCTCACAACCCAGGCTGAAATCAAGAGTCCGATGCCAAATTGACTAAGCCATCCAGGCACCCCTATGCTGTATTCTTATGATAAAAATAGAGGAAAGAAAACGTTAAGAAAACTACGAGGAGAGGTGCCTGGCTGGCTCAGTCAGAAGAACATGCAACTCTTGATCTCAGGGTCATGAGTTTGAGCCCCACAGTGGGTGTAGAGATTACTTAAATGAAACTTTAATTAAAAAAAAAAAATTTTTTTTTAATGTTTGTTTATTTTTGAGAGAGAAAGAGAGACAGAGCACAAGCGAGGAAGGGGCAGAGAATGAGACACAGAATCCAAAGCTGGCTCCAGGCTCTGAGCTGTCAGAGCCAGACACGGGGCTCAAACCCACGAACTGTGAGATCATGACCTGAGCTGAAGTCGGATGCCTAACCGACTGAGCCACCCAGGCACCCCGAGATTACTTAAATAAAACTTTAAAAAGCCACGAGGAAAATACACCTGACAGCACTGTAATAAAAAAAAAAAAAACCCATATATAAGTGGACCCACACAATTCAAACCTAAGTTGTTCAAGGGTCAACTGTATATCCCACATATTTAAATCATCACAATGGGAAGAGAACCTACTTTAGAGGATTATCAGAATATAGTGCTGTCCCACCAATGCAGTTTCATCCTAGATTTCCACTGGTTTACTCACTTTGAATGTTTCTTAAACAATTGCTATAAGGGATCAAAAATAAATGTCATTAAAAAGTGAACAAAAGATTAAGGAAAAAAAAAAGTGAACAAAAGAGGGTTGCCTGGGTTGCTCAGTCGTTTTGAGTCCTGGACTTCAGCTCAGGTCATGATCTCATGGTTTGTGAGTCTGAGCCCCCACCTTGTGCTGCCATCAGCATGGAGCCTGCTTCGGATCCTCTGTCTCTCTCTGCACCTCTCCTTCTCACACACTTTCTCTCAAAAATAAACATTAAAAAAATAAAAAAGTGAACAAAAGAAATCGCTCCACACCTCAGAATAGACTTCTGTATGAGAAGAACATTACATCCTGTTTTTTTAATTTGCTTCACTAAATTTAGAATATAGGCTCTCTCCTCCCGCAGCACTCGGTCCATCTGGACATAGTCAGAAACTACTATTTGATTATCCATCTGTTGAGAAAAAGAATAACATAATAATAAATTGCCTTATAAGAGTTTTTTTTTTTTGCCTTTAATTTTTTTTAGTGAGAAAGACAAACTTTTAATGCAAATATCATGTATCATGTATATTCAACCAAAATCATACCAAATAAGATATCATACTGTCACACCCAGAAAAGATCTAGGAAGATGAAAACCAACATTAACTCAGGTCTTTAACTTTTATCTATACACCTTGCTGTCTTGTATTTTTTGCAAGTACATTTTTGGTAACTGTGAAATGATTATCCTATTTCCTGAATGTGTCAATTTTCTTCATACAGGTATATGCATTCCTGAAATAATCTCAGTTGCATCCTTTTTACTCTATGGCTTGTTAAAACAAACAAACACAAACAACACTGGCATGCTGAAAGGAGGTACCAGGGACAAATCTTGTTAATCAGTGGTGTATAAAACAAAATTAATTTTTCTATGGGTTAAACTTTTGGGAAACACAGGACTAAAAATGTGTAATGCAATACACTGTAAAGAAAACAAACCTGAGAGAAGTGACAAGCTCAACCACCCACTTTTGGAAATAGCACTTATGACTAAAAGATATGAAAACACCTTTAAAAACATTTCTTTAGAGTATAAACAGTAACCTGGTTTAGTTTCATTTGTGCTAATATAGGACAAAAGATCTGTCTGTTGCTATAGGGTGGGTGGAGGTTTCTCAGAAACCTAGAAAGAATTTAGAAATTCTACTTACACTGTAACTTTTCCATAACCTATTTCATACATAGCCTCTATTGCTATTTGCCTTATCTATGAAGTCAATGCTTAGTTCAATGACAGTCAATTGAAGCTACAGATTTGTCATGTCTGTCATCAACAATTTCTACTTTTGTCTCAATTTCACTTTTTTTTTTTTTTTTTAGTATTTTATTTTTATGAGAGAAGGAGAGTGGGGGAGAAACAGAGGATCCAAAATGGGCTCTGCGCTGATAGCAAAGCCTGATTCGGGGCTCAAACTCAAGAACCACAAGATCTTGACCTGAGCTGAAGTTGGATGCTTAATCGATTGAGCCACCCAGGCACCCTCAATCTCACAAATTCTTTTGAAACCTATGGTTTTTATTACTAGTGTATTTTCTGTTTTTGTATTAACAAACAAAAGTCTGAGCTATTAAAAAGTCAAAACACATGAACAAGGAACCAATTGCATTTAGTTCTTACTTACATCAGTTTTGGGAGCAGATAAGCAAAATTGAATAAGCCCAATCTTAGCCTTTTCAACTCTGGTTATGCCAGAATTTGCCACCTTTTGAGTAAGTACCAGCCCTTCTACCAGCTCACAGTCATCAATTGTCCCACTAAGAGAAAAGAAAACAAGAAGACGACAGTTAACAGGCAGAAATCTGTTAAGTTTAACAGATTGCCAATCAGGGCACACCTGGGTGGCTCAGTTGGTTGAGCGATGGACTCTTGATGTGGTATCAGGTCATGATTGCACAGTCATGAGATCGAGGACCCATGTCAGGCTCCATGCTGAACATGGAGTTTGCCTGGGATTTTCTCTCTGCCTCTCCCCCACTCCCTCTCTCAAAATAAACAAACATTAAAAAAAATACAGTGAGCCAAATAAAATCTGGGAGAAATAACTATTAAAAAAATAGATCACTAATAGATTAAAAATCATCAGTCGAATAAAACAGGTATCATTTATTAGTGCCCCATTCCTGAACTCTGATCACACTACTGCCTTGCCATCGTAAAAGGATATAAACAAACTCTTGAGATTCCCATATTAATACAAGTTATTAAAATTAATTTTTCTTTAAAAAGCTTATTTATTTTTGAAAGCAACTGAGGGAGGAGCAGAGAGAGAGGGAGACAGGAGAATCCCAACCAGGCTCTGTGATGACGTCCTCAACATAGGCTTGAACTCATGAACCATAAGACCATAATCTGAGCCGAAATCAAGAGACAGATGCTTAACCGAGTGAGCCACTGAGGTACCCCTTATTTTTACTGAAGTTAAAATTAGACATGCTTACCCAAGTTTCTTAACTATTTTAATGTCTCTCAGATCCACACTAGTAGCAGTGGCTGGGTCAATCACTTTCATCACTGCATTTACACTCATTGGAGAAAGCAGACTTGAATACTGAGAGACAACCTAGAATTAAAAAAATAATAATAAAATCAACTTCACAACAGAAAAAAATCCTAGTTCTTTAATGACAAAGATATTCAAGAAGTAATCTTAACCATTTTTCTTGGGTTGCAAAGGAAGAGTGGGAACACGAAGACAACATTCCATATAAACTGTCTTGTCAGTCATGTTGTCAGTCACCAAGGGCACAATATGTGTCTGCTTGCTTTCCTGTTTTATTAATTTAGTAAACGGACTGTCTGAATTACTAATAATTCTATAGGAAATCCAAAAACCAAGTTAACTTTATGCAGACAATTCTTACTTAAATGATCTTAGCCCTTATCATTTACATACTCATTCAATCTTCAGATGAAGAAATTTGAAGAGTCACACAGCTTAGTTTAGTGATGAACCCAGCACTAAACCCAAGTATTCTAGACTCTATGACCAATGCCTGTAACCACACTATTCTGTGTTACAACTGTGGACATTTAACAGTATCATGTACGTGACTAACACTAGCTCCCCATGTAACATTGAAATAAAATGAATGTATTGATATAAAGCTGATGAAAAAAAGGGGAAAATACAGGAGGGATGAAGAGAATGTGACAGAAAACAATTAACATTAAATGCACAAGAAATTCTTAGAAAAAAAATCAATGCTTGGGGCGCCTGGGTGGCTCAGTTGGTTGAGCGTCTGACTTCAGCTCAGATCATGATCTCGCGGTCTGTAAGTTCGAGCCCCGCGTAGGGCTCTGTGCTGACAGCTCAGAGCCTGAAGCCTACTTTGGATTCTGTGTCTCCCTCTCTCTGCCCCTCCCCCGCTCATGCTCTGTCTCTCTGTCAAAAATAAACAAACATTAAAAAAATTAAAAAAAAAATCAATGCTTTAAATTTGAAAATTAAAAAAAGCAGCACTGATTGTTAAGAGGGACTATGGATGG
This sequence comes from Panthera pardus, assembly GCF_024362965.1. NCBI lineage: Eukaryota > Metazoa > Chordata > Mammalia > Carnivora > Felidae > Panthera > Panthera pardus. Next base: position 79,271,267 of record NW_026526821.1, read on the forward strand.
GCAAACCTGTCCTTGGTTCCAATCTCAACTTACCCCCTATTTTTTACTTATTTAGGAGAGCGAGCATGAGTGGGGGAGGGGCAGAAACAGAGGGGGACAGAGGATCCAAAACAGGCTCTGTGCTGACAGCAGAGAGCCTGATTTGGGGGCTCAAACTCAACAATCATGACCAAAGCTGAAGTCGGACACTTACCTGACTGAGCCATTCAGGTGCCCCTCATCCTACCTCTTACTGACAGGTCTTGGGTTAGTTACTTAACTTCACTACATCTATTTCCCCATATGTAAAATGGGGATACAATTTATTTGAAAGCTTTGAAGGAGGAAATTTGACTTTAATTTAGTTGTACAAATTACTTCAGTTATCTAGACACTCCAGACCTAACATTTATGAGCTGTTTAACATCAAAAATCACAATGTAAGAGTTGCAATTCTTAAACTTTAAAATGTGATTTTTCTATGATCCCTTAGTACTGGACTCACCTTTGAGTTCAATGAAGTGGTAGCACTATTTAATAAAGTTTCTCTGTCACTCAGTTCCACAGGTCTAGACATGTCAGTCAAGATTTCAATACCCTTTTCCAAAGCCTTCTGGAATGACTCAGAAATGATGGTCGGATGAATCCCTGTTTGTTAAAATTTCGTTATTATAACACATGAACTACATATATGACACATATTAAAAACAGAAACTTTCAAAAAAAAAAATAGAAACTTTCCAGGCATTGTAATTTCAAAGCAGTCATAATTTTAAATTTTTCTTGAAAGTTTATTTTGAGAGAGAGTGAAGAGGGATAAAGAGAGCACAAGAGCATGTGTAAGCAGGGGAGGGGCAGAGAGAGCAAGAGAGAATCCCAAGCAGGCTCCATGCTGTCAGCAGAGCCTGATGTGGGGCTTGATCTCACAAACCATGAGATCATGACCGGAGTTGAAATTAAGAGTTGGATGCTTAACTGACAGAGCCACCGAGGCACCCCAAAGCAGACGTATTTTTTAAATTATCTAAACGGAGGCTTCATGGGGTGCCTGAGTGGCTCAGTCAGTTAAGCATCTGACTTTGACTCAGGTCAATGGCCTCACGGTTTATGAGTTTGAGCCTCACGTCAGGCTCTGTGCTGACAGCTCAGAGCCTGGAGCTTGTTGCAGATTCTGTCTCCCTCTCTCTCTGCTCCTCCCCTGCTTGTGCTCTGTCTCTCAAAACTAAAGAAACAAAAAAAATGAAAAATAAAAAAATAAACTGAGGCTTCAGTTATAAATAAAATAGTCTGAACAACTTTAGCTGCTATTATGGCTAATAATTTATTTCCATTTAATTTGGAACAGATCAATGCTGCACTCATGATACTTTAAGACTGAAGCCAAATTATATACTTTCCAAAACATCACAATTCTAAGAAGTAGAATAAGTGACTGGAGAGTTACTACTATGATTAAGCACTATTTACCAGTAGAAGAACCTATACAATCTCTCCCAAATCACTATTCTCATTTAGAGCCTAAGATTAGTACCACCACCACAACTTATTTTAGAAAAGCAAAATTCTATCAAGTTTCATTCAAAATAAAGCTTGGTTTAAAAAAAAGTAAGAAAGAAAAAAGAAAAAAAATTTCTTATTCATATGATAAACCAAGCAAAATTTAACCTAAAAATTCCTAATAATAAGATTCGTTATTCCAAATCAACTATCATATCTCCTATTACTTAGTATTTTTTGCCCTTTATTTAGGAATAAAACATGTCCCAAGTCCTACCTACCTTTCTGAAGAAGCTTGGTACAGGAATCTAAGAGAGAGCCAGCAATGATGACCACTGATGTGGTGCCATCTCCTGCTTCTATATCTTGCGCCTTAGATAGCTCCACCAGCTAAGGAAACAGAACATGCTAAGTTGCTCAATGAGAAATGTGAGGACCCAGTAACATCTAACTGAAATATAAAACGAATGGCTTTCTGATCAGTGTCACAAACAACTTGACTACTATTATCAACACTCTAAGATTCAACAAAATTTTTGACTTCTTGGGTTTCATTTTAAAATGATTGATATATCTGTGACACAAAAAATTCTGCTTAGGTATACTCTCTATAAGAAGCTGTATTATGATTTCTGGTTCAGACTATGGGTTGTAAATTTTTTCTCCCCAGCTATTAAAAAAGTTCCTGTCGGAAAGCATAAATAATGTTGTAGACTTGGAAGCTAAAAAAAATGCAGCATTCTAGATGACACAAGTGTCAGTTTGGAGTCCTCTGGAAGCTTATCTGAAATGACTCTGTGTAAGTAGAATCTGATTCACTTCAAAAGTCAACTTTACATAATTAAACGTAACTTTTTGATGGAATTTCTTTTCAAAGATATGGTGTCTTCTCACTTGACACTGGAATCATCACACTTAGCTGAATTGGTAATTATTTTTAATAAACACCAGTGTAAAGTTTAGACATGTGATTTATTTTGCACACAATTAAGATTACATTGCTCCCTTCCAACTAACACCCAATGAGCTAATAATTCACGGCATTTCATGTTTTTATCTCCTTTTTCCTCAACTACCTGGCACATTCCTGTGGACAAGGAGATTCATGTTTTATTACAACCTTGCAATGAAGAGCACAATGCTAGGCACACAATGCATCCTAAAAACATGCCTGCTTAACCTAAAGAAAATAAATTCACAATGCTTAAATACAATGTGATCAAAGAAACAAATTTAACTCTTTATAAATATCAAGCAATACACTTAAAAAACCCACTCATCTAAAATTATACTTACCATTCTGGCTGCTGGATGTAACACCTGCATTTGTTTCAGAATGGTGGCACCATCATTTGTAATGGTCACATCGCCTTTTCCATCTTGAATCTGGAAAGTTTTGTTTTTTGAAAACACTGTACTTCAAAAATTTTGATTTCTTTACCCAGCACTATGACACCCTAAAAGCTCTAACTTTAAAACTTCTTAGTAGAGAATTTATGTTTGCATAGCTTACAACTGTGCTTAATTTTAAATTCTCTTCCCTTATGTTAGTATACTGACTTAAGAATATACAGCAACAGCTTAACTTTACAAGTGCAATACTTGGCTTTACTCTAGCTTTTTTTTGTTTGTTCGAAGTGAAGGAATCTAGACACTGGATATAATTACTATTATTCCTGGGTTCATATCCATAGTAACAAATGACACTATGGATCTCCAAAGAAGATAGCATCAAGAACATAATGTACACACTTCTCACAGTTGAAATAGTAACTTATTTCTTGGTATTCTCAACTTAGCAGTATTCTCTTGCTGGAAGAACAAGTGAAATTCTACAGACCCATAGAGGGTCACAGTTATTTACCAATAAGAAAACACTGAACTCAAGCGCTCATAGCTATAGCCTTACTGTACTTTCCATGTAACAAAACAACAGAGAACTACTCTGGCGGACATACTTTCAATGTTAAAAGCGTCAAATAAAATATGAATTATAGTTAAGTCCTACTCACTCCAAAGCAATCTGTTATTCTTCTAAACTTTCAAAGTACCTTTCTAATACTTTTTATTTTTTAAGCAGCACATCCTAACCCTCTACTGAGATTTTGCAGTGTGGACAATAGCACTCAATCTGTAACAAACAGTTCAAGTTTTTACCATTTTATCCATTCCTTTTGGTCCAAGGCTTGTTCTAATAGCATCAGCAACAGCTGTAAACAGAAGGAAAAAATCAAGGCTCTTAAAACAAAATGAAACAAAAAAAACCCATGAAGTATTTCTCCTTTCAAATGATCATTTTGTCCTTATTAGGATATGGTATACAACTGTTTATACTGTGTCCACTAAAGAAAATTCATTGTCTAATAATAATCTACTGGAAACAGTAATTCCTTTAATTGTATGACATTTCATCTTTTGTTGGTACAAGTCACTGTAAATAACTTTGTGCCCTACCTATGGCAGAATACATTTTAAGAATTTACCTAATCTTTCCCTAAATATCAAAATAAATACAATGTAGTCTGAATGAAGACTGTATTTTCTCCATTCCTTAAGACTTCCTAATATGCTATATAATTCCATTTATTTGTCTATTCTGTCTCTCCTACCTAAACAGTAATTTCTGAGGGCAAAGAGTTTTGTCCGCTAACGTGAGGCCAGTATATATATATGGCCCACGGTAAAATACCCTTTGGACACCTTCCAACCCTGTCACCAAATAAACCAAAACAAAGAGCCCAAATCTTAACCCAAACAAAAACCCAAAACTAAAACCCCAGCTTTCAGTCATCATCAATACATTATGAAATATATCTGGGGCGCCTGGGTGGCTCAGTCGGTTAAGCGGACAACTTTGGCTCAGGTCATGATCTCATGGTCCATGAGTTCGAGCCCCGCGTCGGGCTCTGTGCTGACAGCTCAGAGCCTGGAGCCTGTTTCGGATTCTGTGTCTCCCTCCCTCTGACCCTCCCCCGTTCATGCTGTCTCAAAAATAAATAAACGTTTAAAAAAACAAAAGTGGATACTTGAAATATATCTGGATATACAGTCTACTGTTCCAAAGTTAATTATTTGTCCCTAAGGATGTTTGTTTTAATAGTCCACTTACTATTTTCTAAGAAAAATTAGATGTGATGAACAGTCAAGTCAAATCCCCTTTTCTTTGACAAGTCTAAGACAAATAATTAGGCCTTCCCCTTCCTCACCTACCACCTCACCCCATATACACAAGGCTGAGATTGTGACCTAATCATTGTATATGCCACAACCAGCATAATACTTCCTCCTTTATTGTGTGAATGATAAAGATCTTTAGAGAAAATATTTGCTATAATTTAAAATTTTATTTTGTAATTTTAGGCTGCTGTTCCTAATTATCCAGTCAATATTACGTTTTCAGGCTACTGTAGTGTACCCACATGGCCATGATTCTACAAGCAGACCAATTCACTTTAAGAATGCCCTCACATTCAGGACACCTGGCTGGCTCCGTATGGAGAATATGTGACTTTCATCTCAGAGTAGCGGGTTCAAGCCCCACGCTGGGGCTATTTTAAAAAAGGCAAAAAAAAAAAAAAAAAGGCTCTGACATTCACCTGCAAAAAGTTAGATAACACACACATTATCCAAAAAAAAAATAAAAGATTTTTTAGACTGCTTACATTTCCAAAACTGTCAGATGTTTAACATACTGTGTGGCACACAGTACAGTCTGTTAAATGACTCATGCTGAATAATACTAGACTTTTTTTTCACATTATCAACCAATCTGGGTGGGTGGGGGGGCATTTTTTGGATAACATCTAAATAAAAAACTGGCTCCCTGAATTAAACCGAAAATGCACCTAACTAAAGCAACTTTCCTCGATCAAGTTTGTTGAGTTTTGTCTGACTTGGAAAGACTAGTAGTCTCTGTTCTGAGTTCTCTTCAAGGTCAGGTTCACAGATAATTCATGTGGCCTCTGCTCACCGACCCTTCAAGATTGGCCCCATTTTACCCTTCCAATCTCACCTCTCGCTTCTTCATGCACTTTATGCCGTGATGGAATGCTCACTGTGTTTCAATATTCAATACACACTAGGTAACATCTCTAAGCCTTTGTTCTCATTTTTCCTTCCAGATTCTTCTATCTCAACTCGACTATTCTTAATTCTCACAACTCTAAAAAGAAAAGCCTCAATTTTACGGGGGAGAAAACCCTGGCTAGAGGTCGAAAGCCACCGAGAGAATTGTAACTCAGGTCTTCATTTCTACCATACACCAAAATATTCTATAAAACGAAAACGCCAACAAACTGTCCATATTTCTAGACTTGTTTGTGTTTCGTTGCACATACAGGGAGAACATAAAAGCACAGCCTAGATCTTTCCATATTCCCGAACAGGACGGTTAAGTCTTTCCCACAGCGCAATACAAAGGTCCCCGCCCCAATATAAGCACTAAGTTCTCAATTCGTTTCATTAGTTGCGCCAAGAGCTTACTTAAATGGTACTTTTCAAGGGCAAGAAAACTAAAATGGATTATGCAAACAACATTCTACCAATGGAACCAATAAGCAGATAAGCGATAGGGCTCTTGTGTCAGATCCCAAAGGACTGCAGCCGCACGTGCGGGCCTCGGCTGCTTTCTACTGGAGTGTGATGAGCGACCGAGGATGAAAACTTACGGGCGTCTGAGACCCAGAATGGGGCCAGTCCAAAGGTCTCCATACTAGGCACTGGGAATTACCGGCAAAAAACAGCACAGATCCCTCCAAAGAGGGATCTTTCCATCTATCACTGGAAAGACGAGATCATCTCAAGGAACAGAAAATGTGCCTTGGCAACCCAAGATCAGAATGACAGTGCAGACAGAACTCGACCCCGCACGGCCGCAGGTCAGACCCTGGGAGCGATACCTTTGGCCGCAGAGATGTTGCTGAAGCGGATCTGGGCCGGCTTGTCACGGTCCTGATAGGCGCTTTTGTTGCGGCCGCTGGCAGCCCCGGCGGGGGCCCCGCTCCGGGGAGCCACGTTCTCCGGCATGGCAAGGTCGGCTGGGTCTGCGTGGGCTTGTGGAGGACGGATGGAGCCGGATTCCGGACGGCCGCAGAATAACGGAAGGCACCCACGGCCTTCACGAACCTTCCAGAAAGCGGCGAGGGCGCCGGGGGGAGGAGGTGGAGAAGGGGGCCTGCCAAGTGGTGCGGCTCCGACGTGACGTAGCAGGCTGCCCGCCGCGCGCCTGTTGAGGCAGCTGCGGCAGGGGACTGGGGGTTTACAAGGAGTCTTGGCCCCGGGCCCTGGGGGTGGAGGCATGGTGGGGGAGGACCCTTGCGAGGCCGACCGATCATCCCGTGATTTTAAAGGCGGGTGTTGGCCACCCACGTCGCCGGTGGCTCTGTGCTTGCCTGTAAGGTCCCTTCCGTTAACTCAAACTAGAAGCGTCTGCGAGGCGTTGTGGTCTCCCTGGTTACTCCTGAAAGGGCGGGACTGAGCCCTTTTTTGCTGGGTCGCTTAGTCTTGTATTTTATTCATTTTGAAATAAATGAATATTCGGTTTTGTTCATTTTGAGATAGAGTCGGAAGAGAGAGATTTGGAATGGGTATCTGTTTTCATATGCTTGAAGTGTTGTCTCCTATTGATTGATATTGAGTGGTAGAGATTAAGTGTACCGTCATTAAATCCCAGGGAATCTTACACGTTTTGAAGCTATGATTGCCTGCCAAACCAGCAGTCCTTGTCTAGTATAACCTTCTCGTTGTGTACTAGTTTCTTACACGTGACATGAGCCACACACAGGGAGCCTAAGAATTTTAATTACGATCATTTAGTTCAGTTATGTGCTAGGTGCATTGCTAAACGCTTTACACGTTTTATCTCATTAACCTTCACAATACGATAATTCTATGAAGTGAGGGCCATTATTATTTTTTTTTTTTTAGTAGATAAGGGAACCAAAACAAAGAACCGAAGCCCAAGGGGTACCTGTAAATAGATTGAAACCGTGTTCCCATACAGAGCTACTGACTTCCCCCGTCAAAAACTAAAACGGTTGGGCTTCTATGACCATTGTGTTTTATTATGGAAGTTCATGTAGGTGAAGTTCATTCAATGTTTATTCACGAGTGATTATTAAGCTTCCATAAAAGTGGCGGTTGCTTGGGGTAGGTTCCAGAGTAGTATTTAATTCTGTGATCACACGCATTCAGGAAATTAGCACTAGAAGATAAGTCTTCCTGGGTGCTCTCTGAGCTGTATGCTTTTGATGCTGACTTCTCTTTGAAAAGGACCAGACCCTTGGACACCCAGGTAGCTCAGTAGGTTAAGCCCCCCACTCTTGATTTCAGCTCTGGTCATGATCTCACCGGTAGTGTGTTCAAGCCGGGCATGGCATCTGGCTCTGTGCTGACTGTGGAGCCTGCTTGGGATTCTCTCTCTCTCTCTGCCCCTCCCCCATTCGTGCTGTCTCTCTCAAAATAAACTAAAAAAAAAAAAAAAAAATCCAGACTTTTTCCATGTAGCCATAAATGTCCTATGATTACTTGTTGAGACAACTGTTGTGTGGTGATGGAAATAGCATAAATTTGGGGATCTAAAATCCTGGCCTTGAGTTCTTCTACTCTGCTACTAATTGGTTATGTGATCTTAGGCAAGTCATTTGTTTTCTGGATCTCATTTTCCTCAGCTGTATAATAGGATTGAATTACATGATCTCTAAAGGGTTAAACTCTACCAATTTTATTAGTGTAAGGAGTAGACCTATTAGCTGTAATGGACAGAGCAGAATTTGGAAGATGCCATTACTAGCTTTTTGGGACAGTCTCCATGAGTAAGACAATTGCTTTGATTATCCTAAAGCTTTCAAGTTATAAATATTTTTTTTTCTTTTTCTGTAACAAATTGGAATTACTTAGCTCCCCCCTACCCCAGACTTATACAATAGATCAATGCTGAAGATTTGATTGCTTAAAAGTGTTGATGTACATTAATTCCTAATTAGAATTGGATTACAGTAAGTATTAAAATATGCAAACTTTTGTATCCTATGCAAAGCATTGTTAATAGCGAAGGATGAAAATATTGAAAAAAATCCTATCAGATCCAAGCAGACACAAAGTGTGAGAATGTTGACAATAGTAATAGCCTTATGGAGATTCTTTAATGATTTGTAAAGTAGATTTTATAAAATAGTAACACTTAGCCAATCATCCAGATGAGGATTGTCTTCTCTAGGATGGATACTGAACCACTCACTAAGCCCCTAGTAACAAGACTGAATGAGGCACTGGCAGGGTTTGGAAAAGGAGGGAAGGATGTGTATATATTCCCTCTTTCCACACAAAAGACAATGGTAAAAACTTCAGTGTGAAAACAATAGTTATTATATATTATCTATTTTTCTTCTACCTTGCATTAGTTTATGTTATTGAGACCACAATTAAGCCCTATTTTCCTCAGCCATATTGCTCGCATCAAACTTTTTTTGTTTACCTTACAACATTACATGAAGCACAGGCCTGTTTTCCTTAAATATACTTTGATTTTCCTAATTTTTCCTGAAGGATTTCTAGTTCACATTTTTATCACTTTGTAAGCTTCCCAGTGAAAAAAATCCCTGTCTGAAAATGGGAAGAGGAAAAACCAAAAGGGGGTGCCTGGCAAACTTAGAAGCTTCATGACCTGTTGTAAGTAAACCAGATTTTCTGTTTAAAAATAGGAATGAACTAATGTTTAACTATTGTGGTATTATCAAGAGCTATAAATACTGCAAATTTGTGGGAAAAATAAATGATTGTTGTTTTGGGCATCAAGATGTCGGGCACAACACAAAACGGTACTTCCCATTGGAAAAAAAATTGAACCTGAATCTAATCAAGTTCCTAGATCTAATTTCTTTCTTTAAAAATTTTTTTATAATTTTTTTTCATGTTTTATTTATTTTTGAGAGAGAGAGAGAGGGGGAGACAACAGGTGGGAGAGGGGCAGAGAGCTAGGGGGACAGAGGGTTTGAAGCCCGCTCTGCTCCGACAGCAGTAAGCCCGATGCAGGACTCGAACTCAGGAACTGTGACATCATGCCCTGAGCCAAAATCCAGAGTCAGACATTTAACTGACTGAGCCACCCAGACACCTCCCTAGATCTAATTTCTAATTTACAGGTTAATAGAACATACAAGGATAGAATATAGTTTTTATTTTTATTTATTTTTTTAAGTTTATTTATTTGAGAGAGAGAGAAAGAGCACAAGGGAGGCAGAGAGAGAGAGGGAGAGAGAGAATCCCAAGAGGCTCCTCACTGTCAGCACAGAGCCTGATGCAGGGCTTGATCTCATGAACCATGAGATCATGATCTGAGATGAAATCAAGAGTTGGTAGCTCAACCAACTGAGCCAACCAGGTGCCCCAGAATATAGTTTTTAAAAATGATACCATGAGGATACAATCAATAAAATATAGAATGTGGGAAACTCTTCAGGAAAAATGACCTGCAAATAAATTGCAAGAAAAGAAAATAACCATGAAGATGGAAGGGGAATGTATAGATTAAAAGAGACTTCAGATAAATAAAGAAGGGGGCACAAGGATGGCTCAGTCAGGGGAGTGTGTGGCACTTGATCTGGGGGTTCTGAGTTCGAGCTGCGTGTTGGGTGCAATGAATGCTTAAATAAGTAAATAAACTTAAAAAATTAAAAATATGATACAAGCAAGATGGCTTAGTAAAATAGGGCTTAACCATGGTCTCAGTAACAAACTAGTGCAAAGGAGAAGAGAACTAATTGTTGCTTGCTGGCTAGTCAATACTTAAATACTCAGACAATTAAAAAATATGAAGTTTGTGAGACAGAAGTTTGAATATGGATTTATAGTTAACAACTACTAAGAAAGTTATATTCTTATGTGGAATAATTGTGGTTTTTTTAAGTGTCTCTTTTAGAGAAGCATACTGAAATATTTACCAATAAAGAGTTATATCTGGGATTTTTCAAAATAGTAAGGGGGAAGTAAATGAGAATAGAGTTGGAACAAGATAGGCAATGTGTTGGTATTTGTTGAAACGGTGATGGGGACATGATGGGAACCATTTGTGAGGTTGGGCTCTGTGCTGGGAGCTCAGAGCTCGGAGCCTGGAGCCTGCTTTGGATTCTGTGTCTTCCTCTTTCTCTGCCCCTCCCCTCCCTTGCTCTCTCTCTCCTTCAAAAATAATAAATAAACATTAAAAAAATAAAAAGAGAGAGAGAGAGAGGGAGAATGAGAATCCCAAGCAAGCTCCATGCTGTCAGTGCAAAGCCTGATGTGGGGCCCAGACTTACAAACTGTGAGATCATGACCTGAGCCCAAATCAAGAGTCAGATACTTAACTGACTGAGCCACCCAGACACTCCTGAATTAAAATATTTCAAAATGCAGAATGAGAGTTTTATTCTGTGGCAATCTCATTCCAAATGCTTGCTATGATAGTTATTTTGATTCACACAACTCATTTAAATTTTTTTCTTTTATTTTTTATTTGAGAGAGAGAGAGCATGAGCAGGGGAGAGGGGCAGAAGGAAAGAGAGAGAATCTCAAGAAGGCTCAATGCTCAGTGTGGAGCCTGATCCCACCACCCTGGGATCATGACCTGAGCCAAAACTAAGAGTTGTATGCTCAATCAACTGAGACACCCAGGTGCCTCCAAACTAACTTATTTATTTATTTATTTATTTATTTATTTATTTATTTATTTGAGAGAGAGAGAGAGAGAGAGAGAGAGAGAGAGAGAGAGAGAAGGCCAGTAGGGGATAGGGGCAGTGAGAGAGAGAGAGGGAATCTTAAGCAGGTTCCATTCACAGTATGGATCCCATGACCCTGGGATCATGACCTGAGTAAAATCAAGAATCAGACACTCAACTGACTGAACCACCCAGGTGCCACTTGATTCATAAAGCTCATTGAAGGATATAAGGACACACAAGCTATGTGGAGGATTAGCACATGAATAAATTGAGCCCCTGTATGCTCCAGACCATCATCTACAACTCAGTCACCTAAATCAGAAACTGGGAATCATTCCTTTCATTTTTTCCTCCTTCCCTCATGCAAAGCCTACAAATTTTACCTTCTTTGAATCAAGAATCTTTCTTATATTCTCTATCCTAAGTGTCACTGCCTTAGATCAGACCCATATCAACATCTATTTGCTTACTATGATACTGTAGCCTTGGCCTTCCTTGCTCCTTCAGTTTATTTGCCACACTGTCACATAGAGGAATCTTTTAAAAATGCAAATCTGGGGATGCTTGGGTGACTTAGTGGGTTGAGTGTCTGACTCTTGACCTCAGCTCAGGTCATGATCTCATGGTTTGTGAGTTCGAGTCTGTGTTGGGCTCTGTGCTGACAGCATGGAGCCTGCTTGGGATTCTGTCTCTCTCTTTCTCTCTCAAAAATAAATAAATAAACATTAAAAAAAAAAACAAACCCGGCAAATCTGATCTTCCTATTACTCCTTTGCTTACAACTGTTCAGTTATCCTCAATGACCGAGTATAAAAGTCAGCATTATGTGTAAACTTTCCATCTCTGTGACACAGGCTGTTTATCTTTCCAGATTTATTACCATAGGTTCCTCATTCTACTCTTGTTACTCTAGAAGAGGAAAAATATCTTTTTCCTTCTGCCCTTCTAGCTCCTTGGCTGGGGCTCTGTAACAAAAGATAGATTAACAAGAGAAAAGCATACACATTTATTTAATATGTTTCATGTGGCATGGAAACTTGATAAGGAAATGAAGACCTGAAGAAGTGGTTAAACCTGAGTATTTTTATGCTAGATTTGATGAAGAATGGAAAGTTGTGGGAAAAAATGTGATACGACAAAAAGGTATGAGCTAAGGGTTGTAAACTGGGAAAACTCAGCAAACCTGTTTGTTCAGAGTCCCCTTGGCACCCCTCCATCTTCGGAGATAATAATGCTCTGGGTATAGAGAGGGCAACTCTCACATGAGAGTCTTCTGACCTGCTTCACAAGAGAAGGGGGGAGATCAGGGAGTCCTTCCTGTACCTGTTATTTCCAAGTTTTGTTTCTCACGTTTCTTCAAATATTCAATATGCCAAAGTTCCATATTTTGGGGTAGAATATCTTGAACCCTATTGTTGCACTATGGGGTTCATAGTGTACCTCAAAACACCACTCTGTTTCATGTCTCCATACATAGGAACATGCTGTTTCCCCTGCAACATGTCTGGCTTTTTGTTGGTTTGCAGCCTTTGGAGCTTCCTGGGTGAAATCTCAAACCAGGTCCCATACATGGAGGGCAGGAGAGACTGAATAAAAAGGCAGACCACTCAAAACTGGTAGGTGGCAGTTTTAATAAGCAAGGGAACTTACTTATGAGGCTTGTCTTGGATGACTGCAAGATAAGCAGATCTCTGCATGAATAATTTAAAGTTTATATAGAGGCCTTAATTGGGCTCAGTCACATATACCATCCAGATGGTCTGAACAACACCTTACTCTCTATAGACTATGTCCTTGGAATAGCTCCCCCTGTGGGAACTGGCAGAATGTACATTCCAAGGACAGGGGAGTGGGTGAGGAGACTCTCATATTCCAGGTCCAGCTCGTGGGTCAACTAGTATCATGTCCTCTTGATTAGCTTCTTTAACACTATTTACCATTAAGCCATTCCTTGATCTACACAAGCTGAGTTAATCAATCTTCTTTTTTCTACTACCAAATCTGATAGTTATTTCTAGGTACTGAGTAGTAGCAACCCTTAGTTCATTGTATTTTAATCATTTGTTTAAGTAGAGGGGTAAAAAAATAATTTTCCCTTTATTATTGTAAGTTCTTATCTGGGACCCCTAAAACAAAAGACAGATTAATGAGAAAAACAAAACAAGTTTATTAACATGTATCCCTAATGTATACATGTGAGATACCCAGGGAAAAATGAGTAACTCAAAGTGATGGCTTAGAACTCCAATTTATATACCATCTTCAACTAAAGACAAAAGAAAGAAAGTTGTAAGGAAGGCCTGTTATGGGCAGATGTCCAGGAAAAGCACGGGAAAGAAGAGTAAGATTTGTTAGCCAGTTTTAATTCCATGCCTTCTTCATTAGTAAAGCCTACAGTTGTCTCCTGCAATTAACTTTTGTCTTTCCTGGTAGACAGAGGTGGGACACCTTTGAAAATTTACATCCTTCTTTTAGGCAAATAGGGCCAGAAGCTTTTCTTATATCTGTTTCTTCTCACTGCCTTTAGCTCAAAATAATCCTTATGCCAAAATGGCATATTTTAGGGTGGCATATTCTGCTCCCCTTCATTTATATATCATCTTCCCTTACCAGAATGTAAGATTTTAGGATACATTCATTTTTGTATCCCCTAAAGCCTAGCAGAATGACTGGCACAAAACTCTCCACTAATAGCTGTTGAGTGGCTGGCTGATTGGAGAGTGAATGGTAATTAAAGTGAATTTGAAGAGGTGGAGTAGAGACAGAGAACAGGAAGAGTTTATTGCAAAACTTTGGGGCCCTTGTGTTTGCCCTTTATTTCAGTCCACATTTCTTATTTTAACACTTTTAGAGATGGAAAATCTTAAAAAAAAAACACCTATTTCTTGCCTGAGATCAAAAGTCTGTGAGCCATAAAAGGAGTAGTGTAAGAGGAGAAGTGACCAGTTGCTTAATGGAACTTAGAATGTAAACCTATTTGGTCATAATGAAAAGGAAACCTGTTTTCTGGGAAGGCTATCTTAGGTTTTCATATTTTCCATTTGAGCCAGGGCTTTAGAGTCTTTTCTTTTGCTGTTGCCTTGCCTTAGGCAATTCTTTCTTTCTTTCTTTCTTTCTTTCTTTCTTTCTTTCTTTCTTTCTTTCTTTCTTTCAAAGAGCAAGAGAGAACAAGCGGGGGAGAGGGGCAGAGGTGGAGAGCAAGAGCGAGGGAGAGGGAGAGAATCTTAAGCAGGTTCCATGCTTGGCCTGGTGTCATATCCGGGGCTCAATCCAATGAACCTGGGATCATGACCTGAGCTGAAATCGGGTTCAGGGTGCTCAACTGACTGAGCCACCCAGGTGCCCCTCACTTAACATGTTTTTATGATTCATGGATGTTGTAGCATGTATCAGTACCTCATTCCTTCTCATGGGTGAGTAATATATTGGTTTTTTGAAACTATATGGGTACAAAATTATATAACCTATGCATTTCATTTCAGGATTGTAAAGAAGGTGTTAACAGAATGTTATAAAAAGGAGCTTCGGAGCTGAGCCGCTGATCTAGCTGGAAACACAAGACACACGCATATATATAAAGGCAAATAACAATCCTAGAAAACACATTATGTTATTAGGCGTTAGTTAAATTTTCTTGGACAAAAGGTGGACAGGTAATGATCAGGCAGAGATTACATCTGAGTGATAGATCCTATTCAGTTAGTGGATTGGCAAGGCCTGGGGTGAGATGCAGCCTTTCCAAAGTTAAACTACCACCTTCATTCATAGAATAGTTCCCCATGTCAGGTGGTCTTCACCCAGTGATCTTTCCTTTCAGTAGGCCCTGAAGTAATGAGGGGAATCAGCGGAAGTAAAGTGATTCTTCTGGAACTTTATGGATAGCTCCACGGTGGCAGTCCTAGGCGATGGGTTTTGCAGAGCAAATCTGTTGGCTACCAATACCGACCGCTGGCGGAATTTCGCCCTCATTCGTCCCGCGCGCCTTTGCCTAGGCTATTTAGGCCCATCCCGGGTGCCGTAGCGAGGCTGCGCTCAGCTGCTGGGGGGCGGGCCCGCAGCTGACCATGGCGGGCGAGCTTGAGGGTTCCAAGCCTCTGAGCGGGCTGCTGAGCGGCCTGGCCCAGGAAGCTTTCCACGGGCATCAAGGCATCACAGAAGAGCTGCTGCGGAGCCAGCTCTATCCAGACGTGTCACTGGAGGAGTTCCGCCCCTTTCTGGCTAAGATGAGAGGGATTCTTAAGGTATCGATCCTCCCTGCCGCGGCCACGGAACCCAGCTCCTTCCCTTCCATCCTCAGATTGCTTCCCCAGAAGTTGAAAAGGCTTTCCTTCTGACACCTCCACTCCGTGGGCTCTACGTTATGTTCCTTCAGATCCGAGGCGCTTGCCCTGTCGCCCGTTCTCACTTTCTTAGGGGTGACCCTTTTCTGCTCAAGCTCCCAGCCTCGCAGCAGTGTTGACCAACACGCACCGAAGAGGACGCTGGGTTTTTCCCTCAACTTTTCCTCTGTAGTTGTGTGGGCAACAATTTCGAGTTGCCTCGGCTGATCTGTGCGCTCCAGATTAAAATTAAAAATTAAAGAACTGCTAAATCAGCTTTCCCGGGTTGTGGAAGTGGGGAGTGTTTAAGTGAGCCACTGTATGCTGGGATAGGGGGTGGATTGGCTGGAGCGAACCCCTGTGAACTAGTGCACTGTATGGTTAAGAGAGCACATTGACCAGCTTGAAGTCAAAGTGTAAGTCAACCTGTCCGATAGAAATGTAATGAAAGCTAAATATATAATTTAAAAATTTCTAAAAGCAACATTAAAAAAGTAAAAAGAAACAGATGAAATCAATTTTATTTCATTTGACTCAGTATATCCATAGTATGATCTTTTTGTGTAATCGATACACAAAATGTTAATATGGTATTTTATTTTTTCACCAAGTCTTTGAAATATTATGTATATTTTACACTGAAAGCACATATCAATTCGTACTACCCAGATTTCAAGCGACCAGTGGTTACATATAGCCACTATATTGAACAGCACTGGTTTAGACTGAGAACTAGTCATAGGAATGAATCCAGTGCCAAAATATACTCGAGAGATAGGCAATAAAAATGATTTTAGATTTTTGTGGGCTTCCTATGTGTTAGAAACTGTCCTAGGTGGACACTCATTTTAAAGAATAGGAAACAGGCTCAGGGAGTCTAAGTCTAGTTGGTCTAAAATCGCACTTTGATTAAAGGCAATGTTGAAATTTCAGCTGTTTTTGCATCAGTTTGTTTCAAAACTGCTTAGACTTTAAAAAGGCAGTTGTGTTTTTCTTTTTTTAACTGCTTTTGCGTATAGGATTTGAATCCAGAAAAAAAAACACAAAGCAATTATTTCACAAAAAGTACACACATTGTCGCATGGAAATATTAGGAGTGATATCTCAGGTGTGATCCTAGACATTCTGAGTAATTTTGTTTATTTTATTTTATTTATTAAAATTTTTTAAATGTTTATTTTTATTTTTGAGGGGGGGAGAGAATGCGAGTGGGGGAGGGGCAGAGAACGTGGGAGACACAGAATCCAAAGCAGGCTCCAGGCTCTGAGCTGCCAGCACAGAGAGAGCTTGATGTGGGGCTTGAACCCAAGAATTGTGAGATCATGATCTGAGCAGAAGTCTGATGCTTAATTGACTGAGCCACCCAGGTGCCCCTAAAGATTTTATTTTTAAGTCATCTCTACACCCAATGTGGGGCTTGAACTCACAGCCTTAGATCAAGAGTTGCATGCTCTACTGACTAAGCCAGCCAGGAACCCCTATTCTGAGTAATTTTAGTTGATAACATAAACACTAATGAATGCCTTTTATTTATATCAAATCTTATTCTCTGAGTGGGCAGAAAAGGTTTCCTAGAGAATTTGACTTCTTACCTGGGTTTTTGAGGTGTTTGCTAGGCCTGTGGGGGGGATTGAGGATGACTGACTGCGGGCCAGGAAGTAAGAACAGCATGTGTGTAGCCAATTGTCTTAGGAGCTCCAAACATTGGGGGCTGCTGGTCTTTGGGTGGACAATATTTTGATTCTTTTGTTTGATTATGAGATACAAATTGCAGGATACCTAGAGAAGACACTGCCTAGAAACTGTCTTCCTTGTTTTCATTTAAATATATTGCTGAATAATATCCAGGTGTTGCTCTCTCTCCTTTCAGTCCTCTGCCTGACGATGAAATACTTCAATTTTCTGAGTAATTCTGCGCTGAAGAGCTAGCACGGCTCACTTAGTGGTGGGAGTAGAACAAGATTTGCCTTTGCTTTGCAACACAGCCTCGGTATAACTGATTGAGATAACCAGGGGAAAAGCATTTGATTGTTTGACTTAGGACTGAAACTATATGACATCTAGTTCTAGATGGCATCTAGTTCCAATATTCATTTACCTTTTTAAGCAACACTGAGGTATAAACATCTCTCTAATTCTTAGGAAAACATACGCAAACAAGATTTTTATTTTTATTATTTATTTATTTATTTATTTATTTATTTATTTTATTAAATGATTATTTATTTTGAGAGAGGGAAAGTGCACAAATTGGGGAGGGGCAGAGAGAGAGGGAGAGAGAATCCCAAACAGGCTCTGTGTTGTCAGCACAGAGCCAGATGCGGGGCTTGGTCCCAAGAACCATAAGATCATGACCTGAGCTGAAATCAAGACTGGGACGCCTTCAGTTAACCAACTGAACTACCCAGGAGTCCTGCAAACAAGATTTTTAAACAAAAGGCTTTGAGCATGACCTTCTGCAATAAAAGAGAATGTACACAAACAGTCATGATGCAAGGATGCTGTAGTATTTGGAAATAGGGGACTGAGTAAACTGTGGACAGAAAGGGGTATTACAGGTTTCTTGGAGATGCCATTTTTGCTGCTCTTGAATAAAGTGTAGAATAGAGACTGAAGTGAGGGGCAGTGTATAGGGCATTCCAGGCATTCTAGGAGAATGTAGAGCAGGGTCAGGAAATGATAAATAGTCCAATTTGACCATAGCATAGTGGTACCCAATATGGAGTATTGGTGGAGGAGCCAAGAAAAAAAATGAAGCAACCTTTTATTTCTTTATTCCTGTTAACCTTAATTCCTGCTCTTAAGCAAGGCATACTTTTTTTTTTTTTTTTACTGTGGCAAAATACTTATAAAATTTATCATCTTAACCATTTTATTTATTTTTTTTTATTTATTATTTTTTTTTTTTAATTTTTTTTTTCAACGTTTTTTATTTATTTTTGGGACAGAGAGAGACAGAGCATGAACGGGGGAGGGTCAGAGAGAGAGGGAGACACAGAATCGGAAACAGGCTCCAGGCTCCGAGCCATCAGCCCAGAGCCTGACGCGGGGCTCGAACTCACGGACCGCGAGATCGTGACCTGGCTGAAGTCGGACGCTTAACCGACTGCGCCACCCAGGCGCCCCTCATCTTAACCATTTTAAAGTGTACAGTTCAGTGGTATTAAATACATTTATAATGTTGTGCATCCATCGCCACCATCCATATAAGTCTCTGGCAACCAGCATTCTACTCTCTATTTCTATGATTTTGACTACTCTGAGTATCTCGTGTAAGTAAAATCATACAGTATTTGTCTTTTTTGTGGCTGACTTAATGTTGCTCAGCATAATGTCATCAAGGTTCATGTTGTTGCATATGGCAGGATTTCCTTTTAAAGGCTGAATAATATTCCATTGTACGTGCTATCACACTTGCTTTTTCCATTCATGTCCTTGGACACTTGGGGTGCTTCCATATTTTAACTATTGTGAATTATGCTGCTGTGAACACAGGAGTGCAGATATTTCTTTGAGACCCTGCTTTCAATTCTTTGGGATATATAGCCAGAGGTGGAATTGCTGGATAATATGGTAATTCTATATGTAATTTTTCTTTTTTCACAGTGGCTGTACCACTTTACATTCCCACCAACAGTACATAAGAGTTCTGACTTTCTGATTTCTTTATATCCTTGCCAACACTTGATAGTTTGTTGTTTTTGTTTTTGTTTTGTGATGCTAGCCATCCTAATGAGTTTGAAGTGGTCAAGGTATATACATTTTTACATATAGATGACAGTAGAAGTCAAAACATTTTATTCTTTTGTCTTTGATTGAAACTCCACAGAGTTTCAGCTATCTTGAATTCAACATGCAGGCTAGAAGAGCATGCAGGCTAGAAGAGCAGAGAGGAAAATACTAAAAAAATGCAGGAGTCTAAGCAAAGAGAAACAAACTGAGGATAAAAGTGAGTAGTACCTCATCTCATTTGGTGCCATAGCTTTCAGTCATCTATAGAGAATCCAGTTCTGTGAAGAAAGTGAAAATGAAGATGGACAACAGACGTTGGAGGAAAGAAAGGAAAGGATGCATAACTCCCTGCATGGTATAGGCAGCGGGTATACATGTTAGACTCCTTATTGCCAGCTGCCTGCATTCATTCATAGGCTGTTTCAGATAACCTGAGCTGCACTCTTTCCCTTTAACCTTCACACTGTGCCCAGATGTAATGCAGTGATTGCTGGCATTTGTAGTGGTCTCTGTTTTCCACTTGGATGGAGCTTTCCTACCCTACTTGGCTGGGACATCGATCCTCTTGAGCATTACCTATTGCTCACAAAAGGGCAAACCTTCCTTCTGCTTGTACATATATGAAGCTGGCCATTCATTTGCTCTAGCTTTATTTATGGTAGTTTCTGAGGAGCAGTGAAACCAGTGAATTGAGAGTGGTGTGTTTAATTAGGGAGATGACATTGTGTATAAATACTCTGCCATTTTAACCTATTTTTTGGTTTATATTTATAATTCAGTTTCTTCTAGATCTGTATTTGCATATTCTCTATTTCTTGCTTCTGCTGTTAACCTTGCAGGGATGTTCCTTGTTCTAGTTTACTGGAATTCTAGAGGAAGATCTTAACTGAAGCTAGATCACTTTTTGTATACTTATGTTCTGTGTTCACTACTGCCCTCTGTTGGTGATAATTTTGTGTTCCCTCACTGAAATTTCATACTAAACAAAAAACAAATTTTATTAAATTTTTATCTTAATTCCAGTGTAGTTCACATGCAGTGTTACATATTAGTTTCAGGCGTGCAGTATAGTGATTCATCAATTCCATATATTACCCAGTGCTCATCATGACAAGTGCATTCCTTAATCCCCATCACCTATTTCACCCATTCCCCACCTGCCTCCCTTCTGGTAACCATCAGTTTGTTCTTTATAGTTAAGAGTCTGTTTCTTGGTTTGTCTCTCTCTTTTTCTTTGCTCATTTGTTTTGTTTCTTAAATTCCACGTATGAGTGAAATCATGTGGTATTTATCTTTCTCTGACTGACTTATTTTGCTTGGCATTATACTCTCTAGCTTCATCCAAACAAAAATTTTTAATGAGAATTCTGTTGGCTTTTATCTATTGTTGACATACTCCTATACAACAAAAGTCAAGTTACAGTCAAAAGTTAACTTATCTATTTCTCTTTTCTTCTATGATTTGAATTTAAAAATATGTTTAGGTCTTTTTTTCTTTTTTTTTTTTTAAGTAGACTCTATGCCCATCCTGGGGCTTGAACTCCGTCCTGAGATCAAGAGTTACGTGCTCTGCACATTGAACCAGCCGGGCACACAGGTTTAGATCCTATTTTAGAAGTCTTGAAATGCAAGCAATAGCTTATGGATTAATAGCTACCAGTGATCCTTTTCCCCTTGCCAAGGTTTATTGAGATGTAATTGACAAGTAAACCAGTGATGCTTTTAAAGCATGCATTGTATCTCCTTAGTTTCTGGCTTTCAGCCATTCCAAATTCATGGCTTCACATCAAACTTAAAATCCAGTCCTTTTACTGTTGTCCATAAGTCTTTATGATCTCTCGGTATCTGTTTCTCTGATCACATTTTCTCATTTCCAGCCACACTAGTCTTCTTGTCTTTATTTAAACATGCCAGGTGCTTTCTGACTCTTCAGGGCCTTTGCAGTTGTTCCTCCATATGCCTGTAATAATCTTCTGCCAGATATTCATATGGAGTGTTCATTTGCTTCATTCATTCTCTACTTAAAAGTGCTGTTCTGTGACGTCTTCCCTGACTTATCCAAAGAGTCTCACCTTTCCTCCCCTACTCTTTTTACGCTGCTTTACTTTTCTTCATACTCAGTACTACCTGAAATTATATTATGTACTTATTAGCTTATTTGTTGACTTCCCTGTTGGAATGTAAGCATTAAGAGGGCAGGACTTCATTATTTTTATCTTTTTATTCCTAACTTCTAATACTGTTTCTAGCATGTGGTAGTAAAAAGCTGTAGACTAAGTGAATGAGTGGCTAGTGCTTAAATATGGAGATTGCCATTAAAAAGATAAGCATGAGAGAAACCTACACATTTATCTATATGGGGAGAGCTGGAAGTTATAATATTCTAAGCCAGGGGTCAGCAAACTATGGCCCATGGGATGAATCTGGCCTGCAGCCATTTTTATTTTTTAAAGTTACTTTATTATTTTTATTTTTTTAAGTTTATTAATTTATTTTGAGAGAGAGAGCATGGGAGGGGGCGGAGAGAGAGGGAGAGAGAATCCCAAGCAAGCTCTGCACTGCCAGACTGGAGCCCAATGTGGGGCTTGATCCCACGAACTGTGAGATCATGACCTGTGCTAAAATCCAGAGCCGGATGCTTAACTGACTGAGCCACCCAAGCTCAAGATTTTATTTTTAAGTAGTCTTTATTCTCAATGCTGGATTTGAACCCACAACCTGAGATCAAGAGTCTCATGTTATATTGAGCCAGCCAGGTGACCCCACTGCCATTTTTGTCGCATGCTTATTTATTTACATTTTGTCTTTAGCAATTTGCATTATTACAATAACAGTTGAGTGGTTGTGATAGAGATACGGCCTTAAAAAACCTAAAATATATACTATCTGAACCTTTACAGAAAAAATGTGCTGTTTTCTGTCTCAAACATCTATTCTTAAACTCCTGTTTTTTTAATTTATTTTTTTATTTAAAAAAAAAATTTCAAGTAGGCTCTGTGCCCAGTGTGGGCCCAATGTGGGGCTTGAACTCACAACCCTGAGATCAAGATCTGAGCTGAGAGCAGGACTCGGATGCTTAACCAACTGAGCCACCCAGGTTACCCTTAAACTCTTGTTTAATATTTGGAAACAATATACTATATAAAAAAATTTTTTTAATGTTTACTTATTTTTGGGAGAGGGAGAGAGTGTTAGCAGGGGAGGGGCAGAGAGAGAGAGAGGGAGACACAGAATCCGAAGCAGGGTCTAGGCTTTGAGCTCTCAGCACAGAGCCCAATGCGGGGCTCGAACTCATGAACCAGGAGATCATGACCTGAGCTGAAGTCGGCCGCTTAAGTGACTGAGCCACTCAGGCGCCCTGAAACAATATACTATATAAATTATGTTTAGAAGTTGGTTACTTGATAAAAAATCTGGAAGCTGGAAATAGGGATTATTTTGTGTTCTGTCCTCTTGGGGAACTTTACTTCTTGTTCTTTAGGTTCATGAGATCTGTGGTAAATAAGAAATGAGCCTTAATGTTTCCGTGGTACTAAGTGTGTGTTCTTTTTTTTTTTTTTTTTTTAAATTTTTTTTTTAACGTTTATTTATTTTTGAGACAGAGAGAGACAGAGCATGAACAGGGGAGGGTCAGAGAGAGGGAGACACAGAATCTGAAACAGGCTCCAGGCTCTGAGCTGTCAGCACCGAGCCTGATGCGGGGCTCAAACTCACGGACCGTGAGATCATGACCTGAGCTGAAGTCGGACGCTTAACCAACTGAGCCACCCAGGTGCCCCATAAGTGTGTGTTCTTCATAAGACATAGAATTTGAATTTGGATTTTTTTTTTAATATTCAGAGTATGTGAAATTTATGTGTTTATTAATGTAATATAAGATAATATAAAACATAATGTTATGAGCGGGCAAATCAAGTAAAAACTATCAACGTGAAAACTGGTTTAAACTTACATTGGAAAATAACTTATAGATAATATAATATTAAGACTTGAAGAGCAGCTGGCTGGCTCAGTTGGAAGAGCATGAGACTTTTGATCCCGGGGTTTAAGTTTGAGCCCTATGTTGGGTGTAGAGGTTACTTAAAAAAATGAAACATTTAAGGGGTACCTGGCTGGCTCAGTTGGAAGAACATGCGACTCTGGTCTCGAGGTTGTGAGTTCAAGCCCCATGTTGGGTATAGAGATTACTAAAAATAAATAAATAAATAAACTTAAAAAAATGTATAATAGTAAAAAGCTATAAAAATATTTCTATTTTATATATTTCTATTTTAAATCCTTGGTTCTGTTTCTCTTCTTGAAGCCATAAAAATTTATAATTTGTTTGAGAATTAGATTGACTGGAAAGAAAGGACCTGTGGTAATACAGGTTTTGTATATCATGTAATTCATGTGTATCATCTGAAGTGCTCAGTTTAATTTGTTTGTTTTTTGTTGAGCTACCTGTATGTTTTCCCTTATTAATTTTATTATAAATATTTAGTCTCATTAAAGAAAGTTTAGAAATGTGAGATGTGTAAAAACATACTATCTGTTGACATAACCAGTGTTAATGTTTTTGTGCATTTATGTATACCACAGATATTATTAAGCATCTTAATACATGCCATGCCCTGTGCTTGGGATACAGCATACAGCAGTAAACATCACAGCTATAGTCCCTGCCCTTGTGGAATACATAGTTCTTGAGGAATATAGACATTAAGCCAGGGGTTACCTTTTGAAAAGGCAGCCAGAGTGTGCCAACTGATGCAGATTATAGGCAGTTTAGAATGGTTCCTAGCCCACTCTACAACATGAACATAGAAAGAAAAGCAGGGAAAGGTCTACTTATTAAGTACAATGAACTAAAAGGAAAGGAGAGAAACAGCACAAAAGTAATTTACCTCTGGTCCCAAGGTTGGGGTTTCTCATGAATATAGTTGACTACAATCATGATAATATCTTTCCTAAATGAGGATTGGACTGCTTTGGGACCCTATTTTAAGTTTCCTGACTTGGTCTTTAGGGCCTAATTATTAGCTGTCAGAACATCACCTGAACAGTCCAGGATGCACCCATAAAGTAGCTCTGTCTTCTTGCTGGGCTCAGCTTGCTTTCTGTGTCTCTTCTCAGATCCTGAAGCATGTTCTCAAGTAGTTCCTCCTTAAGAAAAGGTATATGAGAGGTCACTTTTTTCTTTTTAAGTCTTAAAAAAGTATCTTTAGTCTCATACTTAATTGCTAGTTTGGTTGAAAATGTATTTCTAGGTTGTGAAATTGACTCACAGTTTTGAAGTTGCGAACTTTTTCTCTGTGAGCTTTTGGGATTTTCTTTTTATCCTTTATTTCCGTGAGTGTCCTTGGTTTGTGGTTTTCTTTTCTTTCATTATTTTGGCCACTGTGGACCCTTTGAATTTGGAGACTTGACCTTTAGTTCTGGGAAATGCTGTATTCCTACTTTGATGATTTTTTTCTCTCTTTTTTTCTCTAGTCTCTTTTTAGCACTCTGATTTTGAATGTTAGAGCTTCTAGACTGAATCCTTAATTTTTCTTTTATTTTCTCTATTTTCCATTTCTTTCTTTGTTCTACTTTTTGATCGATTTCCTAAACTTTATCTTCTAGCATTTTAATTGAATTTTTCACTTGATCATGTTTTTAATTTCCAGGAATTTTATTTTGATGTAGACAGTTTACTACTATGTTTAGTCAACATGTGGGAGAAAAAGGTTTTTTTCTTGATCCTCTTAGGGACCTGGCCACATCTGAAAATTAAACTGACAAAAGACAGGTTAACAGGAGAAAAGGATACAAATTTATTTCATATAAGTTTTGCATGACACAGGAGCTTTCATAAGGAAATGAAGACCCAAAGAAACAGTTAGACCTGAGTATTTCATGCTGGGTTTGGTGAAGAGGTCACAGGAGGAGTAGGGGAG
The DNA here is from genome assembly GCF_024362965.1 of Panthera pardus. Lineage (NCBI taxonomy): Eukaryota > Metazoa > Chordata > Mammalia > Carnivora > Felidae > Panthera > Panthera pardus. Next base: position 79,296,407 of record NW_026526821.1, read on the forward strand.
TATGAGGTAATTGTAGTAAACTGGAGTAAACTTTAGCAAGGCCTGTTTGTAGGGTTCTTTTTGACATCTCTTTGTCTTTGGAGATAAGGATGCTGCTTTCTTCTGGGTATAGAGAGGGCACCTCTCACATGTGGATTTTATGACCTATTTCGTGAGAAAGGAGTGGGGGAGAAGGTCAGAGACCTTCCTGCTCTGCCTTTTCTCCAACTACTTCATTTTCCAAGAATCCTTATGCCAGCTGTATTTTGGGGTAGCATGCCCTGAACCCCATCATCAGCAGTCTTTCCTCTTTTTTTAAAACACAAGGGGGTGTATACAATACATAATTTTCTTCATTTGATTAAAAAAAAATTTATTTATGGGGTGCCTGGGTGGCTCAGTTTGTTGAGTGTCGACTCTTGATTTCGTCTCATGTCATGATGCTAGGGTTGTGGGATTAAGCCCCGGGTTGGGCTCCTTGCTGAACGTGGGGCCTGCTTAAGATTTTCTCTCTCTCGTCCTGCCTCTGCCCCTCTCCTCTGCTCGCATGCTCTCTCTCAAAAAAGAAAAAAAATTACCATGAGTGATTTTTATATGCTATTTTTCAGTATTAGGAATTTGGTACACTTGTACTCAGCATGGGTAAAAGCTTTTTTTCAGAGGCTTTTAATGAGCATTGTATTGCTGAGATGTTTTGGGGTATGATGTAAGTAGAAAATGTTAAATTCTGGCTGAGGGATACCCTACTTAATCTTTTTAATATTCCAGTAGTTTAATATTTTGCAAACTCTGGTGTATATTTTTGGTTTTTAATATTTGTTTATATCATTTTAATTTTTAAAATAATGTTTATTTTTGAGAGACAGAGCAGGAGCTCAGGAGGGGCAGAGCGAGAGGGAGATACAGAATCTGAAGCAGACTCCAGGCTCTGAGCTGTCAGCACAGAGCCTGACACGGGGCTCAAACTCATAAACTGTGAGATCATGACCTGAGCTGAAGTCGGATGCTTAGCCAACTGAGCCACCCAGGCGCCCTGTTTATATTATTTTTAAAGCACATTTTAATCCTAGTTTCCAAATAACCTGGAAAATTTTGTGGTGAGTATTTATAGTAAAAGCAGAAGCTTTTTCTTTTCTTTTCTTTTCTTTTCTTTTCTTTTCTTTCTTTCTTTCTTTTTTTTTTTTTTATAAAAGCAGAAGCTTAAAAGTGTATTTGGTATTAGGTTTGTAAAATGAATGAGTTGACTGCCCAGTAGTGATACTTTTTAAAAAAATGTTTTGTTTAGTTTTGAGAGAGAACACATGAGCAGAAGAGGAGCAGAGAGAGAGGGGGACAGAGGATCCAAAGTGGGCTCTGTGCTGACAGCAGTGAGCCTGATGTGGGACTTGAACTGACAAACTGTGAGATCATGACCTGAGCTGAAGTTGGCACTCAACTTTGACTAAGCCACCCAGGCACCCTGATAATTTTTTTTTATCATCAAAGAATGGTATCTTCAGCTTCTGTGTTTTTTTCTTTTTCTTTTTTTTTTAGAGAGAATATGTAGAGGAGGTGGAGAGAGAGAGAGAGAGAGAGAGAGAGAGAGAGTCAGTCCTAGGCAGGCTGCAAGTCAGCACAGAGCCTAATGTGGGGGGCAAACTCACAAACCATGAGATCATGAGATTACGACCTGAGTCAAAGTCAGATGTTTAACTGACTAAGTTGCCCAGACACCCCTCAGCTTCTGTTTTAAGATTTATCTTGTGAAATGTATCTAATACCTCATTCTTGTGAAAAAAACCCAGAATACTTTAAAAAAATTTTTTTAAGCTTATTTATTTATTTATTTATTTTGAGAGAGAGAGAGAGAGGTAGCAAGTGTGAGTGAGGGAGGGGCAGAGAGAGAGGGAGAGAGAATCCCAAGTAGGCTCTAAACTGTCAGCACAGAGCCCTGACACAGGGCTCGATCTCATGAACTGTGAGATCAAGACATGAGCTGAAATCAAGAGTCAAGACACTTAACTGACTGTGCCACCCAGACGCCCTGAAAAAGCCAGAAGACTTTTTATTTTTATTAAATTTTTTTTTCAGAATCCTTTTAAATTTTGAGCTTTGTGTTTGCAATAGAGTTTTTGCATTTGTTATATAACGTAGAAATTTTTACTGTGTAAGATACTTTTTAATACATTATTGGTCTGAGTTTACAATTGAAAAATGTATAAAGCAGTTGTCTTCACTGACACTTCAGTGTTAAGAATGAACTTCACCCATATACGGTTCAGAGAGCAAATACTAAATAATAAATTAACTTGATTTTAAAAAAGAATGCAAAATATCTGGTCTTGAAATGTGTAGATTAAGAGACCTGAATAGAAGAGACTGAAATATTGACTTATTCTGACATGTTTTCAGATTGATTTGTCTTTTGTCTTCATCATTGTGTTAACTATAAGCAGTAGTAGTTCTGCTTTTCTGTGCTAGGTGGCAGTAGAATATTGGCTTGCTAACACTGCTGGAAGCAACAATGTTTCAAATGTTCTTTCTCTTGAATGTTCTAGTTAAGAAAACAAAGTTGGCTACTCAACAATAAGAATTTCTTATCCAAAAGGAATGTAAAATACTTGGTTTGATAGCTTGAATTTAGAAATACCATTTTCTGGAAAATTTAAAGCTCTATAAATACATTCATTTTGCTATAGTTCCCTAGTTTTTGTATCACTAAATGTTGCTAATTTCATTGAATAGTTTTGAGAATTTAGATGGTAACTTGTGAGATGCAGTTCTGCTTCTGTGAAGGATTGGCAAGCAACTGTTTAGTAAGATGTTACTTTTTTTATGTCACTGGACATCATATGATAAAAGCAGCAATTGCAGATTACCAGCCGGAGTTTATTTTAATGGGCTCAGATGACTGGTATGAAGGGTGCCTGATTGGCTTAGTCCAGTAGATCATGAGACTCTTGATCTTGGGGTTGTGAATTCAAGCCCCACTTTGGGCATGGAGCCTGCTTAAAAAAAAATAAAGAGAAATCAAATGACTTCTATGAGGTGTTCTATAAATTTGGCCGATTCAATTGGAGGAACATGCAGCTCTTGATCTCAGATTGTGAGTTTGAACCCCATTTTGGATATATAGATTACTTAAAAAACCCAAAACTTAGAAAAAAAAAGATTAATTGAAGATCTATTTTTGAATCTCTTCCTCTGAAAGCTTTCTGGGTCTGCAGACTTTATGGGTTGAAGGAGTTCCTGGGTAGAGAGATTTTAAAGACAATTTCTCTGTTTGATTTAGCTATCAAATATTTACTGAGCCCTTAATGTGCTATATACCTGGCTCTGTACACAAAAGTGAGTATCACAGCCCCTTTCTTAAAGAATCCTGTATTACATGGTAAATGCCATAAGAAAGGTATAAAGGTGGAGTGGATCCTTATTTTAAATTATAGAAATATGTTGGAAACCAATTTGACAGTAAATTTCATATATTAAAAAATAAATAAAATAAAATAAAAATTATAGAAATATGAAAAATCATTTTTTTTGGTCCTAATAAAACATCTTCATTTTTTGGCTTTGTCTTAAGGTAGAATGTAATTAAAAAAAATTTTTTTTTTACATTTTTTAATTTATTTTTGAGAGAGAGTGAGCGTGAGCACAAGTGGAGGAGGGGCAGAGAGAGAGGAAGACACAGAATCCAAAGCAGGTTCCAGGCTCTGAGCTGTCAGCACAGAGCCCGATGTGGGGCTTGAACTCACAAACCGCGAGATCATGACCTGAGCTGAAGTCAGACGCTTAACCAATTGAACCACACAGGCGCTCCTGTAATTTTTTTTTTAAGAACATAATTTTTACAAATTTTGACTTCATTATTTGTTTCAACTGATTCCTTGAAAAGTGCCATATTATACTAAATTAAAGAAATTTTGGTATGGGTTGTGTTATGTGTGCTTTATGTATGATTAACTTTTTGTTTTTCAATTTTTTAGAATATTTTTGAGAGGGAGAGAGAGACACACAGAGTGTGAGTGGAGGAGGGGCAAAGAGAGAGGGAGACATAGAATCTGAAGCAGGCCCTAGGCTCTGAGCTGTCAACACAGCCCTATGTGGGGCTTGAACTCACAGACTGTAAGACCATGACCTGAGCCAAAGTTGGGCGCTTAACCACCTGAGCCACCCAGGTGCCCCATATGTATGATTAACTTTTAATGTTTTTGTATGCGAGTATGGAAATGTCTTTGAAAGATAGTATTCTGTATATTATTCTATGTCATGACATCTGATCGTGGTACCATTTATGAAATCCTTAAATTTCCATTTTGTTTATCCTGAGGGTATGTTACTTGAGAAGTAATCAAATCATTTATTTAAAGTGCATTCATTTATTCAAGTGAACATTATTGAGCACCTACAATGCCAGGTCCTGTGCCTGGCACTGGGAACATCAATGAATCAAACAGAGAATTTTCCTATCTCTTAGACTTGTCATTCAAGGAGGGAAGGGGTATCCTGATAGTAAACAAGAATGTGTGCATAAAGGAATGAGGGCAGAAAATGTATTAATTCGTTTTTACATACTTCTCTACCTTTACTTCTGATAATCTTTTTGATCCCTTAAAATCAGTGACAGACAGGGGTGCCTGGGTGGCCGAGTTGCTCTTGGTTTTCACCTCTGGTCGTGATCTCATGGGTTTGTGAGTTTGAGCCCCGTATCAGGGTCTGGGCTGACAATATGGGGCCTGCTCGGGATTCTCTGTTTCTCCCTCTCTCTCTGCCCCTCCATCGCTCTCTCCATCCAAGTAAACAAATAAAACTTAAAAAAATCAATAACAAACATTTGCTGGGGATAATCAGTTTTGTGTCATTAGTATGTTTGGTTTGCTTGTAAGAAAACTTTACTTATAGGGTCCTTGGGTGGCTCAGTCGGTTAAGCGTCTGACTTTGGCTCAAGTCATGATCTCATGGTTTGTGGGTTTGAGCCCTGCATCACGCTCTGTGCTGACGGCTCAGAGCCTGGAGCCGGCTTCAGATTCTGTGTCTCCCTCTTTCTCTGCCCCTCCCCTGCTTGCACTGTCTTCAAAAATAAATAAAAATGTTAAAAAAAAAAAAAAAAAAGGAAAACTTTACTTACAATCAAGATGATAAATGTTAATATATTTTATTTAAATTTGATGTTCGGAACAAATCTCCTAGTATTTTATTTTTAATCATCAAGATTTGCTCCGTATAAAATAGATTACTTGACATACAAATATAAAATGACAATTTTTTAATTGAGAATTCTACACTGAGGGTTCCTTTCCCACTCATATATCATACATCTAATTTACTTTCCTTTAGATTATTTTTAATTATCTGTCCCTAAAGTCTTTGTATCATTTCTGGGTATTTAGCTAGTTCTCTATAGAGAGAACACTTTAATTTTATTTTTAAAAACTTGTTATTGGATATGGCATATATACTGAAATATACACAGACCACATGTGTGCACCTTAACGAATTTTCACAAACTGAACATATGCATGTAACGAGCCCCCACATCAAGAAACCAAATGCTACCAGCATCCTGGAACCCCCTTATGCTCTTTACTAGTCACTAGCTCCTCCCCACTTTACTAACTTCTTTTTAAAAAAATTTTTTTTATGTTCATTTATTTTTGAGAGAGAGACAGAATGCAAGAGGGGGAGGGGCAGAGAGAGAGGGAGACACAGAATCTGAAGCAGGCTCCAGGCTCTGAATTGTCAGCCTGATGTGGGGCTCGAACTCACGGACCAGACCGCGAGATTATGACCTGAGCTGAAGTCAGACAGTCAACCGATGAGCCACCCAGGTGCCCCCCACTTTACTAACTTCTAACACCACAGATGGTTATCCATTGTACTGTTGATGGGGATTTCAAAAGTTTTTGGTTTTTGCTTTATTATGAATAGAGGAGACTACTTTTTAATCCTTAAAATTTAGTCATTATTTTCTTATTAGGTATCTTCCATGAGTAGAGAACTATTTTTATTTTTTATTTTATTTTATTGTCATAAGAAACCTTAATAAAAATTTTAGTATTGCTGACTGTAGGTGCAGTGTTGTACAGCAGATGTCTAGAGCTTATTCATTGTGCTTAATTGAAACTTTTATGGCTGTTGATTAGTAATTCACCATTTTTCCCGCCCCCCCAAGTCTGATACCACCACTCTGATACTTTGATTACATGAATTTGACTATTTTAGATGCCTTATATAAGGGGAATCATGCAGTGTTAATCTTTCTATGACTGGCTTATTTCACTTAGCATATTGTCCTCGAGGTTCATTCATGATGTTGCATATTATGAAATTTCCTTCTTTTTTTAAAAAAGATTTTATATTTAAGTAATCTGTACACCTGCTGTGGGACTTGAACTTAAAACCCCGAGATCAGGTTTGCGTGCCCAACCGACTAAGGCAGCCAGGTGCCCCAAATGTCCTTTTTTTTTTTTTTTTTTTAAGATTTTATCTTATTTAAAATTTTTTCTTTTAGATTTTATTTCTAGGTAATCTCTACTCTCAGTTAGGGCTCAAAACTTAAAACCCTTTAGATCAGGTGTCACATGTTGTATCAATTGAGCCAGCCATGCATCCCAAAATTTCCTTCTTTTTAAAGGCTGAGTAGTATTCCGTTGTATGAGAACCATGTTTGATCTATTCACAGGTTGATTTGATAATTTCTTAAAAATGTGTTATTAATTAATTAATTTTTAATTTAAAAATGTTTTATTTATTGATTTTGAAAGAGAGAGCACACATGAGCATGAGTTGGAGAGGGGCAGAGAGAGAGAGGGAGAGAGAGAATCTTAAGCAGGCTCCATGCTGAGCACAGAGCCCGATGCAGGGCTCAATCTCATGACAGTGAGATCATGACCTGAGCTGAAATCAAGAGTTGCACAGTTAACCAACTGAACCACCCAGGTGTCCCTTGAGAAGTTTTTATATAGTTTCTTTGGGCTCCGGTTTGTCCTTATAAATAGATTGCATGTAGGAACCATGCCCTGAGTTGTATTTCTTCTGAACTCCTGTGTACCTGAGACATGTTTTCCTTTGAGGCTGCAAATAATTAAGTCATTATTCTTCTTAAGTTTTATACTCTCCTCTCTCTTGTCATACATTTTATCGCTTGTCCAATAGTACTTTAATGGCCTTTCTTCACTAGTACAGCTAGTGTGGCATTTTTGTGTTTTCTCTCATTCTTATTTTTCTTAATTGTTAAGTTATTTAAATTTCTACAGGCTAGGACTGCCTCTCTTATTGCAGGTCTATGAATTTAAGCTGGTAGTGGGACTCTGGTTTTAAGAGATGACCTCTAAACAATTTGGTTCCTTAAACAATGATTTTTTTTTTTTTTTAAATTTTAGAGCGAGCACAAGAAGGGAAGAGGGGCAGAGGGAGAGAGAGAGAAAATCTTAAGCAGGCTCCACATGGGGCTTGATCCCACAACACTGGGATCATGACCTGAGCTGAAATCAAGAGTTGGATACTTAACTGACTGAGTCATCCAGGCGCCCCAGTAATTTTTTTCACATAAATATTAATTTATGCACTTGAGTTGGATACTACACTAATCATGTGCTCTCTCCCAAGAGAAAGGTTTATGGTCTGTCAATAGTACTGCGGAGGAAGTGAAGAGGGGTATTTTTTTAGTTTGATTGCTTCTGGAGACTTTCCCACACTTATGTCTTTGAGCTGGCCACAAAATGTTCTTTGAGAAAAAGCTAAATTCTTTCTCCATGAAGTTAAAGAAGGGCTAATGTGTTGCTTGGAGTATTCAGTAGGAGGAAACATTCATTGTGCTTCATCATGGATTTTTTTCCTTTGCTGAGATTGGAGTCCTACCCCAAACTAGAAGAATACAGATGATCAGTAAATTACTGGGTAAAAGTAACTTGACAGAATGAAAGCTAGTTAGTAACAGTTAGCTTCTACTACTAAAGAGAGTAATTTAGAAGTATCTAGAACATCAGTGCTTCTCTTCTGGCATAAACAGCCATTTAACAACAGATCCACATCATTTTGATTTTCCAGTGAGTTATAGAGGGAATCCTGAGCCTATAAGAGTTTTACTAGAAAAAAATCCTGAGTTAACTCAAAAATATATTTTCTTTCTTCAGTTATATTTGTGGAAGGTAAACATTTGTAATCATTTAAAATGTGTTAAATTCTTGAGTTTAGTTATTTACAGAAGTATTGAAGTGTCGTATAAATACATCCTGTTGGTCATTGTTTCTGAGAATTAGTCTAACCAACAAATATTATTTTGGGCAGGAAGGGTGATTGATTAATTTGCTTTACCTTTCTTAATGTACTTGTTTTGCATAAAGTTTTTTCATCTTGATTTCTAAGAAGTAGTCCAAAGTTGGCGGTACTACCGTTTCTTTTATTTTGTTTATTAATTTACTATGTTTTCTCAATTACATAGTTACAAACTGGAAATTTTTTTTAAGTTTATTTATTTATTTTGAGAGACAGAGCACAAGTGGGGGAGGGGCAGAGAGAAGGAGAGACAGAATCCGAAGTAGGCTCCACGCCATCAGTGCAGAGCCTGATGCAGGGCTTGATCTCACGATGGTGAGATCATGACCTGAGCCTGGATCAGGAGTCTGACGTTTAACTGACTGAGCCACCCAGATGTCCTGAAATTTAGGTTTTTGAACCTTTATTTAACTTTTAATTTTTTTCTTGTTACGGGTTCTGTAGAGCATTTTGGACTTGAATATTATATTTGTTATCTTCTTACTATAATAACAGATTATATAAGAAGAAATATAGAAGATAGTAATTAGGTTTATAGCTCTTTTAATACAGAAAATGACCAGATCTTGGTTTATAATTTGTATTATGACATTACAAAACTTGGTGATTTGGGGCATTTAAAATTGATGTGGGGTTATTTTTTGGAGGAATCTGGCCCAATGCAGGAAGCATTCTGAGAATTTGCCCTGAAACTAGAACCTTAAACTCTTAGTCTGGGTTTTTTTTTTTTTTTTTTTTAAGATTTTATTTTAAAAAAAAATTTTTTTTTTTTCAACGTTTTTTAATTTATTTTTGGGACAGAGAGAGACATAGCATGAACGGGGGAGGGGCAGAGAGAGAGGGAGACACAGAATCGGAAACAGGCTCCAGGCTCCGAGCCATCAGCCCAGAGCCTGACGCGGGGCTCGAACTCACGGACCGCGAGATCGTGACCTGGCTGAAGTCGGACGCTTAACCGACTGCGCCACCCAGGCGCCCCTTAAGATTTTATTTTTAAGTAATCTCTACAACCCAGTGTGGGGTTTGAACTTACAACCTGAAGATCAAGAATTGCATGCTCTACTGATTGAGCTAGCTGGGCACCCCATTAAATTTTTAGTCTGGTTTTTAAGGTTCTGTTTCTATCTTATTTATATAGCTTTGTGGCTATTATCTTATAAAAGTCCGTGTGGCTTAGGTTTTTTTCTTTTTAGAATTTTAGGGAAATTGAATTTAATTAAAATAAACAAATGTGGAGTAATTCCAGAAGTGCTATTAATTATAATTTCTTTAAAAGACCCTTTATACACATCTAGCCAAAGATTGCATAGTACCTATGTAGGAGAAGGTTAAGATAGGGATAGACATCTGTTTGGAGGAAAACAATTAAGAATCAAATTCATAGAATCACCACTGACTTTGCTTTGCATGGTTACTGGGCTAGTATGTAAATTTGTTCTGGAGTGACTAAAACTGTAGATCTTTTTGTTGAATAACAATGTAATTTAATATAATCTTAATGTGGTGTTCTGTAATTAGACTTTGGTAATATGGAAGGCAGCAAATTGCTTTCAGGATATATGGCCCCAAGAGATTTTGCTGAAGCAGATACTAGGCTGCTCTTTCGCGCATTCAGAATATTAAGATTTGAAAGCTGACTTGATTAGTGGACTCGAAAACTGAAAACATCACTTTTTATAGAGTATACGTCAAAATTTGTTATTAAATTGTAAACCCTTTTAGTACTCCATTGGGTTAGGCCTACGCATTAATTTTCTTCTGTCTAGGTGAATGATAGATGATGCAGAATTAACTCATTTTAATCAGGTGATGAAACAAGTATGCAGTCTTTCATTCGTTCCTATATTCATTAAACTATGTGCAAAGTATTGCGCTCAGTATTGGGAATATAAAATGAGTGAGATGGTATGTATTTCACAAGGAGCCTGTAGTTTACTGGGGTAGGTGAACAGTTATGTAAATGATAAGAATTAAAGGCAAAATATAAAGCATAATCAGTGAGTTATAATTAGTTTCGGCTATTAGAATGTAACAGCATTTAAGTTTGGTCTAGAAGTTAACATTGCCACAAGCAGAATAAGGGGTTCTTGGTAGAGAACCACATTAAGACATGTAAATATGGAAATGTGTGTTGAGTTCAAGGACTGGCAAGGTTACTCTCAGACATGTGAGGTAAAACATGATAAAGGGGACCTGATTGTCAAGAATGCTCTGCTAATACATTTGGACTTTATTCTGTGGGTAGCAAGTGATGAAGGAGCTTGGGGCAAGCTGAGGGCACAGTAAAGGTTAACAACACCCCCCTCCCCCCAGCCCCCAAGCGTCCCCGCCCCTCAGGTGTAGTATGTGTGATATTCTTCAGACACTCCTGGCCACACAAGAATGAAGAAAAGGGGTTAAAGTGCTTGCCATGGTGATGTGGGAAACTAAAGTAAATGAAAAATTAAATTCCTTTACTGCTTATAGCCCATTGGCAAGTCCTTGAAACCAGCAGAATGACCTCCCTCTAGGAGCTCAGCTGCCTCAAGGATGACACTTTGCTAGGGGCAAAAGGGAATCTTGGCTTAACATCATCCCAACCTCAAGGATCCTGTAAGTCCACTTCCTTTATCTCAACTGCCCCAAGATATATGCTGACAATCATATTCTAAGCTTATGGCCCCCTGATATACATCTGAAGGGTCTCATGACTGAGGTTTTACCAAACAGTAATAAATGGCACTTCCTTAGCAACAGCTCGCCCCTCAAGGTCTTGGAAACCTTGCTTCCAAAATTCCTTAGAGACTTATTCTATCCCTGACCCCTGTCAACCTGAGGGTGTATAATGAGTTACCTGTCACAACTCCAGTGCAACTCTTCCTGCCCACGAGTCCTGTCTCTGTGCTTTAATAAAATCACCTTTTTGCACCTTTTTGACATCTTCAAGAATTCCTTCTTTGCCGTCAGCTCTGGAGCACTCCATCATCACTATAAAACTTCATCAGCAAGGAGCCAGTGAAAGATTGTGATTGGATAAGTGACATAAAATCAGATTTATATTTAGAAAGAAAGCTTCTTAAGTAGTCTAAAGCATGAACTACTTCAGTGTAGCCATCAAATGATGTATAGTTCTCTAGTGTTTGTGGTAGCTTTACTTATTGGTGAGTAGACCATATGACCCACCCACCCTTACTCATTATAAGATTAAATTCCTGATTTACTTAGCAAAGGATACAGAATCTCTCTGAGGAAAAGTGGCCAAGTAATGCAGGAGAAAAATGCAAACACATTTCATCTTGGCTTTTTCTGGCCACCACTGTTTCTCTTCCTAAAACTTAATTCTTAGCACATATCTGCCCTATTGCCCTATTACATTGACTCACATCACCATTCCAGATTTAAAAATGTTTAAAACACTTGACCTGCCACGTTTGCATCAGTAAAGCTTCATTTGCATCATTAAAGTTGCTTAGAAGTATCAAAATTAGTTTACATTTCACCACATCTTAATTAGTAAGCCCAGATTCCTACTTACTCAGCCCAGATTTTCAGTAAATAACAACATGGTCACTTGGCTGCAGCAAAAAGAAACAAAGCAACTGATACAATCCACAAGATGGGAGATTGATCCTGAATTGTGAAGTTGATGTTTGCACAGTACAAGATAGTGAATTTTTGATTACCCTAGTACCTTTTACTTTTATTTCCTGCCCTATTGTGAATTTGTGTCCATTGTATAACAAATTAAAAAATTAGTGGGTATAGATCTGGAAGTCCTGGGCCTGAAGAGTCAGTGGCTTGGATTAGGCTGTAATTGGGGCAAGCCAGTAAGGAAATTTGCATTTAGTTTTCTCTATGCCTTAATCTTCTCGGGCTGTCATAATTCCATAGACTGGGAGGCTTAAACAAAAGAAATTTGTTTCTCATGGTTCTGGAGGCTGGGAAGTCTGAGATCAAGGTGCCAGTAAGGTAGGTTTCTTTTGGCTTGCAGGCAACTGCCATCTGACTGTGCATATATAACCTCTTCTTTGTGCACACAGACAGGGAGGAAGGGCAAACTCTCTGGTGTCTCTTACTTATAAAGGCACTAATTCCATAATGAGGGTCCCACCGTGTGTCCTCATCTAACCCTAATTACCACATAGAGGCCCCATCTTCTGATACCATCACATTGGAGGTTAGGGCTTCAACATAAGAATTTTGGGAGGATACACACATTTAGTTCATAACACACTGCAGACGTTTTGCCTCCATAATAATAAGTTGTTTTGATACTGTAGGCTTGAGGAGGAAATTAATCTTTATACTTACTGTTTAATTTGTATATAAATTTCTCCCTGGGAAGTTAATAGCCATCAGAATCTTTTAGCTGACGAGTTTGACATTTTTTAACCTGAGTGAGCCAGCTGGGCGCCCTTCCCCTGCTCTCTTTAAAAAATAAAACAATGGAAATTTTTCTCTTGACCATGTATGTCTCCTGATGTTAAAACATGCATTTAATTTTTTTGTGGTAACTGGCATCATTAAAACACATTACTGTTACTTTAAAAAATGTAAATATATTTAATATTTAGAAGAGTTTTAAGTTTACTGCAAAATCAAGCAGAAAGTGCAGAGTTCTCATATACTCCCTGCTCCTACACATGTACAGCTTCCCTATTCTCAATATCCCACTTCTGAGTGGTATATTTATTCCAATAGATGAACGTATGTTGACATATCATAATCACCAGAGACCATAGTTTACATTAGAGTTCACTCTTGGTGTTATACATTCCATTATGAGTTTGTGTGTGTGTGTGTGTGTGTGTGTGTGTGTGTGTGTGTGTTTAAGTAAGCTCTATGCCCAGCATGGAGCTTGAACTCCTGACCCCAAGATCAAGAGTCTCATGCTCTTCCAACTGAGCCAGCCAGGTGCTCCCTGCCATCCCCATTATTGGTTTTGGCAAATGTATAATGATGTGTATCTAGCATTATAGTATACAGAATGGATTCATTACACTAAAAATCCTCTGTTTTATCTGTTCATCTCTCCTTCCTCTTTCTCCCTTGGCAGTCACTGATCTTTTTATTGTCTCTATGATTTTGCCTTCTATGGAATGTCTATAATTGAGATCATAGAATATGTAGCCTTTTCTGATTGGCTCCTTTCACTTAGTAATATGCATTTAAAGTTCTTCCATGGCTTTTCATGGCTTGATAATTTAGGTTTTTGTTTTTAAGAGGAAAAGCACTCATTTCTTTTTGGTACTGAATAATATTCCATTGTCTGGATATACTAGTCTGTTTATTTATTTACCTACTGAAGGATTTCTTGATTGCTTCCAAGTTTTGGCAGTTATGAATAAAGCTGCTATAAATATTGTGTGCAGATTTTTGTGTGGCTATAAGTTTTCAAGTTATTTGGGAAAATACTAAGGAGTGCAATTGTTGGAAATTGCATATGGAAAGAGTGTGTTTAGTTTTTAAGAAACCACCAAATTGTCTTCCAATGAGGCTGTACCACTTTGATTTCCTACCATCAATGAATGAGAGCTCATGTTGTTTCACCAGCATTTGGTGTGTCAATGTTCTGGATTTTGTCCATCCTAATAGGTGCATTGCTTTAACTTTTGGATTGGTGGTTTATTTCTGAAAGTTGTGGAGACTGCTTAATTGTGTAAAAGTGTTATTAATGTCTTGCATGACGGAGCACCTGGGAGGCTCAGTCAGTTAAACATCTGACTTCAGCTCAGGTCATGATCTTCATGGTTTGTGAGTTTGAGCCCCTGTCGGCTCTGTGCTGACAGCTCAGAGCCTGGAGTCTCCTTCAGATTCTGTGTCTCCCTCTCTCTCTGCCCGCTCCCCCCATCCCCAACTCATGCTCTGTCTCTCTCTCTCAAAAATAAATTTTAAAAACATTAAAAAAACTTTTTTCATGACATAGACAAGTGTATTTACCCAGAATAGAATCTAATTGCAAGTGCCAAATAGTCTTCGGTTGTGTCTAAATGTTTATATTGCTCTAGAGTATATCTGTACTTTGATTACATATCTTATGTGCATATAGATAAGACCTAAAAGGGAACTTAAAAAAGTGATTTGCTGGCCTACCTTCTGTTTTCATTAGAGTCGGTAAAGGAAAGAGAAGCTTGAATAGTTTACCTTTTAGCATGTGCTTTAAATATTTGATATTTGAGTTGATTTTAGTTATAATTCAGGCCATTTGTGAAGTCTTTGTGACATTTGTTTGTGGTAGATACACATTTGCAAAATCTTTTTAAAAACTTGGTCACTTTTTACTGTATGTTTGATTATATTCCAGAAATGTGGCAACTTGAGAAAAAAATGGAATATGGGCTACCATGGATTTTAACGACTTTGTACATTTAAAATATTAATGATGCCTAAAATACCATACCCTTGGGTTTGTAATTCAGGTTGTTAATGACTTCTCACCTTAAAATTCTTACGTTCCACTCTTACATGTATTTTTAGGTTCCTTTGAAATTTGTCAGATGTTCTTCTGGATTGTGTTTTTCTTCAAACAAAGCAAGAATAAGACTTGAAAACAAATTATGTCAGCAGTGTGCCAAGTCTTGTTGCAAGAGAAAGAGACCACGGGTTAACAATTTAAAAATAAAGATTTTGCTATTTAAAAACATTTTTTTTTAATGTTTATTTATTTTTGAGAGAGAGAAAAAGAGCGCAAGTGTTGGGGAGGCAGAGAGAGCAAGACAGAGGATTCCAAGCAGGCTTTGCACTGACAGCAGAGAGCCTGATGCGGGACTCAAAGTCAACAAACTGTGAGATCATGACCTGAGCTGAAGTCAGCTGCTCAACCAACTAAGCCATCTAGGTGCCCTAAAGATTTTATTTTAAGGACTGCATTGCATGAAGGACGCAGGGGAGTGCATACCAGTTACAGGTTGAAGATTACCAGCTCATTTCCTTAGTATAACAAATTATATTTTTTTAATAGGAGACTTTTTTTAAATGTGTGTATGGGGGCATGGAGAGTGAATTGATTTCCTGCCCTCAGGTAGGAAAGAGGAGACTTGAATCTCATGTAGAGGACAAGGATACTAAGCCTTGGAAAAGGGACAGAGCCAGTAGTCTTATGTTAGCAAACTTGAAAAAGACTATTTGTTAGGTAGGCAGACTAATAACAAACATTTGAAAAAGAACATTGTGTTTGTTCAGTAAAACATTACAGATTTGTCTATTATTTAATTCCTTTTAACCATTGAAATTTTATTGCTTTATTATGGAGGACCTGATTTTTTTAAGTTATCTTTTGGAAAAAAACATTCAATGATCAATTATCATTGGAATATGCTACATACTGTATTCCTTTCTCAGAGATGGGCATTAACATATTAAAGACACCAAGACATTCTGCCTAAAGGAGCATGTTTAGGGGCTCCTGGGTGGCTCAGTCAGTTACATGTCTGACTCTTGATTTCAGCTCAGGTCATGGTATCATGGTTGTGAGAGCGAACCCTGCCCTGGGCTCTGTGCTGGGCGGTGGGTTCTGTGGTGGGCGTGGAGCCTGCTTAAGATTCTCTCCCTCTCCCTTTGCCCCTCCCCTGCTTGCACTCACTCTTGCTATCTCTCTCTCAAAAAAAAGCATGTTTAACTTTCTTTGACTCAGGATTTCTCAGACTTATTTGATCAGTGGAACCATTCCTCCTTTTTTTTCTCCCACATAGCAACCACAGTTTTCTGTGGAACAAGTGGTCTGTAATAGTTAACACTTACATAGTTGTTACTGTATGCAGGGCACTCTTTCAAGTGCTTTACATAAATTAACTTTGCTATGCCTCCTATCTTCTTTTTCTCCCTACCCCAAGTACTAGTGCCTCACGAACTGACCTGTGGAACCAGAGGCAGTGTAGTGTAAAAGCTAAGAACCCAGATTTGGAGCTAGCCCAGATTTGGATTAGAATCTAGCTGTGCCATTTACAGCTTGTGGTCTTAAGCAAGTCACTTAATCTGTGCTTCAGTTTTTTAAAGATGGAAACAAAAATTTTGAGTTCTAAAATCTGTTAAATAAAATTTAACTGAATAAATTTAAAGATCTAGGGGGCACCTGGGTGGCTCAGTCAGTTAAGTGTCCAACTTTGGCTCAGGTCATGATCTTGCAGGTTGTGGATTTGAGCCCTACATTGGGCTATGTGCTGACAGCTCAGAGCCTGGAGCCTGCTTCAGATTCTGTGTCTCCCTCTCTCTCTGCCCCTCCCCCACTCATGCTCTGTCTCTCTTTCAAAAATAAACATTAAAACAATTTTTAAAAAAATGAATAAATTTAAAGATTTCAGAATAAGATTATTCAACGATTCATGAATCGGGCAGCATTTCATCTAGCAAATAGAAAGGAGCTCTGAGGAGCTGTACAAAATGGAAGGTTTTGGGGGCACCCGGGTGGCTCAGTTGGTTCAGTGTCCCCAGGTCATGATCTTGTAGTGGTGGGGTCAAGTCCCATATCAGGCTCTGGGGCTGAGCATGGAGCCTGCTTGGGATTCTCTCTCTCCCTCTCCCTCTTCCTCTCTCTCTGCTCCTACCTTGCTTATGTGTGCTGCACTCTCTCAAACAAAACAAAACATTAAAAAAACCCAAAAACAAAATGGAAGGTTTTTATAGGCAGAAGGGGGCAGTAAAAGGAAGTTTCTAGAAAGAGAAGATTGTTTCAGACAAGGTTACCTTCCTATGGGGCACGGAAAGGATCTGTTGGGTAGATTATCTCACTTGTGCTATCCAGGTAATAACAGATTGACTGGTTACAGATTACAGATTACATTTCTGGGAGAGGCTGAAACTGCAGTTAGGTTACATATTAAGTCTTGTTTTTCTGATATGAGGCTTAGCACAAGTGACTCCATTTTGTGCCTTGTTTCTTTTTTTAACATTTCAAACATAAGAATAGGGAATAGTATATCCTTCACCTAATTTAGCAATTGTTAACATTTTGCTATATTTTATTTTCTTTGTTTTTACTGAAGTATTTTAAAGTATATGTCATGATATTTAACTTTAACTTTAGTGTGTGTCTCTAAACCATATAACCATAATATTGACGTGGAAATGTTGGAGTTTGGAGCTGACGGCCAAGAAAGAATTCTTGAAACATCTGAGGTGCAAAATTTGGTTTTATTAAAGCATGGTGACAGGACCCATGGGCAGAAAGAGCTGCACTGAGCTTGTGACAGGTGACTGATCATATACTTTCAAGTTAGGGACAGCACAAGCCTTCAAGATATTTTGGAAACAAGATTTCCAGAATCCTGAGGGTCTGGTTGTTAGGAAAAGGCCATTTATTACTATTTAGTAAAAACTCAGTCATGAGCCCATTCAGATGTATATCATTGGGCCATAAGCTTGGAGTATGATTGCCAACATATATCTTGGTGGGGGGGGGGGTGGGTAGAGATAAAGAAAGTTCCTAAAGGAATTTTTATATGTGAAAGTAGACTTACAGGATCCTCGGGGGTCAGGAAAATGTTAAGCTAAAATAGCCTTTTGCCCTTAGCAAAGTGTCATCATCAAGGCATCTGAGCTCCCAAAGGAATGTCACTCTGCCTGTCACCCATCTGTCAATGGGCTGTAGGTGGTAAGGAAGTTTAATTTTTCATTTGCCTTTGTTTTCCACATGAATATGAGTATATAACTGACACGTTAACAATAATTCCTTAATATTCAGAGTTCCCCTAGTTGCCCCCTAGACATATCTTTTTTTTTTTTTTTTAATGTTTCTTTATTTTTGAGAGAGAATGAGAATGAGAAGGGGAGGGGCGGAGAGAGAGGGAGCTAAAGGATCCGAAGAGGGTTGGCATCACTGGGTTGGCAGCACCGAGCTGGATGTGGGCTCAAAGTCACCAACCGGGAGATCATGGCCTGAGGCAAAGTTGGGTGCTTAACTGAGCCACCCAGGTGCCCCACCCCTAGACATGTCTTTTATTGCTGGTTTATTCAAAGAGTATCTGACCCCAGACTATGCATTGCATTTGGTTGCTATGTCTACAAGAAAATTTAGAAGATGAGGCTGAGGGAGCCATTTTGGGATTTTAGTGATGAAGTAGCACCTGGATTCCTTGCAGAGACTGAGGAGTAGGAAGGAGGGTTTGGAGTCTAGCGAGACTGGAAAAGACTTAGAATACATACTTTAGACATGGAGAACTAGATAACTAGACAGCTTTGGTGAATGAGAAAGCCTAGCAACAGAGTCATTGAGAGTTAATAATGGACATTATCTTAATCAGATGATCGAACTCAACATCCTCAAGAGACAAATTGACATTTGTGCTTCCTATATATTTCTATTCAAAAAATATATAAACTGACTCTAAAGAGGAATAATCCTTGCAAAACAGCCAACCTAGAGTCTTCAAAAAGTCAGGAGAAGACAGGATCAAGGGGGTAATCTTGGAGGTTGGCTATTGTAAGGTGGAACAAGTTTTCTAAACAAAGAAAACCATTTATTTTGGGATATTCAAGTGAAGATTCTAGTGGGCTTAATTAAATATAAGGAATATGGAGTTTAGGAAAGATCAAGATAGGAAGTCATCATGATAACAATGATGATAGTACTGTTAAAATGTAATTTTCCAAAAAAAGTCAAATTGGACTCCTAGATACAAAATGAATACATGTTAAAGAATTTATTTTACTCATATGAGGCACTAGGCAGATATAACATATTCAAAGGAAGAAATAAAAACACTCATTTATATAGTGAGTAAATGAATGGAGATGAATTGCCATTTGAGACCAGACAAAACCTGATGTTTTCCTGCTCCCCTAGGAAGGAGGGGAGATGTCAAATTACTATTTGCCAGGACATAATTTATATATCTGTCAGTAATCTATCACTTACAAAGAGTTGCTAGATAGCTCACAAGCATTGAACCGGACTAGAATCTGATAACCTGGAAGAGTGTGCTGTAAAGGATACATAGGATGCATAGGATTTGTTCTGTGTTCCTCAATTCTGTCTGCAGTCCATTAAGGGAGATGTTATCTCCATATAAGAAATGACAAAATTGAGGTTTAGAGTAGATAAATAACTTGCCCAACATCTTACTTGGGGAAGTGGAATTAATGCTGAACACAGGTTATTTTGACTCTTAATCTGTGGTTTTAATCACTTATAAGAGATATGGAGATGGTACTGTGTAGATAAAGGAGGAAACCACTAGTTTCCTGAGCTGTGTTCTAAAGGAGTTGGAGAAAAGATGGGGGTTGTAAGGGGTATTACAGCCAGAGGAAGCAGCATGAGTCATGGCGCTGAGATGTAAAAGATCATGTGGTATTTGGGAAACAGTAAGTAAAAAGAAATGTCTGGAACTCCCATCTTCGTACTTAGAAGAAGAATATATTCCATTGGTGACTGAATAAGAGCTTTGGAGGTCACCTAACTCCTTTTATGAATTTGTGAATCTTAGGAGGCAGTTTGTTACTATAGAAATAATAGGATCTAGGAAGCAGCAAGACCTTAGTTAAAAACCTCAATACTATAGTTCGTTATTTGGATAAAGACAATTCATTATTTAATATTAGCCTCAGTTTCTTCACATTCAGAATAAGAAAAATAATTTCTGATTCGGTTGCAATTACTAATATATGTAATAATATATATATATATGTATATATATATATATACATATATATATATATGTATATATATATACATACACTTCCTAAATAGTACTTGGCCTATGGTTTATATTTAATAATTGCATCTGTTATTTATTCAAATTCTACTGTGTGGTAAAGTGTTAATTCTGTTTACTCCTTTAGGAAAGTCATTTTATTTCAGGGATCTGAATTTAGATCCCCTGGATACAGAATATATTACAAGCGTCCTCGACAGCTAAAAGAAGAGCCCGGTGGTAGAGTGTTTTTAAAATTAAACACAAGCATTTGCATAAATAATGTACAAGTAAGACTTTCCTCATTATATGGTTACAGTTTAGTTATTTGTCTTTGAGAGCCATGTCCATCTACAATGTACAGTTTTAGGCACAATGGTAATAGTCCTATTAGAAGCTAAGTAAGATGCAGGTAGGGGCAATTTAATATCTTTTTTCAATATCCAAAAGAGCTAACTAAAATTTTCAGTTTTGGAGAAGGAATTTGTCATATACTATTGGCTTTTTCGGGAGTACTACCTTATCTATATAATCAAAACCACACGTTATTAAAGTTCCAAGTGACTGCTACTGAAGTTCGAGGAAAGTGGGAATTACCCAATAGACAGAAGCTGGCTGACTTCCAGGACAGTCATTTTTGCAGGGCAGAACTTGAATAGTCCTCAGGAGTCAGCCTTGATACCGTACATATGTTTCTCTTTTGCCCTGGTGATGTGGAAATGTTGGGGTTTGGAGCAGTCTTTCAAGAAAGAATTCCTAAGACATCTTTGGTGCAAAAGGGTCATTTTATTAAAGCATGGGGACAGGACCCATGGGCACAGAGAGCTGCACTGGGGTTGTGACAGGTGACTGATTATATACTTTGAAGTTGGGAGGGGATTAGGGATAGTGTAAGTCTCTAAGGAATTTTGGAAGCATGGTTTCCAGTACCTTGAGGGGGCTAGCTATTGTTAGGAAAAGTTCATTTACTACACTCTGGTAAATCCTCAGTCATGAGACCCTTCAGATATATATCAGTTGGCCATTTGCTTGGAGGACGATTGCTAACATGTATCTTGGGGATAGAGGTAAAGGAAGTTTCCAAAGGAATTTTTATATGTTAAACTGGACTTACAGGAAGCGGGGGGGGGGGGGGGGGGGATGGGGGGTGCTTGATGGAGGATGGGATAATGTTAAGCTAAGATTGCCTTTTGCCCTTAGCAAAGTTGTCAACATTGAGGCAGTTGAGCTCCCAAAGGAAGGTGACTCTGCTTGTTCAAGGAGTTGTTAATGGGTTGTAGATAGTAAGGAAATTTAATTTTTTCTTTTGTCTTTGTTTCCCACGTTACTGGCATCCAGAACTGGTCAGTTTCTCAGAGAATGCTTTAAGTAGACTTCTAGGAGACTGCTAGATAGGCCAGAAGGCTTTTTTTCTTTTCTTTTCTTTTTTTGGTCAGCTTTTGTTTGAGCTCAGCTGTCCATTGACTACAAATCTTTGTGTCCATCATTCAAGACTCCTCTTTCCAACATGGTGTTACCTGGAGCATTAAGATAGTAATGGGATGGTTGCTTGCATTGCAGCTGAGGGAGTTGAGGCAGTGTGGTCCTTTTGGGTTCTTTGGAGAAGAACCAAGTGTTAGGTATGCTGAGGATCTAAGAGACTCGATTGAGTATTGGATAAAGTTCCAGAAGACTTGGTGAAAAGTGTTGTTAGCTTTGTTTAGGAAAGGCAGCTTGGGGAATTAAAATCTTGAGAAGGTATGTGCCAAAGGAACTTGGTATTTGAGAATGTAACTGGGCATTGCAAGATTTCTATCATGATTGTGTGTCTCTAAGACCCTTGAAACACACCATGGTCTTTACCAAGCTCTGTGGTTTGAACAACAGAAATACTCAAGCATTTGATAAATGAATAACTAAACATTTTAATTTGTAGTAGATAGTGACATACTCATAGCTTTATGACCTTTCTTGGTTCAGATAACTCTCTTTTTGTCTTCCATTGTTTCTGTTCCATGTCAAGATCTTGGGGTCTACTAGTATTGTTCCAGAGGCAAAATACATGTCTCCAGATCCCCAGAATCAGCTTCTCCATTTTCCTAGAATAAGTCCCTAGATTTCAGTGTGAACAATCACGTTTGTGTGGTTATTTTCAAATTAAAGTTTAGTAGATTATAAATAAGACAATATATTCCTTTAACAGAAAGCACTCTCTTTCCCCATTTATTATGATTTAAAAATTCCTTATTTTATCCATTATGTACATAGAAACTCGAGGTACCATTGCAGAGACTAAACCTGTGTCTTTCTCTTATTATTTAACTTCGGGAATTTGACGTTGATGGGAATGAAAACCACCTTCTCTGCAAACCCTGACAATGTAGGAGAGCTTGTCTCCTTTGTCAAATTGGCTATAATTTTTTTTTTCCTTCTCTGCTGACATCTTGATTCTTATCTGACAGTAATGTCTAAATTTGCAAAGTTCTTTGGATATAATGTACATGAAAGCCACAAGTGGATTTCTATAAAATGGTATACTCATTCCTGGCATTTTCTTGTTATTTCAGTTGTCTGAATTGCTAAGAGATTCAAATACCACTCATGTTTTATAGACCTCTCAGTAGTAAAACAGGCAGCTATATTCCATGCATGGAGTTCAAATGAGAAAGGTGAATTAACTGATTGGCTCTATGGACTCTGTTCTCTCCTTTCAATTCTTGCCTTACCGTAGACATTGTTGAGGCTGGCACTAAGTCTGAGGAGCAAAGAAAAACAACTTTTGTTTTTCTTTTTTGGTATAAAGCTAAAATACCTACGTCCAGTTTAAGCATAAGCAACTATGTATTTAAAAGCAAAATGAAGGGTTGCCTGGGTGGCTCAGTTGGTTGAGTGTCCAGCTCTTGATTTCTGCTCAGGTCAGGATCCCAGGGTCATGGGATTGAGCCCCATGTTGGGCTCTGTGCTGAGTGTGGAGCCTGCTTAAGTTTCTCTTTCTCTCTCTCTCTCTCCCTCTCCCCTGCCCCCTCTGCTTCTCTCCCCTTCTTGCGCACGTGTTAGCACTGTCTCTACTCTCTCTGAAAAAAAAAAAAAAAAAGAAAAGAAAAGAAAAATGAAGGTGTCTGCCTGGCTAGCCTGGCTTGGTTGGTGGAGCATATGACTCTGGATCTCGGGGTTGGGGGTTTGAGCCCCATGTTGAGTGTAGAGATTGCTTAAAGGTAAAATCTTAAAAAAGATAATAAAGGCAAAATGAATTTGAGGGGTATTGTATATGTATGTGTGTGGTGTGTGTACGTGTGTATACGTGACTGTGATGTAGAAGTAGAGTGAAAAATACATTTTACTTATTAGTAGGCTTATCCCTTAGATGGGACAGTTGGGAAAGCTGCCCTGGAGGGACCATCGGAGTGCTGCCTTATAAAGAGAACTAGGGCATGCCCGTCCCACACACATTAAATGAGTTTAGTCTCAGGCTTGTGCTCAGGCAATCAAATGAAGTAATAAGCTCATGAATGAGACTTATTTTTCCCTTTTAAAAGTCTTAACAATTATGGGTTGAAAATTTCAATTAAAGGAGAATGATATAAGTCAGGGATATGAAATTGAGAAGTAAACAAGAGTCTACGGCCATACCACCCTGAACGCGCCCGATCTCCTCTGATCTCAGAAGCTAAGCAGGGTCGGGCCTGGTTAGTACTTGGATGGGAGAAGTAAACAAGATAGACAAACAACTAGGGTATTGCATCATTTACTGGTTTGCCTTAGTATGAATTAGTGAAGGACCCACCAGAGTCAAATACTACTCTCCAGAGTGTTCATAGTTTTCAGAGTGTTGATGTTATTTGTATTGACTAGACTCTATTGAGAAGAATATCTTTCCTGTTTCATTGCTTGATGTTGAGAGTAAAACTTAAACTTGGGTGCAGTCGTTGGGGCCTGCATATTAATTGACAACAGATTAACAGGACAGAAGACTAAGTTTGTTTGGGCTTGCGTGACATTCCTGAGGGAGTGCTCAATAGCCAGAGAGAAAAATCTTAGATACCAAACTTAAAGGTGGTGGTGGTGGTCTTCAGGGCTTTACTGGAAAGGTGTGGAAGGTTCCATTGGACTTTTTGATACTAATGGAATGGACATTTATATCCATGGCAGCTGTAATTGCAGTAAACTTGGGGCGTGGGGTGGTAAGAGCTGGATTAATGGTAGCTGTGTTTGCAGGAGGCTCTGCTTTAAGTCAGATAAGGATGATTTAGATAAGATTTCCTTTTGCAGTTTCTTTAGCTCAAATGTTTTCACTTTAATATAATCTTTACAGCAATTCTGAGGGTCTGAGTGGGTCTCCACATTTCTTCCATCTGAAACTTCCCTAGAAGTTTCATCTAAAAAAAAAAGAAGCTAGGTTGATTGCTATGGAGAAAAGATTTGAGTTAGAAATGGAGAGGCAAGAGATGGGCAAAGAGAAAAAAAAAACAACAACATAGATTAGAATGAGGAAACAAAAAGAAAAACAAAGATTAATGGTTGAAATAGACTGTAATCCATTTTCTGAGTCCAGAGGGCAGCCAATTGAGATTTCTACATGTTGGGCTCAAAGGATTTTTAGGTGGTGGAGTAAGATATCAGTGTCTGGTTATTTCCCAGAGCAAAGCATGGAAGGTACAGGTGTTTGGTGAACTTCCTGAGTGGCCCAAACTGTTGTAACAAGTTATTTGAAGTTAATACCAAGTCATCCAGCATCAAAAGTTTGCAGGCCTTTGGGACAAGACAACTTAGAGCCTAAATAAGGATCTGGGCAGTCAGGTTTTAGCTTCAGTGATGTCAGGTCAAGAGAGTGACAGAAAAATTGTAAACATTAATTACTGACAAAATGTGCAAGATGGCAGTATCTCTTTTACAAGGAGATGAAAAATAGCTCAAAGACAATGAACAGAACTAGTATCTGATATCTTGTGGTTATATTTTTCTTCTTTCTTTCTTTCTTTCTTTCTTTCTTTCTTTCTTTCTTTCTTTTTCTTTCTTTCTTTCTTTCTTTCTCTTTGAGAGGGAGTGCAAGCAGGAGAGGGGCAGAGAAAGGGAAATAGAGAATCCCAAGCAAGCTCCTTGTTGTGTGCAGAGCCCAATGCAGGGCTCCACCTCATGAACCATGAGATGATGACCTAAGTCCAAATCAGGAGTTGGGTGCTTAACTGCCTGAGCCCCCCAGGCGCCCTGGGTTATAGTTTTCTACTGAAAAGTTTTCTGTAGTAAAATTTTCCTCCACAGTCACCCTGTTTTGATCAATTATAACAAACTAAGATAATCCTTTTTATAAAATAACTCCAGTTTCATTAAATCTGGACTAATTATATATGTAAGTGCAGCAAGAATAATAACTGGCCACATAGGCCTTTTTAACTTTGCTTTGCTGGGACTTTTATAAGGAATCTCAGATTAGATTAGATTTAAAACTCTCTCAAGGCTAGGAAGTCAAGCCAAGAACTCCCCCTCAGACTTTATCTGTAGTAATCTAGAGATTTAGATGAATTCTTCTTTTCTTGAGGTCCCCAAAATATCTGAAAATTCCTAAGCTTGCCAGCAGGGACATTTCCTTAGTCACCTGTAAGTCTGGAACCTTATAAGTAAGGTACTAGGCTGGTTTTTTTATAAGCATTGGCTCTATAAAGTCTGCTGTAGTTCCTTAAAACTGGTCATATCTGACCACATCATTTTTTTTTAAATTAAGTTTATTAACTTACTTGGAGAGAAAGAGGCAGAGAGAGGAGGAGGGAGACTCCCAAGCAGACTCCACATCATTAGTGCAGAGCCCGACGCAGGGCTTGAACTCAGGAGATCATGAGATTATGACCTGAGCTGAAAACGAGAGTTCGAGGCTTAACCATTTGAGCCACCTATGCACATCATTCCTAAACATGGCGTTCCATTCCAAGTCTCGGTAATATAACCAGTGTTTCCAGTTGTGTCCTGATACAAGAAGAACAAACTTATTGAACTTATGAAAATAACTATATTGCCATGAAAATAAGAACATTCAATAAGAGTTTCCAAGATCTGGAAAGATCAGGTAGGGAGAAAAAGGAAAGTGTTTCATTCTTGTTTACAAAGGTGCAATCTACTAAATTGTTGTGAGTTACTGGTAGCTTAAGAGAAAAGAGAAAGGGATTCCTTAAATCCAGAGCATAGAATGTTAAATAACCAGCAATGTTCCAAACAAAAAAAGCCATAACAATTATAATCACTTTTCATCAGTTGATTCAGTTCCATGTAATTAATTCTCATTTTGCTTAATCTTGAGTTATCAGTTTTATGAACCCATCATCTTCTCTACTGGAGTTCTGGAAATCCTTTCTCAGTTCAATGGTGTAATCTCATAATTATTTAATTTAGCAATGGCATCAAAAGTCTGTACTCAGATTACTTGTCCTAGTTTTTTCCATGGATCTGTAAAACAGTCCCATTGTTGAAGGTGAAGGATTTTGGTTTGTAGGTGACTGAAGAACTTTCAAGAAAGCATCAGAATAAGACAACTACTTATGAGTGACAAAGGACCTAAAGTAGTCACGATTAAAGATTTTATGAGAGCTCGTTATAAAAGTAATGCAGTTCACAAGAAATCTGGTTGTTTCTGTGAAACATACCAACATGTTTTGAAGATAATAATTGGAATTATGACTAATGCCATTATATCACGGACATTAAGGGCATTGACAAAGTTTCTAGGAACTTCATATAATTTCTGAAGTACATATATAATAACACTTACCCATACAGATATAACCCAGGGAAAGTTAAACATCACTTTTTATGTGACAGTGTTTCCCATGCAGTTTAACATATCAAGTAAACCAAATTATTTTAAACATTTCTCTTCTTAAAAGGTGAAAGAAAAAAAACCCTTTGAGATTTTCCAGATGCTCTCCTGGAAATCTCAAAATCCATTCAAGATCAAGATTTTATATAGGGTTTGATTTGGGGAAGGCAAAATATCAAAGTTGTCAAAATGTCAAAAGGTTTGAACAGTTGATTTAATAGGATCACAGATCAGTTTTTAAAAGAAGATTCCATTCTTTTAAATGATTGGAAACATGATCAAGCACCAGAAATTATCCCAGTAAGATACAGAATCTGCTTAATTGGGTGAATTACTTACAAGCTCAAGAAGAACCTTTCATATTCTCTTAAGAGCAGACCAATAATCTAAGAAACTTTTTTCTTTTTTTCTTTAAATATGTATTTATTTATTTTGAGAGAGAGTGCACAAGCACGAGCAGGGGAGGGACAGAGAGAGAAGGAGACAGAGAATCCCAAGATTGAGACATAGGTCTCAGTCTCATGAATCAGGAGATTATGACCTGAGTCAAAATTAAGAGTCAGACACCTAACTGACTGAGTCACTCAGGTGCCCCTCCTTGAATACTTTTCATACAGAGATATTTTCCTTAACCCTTACTGTTTCTGGTATTCTAGAATTGTTCTAGAATTACTAGAAATTCCATTTACATATAAAATAGATTATATATTTAAACTATTAGCAACCTTTATTTTACAGATGTAGTAGACAACTGAATT
Organism: Panthera pardus; assembly: GCF_024362965.1. Taxonomy (NCBI): domain Eukaryota; kingdom Metazoa; phylum Chordata; class Mammalia; order Carnivora; family Felidae; genus Panthera; species Panthera pardus. The sequence continues at coordinate 79,323,790 of NW_026526821.1, forward strand.
GCCTGTCCTATATTGGCATTTTGTAGCAGATTAACCCATTTTATAAATATACAATCTTATGAATTCTACACATATATTTTTCACAGTACAACGTCTCAAAATGTGGCAAAAAACCGCATGTTTATTTACAGACCTAAATATCTTCAGTCTCTCTGTAAAAAATTAGAATCCAAAAATATAGAAACTTAAACTTAGGGGCACCTGGCTACTCAGTTGGTAGAGGATGTGACTCTTACTCTTGGGGTCCTGAGTTTGAGCCCCACATTGGGTGTACATAGAATTTACTTAAAAAACAAAGAATCCAACAAAACTTTAAACTTATATTTAGTAATTAATGTTTCAGTGTCTTATCTTATTTAGAAGTGATGTGGGAGCACCTGGTGGCTCAGTCATTTGAGTGTCCGACTTTGGCTTAGGTCATCATCTCATAGATTGTGAATTCGAGCCCCACATTGGGCTCGCTGCTGTTAGCGCCTGCTTCAGATCCTCTGTCCCCCTCTCTCTTTGTCCCTCTCCTGCTCATGCTCTTTCAAAAATAAAATAAACAAAAAAAGAAATCTAGATATTCAGTAAATATCTGGCATTTAATGTAACAGGATAGTTTTAAGTTTCAAGTTACCAAAAAGATTTTGGTAATAAAGTTTGTCAGAACAATGACTCAGTTTGATTAAAATTAAAACTATTAGCTTCATAAAGCTTTTAAAAATATATTCTTTTTAAAGTTTATTTATTTAGTTTGAGAGAGAGAGAGTATGAGTGGAGGAAGGGCAGAGAGAGAGGGCGAGAATGAGAATCCTAAGGAAGCTCTGCATTTTCAGCACAGAGCCTGACACAGGGCTTGATCTCACAAACTGTGACATCACGACCTGAGCCAAAATCAAAGAGTCGGACACTTAACTGACTGAGCCACCCAGATGCCCTTATTAGTTTTATAATCTAGCTTATTTGATTACTAAATCCAAGTAGAATAAAATTTATGTATTAATGCATTATACTTATTGCTAATAACTCTAAGGACATTCCTATTTTACTAAACCAACAATATTAAACTAATGTTATTTACCAGAGCTTTATCCAAATCACATAAACCTGAAGTACCTTTGGGTTAGTGCCTATATTTTAGGCAGTATATATTTTAGAATAGTTTGTATAGGCACTTTTCTCTAAGCCAATTAGAATAGTCTTTTATTAATTTAGTAATACCATCTAGAGGTAGGAAAAAATATGTAGACATACACAAATAGAGATGTTTATGACTTTCTTTCTAAAGTTTTTAGCCATGTGTCAGGCATAAATACAATACAGTCACTGGTTTACATATAATAGTTGGTTCTCATCTTTGTCCTGCTTTATATTTTTAACTAAATTGTATTTCTAGTCGATGGAATAAGTTGTTACGTGCTCAATATAAAGGCTAAAGTTTATTATCAATATTTGTGGAGGAGATTTTTAAGGTTTTCTTTTTTCCTAATGTGTAATCTTATGGAGGCTTTGGACTAAATTTTGTTCCAGTTAACCTTTTCACCTAGGCTGTTGCTTTTGGGGGGGGGGGTTCCTGAGTCCCTAGAGGGAGGGATCAGGGACTACAGTTCCAGTGACTCTGTGGATTTGAGGGGCTGGAGTGGGGAGAGAAAGGTCTTGGAGGAGCCAGCTTAAGTTTTCTCAAAGAAGCCATTTAATTAAGTTATAAGTTATTCTTAGTAAAGTCATGCCAACAAGAAAGGAAGCAGACAGAATTAGTGCTGTAGTGACAGAGAATGTAGTCAGCAGAAGTTTGAGAAGGAGGATTTCATTTAACCAAGTTCTGACGAAAGGAGCAGGATCAAGAAGGGAGAACAGAGAAGCCTTAAAGCAAAAATCCAAAAAGAACTTGCAACCTGAGAGAAGAACAGAGAGGCCTTGAAACCAAAGCCGGGAAGAACTTGGAACCCAAGAGGTAACTTCCAAATGAAGAAGCCTTGGACTGTAACCCAGCTTCGGAGAGTGTACTCATATAAAATGTGACTGAAACCGTAAGCCTTTTTATGGTTTACCCATGGATACAAGAGACATCCTCAAAAAAGGTGTAGCCTCCATGATCTACTCATTCTCAAAGATAGCCAAACAGAGAAAGCAAAGACCCCGGTGCCAAAGGCAGTAAGAATACTATTTGTGAAAACCTGTCTTCATTCTCCCACAAAAATGAGACACATCTGATCACTGATCCTCTAATCTGTGACACTGGACAAGTGATACTCAGATAGGACTTCTCCGTAAGAAGACAGAAGATACAGGTCCTTTGGGCCCGAGACCCTTTATTTAGACAAACTCCTGTGAGAGCAACACAGGTAGTAGGAAAGTGTCTTGGGCCCTCATCTGATGGTTGGCTGCTTGTAGACACATACCCAACAATCTGCACCCTGCAGAAGGTGGAAAATCAGTGACAAAGCATTCTCACTGGATCCAAGTCATGCTCTCAGGACACAAAACAAAACAGATGGGCCACAGTGGCTGTGGAGGTAATGGATCTGTAACAAGATTACTCAAACAAAGAGTTAACATTACCAAAGAACTAGTTTCTACAGGTATTTCCTCTTGTAAATCTAAGTTCTGAAAAATTCCTTTTAGAAAAGACCAGGAAAGGCTTTTGCCATCCTTGCTCGTTGGACCCTTAGTAGGGATACGGGAGTCTGAATAGTAAAAAAGTTTACCTTACTGAGCTTGGTCAGAGTGCTTGAGATCGCAGCTGCAGTCTCCAGAGTGAGCAAGGAGTTCCAGTAATTTCATCCTCGTTGCCAGAACTGATGGGAGGGAAATTTTACCTCTTCCAACGTTCTAGTTTGGTCCGTTGCTTGGAGGTCTGCCAATTAACTGACAATAGGCAGTTATAGATATTATAGATAATCCGTTGATAGATTAACAGAAAAGACAAGTTTTATTTGCCATTGATGTGGTAGTGCTCAGTTGTAATTCACTCAGTAGCCACAGATAAAAGGTTTATATACTAAACTTTAAAAAGTTGGGAAGTTTCAGCTTCTGTTGGGCTTTTTTTTTTTTTTTTAAAGTTTATTTATTTATTTTGAGAGAGAGTGAGGTGAAGGGTAGAGAGAGAGGGACAGAGAGAATCTCAAGCAGGTTCCGCATTGTTAGTGTAGAGCCCAATGTGGGGCTCAAACCCACAAACTGAGGTCATGACCTGAGTTGAAATCAAGAGTCAGATGCTTAACTGACTGAGCCCCTTGTTGGGCTCTGCAATGCCAGTGTGGAGCCTGCCTGGGGTTCTCTGTCTCTCTCTCAAAATAAATAAACATTTAAGAAAAAAAATACCTAAGAGTGAAGTGACTTGGGTCATCTGGTAGGTACATATTTAACTTTTTTTTTTTTTAATTTTTTTTTTTAATGTTTATTTATTTTTGAGACAGAGAGACGGAGCATGAACAGGGGAGGGGCAGAGAGAGAGGGAGACACAGAATCTGAAACAGGCAGCACAGAGCCCGACGCGGGGCTCGAACTCACGGAGGGTGAGATCATGACCTGAGCCGAAGTCGGTCGCTTAACCGACCGAGCCACCCAGGCGCCCCATATTTAACTTTTTAAGAAACTGTCAAAGTTGGGGCGCCTGGGTGGCTCAGTCGGTTGGGCGACCGACTTCGGCTCAGGTCATGATCTCGCAGTCCGTGAGTTCGAGCCCCGCATCGGGCTCTGTGCTGACAGCTCGGAGCCTGGAGCCTATTTCAGATTCTGTGTCTCCCTCTCTCTCTGACCCTCCCCTGTTCATGCTCTCTCTCTGTCTCAAAAATAAATAAACATTAAAAAAAAAAATTAAAAAAAAAAAGAAACTGTCAAAGTATTTTCTTTCCTTTTTCCAGCTTTATTGAAATGTAATTGACAAAATTGTAAGATATGTAAAGTAGATAATGTAATGATTTTTTTTTTTTTAAGAAAGAGAGCCAATCAGAGGGGCAGAGGGAGAGAGAGAGAGAATCCCAAGCAAGTCCCATGCTCAGCATGGAGCCCAATGGGGATCAGTTCCACAACCCTAAGATCATGACCTCAGCTGAAATCAAGAGTCTGTTGCTCAACTGCTCAACTGACTGAGCGACTGAGGCACCCAGGCACCCCCAATGTAATGATTTGATATGTGTACATTGTGAAAGGATTTCTCTCCATTGAGTTAGTTAATTAACACATCTATTATCTCTCATATTTACCTCCTGCCCCCCACCCCCTTTCTTTTTCCCTTTTGTGAGAACATTTAAGTTCTATTCTCTTAACAGATTTCAATTATACAGTGTTATATCAGCTATAGTCACCTTGTTATACATTTGATACTCAGCCCTTACTAATTTTATAACTGAAAGTTTTCATTCTTTTCTATTTTTTTTTTTTTTTTTTGGAATAGCTTGAGAAGAGTAGGTATTAATTCTTCTTTAAATGTTTGATGGAATTCACCTGTGAAGCAGTCTAATCCTGGACTTTTGTATGTAGAGAGCTTTTTGATTACTGATTCAATTTCCTTCCTGGTAATTGGTCTGTTCAAATTTTCTACTTCTAAAAAACAGAACAAAAAACCCCATTTTTCCCCTATGTCTTCCTGATTCAATTTTGGGAGGTTATATGTTTTTAGTAATTTATTCCACCCAAGCTGTCCAGTTTGTTGGCATGTAATTATTTATGATCTTTTCTTATAATCCTTTATGTTTCTGTGGTATCAGTTGTTACTTCTCCTCTTTCATTTCTGATTTTGTTTGAGTTCTCCCTCTGTCTCTTTTTTCTCATGAGTCTGGTTAAAGGTTTATCAATTTTGTTAATTTTTTAATGTTTACTTTTGAGAGACAGAAAGAGCATGAGCAGGGGAGGGGCAGAGAGAGAGGGAGACACAGAATCAGAAGCTGAGCTGTCAGCACAGAGCCCAACATGAGGCTTGAACTCACAAACCCTGAGATCATGACCTGAGCCAAAAGTTGAACACTTAACCAACTGAGCCACCCAGGTGCCCCAATTTTGTTGATCTTTTGAAAGAAGCACTTCCTGGTTTCATTGATATGTTCCTTTTTTTTTTTTTTTTTTTTTTTAAGTTTCTATTTTGTTTATTTCTACTTTAATCCTTATTATTTCCTTTCTTCTACTGGTTGGGGGTTTTTGTTCTTCTTTTTCATGCTTTGTTAGGTGCAAGGTTAGGTTGTTTATTTGAGATTTTTCATCTTGACATTATAAACTTTTTTTATTGATATAAGCTTTCCCTCTTTAGAATCCCTTTTGCTGCATTCCAAAGATTTTGGACCATTGTTTTTTTATTTTCATATTTCCCCATGTATTTTTTGATTTCCTTTTTGATTTCTTGCTTGACCCATTCATTGTTTAGTAGCATACTATTTAACCTCAAAAATACATGATTTATGCTTTTTCCAGATTTTTTTTCTTGTGGTTGATTTCTAGTTTTATAGTGTGGTCAGAAAAGATGCATGGTACACTTTGATCTTTTTGACTTTGTTGAGATTTGTTTTGTGGCCTAATATGTGCTCCTTTCTAAAGAATGTTCCATGTTCACTTGAAAAGAATGTGTATTCTGCTGTTTTAGGATGGGATGTTCTGAATATATCTGTTAGATACATTTGGTCCAGTGTGTCATTGAAGGTGATTATTTTGGACTTCAAGCTGTATTACAAAGCTGTAATCATCAAGACAGTATGGTACTGGCACAGGAACAGACACTCAGATCAATGGAACAGAATAGAGAACCCAGAAATGGGCCCACAAACATATGGCCAACTAATCTTTGACAAAGCAGGAAGGAATATTCAATGGAATAAAGACAGTCTTTTCAGCAGGTGGTGCTGGGAAGACTGGACAACGACATGCAGAAAAATGAACCTGGACCACTTTCTTAACACCATACACAAAAATAAGCTCAAAATGGCTGAAAGACCTAAATGTAAGACAGGAAGCCATCAAAATCCTTGACGAGAAAGCACACAAAACCTCTTTAACCTTTGCCTCAGCAACTTCTTACTCAACACGTCTCCAGAGGCAAGGGAAACAAAGGCAAACATGATCTATTGGGACCTCATTAAATAAAAAGCTTTTGCACAGTGAAGGAAACAATCAGCAAAACTAAAAGGCAACCGACAGAATGGGAGAAGATATTTGCAAACGACCTATCAGATAAAGGGTTACTATCCAAAATCTCTAAAGAACTTATCAAACTCAACACCCAAAAAACAAATAATCCAGTGAAGGAATAGGCAAAAGACATGAATAGACACTTCTCCAAAGAAGACATCCAGATGGCCAACCGACACATGAGAAAATGCTCCACATCACTCATCATCAGGGAAATACAAATCAAAACCACAATGATATACCACCCCACATCTGTCAGAATCGCTAACATTAACAACTCAGGCAACAACAGATGTTGGTGAGGATGCCGAAAGAGAGGATCTCTTTTGCACCGCCGGTGGGAATGCAAACTGGTGCAGCCACTCTGGAAAACAGTACGGAGGTTCCTCAAAAAATTAAAAATAGAACTACCCTACGACCCAGCAATTGCACTACTAAGGTATTTATCCAAGGGATACAGGTATGCTGTTTCGAAGGGACACATGCACCCGCATGTTTATAGCAGCACTATCAACAATAGCCAAAGTATGGAAAGAGCCCAAATGTCCATCGGTGGATGAATGGACAAAGAAGATGTGGTGTATATATATACAATGGAGTATTACACAGCAATCAAAAAGAATAAAATCTTGCCATTTGCAACTACATGGATGGAACTAGGAGGTATTATGCTAAGCAAAATTAGTCAGAGAAAGACAATTATCATATGACTTCACTTATATGAGGACTTTAAGATACAAAACAGATGAACATAAGGGAAGGGAAGCAAAAATAATAAAAAACAGGGAGGTGGACAAAACAGTAGAGACTCATAAATATGGAGAACAAATAGAGGGTTACTGGAAAGGTTGTGGGAGAGGGGATGGGCGAAATGGGTAAGGTGCATTAAGGAATCTACTCCTGAAATCATTGTTGCACTGTATGCTAAGTAACTTGGATGTAAATTAGAAAAAAATAAAAATTAAAAAAAAAAAAGAAAAAAAGAGTGTTTCCATGTAAATTTTCTATTTGGATGGTCTATCCATTGATATAAGTGGGATGTTAAAGTTCTATTACTATTGATTACTATCTTTTTGTCTCTTATTAATTATTTGAGTGCTTTCACATTGGGTGTATGAATATTTACAATTTTTTTAACATCTTGTTGGAATGTCCCTTTTATGCTTATTTAATGTCCTTCTTTTTTGTGTTGCAGTCTTTGTTTTGTTTTAAGTTTATTTATTCATTTTGAGAGAGAGCATGCAGGGGAGAGGCAGAGAGAGAGATAGAGAGAGAGAGAATCCCAAGCATGCTCTGCACTGTCAGCATGGAGCCCAGTGCGGGGCTCAGACCCACAAACTGTGAGATCATGACCTGAGCTGAAACCAACAGTCAAATCCTTAACAGACCAGGCACCCCTACAGTCTTTGTTTTAAAGTCTATTTTGTCCTTGGGGCGTCTGGGTTAAGCGGTCAACTTTGGCTTAGGTCATGATCTTGCTGTTTATGAGTTCAAGCCCCACATTAGGCTCTGTGCTGACAGCTCAGAGCTGGGAGGCTGCTTCAGATTCTGTGTTTCCTTCTCTATCTCTCTGTGCCTCCCCCACTTGCACTCTGTCTCTCTCTTTCTCTCAAAAATAAACATTAAAAAAAAATAGTAATAAAGTCCATTTTGTCCTCTACAAGTATTACTACCCTGACCTTATTTTCACTTCCATTTGCATAATAAATGCTTTTCTGTCCCTTCACTTTTAGTCTGCATGTGTCTTTAGATCTAAAATGAGTGTCTTATAGGCAGCATGTAGATGGGTCTTGCGTTTTTATCCATTCCATTACCCCACGTCTCTTGATTGGAGTGTTTAGTCTGTTTACATTCAGAGTAATTATTGATAGGTATGTTCTTATTGCCATTTTGTTATTTGTTTATGATTGTTTTTATAATTGTTCTGTGTTCCTTTCTTGTTCTCTTCTTTCATGGTTTTCTGTCTTTTGTTAGTGATATACTTTGGATTATTTTCTCTTTATTTTAGGCATATGTATTACTGGATTTTGATTTGTGGTTACCATGTCGTTTATATATAACATCTTATACACATAGAAGTCCATATTAAGATGGTGGTTGCTTAAGTTTGAACCCATTTTTTATTCCTCTCTCCCCACATTTCAGGTTTATGGTGTCATACTTAACATCCTTTTACATCCTTTTATTTTGTGAATCCCTGGACTGATTTTTATTGATATGGTTAATTTTACTGCTTTTGTGCTTGCTGCTTGTTTTATTCCTGCTTGTGGTCTTTCCACTCAGTCTGTTTAATATTTATTTTTCTTAAAAAATATTTTATTTTTATGTAATCTGTACACACAACATGGGGCTCAAATTCAGAACCCTGAGACCAAGAGTTGCATGCTTCACCAACTGATCCAGCCAGGTGCCCTCTCCCCCACCCCCTTAACTTTTCTTGTAGAGATGGTTCAGTGGTGATGAATTCCTTCAACTTTTGTTTGTCCGGGAAACTCTATCTTTCCTTCTATCCTGAATTGTACCCTTGCTGGATAGAGTGTTCTCTGCTTCAGGTTTTTTTCTTTCATTACTTTGAATATGTCATGCCACTCCCTACTCGTCTCCAAAGTTTCTGTTGAAAAATCAGCTGATAACTTTATAGTTTTCCCTTCTATGTAACTGTTTTCCTTTCTCTTGCTGCTTTTAAAATTCTCTTTATAACTACTTTTTGCCATTTTAATACTATGTGTCTTGGTGTGGACCCCTTTGGATTAATATTATTGGGGGTCCTCTGTCCCTCTTGGATCTAGATTTCTGTTTCTTTAGATTAGGGAAGTTTCCAGCTATTATTTCTTCAAATAAATTTTCTGCCTACTTTTTTCTCTTTTCTCCTTTGGGATCCCTATAACGTGAATATTATCATGCTTGATGGTGTTGCTGAGTTCCCTTAGTCTATTTTCATGTTTTGTTAGTATTTGTTTCTCTCTCCTATTCAACTGAGTGCTTTCCATTACTCTATTCTTTAGGTCATCAATCCATTCTTCTGTTTCCTGTAATCTGCTGTTCATTCCATCTGGTGTACTTTTAATTTTATTTGAGTTGTTCATCTCTGATTGTTTTTTTTTTTTATGTTTTCTATCCCTTTGTTGAGGTCTCACTGAGGTCCTCCGCTGTTTTCTCCAGTCCAGTGAGTATCTTTACGACCATTATCTTTTTAAAAAAATGTTTATTATTTTTTTATTTTTGAGGGAGACAGAGAACACGCAAACAGGGGAGGTACACAGAGAGAGGTAGGGACAGAGGATCTGAAGTTGGCTGCACGCTGAGAGCAGAGAGCCTGATGAGGGGTTCAAACTCACAAACCTTGAACCTGAGCTGAAGTCAGATGCTTAATCAGCTGAGTCACCCAGGTGCCCCTATGACCATTACTTTAAATTCCCTATCAGGCCTTTTATTCATCTCTTTTTCATTTAGCTCTTTTACTGTGATTTTGTCTTTTCCTTTCATTTTGGACATATTGCTCTATCTCCTAAATTTGTCTGCCTTTCTGTGTCTGTTTCTTTGTGTTAGAAAAGTCAGCTATGTCTCTTGCTCTTGAAATTTTGGCCTTATGAAGAACAGATTTTTGTAGTGCCCTGTAGTGCAGTGTCCACTGTTTACCAGAACCTGGCACTTCAGGAGTTCTCCTATGTGTGTTGCATGCTTTCTGTTGTGGCTGAGCCGCATTTGCCTTCAGTCCCGTCATCTACAATGGCTCTTTTTGCCTGTTGTGGGCAGAGTTTGATCCCTGTGTTATTATTGGGCCATTCTGGGGTTGCCTTGGGCTTGGGTTGAGTCAGACGAGGCTTTTGCCATTGACTTAGTAGCCCTGAACTGCAGGGTAGTTTCCCTGTCTTATTCTCTGAGAAATTTTCATTGGTGGGTGGGGCCTGCAGTCAGACCAGATGTCTGCCCCAGCCTGCTGCCAGGGTTGTAGTTGGACTGGTGTGTGTGGTTATTGTCCCTTCTCCTCAGGGCAGGAGTCACTTTGGACTGGTGCTGGCCCTGGTCTGGTCTGCTTACACACTGCCTGGCTTGTGGCACCAATTTGAATGGGCTCCAGCCAAGGGCGTATTGGAGGGGGCATGTCTGCAGGAGAATGTGGGGCAGGAGGCTTGGTTCCAGCGAGGTCCCTGCAGGCCCCTGCAGGTCTTCTGTGGGAGGGGGCCTGCAGCTGCCTAGGAAGACTCCTGTGGAGGCTGGGTTAGTGGGCACAGACACACAGAAGCATGTGGGGGTGGTGCACATTCTTAATAAGCTAGGTGGAGATTGTGGGTGCTATGCTGTTTCCTGCAGGTGTTTGTGTATCTAGGCTCAAGCACGGGGGAGGAAAATGACACCTGTCAGCCTTTTTATTCTTGGGGAATTCTCCCAAGGATCCCTGCCCCTCCAGCATACACTCTGAGATTAGTAAACAAATCTCCCTCTTGTGTAGCCCAGGTGTTTTCCACATTGCCACTTCTGAGCTGTGTCTCAGCAGAGCTGTTTGTTGTGCTGTGTCTTTAGTGATGGATACTCCTGGCTCTCCTAGAGCCTAGCCTGCTGGTTTTTAAAGCTTCATGTGGTAAGTTCCACTGATTCTAAGAACTTGCAAAGTTAAGCCCCTTTGGTTTTCACAGCCACATGTTATGGGTATTCATCTTCCAGTGTGGGTCTCCCATGCCTGTGCTGCCTGGTGTTTGGTTCTGCTCCTTTCCCCTATGCGCCTACCATAGGGGCATGCGTCCTTCCTTCCTGCAGATAGTCCCATGGGTCCCTTTTGCTCCTGCCTGTGTCTCTGCCCTTCCTACCCTCTTCAGTGTGGCCTCTTCTCTACATTTAGCTGTGGAGAGTGTTCTGCCAGTGTTTTGATCATTTTCTGGGTTATTTATACTGATGGGGGGTATAATCTAGTTGTATCTGTGGGACAAGGTGAACTTAGGATCCTCTTACTCAGCTTTCTTTCAAAGAATTGTTTTTGCTCTTATCTTGTTGTCCATCCTGTGTCTGTTTCTCCAAGTGCAGTGAGACCATCTGATGTACTGTTCCTGGCTGTGAACATGTATTTAAAACCTTTGAGAGAACACAGTTCACCAGGGTAAATATATAATGATGACTGTCAGGAGAATAATACCAAGAGACTGAAGTATACTACTCTTTAGTCATGACCCCTATGAACTAGACTAGTCGATATGAAATAAGTCATACAATGTGACAAGTGAATTGTTTACTGATTTCTTATATTTATATGATACCAAAGGTGTAGGTCCTGGTATAACAAGAGGTATTTGCTATGGTACAGTCTCCTCTTTGTTCGGCCAAAAGGTAATCTAAAACAACTCCATTATCTAAAACCACCTCAACCAGAAAGCCTACGGATTTTTATAGTGTATCTGTGGCCTTAGGGGTAGAGTCAACGATAGGTGTCAGAGTTAAGGAGCATTGTTTTCTTGTGCATAGGCAGGGTAAAAAAATAAGTAGTAGAACAGGAAATGAAATACAGTTTCATGTTGGTAACGAAGATCTTGATCTGTGGCGTTGGGAGAGCTGTCTTCCTCAAGGCATTGTTTGCTTCTGGGGAGGAACCTCTCTAGTCAGTTTTAATTTGAGATCTCCAGCTGATGTATAATTCTAATAGTTTGGAGGAGCCCTTTGTAATTGGGAGATGTAGACCCAGTGTTCAAGGTCTTGAAGTTAGAGTGCTGTTTGGGTAGTGACCGAGTATGGTCCCTTCCAGTGAGGTTCAAGGGTAGTCTTGTTCTTGGTGATTTTAAGTCAGAAGGTGGGAGAAAATTGGAAACATAAGTTTGGAGAGTTGTAGCCAGGTATTACAGGAAACCAGAAAAATTCAGGGTCCAGTCCAGCTTACAGGTAGATAGTAAAACCTCAAAGATAATGAAAAGGACCAGAACTTATACCCACAAGGGTGTGGTATAATTTACCATTGAAACTTATTTTTCTTTCTATATTTACCCCCATTTCTATTAGAGGTAATAACAAAAAGTAAGAGTCATCTGTATGCAGAATAAGTCTAGTCTCCTTACTTGTACTGATTATTTCCGTGAGTGCAGTAAGAATGAGAATTGACCATACAGATTATTTTTAATTAGCTTGGTAACTTTTCATAAGGAATTTTGAATTGGACTTTCAAAAAGCATCATGAGGCTAGGAAGACAAGCCAAAGACTCACCATCTGGTGTTGTCTAGAATACCTGTAGATTTGAGTGAATTCTCTTCTTGAGGTCCCCAAAATATCCTGATGTTACTGGGGATGCCAGGAAGCGACCTTTCTTACTCACCTAGTAAGACTTGGGGTGGGGGGGGGCTCTTGAGTGGCTCAGTTGGTTAAGTTTCCAACTTCGACTCAGGTCATGATCTCACTGTTGTTAAGTTTGAGCCCCGCGTTTGAATTTGGAGCCTACTTCGGATTCTGTGTCTTCGTCTCTCTCTGCCCCTCCCTCCCTCACTCTCTGTCAAAAATAAATAAACATTAAAAAAACAAGAATTTGATTTGGGAAGTTGTCAACAGTGTTAAAAGGTTTGAACATTTGATTTAATATGATCATAAATTGTTATGAAATAAGTAGTATTTCATAATATTCATTTATTATCTGTTTAACCAAAGTGACCATAGATTTTATAGGCAAAGATAGAAGGTTACAAAACTTAGCTCTTTTGAGGCACCTGGGTGGCTCACTCGGTTGAGCGTCTGACTTGGGCTCAGGTCATGATCTCACAGCTCATGAGTTCGAGCCCCGTGTCGGAATCTGTGCTGACAGCTCAGAGCCTGGAGCCTGCTTTGGATTCTGTGTCTCCCTCTCTGCCCCTCCCCCTCTCATGCTCTGTCTCTCTCTGTCTCTCAAAAATTAATAAATGTAAAAAAAAATTTTTTTTAAAAACTCAGAGAAATTCTTCCCAATTTTAGCTTTGACCACACATACATTTCTTTCTTTCTTTTTTTTTTAAATGTATATTTATTTTTGGGAGAGAGAGAGCCCGATTAGGGGAGGGAGGGATGGGGCGGGGGGTGGGAGGGGACAGAGGATCCAAGCAGGCTCTGCTTTGTCAGCACATAGCCCAATGCAGGGCTTGAACCCACAAACTGTGAGATCATGGCCTGAGCTGAAGTCAGTCACTTCAGTGACTGAACCACCTGGGCACCCACCACATGTAAATTTCTTTACCGAGGTTCCTTCACCAACTTTCTACAACTTTTGTCCATTTGGGTTTTGGCCTGTATTTTTCCTCTTTCTCATTTTGTAACATCCAGTCATTCTACCTTAGAAGAAAATTACTCTCTCTTCCCTTAACAAAACCCATCCTTTGTAACTCTTTTTGTCCCAAAACACTTATTCTACTTTCTTAACCAACTTTTCATACACAGTTGTTTCTTCTCACTCTTACTATTTCCAGTAGTTTTAATTACATCTATTAATTAGAATCTTAACTCTTAGAAACCTTAATTTCTGCTGAAAACTAAGAAGCAAGCAATTGTGGACTATGTTATGCAAGAATTCTGTGGATTCACAAATTTATACATTTATTTCCAAATTTATATTTTATTTATAAACTTATTTCATAGTTTCTGGAAGTAAGTCTTCCTCGTAGTCAGTTTTTCAGTGTAGCGTATGACATAGACCCAAATATTTTTGATTCCAACATTATGAGCCAAAAGTAAATAACCCTATGTTCAGTAATTAATGTTTAAATATTTTATCATATTTGAAAATGATCTAGATAGTCAATAAATATCACTTAACTTGATTTGGTATAACTTTAAGGTTTCAAGTTACCAAAAAGATTTTAGAAACTTATTAAGTAGACATCTGGTAAAACATAATTATTGTTGAAAATGTCATGAGTTTTTGTTTTATATTTAATGTATTTCCTCATAAGTTATGTTTAACTTAATCTTGAAAGTTTTATCAGACATTAAACAGCTAACCATCTATTTGTGTTTCTTGCTTATATATTCTGTAACAGATAGCATGGACTTAATTTTTAGTAAACCCAGGTAGAATAAAAATTGTATGTCTGCATTATATTTAATGTTGATAAGCCTGAAGATATGCCTGTTTTAATTAAGCCAAGAAACATTAATGAACTTTTATTTACTGAAGATTATCCTAGATCACATGAACTTGAAAAACATTTAGGTTAGTTTGTGTTTTTTTGAGAGAATGCTTAACTTAAGCACTTAAGATAAGCACTTACTTACCTTTATGCCAATTAAATAGAACTCTTTTATAAATTATTGGCAGTACTATTTGGAGGTAGAAAAAACACATCTATATAACATACATATATAGACATATATAAACATCCAGACATATGCATATATCTTACAACTTTTGTTTTAAAATTTTAGCCAGGGGACAGGTACAATAATACAAAACTGAATAGTTCTAAAAGAACATTGGGATCCAAATTGTGTTTCTGGCAGATGAAGTAAGATTACCTGCTCAGATGGTTTAAGGTTTTTATTCTTACTTGTAGAGAAGACTTTTAACAATTTTTCATTCATCTGGTTTCCAAATAGCTTTGTTTTTGTCCTGATAAGAATGGTCGTCCTCATGTTTGCATTTCAGAGATGGCTTTTGGTTCCTACAGAAGACCAGGTAGAATATTTACATCTCAAAGGCACAGGGAAGGGTTGTAAATTTTCTCCAAAAGGGAGTTTTGCTTACAACTGGACAGATCTTTTGCAATATCTGCGAGCATTTGAGTTGAAAATGGGAGGTTTGGGATTGATAAAAAGGATAGATGGGCTTTGAATTGCTTCTAGAGTTGGATTTCTGTTTTTGTACAGATATGATTTGTAAGACCAGGACAGTTATTTTTAATTCCTCAAAGAATTGGGTTGCAACTTGAGTGATATTAAAGGGCTTACCCACGTGCCCAACTACATTATCTTCAATTTGCTTCTTTAAATTTGGGAGATGTCCAAAATAGGCAATCCAAAGCATTCCGCTGTACATTTTATCTTAGGGGAGAAGGCCTTAAAACAATCATTTCTATCAGCATCTGAATATCAATTTCCATTTGACCACTTTTGTCCCTACATTTCATTCAAAATCTTTTCAAATATCTTAATATCAGGTTTTATACAGGAAAACAGCATATTCTTGATAGTACTGAACTCTTTAAAAAACTGTTTTTCCCTTTTTCTTTTATACCACAGGCATACCTATCCTGTGACTTAAAACAAAACTGATAAGCCTTTCATGATCTAACTGTGGACAGAGGTGTCGGCAAAGAGGGTGTGAAAGATGTAGTCCTCCCAAAGTCCAGAACCACTCCCAAAGATAACCAAAATGAAGAAGGACGTGGATAGTCCCTGTGAGAGCTGGCAGCAATTGATAGGATACTCGCTGCAACTGGGTTGCTTCTGTCCAGTCAAATTCTTGGGGTTCCCCAGCTTTAGCTGTCTGCACACACAAGAGTTGATTATCTACATACCCATACAGGTGAAAAGTTAAGCCAAATTCATAGGACAGACAAACAAGGAAGCAAGGGCTGTTCCAGAGTAGGAAAGAATTGATAAATACTGAGCACCCCCAAAACAAATTCACAAGAGTATGAATTTGGAAAGGAAGGGACAATGTGAAATTTTACCTTCTTCTCTTCACTGGTCACTAAGGACAGAAATCAAGAGTGCTGACTTTGGTAAGAATTCTCACCCTTTTCTGGCTTCTGCCAGTTTCCCCAGGATCTTATTTGCAGGCTCCAGAGTGAGTGGGGTGCCTTGCTAGGTACCATCTTGGTCATCAGAAAATACAGAGGAAGAAAAATAATTTTTCTACCCTGGCTGAAACCCTTTTTTCTCTAGGGTACCTCAGAAATGAATAAATTTATCTAGGTAAAAGTTTCCACTCTGGCCACTGTAATTCAAGATTATCTTTGGTAAAGCTAGCCCACTTGTTCAGAAAAATATAGGTCTAGGCCTGTAATTTTTGTACATATAGTTAACTAAAGTCGTAGGTGAAAGAGACCTCAGACTTTTTGGATTCAGAGGAAACTAGTTCTCTCTCTCTCTCTCTCTCTCTCTCTCTCTCTCTCTCTCTCTCTCTCTCTTTCCCCTTAAAATTTTATTTGCCCTAGGCCTCATACTGGGTCCAGTCTCTTTTTTTTTTTTTGACCCAGTGTGACTTTGGACCCAGTCAGGACAAAGTAATGCTCTAATATAGTCTGAGAGGTCATAACGCAAAAGCTATGGAACTCAAATATCCCAGAGGGTCTCATTCAGGGAGAAAGCAGTGAATGCATGGGCTCAGTGAATACTTAAGATGTATTCATTGCTTTTTGCTCACAGGAAAGGTCTTTCTTAGATTCCTCTTCTGACACCTGAACTGTTAAAAGATAAACTAAGGCATGTTAAAACTTTTAAGAGTTTGAGCAGAAACTGATTAGAAGCAAGCAGCAATTCAATTAAATTGCTTTTATTAAAATCATAAAGACTGGTTCATATTATACTGCAGTTGGGGAGATATAGCTATTTAAAACCATTTATGACAATTTTGGTAAAAGATTATCCACAGTTTCATCATTCTACCAAAGCAATTTTCATTTTAATAATTCTTTCTAGGCTTTGTTTACATGTTAATTTTTATGTAGTAGTAGTCATATAAATCATAATCTGATTTTTACATGAAAATGCAGAGTTCCATCTTAGATTTTCTGGGGACAGACCTTATTTTTGTTATCCTGCTGTCAGAATATGTTAGATCATATTAAATAATTTTTTGGTTCAGAAATACCTGTTTCATGTTTCTGTATAAGGTTAGTAATTATTTTTATTGACCATTTAACCTTGTATTGTACTTATACTTCTGTAGTACACATTTGGATTATTTCTAGATTTTTTTACATATAACATTTCAATTAGTTTTTGCTTCTGTTGAATTCTGTATTTGGTTTATTTCTTAGGAGTAAGTTATTAGATGAAAGCTCATGAATATATTATGTTTTGTCATGTTACTTTCCATGAGGTTTTTTCACTTTATAAATAACTTACTGTACTAGCTTTATTGTTTGGGGTCAGTATTGTTTAAAATTATTTTTGCTTTTGTTCATTTAGTTTTACATGGAATTTTAAGTTTTATTTATTTATTTATTTATTTTTATTTTTTATTTTTTTTTAGTTCTCAAGTTAGTTAACATACAGTGTAGTCTTGGCTTTATGAGTAGAACCCAGTGATTCATCTCTTACATATGACACCCAGTGCTTTTCCTGAAACGTGCCCTCCTTAATGCCTGTCACCCATTTAACCCACCTCCCCATCCCATCAACCCTCAGTTCTCTGTATTTAAAGAGTCTGTTATGGTTTGCCTCCCTCTATGTTTTTATCTCATTTTTCCTTCCTTTCCCCTATGTTCATCTGTTAAGTTTCTCAAATTCCACATATGAGTGAAATGTTAGGATATCTGTTTTTCTCTGACTGACTTGTTTCTCTTAGCATAATACCTTCCAGTTCCATTCACGTTGTTGCAAATGGCATTCTTTTTCATTGCTAAGTAGTATTCCATTGTGTATATATGTGTGTGTATAATGTTATTTTATCTAATTCTTCTATAAATGTTATTTTATATATATAAATGTTATTCTATGAATGTCATTTTATAAATGTTATGTATTCTTCCATAAATGTTATATTATCTAATTCTTACAGCACTGTGAGCTTCGTATTTCCCTATTTTACAAATGAGGAAACTGAGACAGAAGATTTAATCAGCTTTTTCTAGGTTACACAAAGTTGTTCATAAAAGCATTATTATTGAATTGGTCAATTTCTTCATAGCTGAGAAATATTACCCATAATCTGCACACTTTGAATCTAAAAACTCATGTCTTTTAGTTGTAAGAAATCTTTGTGTACAATTTATTGGATAATTTCCTTCACACCATTTTTTTTCTTTTCCAATTTTAGAACTCAGGGTTAGGCCTTCTTGCCTGATTCCTTTTATTTTCTTAGTCTTTTTTTTCTCTCATTATTTTTTTTTATATCTTTGCTTTTTTTACCAACTTTCTGAAAATTTTCTCAGCTGTTCTTTTTTGAATTTTCTATTTCTGCTGTTTATTTTTCAGGAGTTCTTAGTTCTTTAATGTTTTTTAAAGAAAAAAGGAGTTAATATTTGTTGTATGGGCAATTCCTTCTGTATTTCTGATAATGTTAATAATAGGCCATTTCTTGGATTTAATAAAATTTCCTGAATTTTCTATTAAAAATTTTTTTAATGTTTATTTTTGAGAGAGAGAGAGAGAGAGAGAGAGCGAGAGCGAGAGCATGAGCAGGGGAGGGGCAGAGGGAGACAGAATCTGAAGCAGGCTCCAGTCTCTAAGCTGTCAGCACAGAGCCCGATGCAGGGCTCAAACTCATGAACTGTGAGATCATGACCTGAGGTGAAGTCGGATGCTTAACTAAGCCACCCAGGCGCCCCCTAAATTTTCTGTGTTTTTGAATTTCTTTTTTTATTTTCTGTTTATTTTGGTGTGTCTTTCATGTCAGATGCTTTCTTCATATTTTGTGCCTCTTTGTTCATATTTAAGAGTGATGTATTAAAAGGTTGATGGGGGGGGCGACTGGGTGGCTCAGTTGGTTAAGTGTTCAACTCTTGATTTTGCCTCAGGTCATAATCTCATGGTTGTGAGATTGAGCCCTGCATTGGGCTCTGTGCTGAGCATGGAGCCTGCTTGGGATTCTCTCTTTCCCTCTCTCTCTGCCTCTCCCCTGCTTGCTCATACAAGCGCTCTCTCTTTCTCTCTCTCTCTCTCTCTCAAAATAAATTAAAAAAAAAAACAACTTAAAAACATGTTCTGAAATATTTTAATTTCTTTTTTCTTTAATTTTTTTTTGAGAGAGAGAGGGTGTGTGTGGGTACAAGCAGGGCAGGAGCAGAGGGAAAGAATCTTAAGCAGACTCCACACTCAGTGTGGAGCCAACTTCAGGCACAATCCCACAACCCCACGACTATGAGATAATGACCTAAGCTGAAATCAAGAGTTGGAAGCTTAACTGACTGAGCCACCCTAGTGCCCTAATTTCTGTAATTTCAAGGTAACAGTTACAAGTATCTTATTTAAATGGAGAAGACTATTTGGATTAGCAGTTTGATTTGTCTGCTAGGTTTAGCTACCAAGCGAGACTATTTCAAAAACCAGAGCTAAAAGTATTTCAACACTGAAAATCACAGATGTGATCTGTAGGCTTCCCACTAGACTTGCATAGTGTGAACAGGTATTTTAACATGGTGTCAAACTATGTGGACCTTTAGTAAATAGTTGGTGATCAGTTATTAACTCTGAATAAAGTATATGAAGTACATGACCAAGAAAGATCTTAAAAAGCCAAGTGGAGGACTTTCAGTATTTTGTTAACTTTTTACCTTAAGAAAACTTTACTAAGTATTTTCAGACATACAAAAAGGTAAATAATTTGCTGATAATGAAGTATCAAGACTTGGTTTCATTAAGAAAACAAGTAGGTTCTGTAATACTGCCCTGAAAATATCAGTAAGTTGGCTAGGTTTGCTTACTAGCTAAGCATACCTCCTAAAACACATGATTAAAATTTCTGTCTGAGCAGAGACCAACTGCTTTGTATCAAAGACCTTCCCAATTGCTTAAGGTTGTTTTGAAATTGTGGATGTTTAATCTTCAGTTGTTATTGGTATTCTATTACATGCTGTGTGAATATATTTAACCAGATTCCACACTTACTATAATATGCACTTTTATTTTTTCTCATTCCCATCTTGCTCTCTATCACTAGATTTGGGCTTGGTTAATTGTTCAACTGTCTGCCCTTTATGGAACATTAGAGCAGCCAGTAAACTGTAAAGTTCCTTGTAGATTGTCTGTTAATAGTTGCACAAATAATTCAGCTTAGAATATATCCCGGGGTGCTCTAGGTGATCCTGTCATTGGCCAAATTTTTGTCTTATGAAACCAAATTAGTTTCTTGTTGTTTAATGTGTAAATTTGTTAAATTAGCTGGCAGAATACAGCAGCGACGCCCAACCGAAGTGCACTGGTCAGTTGTGTGTTAAACCTCTTAATGGGAAATATGAATTTGTCTTTGAAATATGATTTGATTTAACTGCTATTTTTAGCTGTTTCAAATTAAACAAAGTTGGACTTTGTGTACAAAGGCTGCAGTAATTTCCCAAGTCTTAGAGACATCAGGTAAACAGAGACTTTATTATACAGATGGCAACAAATAGGACAAATTACACAGATTTGTGAGAAATGAATTTGTCTCTCTACTTCATAGCTCATTTTTTGCTGCCGTTTCCTTTTATTGGTAATTTTCAACTACTGAATTGTGTAAGTTGAGAAATTCTAAATGAGTATAGCTTTTTTTGCCCCCTGTAAGAGGAACCAGGCATAGTCAACAGTGGTTTATAAATTTGCTTTCAACTTGAAATATTTTCCTTTCTCCCCAATGAAAAGTAACAGCCTATTTCTCTTTTCTTTTTTTTAGTTTTGACTTTAACCTTTCTGACTTTTGCATAGTCAGCACCTTATTTACTTCATGGTATCCTTCTTTTCCTTTGTCCAAATATAACTTGGATTTTTATTATAAGTGGAAATGAGTCATATTAGCTCTTAGCTGATGAAGTCTGACAAAAGTAGTTTTGCTTTAAATGCTGACCTAAATTACAAAGACAGTAAAACCTTCCAGTATGTTGGGGTGCCTGGGTGGCTCAGTCAGTTGAATGTCCAACTCTTGGTTTTGGCTCAGGTCATGATCTCACGGTTTCATGGGTTGAAGTCCCGCAGTGGGCTTTGTGCTGGCAGTGCAAAGCCTGGTTGGGATTCCCTCTCTCCCTCTCTCTCTGCCCCTTCCCCACTTGCACTGTCTCTGTGTCTCTCAAAATAAGTAAATAAAACTTAAAAAAAAATTTCAAAACAAAACAAAACCTTCCAATATGTTTACCCTCGGTAGCAGTGCTTCTTTAAAAAAATTTTTTATTAAGTTATAATTGATTTATAACATTATATTGGTTTTAAGTGTACAGCCTAATGATTCAACATTTGTACACATTACATATTGATCACCACAGTAAATCTGATTACCATCTGTCACCATGTATAGTATAACTTTTAGGATTTACTGTGTTGACAGTTTTCATGAATGCTCTGCAATATTGTTGACGATAGTCACCATGGTGTACATTATATCCCATGACTTACTTATTTTATAACTGAAATTTTGTACCTCTTGACCTCCTTCATCTGTTTCACCTACTTTGCAACCAATATTCTGTTCTATATTTCTATGATTTTTTATTTTGTTCACTTTTTTTTAATATTTCACATATAAGTGAAATCATGGTATTTGTTTTTCAGTATTTGACATATTTCACTTAGTATAATTCCTTCAAGTTCCATCCATGTTACAATCATGACCTGAGCTGAAATCAAGTAGGACTCACCAGCTGAGTTAGCCATTTGCACCTTATTTGTTCTCCTTCTGTGAAAAATGCCATTGGTATTTTAATGGGGATTGCATTGAATTTGTATATTTTTTTGGGTAATATGAGCATTTTAACAATTCTTCCAATCCATGAACACAATATCTTCCTGTTTCTTTGGATCTTCTTCAATTTCTTTCATCAGTGACTTATAGTTTTCATTGTACAGGTCTTTCACCTCTGATAAATTTATTCCTAGTTATTATTATTACTTTTTAATGCTTATTTATTTTCGAGAAAGAAAGAGAGGGAGGGAGGACAGGGCAGAGAGAGAGGAGGGCGGAGGATCCAAAGGGGCCCTGTGCTGATAGCAGCAAGCCCAATGCTGGGCTAAACTCCTGAATCATGAGATTATGACCTGATCCGAAGTTGGATGCTCAACCGACTGAGCCACCCAGGTGTCCCTTCCTAGTTATTTTTGATGCAATTGTAAATAGGATTATTTTCTTCATTTTTCTTTCTGATATTTTGTTGTTAGTGTGTGCACAACTAACTTTTTGTATGTTGATTTTGTAGCCTGATATTTTATTGATTAGCTCTAACATGTCTTTATGATTTTTAATATAGAATTATGTTTTCCACAAATAGTGACCATTTTACTTCTTCCAGTTCAATGTAGATGTCATTTGCTTCTTCTTCTTTTTTTTTTTTTTTTTTTTTTTTTGCCTAATTGCTCTGGCAAGGACTTCAATACTGTGTTGAATAAAAGTGGGAGAGGGCATCCTTTTCTTGTTTCTTTTTTTTTTTTTTTAATTTCTTTAAAAATTTTTTTAAAATGTTTATTTTTGAGAGATAGAGAGAGTGCAAGCAACAGAGGGGCAGAGAGAGAAGGAGACACAGAATCTGAAGCAAACTACAGGCTCTAAGCTGTCAGCACAGCCCAGTGCGGGGCTCGAACTCACAAACTGCAAGATCATGACCTGAGTGGAAGCTGGACGCTCAACCAACTGAGCCCCTTTTCTTGTTTCTGATATTAGAGAAAAAACTTTTAGCTTTTCACTGTTGAGTATGATGTTAGTTGTGGGCTTATCATATTGTTTTGAGGTACCTTCTTTCATTACCCACTTTGTTGAGAGTTTATTCTAAATGCATATTGAATTTTGTCAAATGCTTTTTAAGTACCTATTGATAATATGATTTTTATTTTTCATTCTGTTAATGTGTTGTATCATGTTGATTGATTTGTGAATATTGTACCATTCTTGCACCACAGGAGTAAATCCCACATGATCATGGTGTATGATTTTGGTAATGTATTGTTGAATTTTATTTGCTAATATTTTTTTGACGATTTTTGCATCTGTTTTCATCAGAGATATCGGCCTATAATTTTCTTGTTGTGATCTCCTTATCTGGTTTTGGTATTAGGATAACGCTGGCTTTGTAAAATGAGTATTGAAGTGTTCCCTCCTCTTCAGTTGTTTGGAAGAGTTTGAAAAGGATACATATTAATCTTTGAATGGTAGACTTCACTTGTGAAGCCGCCTGGTCCTAAACTTTTGTTTGGGATTTTTTTGATTACTCGCTTAATGTCCTTACTAGTAATCAGTCTTTTTAGATTTTCTATTTCTTCCTTATTAAGTCTTGGAAGATTGTATGATTTTAGTAATTTACTTTTCTTTTTGTTTTTTTAGGTTGTCCAGTTTGTTGTCATATAATTGTTCATAGTAGTAGTCTCTTATGATCCTTTATATTTTTGTGGTATGTGTTGTAACTTCTCTACTTTCAAATCCAATTTTATTTGAGCCTTCTCTCTTTTTTTTCCCTTGGTGAGTTTAGCTAAAAGTTTGTCAATTTTGCTTATCTTTTCAAAGAACCAGCTCTTAATGTCACCAATCTTTCCTTTTGCTTTTTTAGCTTTTATTTCAGCTCTGATCTTTATTTTTTTCCTTCTACTAGCTTTGGACTTCATTTATTTTTCTTTTTCTAGTTCCTTTAGGTGCAAAATATAGATTGAGATTTTTCTTGCTTCTTGATGTAGGCCTATATTACTATTAACTTCCGTCTTAGAACTGCTCTTGCTGCATCCCATAGATTTTGGTATGTTGTATTTCCATTTGTCTTTATAATTTTTTTTCCCCGTTTGGTTTCTTTTTTAATCCAATAGTTGTTTAGTAGCGTGTTGCTTAATGTGGCTGATTGGAAATCAGACCCTCAGGCAGCAGCCTGAAAATAGGTACAGTCCTGTGGGGTCACAATTGTAAACCGTGCTGGTCTTTAGACTAGAAAATCTGGAGGTGTCCCTTGGGAGACAGTTGCAGATCAGGCTTCCAGATATATGTATAATTTCCTTTCTGGGAGGTATTTTCAAGCTGTAGTGAGGCTAAGGGAGTATGCAAGGATGGTGTCTCCATTCTTACATTCTCTGAGAGCACCTCAGTAGCCTCTAGGATGCGTGGTAGACCTGTAGCTTGTACTTCAGACTGAAGCTCTGGACTTGTAAATGGGCTTTTTTCTCAAGAAGACTGGGAGTGTGTTTTAGCCTGCTGTTTATGCAGTGCGCTGGAGGGTGGTAACCTACCAAGAACTATCTTCCTGATTGTTTCAGCCCTGTGGAGCCCAGGAACACAAGCACCCTGGCCATCAAACCAGGTGATCAAGGGGTGTCCCTGTATGGATTGCATGTGCCTGTCAGCTTTAGTGGAGTAGGTGGAGACTGTAGGGAGTAGGGCAAGCTCACTGGTTTTAGCAAGGTAGAAAGAAGATACCTTGACTGCATGCTCACCAGCCTCAGTGGTACATCAGGAGAGTGCATGTTCACATGTAGGGGCACCCCTGGGTGGCTCATTCGGTTAAGTGTCTGACTTCAGCTCGGGTCATGATCTCAGGATTCACAGGTTCGAGCCCTGTGTCCAGCTCTGAGCTGTCAGAGCCTGGAGCCTTCTTCGGATTCTGTGTCTCCTCTCTCTGCCCGTCCCCTGCTCATTCTCTGTGTGTCTCTCTCCTCAAAAATAAATAAACATTAAAAAAATTTTTTTAGGGGCGCCTGGGTGGCTTAGTCGGTTAAGCGTCCGACTTCAGCTCAGGTCACGATCTCGCGGTCCGCGAGTTCGAGCCCCGCGTCGGGCTCTGGGCTGATGGCTCAGAGCCTGGAGCTTGCTTCCGATTCTGTGTCTCCCTCTCTCTCTGCCCCTCCCCCGTTCATGCTGTGTCTCTCTCTGTCTCAAAAATAAATAAACGTTAAAAAAAAAAAATTTAAAAAAAAAAATTTTTTTTAAAAGGACCGTCTCTGTTCCCTCTAACCCTTTGGGTCCCTAAGATATAAGCCCTGTTGGTTTTCTAAGCCACAGATTTTGGGGGCTCTTCTCTTCAGTGTAGGTCCTAAGGGTTGGGGTTCCTGACTTGAAGCAGAAACCTCTTGCTTCTTGGGAAGAAACTCCAGATTGTGAGATCCCTCCCTATTGTTGGTTGCCATGCCAGGGATGGAGTTTTTGGCAAGACTGTGTCTTTGCATCTCTTACCATTCTCAGTGTGGGCCTTTTATCCTTGTTGTGGTGGAGCAGTTCAGCTAGTTTTCAGTTATATTTCACAGGGAATTGCTCCATATTCAGATACAGATTTGGGTGTCTGTTGGAGGAGGTAAGTTCAGGACCTTCTTTTACCACCATCTTGGACTGACCCTCCCCTTCCTCCTCAGACCAATTTTAGTGTTTCTTGAATAATGTCTTTTGAGACTAGTTGTGTGTGTGTGTGTGTGTGTGTGTGTGTGTGTGTGTGTGTATTGTTTTTGAAAATTTTGGGGGCAGCTGGGTAGCTCAGTCGGTTGAGCAACCAACACTTGATTTTAGTTCAGGTCATGATCTCATAGTTCATGAGTTCAGGCCCCACATTGGGCTCTACACTATGACAGTGTGGAGCCTGCCTAGGATTCTCTCTCTCTCTCTCTCTCTCTCTCTCTCTCTCTCTCTCTCTCTCTCCTCCCCTCAGCCCCTCCCATGTGGTCTCTTTGTCTCTCAAAATAAATTAAAAAACGATTGTTTCAATTTCTCAGCAAAAATACATAAAAATATAAGTTCCAATTTTATTATTAGATTAATTGACATAAAATTCATAAAGTTACTATTACATTACCACACAAGTTTTAAATGGCTACTTTCAGTTTCTGTAATCACATCATAGAGGACTGGTAATGAGTTTGTGGGCTGGCACTGATTTGCTAATCACAGTTTGGGCAGCATTGCTCTAGATTTTCTGGCAAATTGAGAAAGCCAAGGATGCTTTTAGTAACACATCCCATTGAACACTTTTCTCGGGCAGGTTCATATTATTTTTCCTATTTGAGAGCTTAGGAGTAGACCTGATAGGTGGTGAAAACTCAGTGGAAGAAATTATACTGTGATAACCACGTGACATCATAAAACTGAATGGGGTAGCACTAATTCTGTAAATATTCAAAACTAAATTGTAAAATAGTAACTTAGGAGAATTTCCATATTAGATCATCATCTTATTCTTCAGGGTTAAAATAGGCCTTAAAAATTTTCTAAAAAGTACATTCAATCCTGAATGGCAGTTGGGAGCCAGCTCTTATTATTGGCTTTTAAACATTTTGCTCTACTTGAAAAATACAAAAGTTGAGTGATGTCCGAGTTAGCGTCTGGGAGGGAATAGAACTTAGAAGATTTAGAAAGTTGAACCATTCCAAATTACTGTTTTTGTAAGTTAAAAACCATTGAATACTGGTAATTATATGTAGCTTAACCTATAGATATAGCAGCATGGAATGTTAATATTTGGGGGGTACACAGAGATCATTTAACACCATCCCTTTTGTTTAATTTTATGGAAACTGAAGCCTGGAGAAATATGCTTGAAACCACAAAACCATTTTCTAACTAACTGTTAAGAGCAATAAATCAGGTTTCACTGATTTAGTGAAGGTAAAGGACAAAACTGAGTTGCTTTTCTTTTGGACTATTTTTTACTTAAGTTTTGGACCAGGTTCTAGTTCAAATAACAGCATAAACAAGTTTTTTTAAAACAAGACATTTTTCAGGAGTTTTAGAAAATGCTAATTTAAACCATTTTGTGGACAGCTTTAAACTTGCTTTAGCTCATTATATTTTTATTTCAGGAGATTATAGAAATGCAACTAAGTTCTTTTTACTGATATTTGGTCTTTAATTGTGTAAACATGTATTTCCAACAAAAAATTCTGATGGAGTAAATCAGGAGAAAAAACATTCACTTTAAGACTCTTTAAGCTAATATTAATCTCTAGAGGCAAATTGCTTTAATTTCTCAAGGTCTTAATTTCTTTGTGCTAACAACTGGCAGCATTCTGTACTTTATAGGCTTAACTACACATTTTAACAGCAAATTCTTGGGAGCTTGACAGAACGAACTGTTGAGAAGTAAAGGTTTGTTTTTGGTTACCATGAGTAGTTTCTATGGAGGTTGAACTATTGTTAGTTCTTGGTAGCCTTCTATATGCTTGTCAGTCTGTTTTCTTCAGAAGTGATGATGAATTTAAATCTGCATGATGTGTTCCAATTTACTTACTTAATGGAAATTAGGGGCGTGCATAGCTTTTTGAAATTCGTAATTACTGTTCCTATTAAGTGGTTGGAGAAGCAGCTATTTATATTTCATATATTATCTTATTTAATTTATAATCATTTTTCTTTTTGGACATAATATAGCCACTAAAGAAATAACTATCCTTTATTCAAACAACTCCTTGGGCATATTCCAGCAATTCTTTTTTCCTTACAATATTAAAAATTGCACATATAATATAACTGGTAGAAGACTTAATTATTTACAGAGTGAAAATAATATTAAATATGTTATTTGTAGGGGCGCCTGGGTGGCTCAGTCGGTTAAGCGTCCGACTTCAGCTCAGGTCGCGATCTCACGGTCTGCGAGTTCGAGCCCCATGTCGGGCTCTGGGCTGATGGCTCAGAGCCTGGAGCCTGCTTCCGATTCTGTGTCTCCCTCTCTCTCTGCCCCTCCCCCGTTCATGCTCTGTCTCTCTCTGTCTCAAAAATAAATAAACGTTAAAAAAATTAAAAAAAAAAAAGTAAATATGTTATTTGTAGATGAGGATTTTCTGCTTTTTTTTTAAATGTGTGTGTGTGTGTGTGTGTGTGTGTGTATGAGTTAGTAGCAATACTAACTATGACAAAAAAAATTTCCTATAATTAAATTTTCATTCATTTTTGGGAAAACAGAATTACCTGAATTCAAGGTCATTTTGTATATTGCTTAATAAGCTACTTATCCTAGAAGTTTATTACTCATCTTTGACAGTATTTTATCTAGTTCATTAAAAATAGCTATAAGTTATGATGTTACATTTATTGCTTATGTTTTATGAACTTTTAAGAAATAGTGCTTTGGGTCATTGAACTCATGTCCCTGATATTTATTCTTCTTGGTCATAAGAACCAAGATTTTTCATATTAATCCAGATTTATTATGTTAGACTAGCAATTTTGCTTTCCCTTTTTGATATGGAGTAAAACTGGAGAGATTCTTAAATTATAATGCCTAAAGGCATGGTTAAAGTAAAAGAAATCTCATTAAGTAGAAAATGCTCATTAAAGAAAATTTGGAAAGTGCTAAAAAATGAAAGAAAAAATTTAAAACTCTGATTTTAACAGTGATAACTACTTTGGTATTTTTCTTTCCCCTTGTGTATGTGTTGTTGGAAGGGGAGGAAGGGAGGCAAGAGGCCTCTTCCCTTTTTTGTGTATTTTAGAACATTACAGGCTCATACAGAAGAATTCCATATCATTTATGTGGGTGCTTTGTTCTTAAGAAGGTGCAGCGTAACTTCCTGTTCCTTAAGTGTTCCTCATAGTAACTTTCTTCCAAAGAGTAGAGTGTTGAGAGTTGGGAAAATTATTTTACAGTGGAGAAACCTGACAAACATTACTTCAGCTAGGTGTCATTAACAGTGATAAGCCATGTTGATAGCATGTACCCTTGATGTGGTGTGATGAGAATGGCAACTTGCCTCTGTGGTCTTCCTCCCCAAAACCCATCACACCAGTCTAACCATAAGAAAAATCATCAGGCGGATTCCAAGTAAGGGGCACTCTCCAAAGTACTCATCAAAACTGTCAAGTTATCAAAAAGAAGGAAAGTTTGAGAAACTACCATAGCTACTTGAACTTAAGGAGAAATGATGACTAAGTGTAATGTTACTTGGATAGGATCCTGGAACATTAAAAGGACATTAGATCAGTGGCGCCTGGGTGGGTCAGTTGGTTAAGCATCTGACTTCAGCTCAGGTCATGATCTTGTGGTTCATGGGTTTGAGCCCCGCACCATGGTCTGTGCTGACAGCTCAGAGCCTGGAGCCTGCTTCGGATTCTGTGTCTCCCTCTCTCTTTCTGCCCCTCCCCTGCTCGTGCTCTGTCTCTCTCTCAAAAATAAGTAAATGTTAAATTTTTTTTTTTTTTAAAGGACATTAGAGCAAACATAAGTATGAGGGCACCTGGCTGGCTCAGTTGGTAAAGCATGCAGCTGTTGATCTTGGGTTGTGAATTTGAGCCCCATATTGGGTGTAGAGATTAAAAAAAAAAAGGTAAACTTTAAAAAAACAACTAAGAAAGTATTTACATTGTAGTTAATAATAAATAATGTATCGATATTGGTTATTAATTGTTGTAAGTGTACCATAGAAATATAAGATGTTAATAAACTGGGAAATTAAGTGTCTGGCATATTGAAATGCTGTACTGTCTTCACAACTTTTTCTATCAAAATGTTTTTAACCTAAATTACAGATCCTATTAGAGCCTTCTATGTGTCTCTCAGATTTCATTTTCTCTGTCCTCTGAAGTAATCATTATCCTGCATTAGGTGTTTAACAATCTTGTGCATACCTTTATAGTTTTACTACATAATATTTTTAAAATTTATAGTATTTGTCATCTAACAAAACTTCATACAAATAGCATCATACTTTATGTGTTTGTGTGCAGTTGTCTTTTTTGTTGTTATTGTTCAGCATCTGTGTTTATGCTTCATCCATGTTGATAGATATAATTCTAATTCATTTACTGAACTTCCTAAATGGAATCATATAGTACATACTCTTTGTGTTTGACTCTTTTATTTAGCATAATATATGAAATTAGTGCATGTTGTTATCTGTCATTCAGTTTTTAAAAATAGACTGTTTTTTTAGAGTAGTTTTAGGGTTACAGAAAAATTGAGTGGAAAGTACAAAGAATTAACCTTACATCCCCTCACAGTCCTTCCCAGTGCAATATCCCCTATTATTAGCATCTGGCATTAGTATAGTACATTTGTTACAATAGATGAGCTGCTTTTATTACATTATTGCTAACTAAAGTCCATGGTTTGCATTAAAGTTCACTCTCTGTGTCGTACATTCCATCTTTACAAATGTATAATGGCATGTATCTACCTTTATAGTATCAAATTCTGTATGATATTCAGAATAGTACTACTGCCTGAAAAATCCTTTGTCCTCCACCTATTCATTCTTCTCTCTCTCTGAACCCTTGGCAGCCACCGTTTTGTTTTGGTTTTTGTTTTTTTACTGTGTCCATGGTTTTGCCTTTTCCAGAATGTCATATAATTGGAATCACAAAGTATGTAGCTTTTTCAGATTGGCTTCTTTTATTTGGTAATGTGCATTTAAGGTTCTTTTATGTTTTTTTCATTGATAGCTCTTTTTTTTTTTTTTTTTTTTTTATGTAGTACTGAATAATATTCCACTGTCTCGATGTACTACAGTTTAGCCATTCTCCTACTGGAGGACATCTTTGTTGCTTCCAGGCTTTGGCAGTTGTGAATAAAACTTCTATAAATATCTATGTGCAAGTTCTTGTGTGGACATAAGCTTTTAACTCATTTGGTTAAATTCGAAGGAACGTGGTGCTGGATTGTATGGTAAGAGTATTGTTTAGCTTTGTAAGAAACTGCCAGTGTCCAGTGGCTATTCCATTTTGCATTTCTACCTGTAGGAATAGTTCCTATTGCTCCACATCCTTGTCAGCATTTGGTGTTGCTTTGTCTGCATCTATTGATATTACCATATAATTTTCCTTTTGTAGCCTGTTGATATGATGGTATATATCATCAAACTTTAAATATTTAAAGTTTATTTATTTATTTTGAGAGAGAGAGAGAGAGAGACAGGGAGAGAGAATGTGTGAGCAAGAGCTGGTCGGGGTGGGGGGAGAGAGGGAGAGAGAGAATCCAAAACAGGCTCTACACTGTCAGCGTAAAGCCCAACGTGGGGCTCAAATTCATAACCTGAGCTGAAATCAGGAGTTAAATGCTTAAGCAACTGAGTCACCCAGGCACCCCGATATGATGGATTGTATACATTGAATTTTGAATATTGAACCATCCTTGCATATCTGGAATAAATCCCGGTTGGTTGTGGTGTATAAATCTTTTTAGACATTATTAGATTCAATTTGCTAATATGCTGTTGTGGATTTTTGCATTTATATTTGTGAGTTGTTTTTTTGTTTTTTTTTTTGAGGGTTTTTTTTGATAATGTCTTTGTCTGGTTTTGGTATTAGAATAATATGGTCTCATGGAATGAGTTAGAAAGTATTCTTTCTGCTTCTGTTTTCTGAAAGAGACTGTTGAGGATGGGTGTAATTTCTTCCTTAAATGTTTGGTGAAACTCACCAGTAAACCAATCTGGACCTGGTATTTTCTGGTTTGGCAAGATATTAATTATTGATTCTATTTCTTTAATAGACATAGGCCTATTCAGATAATTGATTTCTCCTGAGTTTTTGTAGATTGTGAGTTTACAGGAACTGTTCAGTTTCTTCCAGGTTATCAAACTTATGGGCATATAGTTATTCTTAATGTTCCTTTATTGCCCTTTTAATGTCCATGGGATCAGTAGTGATGTCCGCTCTTTCTTTTCTGATGTTAGTAATTTATTTCTTCTCTTTTTTTTCTTTGTTAACCTGGCTAGAGGTTTATCAATTTTATTGATCTTTTTGAAGAACCAGCTTTTGGCTTAATTCATTTTTTCAAAAAACTTTTAATGTTTATTTTTGTAAGAGAGAGAGACAGAGTGTGAGTAGGTGAGGGGCAGAGAGAGGGAGACACAGAATCTGAAGCAGGCTCTGGGCTCTGAGCTGTTAGCACAGAGCCTGATGTGGGGCTTGAACTCGCAAACTGTGAGATCATGACCTGAGCCAAAGTCAGACGCTTAACTGACTGAGCCACCCAGGCAGGCTCCCCTGGCTTAATTCGTTTTATCAGTTGATTTCCTGTTTTCAATTTCATTGATTTTTGCTCTAATTTTTATTTCTTTTCTTCTACTTACTTTGAGTTTAATTTGCTCCTTTTCTAGTTTCCTAAAGTGAAAGTTTAGATTATTGATTTAGATTTTTCTTCTTTTCTTCTATTATGCATTCAGTGCTATAAATTTCTCTTGTAACAGTTGCCTTCACTGCATCCTACAGATTTAGATATTTTCATTTTAATTTTGTTTAAAATATTTTAAAATTTCTTTTGATACTTCCTCGATATATGTGTTATTTAAAAGTATGTTATTTAATTCCTAACTATTTGGGGGTTTTTCAGATACCTTTTTGTTACTGATTTCCAGTTTAATTCCATTGTTGTCTGAGAGCAGACATGTATGGTTTCTATTCTTTTTATGTGTTAAGGTATGTTGTATAGCTGAGAATATGGTCTGTCTCAGTCAGTGTTCCATGTGAGGTTGACAAGAATGATATTGTGCTGTTGGATGAAGTACTCTGTAGCTGTCAGTTAGATCCAGTTGATAGTGTTGTTTATTTTAACTATGTTCTGCGTACTGGATCTTTAAATTACCAATAGAGTGGTGTTTAATTCTCCAACTCTGATAGTGGATTCATCTTTCTCTTTGCAGTTGTATCAGTTTTTATGCCATATATGTTTTACACCAACTAAAAGACTGAGACTGCTAAAGTGGATCAAAAAAAATAAGACCTAACTCTATGTTGTCTATGAGAAACCCATTTTTAATATGACACATACTGATTAAAAGTAAAAGGATGGAGAAAGATATACTGTGATCACACTAATCAATGAAAACTGGAGTGGTTTTATTAATTTCAGACAAAGCAGAGTTCAGAGCAAGGAAAATTGCCATGGATAAAGATGGACATTACATAATAAAAAGGGGGTCAGTTCTTCCAGAAGATGTAACAATCCTTAACATGTATGCACCTAGCAGCAGAATGTCAAAACATAGGAGGCAAAAAGTGGTAGAACTGCAAGGAGAAATAGAGAAATCTACTATTGTACTTGGGAAACTTCAACACCCTGCTATTTGTAAAGGACAGATGCAATAGGCAAAAGGTCTATGAGGACATAGTTGAACCAAAGAGGTCAATCAGTTAACTAGATCTAATTGACATTTATAGAATATTTTGGTGGGAGAGGAGGGAGACATGAAGAATTTTTAGGGCATTTTTAGGGGAGTGTAACTCTTCTGTGTGATATATAAAGGTGGATACATGTTGTTATACATTTGCCAAAACTTACAGAATGTACAAGAATGAACCCTAATGTAAACTGTAGACTTTGGTTGATAATGATGTGTCAATATTGATTTGTCCATTGTAGCAAAGTACCACACTGATGTGGATGTTGATGGTAGGGGAGGATGTGTATGGATGGGTTGAGGAATGTGGGTATGTGGGAACTCTGTACTTTTTGGTTAGTTTTGCTGTGAATCTAAAACTGCTCTAAAAATTAAAGTTTCTTAGTTAAAAATTAGAACAAATGTATCTGGAACCTAATAGTTTCTAAAGGATACTTTGTAAAAGTAGTTTCACAGAGGTATTTCCATTTGTATTGAAAAATTTGAGGCAGAAGTGTGTGTCATTGAAGCATCAAATTAGGTGATAATATGGAATCACTTTGTTCTGATACGTGAAGTTTACATTGTATGAAAGTATATATCTCACTAAATACTATTTATCTATGTTTATTTTAAGCACTGACCCTTTGTTTTGAAATACTACTCTAAAAAACAGGAAGCTTAATGGAAAAGCTGTGTTTTGTCTACCAAAGAATAATAGGAATTCTCTCTGGTTTATTTTTAGTGCCAACTATAAATACTGTTGCTTTCAAGCAGAAAGAAGAGATTAATGATTATATATAAATATTAAATTACAGGGGATTGCTTTAGGACTAACATGCTTTGGGATTAATATCAAAGTTTCCCATTTTCAAATATTAGCCTCCTAATTTTAATTACTTGATACTTAATGAGCAGTTTACTAAAAAAGGCATCATCTTGAGTTCAGTTTTTTTTCTTATTTATTTATTTTTTTAAAACAATAGCATTTATTTAGCTAATGAATCTGAACTTTAGGCAGAGCTCAGAGGGGAAGACTGTCTTCATATGGTGTCCACTCAACTGGAGGCTAGATGATCCACTTCCAAAATACCTCATTCACTGGCTATTTGGTGCTGGCTGTTTGGCTGGGAGCTTAATGATAGGCTGAGAGCTAGAGGCCAGAGTCCTTATAAGGTAGTCTCTATAAGCTCCTTACAGCATAGTGCCTGGGTTCTAAGAGCAAGCCTCTTATGAGGAACAAAATGGAAGTTGAAGTTTCTTAAAACCTGAGCCAGAAAATTGGCACAGCATCACTTGGCCATGATCTTTTTTGAATTTGCTTTTTTTCTTTTTTCTTTTTTTTTTTTTAGGTCTTTAATTTTGAGTTTCAGCTTCACACCAAAATTGAACAGAAAGTATAGAGTTTCCATATGCTCCCCATGCCCACATATGCACGGCCTCTCCAACAATCAATACCCTGCACCAGAGTGGTATTTTGTTACAATGGATGAACCAATGTTACCCAAAGTCCATAGTTTACATTAGGGTTCACTCTTGGTGTTGTACCATCACTGGATTTTGGCAAATGTATAATGATGTGTATCTATCAGTACATTATCATATAGAATAGTTTCACTGTTTTAAAAATCATCTGTGTTCTGTTTTATCCCTTCCTCTTCCACCAACCCCTGGCAACCGTGATTTTTTTTTTTACTGTCTTTACAGTTTTGCCTTTTCCAGAATGTCATATAAAGTTGATCTTTGAACAAAAAGTGTTTATTAAACTGTGTGGGTCCACTTACATGCAGATTTTGTAAAATAAATGTATTTGCTCTTCCTTACGATTTCCTTAATAACATTTTCTTTTCCCTATCTTACTTTACTGTAAGAATATGGTATGTAAAAATATGACATACAAAATATGTGTTAATTGATTATGTTATTGATAAAATAAGGTTTCTGGCCAACTGAAGTCTATTAGTATAAGTTTTTATATATACTATAGTATAGTATAAATATATATGTAAGTAAATATAGTATAAGTTTTTAGGGAATCAAAAGTTAGATACTCATTTTCTTATTATTTTAAAAATTTTTTTATGTTTGTTTTTGAGAGAAAGAGAGAGAGTGAGAGAGACAGAACGCTAGGAGGGGAGAGGCAGATAGAGAGGGAGACACAGAATCTGAAGCAGGCTCCAGGCTCTGAGCTGTCAGCACAGAGCCCAACGCGGGGCTCGAACCCATGAACTGTGAGATCCTGACCTGAGCTGAAGTCGAACACTTAACCGACTGAACCACCCAGGCACCCCGGCATTTTCAATTTTGCTGGGGGTGTCATTGCTCCTAACCCCTGTTTTATCTAGGGGTCAGCTGTAGTTGGAATTGCCATGATCTTTTGGATAAGCAGTCACACAGCCCATATTTATTCCAGGGGATGGGATATAGATGCTTAACTTCAAGTGGGAAAAGGGTCAAAGAATTTTGTCGCCAGGTTTTAAAATTGCCACATTCTATATTTGTATATTATAAATAAGGAAATCCAGGTGCAATAATACTAAAAGATTTTCCCAAGATTAGATGAGTAGTTAAGGCCAGGTTTTTTAGATTGCCATTTGCACACCCATCCAACTATTCACTCATTCAACATATTTTACTGATCGCCTGCTATGTGACAGTCACTGTGCTAGGCGCCAGAGATTAAATATAAACAAGCAGGGCAAGGTCTTTGCCCTCTACAAGCACTTACATGTAAGAGCCTGGCAGTTAACCCTACATTGTGATAAACACCACTTTACTGTGTAGCCTACAAAGAGAGCCCTGTTCTAGATTTGGTGGTTTAGGGAAGATTTCCTGTATACAGTAACATCTATATTAAAGCTTGAAAAACAGGTAGTGTCAACAAAAGGAGTTAAAGGAACAACAACTAAGATGTTCTAGGCAAAAGGAACAACATAGGCAAAGGTCCAGAGGATAGGGAAAGAACGGCAGTTTTAAAAGCTAAAATGAGGGGTGCCCGCGTGGCTCAGTCGGTTGAACATCCGACTTCGGCTCAGGTCATGATCTCACAGCTTTTGAGTTCGAGCCCTGCATCGGGCTCTGTGCTGACAGCTCAGAGCCTGGAGCCTGCTTCTGCTTCTGTGTCTCCCTCTCTCTCTGCCCCTAACACACTCACATTCTGTCTCTGTCTCTCTCAAAAATAAATAAACATTAAAAAAAAAAAAAAGCTAAAATGAGTACAGTATGGATGGAGGGAGATCGATGGAGTGAAAGATTGTAAGAGGTAGGGGAAGATGAAGAGACACAAAGCTAGAGAGGTAGAGGAAGTACCTCTTCATGATTCACCCTATAAACCAAATTAAATAATTAGAATTGAAACCTGGAAGATAGAGAAGTCTTTACAGGTTTTATTCTTTAATTAAACTTTTTACTTAGAGATTATTTGTAGATTCATATGCAGCTGTAAGAAATAGTAGAAAGAAATGATCCTTGTATACTTGACCACTTAACACCCTATGGTAGCTTCTTGCAGAATTGTAGTACAATAGCACAACCACTATATTGACGTTGCTACTGTCAGGATACAGAACTTTCCATTACCAGTAGGATCCCTTATGTTGAAGTTTTATAGCCACATCCATTTTCCTCCCACTCATCCTCACTCCTTCCTTTTTTTCAAACAGTTGATAATCAGTTTATTAAAATAGTTGATATAAGTATTTGCAGTGATGACTTCTACCTTGACTCCTGGCTAAATACTGATGGAAGTAATCTGTTTAACATTCTCAGAAGGACTATGCAAGTCAGTGTGAGTCACTTAAGGATCCTCATCTGAAAAATGACTCAAGTTTTAGAATCTTCAGCCTGAGAGGTTTTTCTTGTACTGATTCTTAGAGTTTCAGTACGCATCTAAACTGGTTCTTTCACTTTGAGATTTTTTTCCTTTGAGCCCCTGATCAAGTCAGCATACACCTTCTCCAGAGGTTTTACACTGTGACTGGTTAGGATAATTCTAATTTGGTGAATCACCACCTCTTGTTCCACTAGTGTCTTTTTAGGAGCCGGTGGACCTGAGCTCTGTTGCAGCTGTGACCATGTCTTCCTCAAAGAGCCCTCACTCCTTTTTTAACCCCTCACAACCACTAATCTGTTTTCCATTTCTGTAATTTTGAACTTTCAAAAAGTATTACATAAATGGAATAAAACAATGTATAACCTTTCCTTTTTCTAAAATTTTCTTAAATGTTTTATTTATTTTTGACAGAGAGGGAGAGAAGAGTGCAAGTGGGGCAGGGGTAGAGAGAGAGGGAGACACAGAATCCGAAGCAGGCTCCAGGCTCTGAGCTGTCAGCATGGAGTCTCATGAGGGGCTTGACCCATGAACCGTGAGGTCATGACCTGAACCGAAGTTGGTTGCTTAATTGACTGAGCCACCCAGGAGCCCCTAACCTTTCTTCATTCAGAATAATTCTCTGGCAATTTGTGCAGGTTGTAGTTATCAGTGGTCCATTTCCTTTTTATTGAAGAGTAGTATTCCATGGTATGGATGTACCATAGTTTATCTGTTTACCTGTTGAAGGGCATCTGGTTTATTTCTAATTTTGGGGTATTACAAATAAAGCTGCTGGAAACATTTGTGTATTATATATATAACTTTTTTGTGTGGACCCATGTCCTCTTTTCTATGGGATAAATTCCCAGTAATGCTATTGCTAGGTCATATGGTAGTTACATTTTTTTTTAAGTAAATTGCCAGACTTTTGCACTGTGTATGTACCATTTTACATTTCCACCAGCAATGTATGATTGATCCAGTTTCTCTGTATCCTTGGAAGTATTTGGTCTTGTCACTGTTTTTAAATTGTAGCAATTCTAAGTGTATAATGCTATCTCATTGTGGTTTTATTTATTTTTATTATTAGTTTTTCTATGTAGTCTCTACACCCAACCTGGGGCTCGAACTCATGACCCTGAGATCAAGAGTCAGTTGGCTGTACCAACTGAGGCAGCCAAGTGGCCCTGATTGTGGTTTTAATTAACATTTTTGTGATAGCTAATGATGTCGGACATTTTTCATGCACTTATTTGCCATTTATATATTCACTCTGGTGAAGTGTCTCTCATCTTTTGTCCAGTTTCTAATGGGATTATTTGTTTTTTGTTTTGTTTTGTTTTTCTGATGCAAAAGCAAAGAGCCTTTTGATTATTTGTTTTTTAATGTTGAAAATTTAAGGTTCTTTATATATTCTAGATATTAGTCCTTTGTCAAATGTTTGTTTTGAAATTTTTTCTCTCAGTTTGTAGGTTGTCTTTTCATCCTCTTCACGGCATTTTTTTTTTTTTTTTTTTTTTTTGCATAGGACAAAAGTTAATTTTGATGTGGTTGACTTTAACAGTTTTTTCTTTTATGGATCATGCTTTGGTGTCAAATCTAGGACCTCTTTGTCTAGTTCTTCATTGCAAAGATTTTTCAAAAAAGATTTACAGTTTTGGGTAACTGCCACCTGGGTGGCTCAGTCACTTGAGCATTTGACTCTTGACTTTGGCTCAGGTCATGTTCTCACAGTTCAAGGGATCAAGTCCTGCCCTGGGCTCCATGCTAGCAGTACAGAGCCTACTTGGGACGTAGGATTCTCCCTCTTCCTCTCTTTCTGCTCCTTGCCCGCTTGCACACACTCTGTCTCTCTCAAAATAAATAAATAAACTTCAAAAAAATATAAAGAAAATATTTACAGTTTTATGTTATATCTAGGCCCATGATCTATTTTAAGTTAATTTTTACATAAGTTAGGAAATTTATGTTGGAAAAGTTAGGAAATGTTATGTTTTTTTCCTAAAGTATATCTACTTACTCAACTACCTTTTGTTGAAAAGATTTTCTTTTCTCTATTGAAAAGATTTTGCACCTTTGTCAAAAATCAGTTGTTCATATTTGTGTGGGTCTATTTCTGTGTTATTTATTCTTTTCCATTAGTTTATGCATCCTTTCCTCTGCAAATACTGCGATCTTGATTATTGTAGCTATATCTTAAGTCTTGAAATGGTGAAGACCGATTGCTCCCACTTCATTGCTTTTTTTTTTTTTTTCTCAAAATTGTTTTATCCTATTTCCTTTGGCTTTCTGTATAAATTTTAGGATAATTTTGTCTGTATATATAAAAATTCTTATGAGGAGTTTGATAGGAATTGCTTATGTCCCAATCTGTTTCTTTTCTCTGAAGTAGGCTTGAATAACTTGGCATGCTTTTTTCTCTTTTTCTCCTACCTAACTTTTTGTGTTGATTTGAAATTCCAGTTTCACATTTATAATTATTAATTTTTAACATTTAAAAATTATTTTTGGTTCATCATATTCCAATCACATATATCTTTAGCATAATGCTGCTTTATGTTGACTAGGAGACCAGCAATTTCTCTAAGCTGCCCACTATCAGTAACATAATGTGGAGTCAATGATAATAGTCTAGCAGCATTAATTTTGCCAATAATATTAACACGATGGTTTGCATTTTTATTTTTTATTCAATTTCTCTCCTTCCTCTGATTTTGTAGCCTAAATTACCTTTGGCTCTGAGCTCCTTGCTCAGCAAGGCTAGGTTAGGCAAACAAATCAATACTTTGGGATTGTTTCTTTATCTAGGAGTTTATGGTTTGTGATGTACATGAGAGGATTTTGTAAAGTAAGAAATTGATGACTTGAAATAATTCTAGACTTTAGGTTTATCTGTAGCATTTATTATTTTTGGCTTAAATAGTTTTTGATACGGTTGTGAGTGCTTTTTATACCATGAATTCAAGGGCTTATGTTAGATGCCGTAATTGCAGAAATATGTAGACCCTGCCCTCACAGATTACAATCTGTTGGGTGAAATAGGCTTGTAAACAGATAATTTCATTACATCGAGGTAAGTGTGGTGACAGAAATATTAGGCATTTTTGGAATAGAAAGGGGGGGCTGCTTGGATGGCTTAGTCAATTGTGTCCTACTCTTGGTTTCAGCTCAGGTCATGATCTTGCTGTTCATGGGATTGAACTCTGCATCAGGCTGTGCACTGAAGGTGCGGAGCCTGCTTGGAATTCTCTCTCTCTGCCTCACTCAAAATAAATAAGTAAATAAACCATGTATATGTGTATGTATATATAAAAGAAATAGCAAAGAGCCCTTACCTTACTAGGGGAGGAGGAATATTGGAGAAGCCATGCTTGAAATGAGTCTCAAATGGTAAATAGGAATTAATCTGGTGAAGGACATTTAACCTGATGGAAATTAATGTGATGGAAGGACATTTCAAGCAGTTAGAATAATGAACAAAGACACATAAAAAGAAGTAGCATATTAGGATTTCTGGTTGGAGAATTACAAACAAGTTAGTACTATGTGAATGGCAAGTGTGGGAAGCAGGAAGTTTATGAGGCACCAAAAGATAAGCCAGACCAGATCTTGTGGTGTTGAGCTTGGACTTTATCCTCATTGGTTCTCAAATCTATGAGGTCCAGTGTTTCCTTCCTGTAGTAAATATTTTCTAATGCCCCTTTATTATTTTTAAATAGAATTTATTTATAGTTATAATTCATATATAATAAAATTAACATGCATCATTTCTAACAAATTAACACGATGACATAAATGTACTATAAAGTCAAGTTCTAAGAAACATGAAATAAAGTAATTTGAAATATGTATTTTAAAATGTAAATGCTCAAGCATTACTGCATTAGAACATGTAATGAATCATACAGATACTTGTACTTCTATGTAGAATCCCTGTGAATGTGCAGCAATAAACATGGACTTTTATAGATGTATTGGTAATTCAGATATTTTAGTTGCTGTTGCCATTGGTAATATTCCAAAACGTTCAGCAACCTGTTTGTAAAGTTCTGACCAAATTAAAGTACAAATAATATTAGTTTCAT
Source organism: Panthera pardus (assembly GCF_024362965.1). NCBI lineage: Eukaryota > Metazoa > Chordata > Mammalia > Carnivora > Felidae > Panthera > Panthera pardus. The sequence goes on from NW_026526821.1 coordinate 79,364,564, forward strand.
TCCCATAAATTTGGTGTTTATTAAAACTGCAAAAAAATTTTTTTTATGAAAAAAAGATTAATTTCTAGATTCAGGTAATTATAAACAAGTTTTTCCACATGATGTTAAGTGGAACATTGCCAAGTCATATGGGACATGAGTCCGTTTGTTTTATGGGATGTTCTTGAGAAGGGGTTGGTAAACTACATCCCAGAGGCCACACTGCCTATTTTTGTATAGCTTATGAGCTAGGAATAGTCTTTATATTTTTATTTATTTATATGTATATTTTAAATTATCAGGGTTTCTTTTTTTTAAGTTTATTTATTTATTTTGAGAGAGACAGGAACAGTGGGAGCAGGGGAGGGGCAGAGAGAGTGGAAGAATCCCAAGCAGGTTCTGCACTGTCAATGCAGAGCCTGATGCGGGACTTGAACTCCCGAAACTGTGAGATTATGACCTGAGCTGAAATCAAGAGTTGGAAGGTTAACAGACTAAGCCACCCACGTGTCCCAGAATGGTTTTTATATTATTTTTAGAGAGTTGGACCAAAAAACAAAACAAAAAAAACAAAAACAAAAAGGAGGAATATGTAACACCTTTATAGAAAGTTTGTCAATTCATTTTCTTGAGCATTGTAGAATGCCGATCATCCCTAGATCCTGTTTGCTAGATGCCAGCAGCACTCCAGTCACTATGAAACCAAACATGGCTCCAACATTTTTCAAGTGACTTCAGAGGGCAATACTACCTTGCTGAGGACCACTACCCTAGATGATCAGTTTTCAATATTTTATTCCATCGTGACACACTTAACAAATAGTAATATGCATGATTTATTCCCATGTAGAGTTCTTATGTTCGTAATTTTCTGTTTTTTTCCTTACATTCAAGGAAACAATTAAAATGAAGCAGGAATTGGGGCACCTAGGTGGCTCAGTCAGTTGAACATCTGACTCTTGATTTTGGCTCAGGCCATGGTCTCATGGTTCTTGAGATCAAGCCCCACATTGGGCTTTGTGCTGACAGTGCAGAGCCTGCTTGGGATTGTCTCTCTCCCTCTCTCTCTCTCTGTCCCTCCCACACACACACTCTCTCTCTCTGTCTCTCTCTCAAAATAAATAAATAAGAATTTGAAAAAAATAAGGCAAGAATTGTTAATATAAGGTTAACCTTGAAAACCCTCCAGTTTATACTTATAAAAATAAATCTTTACAAACTTCAGTGCTTTTATTACTACTAATAACATTACTTGTAACTTGTAACTTACATAGGAATGTTTTATAATTGACTGATAACCACTGTAGCAGCTCTTGGAAACCTTAAAGCAGGGAAGTGACCGTATCCTATTGACATTTTAGATAGATTACTTTGGTGGGTAATAGAAGATAGACTTGAGGAGGTACAAAGTACAAGCCTAGTTTAGGTACAAGATGGTGGCCTCTCGAGTATTCTATGCTGGGTAGTAGGGACAGAGCAGAGGAGACACATTATTGGAGAATTATTTCAGATATAAAAATCAGTAGAAGTTAATGAACAAAATGTAGGCTTAGTTCTTAACCTTTGTTGCTCATTAGAATTATTTGGCATGCTTTTAAACAATGCCAATGCCTGGGCCCCAATTTAGGATTTTTAGAAATCAGAAGTTCTGGGATAGAGTCTGGGAATTGATATTTTAAAAATGTACCTCATGATTCTAATTTGCAGCTAGTGTTGAGAACCACTAATTCAAGTTGTGGAGGAGAGAGAAGAATAAGGGATAAGTGAGTAGTACCAGGCTGCCAGCTAAGGCTACTGGTTGATGGAGGGGTCATGCTTTAAACAGTGTCTGTTCCATGGTAGCTATTCAGATATTTTTGGTATAAATGAGAACTGATGACTTTGAACTTGAACCAAAACCAGTTCCTTATTTAATTTCTGATTATTCTAAATTTGGATGAATTAACCCCAGTTCAAGATATAATCGACTGGGACCCAACCAAAATAAATGCTATCACAGGTAAGATTATATCAGAATGGATATCTTGATATAATTTGAGGAAAAGAATGATATAAATCACTGATGCTGTGGTGTGATATTGTGAAGCAAAGTGCCAGCTGAAATAATTTGACTTCATTATAGTACATTATACAAATTGATATTTCTATTGAGTGCCTTAGAGAATTTGGGTCCTCATACCGGATAAATAGGCAGGTATTCAATATATGTTTATTAAATTATACGGTGAAATATCTTTATCAGAAAGTTGTTATATTTATCATACAATTCTTTTTTATGTTAATGGAAGAATGAAAGGCAGTATGTTTGTCTTTCAGCCCCAATTCTACTTCCTCTACCTATATTCTACCTGTACACTGTCTTCCTTTACACTCCTCTGTTCTCACTGCTACTGCCCAAGTTTAGTCAGGACTGTTGGTTTCCAGTGATAGGAATATAGCTCAAACTGTCTTGAATATTAAATTGAATTTTTTGGTACCTGTAGGCAGAAAGGATGCTGAGATAACATACAAAATTAAAGAAAGGTTTACAGGAACCAGGGCAGGGATATCATTCCATTAGAACCACTCTCATCTCTGCTTGGCTTTGTTCTTTTTTATTGCAATCAGGCCTTTGCCAACAGATCAAAGATAGCAGTCTGCAACCCAGCCTCATAGCCTTCTGCTTCCAGGATTCCAAGAGGAAAGACCATTTCTACTCCTGTTCTAAATTGAGAAATTGATTTCAAATAGCTGTTGTTTCCAAAGAAAGGAGGCTACTATGATTTGTCTGGTTTAGAGCTCATGCCAACCCCAGTGGCCAGGAGAGGATAAGGATATACCAAAGAAGAGGCAAGGAAAATCTTGAGGAAAATCATTAAGTCACTGTCCTCTCCAGGGCTCCATTGCCACAGACCCTTGATGATTTTCCATTTCAGTTTATTTAGCAGCTTACTATTCACAAAACAGCAATGATAATTAAATTTTGAAAATTTATGGAGAAATGTAGAGTAGTATATAATTTTAGGCTAGTAGTATTGTAAATGAGCTATTTGACTGAAGATGGACTACACAGCTAACATAATGCATTCATTTAACAAAATGTACTTAGTTCTTCTATGGACAAGGCATTGTATAGTCGTAGTATATCAAACCAAGCCTGGCTATAAGGCATTGTGAAATTATATAAGATTTCAACAGAGGATGAGTTAATTCATTTTCTTGTTTTATTATTTAATTACTTAATTTTATTATTTTCCCATCATGGAACTCGGTATTTAAGAATTAGATTCTAGTTATTGATATAGAATTTGAGTGACATGGAATTTTTAACAAGTAGTTTTCTTTTCTTTTTTTAAATATTTATTTTGAGAGAGAGAGAGAGAGAGAACACGAGCAGGGTAGAGGGAAAGAGAGAATTCAAGCAGGCTCCATGCCCAGTGCAGAGCCTGATGTGGGCTTCAATCTCACGACACTGAGATCATGACCTGGGTTGAAATCAAGAGTCAGATGCTTACCCGACTGAGCCATCTAGGCACCCCAACAAGTAGCTTTTCTGATACTCAATATTCGTAAAAAGAATATTTTTGTTCTTTTAAAGAGCTTATTCTCATTACTGTCATTTAATGACACTTTTTGAAAGCTGATTTAGTGATTAGAGTCATTCAAAATATGATCTGTAGTTAAGCTATCTTTTTCTAGTTTTTACCAAATTCATATTATATAATTTTTTCTGTCTTTATAGTCAATTGCATCTGCAGACATGGATTTCAACCAGTTGGAGGCATTCTTGACTGCTCAAACCAAAAAGCAAGGTGGGATCACATGTGACCAAGCTGCTGTCATTTCCAAATTCTGGAAGAGCCATAAGACAAAAATTCGAGAGAGCCTCATGAACCAGAGCCGTTGGGACAGTGGGCTTCGAGGTCTGAGTTGGAGAGTTGATGGCAAATCGCAGTCAAGGCATTCAGCTCAAATACACACCCCTGTTGCCATAATGGAGCTGGAAATAGGAAAAAGTGGACAGGTGAGCCCAACTTCAATCAATTTCCTTTTATAAACTACATTTCCTATTACATATTAGATGATAAAAATAATAGGAAAAGACTCTGTTTCCTAGAATCCCTTTTCAGATATGGAATCATCTGAAAATTTGGATACTCCTCGTTGTGGATAGAATCTGGAAATCAGCCTCATGGTCCTGGCAGCTATCTCAGAATAACAAAATGAGTCAATGAGGTGATTGCACAGAGAGTGGCCACCATTCCATTTTGGTTAGATCTTAGAATTCTTGGCATTTGCTCAGAATTCTTGGCATTTGGTCAGAATCTCCAAAGCAATGATAGAGATGCTAAATAAAGACCAGGAATTGAGATTAAACGACACAGAACAAAACTGTCTCACCCAGTCATCTTTATGGGCAGTCAGATATAGGAGGCAGTGCATCTTAATTACAGCAATGTGTTGTTCCTAAAGACCCTAAGTGTGCTATCTCTGTCCTTGAGCCCACAAATAATTTTTAATGTGATCTTGATTATTTACAAAACAGTTCCTCTTTTTCTTGCAGTTTCCATAGTCATTATAGCAAGTAATTTTAGCATCTACATTGTTTTTCCTGAAGTCATTCAGTTTGTGCTTTAGATGATGCCAGATCAGACTTTTAATGACCTGGTATATGTCTTTGGGGGAAGAAAAAAAAAGCAGCAACCCATAATTAGGAAGAGAAAACCCAGATCACTGAATTAGCCAACCAGATTTATTTTCAGATGAATAATCAAATAAGTGCTTCTATTACATTCTGTAGTAGAAATTTATTTTTCTTCTAGGGATGAGCATTTTTTTAGCTGTCAGTTCCCCTCACATATTCCCTTAGGATTTTTCAGTGTTTGTAGTTCTATAATGATACTGATTTTAATTTAAAATGTAATTCCTCTTAAAAAATAATTCTTTTACAAAATACATCTGGAGAATCATTTCTTTAGTTATTGTAAAATAGTGCTGTTGCTTTTATTGACTTTGGTTTGTCTGACCCTAAAGTCCATTTTTTTAACCATTGTGTTAATATGCCTTCCTTCTATTGTTCTAGACCAAAAATCTGACAGATTAGAAAGGTGTGATAAGTACACTTGGATATCTAAGTTTACCAACCATTTTTCCAGGCTCTTCATTTTTTATTTGGCAATAGTGATTATTTCATTTTGTCTTTAAATATTTATCATTTGGGCAGGAATTGAAAACATACATATCTATTTTAAGACATTCCTAGAAAGCTATTATAGTACTTCTTTAATTTGATATTGTCTTACTGTTTGAACTCAGGTTTATTATGTGCCTTTTGATTTTAGTAATTTACATATCATCTGAATTTATTGGGTACTGCTATAGGGATTTTTAAATCTACTTTAACATATTTAAAATATTTTCTTTGATCTTGTTACCCAAAGTGACATTCTACTCTGTGTGTGTGTGTGTGTGTGTGTGTGTGTAGAATGATTTTGTCAATCAGTAAATCACTACAAATAATTTGTTGGCTAGCTTCGGGGTTATTTTGTGATAAATTAGAACAGGTTGGTAAACTCTTTTTTTTAAGTGGTGAGATATTTTACGCTTGACAACCATATAGTTTCTGTCACAAGTACTCAACTTTGTTGTTGTAGCTCAAAAGCAGCCACAGACAATATGTAAATAAGTGGGCATTGCTGTTTCTAGAAAGTTTAGTTACCACAATATAATCAACAGGTCTTAGAAGTCAGAGAGTCCATAAGCCCTTACTAAGGTGAATTACACAGGTGAGGTAGTATATCCCCAATTTCTAGAGAAGGTATCTGAGATAAATACATTACCTGTTTTAGACAGAGCTAACGTAGTAAAATGAAGATCACTACATTGATTTTTTCGAAAAACCATCCACACCAACATTTAGGAGCTTTTGTTAGCTTCTCACAATATTCTGTGCCAAAAAACCAAGTTGGTAGTACAATATGGTAGTCAACAGTATTGATAGGAATATTGCTCAGCAATAAAAAGGAAAGAACTTCTGATAAACACAATAAAATGGCTGAATCTCAAAGTCATTTGCTGTGTGAAATAAGCCAGATATAAACTTTTTATCATAATGTATGATTTCACGCATATAAAATCCTAGAAAATGCAAAGTAATCATGACAAAAAGTATATGCCTAGGTTAAGAGTAGAGGGAGGGATAGATTAGATTACAAAGGAGTGTGGGAAAACTTTTAAAAGTGATAAAAATATTTATTATGTTAATTGTGGCAACAGTTTCATGGGTGTATGCATATTTCAAAACTTAGGAAATTATATACTTTAAATGTGCACTATATTGGACATTACTTATACTTCAAAGTTTTTGATTTAAAAAATGGTCACCATTGGGGCTCCTGGGTGGCTCAGTCAGTTAAGCATCTGAGTCTTGATTTCAGCTCAGGTCATGATCTCAGGGTCGTGGCATTTAGCCCCATGTTGGGCTCTGTGCTGGATGTGGCTCCTGCTTAAGATTCTCTCTCTCCCTCCCTCTACTGCTCGCACTCTCTCTGTCTTTAAAAAAAAAAAAAAGTTTACCATGAAAATGATTAAAGTTGCTCTTTAACCCACAAAATGCTTTGAATGCAAATATATTCTTAACAAGAAAAGTTGTAAAAGAAGTAAACAATAATTTAACCTATTCCGGCAATAAAATATACAGCCTCGATCTTACAGGAAATGTTTTTGTGAGACCTGGATCCTTGGTTAGTTCTTCTGTCAGCTTCTAAGTGAATATTATTTGTGAAGTAATCCACTATATCATATTTCCAGTTTTTAGAACATCTATAGGTAACAAAGTCAAAGTTATTTTCATATGTAGACATTGAATGAGCTTGTGAGAGAAGTGATGAGCCTAGGATACTAAGAGGTTGCTTCCAAGAAGAGTGACCAACTTTTTCAAACTCTGTGTATGTGTACATGCATGTATGTGTATTTATATACCCCAAAACAACGAAATTACTGTCTTCAGTTTATGTCATTTAAAATCAGTTGTTCTCAATAATGGTTGCACATAAGAATTGCCTGTGGGGCTTTAAAATTTTTCATGCTTAGGACATTGCTCAGACCAATTAAATAAGAATCTAGGGGGATGGAACCTGGGCATCAGTATTCTTTAAAGCTTATGATTCCTTGGCACAAAAACAGACACATAGACCAATGGAATAGAATAGAAACCCCAGAACTAGACCCACAAACGTATGGCCAACTAATCTTTGACAAAGCAGGAAAGAACATCCAATGGAAAAAAGACAGTCTCTTTAACAAATGGTGCTGGGAGAACTGGACAGCAACATGCAGAAGGTTGAAACTAGACCACTTTCTCACACCATTCACAAAAATAAACTCAAAATGGATAAAGGACCAGAATGTGAGACAGGAAACCATCAAAACCCTAGAGGAGAAAGCAGGAAAAGACCTCTCTGACCTCAGCCGTAGCAATCTCTTACTTGACACATCCCCAAAGGCAAGGGAATTAAAAGCAAAAATGAATTACTGGGACCTTATGAAGATAAAAAGCTTCTGCACAGCAAAGGAAACAACCAACAAAACTAAAAGGCAACCAACGGAATGGGAAAAGATATTTGCAAATGACATATCGGACAAAGGGCTAGTATCCAAAATCTATAAAGAGCTCACCAAACTCCACACCGGAAAAACAAATAACCCAGTGAAGAAATGGGCAGGAAACATGAATAGACACTTCTCTAAAGAAGACATCCGGATGGCCAACAGGCACATGAAAAGATGCTCAACGTCGCTCCTTATCAGGGAAATACAAATCAAAACCACACTCAGATATCACCTCACGCCAGTCAGAGTGGCCAAAATGAACAAATCAGGAGACTATAGATGCTGGAGAGGATGTGGAGAAACGGGAACCCTCTTGCACTGTTGGTGGGAATGCAAACTGGTGCAGCCACTCTGGAAAACAGTGTGGAGGTTCCTCAAAAAATTAAAAATAGACCTACCCTATGACCCAGCAATAGCACTGCTAGGAATTTACCCAAGGGATACAGGAGTACTGATGCATAGGGGCACTTGTACCCCAATGTTTATAGCAGCACTCTCAACAATAGCCAAATTATGGAAGGAGCCTAAATGTCCATCAACTGATGAATGGATAAAGAAATTGTGGTTTATATACACAATGGAGTACTACATGGCAATGAGAAAGAACGAAATATGGCCCTTTGTAGCAACGTGGATGGAACTGGAGAGTGTGATGCTAAGTGAAGTAAGCCATACAGAGAAAGACAGATACCATATGTTTTCACTCTTATGTGGATCCTGAGAAACTTAGCAGAAACCCATGGGGGAGGGGAAGGAAAAAAAAAAAAAGAGGTTAGAGTGGGAGAGAGCCAAAGCATAAGAGACTCTTAAAAACTGAGAACAAACTGAGGGTTGATGGGGGGTGGGAGGGAGGGGAGGGTGGGTGATGGGTATTGAGGAGGGCACCTTTTGGGATGAGCACTGGGTGTTATATGGAAACCAATTTGACAATAAATTTCATATATTGAAAAAAAAAAAGCTTATGATTCCTGTATTTATGTGGAGTTGAGAACCACCATATTAAAGGTAGGCAAATAATCTGGTTTAAAGTGTAAATAGAACTTGGTATCAAATTTTTACAGTAAGAATTCAATATATGTCAACATACTTCTACTTACCATAATTTATGGAGTGCCTGGGGACTTTTTGTTCAGGAACTAGTTGCGGTAGTGGTGGGTTTTTTGTCTTCCTTTCTCTATTTAAATTGCTTTCTCCTGCTCAGTTTGTCTGCATTACTTCTCTCTTTGGTCCAAGGAGTACATTTGACGATCCGCAGCCAAGTATGTACGTGCATTGACTTTTTTTTATTAATACAATATAAAATACTTTTGGGATATGAGGAAGCCAAAATAATAGAGAAGTCACTCACTAAAGCATATACATTTATGGAAATCTGTAGAGCTAGAGAAAATGAGTATGCATTAGTGACCTAATTACTTATAGTGGATATTTTTCTTCAGTAGAAATAAAAAATTTTGCAAGAATAAAACATTAATTCAGTGGTAGCAGTACACAGAAGATTTTGAGGTGAACATTTCATGTACAAAGAAAAGTACATCAAATGCTTTACTTGTGTGATTGAGAGCCTATCATATTTAGTCATAAATCACTTAGGGTCCCCAAGGCTTGAGGACTGTTGGAATCTGACATGTGTCTTTAAGAAAGTTTTGTTGTTTCATGTACTTAATTAACTCCATGTTGTTTTCTTTCCTGGAACTTAAATAGAGATTACCATAGAATGTTTTTTTTTTTTTTTAAATAGTAACTTTTAGGGGGATAATTTATATATTTAGTGGAGTTTCATTTATTGGTTATTTTTTTTAATGACTGAATCTTGGTATTTTATGAAGATGTACCAGTTTTTCTTTGGTGACTTCTGTTTTTTAAATTTATTTATTTTTCTTAGTAATCTCTACACCCATTGTGGGGCTCAAACTCACAACCCTGAGATCGAGTGTCTCATGCTCTTCCCACTGTGCCAGCCAGGCAGGCCTCTTTTGTGACTTCTTGTTTTCAAGACCAATAAGACATTTTGTGAGGAAACACTTAGCCACAACCTCAGTTCTCAACCATTTAGTAATAAATGTTTAATAAAAATTGTTCTTTCATATACATTTTGAAGTGTCCTATCTGTAGAGACCTGAAATACAATGTTCTGTTTCTTTATTGCCCTTTTTTTTTTAAATGGCTGTTATTGCCTTTTCTCGACTAGGTTTTAGTGTACCAAACATCCTCTAGTTTTGTGGGTTTTCAGCAGACCTAGGGAAGAAGATAGACTGCCTTTAGACTGATCTGATTGTTTTTCTGACCAACTCATTATATGTTCAGTCCCGTCATTTATATGCAAGTAGGATATGGGGAATATACAATGATATACTCACTCTAATTTAAAGAATGAAAATAGTTTAGACTCTGGATTAAAAAGCCAGCATTTGGCTGAAGGATAGGTAAACATCCAATCTCAAAGGAAAGTATTGACTTATATTTAATTTCCACAATTCCTTCTAAAACTAAATGCACTGATGATCTTGTGTAATTCTGGCTAATAAGGAGTGAGAAACTGCTAAAACCTATGATTATTATTCAGGGTTTTTTTTGAGGATTCACATTTTTTGAATAATTGTTGTGATACAACATGGAATTTCTGAATTACAAATAAATAAACTTCACTTTTCGAACATTTGATGTGTTACTTTTAATACCAATGGGTTTGGTAACAGCCTCAAGTTGACATGACAATGGCTGACATCTGGCGGACGACCTTCCACCACTGGCCTTTCGATCTACTTAATAATAAGACCTTTGCTTCTTCTGTCATTCTTCCAGGGGATGGCCTACTGCTCTCCTTTGTGTACAGTCTGGGCAAACTGACTGGTGATAGCAAGAGCAGTGTCAATGAAGCAGTCCACACAGTAGAGAGACAGTTTTCAGTGCAAGTGTCTAGGTGATTCCCTGGCTTCTGCACACTTTTATCCCAGCATAGCTCCATGAAGGGATGCACCTGTGCAGGGAACCGTGTGCGCCTTCTGTTCGGCTGCCACCAGCTGCTACAACTCTGCTTTGTCTGCCTAACCCAGCTGCCATGGTCCTCCTCAAGCTTGGGCCAGTAATAACCAATTTCTGCTGAGCTCTTTATGCACCACTATAGCTTCACAAGCTTGAGCAATGCCACCAGAACTCCCTGCTTTGTGTCAGAGGAGAAGAAGCCAAGTTTAAAACTCACACACATTCCCTCTCTGACACTCTCTTTTCTCTCTTGCATAGACGCATATGTACATACATACATTTTATGTGTGTGTATGTAAATGTATGGAAGAAATTAAGAAATATAAAGATAGGATATACAGAATGAATAAATTGCCACTGTATTTTATCAGTGCTCAGTCACCATTTGAAGATCGTGTTGCTTTACTCTAAATAGCTACCAAGGGGAGCTTAGATATCTCATTTGGGTATATAAGCTGTAATGGTTGGCCTATTTCTGATCATTCTTATAAGCTTGATTTTCACTTTCAGCAATGTAATAAAGGAAAGCTTCCAGAGAAATTAGTGAAGCTAACTTAATAAACAAACCGTAGGGACTGATGAAAGAAATTTAACAGTTTGGGGGAACTGAATCAGTTTAGAATGCATTTTTCAAAATAAATTATTTGTTTTATATTTTATATCCAGTTTAGAACATGGAGTTTATTTAAACTTTAGTTCTGAATGGACCAACTCTTTTTTGTAGCTCTAAGATGTGTTTCTTAATAGTTTGTGTTCTAGGGATCCCTGGGTGGCTAGTCAGTTAAGCGTCCAACTTCAGCTCAGGTCATGATCTCACCACTTGTGGGTTCAAGCCCTGTGTCAGGTTCTGTGCTAATAGCTCAGAGCCTGCTTTGGATTCTGTGTCTCTCTCTGCCCCTCCCCTGCTCATGTTCTCTCTCTTTTTCTCTCTCTCTCTCAAAAATAAACATTAAAAAAAGTTTGTGTTCTAAAGTTGATGTCCTAAATTTATAGTTCCAATATATAATTTACAGAAGACAATGTCTAAAGTCTATAACCACACAGAAAAGAAAAAGAGTAAGAAATTTTGTCTCCCTTGAAAGCTGTTGTGAAACACACTGCTCATGTTTGTTGAAAAACAAACGTGGAGGTCCAAAACTTAGTATTTAAATTCTGACTGGGGCGCCTGGGTGGCTCAGTCAGTTGAGCGTCCAACTTTGGTTCAGGTCATGATCTCATAGCTCGTGAATTCGAGCCTCACGTTGGGCTCTGTGCTGACAGCTGAGAGCCTGGAGCCTGCTTCGGATTCTGTTTCTCCCCCTCTCTCTGCCCCTAACCCACTTGCATTCTGTCTCTGTCTCTCTCAAAAAATAAATAAATAAACATTAAAATTTTTTTTTTTAAATTCTAACTCTGAATTAGCTATTTACAAAAAATACCTTGTACAGAAGGAAATGTTTACCAAAAAAAGAAAAAGATGCTAAAAAATACTTTTAACATTACTAATTAGAATGGATAGTTACATAACAGTGAATATGTAATAATTAATGGGGAAAAATTTAAGTTTAAAGTTGTTATCTAGTTATGAAAGATTAAAATCAGAATTATTCAGTAGTGGATAATTTACCAGTTGAAAAGTAGACATTTTGAGTATGTTTTATATATTGCACTTCTTATTGTGTAATAAGAAGTGGTATTTCATATTTTTGATGTGTTAAATATTAGTTTGCTCCACTCTTAATCTAGTACTTGGTTTTTCTTAGTTAAGTCTTTGTTTAAAAACTTATATAATGCTTTGCATTTATTTTGATCTTAAGTAACAGCCTTTTGAGATTTCAGTTACTTGACCCAGGAGCAACATTTGACATACTTGAATTCTCTTTTCTTTAAAACACTTGTTCTTCCAGGATACTACATTTGCCTGATTTTCCTCCTCGCTTCCTAGTCTGCTCTTTTCTTCCCCCTTTTTAGGTATCTTTTGCTGGTTCTGTCTCATTTCCCCAACATCTAAAAGTTGGAGTGTCCCCGGCATCAAGTCCATGGTCCTCTTTTCTATCTACAACACACTTCCTAGGTGATCTTAACCATTTTCGTGGGTTTAAATATCATCTGCTGCTGACAATTTCTAAATTATATGTTCAAGCTGGATTCCTTGCCTAAATTCCAGGTATATATTTGTGACATACTTGAGAATTCTACCTAAATGTGAAAAGGGTATCAAAAAATTGAGGGGCACCTGTGTGGCTCAGTCGGTTAAGCATCCAACTTGGGTTCAGGTCATGATCTCGCAGTTCGTGAGATCGAGTCCCACGTCGGGCTCTGTGCTGACAGCTCAGAGCTTAGAGCCCGTGTCAGAATCTGTGACTCCCTCTCTCTCTGCCCTTCCCCTGCTCATGCTGTGTCTCTCTCTGTCTCTCAAAAAATAAATAAACATTAAAAATAATTTTTTTTAATTGAATATGCCGAAAACTAAGTTCCTTATATGCCTCCCAAACCTATTCCTCCTTCATTTTCTGCATCTCAGTTAGTAGCACCTCCAATCTTCCAGTTTATATCCTCTCTTTTTCTCACATCCACATCTAGTCTGTCATCAAATCCTGCTGGATTTAATTTTAAAATATAGCTAAAATGTTACTACTTCTCATTACCCCCCACTCCTCTGTTCAGATCACCAACACTTCTAGATTATAACAACATCCTCCCAACTGGTCTGTTTGCATCTCCTCTTTAACTTATTCTCAACACACTGTAGTATGTCAACAGAGTATCTCTCTTAAAGTGTAAGACAAATCATGTATTCATGGCTCTCACCTCACTCTAGTGGTTTCCTATCTCAATCAGATTAATAGTTGTCTCCCTTATTCCTTTTCTGTAACTAGACCCTATGGTCTTCTTGCTGATTCCTGGAATATAACAGGCATGCTCCTTCTTTAGGGCCTGTACATTTGTTGTTCCCTTTCTCTGGGTTGATCTTCCCTCAAATATCTGAAATATCTGCAATATTGACCTTTCCACTTTCCTGACATCTTTTTTTTTTTTTAATTTTAAATTTATCTTCTCAATATGGCTTTCACTGACCACCTCTCTAAAAGTTCAGTCCTCCAGGGGCGCCTGGGTGGCTCAGTCAGTTACACATCTGACTCTCCATTTTGCTTCAGGTCATGACCTCATGATTCATGAGATCATGCCCTGTGTTGGGCTCTGTGCTGTCAGTGTGGAGCCTGCTTAAGATTCTCTCTCACCCCCTCTCTGTCCCTTCTCAGTTCTCATGCACACACACTCTCTCTCAAAATAAACATTTTAAAAAAATGTTTCTCTTAAAAAAAAAGTTTAGTTCTCCACTTCCTGCTTTATTTTTAAAAACTTCATTGAGCTATAATAGCCATACAATAAACTGTATCCATTTGAAGTATCTGATTTGATTAATTTTGGCTGGTGTATACACTTACCAAATTACCACTGTAGTCAAGAGACAGAATGGGTCCCCTCTGGGACACAGCACAGGTGGTCATAAGAGGGAAGTATATAGCAATCCAGGCCTTCCTAGAGAAGGAAGGAAGGTCTCAGATACACAACCTAACCTTACACCTTAAAGAGCTGGAAAAAGAACAGCAAATAAAACCCAAAACCAGCAGAAGATAGGAAATAATAAAGATTAGAGCAGAAATCAATACCATCGAAACCAAAAAAATGGTAGAACAGATCAGTGAAAACAGAAGTTGGTTCTTTGAAACGATTAACAAAATTGATAAACCACTAGCCAGCTTGATCAAAAAGAAAAAGGAAAGGACCCAAATAAATAAAATGAAGAATGAAAGAGGAGAGATCACAACCAATACAGCAGAAATAAAAGCAATAGTAAGAGAATATTATGAGCAATTATACACCAATAAAATGGGAAATCTGGAAAAATGGACAAATTCCTAGAAACACATAAACTACCAAAACTGAGACAGGAAGTAATAGAAAATTTGAACAGACCCATAACCAGTAAAGAAATCGAATTAGTAATCAGTCTCCCAAAAAACAAGAGTCCAGTGCCAGATGGCTTTCCAGGGGAATTCTACCAAACATTTAAGGAAGAGTTAACACCTATTCTCTTGAACCTGTTCCGAAAAATAGAAATGGAAGGAAAACTTCCAAACTCTTTCTATGAAGCCAGCATTACCTTGGTTCCAAAACCAAAGACCCCGCTAAACAGGAGAACTGTAGACCAATTTCCCTGATGAACATGGATGCAAAAAATCCTCTACAAGATATTAGCCCACTGGATCCAAAAATACATTAAAAAAATATTCACCAAGACCAAATGGGATTTATACCTTGGATGCAGGGCTGGTTCAATATTCACCAAACAATCAATGTGATTCATCACATCAATAAAAGAAAGGACAAGAACCACATGATCCTCTCAATAGATGCAGAGAAAGCATTTGACAAAATACAACATCCTTTCTTGATAAAAACCCTCAAGAAAGTAGGGATAGAAGGATCATACCTCGAGATCATAAAAGCCATATATGAAAGACCCAACGTTAATATCATTCTCAATGGGGAAAAACTGAAAGCTTTCCCCCTAAGGTCAGGAATGAGACAGGGATGTCCACTCTTGCCACTGTTACTCAACATAGTATTGGAAGTCTTAGCCTCAGCAGTCAGACAACACAAAGAAATAAAAGGCATCCACATCAGCCAGGAGGAGGTCAAACTTTCACTCTTTGCAGATGACATGATACTCTATATGGAAAACCCAAAATGTTCCACCAAAAAACTGCTAGAACTGATCCATGAATTCAGCAAAGTGGCAGGATATAAAATCAATGCACAGAAATTGGTTGCATTCCTATACATCAACAATGAAGCAACAGAAAGAGAAATCAAGGAATTGATCCCATTTACAATTGCACCAAAAACCATAAAATACCTAGGAATAAATCTAAAGAGGTGAAAAATTTATACACTGAAAACAATAGAAAGCTTATGAAATAAATTGAAGAAGACACAAAAAAATGGAAAAATATTCCATGCTCCTGGATAGGAAGAATAAATATTGTTGAAATGTCAATACTGCCCAAAACAATCTACATATTCAATGCAATACCTATCAAAATAACACCAGCATTCTTTACAGAGCTAGAATAAACAGTCCTACAATTTGTATGGAACCAGAAAAGACCCCAAATAGCCAAAGCAATCTTGAAAAAGAAAACCAAAGCAGGACGCATCACAATCCCGGACTTCGATCTGTATTACAAAGATGTAATAATCAAGACAGTATGGTACTGGCACAAAACCAGACACTCAGATCAATGGAACAGAGAACCCAGAAATGGGCCCACAAACATATGGGCAACTAATCTTTGATGAAGCAAGAAAGAATATCCAATGGAATAAAGACAGTCTCTTCAGCAAGTGGTGCTGGGAAAACTGGACAGTGACATGAAGAAAAATGAATCTGGACCACTTTCTTACACCATACACAAAAATAAACTCAAAATGGCTGAAAGACCTAAATGTAAGATAGGAAGCCATCAAAGTCCTCGAGGAAAAAGCAGGTGAAAACCTCTTTGACCTCGACCTCAGCAACTTCTTACTCAACACGTCTCCAGAGGCAAGGGAAACAAAGGCAAACATGATCTATTGGGACCTCATCAAAATAAAAAGCTTCTGCACAGAGAAGGAAACAATCAGCAAAACTAAAAGGCAACCGACAGAATAGGAGAAGATATTTCCAAACGACATATCAAATAAAGGGTTAGTATCTCAAATCTATAAAGAACTTATCAAACTCAACAGCCAAAAAACAAATAATCCAGTGAAGAAATGGGCAAAAGACATGAACAGACACTTCTCCAAAGAAGACATCCAGATGGCCAACAGACACATGAAAAAATGCTCCACATCACTCATCATCAGGGAAATACAAATCAAAACCACAATGAGATACCATCTCACACCTGTCATAATGGCTAACAGTAACAACTCAGGCAACAACAGATGAACACAAGGGAAGGCAAGCAAAAATAATATAAAAACAGGGAGAGATACAAAACACAAGAGACTCTTAAATATGGAGAACAAAGAGAGGGTTACTGGAGAAGTTGTGGGAGGGAGAATGGGCTAAATGGGTAAGGGACATTAAGGAATCTACCCCTGAAACCATTGTTGCACTATATGCTAACTAACTTGGATGCAAATTAAAATAAACAAATACAGTAAAAAAAAAATCGTAAGGAAAATATATTTATAGTACTGTACAGTATATTAAAAAAAAAACCCTGTGTATAAGTGGGGGAAAAAAAGAGACACGATGTGTCTATCGGTCCCCAAAAGTTTCATTGTACCCCTTTATGGTCTTTCCCTCTCTCCGTCTAATTCCTGGGCAACCACTGATATACCTTTTGTTATCATAGATTATTTTTTTCTTCTTTATTTTTTCTTCCTACCACTTATTAGTAACTAACATAGTATATATTTTTATTTTACTTACTAATGTTGCCTGTACTCCTCATTAGTATATAAGGGGGCAAGGATTTTTGCTGTGTTCTTCACTGATGTGTCCTAATGTTCTAGGATGCTGCCTGGCACGTGATGTTCAGTAAATATTTGTTGAATGAATAAATGTATCACATAATCCACTATTTACTAAGCATCTACCCTGTGTCAGACACTGTGTAGGCGTTGGGGATATATCAGTGAACAACACAGAGAAATCTCTTATGGAGCTGATAGAAAAAGAAAAATAGTAGCACTTAGTGTAAGAAACTATATCAGAGACTCAAGAACCTTACCTAAGCTCAGAAGAGGGAATGGCCCTCTTTACCCATAAAGTTAAGGAAGGCAGTTCTGAGGAGGTAACATTTGCATTTGATTTCTTGGACAACTTCATATCTCTTATTCAGAGCTGAGAGTCATGAACTAAGAAAAGTTGGTACAGGCAGAATGAATTCTTCAGAGTTTATGAATATAGCCCTTGCATTTAACAGATAGGTGTGACCTTTGGTAGGATTTAATACAGGTTTCTGATACTGGTCGTTTCTGGGTTTTTGTTTGTTTGTTTGTTTATTTGTTTGTTTATCACTTCCTACATGTTGGTTTTTCAGTTTCTCAACCCATAGGCAGAAAGAAGTAGCAAGAAATAAATTGGCAGAAAAATTATTGCAAGCAAAAGCAAGACTCATTTAGTGTGGTGGTCTCAATGTCACTGAATATCAGACTTACCCAGGGAGCTTTAAAAAATTAGGGATGTCCATGGGTGTCGACACCTGGGTAGCTCAGTCGGTTGAGTGTCTGACTTCGGCTCAGGTCATGATCTCACAGGTTCGTGAGTTTGAGCCTAGCATCGTGCTCTGTGCTTATAGTGCAGAGCCTGCTTGGAATTCTGTGTCTCCCTTTCTTTCTGCCTCTCCCCCTCTCATGCTCTCTCAAAAAAAAAAAAAAAAAAAAGTGGTGCCCAGATCCCACTTCAAAGTAAGGGGCTACTGTTTTAGCTTGAATGAGGAAAGGGTTTTCTAAGGAGGCAGGCTGATCTAGGAGCACAAAATAGAGAGGGAACAGCTAAGGTGCAAGCAGTTGGCTTTGGTAAGAAATTTCGACTTTTACCCTAATTAGGATACCATTGAAAGGTTTCAAACAAAGGAATGATGCAACATGATTTATGTTCTTATAGGATCACTTTGATTCATGTGTGAAGGATGGATTGTAGTACATTCCAGAGTGAAGCCATGATACCAAGATCCCCCTGCCAAAAAAAAAAAAAAAAAAAAAAAAAAAAAAAAAAATATATATATATATATATATATATATATATATATATATATATATATATATATCACTAAGATTGGAATTGGTTTTTTTGCACGTTAAAAGCAATTTTTTTTTTTTTTTTTTTGCTTCCAAATCTCTGTGTGATAGTATTTAGGTAAAATGAGATCTCAAAGTAAAAATAAAATACAAAACAAAAAACTCCATCCTTCTTTCTGTTAGCAAGGCTAAGTATCCAGAATGAACAGAGCCAAAATTCATACTGCATTTCCAAATGGAGTTATATAGTCTTCTGACAAATTCTGTTCCACAATTTTGACACTTCTTTTCCTTTTTAAATTTTATTGTAACATGTTTCAAAATTTATCAAGCCCAGGGATAACTAATAAAAATTAGTATTGTGCCAAAGGGGAAAAAAAATGAAGCCAGGAGAACACTTGGAGCTATTGTAGTGGTCCAGGTCAGATGATATTAGCAGGGAAGATGGAGATAATTTTAGCAGTCAAGGTGGAAAGAAGTGAGCAGACAGAAGAAATGTTTTGAATGCAGATGAATTGCTTTGAGATGAGTTGGAAGGCATATAGAAAAGGAAAGAAAGTGAGGATTAGAGATAACTCTTTGGGTTTTTTGCATAAGTATGTTAGTTTAAATTGATGATCCTAGTTTAATAGTTTTATTGCTAAGGTGACCATCCAATACACAACTTGAGTTTTCTAATAGCTATAATTAGCCCTTCCACTTGGGAAAAAGTAAAAGAAATTATTTAACGTTTGGCTGCTGAGAAAATGCTGCTTGTGCTGAAGTAATTTTATTTTTAAACTCCAAATTTATAAAGAGATGCATTTGGGTTTCCTGAACTTAAACTTTTCCTACCAGACTTTGAAAGAAACTATTGTTTCTTAAGATGTGTCCTTTCCTGTATGTATATTATATTTCATTAAAATGATTTAAAGAGGGAGAGAGAGGTTTGAGTGTTTGTCTTTGTAAACTCATTGACCCTGTGAGAATGGGGCTTTGCCACTGCTCAAGTTTTCAGCTTCTGACTAGTCGCCTGCCAACAGCTGGCCCCTGGTGTTGGACTTCTTTCAGATTGTTGCTGTTCAGACTCTGTGGTTCTATTCTTGGGGACAGATGGGGTGCTTGAAAGGAAGCCAGGACACCAAGCCTTAATAGGACTTGGAAATAATTTTAGATGTAAGTTCTTTGTGCTAAGATCAGGGTGACAGTGTATCATGCTCAGCAATGTGGAAACTGCTTGTGTTTTTCTAGTATTTGTATACTGGCTGCTTGGCTGCGGGCTTCATTCCATGTATGCCCCTGCTCTACTGCCAAGATGAATGCAGAAGGCCTCTGGCCCAAACTCATTCTTAGCTCTTGTTTTTTTTACTGTATAAAATATACATGACATAAAATTGATCACTTAACCGTTTTTAAGTGTAGAGTTCAGTGGTACTAAGCACTTTCACAATGTTGTGTAACCATCCCCATTCTTCTCTTTCCAGAACTTTTTCATCATCCTCAAACAGGAATTCTACATTCATTAAACAGTAACTCCCCATTCCTACCTCTCTCTGGCCTTTAGTAACCTCTTTTAACTCTCTGTGTGTATAAATTTCCCTGTTCTATGTACATCATATAAGTGGAATCATAGAATATTTGCCCTTTGGCTTATTTTGCTTAGTAGAATATTTTAAGATTCATCTCTGTTGTAACATGTATCAGAATTTCATTCCTTTTTAAGGCTATTCCATTGTATGTATATACCAGATTTTATTTATTTGTAGTGATGGACATTTGAATTCTTTCCACCTTTTGGTTATTGTAAATAATGTTGATATGGACATGGATGTACAAATATCTATTTGAATCCCTGCTCTTAATTCTTTTGGGTGTATACCTAGTAGTGGGATTGCTGGGTCATATGGTAATTCTATGTTGACGTCTTGAGGAACTACCAAACTGTTTTTCCACAGTGGCTGCAGAATTTTACATTCTTTCCAGCAATGCATGCGTATTCCAGATTTTGCAGATCCTTGTCAATCCTTCCTTCCTTCCTTCCTTCCTTCCTTCCTTCCTTCCCTCTTTTAATAAATTGCCATCCAGATGGGTGTGAAGTGGTATTGTGGTTTTGATTCCCTAATGATTAGTGATGTTAAACATCTTTTCCTATGCTTATCTGCCATTTGTAAATTTTCTTTGGAGAAGTATCTATTCAAGTCCTTTGCCCATTTTTTAACCTTTTGTTGTTGTTGCTTTTGGTGTTATTATTGAGTTATAGGAGTTCCTTATATATATTCTGAGTATCAGTCCCTTACAGATATATGATTTGCAAATATTCTCTCACATTCAGTTGGTTTCCTTTTCACTTTTTAGATAATATCCTTTGATGAACAGAATTTTTAAAATGTTTATTTATTTTTGAGAGAGAGGGAGAGGGAGAGCATGAGTGGGGGAAGGACAGAGAGAGAGGGAGAGAGAGAATCCCAAGTGGGCTCTGCATCGACAGCACAGAGCCCGATGCAGGGCTCGATCCCACCAACCCATGAGATCATGACCTGAGCCAAAATCAAGAATTGGACACTCAACTGACTGAGTTATCCAGATGCCCCTGATGCACAAAAATTTTTAATTTTAATGTACTCCAGTTTATTTATTCTTTTGTTTCCCATGCTTTTGGTGTCCTATCTAAGAAATCATTGCCAAATCCAGTGTCATGAAACTTTTCCCCTATGTGTTTAGCTCTTAACGTTTAAGTTTTTGACCCATTTTGAGTTAATTTTTCTGTATGGTATAAGACCATTCTTAGCACTTTTGTGTGGATTTTTAAAAAAGATTTCTCAATTGGGAATAGAGAAAGTGGGACTCTTGAACTTGGAAGCTAAGTTTCAGGTTTCTCATTTTTCTGAACTTTCTTGATAGCTCTGTGTGTAATTAATTAAAGAGAGCTTAGCAGTATCACTCAAGATGCAGGTAGCAATAAATGATGAGTGGTAGTCACTAGGAACCAGCTCCGATTAACTGCCAAATAAGTTCATCTTTCTTTTTATTGCCAGGGTTATTAACATAAGTAGATTAGAGGAAGTCAATAACAAAGGAAGTATAGCTGAATTTTAATAAGTCATTTAATAGTCTTCTGGATATGTAGAGAAGCATGAACCAAATTATGATGATAAAGCTAGTGAGTACATAGCTAAATGACTGGTCACATCAAATAGTATTGATCCAAAATGAATTTGATTGGTCATCCTGTGATACTTCCCCTTCATACACTCTCTTAGTCTAAAGAAAACAGCCTTGTCTTCTAAGAAAATAATTTAAGGCTTCTATGCCCAATCACCTATATATATTGTATAGTCCAACCAAGCAGAACTCTGTTTTCCATATATGTGTATGTTGTTGCTCTTTGGAATGTTCTTTATCCACTCCCCATTTTTATGTGGTAAAATTTTTTCTCTTCTTCACAGTCCATACTACTAAATACCTCTGTCATGAATTCCTCCCCAGTTATGTCAATTGGCTCTGATAATCTGAATTCTCAGGATATTTTGAACTTTAGTATTTGATACAACAAAGATTTAAAAGAAAAAACACGGGGCACCTGGGTGGCTCCATCCGTTAAGCATCTGACCGGTTCAGGTCATGCTCTCACAGTTTGTGAGTTCTAGCCCTGTGTCAGGTTCTGTGCTGACAGCTCAAAGCCTGGAGCCTGCTTTGGATTCTGTGTCTCCCTCTCTCTCTCTGTCCCTTTCCCGCTTGTGCTCTCTCTCTCCTTCAAAGATAAACATTAAAAAAATTTTTTAAAGAAAAAACAAAGCATGTATATTGTTGTCTAAATTAATTAAGCAAAAAAAAAAAATGAGTTATGTGGGTTATGTACTTAGGAAGCCCAAAAATGGTTCCTGGCTTTAGATATGTCTTGGCTTTGTTCATCTTATTCTGTAAACAAGCTTACTTATCAGGCCCATACTCATCTTTTCAGCTTAGCAATACCAGTGGGGAAAGAGATGCTTCTCTCTTCCCAATATATATGGGTTGATTAAAGACTGATGCTTATTTTTCCTGCTTAGGTCACATAGCTACCCATGGAGAAGTCACTCTTTATAGGAATTAGGGTAATTTAAGCTTGTAATATTTGTCCAGTTCTTTGACAAGGATAAGGTGTAGATTGACAGCTGATACTACACAGAATAAGTAAGTAGTTTTGCAAAGGAATTAGGCATACTGTATAAACAAAACCAATTATGTGTCCATTACATTGTCTTATTAGTTTATACCTTCAAGAAGCCTACAATTTATTATTAATATTTGTATCCCTTAAAGCCTCAAAATATTAAAACAGGTGTTAGATAAATTTTTGAATGAATTAATAAGGGTGAGAATCCATATATTACTTATCTACTGCTACATAGTAGTAGATAATTTTAGACCCCTAAAATTAGGGTCTTAAAACTAACAAACATATATTATCTCATGTAGGACTTGGGATAGGGATTTGTGAGGAGATTAGCTAAGTGATTCTAGCTCACGGTTCCTATTGAGTTGCATTGGATATTGGCCAGAGCTATAGCCATCCCAAGGGTTGACTGGGACTGTAGGATCTATACCGGGGTTCACTTATGAGGCTTCAGTTACTTTCTGGTTGTTGGCCATAGAGTGACATAGAAACTGGTTTCTTCCATAGTGAGTGATCCAAGAAAGAAAAAGCAAGCAGGAAGCCACAGTGCCTTGTATGGCTTAGTCACTGACTGGTACGCCATTACTTCTGTTTTTAAAAAAAAGTAGGGGCACCTGGGTGGCTCAGTTGGTTAAGTACCTGACTTCGGCCCAGGTCATGATCTCAAGGTTTGTGACTTTGAGCCCTGCATCAGGCTGTCTGCTGTCAGCATGGAGCTCGCTTCAGATCTTCTGTTCCCCTCTTTCTCAGCTCCTTCCCACTTTCTCTCTCTTTCAAAATTAAACATTTTTTTTAAAGTATGTATATGCCACAGTTTATTTTTGCTGGGAAATAATGGGGAATAGAGCAGTATAACAAGTATGGAATTAATAAGTTAGCTCTTGTTGGTGCATTATCATGTTTTAATTTTCATCCATTTAGCAAATATAGTGTTTAATATAAGAATAGTAACAGTTATTATTTATTATATCCTCTTCATACTCCAGGCACTATTCTATGCATTGACTCATCCAGTCCTCTTACCAACCCTCTGAAATAGGTATGATCTTGGAGGGAGGAGGGAAAGTTATAGATTAACTTTATTTTTAAAATAGTTTTAGATTTACACAGAAGTTGCAAAGATAGTAGAAAGAGTTCCCTTATTCTCCTCATTCAGTTTTCCCTGTTAACATTTTATATTATACCATGGTGTGTTTGTAAAAATAAGAAACTAACTTTGGTACATTGGTATTAAATAAACTACAGATTTCATTTTTATTTTACCAGTTTTTCCATTAATGTTCTCTTTCCGTTCGAGGATCCAATCAGTTGTACCACTAAGTTGCTGACTAAATTGCCTAAATTGCATATAGTTGTCGCATCTCCCTAGCTTCCTCTGGTCTGTGACAGTCCCTCATCTTTCCTTAGTTTTCATGACCATACAGTCTTGAAGAGTACTGGTTAAGTCATCCTGTAGAATGTCTCCCATTCTGGGCTTGTCTGTTGTATTTCTCATGGTTCGACTGGAGTTACAGGTTTTGGGAAAGATTATAGCAGAGGTGAAGTGCCTTTCTCATCACACCATGTTAGACGTTACGTGCAGTCCACATGACCTGACTCTTGATGTTAGCCTTCGTCACGCGTGAAGGTAGTGTTTACCAAGTTTCTCTGTTGTAAAGTTAACCATTTTCCCCTTTCCTTACTCTATTCTTTGGAAGTTACTTTCTTTTTTTTTATTGTTAGAACCAAGTCTCCAAGTCTAGCCCACATTTAAGGGAAAGGAAATTAGGCTCCACCTTTTGAAGGAGGTGTCAAAGAATTTGTGAACATATTTTAAATCATTACAGTACATTCCTGGCCAAAATTGTTGATGTTCCTCTCACATTTAAAATATACTTGCCCCCTCTCAATATCCTGCAAAAGTCTCTTCCTTTATAGTATCAGCTTATAGTGCAGGATATCATTATGTACATCAAGTCTAGGTTTGGATGGAGCATAGATGTTTTTGCCTCATTAGGTGTAGTTCCCTAATTTCAGCTCCTTGAGTATATTACCTCTCTCTCTGAAGATCTGTGAAACCAGAGGCAAATTATCTGCTCCTGACACACCGAGAATATAGTGGTCAGGCCAGACAGACAAAGATAACCTCTGTAGGCCCTTTTGTTCAAAAGGAGGGAAAATGTTGTCACAAAGGTGCCATTACTTCGTACTGCTTCTAAAATTCAACTAAACACAGGTTGGTAGTTCTTTGATTAGAATTCAGAATCTGGGAATTTCTCCATGGCTCTTAGTTTTGTCTCCTGGGCTTTTGGTTCTACAGTTCGAGTTATCTTTTTCTATGAAAGGTAGCCTGTATTGCATTTGTGTAGTTCCCTGCCTGAAAGGACTCTTTATTTTATACTGTTTGTGTTCCTTTCAGTCCAAATGGGCAGTGTTTCTGCCCATATAATTCTCTTAAAAACTTTATGGATCTCCTATAAATCTTATTTGGGCTCACTCCATTAGATAAAAAGCCACACTTAAAAATCTCGGTGAGATAAGCTATTTTGTGTCTTGGGATTCTGCTAAGGGACAATGGCCTTTAGCTCGTTGGAAGCTCTAGTGTTTAATTAAAAGAATCTGTGAGTTGTACTTTTAAAATCTTTAAAGGATTGCTTGTTGAACTGAGTGGTACTCAGAAGCACTACCTCAGAGCTTTCTGAAGTTATGACAAAGAATTTTATAGCTACATTCTCAACCTCATCTTCTAGACCATGTTTTCTTGGCAATGCCTTGGATTTGAACTTTGTTTGGAAGCCATTTTTATTTTAATATTGTTTGCATCTGGAGAGACTGAGAATCTTCAAAACCAACAAGTTCTATTTTTTTGCTGAACTGTTCTTGAGATGTTTATTAGGAACTTGGAAATTTGGGGTCTGGTTTTCAGTGATGTAGGCTTGGCAAAAGGAGAGGTCTGGAAATTAGGAGCATTTGTTTAGTGGTTATTGAATTCAACAGATTATTGAGGAGCAGAAGGAAGGCCAAGAGCAGAACTTCGAGAAATGTGGACCTTTAATGGGCAAGTAAATAAAACCTGTGAAGGAGGTGAAGTTGGAGGGGGTCAATGATAGATAAGAGAAATGAAGAGTATAGGATTGGAGAAGTATTGGCCATGGCATGGCTTCAGTTATTTTACATGCTGGATTTGGTGGAAAGTTTTTCAGTTTCCTCTTCATATAAACTCTTTGAGTCAAGGAGGTTAATGCCTTTTATATCATAAGGTTTATAAAATTAGCCTTTCTCTTAAGATGAAAGATGAAAACACAGAAAAACAACTTTACTTCTTTCCAGTTTATCTAGTTTTTCTTTTGTTATTCATGCTTTTGATGTTATATCTAAGAATCTATTGCCACATCTGTGTCACTAAGATATACTCCCATGTAGCTCTTATATTTAGGTCTTTGATTGACTTTATTTTAGTATATGGAATGAGGTAGGGGTTGAGTGAGTTTTTCCTTTTGACATATTTTAGATAAAAGAACCCCAACCTGTGAATGTGTAAGTTTACTCTTATATGTGGAGGATAGGGAGTGTCTAATTCAGGGTGTAGGTTGTTTATTAATTTTTTTACCATAATGTAGTTTTTTTGGGTTTGTTTTGTTTTGTTTTGTTTAACTCATGACCCTGAGATCAAGACCTGAGCTTAGATGGAGAGTTGGATGCTTAACTGACTAAGCCACCCAGGCACCCCTCTATAATGTAGTTTTTAATTCTTCTGTAGGTCCCTAGGAAAGTTGCTAAACCACAGTTCTTGACATTTCTTTTTGCTGTCTTTTTGAATTTTTTGAATTTTACTTTTTGAATTTTGATTGTGAAGGAGGAGAGTTCTAGAAAGTATAAGTCAGATATTCTAGGATCAGTCATCTAATATTATTTACCAGTGCTTCCTCTCCCTTCACGTGAAATGGGGACCAGTGTACTTGATGAACAAATCATGAGGGTTATTTTAGCAGTATATTTAGCTGTTTGTTGTCTTTGGAATGTGCTTTCTTTCTCATCTGAGGTTTTTATTTGCTTTTAACAATTGAGCAGGGGTACTTCTAAATAACATAATTCTTATAAATTCATACTTTGTACCCCCTGTGCTCCAGTAGAAGTGACATATAAAAAAAATAGAAACTCAAAAGACTTTGTCATGTTAAAAAAAAGAAACTTGTTTGTGAACCTGAAGTGGAATCAGAGTTAAGAGATGAGTAAGGCTAAAGACATGGGTCTTTCTGTCTCCATACTAAGTGTTGGTAGCTAAGAGTTGGGTTCCTGTGCAATTAAGGGAAGTAGATGTACTTCACAGACACCATTTATATAAAGTTTTAAAAAATAACTAAGCCACTTAAAAAATATACATGGTGGGGTGCCTGGGTGGCTAGGTTGGTTGAGCATCTGACTCTCGAGTTCAGCTCTGGTCAGGATGTAATAGTTTGCAGGATTGGGCCCCATGGGATGGAGCCCTGCAGGAGGCTCTGCACAGCACAGATTCTCCTTGGGATTTTCTCTCTCCCGCTCTGTCCCTCCCCTGCTTGTGTGTGCACACATGCGCGCTCTCTCTCTCTCTCTCCGTCACAAATGAATAAACTTAAAAAAATTTTCATGGAATGGTAATCAAAAAAAAAAAGTAGATACCTCTGAAGAGTTGACAGAGGAAAATGAGACAAGGTTAGGAAAAAAACCAAACCACCCAGTGGCTTTAACAGTGTAAACTTTTATTACTTAAAAAACATGGAACACAAAAATTGAGTTGTGTGTGTGTTGAGATAAAAGGGTACTCATAGGAATTTAGCCTAAGGAAACAACCTGAGATTGAACAAATATTTTTTTGTGCAAATATTTATTTGAAATTTATGTGGTAGTAAATTAAAAACAACTGAATGTCCATTAATAGAAGAATGAATAGAGGGCTGGTGAAGGAGGATTAGGGAATAACCATATAAATAGTTATACCACTCTATGAATTAATACTATACAGGCATTTAAAACAGTAATGTTTTGGGGCACCTGGGTGGCTCGGTCAGTTGAGCGTCCAACTTCGGCTCAGGTCACGGTCTCATGGTTTGTGAGTGTGAGTCCCACATCTGGCTTGATGTTGTCAGTGCAGAGCCTGCTTTGGATCCTCTGTCCCCCTTTCTCTTTGCCCCTCTCCTGCTTGCGTGCATGCTCGCTCTCTCTCTCTCTCTCTCTCTCTCAAAAATAAACATATTTTAAAAAAGTAATGTTTTTACAAATTATTTAATGAGCAATTATTTACAATTTTTTATTGGAAAATGTTCATGAAATAATGTTCAGTGTGAGGGGAAAAAAGCAAGATACATAACTGTATACATAGCATAATCCAAATGAAAAAAATTATTTTATTCTGGTAAAAGACACAAAATTTACTATTGACATTTTAGTACAGTGTTATACAGCCATCATAATCCAAATTTTATAAATATATATGTACTTGCACGGGAAAAAAATACCAAAATAATACACAAAAAATGTTTTAGCAGATTGTTTTTGGGTGAGGGGATATCTATATTTTTTACTCTGTATCCTTTTAAGTATTTTCCATATTTTTCTGGTGAAATGCTTTGTTTTCTATTCTTAAAAAGTCATACTAAACTGAAATAGTAATATGTATTTCTTTGATTTTTAATCATTCCAATAAAGTGTTTTCATTTTGTTTACTTAAAATGTTGTAGAAAAGGGTGGAGGGCTTGAATAATTTATTTTTGGCTTGTGTCCGAGAAAATGCATTACTGTATTAGGTTAATAGTAAAGAAAAAGGTTAATTGAGAAGTTCAGTGACCTGGGGATTAAACTTTGATATAACATTTCAGATTTTTTCTTGGTTTTTGGACAAATTGTAAAGTTAACATTATGATTTCATTGAGGTTTTCAAACTTGTTCGTAAATATTTGTGTTAATATTTTCTGGTCATAAAATATTCTCCCTATGTGTTTTATACTGTAATTAGCAGTATTTAGGTGATGAGGTTATAGAAGAAGTCTTCGCACTGTGCTTGGATTTAAATGTCTTGGAGACAGTATTTTATTTTACTTGCAGTCTGCACAAAGAAAAACTAGACCTAGGATCTTTTTCAACTAAAGGAAAGACCTAAAAATTTTTAAAATTCCAAATCTAGTGAATTTCCATATAGTGTATGTGATTGTACCTTACACATAAGTAAATTATACATATACCTTTTGCTGTTGATGTTTACGTTACAGGGAGGTTAAGTAGGAATTTTGTATTGAATCTTTTGGGAAGAACTTTGAGGTTGTTCTATGATTATATCAGAGTATCTTACTTTTTCAGGCCTGTCGACCCTATATCAGCATAGTATTTTGAAAATTTAAGATATTTACTATAATATTATTTTCTACCCAAACTTAAATAATACCATTCTGACTTGTAATTTCTTTTCCTCTCAACTAAGTCCCCCCCCCCTCCAGTTTTATTGAGATACTGCCTTAGAACATATGTAAGTTTAAGGTGTACAACATGATTATTGATACCTGTATATATTGTGAAATGATTATCACAATAAGATTAATACCTCTATCCCCTCACATAACTACTCTGTGTGTGTGTGTGTGTGTGTGTGTGTGTGGTGATAGCATTCAAGATGTACTGTCTTGGCAACTTTTGAGTATATAATATTGTCCTTTGTACCGTATTCACCATGCTGTACTTTAGATCCCTAGAATTTATTTACCTTTTTTTTTTTTTAGAATTTATTTATCTTGTGGCTAGAAGTTTATACCCTTTGACCAACATCTCCCTGTTTCCCCCACCTCCCAGTCCTTGGCAACCAACATTCTGTTCTCTATTTCTATGAATTTGGCTTTTTTAGATTCCTCATGTAAGTGAGAACAACAGTATTGTCTTTCTCTTTCTGACTTATTATACTTAGCACACACTTTACTTATTTTACTTATTTTACACACACACACACACACACACACACACACACACAGTGCCCTCAAGGTGCATCCATATTGTCACAAAAGGCAGGATTTCCTTCTTTTTGTGGCTGAATAATACTCAACTGTGTGTTTGTATATATATCATATTTCTTTATCCATTCGTCCATCATTGGCACTTAGATTATTTGTTTTCATGTCTTGGCTATTGTGCATAATGTTGCAGTGAACATGGAGGTAATTAGATATCTCCTCAAGATAGTGGTTTTGTTTTATTCAGATGTATACTCACTTCTGTGAGATTGCTGGATCATATGGTAGTCTGATTTTAATTTTTTGAGGAACCTCCCTCCCGTTTTCCAGTAGTGGCTGTACCAGTTTATATTCCCACCAACAGTACACTAGGGTTCCCTTTTCTGTATAGCCTCTCCAACATTTGTCTCTTGTTTATTTTTGTTTGGTTGTTTTTAAATAATAGCCATTGTAACAGATGTGAGGTGTTACCTCATTGTGGTTTGATTTGCCTTTCCCTGGTGATTAGTAATGTTGAGCATGTTTTCATGTATCTGTTGCCATCTTTTTTTTTAATATTTATTTATTTCTGAGGCAGACAGAGCATGAGTGGGGGAAGGGCAGAGAGAGAGGGGGAGACACAGAATCAGGAGCAGGCTCCAGGCTCTGAGCTGTCAGCACAGAGCCCGACATGGGGCTCGAACTCACAAACTGTGAGATCATGACCTGAGCCGGAGTCAGTTGCTCAACCGACTGAGCCACCCAAGTGCCCTGTACCTGTTGCCATCTTATATCTTCTTTTGGAAAATTGTCTATTCAGATCTTTTGCCTATTTTTAAAATGGATTGTTTGGGGTTTTTTGTTTTTGTTTTTGTTTTTTTGCTAATGACTTATAGGAGTTCCTTACGTATCTTGTATACTAACTTCTTACCAGATAGATGGTTTACAAATATTTTCTCCCATTCTGTAGGTTGCCATTTCATTTTGCTGTTTGTTTCTTTTGCTGTGTAGAAGCTTTTTAGTGTGATGTAGTCCCTCTTGTTTGTTTTTTTAATCAAGGTTTAAAAACCCAAATAACTGGCACACATGGGCATTTAACAAGAAGCAGTCATTAATGCTATTATAAAGTCTGTTAGTTCTGTTCTCTCTGTGAACAACCTAGAATTTTCCTGTTTCCTGTGTAATCCTGGTGCCTTTTTTAAAAATTCAACCCCAGAGAAGAAAGTGGAGGTGGTGCTAAGCCAATAATAATTTTTAGAAGATCATTTGCTATTTGACAGATTAGCAAAAGCCCAGTGAGGATGTACTGTTCTTTTTCCTACTTTGCACATGGGGAAAGTCAGGCACAAAGAGGTGAAGTAATTTGCCCAGGATCATACAACTAGTAGAAGAGAGAGCCAGAATTCAGACACAGGCCTGTTTGAGTCCAGTCAGACCTTAAGTCGTAACTCAGCAACCCATTTAACTACCTGTTGCTTTGTGATCAGTGATCTTTATCACTTTTAGCTACCCAGGACCGTCTTTTTTTGGAGGTATACCTCACTCTTTGATACCAAGGCAACTGTGTTCTCTAGGGAGATGATGTTGTCATGAAAAGTATAGGGGAAAGGTAGTAGATTCTGGATCCTGACATTCCTGGACTTAAATTCTACCTCTGGTACTTACTAGCCAAGTCACTAAACCATTATGATCCATCTATACAGTAATTTGATTTAATGAGTTGACTGTGTTATTACTAATTTTTAGAAGAGCATATTCCACTAAGAACTATTATTGTTTGGGGTGCCTGGGTGGTTCAGTCAGCAGAACGTGAAACTCTTGATGTCTTGAGGTCAAGCCCCATGTTGGGAGTAGAGCTTACTTAAAAAAAATTTAAAAAAAAAAGATGACTATTGTTTTATTTTAAGTAACATACTTTATATAGGGTTGTTTTGACTCATGATTTTTGTCACATACGTCATGTCAGGTAAAGGTTACTGTCAACATGGAAACACTTCTTTAGAACCATGTGGAATATGGGCATTGCTCTGCCTCATTTGGAGACATTTAAATCTTATGCATGATTTTGTGACAGAAAAGAACATCAGTGTCTTCAAGTCCTGTGCATTAATCTAAAAATGGGTAGTAATAGCAACTAAGTTAATTCCCTAAATTTTGTAGTTTTTGTTAGCCTGTTTTGGGCATTAAAGAAAACAGCAGAGGGGCGCCTGGGTGGCTCAGTCGGTTAAGCGGCCGACTTCGGCTCAGGTCATGATCTCGCGGTCTGTGGGTTCGAGCCCCGCGTCGGGCTCTGTGCTAACAGCACAGAGCCTGGAGCCTGTTTCAGATTCTGTGTCTCCCTCTCTCTGACCCTCCCCTGTTCATGCTCTGTCTCTCCCTGTCTCAAAAATAAATAAAACGTTAAAAAAAATTAAAAAAAAAAAAAAAAAAGGAAACAGCAGATTGGAAAATCCTCTTCACTTTAGAATAGTTTACCTTAGAGACCTAGTGACTGACCATGCCATAGTATTCAGGAAGAACATATTAGGAACTAATAGTCACCAGGGAGAATCCTGCTGCTCAGATGACTTCATTGATTGTGGTTTTCTGGAAGAATCTTTGCAGAGGTTTCCAGCATGATCACTTTATCTTTAAGTTTCTGCAGAGGTGTGCAGTTAAGGTCTTATTTTTCCAGTGGGAAGGGAAGGGAGATCATTTTCTGAGAGTAGAGAGATGATCTCTTTCTCTGAACGTTATTATAGAGTCTTTATCTCCAGTTTTGACACAGTTTAGTTGAATGTATGATAATAATTTAGCAAAACATTACTTTTAAAAATAGCTTTTAATGCTTTATCTAAACTGTAAATGTATATTTTTTGTAATTCAGGAATCCAGTAGTTTTATTAGCACCATTATTTTGACTGATGAAGGTATTTGGTTTTTATCAAAATGTTCAGTTGGGTTATTTTGGAGCAAATTCCAGAAATCATTTATTCTGTAAAAATCTTATGTCTCTTTATATATATAACCACAATACATAATGACATCTGAAAAAAATTAACAGTATCTTATTAGCTGTCTGGTCATTGTTAAAAATTTTGCCAGTTGTATAACCTTTTTTAAAAAGTGTCTACATATCAGCTTTGGTTGATAGGATTTTTAAGTCTCTTTTACTCTGTAGATCCCCCTGTCTTGTTTTTCTCCCTTGTAATTTATTAGTTAAAGAAATTGGGTCATTTGTCCTGTAAAGTTTCCCAAGTTCCAGATTTTGCTGATTGCATTCCCATGAAGTTCTTAATTTAGCATGTTTCTCTGACCCCTCTATTTCCTGTTAGATCTAGAGAAGGGTTTCTCAGTCTTCATTTGCTATTTTTTTTTTTTTTTTTTTGCTGGATAATTTTTTGTCATGGGGAACAATACAAGATGCATTGTAAGATGATGTTTAGTGTCTCTAGCCACTATATACCAATAGCACCTTCCCCACTTCCCCAATTGTGACAACCAAAAATGTCTACTGGCATTGCCAGATGTCCCCCAATAGCAAAAATTGCCCCCATAGAGAACCACTCATCTCAGAGACTTGTTCAGATTTAGGTTAACTGTCTTGGCAAGGATTCTTCATATGTAGTGATGGTGTTTCCTGTCTTTTCTGAGCACCATTTTTTATCATTCTTTGTCATATACATAGTCTTTTAATAGACCATATACTGAAATTAAAATATTCCCTGATGTTTTAGAAGCCTTAATTTTAACATTTGATATTTATTTGAGCATATTATATGGTAATATCCAAAATATATTACTTTACCATTTATTTTGAGCTTTAGAAGAACTAACATATTTTACAAGTTGATAAAAATAAATACAATATATATAAGACTGTATCTTCTTAAAATTTTTTCTTTTACAGCCCCCCAGGGTTTCAGTGTAGGTTTATAGCTTATATATGCAGATGATTCTTTGTTTTAGTATTATTTTTACAAGGGATAGATTATTCAAAAATTGACAATACCTAGTAACATTAATTAGAATTCCAAATAATTCTAATCCTAATATAATCATTATTAGATTAGAATAATTCTAGTTCTAATCATTAATTAGAATTCCAAATAATTAATAAAAGGGAGTATACATAGGCTAAGTATATCTTTGAGGTGTTATGAAACGTTTTCTCAGTTTTTCATCTCCTCTCCATGCTGGTCACTGCCTCACTACTCTTTTAGCTTTCTTAGTGATTGACCTTGGTTTCTTGACCTCTTAACTGACTATTCCTTTTCATTTTTTATAGCATGAGAACTTGCTTGCTCTAGTAAAAAAACAAAAAGCAAAACAAAAAAACTATTCATTTCACTATCTGCCTCCATTTTCTTTCTCTTTATTCTTAGGAACTCTGCTCCATCTGGCCCCACACCTGCCAACCCCAGCTCTGGTTGGGTTGCCTTCGCTTTTAGACTTCTTTACTTCCTTTGGTTAATCCTCACAGTAGTTACACACAATCAGCCCTGATCCTAGTGAACCAGTTCTCTGAAGACAAAATATGCTTAACTCCTAAATAAATGCTGCTGTGTTAATGAGTACTTTTTCCTTTTTAATCAGTTGAGTTTTGGAAACTCAAATGCATTCAGTAGATACTGTTTCATATTTAATCCTTTAAGTACTGAACACTATTATTAAAGATCATAGATATTTTTTTATTTCAGTAATTGGCTTGACTAAAATGTTACGAAGCATGATACTCATTGGTAAGATACAAACAAAAAACCACTACGTGTCCCTAAATGTACTTCACCAAGTGAAAGTCTTTGGTAATTAAAATTGATTAAGTCATATTTCGTTTGTAATTTTACATTAAACTGAAGAGCCAGGGTATCATCTTTCATTGGGTTTATCTTTACTCTGGAGGCCTATTGCCATTTATGTTAAACTAAATTTTGTTTTGTTACTTATTTTAATAATGCCACATTTGCATTGAATTTTGTGTTTGAAAACCTTTATTTTGTGATTTTTAAAATAAAAATGGTTTTGTATTCTGAGGAAGAGTTAGAATTTGATCTCTAATGAATTATGAAGAAAAGGTGGATGGTGGGATTCCAGTGATCCTTACTCAGATCATCTACCTGACATAGAAACTGCGTTGTTTTGGCTTCCTTTAAATTTGCTCTTAACATCTGCTATCACATTGACAACAACTGTTGACTATTGCTGCTGTGTAATGATCTTTTCTACTACATGGTTCATCTTTTCTTTATAGTCTTCAGTGCCTGTACAGGTACTTGAGTTTGTATAATACCATCTAACGCTTAGTTACATGTCCCTTTATAATTTGCAAGTTCTTCCACCATATGGTTTCTTATTTCTCTAGTTAAATTAAAAAATTGAGTACAGGAATTGTGTGATACATATCTTACACTGAACAGATAGGAAGCATTCTGAATATACTTTTGATTGATTGGAAGATAATTAAAAACTGCCCAGAATATGCAGATTTTGTGAAATTGGTTTAAGGAGGAATTACTTCAAATTTGACTATTCTAGAAACCATTGATTCATATTAGTAAAAGTGCTATATCTGCTTTTCAAAGCCCAAAGTATGTTTTTTGAAATTGAAAATTGTTTAGTGGAACCTAATAGGCTCATATAGACTTCCCCTTGCTGCTCTTTTTATATTGGATTAGCCTCTTTAAAACAGAGCAAAAATAGGGGTGCCTGGGTGGCTCAGTCAGTTAAGGTGTCAGACTCTTGATCTCAGCTCAGGTCTTGATCTTAGGGTTGTGAGCTCAAGCCCCGCATTGGGCTCCACACTGGGTGTGAAGCCTACTGAAAAAACCAAAAAAACAAAAAACCATGGGCACCTGGG
This sequence comes from Panthera pardus, assembly GCF_024362965.1. Taxonomy (NCBI): domain Eukaryota; kingdom Metazoa; phylum Chordata; class Mammalia; order Carnivora; family Felidae; genus Panthera; species Panthera pardus. The sequence continues at coordinate 79,399,803 of NW_026526821.1, forward strand.
TGGCTCAGTTGGTTAAGCGTCTGACTCTTAGTTTCAGCTCAGGTCATAATCTCACAACTTGTGAGTTTGAGCCCTGCATCAGGCTCTGTGTTGAGAGCTGACAGTGCAGAGCCTGCTTGGGATTCTCTCTCTCTCTCTTTGTGTCTCTCTCTCTCTCTCTCTCTCTCTCTGCCCCTCCCCCCTCTTCTTTCTGTCTCAAAAATAAGTAAATAAACATTTAAAAATTTTTTTAAAATAAAACAGGTAGAAATAAAAGTATATTGTTTTAAATCTTTTGTTTTTTAGATTCCTGGGACATTTAGGTTTTGTTTGTTTGTTTGTTTGTTTGTTTTACTAATTTAAAAAAGACCTGAATATAGCAGGACCTGATTTACTTCCTTGTTTCTTTGGAAACAAGATTATCTGGACTAATTTACCAGAAATGATGAGGAAACCATAGTTCTTAAGGGATTTCTGCTGCGTGGATATGCATTAGTTATGCTTCTTTCTACTCACTTTGTTAATGAACAAAGGCAAGTGTGGTATATTTTTTGGTGTGCAAATGCAAATTAGGAGAGGGAAGAACAACATTTCTTTCTTTCTTTCTTTCTTTCTTTCTTTCTTTCTTTCTTTCCTTCTCTCTCTCTCTCTCTCTCTCTCTGTCTCTCTCTCTCTCCTCTCTGTCTTTCTTTTTCCTTCTTCTTGTAGGCTCCATGCCCAGCATGGAGACCAGTGTGGGGCTTGAATTTATGATCCTGAGATCAAGACCTGAGCTGAGATCAAGAGTCAGATGGTTAACCAACTGACTGAACCACCCAGGTGGCCCCAAAAATCTCTTCTTTAAAAGTTACTTCTTAAAAAGAAGTGCCTTGCATAGTAAGGATTCAAATATTTGATTGTTTAAATTGCCCAGCTCAAGTTACTACATTTAGGTGTTAAATTTGAATCTTAGGTGGTCAGCTAGCGAATATAGTAGATATCACATTACAGGAGGGACACCCGTAAAAGGGTGTGACCGCTACCTTTTAAGTTTTGAGGAAAACTGAAGTTAGAAAATGTACCAAAAGAGGTTATGAATTTAGAAATTCAGCCTGTTGGGTTGGAAATATCAGGTAAGAGACTATGAATTAAGTTTGGTCCTTTTGGTTTCTATTAACAGTCATACTCAAACCATGTCAAAGTATGGATGATTTATTATAAGGGTGCATGTGGATTGGAACTGAGCCTAGTTAGCTCCAGGATTGCTCCAGGACTCAAATCGCTTTTTGACCCTCTATTCTATTTTTTTCTTCTCTCTGTCTCTCTTTTTTCTACTCCTTTCTTCATAATCACTTTCTCTGTACACACTCAGTCCATTTTTCTCTCCCTTTGGACTGGCTGCTTTTGTTTTCTGCATCATAGCAACTATATTTATAATTCTCTTGTCTTTTCCCACCCTTCTCTCTTTCACAACCTTTTAGTTTAAACTCTTACTAGTAATGATAAACTCTCCTTCAATATTTCCTACATGTTTTCAGATGGTCAGAGTTCATCATTTTATTTTATTATTATTTTTTAATCTTTATTTATTTTTGAGAGAGAGATATAACGTGAGCAGGGGAGGAGCAGAGAGAGAGGGAGACACAGAATCCGAAGCAGGCTCCAGGCTCTGAGCTGTCAGCACAGAGCCCGAAGCGGGGCTTGAACTCATGAACTGTGAGATCGTGACCTGAGCCGAAGTCGGACACTCAACTGACTGAGCCACTCAGGTGCCCCAGGGCTCATCATTTTATAATTGGGCCATATCTACCTTGACCAGGAAGTTGTTACAGTATAAAATACATAGCAGTTGCAGTACAATGGTCAATCACCACAGATATATTTCATGGATCACTGTGCAAAGTTTTCTCAGTGTACAGAACAGCAGAAGTGTCTTTGTCCTTTGATTTCTAAGGAGAAATTGTTAAAAAAAAAAAAGTCTCATCCCATGATTTTGAATGCTAGAGTGTTAGAGCTCCAATTTAGTTATACGAAGTAAGAAAATCAAGTCATACTCTAGGCAGTTAGCACATGAAGCCCAATTCACATGCTTTATCATCATCCTTTTTGTTCTCAAAACAGCCCCAAACTGTTCTTTGTGAGACATTATTTCACTTGTTTAATTCTTTCAGTTCTTTTAGTAGGCAGGAAGCTTAGAACAAGATTTCAGTATTTGGTTTAGATAAAATTTGTGATAGGAGCCCCTGGCTGGCTCAGTTGATGGAACATGCGACTCCTGATGTTGGGGTGGTGAGTTCAAGCCCCATGGTGGGTGTGGAGACTACTTAAAAAAATGTGTTAAACTGCTTGCAGGTCCAAGCAACTACAGAACAAACCTCTGTGGCACATGGCCTTAGACAGAGTGGAGAAGGAATTTACTGCTACATGCTTAAATGAATTGTATAATTTTGTATACTGATACATATTCTTTCCAAAAGGTGACACCTCTCATTTAATGCTTTCTCTGAAAGTTTTCATAACAAAATTATGTATTTTAATACATAATCTGTTATGTTAGAATTCAAAGCTCAACTGGAAAATTGCTCAGGCAATTGAAATAAGTTCTTATTGACAATGACCTCTGATTGGTGAAGATTTTCAGTTCTATATCTGTAATGTTGAGAGAGAGCCAGAGCTTGTGTATAACCTGTGGCTATCAGGGTAAGACAGTTTCTCAGGAGAAAGGTACAAGGATTTTTCTTCTTCTTCTTATGTAACAGTACATAAATATGGAATCTTTTCAAGTTTAGTATTAACGAAGATAAATTAAACCTTCTATTTGCAATGACTGGTTGGTAAAATGGATGTCTTTCATAAATGTACTAGTTACATGATATTTAGTACTTTAAATCATGCTTTGATGTATATTATCAGATGATTACAGTAATATTTTGAGGTAAATGGTATAGTTGTTAAAATCCTTTATTAACAAATTAAAAGGTTGAGAGACAGAAAAAAATTATTTGCTTCAGCTCACATGGGTAATTGGTAGCATAGGCAAGAAGAAAACAGTTACATTCCAGTTTGCTGTTCATTTTGGAAGACCATATAATCTTTGAAGTGTGGGATGTTAGAACTTTAGGAATATTAAATGTTTTACCGTTAGTGAATATTTTTGGGTAAACAGCTAGTTTATTGGACATAATGTATTTGGTAGCAAGAAAGAATGGAGCTGATAATGGCTTTTCTGAAGTGGATGCAAGGGCTTTAGGGGTTTTTCTCTGACCTTGTATGATTTAAACTTCAACATCATCAGCTGTTTCCTGATGTTTTTTGTATATGTTGTTCTCATTGTTTGGTGGTTTTGTATATACATTGTCAGTCATCTCCACCCTGGTTCTCTTCTGAATTCAAGGTTATTTTCAGAGGCAAATTAAGTTTGAGGTTTGCTTTCTATATGGCACTTGGGATTAATAAACTTGACCTGCTGGTTGGTTATTGCTTCAACCCTGGATAACTTGTGCTGGGATTTAAAAAAATAATACTTCTTTGTTTTATGAACCTTGTTTGTGCTTCTGGCAATAGTCCTTTCGCAGAAGCTTGTAGTAGTAATATGATTGTTTACTCAGGTGGGTGTAGACAAGAAGTTTATGCTCTACTTTGCCCTCAAGTACATTTATTTATGCCTATTGTTGAGGAAGAAAGGTTTTCCTTTACTCTCCAAGGTTCTTTTGGGTGGTCTAAGAATTAAATTGACATCACATAGATTAACAAGAGAAAAATCAAATTTAATTTAAACTTACATAATGGTGTGTCATAAGAAAATGAATCCCACAGGCAGTCAAGCAAATGAGGCTTATATGGGATCTATAACTAAGGAGAAAAGTGTAGAGGTCAGGGAATTCAGAGGGAAGGAGATAATTCACAGAAAGATGAAAAAGATTAACTGTTTGGTAAACAAATGTTTGCTGGGCCATACAAAAACAGTGGACACAGAGAGGAATTTTAACTAACAGACTGCTAAATTCTTCCGTCTCCCACACCTCGTTCATATTATGCTGTAGTTGTCCATGGAGATAGCTCCCTTCCTGAAGGAGGTCCTCTAGCTAAATAGGTTTAGGCAGTTAGGGGGAAGGTTAAAGCTTGCTTCTTCCCAGGCCTTCTATTTCTTAAAAATAATCAGCTTAAAATAATCCACATGCCAAAGAGACACATTTTAAGGCGGTAACTTTTGCTCCCCTACACTGTAAGTGTTGTTGCTTCTGCTTTTGATGTCAGTCCATCAACTGTGTATGCTCTTCACCATTTTGCTCAAAAACCTTGAACTAATCCTTTACTTTTGTCACCTCTTCTGCCATTTTACTGTTCCTAGAGTCTTCCGCTGCTTCGAAAAGGCTTATTGGCTGACTTTTCTTGGCATGTCCTCCCCTTCTCCCCTACTTTGCCCCATTTATAATAGAATAGCTTATAAGGTGCCTTCAATATAATTAAATTTTATTTGAAGAAAGGTATCTATATTTAACTTCGGAAACAAATAGCTAGTTTTCATGTCACGATTGTAAATGAGGTGATAGTATTGCTAAAGAAATAAAATATTTCTCCCTTCATATCTATGTATCATATGGGAATAGTTCAACAATTGGTAAACCTTGTGTGCCCATGGTCTTTGGGTGTTGCAATTGGGATATAACGTTTACTTCCATCAATATATATTTTGTGACTTTAAAGATCTTAGATATGATAGCATGACAGGTGTTATTTTATTAGTGATTAGTCTTATTCATGTTTGGATTAGAATGTAACTTTATAGATTTCCCATAGGGAATAAGAGAGGTGACTTTGATGGTGGTATTATTACCATGTGTTCTTTGGGGTTATGATGATCCCTGGAAGTGCCTCCAAGTCCATCGTGGATGAGGAAGGTAGAGCTTGGGTATACAGGACTCTGGCCCAAATATCCACTTCATTTGGAACAACTACAGTTGTATCTATGAATTAGTGGTGTTTCACAAAATATTTAGTTTGAGAGAGGATTCTGGGGCTAAAATTTGAAACCACTAGATTTATAGAAAGACCTGGGAATTAGGAAACCTAGGATCCATTTCTGACTATCCCATTAACTAGTTTGTAGTGTAGGCAAATCATTTAACATATTTTTCTCAGTTTTTCATATAGAAAATAAAATTCTTTGTACCTCATAGAGTTGTTTTTAGATAATGGTTTTAAAAATTGAATACAAAATCTTAAATATGGAGAACAAACAGAGAGTTACTGGAGGGGTTGTGTGTTGGGGGGGGGGGGGATGGGCTAAATGGGTAAGGGGCATTAGGGAATCTACTCCTGAAATCATTGTTGCACTATATGCTAACTTCGATATAAATTTAAAAAATAAAATAAAATAAATTGAATACAAAAAATGTAATAAAAATGCTGTCAATAATAGCAGCAATTCCCAAGAACTGAGAAATCTGAAATGGTTTTGAATTTTGTTATAGAATTTATAATAATGACTATGGGTTTTCTTTTTCCAATTTTCTGTAATCTAGGGCATTGTTATTATTTTTAAAAATAAATAAATAAATTTGTTGGGGCACCTGGGTGGCCCAGTCATTTTAGTGTCTCACTTTGATCCTAGCTCAGGTCGTGATCTTACAGTTTGTGAGTTTAAGCCCCTCATCAGGCTCAGTGCTAATGGCTTGGAGTCTGCCTGGGATTCTGTCTTTCCCTCTCTCTCTGCCCCTCTGCTGCTTGTGGTTTTTTCTCTCTCGAAATAAATAAATTTTTTTAAAAAACTTAAAAAATAAGATTTGTTTGCAGCCTTCCTTACCACTTGCTTTCTAATGGAAGATAATGACTATTTTAAAACATACTCATACAACACACAGCTGTGTATGTGTATATTTTGAAATTTTTATATTGATTTTCTATCAGTTTCTATGAACATAAGTAGATAAATAAAGTTTAGCTTGGGGAAAACTTTCACCTTTCCCTACATTTCAAGAGAAATCAAATCAAGTCCAGGATGCTTGCATTCATTTCCAGTCCTTGAAAGGCTAGAAAATTTACCTGAAATTGTATTAGCACATTTCTGAATCTGTTGTTAAGTAACTCTGCTTAGTTGGGTTGGATGCCATTCCTTTTCTTTCTTCTTTCCTTCAAGCAGAGAATTTGAGCTTCTTTAGGAAACCATCCCTAGCCTGGATATTTATTTAAATCCCACAGCTTGTGAAATCACTGGGACAAGCATAAAGATAGATCCTATTCAGAAAAGGCCCAGTAATTGTGTCCTAGCCTTAAAGAGAACAAGCCTTTGTTCTTCTCTTTCATGTAGTAGAGTATTAGAATGGCCTGTCTTTAAGGGGTTGATTAGCCAGCTTGATTCAGAGAGGAAGTAAGAATAATACTCTAGGGTGGTGCTGGCTGACTTGTTAGCCCTTACACAGTATATGCTTATTAAATATCAAGGAAGTAAGCTGCTCCTTGCGTTGCATCACCAGAGTTGGACAGCCCAAGTTACAATTTTGAGCACACCTACCCAGTTTCTGGTGGTAGTTATGGACATAGAGGAAAGCAGTCCTATCTGACAGAGGAATATATCTATCTGCCCATGTTAAACGTGAGATGTGCCAGAAAAGTAGTATTTCCTATCTTCTGGAAGTCAACAAAATTAAGTATCTGAAAAAAAATTTTTTTCTGTATCTAAAACCCTTTCTATTGAGCCAAAACAAACAAACAAAACAAAACAAAACAAAAACAAAAAAACTTAGAACCAGGAATTCCATAGGAATTAAGGAACTTTTAACTGGTCAGTTGTTTGTAGTTTTATTGGCACAGTGACATATAGTTTTATTGACCAAAAGTCCTCCTGGGAGAAATTTAGCAATTCTATAATAATTTCAACAATAGCCATTTGTTGAGTACCTCCTATGTGCCACTTCTTAAAATGATATTTTAAGGGGCGCCTGGGTGGCTCAGTCGGTTGACTTCGGCTCAGGTCGTGATCTCAAGATTCATGGGTTTGAGCCCCGCATCAGGCTCTGTGTTGACGGCTGGCTCAGAGCCTGGAGCCTGCTTCAGATTCTGTGTCTCCTCTCTCTGCCCCTCCGCCACTCACACTTTGTCTCACTCTGTTTCTCAAAAATAAATATATAAAAATTTTTTTTAATAATATTTTAAGGTACATAACTGAGGAATGATGTTCAGGGATGTTAAAACTGTACTCGAGGTCGTTCAGCTCAAGAGAGTTAGAGGGTTGAACACAATGGTCCCTAGATGTACAACTCATTTTCTTTCCCTAATCATGCTCTCTCTCACTGAAGAATCATTTATGAAATACATCTCTTACTTTTCAGAGTATAGTTTCTCTTTAAAACAATTTTTGTCAGGTGAATCCTACTTTGCTTTTATTTTTCACAGTGAAATTAGACATAATATACCTAAAAAGTAAAATCTAAAAACTTAGAATTAAAATTTGAATTAAAATATTTCAAGAAGAAAGTTAAGGTTGGAATCCTTCGAATTTTATATGCCCAGCATTGATTTACCTTGCTGAGAATTTTAGTACTCCCCTGTGAGCCTGTTTCTTGTTTGTGTTGTGTTCTTTAGTACGAGATTTTTCCTTGGCCATTGATCACCATCTTCCTTTCTACACTGCTATAGTTACTACCCCTAAGAAATTATGGGGATCTTTTTGTTCCACACTGTGGTTGTCTTTCCTGGGCGGATGGGGGCCCCTCAGATATTGGGCATCCCGATTGGGTTGGGGGTTCCTTGGTACTGCTGGTAAAAGAATTCACCTGAGGCAGAACAAAGGAGTTAGAAGTGTATTGAATATAACCTCAAGCTCAAGGGAGCTGTGGGTAGGCAGGACAGCAAAGGAGAGACTCTCTGCAACAAGGCAGTGGGGGCTGTTTTTAAAGAGGGAAGGAGAGGCGGTATGGCAATGTATAGAATTTAATTTTTTTTTGGTAACTGTGCCTGATTGTAAATAGCCCATTGGTTAGTGAGGGCCTATGGATATTTGAGGTGGGTCATCTGATGATGGGCCTGTCTGTATTCAACCTGGGGGTCACTGTGGGCCCTTTTTACATTCCATTGCTCAAGCCTGTTACCTAGAAGCAGCCTCTACACGCACCACCGAAAACTTTGCTTTTGCTGCAGACATCCATGACTCACGTAGTGATGCAGTATTACATTTAGTCAGTAGGTGCCATCATCTAACATATGATTTGCTTCACCTGAAACTTCTTTTACTTATGGCTTCAGTTTATTTTAAATGAATCCGTTTCTATTCTCTGGATCAAACATTTTGGGTCTCTGATTTGTTTATAATGAAAAACGCTTCTAGTTTTCTTTGCTTGATAAATTATATTTGTAAAATTGATGTGTGCCTGTTTATTAATACAAGGAATTGAGTAATACTGAGCTGTTTTTGTGTATTTAATATGTGAACTCTGGGGTAATGGTGCCACTGGTAAAAACAACCCTTTGATGAAGGTGAGATACTAGGCCAGTCAATGCTTTTATAGTCTGAAGGTATTTATGAGAAATTAAAATACGTTAGTTTATTTATTGTTATTAAATGTTTATTTATTTTGGTAGAGAGAGAGAACATGCATGGGAGATGGGGAGGGGGAGAGAGAGAGAGAGAGAGAGAGAGAGAGAGAGAGAGAGATGGAATGAGAATGAATCCCAAGCAGGCTCCATGCTGCCAGCACAGAGCCCTGACATGGGCTCGATCTCACGAACCATGAGATCATGACCTGAGCTAAAAATCAAGAGACTGACACTTAACTGACTGAGCTACCCAGCCTTCCCTACCTCATTTTATTTTTAAGACCAAACAATACTCCAAACCTATTTTACTTTGAAGATTTAGACACTTGAGAAGATTGTCAGGTATCCTCTAACTTTGGAATAAGGAACACTGAGTGTTCAGTCTTTCACGTACTAAACACACACATTTTTAATCAAAGGGGTAAAGCCCTGTCATCCATCATCTCGAGGTTTGCCTATGAGTCAAGAGCCTTCGGGAATACTAGCTAAGCCAGTGACACTGGTTATAGCTTTAGGCAAAGGGAATAGTTTATATCTTGGCCATTTGGATATTAAATAAGAATAGCAACTACTGTTCACTGAAGATGCCTCTACTTAATAATGGCTCAGTAATCTAAGGGTGTCTCATTAAATTCTCAGACTTGAGTTCACTGCCTTATTTCATATTTCTTTGTTAGCTGTCCCCTCTTCAGTTCTTTATATTTTTATATATATTTTAGAACCAAATCTCTTTGAAGTCAGTTTTCAATTCCATAATAATAGGAAAGGTTTTTAGATTTTGTTGTTTTTGTTATTATGTGGTATCTCATATGCTGAAAGTATGTCCCTTTTCCTCTGCCCTTACCTCTAAATTTAAGTTAACTTGAACTTTATTTCTGGAAGTTAGGTCCAACTAAGACTACCTGCCAAATGATTAGAGAAGTAGCAGAATAAACTTTTCTGTATTGTTCTGCATCTAGCTCAAGCTATTCAGGATGTCCTAGAGTTTGAAACACAATGAAACTGAAAGATGGCAAATTGGTGTAAGAAAGTGAAGGAATACTATTCTTTTTCATGTGAACAACAAGGAAGAAGTGTAGGTGCTTACCCTGGGAAACTTAACCTAATGAATTCTTTTTTTTTTTTTTAATTTTAAAAATAACAGACTTTATTGTCCAGCAATGAAAGTATTCAGAGATGTATTTTTCTACATAACTTATTCTGAGGTGATCAATATTAAATAAAATATTAATTTTTGTCATCTGCTTCATTTCATGTCTTCTTGACCAGTTCTTCATTTTTCCTTACAATTGCATGCCTTTGAGGCAATGAAAAAACATTTTTTTAAATGTTTATTTATTTATTTTTGAGAGAGAGAGAGAGAGAGAGAGAGAGAGCATGAGTGGGGAAGGGGCAGAGAGAGAGGGAGACAGAGAATCCCAGGCAGTCTCCAAGCTGTCAGCACAGAGCCTGAAGCGGGGCTCAAACCCACGATCCATGAGATCATGACCTGAGCCGAAACCAAGAGTTGGATGCTCAACTGACTGAGCCACCCAGGTGCACCTTGAGGTAATGAAAAATTTTTGACTGCCATAGTTATGGACTTGAACATTGATCTGTAGCTATGTGTTGGCTCGTTACATGTAGTTGTGTTCTTATTGGTTTTATCACAGCCAACCTGTATGAGGTGTGTTTCTGGAAAATGTCATGACCACCTTCATTCATCTTCACCTCATAGGCTCTGTTGCACTTTAAAGAGCTGAGTGACTGGCCGGGCAGGTGCTGCTGCCCAACCTGCATGGCTGATGGTGCTTCACATGCCCTCCTCCTTCAGTGATGCCTGATTTAAGCCCTAATTAAGTCTTTTTCATCCTTCATATCTCAGATGTCCCTTGATTATGGAGATTTTTCCTTGACTTCCCTGTCTGGATTAGTTACTTTTGCACTAATTTCCACAGCTCCTCCCTTTCCCTTTTATAATGCCTGTCTCATTTGTAGTCGCTTGTTTAGTTTGTCTCTCACCAGACTTTAAGGGCCACAAAAGTAGGAATTATGCTTTTCTATTCCTTGTAAAATCACAGGTACTTATGGCATCATCAGACATAGTGATGCCAAATATAAACTTGTATTAGTGAACAAAAGAATGGCCAAATGTTATGAGAGGCAAATAATTCTGGGTAAGGACTTGTCTAACTCATTCTCCCCAGAATTTTAGTTCCCTACATGAAGAACTACCCACCAGAATCTTTGAACTATAGTTGACCTTTGAACAACGCTGAGGTTAGGAGCTCCAACCTCTGCCACGTACAGTTGATTATCCATGTATAACTTATGACTCCCTAAAAACGTAACTACTAATAGCCTACTATTGACTGGAAGCCTTACCGATCACATAAATAGTCAGTTAACACATACTTTGTTATATGTATTATATACTGTATTCTTATAATAAAATAACCCGGAGAAAAGAAAGTGTTATTAAGAGATTCATAAGGTAGAGGAAATACATTTATAGTACCATATGCATATTTATTGAAAACATTCTGCATAGAAGTGGACATTTGTAGTTCAAACCCATCTTGTTTGAGGTTGGTCAACTGTACTTTGCCTAAGGGGAGATTGAGAGAAACACCTTAAGGATGAATATGGAGTAAGTTAGATGTTTTAAGGAAAGTCCTATATAATTTTCCAATGTAAGGATGGTAACTTACTTTTAATAACAACAGGTTCATTTTTTCCCCTAAATTTATTGTGATGGGCTTTTTGGGTATGTGTATTTTATTTTTCTACTTCTTTCTGGTTAGGCTCTACATCAGTTTTTTTCTTGGGTACTCATTTCAACTTATGATTTTTGTCTGAGCATTCATTGGTTTGATTTATAAAAGGGATTACAGATTTATAGGTTTTCTGCATAGTAACTAACAGAGTGTGTGTACATTTGTGGGTGGGTAGAGCCTGAAAGATGGGAAAGAAAAAAAATACTTATTTAAATAACTTTAAACCATATCTTAAAAAAATTTTTGTTATGTTTATTCATTTTTGAGAGACAGAGTGCAAGCAGGAGAGGGGCAGAGAGAGGGGGAACACAGAATCCGAAGCAGGCTCCAGCTTCTGAGCTGTCAGCATAGGCAGCTGGAACTCACAATGTGCAGGTGGGGCTCGAACTCATGAACTGTGAGATCATCACCTCATCATGACATGTCGGACGCTCAACTGACTGAGCCATCCAGGCACCCCTGACTTTAAACCATATCTGAAATAATAAGTGTTATTGTTCACAATCGCCCTGTATCACTCACTGTGACATTTAGGAATATTTGTTATGTCATTTCAAGAATATTTTTGTTTTTCTAGAGGGAGGGAGCATCAAAACATTTTCTGCAGAAAAACCATGATCCTCAAGTAGTAAGGTTTTGTTTTTTTTGCTATTTTTATGGCCTTCCTGTTGCTAACTTCCAGGTGTCCCATCTGTCTTTTGGCTGCTCTTTTGTTTGTATTAAATATACCAATAATTGAATTCTAAAACTCTTGTCAATTTTGGTAGCAAATTTGTAATATTTATTCTTCATTATGATTAATCACAATTAATCAAGACTAGATTTTAATTTGTAGATTTACTTGAATTTGTGGCTTGTGTAACAGAGCTTCATTCTCCAATTAGTCTTTGTAATAATAGGTAGAAGATGCCATTTTGAAGGGAGAAGTCTTTATCTTATTTCTGGTAACCTTCTAATCCACACCCTGGTTAATCTCTTGCTTTTGCTTTATGTTGATCTCAATTTTTTGTTTTGATCCTTTTTACTGATTTCTTTGGTGGCCTCATTTTTAAAAAGTACCTATTTGGGGTACCTGTCTGGCTCAGTTGGTGGAGCATATGACTCTTGATCTGGGGGTTGTTGAGTTCGAGCCCCATGTTGGGTGGTTAAAATAAACTCTTTAAAAAAGTAAAAAATAAAAAATAAATGAAAAGTACCAATTTAAATTGGAAATTAGGCACAGAATTTAGAAATGGAAAAGTAGCTTTTTCGTATATTTTGTTTGCATAGTGTGAATTCCAAAGTGCTTGCTGATTTTAAGTGTATTCTTGACATCTTTGTGAAATAGATTTTATTTTTTTAAAATGTCTATTTATTTATTTTTGAGAGAAGGAGAGAGAGCAAGCAGGGGATGGGCAGAGAGAGAGCGACAAGCTGGCTCTGTACTGTGAGCACAGAGCCCAATATAGGGCCCGAACTCATGAACTGTGAGATGGTGACCTGAGGTGAAATCAAGAGTTGGACGCTTAACTGACTGAACCACCCAGGCACACCACGAAATAGATTTTAAAGGACTGGAATTATTCTGTTTCTTTTTCTACATTCTTTTTTTTTTTTTTTTAAGGGTAAACCAAGCATTATGATATAGCAGCTAGTGTCAAAGAAAAGTGAAAAGACGTGACAGAACAGAATAGGACTTTAGGGACCAGAGTTCCTTTCCTTCTCCTATTATCTACCAAAGAAACAGTCTGGTAAGAATGGGCTTCTGCTCTTTGTATGTAGGACCTCCAAGGAACAGGCTCCTAACCATGAGAAGAATGACCTATTTTCTTCTGTATAAACTATTAGAGGCCTCTGTCCCTACATTCATGTTGATTTGATTTGTCAGATATTGGAGAACTGGGATTCTTAGGTATTGTTTTTATAGAAGAAGAAATTGAGTCCTAGATAAGTCATATAATTTCATTCTATTCAGCTATCCTTTAGCAAGTGCTAAATATGTAGCTAATCTGTGCTATACAGATGCACCACACAGAATTTGGCTGGATGAGGAGATTAGATAGGCACTGGGTATGCAGTTCTGACCAGTAAAGTTTATGATCACATGACTCAAAGGACCACAGACAAAAATACTACACAACTCAGTAAAGGGAAATGAAGCTATCAAGAAAAAAGAGCATGGGGGCACCTGGGTGGCTCAGTCGGCTAAGCGTCTGACTTCGGCTCAGGTCATGGTCTCATGATTCGTGAGTTCCAGCCCCACATCGGGCTCTGGGCTGACAGCTCAGAGCCTGGAGCCTGCTTTGGATTCTGTGTCTCCCTCTCTCTCTGCCCTTACTCTACGCACATGCTCGTTCTCTCTCTCTCTCAAAAATAAACATTAAAAAAAAAAAAAAAGAAAAAGAAAAAAGAGCATGAACTGGTGACTTGAGCTGGACTGTCAAAGAGGGTAGGATTTTCCAGAGCCCCTTGTCTCCTAATGGAACCAGGGTTTGTTATCCATTGTGGTATTCATTGTATGCCATCACTTGATGCCTGAAAGTAAAAATTATTGTAGAACTCACCATGAAACAGTTATTGAAGAAGTTAAGCAAAGAGAAAGAGCTTGTGAGTCCTTACATCTGTTCTGTTGGCTTGATCCCCCAAACACCATTCCTTTTCTTTGCATAGAAGCTTAACAACCTAATTCAAAGAATTTAACCAGATTGCAGGTTTGAGGAAAGAAATTTTGATGATTACTTTTCTTCTGTCTCTTCAATTCATGATTTACAAAGCTTTCATGTTTTTCAAACGTTTAGCTCACTGTAGTAGCTCCAATACTAGAGTAGGTAATTAGGTGAACTAATACATGACTTACAAAGATAGGACTAGGCAAGTAAAATTTTTGTGAAGCAAATAGTGTTTGGTGTCTCTGTGTTATATTTGGATGCAGATTAAACGTGTTGCTCCTACCACCACCCTCAACTGTGGAAATAAAACAGAGTTCCTTGCTTGAGATAGACATTAAGAAACGTTCATTCCATTTTACTGGACACCAGAAAGTATTCAGGGAAGTTAAAAATACATAGTGCCTACTCCCAAGTTCTTTATAATCTGTTTGGAAAGACAAAAATGAAGAACCTAACCTAAGGCTATATATTGCTAGTACTTTACAATTTATAAGCATTTTTGTCACATACTCTATTTTGTTAGATTCTCAGAATCACCGTACCAGTTGACAGTTGACAGACTAGAAGCTACACGATTTAAGTCAATTTGGATAAGAAAGTAAATTTCAACAGTTACTTGATGTTGACCTTAAAAATAAAACAGCCACGGGGCACCTGGGTGGCTCAGTCATTTGAGTGTCCGACTTCTGCTTAGATCATGATCTCACACCTCATGGGATCGAGCCCAGCACCAGGCTCTGTGCTGACAGCTCGGAGCCTGGAGCCTGCTTCAGATTCTGACTCTGTCTCTGTCTCTCTCTCTGCCCCTCCCCTGCTCGCACACAGTCTCCCTCTCTCAAATATAAATAAACATTTAAAAAAATAAATAAATAAAACAGCTACTGTTTATTTATTTGGGAATAAAAATTTTATTTGGCAAACCATAGGCAAGTTCTGAGAACAAAGAAGAATTCTCTCTAATAGAGGACAGGAGGGAGTTGGGAGGAGCTGTTACAAACAGAAAGTCTACTGGAGTAAACTGGAAGTTTGAACTGTGGTTGCTTTTCATTGGCTGAGTTGTGACAGTCTCTCATTGGCTAGGCTGTTGCTTGGCAAAGAGAAAATCTTCCTCCTGCTGTGGTGGGAAATTATAGGCTTCTTCCTGTTGGTAATGAAAGGTAATGTCTCTTCCTGTTGGGGTCTGCAATCGAGGGTGAGTGGTAAGGCTTGAGAGCTCCTTCTTTTGACCTCCTGACTCCATTTTAAATGAGATTTCCTTGGGGTGTCTGGGTGGCTCAGTCAATTAAGTGTCCAACTTCGGCTCAGGTCATGGTCTCATGGTTTGTGAGTTTGAGCCCCATGTCAGGCTCTGTGGTGACAGCTTGGAGCCTGGTGCCTGCTTGGGATTCTATGTGTCTCTCTCTCTGCCCTTCCCCCCCACCCCTCAAATAAAGTAAACATTAAAAAAAATTTTTTTTAATGAGATTTCCTTTACTCACTTACACATAGAATTACTACATTTTATAATATGGACAATAAATATTAGTGGGCATGCAGGAATGAGAGAAACCGTTGTCTATCAGTAGATCTTATTTTATTTTTAATTATTATTATTATTATTTTAATTTTTAGTTTTTAATTTTTTAAAGTAGGCGTCACACCCAGTGCTGGGCCTAAGCTCAAAACCCTGAGATTAAGATTGAGCTGAGATGAAAAGTCAGGTGCTTAAGCGACTGAGCCACAAAGGTGTCCCTCATCAGTAGATTTTAGGATGTTCACAAACTCCCTGAAATTATGTGGCCAAGTTTGTGTGTAAGTGCATTTTCCTAGGAAGAGGATTCATCAGATTTTTTTTCTTTTCTTTTTCCTTCAGTGGATGTGTAATAGCCATTTATTTAATCAGATTTTGAAAGTAAGTCTGTGTCTCCAAGAAAGAGTTTTAAAACTACTTGTCTAGATTATTTGGAGAACACTGAAGAGAGTGAGGCCTTGATATGGTAGCTGAACAATAAGGCAAACAAAGAGAGCATCTACCCAAAAAGATGACAGCACCTAAAATTTCTTCTTTCTTCTTTACATAGTAGTTCCCTGAGTTCTTAGATCTTCAGCACAGATTCCTGATGGGGTTTACCTTCTTTCTGATGCTAATTTTCCATGGCATTGTTCCTGCTTCCCTTTGCTATCCCCCTTTTTCCAAGAGTCATAATTGGTTTGGAAAAGAGAGGTTACATCATAGGTCTTAATTAATTTTTAGATAATTACTTACCTAGTATAATTTTTTTCTAGTTAAAGTGAGAAATATAGTTAAAAAATGATAACACATATAGTAGCAATCATGGTAGTTTAACCTGAAAATTGAATAGTTAATTAATTACCCAATTAATGAAAGTTAATAGCTTTCATTATCAACAGGAAGGGTATAGTATCCACATGTTTTAGCTCATTTAACAAATATTGTCGAACACTATCATAGCTCAGAAACTGCTACAAATACAATAGCCAGGAGAAACAGACTTGACCCTTATTCACATGGGGCTTTCAAAACAAATTCCACAAATATGTCTATAAACTCGGTTATACTCTTCAGTGTGTCTTTTTGGGAAAATGCCTAATAAGATCATTGACCTGTAATGATAGGACCCCTTTCTGATAGTTGTTCTTTTCCTAGATCTGTGGTTCTCCTCGGGGCTTGCAGCAGAGGGGTTGCCCTCAGAGCGTATTTGGCAATGTCAGGGAATCATTTTTGGTTGTCCCAGCAGGGGAGATGCTACTGACATCTAGTAGGAAGAGACCAGGGATGATGTTAAACTTCCCATGATACACAGGAATTCCCTCCACAATAAGGGATTATCCAGCCCAAAGTGTCAATAGTGCTGAGATGAAGAAACCCTGCCCCGAACAGACATTTCAAAGTAAATTAACAGGGGTGCCTTGGTGACTCAGTCGGTTAAGCGTCCAAC
Organism: Panthera pardus; assembly: GCF_024362965.1. NCBI lineage: Eukaryota > Metazoa > Chordata > Mammalia > Carnivora > Felidae > Panthera > Panthera pardus. The sequence goes on from NW_026526821.1 coordinate 79,416,639, forward strand.
TCTTGATTTCTGCTCACGTCATGATCTCACAGTTGGTGAGTTCAAGCCTCGTGTCAGGCTCCCTGCTGACAGTACTGAGCTTGCTTGGGATTCTCTGTCTTCCTCTCTCTCTCTTTCTCTCTGCCCCTCCCCTGCTCACTCTAGATCTCTCTCAAAATAAATAAACATTAAAAAAAAAATTAAATGAACAATCAAAGTTGCTGAAATGCCTTAATAAGAAAGAGGCAGGGCTTCCTCAGGCATTTTAGTACTGCAATATCGTGCTACCCTAAACACCCTCTAGTGTTTCCTCATTAAAGGGTTTCAGCCTTTATTAAAAGACCCTCTGATATGCCCATACTCTGCTTTTGGTTTATCTCATTGTATGTGGTTAATGTAATAGGGGATAATGGCTTGGATTTGAAGTTTGGAACTATGGTTTCCATTAAAAACATTACCCAGGGCGCCTGGGTGGCTCAGTGGATTAAGCGTCCAACTTTGACTCAGGTCATGATCTCACTATTTGTGATTTTGAGCCCTGTATCAGGCTCTCTGCTGGCAGCACAGATCTGCTTTGGATCTTCTGTCCCCCCTCTCTACTCTTCCCCTGCTCGCACGCACTCGTCCCCCCTCTCTACCCTTCCCCTGTTCGCACGCACTCTCTCTCAAAAATAAACATTAAAAAAAATATTCAAAATGTAGCAGTATGATTAATATATTCCTATTGTTGTGATCTCTTATTGTCAATATTTCCTGAATTGCATGAATATAACTAACAGGTAAATCCAAAAACTTCTTCATTGTAGACTAACGTATAGGAAGGACTTAGAAGGGAATCAACATAGGTGTTTATTCTTAAATGAATACTCTGTAACAGTGCTTCATGTGCATATGAACACCTAGAAATCATATTAAAATGTAGGCTCGGTACATCTGAGGTGAGGCCTGAGATTCTGTATTTCTATCAAGCTTTTGGGTGGCTGGATGAAGCCATCTAGCCAAGGCTAGATGAAGCATTAGATCATAGCACAAAATAAGTATGCTTGAAGTGTCACTATTCTCCCAACAGAGGGGAAGATTAATTTTTAAAAGGCTTTTTACTGCTTTCAAGTTATTCATAGTTTCACTGTTCAGTTATAAAAATGATAAAACTAATGTTGGAGAAAATTTGAAATACAGAAAAAAGAGAAATCTCTAGTACTGATTTCCACCACCCCAGTGAAGTTGCTAGTATTTTGTTTTCTTTCACTTACTTTATCCTAAGAGTTTTAAAAAGTGTATTCTTAAACCTAATGTATGCATTACACATATTTATGTCTGCTTTTATTGAAAAAAAGGCAGGAAAACATTTTTTCTCACTAACCCTCTCTCCTACTGCATTATATTGTTTAGCTTTGAATAATTCAGTTTAGGAAAGAATTTATCACTTAGGAAGAGGGATAAAGGATCACATGCCTTGCTGTAAAGTCTTCATTTTGTAAGATGACTTATGTCATTTGATGGTTAAAAACATATGTTCTTATTATTGGAAAAAACAAAGCTGAGAAAAGTCTGTCTCTTTAAATTTGATTTTCTTTTTCCTTGGAGATATGTAACTGGTACTCTGGAACTTTACCTAGTCAAGGAACATACCATTGCTATTTGAAATTGGATATATTTTATTTCCCTAAGGAACTAAACTTCCTTATAGTGGGAAGATTGGTCACAAATGTGAAGTTAAGGTACAAGTGTACCTTGATATGTGCAATTACTAAAAATCTGTGAGTTGAATATTTGGGATTGTAATTCTTATTTTCCATTTACTTATGTTATTGGTTCAGAAATGCACTCTAATGAGAAGTTTACAAAGAAATTTACAGATTATTAGAGAAAATACCCTTTGTTCTATGCTTTTGATGCAGCTTGTTTATCTTATTTCCTACTCACCTTAAGGCTCAGTATATCTGATAGGCTTCTAGACTGACAATTATTTTATACTCTGGAGTCTTCGATTTAAAAAAAAATTTTTTTTAATGTTTATTTTTGAGACAGAGAGAGAGAGCATGAGTTGGAGGAGGGACAGAGAGAGAGAGAGGGAGATACAGAATCCAATATGGGGCTTGAACCCACAAACCGTGAGACCATAACCTGAAGTTGGACCCTCAACCAACTGAGCCCCCCCAGGCACCCCAGTTTTTTTTTTTATTATTTTAAAAGTCCATTTAACTTCTAAGCTGTTTGAAGCCTCTAAAGTTTCAGTGAATCATATGGACTTCTCTAATCCCCATTTATAGTTTGTAGAAAGCATCAGCTTTTTTTTTAATTATAAAGTCATTTTACAGTTGTAAGATATTTTATTGCTGTATTGAAAAGTTTGCCATTTTTTCATATTGTACTTTGTCATTTTAAGTCAGTGATTGATTGATCAATTGATTTTAAACCTAAATTCTTTTTTTTTTTTTAAGATTATTTATTTTGAGAGAGAGAGAGAGGGAGGGAGGGAGAGAGAGAATCCCAGGCAGGCTCAGTGATGTCAGCGCGGAGCCCAATGTGGTGGGGCTCAAGCTAATGAACCATGAGATCACGACCTGAGCCAGAATCAAGAGTTAGATGCTTAACCAACTGAGCTACTCAGGTGCCCCATCAGTGATTTATAACATACTTTCTTCCGCTTATCTTCAGTCTTTGTCTTCTATGACATTTAAATCTTTCAAGCCTCTTGATACTTTTCTTTAAATTAACAAATTTCTGACAGTGATTATATAGTGTATCCTATTGGTTATTTAGCCCTGTTATGCTGAGAGTGATTCTTTTACAGATTTTCTTAGATGTGACTCTTTCAGGAATTGATTTTTAAGTCTCCTATGGTTATATCATAATTGGTTCCATTTGGGCCTCCAGGAATTGATTGAAAGCTACCCTGTAAATAGTCCAAAGGTTTTTAAAGCCATATGTTCAGTAAAGTCTGTTAATGGTTCGCTAAGCTCATGTACTCTGTCAAGTGTTCAACGTGATTAAGCTTCATAGCAACTATCAGCATTCTGTGAATATGCCAAAGACTTAGCTCATTCACTTAGCTGAGTTTCCTCTTTAAAAGACTCTTATTTATGCTATACAAACAACTCTTCAGATCTGCCTCATTATATTGGAGGAATAATAATTAAAATTTCCTCACCTCCTTTCTTAGAGAATATGTCATCCTCTCATTCTGCTTTAGTGAGGTGACTCTACAACTCAATCAAAAGGAATCTCTTTACCATCCTATTTTTCTTTACTTAGTGTATTAGGTGGTATTATATTCAGCTGTCAGTCACAGAGATCCTAATTAACAAAGACTTTAAGAAGAATTTATTTCTCTTTTATGTGAAAGTTCCAAGATAGGCTTTGTTCTACTTAGACCTCAGAGTCCCAGACTTTTCCCTTGGATCATTCCATTGCCCCTTGGGTGTGATCCTTGTCCTCATGGCCCAAGAAGACATATATTCACATCTCAGGCGATAGGATGCAGGAAAGAGTCAAAGAAGAAAGGAACAAAAGGTATGTATTTTTTATCCTTTAAGGAAGATTCTTTGAAGCTGCCACAGTTGTTCTTCCATTTATATTCTGTTGGTTGGAACTTAGACACATGGTCATATTTAGCTGCAAGGAAGGGAAAGACATGCTTTTTTGTTTAAGTTTATTTATTTATTTTGAGAGAGAGAGTGTGTGTGAGCACATGTGAGCCTGGGAGGGGCAGAGAGAAAGGGGGACACAGAATCCGAAGCAGGCTCTGCCCTGTCAGTACAGAGCCCGATGCAGGTGATCTCACAAATCTGTGAGATCACAACCTGAGCCCAGATCAAGAGTCGGACACTCAGTCAACAGAGCCAACCAGGCACCCCAAAAGACATGTTTTTTTTATTTGGGTAGCTACATGTCCAATTTATTATCATGGAAGAAGGGATGATGGATATCAAGGAATAGATAGCAAGTTGTCACACTAACCATAATATCTGTTTAATTTACTGTCAGTGAGTAGAAAAAATTTCAACACAGTTTATCCCAATTTTAATATAATGACTGTGATATTATTGATAAGAACTTTGGTTACACTTGACTATAAAATTAGGCAGAAGAAATAGAACTGACATGAGCTTTGTCAGTATATTCACATAGCTCTTCTCTTTTCTAATTTCCATATTACCATACTCTTTATCTTCTCACTAATCACTGCAGCGTCCAAAAGCACAGCTGACCAGAAGTCACGTTAATGTAAGATCCTTCTAGCTTCAGACTCCTGGACATGAAACCAAGACTGATTTGAGAGTATCATCTTGGGGCCCCTGGGTGGCTCAGTTGGTTGAGTGCTGACTCCTGATTTTGGCTAGGGACATGATCCAGGGTCGTCAGATTGAGTCCTCTGTTGGGCCCCACGCTCAGCGTGGGGCCTGGTTGGGATTTCTCTCTCTCTCTCTCTCTCTCTCTCTCTCTCTCTCTCTCTCTCTTTCTCTTTCTCTTTCTCTTTCTCTTTCTCTTTCTCTTTCTCTCTCTCTCCCCTCCCTGCCCCTCTCCCCTGCTTGTGTTCTTTCTCTCTTAAAAAATTAAAAAATAAGTCTCATTCTCAATACCTTTTGTAATTCTATCTCACCTCTTTAGAAAGGTATGTGCTCCTGAATGCATCAGAATATTAAAATGTGAGTCACAAAATAATGAGAAGAAGATGAGTGTGGGAGCAGGGAAAAAAATGGTTTTAATAGAAAAGTTTTCCTAGTAATGCAGGGCTTGTAAGGCAGTATACTATCCATTGAAACAACACAGAATTGTGAGACATTAGGATCCCTGGAAAAGAAATGAAGACCAAGAGCAGCTAATGGGAAATAATTTGCCCCTATATTTTGGAAAGTACTTACCTTGCCCTCTTTTTAAGTGTCTAATTTTTATTAATAGAGCTTTGTACAATGAAAAGAAATGGGCTGATGCTTCCACCTTGCTTTTCCAGTGGATGAGAGGCAACATTTTTGACTCCTGATGATCCAGATGTATTTTTGAGGCTAATGAGCAGACTCTTAAGGTTGGGATTCTGAGCAAAAAGAATAGAGAAGGCCAGTTACTTCTTTTCAGTTGTCTGACTTAGCTTAGTGAGTTCCTATGGAAAAGACTTGCTTCAGCAATTAAATTTCAGGGATGACTGAAATGGTTGATTTGGCTATAATGCAGTCCAGGAAGATCACATTTGATCAGATTTCAAGGAGCAGTGGGCATGTCTCTGGATATCACATTGATGTTTATTTACCCTTGACCCCAGAGAAAAGAGCTTTATGTGAATGAGGTGTTATGGTTGTCATATTTTTTATGTACATAGAGTGGTTATATATTGTTGAATGTTTAATTTTAATTTCTGTTCATTTAAAATGATGCCTGGAGGGGGCGCCTGGGTGGCTCAGTTGGTTGAGCGGCTCTGGTCATGATCTCATAGTTCATGGTTTTGAGCCCCGCGTAGGGCTCCGTGCTGACAGCTCGGAGCCTGGAGCCTGCTTCGGATTCTGTGTCTCCCTCTCTCTCTGCCCCTCCCCAGCTTGCACTCTGCCTCTTTGTCTCTCTCAAGAGTGAATAAATATTAAAAAAAAAAAAAATTTTTTTTTTAAATGACACCTGGGGGAGCCTGGGTGGCTTAGTCAGTTAAACGTTGGGCTCTTGGTTTGGGCTCAGGTCATGATCTTACAGTTTGGGAGTTTGAACCCTGCACTGGGCTCTGTGCTGTCAGCTCCATGTCTGCTTGGGATTCTCTCTCTCACCCTCTCTCCCTGCCCCTCCCACGCCCACACTCTTTCTTTCTCAAAATAAATAAATAGACTTAAAAAAAAAAAAAAGGTCTCTTTAAAATGAAGCCTGGAGGGCTGCCTGGCTGGTTCAGTTGGTGGAGCATGGAGCTCTTGATCTTGTTTTTGAGTTCGAGCCCCATGCTGGGTTTAGAGATTACTTAAAAATAAAATCTTTAGGAGCACATGGGTGGCTCAGTCGGTTGAACATCTGTCTTTGGCTCAGGTCATGATCTCCCAGTTCTTGAGTTCAAGCCCAGCGTCAGGCTCTGTGCTGACAGCTCAGAGCCTGGAGCCTCTTTTGGATTCTGTGTCTCCCTCTCTCTCTGGCCTTCTCCAGCTAGTGGGCTGTCTCTCTCTCAAAAATAAACATTAAAAAAATAATAAAAATAAAATCTTAAAAAATAAATAAATAAAATGAGGGCTGGAAAACCAAGAGTTTTAGTGTTCTTTATTAAATTGCAGATCTTTTAGAAATAATTCTAAGGCAAGCTGAAAGGCACATTTCCTACTCATGCACTTTTCCTACCCAAGCACTTTTGGGTATCTCTAAGTGTTTTTTTTTTTGTTGTTGTTTAAAATTTTTTTTTTTTAACGTTTATTTATTTTTGAGACTGAGAGAAACAGAGCATGAACAGGGGAGGGGCAGAGAGAGAGGGAGACACAGAATCTGAAACAGGCTCCAGGCTCTGAGCTGTCAGCACAGAGCCCGACGCTGGGCTCGAACTCACGGACCGTGAGATCATGACCTGAGCCGAAGTCGGACACTTAACCGACTGAGCCACCCAGACGCCCCTCTAAGTGTTTTAAAAATAATTTTTGTAGGGGCACCTGGGTAGCTCAGTCGGTTAAGCGTTTGACTTTGGCTCAGGTCACGGTCTCATGGCTCATGAGTTGAGCCCCGCATCAGGCTCTGTGCTGACAGCTCAGAGCCCGGAGCCTGCTTCAGATTCTGTGTCTCCCTCCCTTGCTCACTCTCCTTACGCGCACGTATTCACACACACTCTCTCTCTCTATCTCTAAAAAATAAATAAACATAAAAAAATCACAGATTAGTATGGGACTCCATTTAAATGTAATCACAGTATTTTTTTGTGATAGGCTTCTCTCAGTATGTTTTTGAGATTCATTATATTGTCGCATGTGTCAGTAGTTCATCCCTTTTCATGGCTGAGTAGTATTACATTGTGGGAATGCACCATAGCTTATTCATCCATACTATAGCTGGCCATCCAGGGTGTTTGCAGTTTTTGGCTATGAGATATATAATAGCTGAACACTATAATATAATTTACAGTTATCTGTATATGTATATGTGTGTGATCTTGTAATATTAAACTACCTTGTATTTCTAGCTCAAGATATATTATCTTTTTAATATTACTGGATTTGATTTGCTAATGTTCTCTTAAGGTTTTTTGCATTTATGTTTATGAAGAATTTTATTTAAAGCTATTAATTTCTTTTTGGGCTTTTTAAAAATTTAACACAAATTTTCAAATGTTGCATTTTCATTATTCAGTTCAAAATACTGTCTAATTAACCTTGTGATTTCTTCTTGATTCATGGTTTATTTGAAAATATTGTCTTTAATTTCCAAATACTTGAGGTTCTTTTAGGCATGTTATTAATACTTAATGATGTAACTCAGTATGTTCAGAGAATATATTCTATATAAGTTTTCAACAAATATTTTGATATTTAATGACACTTACCTTCTAGTATTTGATCTATATTGTTGAATAGATCATGCACATTTGAAGAGATATGTTGTCTAGATTGTCTGGAGTCTTTTACAAATGTTAATTACATTAATCTGGTTAATAGTCCTGTTCACATAATCTATGTCCATGCTGATTTTTTGTTTTGTTTTTTGTCTAGTCATTATTTCAATTACCATGAGAAAGGTGTTAAGTCCACAATCATCATAGGTTGAGAGTTTTAAAAAAATCTTTTTTTCCCTTTAATTCTCTCAAATTTTCTTTTTGTAGGCTAAAACTCTATCAGACATATACACATTTATGATTTCATTATGAACTATCACTCTTTATCTTTGGTAATACTCTTTCTTAGAGTCTATTTTACCTGATAATAATATAGCTACTCCAGCATTCTTATGCTTTCCTTTTACATCATATATCTAAGCATTGCTTTTGACCTGTCTTCATCTTTGAAGATGTATCTGTTTAAACAGCATATAGGTTAGTCTTGCTTTTGAAGTTCTTCATCCATTTATGTTTAGTGTAAGTATTGATACAGTTGGATTTATTCGACTTGTTTTTCTTTTTTCCCCAGTTTTCTCCATCTACTTTTTAAAAATTCCTTTTTATCTTCTGTGATTTCTTTTGACTTGACAATTTTTTTTGGACTATTCTATTTTAATTTCCCTATTGACATTTTAGCTACATCTCTTTAAATGGTTACACTAGAGATTGCATTTAGATCCTTAATTTTTCACAGTATATTTAAAATTAAACTGTACCATTTTGTGTAAAAAATGACTTACAAGTATAGAATTCTGTTTATGTCTCATCTTTTATGCAGTAATTATTATAACTTTTTATCTTCATATGTGATAGCCCATATTTCAGTGTTATAACTTTTGCTTTAAGTAGCCATATATATTCTTAAGAAGTTAAGAGAGAATAAAACATAGCTTTATATTTAATCATATTTTTACTCTTCATTTCTTTTTGAAGATCTCTTTCTCCTGTCTGGTTTACTTTCTCATCAGTTTGATGAATTTCCTGTAGCATTTCTTGCTGTGCAGGTATATGAGCAGTGAGTTTGCTTAGTTTTTATTTATATGAAAATATCTTTATTTATATTTATTCTTGATAGATATGCAGGACTTTATATCTGTTGTTCCACTGTTTTAGATTTCCATTGTTTTTCCAATGCAACATCAGTTGTTATGTGTATTATATAATGTGCCATTTTTCATTGGCTACCTTCTCTTTATGTTTAGCTGTCAGCAGTTTGAATATGCTGTGTGTGTGTGTGTGTGTGTGTGTGTGTGTATTTCTTTGTATTTTATCCTTGGGTTTATTGTTTTTCTTGAACTTGTACATTTATACCTTCAAAAAATTTGGGAAACTTTTGACTATTATTTTTTCAAGTAATTTTTCTGCCTCATTTTTCTTATGGAAGTCCATTTACAAGTATGTTAAATGGTTTAATATTGTCCTAGCTGGTCCTCAGTTTCTTTTTTACTCCCCCCTTTTTTTTTCAATTTTTTCCCCTCTGTTCTTCAAACTGGATAATTTCTATCAATCTGTCTTCAAGTTAACTGACCCTTCTTTTATCTCCAATCTGCTATTTTCCCCATTTATTGCACTTTTTACTTCAGATACTATATTTTTTAGTTTTTGGATTTCAGTTTGGCTGTTTTATAGTTTTTATTTCTCTGCTGAGATTTCTTATCTGTGTGTCAGTTTCAAACATCTTTTTCTTTACATTTTTAAATTTTTTTTTTCCCAACGTTTTTTATTTATTTTTGGGACAGAGAGAGACAGAGCATGAACGGGGGAGGGGCAGAGAGAGAGGGAGACACAGAATCGGAAACAGGCTCCAGGCTCCGAGCCATCAGCCCAGAGCCTGACGCGGGGCTCGAACTCACGGACCGCGAGATCGTGACCTGGCTGAAGTCGGACGCTTAACCGACTGCGCCATCCAGGCGCCCCTTTCTTTACATTTTTGAATACTGGTGTCATCATAGCTGTATCTACTAATTCCAACAGCTGGATCATTCCAAGTGTGGTCTCTCCATTGCCCTTTTTTTTTTTGTTAAGTTTATTTATTTATTTTGAGAGAGAGAGAGAAAGAGAGAGTATGTGTGTATGTACGCCAACGGACTAGCAGGGAAGGGCAGGAGAGGGGAGAGAATCTCAAACAGGCTCCGTGCTGTCAGCACAGAACTGGATGCAGGGCTCAAACTCATGACCCATGAGATCATGACCTGAGCAGAAACCCAGAGCCAGATGTTTAACCAACTGAGCCACCCAGGTATCCCTCCATTGTCCTTTCTTTTGAGTATGTTACATTTCTGTTTCTGAAGAAACATCTTGTTTGTTCATATGTCTAATAATTTTATTGTATAATGGACATTATGAATAATGCATTATAAGTACTATGGAATCTATTATGATTCTCTGAGGAATGTTGATTTTGTGTGTGTGTGTGTGTGTTCTTAGGCAATTAGCTGGGCTAAATCCAACATGAAACTCTCCCCTGCAATGGGTAGTAGCTGAAGCTTCTGTTCAGAACTTTTAGCTTTATCTGAGCTGCCTAGAGTCTATCCCATGCACGCAAAGTTTACACGTCAGTTGAGTAGAGTTTATATGCACAATGTAGGTGTTCTTCTCTGTGACTGGCTTTTGTTTTTTAAAAGGATTTTCCCTCCATTTCTTGGTGTTATGGTAACCTCAAACTCTGTCCTCTCAGTTCCTGAAGCCAGAAAGACTGAAGATTTCTGAATTTTAGCTGCCAATCCAGCACTTACTAGAGTCTACTGTCAGTGAAAAGCTGTTTAAAATTGAAAAAAAGGATGGGGACACAGCAAATTATCTCAGCCAGTACCATTCCTAGATGTTGACTCTCCAGCAGTTTCTGTCTGCTGTTGTTTTTTATTGCCTTCGGAAAGTTCTTGTTTTGTTTTGGCCAGTTGTTAGAATTCTCTGTGGGATGGTAGGTTAAATATAAGCTACTTCACCATTACTGGAAGTAGAACATTTTTGTCTGAAGAAAGAAGGGGTGGGCTACCTAAAGCTATTTTGGGGGGAAGAACATGGGGAAAGAGTCCTCGACTTAGGCTTCTTCTCCTTGGCCATTCTAGACGCCAGGCACATAATCTTACTGATATTCTATACTCACTGTTAGAAATTAGAAATAATGCAGTATGATCTGAGGAAAAACCTGAGTGTGAGTTGGATGGCAAGAGACCTAAACTGTAGCCTAGCTCTTACAGTGACCAGGTTTTGTTTTGTTTTTTTTTCCCAAGATTAATTTAACTTTTCATTTTCTTAGAAAACTTGACAATCAAATGTCCCTGTGCTTTTGTATTTTCAGTTTTATCAGTATTTTCATATGGCTTTGTCTTGACCTTCATACTAGTATCACCAGCTGTGTTTTTAAAATGTTTTATGTAACTAGTGTTAGCATTTGAAACACGCTTTTGAGTCCTTAGAATTTGAGTTGTGAGAGTAGGAAAGTAACACAGTTCGATGAAAAATAAAAAGTAGTACTTAATGGAAAATCAAGACTACTTGAAAAAGGAAGAAAGTAGAACAGTATGCTCGGTACATACTGTCTAACCTTTCCAAACACACATTTGGACACTTTCAGTATCAGTGAAGTTTATCTCTGTAATTAACTCAGTTTTAGGACTTAAATTATTTGAATCTCCTCAGAGGTCAACAGAAAAAGATTGTGTTTATTTTAGATTTTTCTCATACTATGGAGCCTGTGAATTTGTGAGACTTGTTAAAGTCTTCATACATTATCCTGGTGCTACTAATAACACATCTGCTACTTGTACTATTCGTGTCATCATTACCTAGCAGTAAAATCATACATCGCACACCAACTGTACTCAGTTGACAATACAGAGCAACAGGCAACAGAGGCACACCTGTTTAACCAGCTGTTATTGAGTAAAGGTGAAACTGTTAAACACATCACACTTGAACCATCCCTGCATAATCAACTAACTAATTGAGATCAGCACTTTGACTTGTTTTTTTAATAGCAAGCATGTACTTGTATACAGCTCTACATTTTCTTGTGTCTGGTGGCATGTGTTTATGAGAAAAAAATCTCTAGCTGATAAGGTTTTAGAACCCAAGAGGTTCACATTTATATGGTCCTTGCTTTTCATTGTGCTATTTTTTTTTTCTGTTCTTACAACTCACGTTCTCTGGACTTGGAAGACTGTTTCAAATACTAACATTAGTTGCATTCAACATTATAAAAACACATTCTGCAAAAACATAAAGGAGGGGCGCCTGGGTGGCTCAGTCAGTTGAACGTCCAACTTCAGCTCAGATCATGATCTCACCGTTCATAGGTTCAAGCTCCACATCAGGTTTTGTGCTGATAGCTCAGAGCCTGGAGCCTGCTTCAGATTCTGTCTCCATCTCTCTCTGCCCCTCCTCTTCTCACACACTGTCTCTCTCTCTCTCTCTCTCAAATATAAACGTTAAAAAGATTTTTTTTAATGTAAAGGAAAGCCAAGGATAAGGAATTTAAAACGTAAATATTCCTGATGAAATAATGAGTGTGGGGTTGGCCCTGCTGAAGAACTTTGATAGATCTATACTGTTGAGTTGGAAGGTTACTGAAGACCATCTTGGAACAGAAGAATACAAACATTTGAATAAATTGTTTACTCTGACAAATTTGGGTTGTTATGGAGTTAGTGAACACAAAACAGTGTGTCCCAGTGTATTTGAGTGTTGTGTTGACTAAAGAATAAAGATGAATTACTGTGTTTTTTGTCTCAAGAACCAGGTAGAGTCTGAGATTTTACCTTTACTTGCCAGCTAACAAGTTAGTCTGCCACGGTTTCATGGATGCCAGCAGGTCCCTGGGTCAAAGACAAAGGACTTTTATTTACTCACGGCTGTAGGAATAGTAGCCAGAGCATCAGCATTTGCACCAGGTGCCCAAGCCCCAGTTCTACCAGAGTGATGCCAAGAGGGCCAGGTGACACCTGCACGTGCAGTTGATTACATTATAGGAGAGGGACCCTGAGTCCTGGGCAGAGACATTATCTGTACTATACTAGACAGTAAACAAACCTGCTATTCCAAAGGGAGATTATTTTCCAAAGCTGTTTGCTATACTAACATTTTTGAAAAGACAGCCTGGAACAAACAAAGTCAGGGCTTTAGCTCACAAAACATCCAGAAATGTGAGAGACCTATAGAGAATTGTCTCTCAGTCGTGTCCTTGAAGATTTTCTCTTAAAACATAATAGATGGATTAACCAATATAAGACAAATCACATGAATAAATGTTTTATTCTTTTCCTTTAAAATGTCATTTGACAGGGATGCCTGGGTGGCTCAGTCAAGTATCTGACTCTTGATTTCAGCTCAGGTCGTGATCTTAAGGTTGGTGGGTTCAAGCCCTGCATCAGACTCTGCGCCGACAATGTGAAGCCTGCTTTGGTCTCTCTCTCTCTCCCTCCCTCCTCCCCTCTCTCTCAGAATAAACAAATAAACATTAAAAAAAAACATTATTTGACAAGTTACTTCTATCCATATAGCATAGCACATTTACAGCCCATTTATATCTGTTTTTGTGTTACCCTACCATCTCTTTTTGAAGTTAGTAGAATGAACAAAGTCAGTATTTAGATGAGAAATTGAGACACAGTATATTAGCTGCAAAAGTATTCTGATTGCCAATCGTGCTTTCTTTACTAAACTTAATAAAGAAAGTCTCCTCAGTCTTGGCATATTTCTTTCTTACTTAGTCTATTTGAATCTTAACATAAAAATCAAATTGTTTTATGATCACAAACGAAATATTACCTCTTATTTTCATACTGAGAGATGTTAAAACTTACTTGATTTTACTTATATCTGCCCAGCACATAGGAGGTACTCAATAAATCTTAAATGATAAGATGAATGAACAAGACAGGATTTCTTACAGTAAAATCAAATATCAAGTTCTAGAGCACAAAACTATATTCCTTAAAACAATATTGCTACATTAATTACTCTAAATATATTTGGGTAGAGAAATTGGCCTATATGTTTGCTAGAATTTTTAATATACATATTAACTTAAGAATCTCTTTTACGTAAATTTGGACATCAGTGTGAGCATTTTTAGCATTTTTCTTTGAAATTAGAGCTTCCACTTAAATTTAGTGATTATATTTAATTTCTAGAAATTCTCTTTGGCTCTTTTTAAGATCTGCCTGGTCATTTAAAATGATGTAGTGTTCTTCATTCTGTATCTTATGATTCCATTTTGTGAAGTTCTTGAAGGCCTAAACTCTACAATTTGTTTCTGCATTCTCTCACTCATGGTGACTGTATTAGTCAGTGTTCTTTAGAGAAAACAGAACCAATAAGATAATTACAGATATGTAGATAAGAGGAGATTTATTACAGGAATTGGTTCACATAGTTAAGGAGACCTAGAAGTCCCATGATCTGCCATCTACAAGTTGGAGACAGGAAAGCTCATGGTGTAATTCAGTCCGAGTCCAAAGATCTGAGAATCAGGGGCACTAACGGTACAATTCCCAGGCTGAGGCTGAAGGCTTAAAAACCAGGAGCTCCCATGTCTGAGAGCAGAAGATTGATGCCCGAACTCAAGAGGAGAGAGAGAGAGAGAATTCACCCTGGTTTCTCCTTTTTGTGCTATTGAACTCTTGATGGATTGGACAGTGTCTAACCATATTGTTGAAGGCGTATCTTCTTTACTCAGTCTACTCATTCAAATGCTAATTTCTTCTGGAAACACCCTCACAGACACACCCGGAAATAATGTTCTCCCGGCTATCGGGATATCCGTTAGCCCAGTCAAATTGACAAATAAAATTTGTCACAGTGGCTTTTTTCTTCCTGTGTTTTATAATTTGGGAGTGAGATCTCATGTGATCTCTTTGTTTGCTTCTCTTAGATAAAGCAGATCTTTGGCTTGTTAACCCTTTTGCTGAGGAAGAAGAGCTCTGAAACTTGCAGCTTTATCCAGGAGTCTCAGTTCCCTCCTTGCCTTTTATGGATCTTCTGCATTGTATTAAAAACTACTGATTTTAAGCTCCCTCTGTTTTTTGCCCTTTTGCTTTTTTGTGAGCTTAACTATTTATTTAAAAGGATGTTTATTATATTTATTATATTTTATGTCTTTTAAGGGAGATTGTCTACTCTGTTCTCAGAAACTCAACTGTCAAGTTACTTTAACCCATATAGTATTGTTAAAATTATTCTTCAGTGCATGGATGCAAATATGTTATTTAAAGGAACACAGTCAGCCTTATTATATTTTTACAGTGATGAATACTGATATAATAATAAGACCGACCGTGTTCCTTTGAATTACATATTTTTACATGGTCAGTAGGTGATGAGGCTTGAAATACTATCAGTATACTAGCAGAGATTCAAAATGTATGGATCCAAACTAATTATAATTCCAGGCTACCATGACCTAGAAAATTACAATCACTGTTACATTTTTGTATATACTAACTTACTTACTTATTTTTATTTATTTATTTATTTATTTATTTATTTATTTATTTATTTATTTTAGAGAGACAGAATGAGCAGGGGAGGGGCAGAGGGAGAAAGAGAATCCCAAGCAGGCTCCGTGCTCAGTGCAGAGCCTGACACAGGGCTCATCAACCCTAGGATCATGACCTGAGCTGAAATCAAGTGTCAAGATGCTCAACTGACTGAGCAACCCAGGTTGGCACCCTGAGGATATAATGTTTATTATAATTGTTCATTTGTTTTTAATAAAAGCCCTCTGAATAAAACTTTTGATAGATTATAACTGAAGGTAAAAATTAACTTAGATGTTTCTGTGTAATTTAGAAGAGGAGGAACCATTTAACTGGAAAACTTTGTGATGATTTGAATTCTGTTATGTAGTTTGATTATTAAGTTAGAATTTTAAAACTGGGAAAGAAAATAAGAGAAAAAGAGAAACAAGAATGAGAAACAGCTAGTCACCAGGGAAAAGGAGTATATTTGACAAACCCATTGGGGTTGATGGCATGGTTGGGTCTTTCCATTTACCACTGTAAAAGTACAGCAGAATTAATAGTGGTATTTCCTGGTCATTTTGACTGGTTATTGGCAGCTAAGCTGATACCACTCAGACTTAGTTTGATTTTTTTTTTTGAAAGATAAAGTTGGAGAGAGGACAATTGAATTCTTGAATTACTTGTCATTTCTAATATTACAGTGATTTCCTGAAATTACCAGTAGAAAAGAAACTCCCCACCTTGCCTTTTTTCCCTTTCTTTACTAATGTGCTCTCTTAGGATAGTCTTTGTTTAGAATTTCAATACTTCCACTATAGATTGAGTGAGAAGAGGGCAAAATCTGCATGAAAATTATGAAAATGCCTAGTTTCCCAGAGAGTAGTGAGGGGAAATTTTGACTACACTCTTATAATGACTGATCAGGGATGTAAATCAAAACCAAATTTATACAGATTTTGTAGGCTATTTGTTATTGCTAAAGTTTGTTATTGCTAAAGCTCAGGTTTCAATATTCAGATGTGGAGAAAAGGGTAGAAACATATTTACAAGTACTTAAAATTAGGCTCCTAAATGAAAAATTAGAAAAAACATATTTTGGGTTGCCCATTCAAAGCATTTTTTCTGTTTTCTCGGTTGGTTTCTCGGTTGACTTTCAACAATGTGGTAGGTATCATTATTCCTAAGACACATAGAGATATGTGATTTCAGTTCACTGATGATGGACTTGTACTAGAATTAATTTCCATTGATTCTTAGTCTCATGTTCTATTTATAGGATGCTGATTATTGTCTCAAAGCCCAGTTAATGAAGAAACATACTGATCACAATATAACCATCAAACTAAAGTCATTTGGTGTTTGGTCCCAGTTAATTGGAAAAGTATAAACACATAGGTCAATGCAAGAATGCAGAGTCCAGAAATAGACTCACATGTACATGGTCAATTGATTTCAACAAAGATGCAAAGGTGATTCAATGAAGAAATAATAGTCTTTTCATGAAATGAAAGTAAGGGAAAATTGGGTATTAAAAGTGACTCCCAGAAAGGTGCCTAGGTGGCTCAGTGGGTAAGCATAGGACTCTTGATTTTGGCTCAGGTCATGGTCTCATGGTTCATGGGATCACGCCCCACCCTGACAGTGCATAGCCTGCTTGGGATTCTGACTTTCTTCTCTCTCAGCCCCTCCCCCTGCTCACATGTTCTCTCTCTCTCTCTTTCTCTCTCTCTCTCTCTCTCTCTCTCAAGATAAATAAACATTAAAATAAACATATAAATAAGCAAACAAATAAATAAAAGTGACTCCCACAAGTTACAGCAAGAATAGTGGCTACTTCTAAGGGAAAGATTAGATAATGCATTTGGGAAGGGGGAAAAGGGGAAGGGGGATGTAGGAGCTTCAGAGATAATCATATTGTATTCTTCAGCTAGGTGATAGGACACAACTTTTATTACTCCTTATATTAAGTCCTACATGTATGTTGTATATATTTCCAGAATACATGACCAAATTTCATTAAGAAATATGAATAAAAGTTTAATTTTCTAAGAATACTAAAGACTTTTACCACTGTCAAAATCAGTCAGTCCAACTTTATTAAATAGTTTTTGTCTAGAGCTGTAGTAATATTTGGGATTTAGGAAAACTTGGCTTTGCTATAACAAAAAGCAGGTATTTTTATATTCTGACTTTCGTTTTAATTTTTCTGATGTTGACATCAAATTTTAACATGATATTAACTCTGTGTTTTAGGAATCTGCAGAACAAGGACAGAAGCAGATGTGGTTGATTTGGAGGTTTTCAGTAAGACAACTAAAATAATTTAACAAACTGATAGTAAATATGAGAGGAGAGCCCTCATTGATTAAGGCCAGGCAGTATGACTTGAGAAAATAATGAGAGCTCAGGTGGTGGTAGGAGTAGAAACTCAGATGGGAGGCCTACCACATGAAGGTGAAGGGGGCTGGTATAATGGGAAGGGCAAAGACTGAAGTTGAGTGAGAAGAAGTAATCATGCATATTG
Organism: Panthera pardus; assembly: GCF_024362965.1. Taxonomy (NCBI): domain Eukaryota; kingdom Metazoa; phylum Chordata; class Mammalia; order Carnivora; family Felidae; genus Panthera; species Panthera pardus. The sequence continues at coordinate 79,434,148 of NW_026526821.1, forward strand.
CTGGGGCATGAAGGACAAACCCTTCTGGTTGTGTTTCTTTCTGTGACAAGTTTCCAAGGGGAATAAATATTAGTTTTCCATTTTGCTTTTAAAAAATGATAATTTCCAATTTGACTTTGTCTTCTCATTGTAACATTTGACATCTGCTTTGTTAACATTATTACTTGTGGCTGAAATACAAGCTGTTGAATTTAGAATGTAAGAGAATGGTTGGTTCCTGATTATTCCTGAGATTAGAGTTTTCTCTGGCCCTAACAATTTAGATACATCTATATGTCTATAAATCTATATCTATATATCTGTGTATAGTGTAAAATCTTAAAGGATATGCTCTGCAATACCACAATATTCAATTCTTAAAATTTTTTTTAATGTTTTATTTATTCTTAGAGAGAGCGCACGCGAGTGGGGGAGGGGCAGAGCAAGAGAGGGACAGAGAATCTGAAGCAGACTCAGACTCTGAGCTGTCAACAGAGAGCCCAGCACGGGGCTTGAATTCATGAGCTATGAGATCATGACTTGAGCCAAAGTCGGATGCCCAACTGACTGAGCCACCCAGGTGCCCCATCAGTTCTTTTTTTTTTTTTTTTAATGTTTATTTATTTTTGACAGAGAGAGAGAGACAGAGAGACTGAGTGCAAGTGGGGGAGGGGCAGAGAGAGAAGGAGACACAGAATCCGAAGCAGGCTCCAGGCTCCAAGCCATCAGCACAGAGCCCTCTGTGGACTTGAACCCATGAAGCATGAGATCATGACCTGAGCCAAAGTTGGATGCTTAACCAACTGAGCCAACCAGGTACCCCTACAATATTCAATTCTGATGCTAATAGCCACCTGGAGTTAGCATAAATCTCCTAAGTTAAAGGCACAGTCACCAACAGACTGCCATCACTTCAGACTCTGATTGCAAGTTTTGGGGTCCCAGAACACCTACACTTCCGACTAACTGGATTCAAATATGGGGATTTTCCCACTAGACCCCTCAGATTCAATAAATAGCTGGAAGCTGGAACAATTCATAGAATTCAGGAAAGCAGTGTACTAATGATTACAATTTAATTATATAGGATACAAATTAGGACCTGCCAAATGAAAAGACACATAAGTTGAAGTCTGTGAGGGTTCCACACACAGTGCTTTCATGCTTTCTGCCCTTGGAATCAAGACATATCACCCTCCTAGCACAAGCTCCTCAGAGTTCCTGTGTCCAGAGTTTTTATTGGGGTTGCATTACCTAGCCATGATTGATTATATCATTGGCCACACAGTTGAACTCAGTCTCTAGCTCTCCTGCCTTGCCCAGAGGTTGGGCTAATGCTAAGTGGCGCAAAGCCAACCCCAACCCTGTGGTCATGTAGTTGGCCTTTCCTGCTTTGCCAGTCCCCACCCTGAGTCATCTCTTTAACATAAGCTCTGTAGGGGCCCACAATGAGTCACCTCATTAGTGCAAACTATCATGGCCCACTCATGAATAACGAGATGTTCTTATTACTGGGGAATACTCAAGGGTATAGATGTTCTGTCCGAGAAACCAGGTACAAAGACCAGTCAAGTTTTGTGTTATGCAACACTCTGGATCCAGAAGGCTAAATGGTATTCAGGAATTTTGTTTTCTCTGTCTGGCATTGTCTCTGAAAAGCAGTATCTAATTTGTCTTCTCTATTTTGTCTGTTATCAGTTTCTCAGCACAGGTAAAACTAAGAACCAAGTGATAAAACCAAAAGCATTACCTTCTACTCTCACCAAAGTTTTGAAGCTTCTATCAGGAGAACTATATTTGCAACTTCTGCCTTTCCTTTGAGCCATTAAGGCATAGACTGTGAATTGGTCCTGCAGGTCTTAGCAGATGTTTTATTTGGTGCACACTTTTTAAAAAGAATTTGAATTACATGCCAACAGTTTAAGAAACTGAAGAGTTCGCATTAATGTGACCTTTCTGACTTGTCTTAAACTCAAAAACATTACTGGGCCTGTGTTTCTATTTAGCAGTACTTGGCTGAAGTGAAATGGTGGCCACCCCCTTTAAAAGATCATTTAGATTCTCTATAGCTTATCACAGTTCTTACCCACCTGCATCACCCTAAACTTATCCCACAACTTGATCTTTAAAGAATATGAATTAAGAAGAAAAATAAGCCCATATATAATGTATCAGCCTTTGGTTGGAGCCCTTTATTTTATGTCACCTCAGTTAATTCTGGATATAATTCTGTGAGGTAAGAATTATAACTACCACTTTATAGTTGAACAAAATGAAACTAGGTAAGTGGATTTCTGAAATAAATTTCCTCAGGCTTCATAATACATGGAAGAACTAGAACCCATATCACAATGTTTATTGGCTATAGTTCTGCTAACATGGCCCCATGCCTCTTTTTCTTTTTTCTTTTCTTTTCTTTTCTTTTCTTTTCTTTTCTTTTCTTTTCTTTTCTTTTCTTTTCTTGTTTCATTCCTTTTTTCTCTTTCTTCTTTTTTATTTATTTTTTTAAGAAAGTGTGTGTGAACGGGAGTGGGAGGAGAGAGAGAGGGAGAGAGATACAGACAGAAGGAGAGAGATTCTAAATAGTCTCTACTCTCAGTGCAGAGCCTGACACGGGGCTCTATCCCAGGACTCTGGGATCATGAACTGAGCCAAAATCAAGAGTTGGACACTCAACTAACTGAGCCACCAAGCACCCCATCCCAGCCCATTCTTAAAGGCAAGTTCTAAGCCTTACTCTTCTTTATATCCCCATATACATTAGCACAATGCCTATAAACGTAGTGCGTTTTCCATAAATGAGTGTTGATTTCAATTGGATTTGTTTGGGCAGAATTGAAATATTTGGCAACTAACTGGATGTTAGCCATAAGGAAAAAAAAAATGTCAAAGAGTACCATGGGAATTTGAGGTTTGTGACTGGAAAGATAGTGATACCCTTTGAAGAAATTGAAAACAGTGTAAAGAACAAATTTGAGAGACAAAATGGCTAATGTATTTTGAATGATTTCTGTGTGTCAGGCACTGTCCTCTTGTCTTTACATACATTACCTTATTTAGACATCATAATCTCTTATCAAAGGAACTACTCTTTTCTGCATTTTACAGAGAAGAAAACAGGCTCAGGGTTTGTAAGTAATTTACTCATTGTTTCATAGCTAGCAAAGTGGTGGAACTAGGATTTCAACCTAGGATTAAGTGGCATCGGAGTTCATTTTGGGGGACATATTTATTAGGTTTAAAGCACTAGCAAGATGCCTTTATGACAATGTCTAGCATAAAGTTGGTAATACAGGACTTATGCTCAGGCAATACGTTGGGGCAGAATTACACATCTGAAAGTAATCTGCAGAGTTGTCATAGTGATGGATTTATTCACCTTTATCCAGAGAAGGAGTAAGGAAGACAAGAAATCCAAAGCCAGGAAATTGAGCGTGTGTTTACTGAGTAAGAAGAAGAGTAAAGATCCTTTTTACCTTTGGAGAATAAGAATAATTTTGCATGTATTATTAAGAATAATTCTTATGAGGCAAGTTCATTTTCATGTTGTTGAAACACTAGCTAGCAGTATATATTTAATTTCATTTAAGATAGGGGAAAATATGGGGCACCTGGGTGCCTCAGTTTGTTGGGCGTCCAACTTCAGCTCAGGTCATGATCTCACAGTTTGTGAGTTCGAGCCCTGTGTCGGGCTCTGTGCTGACAGCTCGGAGCCTGGAGCCTGCTTCGGATTCTGTGTCTCCTCCTCTCTCTGCCCCTCCCCTGCTCATTCTCTGTCTCTGTCTCTGTCTCTCTCTCTCTCTCAATAATGAATAAACTTAAAAAAAATTTTTTTAAATGATAGGGGAAAATATTATTCATTGTTCCAATTTTGTAATAAAATTACACAATTAATTTTATTTTGTTAAGTATACTTGTTAGAGTTAATATTATAAAAGAAAAATGGGGTACCTGGGTGGCTCAGTCAGTTAAGTGTCTGGCTTCAGCTCAGGTCATGATCTCACTGTTCCTGAATTCGAACTCTGCATCAGCTCTGTGCTGATAGCTTGGAGTCTGGAACTTGTTTTGGATTCTGTGTCTCCCCCTCTCTCTCTCTGCCCTTCCCCTGCTCTTTCTCTCTCTCTTTCTCTCTCAAAAATAAATAAACATTTAAAAAATTTTAAATATATATTATTAAAGAAATAGTTTCTAAAATTGAAATATTTGATATATAACATGTAAATTTAATGTGTACAACATGTTGACTTGATTTACATATTGTTTATATATTTACATATTGATTTATATATTGTTATATGATTACCATTGTAGCAATAATTAGCACTGTGGTAGGATCCCCTCCTTAAGGGAAAAACAGACAAACAAACAAGCAAAAAACCTCAAGGCAACCTGGCTGTACATTGTACATGACAACATCCCTCACGACCTTGTAACATGAGACCACTTAATCAAACTTCATGTTTATGTGTTACCATATATGAGAGACAAAAAAGTCGAAAATATATAAAAAACTATGCCATGTCACGTTTGGGGTTCAGTTCTTTGGGTATGAACCCAACTGAGCCCTGCCAGCAAGAATAAAGTTGCTTCCTGGAAGGAAAAGCCTCAGTGTCATGACTCTCTGTGCAAAACTCCTCTACAGCACCTCTATCACATCACATATTTATCATTTCTTGTTAGTAGTTAGAATAATTAAGATCTAGTCTCTTAGCAAGTTTGATTATAATACAGTGTTATTGTCTGTATCCACTATACTGTGCATTAGATCTCTATTTATTTGCTACTTGTTGCAAGTTTGTACCTTTAAACATCTGTCCTCCCCACCCCCCATCCCCTGGTAACCACCATTTTACTCTTTGTTTTCACAAGTTTGGATTTTTTAGATTCCACATGTAAGTGATATCAGAGTACTTATGTTTAAAAAAAAAAAAGACTTCATGGGGCACCTGGGTGTCTCAGTCAGTTAAGCATCTACCTCGGGCTCAGGTCATGATCTTGGGGTTCATGAGTTTGAGCCCCACGTCAGGCTCTGTGCTGATGGTTCGGAGACTGGACTCTGTGTCTCTGAACTGTTTTAGGTTCTGTGTCTCCCTCTTTCTCTGCCCCTCCCCCACTTGTGCGCTCACTCTCCAAAAAATAAATAAACATTAAAAAAAATTTTTTTTAATAAAAAGAAAGAATACTCAGGATTGACCAGTCCTCTTTCCTATTTCAAGAAGTGACTGATCCAGGGTAAAATTCTCAATTAAAGGTATTTTTCTCTCTCAAGTAAGGATTTTCTGATGTTTTTATTAATGGTGAACTAGAGTTCAGTGGCCTATCAGAGTTGATATTGTTATGCATATCCTAGGTAACTTATATAGCCTCCCACACATATCCCTATTGTGTTTTATTTCCCTCTACAGAGAGGATGTGTTCATGTGTTAGTGTCCTCTAGGAGATTGCAAATTGTGTAATAACAAGGAACTAGTTTTGTTACTTCTGTGTTCCTAGTGGCTAGCACAGTGTGTGGCTATGGTATGTGTTCAGAAACACTATTTTCCTTTATACTACATTCCTAGAGACATCATCTAAAAAGAGATCTTTCCAAAGCAAATTCTGTCTATTTATGCCTTTGTCAGACATCTGTAGCCGCTTTTATGCAGCATTTAAATAAGTAGGGAGTGATGGAATGTGAAACTTGGAAAAGTAATAACTGGCGGAATATAATCTTTACAAAAGGTCTAGAGTAAGCATCCCAAAGAATTCTAGTTCTGGGAATGTAAATAGTTGTACACCTCAGATTTCCTCTTGTAGAAATGGCTGTCATTCTGTGCGATGTGCTCTCATACTACACCTGTCATATAAACAATATGCTTCCAAAGAGTGTCCTAAAAGAATGCCAGAGCTAGTACTATGTCTGACTTGCTCAGTGTTCTATCCCTAGTGCCTGGTACAGTTGGCTGTAAAGAAGTGTGCCTTGATTAATTGGATAAATTGTGCACTTGGTTATTTTAATTAGTGCCTGAGATGTACATGTGGTCCGGGGAGAAGTCAGATACACAGGCCTGACAGCACAATTAGTGGAAGTAGTATGCAGTTGATTTCCAGTAGAGGAATGGATCCATAGTCCCAACTGTCTTTAAACAGTCACTAAATGGGGCGCCTGGTGGGTCAGTTGGTTAAGTATCTGACTTCGCTCCGGCTCAGGTCATGATCTCACAGTTTGTGAGTTTGAGCCTTGCGTGGGGCTCTGTGCTGACAGCTCGGAGCCTGGAGCCTGCTTCAGATTCTGTGTCTCCCTCTCTCTCTACCCCTTCCCTGCTGGCACTCTCTCTGTCTCTCTCTTTCAAAAATAAATAAACATAAAAAATATGCATATAGCAGTCTATATTAAATTGATGCTCACTTATTTTTGAACCGAGTCTGAATCCATTGATTCATTTTTCTAGATATACTTAATTTTACGGCTTTTGTGCTTCCTACTTTTGTTATTCCTGCCTATGGTCTTTCCTTTCACTCAAAGGATCCTCTTTAACATTTCTTCTTTTTAGGGCTGGTTTAGTGCCAGTGAATTCCATTACCTTTTGTCTGGGAAGCTCTATCTCTTCTTTTATGAATGATAGCCTTGCTAGATAGAATGTTCTTGGTTACAAGTTTTTTTCTTTCAGCTCTTTGAATATGTCATGCCACCCCCTACTGGCCTCCAGTTTCCATTGAAAAATCAGCGGATAACTTAAGGGGTTTCCCTTTTATATAACTGTTTCATTTTCCTCTGGCTGCTTTTAAAATGTTCTATCCCTACTTTTTGCCATTTTAATTACTTGGTGTAATTTTTATTACTATTTTTTTCTCTCTCCTGTTCAGCTTGAGTACTTTCCATTACTTTGTCCTCCAGGTTACTGATCTATTCTGCTTCCTCTAGTTTACTAATCATTCTATTTAGTGTATTTTTAATTTCATTTATGGAGTTGTTCATCTCTGATTGGTCCTTTTTTTATGTTTTCTGTCCCTGTGAGACCTCACGGTCTCCCGGAGGGCCTCCATTCTTTTCTCCAGTCCAGTGAACATCTTTATGACCATTACTTTAAATTCTCCATCAGGCATATTATTTACCTCTGTTTGGTTTAGCTCTCTTGTTGTGATTTTGTCCTTTTCTTTCATTTTGGACACATTCCTCTGTCTCCTCGACTTGTGTACCTCTCTGCGTCTGTTTCTGTGTGTTAGCAAAGTCACCTATCTCTTCTGCTCTTGAAAGTAGAACAGGTCCTATAGTAACCTGCATTGCAATGTCCCCTGTTCACCAAAACCTTTTTCTTCAGGGGTGTCTCATGTGTGTTGTGTGTGTCCTACTGTTGTGGCTGAGCTGCATTTGCCTTCAGTCCAGTCATCTGCAGTGGCTTTTTTTTGCCTCTTGCGGGCAAGGTTTGGTCACTATACTGTTGGTAGGCCAGTCTGGGGCTGACTTGAGTTGAGTCAGACTAGGCATTTGCCAGAACTGTGGTAGCACCGAACTGCAGGGCACTTTCTCTCTATTGTCCCCTTAAAAGCTTTCATTGGTGGGCAGGACCTGAAGTTAGACCACGTGTCTGCCCCCAGCTCACTGCTGACTAGGGCTGCAGTTGGCCTGGGTTTTGTGATTATCTTCCCCTCTCCCCAGGGCAGGAGTCACTGCCTGCATACTTCCAGCCTTATGGCACCACCTTGGATGGACTTCTACATCAGGCATGTTGGAGGGCAAAGGTCCATAGGAAAACGCAAGGAAGGGGGTGGTGGCACAGTGCCAGCAAGGTCCTTGCAGGTCTGGTGTGGGAGGGGACTTGTAGCCACTTGAGAAAACTGCTAAGGCCAGCTGGGTTGGAGGGTCAGATCTGCAGAAGCTCATGGGGCAAGGTACACTATTAGCAAGCTCCACTCTGGTTCCCACAGGTTTCTGTGTATTTAGGCTGAGGAGTGAGGGAGGGAAACGATGCCCACCAGCTCCTTTGTTCTTGGATAGGTTTTCCAAATATCCCTGCCCCTCCAGCACACACTCTGAGATTAGTAAATAAAACTCCTTCCTGTATACCTCTTGCATTTTTCAAACTGCCACTTCTGTGCTGTATCTCAGTGGTGCTGTTTGTTGTGCTGTCTCTTCAAGTGTGACGACACAGTTTCCTATTTACTTCAGGCTCTCCCAGAGCAGAGTCTGCTGATTTTTGAAGTTCCAGATGCTAAGCACCACCGATTATAGGAACTTGTAAAGCCACGCCCCTCTGGTTTTCAGAGGCAAATGTTATGGGATTCATTTTCTCAGTGGCAGTCCCTTGTGCCTGGTATGCCTAGCTCTGGGTGTTCTTCTCTCCCCTTGCCCCTTGCGTCCCTCCCGCCCCCGGACAGTCCTGGATTTGTTTGACTCCCTGTAGCATCTCTGCTTTCCTGTCCTCCTCAGTGTGGTCTGTTGTCTACATTTAGCTGTAGAGAGTCTGTTCTGCTGTCTGCAAGTTGTTTTCTGGGTTATTTACACTGATGTGGGTGTTATCTTGTTATGTCCATCCAGGACCCTTATACTGCACCATCTTCCCTGGAAGTTCTGTATTTTAACTCTTAACGGTTACTGCTGAATCACTTTCCAAAAGGTTGTAATAATTCACACCTCTCCCAGCAATGCATAAGTTTGCTCCATTCCTACATCTTTACCAACCCTAAATGTTATCATTCTTTAATTTTTCTTATCCTGGAGTTTAATAAAGGATACCCTGTTGTTGCTCTGTTCTGCATTTCCTTGTTCACTGGTGAGGTTGGCTCTGTTGTCGTGTGTCTTTTATGCATTTGGATTTCCTCTTAACTGTCCGTGCACATTCTGTGCCTAGTTTTTCTTTTTCTTTTCTTTTTTTAGAGAGAGAGAGAGCACATGAGCAGCGTAGAGGGATGGGGGTGGTGGAGAGAGAGAGAGAGAGAGAGGGACAGAAAATCTTAAGCAGGCTCCATGCTCAGTGTAGATCGCAACACAGGGCTCAGTCCCATGACCCTGGGATCGTGACCTGAGCTAAAATCAAGAGTCAGATGCCCAACTGACTGAGCCACTCAGGCACCTCTCTCTTTTTTTTTTATTTTTTATTTTTTAATTTTTTAATTTATAAGTAATCCTTACACCCAGCGTGGGTCTCAAACTCATGACTTCGAGATCAAGTCTTATGCTCTTCCAAATGAGCCAGCCAGGTACCCCTGTGCCTGCTTTCTGTTGGATTGCATATGATTTCTTTATCAACTTAGAGAAGCTTTTTTTTTTTTTTAATTTTTTTTTTTTAACATTTATTTATTTTTGAGACAGGGAGAGACAGAGCATGAACAGGGGAGGGTCAGAGAGAGGGAGACACAGAATCTGAAGCAGGCTCCAGGCTCTGAGCTGTCAGCACAGAGCCCGATGCAGGGCTCGAACTCACGGACTGTGAGATCATGACCTGAGCTGAAGTCAGCCGCTTAACCGACTGAGCCACCCAGGTGCCCCTAGAGAAGCTTTTGTATCAGGAATTTTAAATCAATTATGTATTACAATTTATTGCTCTTTTTTAATTTTGTTAATGTGATTTTTTTGTTAGAATTATTTTAAATTTCTATATATTCAGATATGTCAAGCTTTTTTCTTTATGCCTTTAGGTTTCCTGATTTTTGTTAGATCTCCTCTAAGAATTATCCTATTTTTGTTTATTTTTTGACATTAACATTAAATTTGTAACCCCTTAGAAATTTGTATATAGTGTAAATCAAGGGTATAATTTTGATTTTCTGGTTGCTTGAAAAGTGTCATTTCAATATATATATACTTATTGGGCCTCAAAATTAACCTTGTACCCATTTAATTTTGTATAATCTATCACTGTGTCAAAGGTTAAAAGTTGGATATATAATCCCTTCAAAAAAAAAAGACCAAATTCCAAAAGTTTGTGTAAGTTTCTAATTTGTGATGCTGAATTTTTTATTTCTCTGTGATGCTGAAGAGCGGAACAAAGCTTTTTTTTTCCCAGTTCTGAATGTGTATATATCTTACCACTATTTCCACCAGGATTAAATAAATTGTTTCATATTGTATTTTGTGTCCTTTCCATTTCTGTTCATCTAGACCAGGGGTTGAAATTTTTGTTTTCTGTAAAGACCTGGATAATAAATATTTTAGACTTTGTAGGCCATATATTCTGTATCACAACTACTCATTATAGTGCAAATGCAGCCATAGGCAACAGGAAAAGGAATGAACCTGTTTTCCAGTAAAACTTTAATGAAAAAGAAAAGAAAAAAAAACTGGGACAAGCCACATTTGGCTCATGGACTGAAGTTTGTCAGTTTTTGAGCTAGAGCATTACTAACCCCTTTTCTTTTTCTTTATTTCTTTTCTGTCTTTTATTTTTTCCCCAAGAGTCTAAGCCAGTGTTCTTGTAGGTCTCACTTGCTGGATATCTTGCTATTCCTCATGTGATATTTAACTTACTCTTTTTGTTCCTCTGTTTCCTGTAAAATGAAAATTAAGTCTAGGGATTTGTTCCATAGGAAACATTTGTTTTCAATTTATAGGTGAACTTTTAGCAGAAGTTTTGCTCAAGGGGAAGAAGGAGAAATTATTTTTAGGTTGCAGAGTTTTAATGGATTGATAAACTCTTAAGGGATCCAGCATCTGAGAAAGTTTGGCCAGAACAAAGAGAATAATAGAAAATATCCCTGGGTACTGGAGACAAAGAAGTTTTTAGTTTTCACGAAGCCATTCCCATCTATTGATCATTCATGACTGGACACACTGCACTCAAAGTATTCAGTCTGATTGGCTACTGAAATTCTGGCTTTTAAAAACTTAAGTATCTCTTTTTCTCTCCTAAATAAAGCACATTTTAAAGCTTTGAATGGTTTTTGGATTTGTTTTGTTTTGTTTTTCTTTATAGGATCAGCCTTAAATACAACTTCTATTGTCATAATAAGTTAAGAGAGTAGATGGCTTATGCAGTAACTTCCTAATACATTATTAAAATGTTCAGTTATATGACATCTCAAAAAGGCTCATTTGATCTTTTTTGTACTTTGGTAAAATATGCCACCCTCAATCTTTTTCTAAATGTTTATCTGTTCTTTAAATAGCAACCATTAGTTCTATACATATCCAGTATGATTAGCATTCTTTTAAATTCTGTGCATACGCTCTATAATAGTTTTAACTGGTCTACATCTAGATTAAACAAGTCAAGACATATCTAAAGAGGTTTTTTTTGTTTTTGTTTTTTTAATTTTGTAGATTCTTCCAAGCACAGACTTAAGGTAAACCTGAGGTAGGAAAAATGACATCAGAATAATTCCACTAATCAGTGATAATTAAGGCCTTTCATCTCTGCAGTTCAGAGAGCTACAAGAACATTGTCTCATAATTCTCAAATGACTCTCTGAAGTGGGCAGGCAAATACTATTACCCTAACTTACAGTTGTAGGTTGTGGTGTTTAAAGGTTAGAGAGGTGTTTCACATAGAGTTTTTAAAAGCAAAAGGAGAGATGAGAGTGTCTTCATCTTTCTAGACCACTCAAAGTCCACAGTTGCTCTTTTCTGAATTATCAGGATTATTGTAATGTGTTTGGAATATTTCTAGTCAAAATATAAAAACATGAAATGAAAATTTCAGTCTTCTGGTTAGTGCATTTCATGCTCAACTAAACATTTCTGGTAGGTGCTTACTAAATAGTTAATGATGATGTTCCCTCTTACCAAAATACTTAAGACTTTACAGAGAACAGAGAACACACTATCATTTATTATGTATCACCCTAATGTCTTCAGTATTAATAATGCTTTGTTCTTAAATGTTCTCTAGGACTAGAAAGTATGCCTAGCATCCAAAACCAATTTGGGGTACAGGTTATTAATATTGTTAACTTTTGAACACAGATGTTTTTACATATGAATGTGTTATTATGATTTCAGATATATTTCTTTCTCTCATTTCCTGTTTGAGTCAGTGATATCAACCATCATACTTTTATAATAGGCTGGAAGTATCAGTGATCTTCATTACTTTCTCTTCCTCACCTCCAATCCATTTGGTTACCTATTCCTGTATGTACATAATATTTTGCCTACCCATCTATCATTCGTTCCCATGGCCACTGCCCTAGATCAGGTCCTCTTCTCTTGGTCTCTAGTCTTTTCCTTTTCTGTTTTTTCATACTGCTTCCTGAATTATACATCTGACCATTTAACTATTCTTGGATGGCTTCTATTACTTGGAGTCCTAATGCCTTAATATGAAATCTTATCTTGACTGTATCCCATCCTGATTCTCCTTCCATCATACTGGACTTTTGAACTTTATATAAACATTCTGCACTATTTTTGTACTTTTACTGTTCCCTCTACTCAGAAATATCTCTTCCTCTATTTCTTCCTGTAAAAATCCTAGTACAGATGCCATTTCCTTTGTGAATCTCTTTAATTCTTCCAGTGAGACTTGATATCCCCTTTCAATATACATTTTTAATACCTGGACTTAACCTTTCCTGTTATATCTTTAACATTTTATTCTGAACTGTAGTTCATTGTGTATATATATATATATCTTCTACCATGAGCTTATTATGGGTGGAAACTGTATATATAACATAGTCACACCTTACTAAGTTTGCATATTGTAGTTTTTGCTTTCAACTTAAAAAATTTTTTTTAATGTTTTATTTATTTTTGAGAGATAGAGAGACAGAGTGTGAGCAGGGGAGGGGCAGAGAGGGAAGGAGACACAGAATCAGAAGCACGCTCCAGGCTCCCAGCTGTCAGCACAGAGCCAGAGCCTGATGTGGGGCTCGAACTCGTGAACCACGAGAACGCGACCTGAGCTGAAGTCTGGTGGTACTCAACCGACTGAGCTACCCAGGCACCGCTCAACTTTTAACTGAAGTCTGTAATTCATTGAGCAGATCAATTGAGCAATTTCAAGAATTGATTCATCTTTATACTACCCCTAAAAAATTACTAGAAAGGATAATTTTGTTTTGCAGGTGGTAAAAGCTTAAGAAAAAGCTGTCTTTGTATATGTTTCCTGAAATCAGCAGTGTAGATAGAAATGGAATCTTCTGTTATATATAGTAAACCATTCTATGTGTTCTACCTGTCTTCTTTTCTATGAAATTGTTGTAGGACATTAATACAAAGTGATAATTCAAAACATCCCTTAGTTTTTTCCATTCTTATATCCTTCCCACCAGCCACTCATTCATCATTTAGAGGTGCCTACTGTGTTCTGGCACAATTCTAGATACTAGAGATACAACTGTAAACAGTCTAGGTTTAGGAAACAGTCATGTAATAGTCATTAAAAAAAAAGTTGTACAGAATGCTATAGTGCTAATGCTTTATCTATATGTTTGTCAGAATCTGGGCTAAACGGCTTGCTTTAATTTTTTTTAATGTATATTTGTTTATTTTGAGAGAGAGAGAGGATGTATGTGAGTGGGGGAGGGGCAGAGAGAGAGAGAGAGAGAGAGAGAGAGAGAGAGAATCCTAAGTAGGGTCTGCGCTGTCAGCACAGAGCCCGACACGGGGCTCAATCCCACAAACCTGTGAGATCATGACCTGAGGTGAAATCAAGAGTCATACACTTAACCAGCTGAGCCACCAAGGTGCTCCTGAGTTTAAATTTATATTTAAATCCTTGCTTGTCTGTCATCTTCCTTGCCTGTGCTAAATTTGGTTAAGATTTATATTTTGGGTTCTAGATTACATGGTGAAGTATAAGTATTAAATCTAAATAGAATTTGGGGCGCCCGGGTGGCTCAGTCGGTTAAGCATCTGACTTCGGCTCAGGTCATGATCTCGTGGTCTGTGAGTTTGAGCCCTGCGTCGGGCTCTGTGCTGACAGCTCAGAGCCTGGAGCCTGCTTTGGATTCTGTGTCTTCCTCTCTCTCTGACCCTCCCCCATTCATGCTCTGTCTCTCTCTGTCTCAAAAATAAATACACGTTTAAAAAAAATTTTTAAAAAATAAATTGAATTTATTAAACTTAAATATAATTTTTTGAGATAAATGTGTGATTCATGCTAAGTAATATGTGAGCTTTTAGAAAAATCATATGAACATTAAATTTAAAGTTTTTTTTAAGTTTTATTTATTTATTTTGAGGGAGAGAGCTATGGAGGGGCAGAGAGAGGGAGAGAGAGAGAATTCCAAGCAGACTCCTCACTGTTAGCACAGAGCCTAATGTGGGTCTCAAACTTACAAACCCATGAAATCATGACCTGAGCTGAAATGAAGAGTTGGATGCTTAATGGACTAAGCCACCCAGGTGCTCCATCAAATTTTTTTAATTTTAATTTTTTCAGCATTCGGGGATAATTTTTAAAAGACTGATGAAAGGTACGCCTGGGTGGCTCATTTGATTAAGCATCTGACTTTGGCTCAGGTCATGTTCTCATGGTTCGTGAGTTCAAGTCCTGCGGTGGGCTTTGTGCTGACAGCTTTGAGCCTGGAGCCTGCTTCAAATTCTGTGTCTCCATCTCTCTGCCCTTCCCCACCACTCGCACTCTGTCTCTGTCTCTGTCTCTCTCAAAAATAAACATTAAAAAAATAGATAAGTAAAATTTAAAAAAATAAAAGATTGGTGAAAAACTTTAGAAAGTGAACTATCCTTTTCTACTTTGGTGACATTAAGTCTTTATATATGGTAGTTTGCATGAATCTAGGGCACATATGTACACATACATCATATTTAGTCAGATGAACAGTTTGTTTCCATTGGGTACCAGTTGATTTTACATGTTTACTAATCTTTTTTTTTTTTTTTTTCTTTTAGTAGTTCGTATTTTTTTCCAGTTTCATTGAGAACAACGTGTTTGCTAATCTTAAAATGGCCATCATATCTACTTGGCTGTAAAAGTTCTTTGTGCTCTACTAGTGTAGCTTATTTTTTGCTATAGCAAAAAGTGTCTGTCATTGCCTGGCCTACCCTGCCAGTTGACCTAATATAAGCTATTTTCCCAAAAGTTCTTGCTGCATGAGTAGTAAACTATTGCCAGCTTCTCAACCTTTCCCTCTGGCCCTGGCTTATTAAATCAGAGGAAGCGCTGAACAAGGGTAGCCCATTCATAGGCTAAACAGGTATTTGTGGCATGGTTTGGTGTGACAGGCTCTGCTCAGGCAGAGATAATAGCTTTGGGGTGAAATAGATTCTCCTAAGGATTTTCAATTTACTGATGTAGGGAAGCCGCTTAATGGTGATGAACACCGTAGCTGAGAGGTCACATAGAGCTTGCATTAGGGTAGGATTTATTGGCCATGTGTATACTGCATGAGTTTTCTAGGAAGGAGAAGATAACTGATGAGCAGAAGCAGACACTGTGTGTGGAATGTGTATATGCATGTATATGAGAGTTTGTGTGTATGTAAGAGAAAGGCATATACCTGATAGAGTAACAAAAGTTCCTGATGGTTTTCTAGGCCGTGGGAAACCCAGACTGTCCTCCTTACCCTTCTATAGACTTAGTATGCTCATTCCCAACTCTGTGCACTTGCTTAAGTCTCCCTACTTGTAGTCTTTCTCCCCACTTCAGGCCATCCTGAATGTTACCACCAAGTTAGTGTTCCTTTTTCTTTTTGTTTGTTTGTTTGTTTGTTTATTTATTGAGAGTGAGTTGGGGAGAGGGGCAGAGGGAGAGAGAGAGACAGACAGAAAAAATTTTTTTTTATTATTATTTTTAAAAAATTTACATCCAAGTTAGTTAGCAGATAGTGCAACAATGATTTCAGGAGTAGATTCCTTAATGCCCCTCACCCATTTAGCCCATCCCCCCTCCCACAACCCCTTCAGTAACCCTCTGTTTGTTCTCCATATTTAAGAGTCTCTTCTGTTTTGTCCCCTTCCCTGTTTTTATATGATTTTTGCTTCCCTTCCCTTATGTTCATCTGTTCTGTGTCTTAAAGCCTTCATATAAGTGAAGTCATATGATATTTGTCTTTCTCTGACTAATTTTGCCTAGCATAATACCCTCTAGTTCCATCCACGTAGTTACAAATGCAGACACACAAAATCTTAAGTAGGCTCCATGCTCAGCACAGAGCCCAATGTGGGGCTCGATCCCATGACACTGGGATCGTGACCCGAGTCAAATTGAAGAGTCAGATGCTCTACCAACTGAGCCACCCAGGTGTGCACAGGTTAGTGTTCCTTCAAACTGCTCTGAGCATGATGTTTATCTGGCCAAAAATCTTTAATGTTTCCCACATTACCTTCATAATAAAATTTAAGTTCCTCAGCAGTGTGTATATGGCCTGTCTCAACTGTGCCTTATAGGATATTTTGTCTGAAGGAACGAAGTATCCATTAATACATTTGATATTTTGGCATCCCAGCTCTTGGTGAAAGTCAGTAGTTCTGTTCTGGCCATTTGTCTCCAGAAATTTCAATGAGAGTATCAACTGGACTAGAAGCCCCAGAATCATTTGTAGAAAACAGATATGGCTCTGAGGTTGAAATAAGAGCCACTAGAGGCATGTCTCTACATTTTGAATATACATAGTGGTGGGTTCTGGGGCTTGTGCCCTGGTGGAAGACTTGTATGAGACCAGCTCTGTCCATCCAGCTTCTTGCCTGCTGATAGGCAGTCTGATGAAAGCTTTGTCTGATGATTAACCTGACAATGTGCCAAACTGTCCAGTAACCTTTTCTTTGAGTTTTAAATTCTAAATGTTTTTATTGATCAGAAAGAAATAGCCCTTTAGAGACCATTTAATTTTTGCTTTGAGAGCCTTGACCACCACAGTGCCAAGAGAGTTGACTTACAGTGTGGTTGATTAAATTGGCGGTCTTTTGGGAATTTTTCAGAACTCCAAATTTCATGGGTCAACACCCAGCCTTATCCTCTATTTTGAAAAAAGTAGGAAGAACAGCAACATGTTAACTTTTGGCAGGATAGGAAATGCAATGATCCTGCTCCTCATAATGGCACCTCATTATCTATAAACTTTCTCTTTTGAAGATGATCCATAAAAATTTTAGCTCTTTGCTCTAGAATTCAGTGTTTTTTACAGTTTTTTCCCCCATCTGTGTCCTATTCTTTCTGTAAAGGAGTTCTTCTTCAACCAAACTAGCCTATATATTCTCCTTCCTCCTCCCAGCATGCCAGGCATATTTCTACCTCAGTGTCTTCGCATATAATGTTTTCCCATGCTGAAACATCCTCTCCAATCTCTAGCTTGCAGGGCCTAGCTTAATGTTTACTTCCTCAAATCAGAATAATGGTAAGTTCTATACCAACATTAATAAGTACTTTTTAAATAAATGATCTACCACTTCACTGGCAAAAGAAATCTGCGCTATGAATTTATAGTACGCTCCAGGTGACTGGACATTTTGCAAATAAAGTAAAATTTCAGGGATATCACTAAAAAATGTAGTTTCTGGGAATCTTTTGAAATAACAAAGATCTGCCAACAGTAGGCCCACTTTTCTACAAGCACCAGGCTGGAGCTGAGAAATTATTATCCTTTTGAATGATTTGCTACTTTAGTCCCACCGCTCCTCACTCTGTCCCCATATTGCCCCGGCCTGCTTTGGTTCTTTTTTTGTCCCTTCTACCCCATGGGCAATTGAATTTAAGCTGGTGGCTATAGAGATACCCAAAGAAAATGAATGGCTAGTCTTCCAAGGAAAAAAGAGAGATTATCAAGGTCCCTGATAGTCTGGGTTTTAACAGCTAAGAGAGGTAACTTCATACTAATTTCCTATCTTGTAATTGATAATAATCAGTGAGAATAACCCATAAAGTAAGGACACTTAATCATGGGGTAGAGTACCAAGAAATGAAATACTTTTTTAAAAAATGTTTATTTATTTTTGAGAGAGAGAGAGTGCCAGCAGGGGAGGGGCAGAGAGAGAGAGGGAGACACAGAACCCAAAGCAGGCTCCAGGCTCTGAACTGTCAGCACAGAGCCTGATATAGGCCTTGAACTCATGAATGTTGAGATCTTGACCTGAGCCGAAGTTGGCTGTTTAACCGACTGAACCACCCAGGCGCCTCAGAAATGAAATACTTTTAAGAAAGTAATTTTTTTTTCTTGGCTCAGAGAAGGGAGTAATCACTAGGAAGGGCTGTCTGAGCCCTGATACCACTTTTTAGGATCCATTTCCTCCACAAGGTGAGCTCTTTGGGATAATAGAATGGAAGCAAAGATTTCAAAACAGCTAATATATAGGAGCAGGAATTCATTCTGTTCTCAAATGAGTAATTACTCAAAAGAGTAATTCCTATCTCTTTTCTCATCTGAGTCTTCCTATAAACATTTTGTTTAGGCAGTAATAGTTGGTAATTGTCCAACTTTTTAAATATTTTCAAGTTCTTTTTTTTAATGTTTATTTATTTTTGAGAGAAAGACACACAGCGTGCGAGTGGAAGAGGGGCAGAGAGAAAGGGAGACAAGGGAGACAATCTCAGGCAGGCTTCAGTCTCCCAACTGTCAGCACAGAGCCTGACGCAGGACTCGAACTCACCAACTGTGAGATCGTGACTTGAGCCAAAGTCGGACACTTAACCGACTGAGCCACCCAGGCACCCCTCAAGTTCTTTTTTATATTGTCTCATTTAAACTTCTATAAACCTTACAAAGTGGGATAGAATAGATGAAGAAAGTCAGACTCTAGGACTTTAAGTGAATTACCCAAGTGCCATGTGAATATTATATGATAGAATTGAAAGTAGATCCCTGCTCTTCAGATATCTTGCCTTGTGTTTGTAATTTTATACTGTCTTGGTCTTCATTATCGTCCTATGAATGATCTCATCCTGCTTTTGTATGTGCTACCAAAGGACGGAGGCAATGACGCTAAGCCCATAGTTAGAAGACAGTAATGTAAGAATTGAATTTTGGAACTGGGTCAGCCTCTATCTGTAATTTATACAGTCTTCTCTAACCCTTTGTGTAAACTACCCACAAGGTAACTAAAGTTTCTTCATTAAGCCAAAAGTTTTGTTCTACATCTTTACTGTAGATAAAAAGTACTGATCTTTATGATCTACTGAAAATGACTTAAATTGTTCTAATTTACTGGTTTGTTTGTTTTTTTGTTTTTGGGGGTTTTTTGTGTTTTTTGTTTTTTTCTGTTTAGAATGTGAGCTTCTTACAGGTAAAAACCCTTACCTTGTTCGCCACTGAACCCTCAGCATCTAGATAGATACCTGGCTGGTGTAATACGTTCAGTTAAGTATTTGATACCTAATTTGCTGACTTAGTATTTTATGATCTTCCATTAAGGACCTGCTCTCCCAGATCAAATGTTGGTTGCTTTCTGACATCCGCTTTCTCCCTTAGGTGCTAGAGGGGTGGTCAGCCCTGTGAAGGAAGGAGTATGAACGTTGATCTAGAGCTTCTTGGAGTTGAAACAATTACATTTATGTGGTAAAAGTCTCTGAGTCAGGTGGCAAATAGGTTTAATCTTTACATACCTTTTCTCTCAATGCCGCTTGTACGGTAGCCCTTTGTAGACATCAATGCTTTCAAATCCCTTTAGTTCAGAGGTGTCACGTGTTGAGGTCAGTCTATACCATACCATGAAGTGGGAGAAGTTAGGAAGCATTACTTTTTAGACTGTAGTCAGAGTCTGAGATTCTGGACTTCAATAAGAAGTCTTCTACATGGTGAGAGTTCTGTGATAATGTAGCTGAGGGAAATACACAGACATGTTTGAACCAGTGCATCTGCAAGTCTGCTATTTCCAAGAACAGAAAGCACACAAAAGTCCAGATTCTAAAAGGCTAAGAAGGGCTCACTGTTTAGTCCCAAGACTTTGCCAGTTTCTTCATAGTTGAACTTGGCCCTTTCTGATTCCTGGGTGTTGAATCCATTGGGTGGTCTTGTTGAATAAAGACCTCTATTAAGAAGGGAAAAGAGGGCAAATAGCATGTCTTATCCTTGCAGGGAGAAAGACTGTTGAAAGAGCACAAAGCTGTCAGGATGTTAAGTAACACTGTAAAAACATGCAGGAGTTGATTTACTGTTTGGGTTGTCATAGCCTGAAGCAGTTGATGCTGTTCCCCGATGTAAGAACTTTTTTGTTTCTCCAGGACAATGTCAGGCCCCAGGAGGCTTTCGCATGACTGTCACTATTAAGAGCCAAGTGCCTGTTTTGAAGAAATCAGAGCTGGTAGTTCAAGTGTTCAGCAGAACTACTTATTATAAAGTGTCAGGGGACAGGATGTGTGTAACAGGATAGAAAGAGAAACTAATATTTATTGAGAGTCTGTTTCACACTAGACATGGGTGAATGCTTGCAAATGTGCTATCTTACTTAGTCTTTATAATAGTCCTATGAGATAGGTATTTTCCCATTTTCTAGGCTTGGGAACCAGGACATCAAGAAACTTAAATGACTTTCCCAGGGTCACACAGCTAATAACTGAGCTAGATCTAAATCTACATTGTCTAACTCTCAAACCAGTAATTTTTAACTCATAATACTTTGTGTTCTATGGGTAATAATAGAGAGGGTTCACTTCCTGATCTTCCTATACAGGGAGAGGGGAAACTGAGTATAAAATGGCAGAATTACATGCATTTACATTTTACTTTCTAACTCTAACCTTCAACGTTTTTTTTTTTTCAAAATGCTTTATTTTTTTATTTTTATTTTTTTTTAACGTTTATTTATTATTAAGAGACAGAAAGAGACAGAGCATGAGCATGGGAGAGGTAGAGAGAGGGGGAGACACAGAATCTGAAGGAGGCTCCAGGCTCCAAGCTGTTAGCACAGAGCCAGACGTGGAGCTCGAACTCACAAACCATGAGATAATGGCCTGAGCCTAAGTCGGACACTTAACCGACTGAGCCACCCAGGTGCCCCCAAAATGTTTTAAATACAGTGAACTTTTAAACATAGTACTGAGATCTCATGAGTGATACAGTGGAGTGAGATGAGAAGTGTTTTTCTCCCCAAATTAAAGGTAATTGTAAAAGTATATGTGATTTCCATAGGCTACTAGTGATTTTCAGGGTATATAGCATCATTACTGACATATGTTTAGATTTAAACTCTAGCATTCCATTTTGAAAGCAGTTTTACTTTTAATCTGAGTATTTCTTGGAAGCTGACTCAGACTTAGGTTCTCTGTCCTGTAAATGACAGAATTATTAGAAGTTCTGTCTTAATGTTCACATTATATTTTTCTTTTCATAAATGAAGATAAAAGCTTTGCATTAGAATTTTCTTTTCTCTTTTTCAGAGTACAGATGTAAACCCTCATTTCAGCACAGTAATGAGAGCATGATTTTCTGTTTGCTTTGCTGGAGGCCCCTTCTCATAGTTTGAAATTGGGACACAGGAATTTTCTTGTTTGTTTCATTTTATTTTCTTTACCCTTAGGGATCATTTGGCTTTCATTTGAAGTTCTAATTGACAAAGGGGGGAAAAACAGAAAAATGATGGAACATTTGAGTTAATAACATAGAAAAACCCGTATTAAATTAGATTCCAAATCTCAAAAGTGAGTTTGTACTTTGATACTTTGAAGAATTGGTACAGTTGTTGTAATCCTTCTTTTGTTTTGTTTTGTTTTGTTTTGTTTTGTTTTGTTTTGTTTTAACCTTTGGCATAGAAGAGTGATTTGATAAATAGAATGATTTAATTGGTGTTTTCTAAGAAAAAGTTGGGAGGATGAGATTATCATACTAAAACAATGAGTTGGAAGTGCTATGGATACCAGCTCCCTTGCCCATACAAGAGGGAAAGGGAATTATGGAAATGAAGTATGAATTGCATCTTAACTGTGGACTTCCTGATTTTTTTCAGTGTTATTGTTGAATATTAAAATAATCTCTCAATTTGACTTTAAGAAAATTACTTGATTTGAGTATTGTCTTCTTTCTTAGAATTGACAGGCAGGAAAGAATTTGCACCTGAGCTCCTGATGAAGCTTTTAGTCAGAGTACTCGTTAGCAGTTCCCTCAACAAGTTGGTGTTCTTGGCAGCTGTAGCCTAGAGTCTTTGTGTTCAGTGCCTTTGTCATACTCTTCCACCCCACTTCGCTGGCCCGTGCCGTGCAGTGGCAGGAGCTCAGCAGGAGCTGAGGCAGGTGGCTCAGTCGGTTAAGCATCTGATTATTGATTTTGGCTCAGGTCATGATCTCATGGTTTTGTGAGTTTGAGCCCCACCACACTGGGCTCTGTGCTGACAGCATGGAGATTGCTTGGGATTCTCTCTCTCTCTCTCTCTCTCTCTCTCTCTCTCTGGCCCTCCCCTGCTGGTATGCGTGTGTATTCTCTCTCTCTCTCTCTCTCAAAATAGATAAATAAACTTAAAAAAAAAAAGGGGGTGGGGGGAAGGAACATGCTGTGTGTAGTACTTCTGGTATTCTTCCACTAGCCAGGGCTAGTACAGGCAGCAGCAAGATACCCGGAGACAGCCGTTAGGAGCATCCAGGCAGTGAGCTACTGCTGCTGCTGCTGCTTTTAGGCTAGCACTGAACTACCGTGGCTAGACTAGATTGCTAGAGGCAGCCTGTACTATCAGAGTAAAAGTACTTCTTTTTCTCTTTGGGAAAGTAAATAGAGATGCTGCTTAATCAACCAGTATCATTTCAGTGTTGCTGGATATGAGATAATGTGGTAAAATCAAGAGGTGTAAGATAGTTTTACATTCACCCCAAAACTGTGTTAAATTGCTTTAGATGCATTATCTCATTAAATCTTCACAACAGTCTTACCAGCTAAATCTGTTAAAATTCCTACTGTAGAGAAGAAAGCTTAAACTGAGCCAGCCACACTAAAAGTGGTAGTTTTGATTTAGATTTGAATTTAGGTTTGTTTGATTTCAAAGCCCATGTCCACTAATTGTTGGGGGTAAGTACTTAGTACATAGATAGTCATTCCTTCACACATAGAATCTCATCATGAGGAAACATCAGACTAACCCAGATTGACATTCTACAAAATAACCAGCTTGTACTCTTCAAAAATGTCAGGATCAAGAAACACAAGAAGGGCTGACTGAGAAACTATTCCAGATTAAAGGAGGCTAAAGATGCATGACATCTAAATGCAGTCAATGTGTGACCATAGATTTGATTTGAGAGCAGGAAAAAAACTTTATAAAGGATACTATTTGGGCATTTGATAAAATTTGAATATAGACTGGGCTAGATAATAGTGTTTATCATTATTATATAACCATGGCTATATAAGAAAATGCCCTTGTCTTTAGAAAACATGCACTAAAGTTTTCAGGAATAAAAGGACCTAACATCTCCTACTTACTCTCAAGTGGTTGTGAGAGAGAGAGAGAGAGAGAGAATGACAAAGCAAATGTGGCAAAATATAAACAGTTGAATAAATGGTGAATTTGGGGAAAGTATAGGAGAGTCATGTTTTTGTCAAATTTTTTATATACTTGAAATGATATAATGAAATTTCTAAAATGCCTTATATTTTACAAATGTGACTAAAATGACTCAGAAGCAAAGAAACCCAACTAAGGCAAGGCATCACAGCCAAAAATTAAGTACCACATTAATATATGTCGTACTGTCAAAATATTTTTCTTATACTTCCATTGGGGACATACCCCACTTTGCTTCAAAATAGTTACTTGTATTTAACTTTTTGTCCCATTACTTTTGACCCCTGTTTGATAGTTCATATTTCTGGTTTGTTTAGACATAATCTTGGATAGAGTGGCAAATCTGTTCCTTTTAATGAAAGGATGGACTGCAAAGTAGAGTAAGAAGTTTTTACTAATCATTTATGTTTGTTTATTTTTATTTATAACAGTGTATATGCAGCCTACGTCCTCTTTCTGTTGTTGTTTTTTTTTTTTTTTTAAGTTTATTTGTTTGTTTTGAAAGAGAGCACAAATAGGGTAGGGGCAGAGAGAGAAGGAGACAGAATTCCAAGCAGGCTCCACATACTGTTAGTGCAGAGCCCAACATGGGGCCCGAACCCAAGGACCACAAGATCATGACCTGAGCTGAGATCAAGAGTTGGATGCTTAACTAACTGAGCCACCCAGGCTCTTTCTGTTTTAGGTGATTATCATCAAGTCTTGATTATGTATGAGTGAACTATGCTATTTCAGGTATTATCAAGGACTCTGTTTTCCTTCGCCCCACCCAGTCCATTGCATCTTGGCTTGGCCAGAGAATAGCTGTAGGCCAAATATGAAGGATGTTAAAAGTTCGAATTCATAATTTAATATACTTATCTTTTTTTCAATACTTTTTCACTCACTTGTTAAAAATGTGAGGTATAATTGACATATAACATCATCTTATTTTTAGGTGTACAACATAATGATAATTGTATACATTACAAAATGATCATATTTATGTTTTTGCATTCCATAAATTGATGTGGGTTTTTTTTAGGATGAATAATTTGGTGTTCTTGGGTTAGATGGTAAGGCAGAACTGGGAATTCCTTCTGATTATAGATGGAAAGAACCTCAGGTTTAAGCAGGTATTTTGGCTCTATTAACTGTGACTTGGAAGAAGAAGTCGTTTCTGTGTGTGTGTGTGTGTTTATTTTGAGAAAGAGAGCGAGCGAGTGAGCAGGACAGGGGCAGAGAAAGAGGGAAAGAGAAAATCCCAAGCAGTCTCTGTACTGTCAGCACAGAGCCTGACGTGGAGCTCAGTCCCACAAGCTGTGAGATCAAGAGTTGGATGCTTAACCAGCTGAGCCACTCAGGGGCCCCTGGAAGAAGTCATAAACAAGAGGCTCCAAATATTAGTCAATTGACTAAGGTAAACACTGCTTCTACCTTTCCTGTTGATAGAGACAAGTAGCTATATATAAAACTGAATCCTCCTTGTGGCCTACCCTGTGCCCCCCACTTACAGAAAGAGGGAGGGAATAAAAGGCCATCTTGCCTTAGAATAAAAACTTAGTCCCTTTATAATATGATTCTCTGCCCAGATCTCATGCACACATTAATTCAACTATGGTGCCATCCCATTACACTTAAAAAACGCTAGAAATTTTCCATGGCAGCTAGGATATATTCATTATCTATCCAGATGTTTTTATAGGCCACTTTAGATTGACTTCGGGTTATCATACTGTCAACACTCAGGTTTCCCTTGAGTCTTTGTTAAAGTTAACTGAATCATAGAATAACTTTCACATGAAGGTACTTAGTGACTATTAATGATGGTGTTTATGTTATATCTGTATGAGTCAGGATTGCAAAATGGTTAAGTGCTCAGACTCTGAAGCTAGATAGACCTGAGTTTAAAACTGGCTCTGCCACTTACTACTTGTGTGGCTTTAATAAACAAGTTCCTCATCTTTCCTTACTTTCCTCTTCTATAACATGGGATAAAATTATCCTCAACAACATGAAATGATACACATAAAGCACTTAGCATGTAATGCCTGGCATTTTGTATGTGTTCTATAAATGTTAGCCATTGTTAATTATCATTGCTATTAATATGATCATTAGTGTAATTTCTTAGTAGTTAATTTTTGTAAATCCCCCCTGAATTTGCTAATGTTTTCAGATGCCTTTCAAAGTCTACTGAATGAACGGTGACCAAGTAAGAAGCTCTATTGTTTTGCCAATTAGGGACTGACTACCTGTTCTGTCTTTTGCAGAGGACTGAACTTTAATCTCTAGTTTCTAGAACTCTGGACAATTTTAAGAAAATGAGGCTTTTCTTTCTTTCCTCCATAAATTGGACCAGAAGTGTATCAAAGCCCATAAAATCCATTACATTATCTGATGAAGTCTTCTTGCTGGATATAGCTGAAAAGATCTGGATCAAATGGATAAGGTCTATCTGTCACTTCTACAGTTCTTCAGAGTGTTTTAACTCTGGCTTGCTTTCTTCCTAGTTAATAGGGCTGTTCTAAGGATCAGATGATGTCATTCATACAAAAGGGCTTTCTAAACTGTAAAGCACTGTGATAATGTGAGGGATGATTGTTCAAAGGCCCCAACAACCTAAGTGATGTCAGAATCCAACCCTAGGAGATGCAATCTCCCCTCTTCCTGCCACTTCAGAAGTTCGCAGTAAATTATTTGAGCTCGAGAGGCTAGTGGCTAACTTCATGCAGTAATTATGAATCCCTTCTTCTTCTCTCACCCCCATATTTTCTCACAGAATGGGGTGCCAGATTCTGAGTCAGTCTTCGGGCCTGGACTTTGGGACACAGCATGGTAGGCAGAGTACTTCATAGGATCTGGGAATGAGGATTAGGAAGCATTTCTTTTATACCATTTTCCAGTCCCCTTCCTGGCAGCTCTTATCCTGGCAGCCCCCATAGATTAAATGGCATTTCAAAATTGAGTTCAGTGAGGATAAGACCCGATGAGGCTTCTGCCAAACTGGGCTGACAGACCTAAGTAATCAGTTGATAGTGTACGTGCACATGTGTGTGTATGTGTGTGTGTGTGTGTTTCTGGACTATTAGAGTTTTTTTTTTTTTCTGTAGAGTATGAACAGCAAGCCTAGAATTATGTGTGAGATCATCATCATTATCATCAACCACAAATACAGAATGTTTGGTAAACACAGGACCCTCCAAGCTTTGGTGTTTGTTATGAACTGAATTGTGTACCCTGCCAATTCACGTGTTAAAATCCCAACCCTCAATGCCTTAGAATGTAATTGTATTTGGAGTTTGTTGGAACCCTAATAAAATTAATCCCCTTTCCCCACAACCTCGACCAAAAAAAATGTATCCAAAACTTTTTCTCCCCGAATCACCTTTTTCTGAATTTGAAAGTCCTCCTATCCTTAGTCATTTCATCCTTTGCCTCATTTACATAGCTTTATTTGCTTTCTCAAGAGAAGGACAAAGGTAAGTGCTTACTTTTTAACTATGCCTATTTCTGCTTAATTGTGCTGTCATGAAGGACTTAAAAGAAACCACATTGGGACAGCGAGGACATGAATAGACGGTGCAGTTGGTAGAACAAGTTGGTGATCTCTCTCCTTGGAGAAAATCTGCAGTCCCAGAATTGTTTTGATTAGTATGGCTTCTGTCTTCCTCCCCTACCAAGAAGTTTGTCATTCATTGCTGCACTCTGGTCTTTTCATTGTATGTATTAAGATGTTTCCCCCATCTTAATCTGTAGATTATCAAGAACCCCTTGGAGAGCAAGTGCTATTGCATACTTTGTTTCTGCTTGCCTAATGGTATTACTTAAAGAAGCAACTCTGGTTGAGTTTTGTTTTGTTTTAATCTTCTCTGTTCCTTTCATGTAAATATATTTTAGTTTGTTTATCAAAGTTGTTTGCAGATGAGTTTGCTCTGGAATGTACCTCATCAGGAATGATGAGGGAGCCCCAATTTGAACTTCAGACTAAAAGAAGCAACACTTTTTTTCTCATGTGCTAAAGAGCTTTGTCAATTTGGTTTTTCTAAGATTTAAATGAAATTTTTTCCTCCTTCAGTATGATTTGCCTTTTCAGCTGTTTAGCAGTTGTTCCTCTGGTTCTTTGTCCATCGTCACATGGGAACCAGTTCTACTTAGCCAAGAGCCAGTATGATTTCTTGCAAATCAAACCAGAGCACCTAAAAATAGCTTTTTACCCACATATTTTTCACCCAAAGTTTTTCAAAATACAGAAAATCTTAACAACTAAACATTAAATCTTGCCGAAAATAAAAAGTTATAAAATGAACTGGAACACAATGTTTTGAAAAAGATAGAAATCAACCAGTTATCTAATTGTATTGAGCTTTTAGTGTTTTATAACTCAGCTTCGTTTTATTTTCTTTCATTGGGTGTTTCTAAAATAGTCTGTGTAAATGCTTAAGTCCTGGTGCTTATGTAAATCAGTACAAAGTCAGATTATCTCTAATTAGTTACCATTCTACTCTTAAATGTATATAAATTGGGGTGGAAAGTGTCTGACCTCAGAGTCAGATGTATTAGCGAGGAGTGGATTGAATCAAAGAGCTGGGAATTCTGGCCTTCACATAACTGGGGCTAGTCTCCAGGTTTCTTGTTTTATCTAGTGTTAAATGGAGATTGATGGTACTTCTCCCTTTCACTATCCCTACTGACCTGTACTGGGGAACAGAATAGATCAGGCTGCTTTGAAATCTCTGGAGGAAAAAGAATAGTGATAGTCCTGGTTTAGCAGTGCATAATTTAGCCAACGAAAGAACCACTCTTTCTTGCGAGGTCAGACTATTTTCTTCCTTTCAGAAACAAGTCAGGGTTGCCTGGGCCAAAATACGTGTTCCTTTTGACCACACATTGGCAGGACAGGTATGTCTAGTTTTCTTCTAAATCATGGGTCTAGATTTTTTTCCAGCTAAGAAATCTTAAACCAAAAGAATTGCAAGGTCCTGTTCTTGACACTTGGTCTTTTTAGATATTCAAACAACTTTGAATGAACAGTGTTCTTGAAGTCTCGTTGCCTTGTTGGTTCACAGGCTCTGAGCCTGCAGATGAAAATGTAGCACAGTGGCAGAAGGATGTGTGTGTTTCTATGTGTGTAAATTCAACCTTTGGTACATTGAGATTATTTTACTAATGCCCCCTTTATAAAGTTCCCTAGGGTTTCCTGATGCCTAACAACCTTGTTGATTAGAAAGGTATGGAGAGTATGGGTCAGGGATCTGAGTAGTTTAAGATACTGCACCTATGGATATGTGTATCTGATATGGGTTATGGGGTAAGGAGAAGGACTTGCCTTTGGTATTTTCCTAGTTCTTTTGTTTTCTGTCCTACCTATAAACTCCCATTCTCCCTGTCCTTCTTATTACCTAAGCATCCCGAGTTTTAAGGCAGGCTACTTGGGTTCTTTCTTCCTGGAACAAAATGAATCTTCTGATGTAAGTGATAGAAAAGTGTTAATGACTTTTTGTTTTACCTCTCCTGGGAGTATTTATGCTGTAAAGACATTATCTAGGCTGAGGACAGTAGTCCTCCTTCCTAAAGAAAAGGAGATATTTGGGAATAAGAAGATCTTTCTGACATGAATAGACATTTTTTCAAAGAAGACATACAGATGGCCAACAGACACATGAAAAGATACTCAGTATCACTAATCATCAAGAAAATGCGAAGTAAAACCACAGTGAGCTATCACTTCACACCTGTATTCAAGGCTAAAATAAAAAAGACAAGAGGGAGCACCTGGCTGGGACAGGCAGTAGAGCATGTGACTCTTAATCTCAGGGTTGTGAGTTCAAGCCCCATGCTGGGCATGGAGCCTATTTTTAAAAATAAATAAATGAATAAATAAAATAGACAAGAAATAACAAGTACTGTCAAGGATATGGAGAAAAAGGAATCCATATACACTGTTGATGAGAATATAAATTGGTGCAGCCACTATGGAAAACTGCATGGAGCTTCCTGAAAAAAATTAAAAATAGAAATATCATATGACCCAGTAATTCCACTTCTGGGTATTTCTTTGCCCAAAGAAAACAAAAACACTAATTCAAAAAGATCTATGCACCCTTGTGTTCATTGCAGCATATTAAGCAACCTAAGTATCCATAGATAGACAAGTGGATAAAGAAGTTGCGTATATATCAGGTGTGATATGCAATATCACATACACACATATACACAATACATGCATACACATACGGTGGAATATTAGCCATAAAAAAGAATGAAATGTTGCCATTTTGTGACACATGGATTAACCTAGAGGGTATTATGCTAAGTGAATTAAGTCAGAGAAAGACAAATACTGTATGATTTCAGTTATATGTGGAATGTGAAAAACAAAACAAAGCAGAAACAGACTCACAAATACAGAGAACAAACGGGTGTTTGCCAGAGAGGAAGTGGGGGTGGGGTGGGCAAAATAGGTAAAGGGGATTAAGAGGTATAGACTTCCAGCTATAAAATAAGTCACAGGATATAAGGTACAGCATAGGGAATATAGTTAATAATATTACAATAACATTGTATGGTTTCAGATGGTGAGCATTGAGCATTTCGGAATGTATGTAAGTGTTGAATTACTATGCTGTACACCTGAAACTAGTGTAATATTGTATGTCAACCATACTTCAATTTAAAAATAAATAAATTGGGGGAAAAGATCTTTCTGGCTTAAATTACACTATATGGGTATGATTTTCAAAAGTTGTCATATGAAAGTACAATTAAAATTCCTCCCAATAGCTCTAATCTCCTTGTCTATAAAAGTTTTTGCAGAGCTGCTGTGATTTAGTTAGATTAGCCAGTTTAAATTTCACTTCCTATTTCCATCTTGTGAAATTATTTATTTGTTTGTTTGTTTATTTATTTATTTTTGAGAGAGAACACAAGCTGGGGAGGGGCCAAGAGAGAGAGACAGACAGACAGAGAGTACCTGAAAGCAGTCTCCAGGCTCTGAGCTGTCAGTGCACAGCCCTGTACAGGCCTCGAATCCACAAACTGTGAGATCATGACCTGAGCCAAAGTCAGATGCCCAACCAATTGAGCCACCCAGGTGCCCCCATCTTGTGGAAATATTTAAAAGATGGACCAAAACAAGGAGGAAAAAGTGAAGCAGCAGAGACCCAGATAATAGGTCTCTGAATGATTAAAATCTGATATTATTATATTTTAAAATGTTGCCACTTTTTTTTAACGTTTATTTATTTATTTATTTTTAATTTTTTTTTTAATGTTTATTTATTTTTGAGAGAAAGAGACAGAGAGAGACAGAGCTGGGGAGGAACAGAGAGAGAGGGAGACACAGAATCCTAAACAGGCTCCAGGCTCTGAGCTGTCAGCAAAGAGCCCGACGCGGGGCTCGAACTCACAAACCGCGAGATCATGACCTGAGCTGAAGCCGGACACTCAACCGACTGAGCCACCCAGGTGCCCCATTATTTATTTATTTTGAGAGAGAGGGATAACGAGCAGGGGAGAGATAGAGGGGAAGACAGAGAATCTCAAGCAGGCCCTGCATGGCCAGTGTGGAGCCCAAATGCGGGGTTCGAACTCACACAGTGAGCTCAAACTCACAAACAGATCATGACCTGAGCGGAAATCAGGAGTTGGATGCATAACTGACTGAGCCATCCAGGTGTCTAAAATGTTGCCACTTTATATAAAACATGTGTATGCCACTTGGAAAGTTGAAGTTAGGTGCCTTAAATTTGTTTAGCAGTAACTTTGGTCAGTGATAGATCCGAAACATTCTACATACCCAATTAATGTCTCTTTTCTCCTTTGAGTTGCTAGTTAACTAATGAAGAGTTCATGTTTTCTTAATATAATAAGAATTAGTGGGAGTTGTCAGGCTGTCCTCGCAAAAGTCCTTTGAAATGCCTGAATGACAACCCCAGAAAACCCAGTGTTTATTGTCTGGTGATGGTTAATGCTTTTATGATACACTAGTAATACTCTGTCCTCTTCTAGGAGATTGTGGGAATATGGATAAGCACTTCCTCTTAGGAACTGCTCTGCCTCTGAAAACACCTGGTATGTCCTGAGGCACTGCTCTATTCATTTATTAGAGTGAATTATTTTAGTTCTTGGAGACCCTGTCTTAGTCCCACATAGCTCTTAGCACATATGGACACCTATTGAGTTTGGCATGAGTCATTTTCATTTAGAGGCTCCATCATTAAGTTGCAGTCTAAATTTCATCTTTTTTCATCCCCGTAGGATGATTCACTTTGTGATTTGCAGGACATTTTTTTTTCCTTTTTGAAAATTGCGTTAGCAGGCTCTTTACACAGTAGCTGTAGAACTTGTTAGCTATTGTATTTGAAATGAGGATTTCCTCATGATAAAAATGGCCTGAGTAGGGACCATTGTATGTAATATATATTGCTAAAGATTTTTGTTTAAAAAAAAATTATAGGGGCTCCTGGGTGGCTCAGTCAATAAAGTGGCCAACTCTTGATCTCCGTTCAGATCTTGATCTCAGGGTCGTAAGTTCAAGCCCCACATTGGGCTTCACACTGGGCATGAAGCCTGCTTAAAAAAAAAGAAAAGGAAAGGAAAGGAAGAGAAAATAAATAAAAGACTATAAGTCACAAGTTTAAAAAAAAAAAGATGATAAATCACAAGTTTTCTTTTTTGAAGTATTTTCTTTAAGCTACAGCATAAACTATCCATTGTTTTAGATATAGACTATAAGAGCAGGTTGTAGCAATGAGCCCATGTTTCTGAAATCAAGACCCTTGATGCAAATTCTTTTTTTTTTTTAAGCTTTTTTATTTTGAGAGAGAGAGAGAGCTGGGAATGGGCAGAGAGAGAGGGAGAGAGAGAATCCCAAGTGGGCTCCACGTTGTCAACATAGAGCCTGATATGGAGCTCAGACTCACAAATTGTGAGATCATGACCTGAGCCGAAATCAAGAGTCGGATGCTTAACCAACTGAGCCACCCAGGCGCCCAAGACCCTTGATATAAATTCTGAATGAAATCTGATCTTCCGTGGTTGTTGTTGCTATTGTTGTTGTCCTTCTTTTTTAATACCAAAGTGACACTATACCATTTTTCAATACAAATGATAATAGAAAAAAAATAAATATTGGTTTTGGATAATTACCACTTGGAGGGCAGCCTTCCTACCAATTTAGGCATGATGAAAATCCTTGCTCTGCTAATCTTTGGAGTTTGTGTTCAGTGCTATGTACTTTGGCAGTCTAAAGAGACTCGTCTTTGTATTTATACTGAAAGCAATGAGTGAGGCCAGAAAGTAAAGTAGGAAATGAAGGAACAATACCACACATAGAAAATACTGGAAATATCAGAGGAGAAGGAGTTGGGGTTTAGGGAGTAAATACCCTGCCCTCTTCTCTCTTGCTAGAACCCAGCTGTAAGAACAAAGGAGTGACACAGTCTTAGAGAACAGCCACATAGGACATGGAACAAGGTAGAGAAGGGTGGAGAGTGAGTAAGAAAGGACAAGTGAAAAATAACCACAGTTTTCAGGGAACTATAAAATTTTAATTTTGGATAAATGGTTCCTTAAGAAGAAAGTTGAAAGATCCTTTGCTACAAAAAAGCTCTGCCATGGTCTCCTGAAAGAATTGGAAACAGTATCAATATAATTCTAAAAAAGCCACATGAAGTATGGGTATCTTAATTATTATATAATTGCTATTCTAGAAGCCATTGCAAATTTTGACCTTTGGTGCCTGTTCTCTTTCTCTGTCAAGTTGAAGACACACAGTGACAGAGCTGCAGGTCAGAGGTTAATTTAAGCTTCTAAAAGGATAGCCTATATAGAGGGATAGGCTTTATGGCTAACGTTTATGCTCAGCCATGATTCCCTTTGTGTTAATAAATGTAACCCAAAGAAAAGTTTGGGGACTAAGCCTCAAGATATCTGGCCAGCTGTGTGTGGCCTTCCTGAATCAGTCTTGGTAAGCAGATAACCTTTTCCCACTCTCACCCTCTGTCCTCTAACTTTAGCACTTTGTAAAGAAACCACAGTGTGCAGAACTTGCCAAAGTCATGTTATAATACTAAATCTGACTAATCAAGCGGGGATAAAGTTTTGTGGGAATTTTGCATGGAAAATAATAATAATATAGAAAATAAGATACAGGACTTCTATTTTATTTTATGTTGAATTTATTCTAAATGGTTCCACCTAAGTGTTTAGTAAATTATAGTTCTTTTTATTTTCTTTAAATTTTTTTAATGTTTATTTATTTTTGCGAGAGAGAGTGTGTGAGAGGAGGAGGGTTAGAGAGAGGGAGACACAGAATATGAAGCAGGCTCCAGGCTCTGAGCTGTCAACACAGACCTCGATTTGGAGCTTGAACTCTGAAACTGTGAGATCATGACCTAAGCTGAAGTTGGACACTTAACCGACTGAGCCACCCAGGTGCCTCTATTTTTTATTTTAGCATTTATCATTGTTGTATTGTTGTGCCAAAGAATTTCTCAGGGTATGCTTATGGGCCTAGATATTGAAGTCATTTTTTTCTTTTTCAAATTTTTATTTAAATTCTAGTTAGTTAACATATAGTGTAATATTGGTTTCAGCAGTAGAATTTAGTAATTCATCACTTACATATAGTAACACCCAATGTTCATCATCACAAGTGCCGTTCTTTTTTTTTTTTTAAGCAATTTTCTCCTTATTTTTATTTATTGATTTTTTTTAAATGTTTATTTTTGTCGGGGGAGAGGCAGAGGAGGAGGGAGGTGGAAGATCTGAAGCAGGCTCTTTGCTGACAGCGGAGTGCCTGATTCGGAGCTTGAACTCACAAACTGTGAGATCATGGCCTGAGTTGAAGTTGGATGCTCAATTGACTGAGCACCCAGGTGCCCCAAGTGCCCTCCTTAATACCCATCACCCATTTAGCCCATCCCCCACCTGCTTCCCTCCATCAACCCTCAGTTTGTTCTCTATCATTAAGGGTCTCTTATTGTTTAGGGCACCTGGGTGGCTCAGTCAGTTAAGCATCTGACTCTTGATTTCAGATCAGGTGTTTGTGAGTTCCAGTTTCGGATCTGTAGTTTGTGAGTTCCAGCCCTGCATCCAGCTCTGCACTGACAATGTGGAACCTGCTTGGGATTCTCTCTCTCCCTCTCTCTGCCCCTCCCCTGCTCTCTTTCTCTCTCTCTCAAAATAAATAAATAAACTTTAAAAAAGAGTCTCTTATAGTTTGTTTCCGTCTCTCTTTTTTTCCCCTTACCATATGTTCATCTGTTTTGTTTCTTAAATTCTACATATGAGTGAAATCGTAAGGTATTTATCTTTCTGTGACTGACTTATTTCATTTAGCATAATACACTCTAGTTCCATCCACATCATTGCAAATGGCAAGATGTAATTCTTTTTGATCACTGAGTAACATTCCATTGTGTGTATATGTGTATATATATACCACATCCACATCTTCTTTATCCATCCTTCAGTCGATGGGTATTTGAGCTCTTTCCATAGTTTGGCTATTATTGATAGATATTGAAATTACTTAAATAGACATTATACACGAAGAAGTTTTAGTGTGTAGATGGAGAAAACCAAACACTTGCTTAATGACAGCCTTTAATTATTATATTAACTAATAATCAGTTATACTCTCTGACCCTGCTAGGAAATGAGTTTAAGCTAAAGCGTTAAAGATCTAGGCTTGGCAAGTAAGAGTTTCCTGAAGAGTATTAGAGTTATTGCCTGGGAAAGGACTTTCTTGAGAACTGGTAAGATGTCTTTCTCCAGAGTCATTAAAGGCAGCTTGGGTTTTTCTGTTGGGTTTTTCTGTTTAGAGATGGTGGCCTCTTAGATCTCTTAGGATTTTATAACTTTTTAGCTTCTGCACTTGGAGAGAATATTTGAATATTTTGCCTCTGCTTTCTTTTCTAATTTGGTACAGTTATTTAAACCCTTGTGGTGTTTAATATACTGCTATACTCCCCATGATCACAGACTATGTATTCTTTTTTTTTTTTAATTAATTAATTTATTTTGAGAGAGAGAGAGAGAGTATGAGTAGGGAAGGGGGAGAGAGAGAGGGAGAGAAAATCCCAAGCAGGCTCTGCATCACCAGCACAGAGCCCATTGCGGGGCTCAAACTCACAAACCGTGAGATCATGACCTGAGCTGAAACCAAGAGTCAGACACTTAGCTGAATGAGCCATCCAAGTGCCCCTAGACTACATATTCTTAATAATGATGTGCTTGCTTATTCATCTAACTGCTTTCTGATTCCACCGCATGCTGTGTCTACACTCTACTGAAACACAGCAGGTTCTAACTCTTGACTCAGATACTTAAATATAGGAGTTTAGTCTTACCATCTCTCATTATTATAACCAGTTGGGCCCAGGTCAGGGTGGATGACCTTGAAAAAAAAAAATCAGGGGCACCTGGGTGACTCAGTCAGTTGAGCCACCGACTCTTGATTTAGGCCTGGGTTGTGATCCTAGGGTCATGGGATTGAGCTCCGAGTCGGGCTCCGTGCTGAGCATGGAGCCTGCTTAAGATTCTCTCTCCCTCCCTCTCTCTCCCCTCCCCCTTCCTTGCTTGTGCATACTTTCTCTCTAAAATTAAAAAAAATCAGATGTTTCAAATTGTCCTTATACTTTCTGTCTCTGGCTTGATACGCATCATTTGCATTACAGATATCTACAGATATATCTGCATATACAGATATCTTCAAGTGCATTAGATGTATTTTCTGTAGGGTACCCCCAGCCAAATGCAAAATTTGAACAAAGCCCCTTAAGCCCCAATTTAAAAGCCCTTGAATACCTGATAAAATATTTTGATAGCATAACTAGATGAAGCTAAGCCTTGATAATAGTTTCAGATAAACTGTGTCTTCAAGAGTCATAAATGGTTATATGTGTCTTTCTAACATGTTAATGTGTATTGTTTCAAGCGGGGAGAGGTGAAGATTGGGAGTGGTTGGAAAATTTAACTTTGGACTCTGTTTACCTAGCCTGCTAGATTCTGTAGTATTTGATTATCCTTAAAAATAAACAGCTTCACTGATATTTAGATGTCTGTCATAGATAATTTGAGTACTGAAATCTACAACAAATTAATGACCCCTCATCAAAAAAGATCCTGGCTTTTATTAATGAACTCTTGTATTCCTATCTCTGTGATCAAAGTCCTTGATAATTTCTTCCCATATAAATTGAAAACCAGGTGAATTTATTATAGTAAATGACTTTCAATGAGGTTAAAACATGGGTGCATCATCTTCTGCCAATTTCCTGAATATATATGTTAGACTGGTAAATATTACTTTCTAGACTATTATTTCAAAGGCCAAATGTTCAAAAATGTTTTAAAGGCACGCTAAAGATCTCGGTAAAACTGAATGAAGAATAAAGGCTTTCAAATCTGAGACCGGTTCTTAATTTAGCTAACTGGATTGTCTAATTTGCCATAAATTTGCTCTTCTTTCCAAAAGGAGATGACCCTTCCTGCAGCTCCTCAACACAAAGAGCATCTTTCTTTTCTCTAAATTGGTTTTTGGCTTTCCACTAAATGAAAACCTGGCAGTGTCTTTTTTCTTTCTTTTTTAATTTTAAACCTGACGGTTTCTAAGTTCATGTACTATTCCCCTCTACTATCCAAATACGTGTTTGAGGAAAAGGTTCCCTGTAGTCAGGGAAAGCCTTTCCTCCCTTTGGAAACTTTTCATCTGAGAGACCCTTTCTTTCCCTCTGTACTTGTTTCTCCTGGGGGAATAAACAACACAGCAGCCTAGCAACAGCACAGGGACTTTCCCAAAATCAGCTCCTGAAAGTTCTTCTGGCTATTGACAGAGTAACTTGCTCCTACTGAAAAGGCTTGTTGCTCTTCCTCTTACCTTCCACTTTGGGGATAGAGACGGGAAATACCATGTATTTAGAGAGGAAAATGTAAAGAAAAGAGCATTGATCTGGTTGGTGGCTCTTCCATCAACAGAGGGACAATAGACATGTCATTTACCATGCAGAGGGCCTCAATTTCATTATCTAAAAAACAAGGTAGTTGAATTATATGATCTCTGAGAATTCATACTGCTTTAAAATATATGATTATTGTTCTGAGACATCTGGGTGGCCTAGTTGGTTGAGCACCTGACTCTTGATTTAGGTTCAGATCATGATCCCAGGGTCGTGGGATCAAGCCCCATTTTGGGATTCTCTCTCTCTCTCTCTCTCTCTCTCTCCAAAATTAAAACAAAACAAAATATGATTATTGTTCATAAGGATCTTAAAGATAATCACTCTTGGATACATATAATTTGCCGCTGTTGCTTGAGATAATTTGTTCGAAGTATTCACTGTACATGAAATTTCTGTCACCACACTTCAGAAGCCTTTTTCTTTGATATCTACCTAATCTAGGTTGATTGACTGGTCCTAACAGTGTGTGCCGGGAATGTGTTTGATGGAAATCTTGGAGAGTTGGCTTGCAGCAAGTGGAAAGGCCTCAGAAATGTTTAAGGCTGTTTCAAGACCTGGTTATCTTCAAAGGATCTGGTTGATATTTCCCAAGCAACTTGGTCACAACTTGTCATAATTGCTAGTATAACCACTAAATCCAAAGTAGCTCAATTATCAGGCTAACACAGAGCCAATCCAGACCTTCCTTCTATTGTTATACTACTGGGTGCTATGGAGACAATATGGACTTTGGAGTCAGCCAGAGCTAAGAGTTCACAGTCCGACTCTGCCCTTTTCTGATTCTGTGATACAGCTTAACCACTGTGTGCCTCAGTGTCCTCATTTATAAGTACTTAAGTACTTACCTTAAAAATTGTTATGGGATCTGGGCACTCAGGGTGGCTCAGGCGGTTAAACATGACTTCGGCTCAGGTCATGATCGTGCAGTTAGTGAGTTTGAGCCCTGTGTTGGGCTTTGTACTGACAGCTCAGAGCGTGGAGCCTGCCACAGATCTGTGTCTCCCTCTCTCTCTTCCCCTCCCCCCCCCCTTGCACTCTGTCTCTCTCAAAAATAAATAAACATTAAAAAAAATTGTTATGGGATGGAACGTGATGACTGAAGAGCTTCTCACATGCCACATAATGAGAACACCTAACATTTGTATATCTCTTTACCATTTATGAAACACCTAATAGAAGTAGTTTTATTTAGGGAACTAAATATGTGGATTTGATTTGCTGGATAATATATCATTTAGGTATTGAGACCTGAGTCAGGCTTGCTAGGTAGGGGGCCCTGGGCCTTTGGAACTGGGTCAGCCCAGATCCAGAGCCTTGGCTATCTTGAGGGTCTTTTATAAAACATCCTTTTGTGTTTTCCAGGAATCTGAATTTCTGTGTTTGGAATTTGATGAAGTCAAGGTCAATCAAGTCCTAAAGAAGCTGTCAGAGGTAGAAGAAAGTATCAGCACACTGATGCAGCCAGCCTAGCTGAAGATGGAGTTGTTGAAGCAAAGGTGTTCATGATCCCTCCCCAGTGAGCTGGGGTGTTTTGTTGTTGTTTTGTCGTTGTTTTTTAAAATCTTATTCCCCCATTAGTATTAAATCCTCAAATTCAAATCTTGCCTGTCTCTGCTTGCTGGGGTTTCTTTCCTTCCCTCTTTCATTCACTCTTACAGCTGTACTGTGTGCAGAGGTTCTTATACTTCAGCATGCACAGGTGTTTATAACAGCATTTATTTATTTATTTTTAGGATTTTAATTTTAAGTAATCTCTACACCCACCGTGGGGCTTGAACTCACAACCCTGAGATCAAGAGTCACATACCCCACTGACTGAGCCAGCCAGGCGCCCCATCATAAAAGCATTTTAAAAAGGAGGCTTCTAGGACCATATCCCTAGACTTGAAATCAGTAGAGAATAAGTGGAGTCAACTTTAGAAACCCTTGCTGTGGTAGTTTGTTCCTAGGGTAGGATTTTAGGAATTTATACATAATAAATCAGGTAAGAGTTAGAAAAAGGGGAAGAGGGGCGCCTGGGTGGCTCAGTCGGTTAAGCGGCTGACTTCGGCTCAGGTCATGATCTCGAGGTCCATGAGTTCCAGCCCTGCATCGGGCTCTGTGCTGACCGCTCAGAGCCTGGAGCCTGTTTCGGATTCTGTGTCTCCCTCTCTCTGGCCCTCCCCCGTTCATGCTCTGTCTCTCTCTGTCTCAAAAGTAAATAAACGTTAAAAAAAAAAAAAAAGAAAAAGGGGAAGAGAACATTTTCCTCATGCAAATACAAGGCTGACCATAAGCCATGTGTCTTGAGCTAAGACTTGGAGGAGCCTGCCTACCCTAGAAAAGGTTTACTGACCCTAGTAAAACCTGTGATGCTCCTGGAACTGATACCGGCATTTGGATTAGTTCTCCCCAAATCTGGGAGGTCTGTTTTGATCTGAGCTACTTGGGCTTTTCTGGAACCTAGAACTAAATGGTCCTTGTCACAAAGGGACTCCCTTCACTTACCTCAAGTGAAGATTGTAAGAAGGGAAGAATATCTGCTGAGCTGATGTAAGGTCTTTTATATCAGAAGATTTTACTTGGGTCATCAAATAAAACCTCTTCAAGAAAATTTCAAAAACAAAAATTTCTTCAAGAAAACTAGTGTAGGGGTGCCTGCCTGGCTCAGTCAGGAGAGCATGTGACTCTTGATCTCAGGGTTGTGGGTGTAGAGATTACTTTAAAAATAAATAAAAATTTAAAAAATAAGAATAAATAAATAATAAAAAAACTAGTATAAAAATTAGATCCTTGTAGAGAAGTTATACCAAACACCAAGAATATTCTAAAAGAAGGAACCTGTCAACCAGTGTATTGAGGCCCTTGTTTAACAGGTTTTATCAAATCTGATACTGATAACATTTAGAAAGCTCAGTCAGTTGGCTTTGAGATGTACTGTGTTCAAAAAAATGTAGTTCCCCTTGGTCAGTGGTTACAGCATGTGTCAGTTCTAATGAGTTTATTGTTTATTCTAGGGCAGGTGTAAGTTCGCTTCTGTTAAACATTTTCTCTCTGCTAAATCAGTTTGCAGACATTTTAGGAGCCCTTCCAACACCTGAGCTGAAAATATTGGCTTCCTCTCTGATTAAAACCATCCCAGCAGTTAGCAAACAATGACCAGAGGTTTTAAATGTAGCTCCTGTAGATGCTTGAGAAAACATCTTGAAACAGTATGGTAAATAGATTCAGAGAAGGTATGTGGTTTGGCCAAAGAATTATTAAAACTTGCTTTCTGTTTCCAGGGCTACTGTCATGTGATCTAGGAGAATTTAGATATAATGTCTCCTGATATAAAATGGAAGAAAAGAGCATCCCATCATATAATGGGATTCCAGATGTCACTGGCAGGAAGAACTGTAGCTGCCGCATTAGTATTGACTCACATATCCAATGGAAGTCTGTGAAAGCCTACAAGCACAGTTCTTGGGCACACAGGGAGAGGATATTGCTGTTATGGTTTGAAGCTCTGTTTAGGTCATCTTATGAAATTAATAGCCACAAAAGTGGACATGAGCTTTTTATTACACCCCTAAATCCTAGGTCATTAGAAAATTTGTTAATGTATATTGAGTTTTTCATAATAATAATAGTAGTAGTAGTAGTAGTAGTAGTAAAAGAAATTGGTTGCTAAAGGTGGTCCCCATATTTAACTAAACACTTTGGAATACAAGTGTTTTAAGCAGGGTGTGTTTGTGTGTGTTATATTTACTGGTGATACTTAAATACCTGATTACCAAAGGAATACATGTCTATTATAGTCTATTGTGAGAACACATAACACGCCTTGGACAGTTAGATGACCTATCAGCCTAACCTACAGAGATAACAGAAAAGAAGGCTGGTACTAGGAAAAGAGTTGCCTTTCCTTGAATAAATTCCTGGAAGTGGAACACATGTTTTTTAAGACTTTCATGAGCATTACCTAATTGTTCTACAGAAAGGTTATATCAGTTTGTATTACCTTTAAGAAAGTATGAAGGTAAATCACTCTCTTTGTTGCCTAATTGGATATTATGTTTTTGTTTTTTTTTTTTAATTTGGGGGCACTAACTCGTTTTTGTAAAATTTTGAAAGGGACACTTAACTTAAACCAGGACATCTCCCTGGGAGTAGTGCAAGAATGGAGAAAGGACCAGGGAAGGAGGAAACTGACATACGAGTCCCAGCAGATGCCACTAGATTTCCTACTTCTGTAATCCTAGGTTAAAATCACTTTGAGTTCAAGAAATGTGGGGCAAAATAAATATAGTCCTTATCCTGAATTAGGCTTTATAGAAGTTGTCCCTGCTTGAGCAATAAACACTCTAACTTCAGTCTGTTTAGAAACAGTCCAGGCAAGCCAAAAGTTGCTTTTAAAATGGAGTAAGAAAGAAACTTCAGACTTAAGTAGTTCCATGTTGATAGCAACGAAAGATTTGGCTTTAATCTCAGGCCTGGATTTTCTTGGAAGCTCTGGTTTCTGTTGGCTTCATCAGTGAAGGTTTGAATTTCACCATTATATCCTCCCTTTTCCTTTATTTAACCTCTCTTCCCCTGGTATTATTTTTCTTTAGTTCCCATTATTTATTTCACTCATCCTGTCCATCTTCTTCCCCTCTGGCAACTACTGGTTTTGTTCTCTGTATTCAAGAATCTATTTTTTTTTTGTCTTTTTTCCTTGTTTGTTCATTTGTTTTATTAAATTCTGCATGTGAGTGAAATTATTTGGTATTTTGTTTGTCTGTCTGACTTACTTCACTTAGCACAATACTGCCTAGGTCCATCCATATTGCTGCAAACATCAAGACTTCATTCTTTTTTATGGTTGAGTAATATTCCTGTGTGTGTGTGTGTGTGTGTGTGTGTGTGTGTGTGTGTGTGTGTGTGTTTGTGTATGTGTATGTGTGTGTACACCACATCTTCTTTATCCATTCATCTATGGATGGGCACTCGGGTTTCTTCCATACCTTGGCTATTGTAAATAATGCTGCAGTAAACTTAAGGGTGCATATATCTTTTTGAATTAGTATTTCATTTTCTTTGGGTAAATATTTAGTAGTGAATTACTGGATCATATGGTAATTCTGTTTTTAATTTTTTGAGGAAACTCCATACTGGCTTTTCCATAGTGGCTACACCAGTTGGCATTCTCACCAAAAGTGCACAAGGTTTCCCTCTTCTCCATACTCTTGCCAACATTTGTTATTTCTTGTCTTTTTGATTTTAGCCTTTCAGATATGTGTGATGTGATATCTCATTGTAGTTTCGATTTGCATTTCCCTGATGACTAATGATGCTTAGCACCTTTTCATGTGTCTGCTGACCAATTGTATATCTTTTTTGGAAAAATGTCTTTT
Source organism: Panthera pardus (assembly GCF_024362965.1). NCBI lineage: Eukaryota > Metazoa > Chordata > Mammalia > Carnivora > Felidae > Panthera > Panthera pardus. The sequence continues at coordinate 79,476,732 of NW_026526821.1, forward strand.
CGGTTCTCTGCCCATTTTGATTGGATTATTTGGTGGTTTTTTTTTTTGTTTTTTTTTTTTTTGTCTTTAATCATGATCCAAAAAGAACAATAGCATTTTAAACTTCATTTAATTTTATCTCTCTCAAATGTAAGAAGGTGGTGAAAAGCAAAGGATGACATTGAGTATCTGAAATCTTAAATAGCTGACGTGGTGTCAAGCCAGTAGTTACTGAAATTCTTTTTTCAGACCTGAGTGAAAATTTGGAAAACAATATAAATAAACATTTGAGGAAATTAAATGTTAAACAGATGTTAGAAAATAATGTTTTCAGAAGTGCACAATAAATATCTAGACCGGTGAAGGGGCAAGGAGAAAGAAGGAAGCCTTCTAGAGTCAGCTCAAAAATAATGGATATTTTCCTAGAAGAACAGGGTACTAGAAGTGATGGGTCTCATAGGACAATTGCTACCTTATAATTTTAGCTGCACAACTTTGCAGCCAAAGTTTTCAATATTTTATATGGCGATTTAGCTAGCAGAAGGAAAAACTCAAATAGAACATAATTAGTGTGCACTTACCTCTAGTTGCAAAGTATACAGTTTTTTACTTCAGAATTTGAGAAGTAGCGTTTTTATCTAAGTGCGATCTGTTCTCCCTTATGTGGGGATGGCCATGATTGTCATATCATCATGACTGAATGTAACACTGAAGTAACCTTTGTTATAGAGGAACTTGCCTGGACCTGCTTCCTGTCAGATAAATGGTGCCAACTGATATCTTGCAAGTTCAGTACAAATATCAGAATAAAATAATGAACCTGTACATGATCACAGAGCAAAATATGAGTATTTATATCATTTACTCACCAAGAACTATGATTAGGGTTTTTGTTTCTCTTTTACCTACTCTTGGCTAGTTTTTCTTTCTTTCTTTCTTTCTTTCTTTCTTTCTTTCTTTCTTTCTTTCTTCTTCCTTCCTTCCTTCCTTCTTTCTTTCTTTCTTTCTTTCTTTCTTTCTTTCTTTCTTTCTTTCTTTCCTTCTTTCCTTTCCTTTCCTTTCCTTTCCTTTCCTTTCCTTTCCTTTCCTTTCCTTTCCTTTCCTTCCTTTCTTTTTTAAGTAGTCTTCATGCTCAATGTAGGGCTTGAAACCATGACCCTGAGATTGAGAGTTGCATGCTCTACAGACCAAACCAGCCAGGTGCCCCTTGGGTAGTTTTCTGTTTCAAGTACTGTTTATTCATTGGAGGCAGAAAGAGGAGAAATGGAAGGGGGAGGGGTGTAGGGGGGTTTGAAATGGATTACACAAATGCAATTAGAGATTAAACTATTAGTTTAAAAGAAATTTAGGCTGAAAAATGAAATAGTTAAAATCCTTAATACTGGTTTTATATTAAAGAAATAAAAATAAATTTGGGGATTTTATGATTCATAAATTATGGCTATTTTTAGAATCAATGTTAAGATTTAGCACTGGTCTCAAAATGACTGGGAAGCTTTTGGTAGAAGCAATTTTTCATCTTTATAAAGGGGGAAACATCTGGACAGATGGCAGAGGACTTATACAAGGCCATGGTCAGGAAGAGACCTCAGGGTACTATCTTCCATCTCCATATTCTACATGCCAAACCCTCCAAAAGAATAATATGTGCTTGAAAAAAATACCTGTGTCCTTGCTCATTGTGTTTAGATAATGACAGTTCCTACAGTGATGTCTTTTGTATGCAGATATGACCTAGGGGATGTGAGGTCCTATGTCATTTGTAGCCAGCATGCATGTCAGACATGTCTCTGCGCTGAGGCTGCTGAGGCTCTTTGTAGAGCCTAATGATGTTTCTGATGACCTCGGCCTCACTGCCCACTCACTGCCACTCATTTTTAGGTGCAATGTGCAAGATGAGGCTTTTGCCACTTGAGGCTTCCTGCCTGTCTGCAGCACCCAGGTAGGCAGCAGATTATCTTTATTCCCCGCTGGACAACCATAACCCAAACTTGCTAAATATAACATAACTCTTGGCCATTAATTCATTCTCACTATGTGTGTAGTGATCTGTAGTAGCTACTTCCTCATTATGGTTTTTCAACACAGTCTACCCATGGTGTGGTATAACAGAGTTCAAATTTTTTTTTTGACATTTTAATTACAAAAGTAATACATGCTCGGGGCGCCTGGGTGGCTCAGTTGAGCGCCTGACTTTGGCTCAGGTCATGATCTTGTGCTTCTTGAGTTCAAGCTCTGTGCTGACACCTCAGAGCCTGGAGCTGCTTCGGATTCTGTGTCTCCTCTCTGTCCCTCCCCTGCTTGTGCTCTGTCTCTCTCTCAAAAATAAATAAACATTTAAAAAAAAGCAATACATGCTCATTTAAAAAGTTATTCATAATAATTGAATTAGTGCAGAATTGTATGGAGCTTTCTGCTTTTTAAAAACCTCTCTCCCAGGGTACCTGGCTGGCAACTCTTGATCTCAGGGTTGTAAGCCCCACATTGAGTGTAAAGATTACTTAAAAATAAAAATCTTAAAAAAAATAAAATAAAAATAAAAAGTCTTCCCCCTAGAAGTAGGTGTTGTTAACAGTTTGGTGTGTTTCCTTTCAGATACACTCTATGCACACAAAAACATTTTATTAGTTACATTTTCAAAGCATCATTTTATTTTTTTATTTTTTTTTTAATTAAAAAATTTTTTTAACGTTTATTTTTGAGACAGAGAGAGAGCATGAACGGGGGAGGGTCACAGAGAGAGGGAGACACAGAATCTGAAACAGGCTCCAGGCTCTGAGCTGTCAGCACAGAGCCCGACGCGGGGCTCGAACCCACGGACCGTGAGATCATGACCTGAGCCAAAGTCGGACGCTTAACCGACCGAACCACCCAGGCGCCCCATCAAAGCATCATTTTAGACAACAGGAATCACAGCTGAAAGATACAATAACAGAAATGAAAAAACACTACAGGGAATAAGGAGCCAGTTAGATGATAGAGAAAATGGATCGGTGATCTGGAAGACAGGGTAATGGAAATCTCCCAAAGTGACCAGCAAAAAGAAATGAGAATTTTTAAATTTTTTTAAACGTTTATTTATTTTTGAGACAGAGACAGAGCATGAATGGGAGAGGGTCAGAGAGAGAGGGAGACACAGAATCTGAAACAGGCTCCAGGCTCTGAGCTGTCAGCACAGAGCCCGACATGGGGCTTGAACTCATGGACTATGAGATCATGACCCGAGCTGAAGTCGGACGCTCAACTGACTGAGCCACCCAGGCACCCCAAGAAATGAGAATTTTTAAAAATGAGGGTAAGTTTAAGGGACTTCTGCAACAACATCAAGCATACTAACATTTGAATTATTGGGGTCCCAGAGGGAAAAGAGAAAGAAACAGGCAGAAAACTTACTTGAAGAAATAATAGCTGAAAACTTTTCTAACCTGGGGAAGGAAACAGACATTCAGGTCCAAGAGGCACTGGGTCTCAAACAAGATGAACCCAAAGAGATCCATACCAAAATACATTATAATTAAAATACAAAAATAAAATACAAAGAATCTTCCCTTAAAAGCAGTAAGAGAAAAGCAATTAGTTACATATGAGGGAGTTCCCATAAGATGATAAGCTGATTTTTCAGCAGCAACTTTGTAGCCAGAAGGGGGTAGCACAATGTATTCAAAGTGCTGAAAGGAAAAAACTTGGGACCAGGAATACTCTACCTGGCAAGTTTATTATTCATACTGAAGAGGAGATAGAGAGTCCCAGACAAACAAAAGCTTAAAGAGTTCATCACCACTAAACTGGCTTTACAAGAAACACTAAAAGAACTTCTTTAAGCAAAAAACAAAAGGCTAGAAATAAGAAAATACATAAAAGAAAAAAAATCTCGGGTAAAGGCAAACATATAGTAATGGTAGTGGATCAACCATTTATAAAACTAATTTGAAGGTTGAAAGACAAAAGTAGTGTAACCAACTATATGTAAATAATTAGTTAAGGCACACAAAAGATGTAAAGTATATCAAAAACATAAAATGGGGATAAAATGTAGTGAGTTTGGAATGTGTTTGAATTTAAGTGACCACCAACTTAAAAGAGACTGGTATGTATGTATATGTATATACATATATGTGTGTGTGTATATACATATGTGTGTATATGTACATACATACATGTATATATACATATGTATATATACATGTATGTGTATATACATATGTTTCTATATGTATGTATATGGGGTTTTTTTTTTGTGAATTTCATGGTAACCAAAAACCTATAATAGATATACAAAAAATAAAGAGAAAGGAATCCAAACTTAACACTAAAGATAAAGTCATTAAATCACAAGGAAATCAAGCAAGAGAAGATGAAAAGAACAGAGAAGAACTATAAAAACAACTAGAAAACAATTAACAGAATGACGATAAATGCATACCTATCAATAATTAAATGGAAGCAGACTAAATGCTTAAAAGACAAAGAATGGCTGAATGGATAAAATACAAGACCCATCTATCTGCTACCTACAAAAGACTCACTTCAGATCTAAAGACACACAAAGGCTGAAAGTGATATTCCTTGCAAATGGAAATGAAAAGAAAGCTGGGGTAGCAATACTTCTTTCACAAATGGACTTTAAAATAACAATGCCTATAACAAGAGATTAAGAAGGGCATCACATTATGATAAAGGGATCAATCCATCAAGAAGATAAAACTCTTGTAAATATATCTGCACCCAATATAAGGAGCACCTAAATATATATAGCAAATATTAACAGACAAAAGGGGAGAAATTGACAGTAATATCATAATAGTATGGGACTTTAACTCCCTACATATATCAGTGAGTAGATCATCCAGACAGAATTGTGAAGGGTAGAGAATATGTCTTTGGATCTGGAAGTGGAAAGGAAACACATTTCCAGGAATGAGTGAAATCACACCTCTATGTAGAAAGGGTCTTTCTTTTTTTTTTTTTTTTGTGGATGTTTACAAACCTGGATCATATCTGGCTCATCATCTGGGCCTCAGGTCCTTGGTGATGAGCATTATAAATGGAGAGCTGAGAAAAGGGAGATGAATGCGTTGTGTTCCCATGGAAGACAAACAAAGCTAAACATAGCCAAGTAAGAGAATATATGACTGCTAACAGACATGGGACTGTGCAAGTGAACAAATCCCAAAGCTCACTCCCTCCTTAGGGAGTTGAAGTCAGAAGCAGTTTCTGTAGCATCCCTAGCAGAGTTGTGGATCCATTCTGGCTTGATTGGGAAGGGAGGTGAGGTCTGTTGTTCTTCAAGCTGTGCTTACCTGCCCTCTGAAGTGAACCCCAAGGACCTAAATTCTGGAAAGGGAAGGAAAATGGAGGAGAATGTTGTTGGAGAGGAAAAATTTTTCTCCACTATTCAAGATTGTTTTGGCTGGTCTAAGAATTAAATTGACATGAGATATGAACAAGAGAAAATCAAATTTAACTATGTATGTATGGGGGTTCCATAAGAATATGAGGTCCATAGGTAGACAAATGAGGCTTATATGCCATTCTGAACTACGGAGAATGGGATAGGGGTCTGGGACTTCAAAGAGAAGGAAGACAATTCACAGGAAGATGAAAAAGAGTAAATGTTTGGGAAACAAATGTTTGCTGGGCCATACAGGAACAGTGGGCCCCAGAGAGGAATTTTAACAGACTGCTATGTTCCTCCCTGTCCACCACTCCTAGTTCATATTATGCTGTGCTTATCTATGGTGATAGCTCCCTTCCTGGAGGAGGTCCTCCATCTAAATTGTTCTAGGCAGACTGAGGAAGGTCAAAGATTCTTCCTGAGCCTTACGTTTCTTAAAAATATTCAGCCTAAAACCCACATGCCAAAGAGACACATTTTCCTTCCCTACAGTACTGCCTTTGAAAATTCTCCAAGAAGTTTCACAGTCCGCAAGTTGAGTTGTAGATTGTTTTATCTTACTGAGTTGGTTTTTCATTCCTGAGCATAGGTCACTTCAGTTAAACTCATTTCAGCAGGCTGTGGTGCAGGTATACTTCCAAAGCAGGCCTGTGGTTCAAGCAATCAGGTATTAAATAAGAGGCATTTCTAAGGAAATAAAAGAAAAAAAAAAGGTCAATGGTTGGAGCAAATTATAAACCCAGTTTCTGAGTTATGAAAGCAGCCAATTTAAAAGATTTTTAGGGGCACCTGGCTGGCTCAGTCAGTGGAGCATGTGACTCTTGATCTTAGGGTTGTGAATTCAAGCCCCACGTTGGGGTAGAGCCTACTTAAAAATAAAAATAAATAATAATACGAAATGTTTAGATGTCTGACTTGAGAAATCTTTAGGTGGAATGAAGGCAGGAAGTGGCAATCTGATAGATTTTCTTGGTTTGCAGTTTGAAGGTCTCTGATGATCATTCTGAGTGGCCACACAGCAATTGGCACAAGTGTTATCCATACATGAAATACATGAGCTGTTGTAGTGATTTCTGGAAGTTTATATCAGGTCACTTATATTCAGTTTATAGGGCTTCAGGGAAAAGCACACTTTTAATTTTCAATGATTCCATGTCAGGCGGGCAAGAAATATTGGAAACGTTATTTTGGAGGGTTGTAGCCAGACATTAGAGGAAGCAAAGAATTTGGGATTTAGTCCAGTTTACAATGAACAGTATTACAATCTAATATCCACAAAGGTGTGCTATTGAAACAATTTTTTTCTCTCAACAGTCACCCTCATTTCTACCAAAGATAGCCAAATTAAGACTAATTTATTTGCAAAATAAGCCTTGTTCCAATAAACTTGGCCTGATTATTTGCAAAAATTCAACAGGAATAGCAATTTATCATATAGGTTCTTTTAAATCTGCTTTGCTGGTACCTTTCACAAGAAGTCCCCAGATTGAACTTTTAGCTGCCAAATAACTTGTCATTAGAACTTTGCTTTCAATACCTATAGCTTTGGGTTACTTTATCTCTTCTCAAGGTCCCTAAAATATCCTGAGGTTCCTGCATCTGCCAGGAATTAACCTTTTTTACTCACTTGGTAGGGCTGCTGGGAACACTGTAAGCAAGGTATCGGCTGATATTTCCAAGGGGCTTTGTTGGTTTTCTAAAGTCAACCTTAGTTTCTTAAATTTGTGTGGTCATATATGAATCTGTGTATATCTCTGAAATATGACATTCCATTCAAAGCCTTGGTAATGTAACCAGTGTTGCCAGTTGTGTCCTGTTACAAGGAGAACAGATTCTTACTGAACTGATGCAAATAAACATGTTACCATAAGGGTAAGAATATTCATTAAGAGTTTTTGAATTCTAGAGGAATCCAATAGGGAGAAAAAGATAAATGTTTCAGTTCTGCTTACAAAGGTATAATTTACCAAGTTGTGTAAGGCATGGTTAGATTAAGAGGAAATGTTTCCTTTTTCTGGAAAACTGAAAGAACCAGCGCCTGGGTGGCTCAGTCAGTTAAGTGTCCGACTTTGGCTCATGTCCTGATCTTGAATAGATCACGAATTCGAGCCCCACGTCAGCTTTGCTGACAGCTCAGATCGTGGAGTCTGCTTTGGATTCTTTGTCTCCCTCTCTGCTCCTCCCCCTCTCACACTCTGTCTCTCTCTCAAAAATAAACAAACATTAAAAAAATTATAATAATAAAGAACCAGCAGTATTACAAACAAAAATTGATAAAAATTATATCCATTTTCCTCTGTTTATTCAGTTCCGTGAAATTCATTTTTTGTTCTCCTTGAACAAGTTCCATTTTCTCTATTATTTCTGGAAATTTTTGTTGAGTTCAGATTTATGATCTTAAAGTTACTAGAAATCCAATAGAAGCATTTTTGCAGAAACACTTTTGTAAAAGCATTAGAGCAAAAGAACAACTGTCTGTAAATGACAAAAGATCACTTCTGGGCCTTTTGGCTAAGATCAAGTGTAAATGACAAAAGAGTTTAAAATAGCCAGGTTAAAGTCTGATTAGGGTTCATTACAATGCAATTGACACAGAAATTTGGTTATTTCTGTGACATACAGCATTTTAAGATAATAACTAGAATTATGACTGATGAAATTATACTAGGACTTATCTGAATTTTTAGGAATTTTATATAATTTTCTAGAACAGTTATATTAATATTTACTCATAAGATAATAATCCAAAAAAGATTTATCACCATTTATTTGACAATGTTTCTCATGTAATTTAACATATCAAACAAGCCTAGTTTGTTTAATATCTTTTACAAGGGGAGAGAAAAATCTTACAATTTTTCAGCAACCTTCTGAAAAATCCCAGAGTTATTTTGAGGTCAAAAAGGGTTCATTTAGGGTTTAAATTTTGGATAGTTTGTCAAAAATGTCAAAGGTTTTAAAACATTTGGTCAAACAGGATCAGAGGTCACTGTGAAACATTACTTAGTTATCCACTTAATCATGGTGACCAAGACTTTGTAGACAAATATAGAAAGTTAAATGATCAGTAAAAGGAAAAACTTAGCTCTTTTAATATTGAGAAGACTCAATTTTCTTAAATAATCAAAGGGCTGATTAAGGCAACATGAAGCACATGACATTTTGATAAAACCTAGAATATTTGTTTTCTAGGCAGATTAAGAACAAAGAAAAACTCATAATTTCTTATTATCAAAAGCAGACCAAAGTGTTAAGAAGACTGGCCTTTGAACAGAGAGAAAAACCAAATTTTAATTTTGCACCAGCTTACTTTTGATATTAAAACTCATTGACTTAATTAAGTTCATTCCAATGTTAGTCTCTACCATACACAAAATTTGTTTCTGAAGATTCTTTTTCCATAAGCTATCTACAACTTTTTTTCTACATTCATATTTCATCACTTTTCCTTTCTCATAACTAGGGTTTTTTGTTTTTTTTTTTTTTAAGTTTATTTATTTATTTTGAGAGAGAAGGGAAAGAGAAAGAATCTCAAGCAGGCTTCTCACTGTCAGTGCAGATTCTGATGTGGGGCTTGAACTCACAAACCGTGAGATCATGACCTAAGTCGAAATCAAGAGTCAAATGTGTAACCAACTGAGCTACTCAGGTGCCACATAACCAGACTTACTTGAGGACAAATTTACTGCCTTTCCCTTAACAAAAACAGCTCCGTACTTTATAACTTTTCTTACCCAAAACATATCTGACTTGCCTTGTATACAGAGTTGCTTTCCTTATTCAAGTAGTTTCAATCACATATATTAGAATTCTTAACTCTTAGAAACTTTAATTTCTACTGAAAATGAAGTATAAGCAATTATGAATTATCTATTATACCAGCATTGTTCAGATTGACAAATTTATTAATACATTTTATAATTTCTAGAAACATATGCTTCTTTATAATACAGTTTCAGCATAACACAAGACATGTTTACCAACAAACATGAATATCTTTAGTTCCTCTGTAATAGTGTTAAAAAATTCAATTAGTAAATTTGAAGATCTAATTGGCAACATTCATGAATTGAGTAGCATCTCTTTACCATGTAGAAAGAGCTCTGAGGGGCACCTGGGTGGCTCAGTTGGTTGAGTGACCGAATTCATTTCAGGTCATGATCTCACAGTCCCTGGGTTCAAGCCACATGTTGGGCTCTGTGCTGACGGTTCAGAGCCTGGAGCCTGCTTCAGGTTCTGTGTCTCTCTGCTCCTCCCCTGCTCACATGCTCTCTCTCTCTCTCTCTCTCTCTCTCTCTCTCTCTCGCTCTCAAAAATAAATAAACGTAAATAAACTTAGAAAAAAAAAAGCTCTGAGGATCTGTGTAAATGGAAGGCTTTTATGGGCAGAAGGACATTAATTAGTGTTTCATATTTTATCTTATTTAGAAAGGATTTAGATATTTAATGAATTTAACTTACTGTTTAACTTAGCAAAATTTTAAAGTTTCAAGTTACGAAAAGATTTTTGAACTACACATACCGTAAAACATAATTTAAATTTTTTTTTTTTTAATTAAGCTCTACACCCATTGTGCGGCTTGAACTCACAACCCTGAAATCAAGAGTTGTATGCACTATTGATGGAGTCAGCCAGGCGCCCCCCCATAAAACAATTTTTGCTAAAAAGTTAGCAAAAAAACTCTTATCTCATGTACACCCATCTAAATCATTTGCTCTCAACAATTATGAAAATTTCAGGACATATTAGACAAAATCAGCCACCATTTGAAGTTAGAGATAACATGAACTTATTTGGCTGAGAAACCCAGGTAGAATAAAAAGTTGTGTGTCTGCATTATATTCAATCTTGATAGCTTTAAGACATGTCTATTTTAATTAAACCAACAACTTTAAATTAATTTTAATACCAAATATTTTCCCATATCATGTGAACCTGAAATGCATTTGGATTAAATTTTTATCTTATTTTTGAGAATTTTTGTAAATGCTAAAGTTATATAAGCCCTTTTCTTTAAGCTAATTAAATGAACTCTTTTTTCATATTAATTTTGGCAATACCACTGGAGGTAGAAAAATACCGTATCTATAACACACGGACATAGATATATGTATAGACAAATACAGAGATCTTATAGCTTCTGTTTTTAAAACAATATAAAACTCACTATGTTGTAAGTAACAGAATAATTTAAGTTTACTTGCTCAGATGGCTTAAGGTTTCTTATTATTTCTGGAGAAGACTTTTAAGATTTGTATTTGTCCCTGGAGTAATCTTAAAGAGGCTGTAGTCTAGAATTTTGGCCCTTTTTGCAGTTTGTGTTTGTAAAAGGCCTCATTTTCTTTCTTTTCTTTTTTTTCCTTTAGTCTTAGGCGAGCATGGGCGTTGTTTTAGATGCCTCCTGGGGTGTTTATATTTCAAAGACATGGTAAGATTTATATCTTCAAGGGACAGAGAAAGAATGCAAGTTCCTCCAAGAAGGACTTTGGTTTTCTAAGGCCAATAATTTGTGAGTTTTTTGAGATAAATAGAGGCGGTTTTAGGATTGGTTAAAAAAAAGGCCGGGGGGGGGGGGGGGGGGGGGGGGATAATCGGTGGACTTTGGATTGCCTCTAGCGTTGCATATTTTTAGTTTTGCAAGGATTTGTAAGATAAGGACAGTTGTTTTCATTTTTTTTTTCTTATGTGAAGGACAATTGTATTTCTAATGTCCTGATTTTTTTTACAGTATATGCAAATGACTGAAGGCAAATAGGAAGGGGTCTGAGTGGACTTTGAGTTTTGTTCTAAGTCTAATTTCTGTTCTTCCTTCTTACTAAGGGAGTCCCTAAGGCTAGCCGTTATACCAATAAGATAATGAGAGCTCTCTAAAAAAGAATTTTTTTCTTTCAGATAGAGCCTTAGAGGATCTATCATCTGGCCATTGACAAGTAGGATCTCATCTTAATCTCAATAATCACTTAAACCAATAAGACTTTTTAAGGCTTAACTATGGATGAAAAAGGCATCCCCAAAGGGGATGCACCCTCACAAAATCCAGAAGGTTCACTCCCAAAGTTAGCCTAAGAAAGATCTAGCCACAGATGGGGTACAACCCACATTTCTTTCAGGCTAAATTAGTGACAAGGAAGGTTGAGATGACAAAGGCCCCTTATGGACTGGAACCCCTTCTGACAAATTCCTATGAGAACTGGCACAGTTGGACAAAGAGAATGCTGACTGTTGGAGCCACAGCCTGTTGGGCTGCCTGCCAGATTCATGCTGGTATATGCATCCTTCAGTTGGCAGAGACCAAAGAGAATATTTTCATTGGTTATAAAGCTAAGCTTTCAAGACAGAACAAGATGAGAGGAAAGCCAAAACCAGACCTAATGGTTTTCCGTACCTTATTACCAATGACACAGAAGACAGGCAAAAGTAAACAATGACCATCTCTGGGAGGAAAAGGATCAATAGAAAACAAGAGTACTTGTAACAGGGGTGCCTGGGTAGCTCAGTCAGTTGAGCTTCTGACTCTTGATTTCAACTCAGGTCATGGTCTCATGGCTCATGAGATTGAGCCCGGCGAGCCCCACCTTAGGGAGTTTAGGATTCTCTCCCTCTCTCTGCCCCTCTCCCACTCGTGCACATGTACAGGTGCACACACACACACACTCTCTCTCTCTCTCTCTCTCTCTCTCAAACATTTTTAAAAAGTAAAAAAATAAACTTAAAAAAGAGTACTCATAACATATTTTTACCAAAGTTTCTATACCCAGTGAACTAGTTTCACAGACATTTTCTCCTGCTAATACAAATTTAGATAAAGAAAAGTCCTCTCACCTCTCTCAACTTTCATTAGACCTTGCAGGTAGAGATATAGGATATAGTAAGAATTCTTATAATCTGCCAGCTTTTTGTCAGCAGTCCCAGGATATTTGAGCTACAGCAGTCCCAGGGTAAGCGATATCAAGTCAGTTAAAATTTTATCCTATGAACTACTTCAGATGCTGGGAAGGAAAATTTTTTCTCTACCCTTCAAGATTCTTTTGGCTGGTCTAAGAATTAAATTGATTTGAGACGGATTAACAAGAGAAAATCAAATTTAATTACTTACATACAGGGGCTTCATAGGAATATGAGGCCCTCAGGCAGTCAGGCAATTGAGGTTTATATGGTGCCTAGAGCTAAGGAGAAAGCAGGAGGGGGTCTGGGACTTCAAAGGGAAGGAAAACAATTCACAGGAAGATGAAAAAGCAAATATGTTTGGTAAAGAAACATACAGAAACAGGACACAGGAATTTTAATAAACAGACTTCTCCAAGTTCATCCCTGTCCACCACCCATAGTTGATCATATTATGCTGTGCTTATCTATGGTGATAACTCTCCAGAGGAGGTCCTCTGTCTAAATTGTTTTAGGCAGTTAGGCAAAAAGTCAAAGTTTCTTCCTGAGCCTTCTTTTTCCTTAAAAAAAAAAATCAGCCTAAAATAATCTATATGCCAAAGAGATCTACTTTGGGAGTGGCAAAATTTGCTCCCCTGCAACATAAAAAAGAAACTTTGTCCTATTAGACCACAAGGTTCGTGTTCATGTCCCTCAATCAGTTTGTAGGAAGGGGTGGGGGTTCTTTAAAAAAATCCTCACCTGCTCTTTCCCTCAAAGTAGAGTTTAGTTGTGGAAGACTTAAAGGGGGCAAAGGTTGTTACTCACTACAAAACTGAAATTTGTCCAAAGGGTTTATATTTGCTTTAACCAGTATCAGCCAAAGAATGACACAAGAAGGCAGAGGAGCCATGTAACATTTTGTTCTCTCCTGGTGCCCCAGTCTGATTTGGTTTGGCTGGCCAGGCCAGGGGATAGAGGAGAGGTGTCAAGTCATTTGGTCACAGAGGGGACCTCATACATCAAGAAAGTACCTGTCTTTGGATCCCCTCTGAGCTGAAAGAAAGCAAATCACTTCATAAGTTACTGTATGATCCATTAAACTACAGAAACAACCATTTGCCTGTTAGTGTACCAGCACTTCACATATGGTCTACAGAGAATTTAGGGAAAAATCTTTTCCCCCAGTATCAGGAAGTAAATAAATAAAGTAAATAGTAAATAATAACAACCAATTAACCAGATAGGCCAGATCCAGGGGCATCTAAGTGGGAAAGCTATCAGACTCACTCAATCGCTGATCCTTCTCTTCATTGATGCTTATGCGTGTACTTTTAGTAAATGGAGAAGGATAATGTGAAAGCTTAACAAATAGTCCCCTTCCCTCTCCCTGTACACCAAGGACCAGTTGAATAAAACGCCAAGGGAATTTGATTCTGAAGATCCCTGAAGAGCTGGAGATCTTCACTGGGGACCTGACCCCAGGAGGATCAACTTACAGACCCAGTGGGCAAGCAGCCCAGGAGCCAATGCTGGAGGGGCAAGACCCAGCAAGTCACTGTTGCCTTGTGGGAACCCCAGGAGAGAAGTGGTTGCAGTGTAATCACAGAGGGCCCATCCTTTGTAGATCAAATGCCACACCTAGTTTTGCACCTGGAAGTTTGACCAATTAACTGTGTGCATGTAAGGAGCTGGTTTGAGGAGACAAGTAGTGATTAAACTTTTGTCCTTTCTTTCCATTTTTTTTATCTTATCTTGGAGGACAACTGGAGATTGCTGGTGATTTGTTCCATTTCTCATCCTTTTGTTGCCAGGTGCTAAATCACCCAGCTGCTCAGAATGAAGCACATGCTCCCAGCTAAGCCAGGAATTTTTGAGAGATTTAAAATTTTTCAAATATCAGAAGCATCACCATAGTCCTAGGAAAAATCAGGACACTATAGGATTTCTTTACTTTCATAGTATTTTTATTTTTCATTATAAATGTAGAGAAGGGAGGTGGAGCATAATCTTCTCAGTGCTTTTCAGAGCCCACTAAGGGTCTTAATCAGGCCTGATACTATTACCTGAGTGCCCAGGCGGGGAAAGTATACGGCTGCCCAAGAGGCCTGGGCCACTAAAGGAGGGACAATTCCAGGAGGAAGAGAGTGCCTCCCATTCCAGGAACTGAGAACGCTGATCTTGGATTTTTGGATGGCAGCTTATGGACTTCAAGGAGTTGTTTTGTTTTGGTTTTAACTTTTTACGAATAATAGATGGATATATTGTGCTTGAGAAGCATTTAAACCTTACAAATTAAAGCTAAAGTCCTCTATGACCTGTACTGTCTATTCTTGTTTCCTCCCCCTCCCCAGTAGTAACCTCTGTGGTCACTTTGAGTGTATCTCCTTCCAGTTTTTTAATGATTTTTACCTACTTACATATATGCCTATATTTACAATATTGTTTCATATATTTCTGTGACATAAGTACAATCACACCGTGTGGATTGTCCTGCAAATTGCTTTTACCCTCAACAACATGTCTTGAGACTGACCAATTAGTACTGCAGAGATCATCAATCTACCAAACTGGTATAAAGAGAACTTCAAAGTGGAAACACATTAGCTACAGAAGATGCTGAAAGAAATCTCATCTGAATTTCCCTTATCTGATCAGGATAGAGCTTTACTAGAGTCAGCTGCCAGCATCTTCCCCACCAGCCCCTTGAGACTCCAGGGAGGCATTGATTTGGGCACTGGGACATTCAAAAAAAATTGTGTAAACAGGTCTCACCAGAACCTTCCATCCTTTGAAGCCCAAATACTGTAGTGAAAAGCTTTGCACATGCCTTTTTATACAGGTGCAAAGATACCTTAGAAAACAGGAATTACTGTATCATGGGTTATGTGCTTTATAGATTCTAGACACTGGCAAATAGGCTGTGGAGTGTGATAACTGTTTACCAACCAGTCTTCTAAAAAGGGGGATAAGGGCTGATTTGTAGCATTTGCCCTTTTTCCATTGTGGGAGTTCTCCCTGCCCTGGCTGATTTCAAACTACTAATGTGACATTAGTAAACTTGGAATTGGGAAGAGATATGTATAATCAATGCTTGCAAGCCAGTGTGAGCTGAGTCTAGCACAGTTCCCAGAATCCCTCAAACTCAGGATATGCAAAGAGATATTGGTAAATAGCCCTCCAAAGTAGCCCAACCAATTTACACTTTTGCAAAGAGCGTATGAAAGCATCCATATAAAAGTATCTCAATATTAACACACTTCTTGCCAGTATAATGAGTCAAAAGCAGTATCTCATTTTGCCTTGCATTACTCGGTCATGAGTGAGGTTGAGCATATTTTCTTTGCTGTTTTTATTTCTTCGTCTGTGAAATGGTCCATATCCTTTGCTTGTTTTTCTTTTGAGCTGTTTGTCTTTTTCTTACTGATCTATAGGAAACTTTGATGTAGTCTGGAAACATATTATCCATCAAGTTTTCAATCTATTCTAGATAATGAAATTAGAGGAATATTTCCAAATTTTTTCCAGCACCTGATATATGAATATACCCATCAAGGACTGGAACTTAGAGAGGAAAAGTACACCAGAGTTTTGATTGTGTACATCAAACTCTGTGTATACTTGTTTAACATTGTGATAGGGTCAGTTGAACACACACATATCAGTAATACTAATAAAAAGTAAGTACTATGAAAAAAAGCTTATTTGGCTCAAAAAATTGTATTTGTCATTTTTTTTCACAAGCATCTTATCAATCCTCACTTCTCTGGGGGTCACGTAACTCACTAGACTTTTTTCTTGGGGGCATACACACACTACCACTTCCTATTCTCACTGAACGTCTCTTGTGAGTCTTCTTACGAGGCCTCATCCCTCATCTACTTTTCACTGTTGGCCCTGAAATGAAAAGATGGAGTGCTTTTCTCACAGGCTGTTTCTCCCTAAAAACAACGGACTGTGTCACCAGCTTGCTATCCTCTAGGGTAAACTAAGAACTCACAATTTTTCTCTGGGCCCGACAGTTCTCAGAATCTCTCAAATGCAAGATGCAGGAGATAGTCCGTTCTTACAAAGGCATTGCTGTGCAGGTAGGAGGAAACAACATAGAGGTGTTACCTTAGATGGGAATGGTTATCTGCAAAACGCAATTTTGACTGCTTCTCATTTGCTGCTCAGAGCGTTTTCATACTTGAACCAGACATCAAAAGTTTTAAGTTGAAAGGATATTAAAATAGTACCAGCTGGTAATGTAGATGTTAGGGAGGGCAACTCTTGAATTTCTCAATTTCCCTAGCATTCTTACCCTTCCTCCTTTTCCCCACCACAATGCCCAGTACTGGTTTTAGTAATTCTGAAAAAGGATCTTGATTCTTTTAATTTGTACCAAGCTGGAAACAGTAGCTGTGGCAGTATGTTAGAATAGCAGTAGTTCTTAACCAGGGATGGACATCACAATCCTCTGGGAAGTGTCTATTAAACATGTCAAACCTGCTGAATCAGAGTCTGGGTAGAAGGCAGGCACATGTATTTGGCAAAAGTTCAGGAATGATTCTGATGTGCCCTCATGACCAGAACTGCTACTCTATTCTAATGCCATTCCATGACAAGATTCACTCTGAAGACAGACATTCAGAATAGGTGTTTAGAAACATTTACAGCAATTTCACAGAGTATGTCTGTTAACTGTAAGTAACTTTGGGCTTGTATTGTGCCTATCTTTTCATTTTACATTTTACAAAATTATGTATCTTCCAAAATTTTCAAGCTGTGATAGATTGAAATTTAAAAAGTGTTTCTCTTGTTGGGATGAGCACTGGGTAGTGTAGTATGGAAACCAATTTGACAATAAATTATATTTAAATTAATAAATAAATAAAAATAAAAAGTGCTCCTTCACAGATAGTTTGAGAAGCACTGATCTAGGCTAGTTTAGCTGTGCCTAAGTCAGACAGGCCCGACTAAAAATTTCCTGGTTTGATAGTTTTATTAGGTGAGTAGTTAAGTCCCAGTGACCTCTTCTGGTGGCTGTTGAGAGGATTAGAGATCAATGAATGTATCTAAAGCACTTAGCACAGTGCCTGACAATAATAGAAGTTATTGGAAGCCCATCGTGGAACAGTTCCTAACAAAACTATCTTCCGGTTGGCTGTCGAGAATACATAGAATCATGGAACGTGGTGAGTGAACCTTTTTATTCAGGCTCATGTATCATAGTCTAATCAAAACAGAGTGCACGGCATGACAGAGATTTGAGTGACTTCTGTACAACCATGAGTAAGGGGTCTTATTGGCCATGGCAATTATAGGGCCAAACTCTGGTTAGCAGACCTCCTCCCAACATCTCCTTCCTGCCTTCTCTCTTATATTCCCCTTTCTCATAGTCCTTTTCCCAAAGATCCCAACTGCTTTTCATTTCTTAAAAGCACAGTCTTTTTTGTTCCTGATGGAGGGTAAGGAGGTGGGGGGTGGGGGATGGGAATTTCTGGCCACTTTAGTCCGGCCTCCTGTTTAAGCATCGAAAAACAACCAGATCATTCATACTGGGCCAATTAACCTCCTGCTGGCATCACTCCTGTGTCCTTGTCATGCTAAAAGAGCATCTGTCCCTTCTTTTGACTTACATTACAAAAAGCCCCTTTCCCTTACCTTCACCTTGGTAGGTACATTGTCATTATTACTGGGAGCATTGTGATGTGATATTCAAATATGAGTGTTTTGGCACCAGCGATTTTGGATTGAGTTGTGACTCTGCTACCTGTTAGTCATGTGGCTTAAGGAAAAAGTAATTTTTTAATATCATAATTATTAGGAACAGCACAAATTCAGGAAAGTAGAATAAAATCAAAGGCTTTAACCAGCCGTCTTTTCTTGCAGGATCCACAGTTCTTTTTGGATAACAGCACAGACCACTGGCTTGGTCTGGCTGTAATTCTGAAATTCTCTGCTTAGGGTTTTTTAATTCAAGGCAATGTGATTTAAAATTCCTCTGTCCCCAGGGGCACCTGGGTGGCTCAGTCAGTTAAGCATCCGACTTTTGAGTTTGGCTTCGGTCATGGTCATGGTCTCACAGTTGGTGGGCTCAAGCCCCCATGCTGCACTGACAGCATGGAACCTGCTTGGAATTCTCTATCACAAGTTATTTCTGGATTTTTTTTTTTTTTTCATGGATGTCTGTCTCACTTACTGGACTATAAATCCCTAGGAGGCAAGGAACCATATTTGCATTTGCTTACTGTTGTACCCCTGGCACCTAGCATGGTACCTGGCTTCTTGTAGCAGTTAGTAAATATTTATTAGATGAGAAAGGGTGCTGTTTCATTCATTTATTTCCTTTAGGGCAGGAACTGTCTTACTGAGGTTTATGGCCCCAGTATCTAGTTGATACTGGTTCCTCCATAAAATTTTTTTTTTTTTTAACAATTTTTTTTAACGTTTACTTATTTTTGAGACAGAGAGAGAGCATGAACACGGGAGGGTCAGAGAGAGGGAGACACAGAATCTGAAACAGGCTCCAGGCTCTGAGCTGTCAGCACAGAGCCCAACGCGGGGCTCGAACTCACAGACCGCGAGATCATGACCTGAGCTGAAGTCTGCCGCTTAACCGACTGAGCCACCCAGGTGCCCCCCTCCATAAAATTTTGTTGCACAAGTACACAAGTCCTTTATGGCATGAGAGAGAAAGACAGGAAGATAGGTCTACATGGAGGCCAAGAAGATGGGAAAATAGATCTCTGTCACCAGTGAACTCTTCTTGCCAAAAGTGTTTAACCTGAATCTAGCCAAGTCTCCAGACATAACTTCTAGTTTGCAGGAAATAAAGAGAAGAAAATTTGGCAACACTGTGAAGTAGCAGTCAGACAAATCCAGAAATTATAGAATATTCTGCAAGACTACTGGCCTAGACAAAAAGCAATCAAAAGAAAAAGATGGGAAGACTATTCTAGATTAAGAGATTGAAGAGACATAATATCCAGATGTATTATATAATCCTTGATTGGATCCTGGTTAGAAAAAGGCAATTGCAAAAGACATTTTGAGTACAATTGAAGAAGTTAAAATATGGAGCGTATATTAGATGACACTTTGGAATTATTGTTACTTTTTTTAGATATATATACAAAAATGTCCTTATTCTTAAGAGATGTGTGATAAAATTTTTAGGGATGAAGTGCCATGATGTCTGCAACTTATTTTCAAATGATTCAGCAAAAATAAAATACATATATAGATAAATAGGGTCAAATATTAATAACCACTGAATCTGGATGGAAAGTCAATAAATGGTCACTGTATGATGTTTTTTGTCTATTTATGGTTTATGGATGGGGGGGGCCAGGTTTACTGAAGTATGATTTACATAGGGTAAATTCAAATTTTAAAAATTTATATACTATAAAGTTTTATGAATTTTGACAAACATATTTAATCATGTAATTACCATCATAATCAAGATCTAGAATATTTCTATCGCCCTCAAAATTCTCCCTTACCTATTTATAGTCATCCCCTCATCCCAGCCCCAACCCTTGGCACCACTGATCCATTCTCCATCCCTATAGTTTTTGCCTTTTCTAGAATGTCATATAAATGCCTGTGAGTCTGCTTCTTTAACTTAGTACAATAGTTTTGTACATTTGCTGTAACAACGTACCACAAACTAGGTGGCTTAGAACAACAGAAATTTATTATCTCACAGTTCTGGTTACTAGAAGTCCAGAATCAAGGTGTCGGAAGGGCCATGCTCTCTGGATGGCTTTGGGGAAGAATCTGCACATGCCTTTGTGTTAGCTTCTGGCATCACCAGCAATCCTTGGCATTGCATATCTTGCAGCTGCATAACTCCAGTCTCTGCCTCTATCATCCCATGGTATTCTCCCCACGTGTTGGCTCTGTCTTTGCATGCATTCTCCCTGTGTGTCTCTTATAAGGACACCAGCCAATTGGAGTAAGGGCTCACCCTATTCTAGTATGACCTCATCTTAACTAATTATACCTGTAATGACCCTGTTTTTTAATAAGTTCATGATTTGGGGTGTTTAGTGGTTAGGACTTAATATTTTTTGAGGGTGAGACACAATGGAGCCCACGATGCCTAATATAATACATCTGAGATCCATCCATGTTTTTCCATGTCATCAGTAATTTGTACCATTTTATTGCTATGTAGTATCCCATTGTAAGGATCTACCACAATGCTTATCTATTTATCAGTGGAAAGACATTTGATTGTTTGCAGTTTCAGGCAATTATGAATAAAGCCACTATAAATATTTGCATATGGATTTTTTGTGTGAACACACATTTTCACTATTCTTGGGTAAATACCTTGAGGAATGGGATGCTTAATTCTTCTATAAGAGACTGCCAAACTTTTCCAAAGTGGTGGAAACACTTTCCAGTCCCATTAGCAACATATGAGAGTTTCCATTCTCCACATTTTCATCAACACTTGGTGTTGTTAGTTTTTCGATTATAGCCATTTCAGTGCATGTGTCATGGTATCTCATTATAGGTTTTAATTTGCATTTCCCTAATGACTGAGGATGTTCAGCATCTTTTCACATGTTCATTTGTCATTTATATATATTCTCTGGTGAAGTATCTGTTCAAATGTTTTGTCCGGTTTTATTAGGTTATTTGTTGGTGCAGGGTGCAGATCAGTCACACCCTGTCGTATGCCTACTTTAGCCACATTGGAGTTTCCCTGTGGCCCATATTCTCTCTTCCCTGTCAGCTTCAGGTACTTCCCCAGCACCGTCAATTCCTGGTCCCACAGTACCTACTGAGTACAGCCAATCTCTACCTCACTATTGGTACATGGTTGCTGCTCCCATTAGAACAGCTGGTTGGCATAGCACTTTTAGAAAGCACCATTAGGGGCTTCTGGGTGGCTTACTTGGTTAGGCATCTGACTTTTGATCTCAGCTCAAGTCTTGATCTGAGCGTTGTGAATTCAAGCCCCAAGCCCTGCATTGGGCTCCACACAGGTGTGTATCCTTCTTATAAGCAAAAGCAAAAACAAAACACGCCATTAGACACAATCTTACTTAATGCTCACCCTAACCTTGTGAAGTGTGTACTATTATTTCCATTTTTCAGGTGAAGAATCTGAGGCTCAAAGAAGTGAGGTGACTTATCCCCAATAACACAGCTGGTTTTGAGAGCAACAAAACTAGGATTCAAACCCAAGCCCTTCTAAGGAAAATAAGATGTATTTATATCGTTGCTTTTATAAAATATCTGCCTGTTGGGAGAAGAGAACTGGGTGGTAGAGGGGCAGGAATGGCGGGGAGACTTCCTACTATATACCATTTTGTGAACCATGTTACTGTATTATCCATTTAAACAAACAGAAAAGCTTGTCCTTGCCTTACTTCTTTAGCCTGACCTACTGACTTCTGTCAGTGCCCAGCTTAATAAGCCACTCAGCTGAGTTCATCAAGGCAATATGCTTCTGGAATTGACAGTATTTGGGGTTTAAAATTCAAGTACTGGTTTCAGCCTTCTCTCATGAATCCATTCTACATTACCTAACACATCCAGTCTCCCTTAGGGGAAAAAAAAGATCTATTTCCCTAGTCAAAGCAGACCAGCCAGCAGTTGTCTGGGCATTGCACCTCAGCCAGCCTACTAGGGTGCTGACGCTGCAGAGAAGCCACAGCACATCCAGTGTCATCTGCCACTGGAGGATCTGGGATGGTCCGCTGTTCAAGGGATTGAGAGTTTTTTGGCAGGCTGGGGATTTTTCCCTCTATTAGATTCTTGGTCATATCAAGAATCAAGCTTGAGGGGGTTGGGGCTTCCAGAATGGCAGAGAAAGGAGCTCAGCAGATCTTCTCCCCAGCAAACAATAATGTAAAAATTAAAGTCTCTGGAAATTGTCCTAAGGGCATACTGCAAATGAAGAAACATTCATTCAAGAAAATCTACTAAGTCTCAGTAAGAACGGGAAAAAGCTATGGCATTTGAGACTTGGGCAAGCTCCTTTACCCCTTCTCCCAGCTTCAGGTTCTGGGAGTTCTACCTCAGGCATTATACTCCTTACGAGTGCAGCCAAGAAGACAGAGGCTCCTCCCCAGCATCTCTCAGTCTGGGATCACAGTTTAACCCCAGGAGGGTTAAGCTGCCAGTTTTCTCACCCCTTTCCCATAGCCTCTTGTTGCAAAAGCTTCATAGCAGGCAAGCAGAGAAGAGAGGACTGGGTCTCCTTTCCCCAACTTGGTCTTCACTCATAGAAACTGGATCACTCATGTTACTGGAGAGAATGCAAAATGATGCAGACACTCTGGGAATCAGTTTAGTAATTTCTTAAAAACCTAAACATACAACTACCAAACAACCCAGCAATTGCAATCCTGGGCATTTATCCCAGAGAAATGAAGACATATGTTCAAACCAAAACCTGTACACATATGTTTATAGCAGCTTTATTTGTAATTGCTCAAAACTGGAAACAACCCAAATGCCCTTCAACAGGTGAATGGTTAAACAAAGTGGTACATCCATACAAGGGAATATTCCTCAACAATAAAAGGAAACAAACTATTCATCATGCGACAATCTGGATGAGTCTCCAGAGAATTATACTGAGTGGGGGGGAAAAAACAATCCCCAAAGGTTATATACTGTATTCTTTCATTTATATAACATTCTTGAAATGACAAAATTATAGAAGTGAAGAACAGATTAGTGGTTACCAGAGGTCAGGAAGGGTAGGAGTAGGAGGGAAGTGGGTGTGGCTATAAAAGGGCACATGAGGGATCATAGAGATAATGGAAATGTTCTGTATCTTGACTGTATCAATGTCAATATCCTGATTGTGATATTGTAGTACATTTTTGCAAGATGTTACATGGGGAAAATTGAGTAAAGGATATCTAGGATCTCTCTATTTCTTACAGCCATATGTGAATCTACACTTACTTCAAAGTAAAAAGCTTAATTTTTTAAAAACTGGAAAAGATTTGAATGGACATTTGTCTAAAGAAGAGATACAGATGGCTAGTAAGTACATGAAAAGATGCTCAACACCATGAGTCATTAGAGAAGTGCAACTCAAAGCTGCAGTGAGCTAGGATAGCTAGGAGCAGAGCCAGACAATAACAAGTGGTGAGGAGGATGCAGAGAAATTGGAACCTTTATACACTGCTGGTGGGAATGTAAAAAGGTAGTCGCTTTTGAAAACAGCTTGGCAATTCTTGAAAATCATAAACTTAGAGTTACCACATGGCCCTGTAATTCTATTCCTGGGTACATCCACAAGAGACATGAAAATATACATTCACCAAAAACTGTTTTTCAGCATTAGAAAGGCATGACTGATACATGCCACAACATGGATGAACCTTGAAAACATACTAAGTGAAAGAAGCCAGTCATGAAAGACCGCATACTACACTTAAATTAATTACATTTATAATTATATTTATTTATTTATTTATTTAAAAATTTTTTTAACGTTTTTATTTATTTTTGAGACAGGGAGAGACAGAGCATGAACAGGGGAGGGTCAGAGAGAGGGAGACACAGAATCCGAAACAGGCTCCAGGCTCTGAGCTGTCAGCACAGAGCCCGACGCGGGGCTTGAACTCACGGACCGCAAGATCATGACCTGAGCTGAAGTCGGCCGCTTAACCGACTGAGCCACCCAGGCGCCCCATTTATAATTATATTTATATGAAATTTATATGAAATTATATTTATATGAAATTTATTTATATAATTATATTTATATATTATAATTATATTTATATTTATATGAAATTTATGTATATATTTATATTTATATGAAATATATATTTATATTTATATTTGCCAGAACAGGCAAATCTGTAGAGGGAAAATAGATTAGAGGCTGCCTAGGAGCAATCTGTGTGACTGCAAATGGGGAGAGGATTTTTTTGGGAGAGAGTGAGAGTGTCTCAAATTAACTGTGGAGATGGTTGCACAAACCTGTGAACTTACTAAAGAACATTGACTTTTACACTTTAAATGGGTCAATTGTATGGTAAGTGAATTCTATCTCAATAAGTCTTTTTAAAAAGAAGAAGAATTAAGCTTGAATCCAAGCCGTTTCTCTTCTGCATTATTAAAAAAAAAAAAAACAAAACATTTTATTTAGAAAAAATTTTGAAGTTACATAAAGTTGCAAGATAAACCAATTACTGAAATTTTGCCTATTTTTAAGATCAAATTCCATCATCAGCTTTGGGCTTTTGTATTCATCGGCTTTTTTGGAAGGTCTTGGTTTCAGATTGTGTTGCTTACTCTATGCCAATGGTTCTCCTTCGGGGCACTTGGCAACGTTTGGAGACACTGGGGCCGCTACTGTCATCTAGCGACTACAGGCCTAGGATGCTGCTAGACATCCTACAATGCACAGGGCAGCACTCCCAACAAAAACTTGTCTGGACCAAAATGCAAACAGTATCAAGACTAAGAAACTTGCTGTACTCTGTTAGTGTATTTATCAAAGAGAGACATGTTATCGTCTGGTCAAAATAATCTGCGGATTTTACTCTTCGATTAGTGTTTTGGAGCATAGAATTTGTGCATCTTTTATGGTTTATTTATTAGTCTTTCAATTGGTTCTCCCACCCTAAACATTTGCCTGTTGCCTAGAAGGGCAGGAGCCAGACATAAAGTGCTACCACCTCTGAGCAGCTCTATAAACTAATGGGCGCTTAAGTATTTGGAAAAGATGATAGGGCCACAGCTGGGAAGTCAGGTGGCAGCATTAACATGGCCCAGAGGGACAGTAAAGCCTGTGGCTTGAGAGATATGGTCCCAGTTTGAGGCAGCCGTGACACGACACTGGGATAAACTACAACCGTAAAACTTAAAGGATCTAAAAGGTCATTTCAAATGTGTCCTCTTGCTACTGTTTCCCTCATGAAATGGTGGCACTGTGGTCTCTCCCAGAGGCTGAGTGGTTGAGCGGGATAACTACATGCTAGCATATCTCTACATGCAACCAGTCAAGGCTTTTCAGTAGATAATGGCTCTTCCAGTTTCACATGGGCCTGTTCAGGGTTTCTCTTACCTCCTGAGAAGATGGGAACCACTAAGGGAATCTTAGGTCCTCTGAAAGACCTTGCACAGGAAGTTGAAAGCTTTCACTCGCCATTACATAGATATATGTGCCATGATGGGACTTGGGTGTGTATGTGAAGGCGTGCTGGGCATCTGGTCGTGAACTCCTGAATCCATTACTTCTGCATGTTCCCAGAATGTTTTGGTCTCCTGTGCAAAGAGGGCACTCAGTAATCTTTTTTTTTTTATTACTATTTTTTAATGTTTATTTATTTTTGAGAGAGACGGAGTGTGAGTGGGAAAGGGGCAGAGAGAGGGAGACACAGAATCCAAAGCAGGCTCCAGGCTCTGAGCTGTCAGCATGGATCCTGATGTGGGGCTCGAACCCATGAACCACAAGATCATGATCTGAGCTGAAGTCAGACGCTCAACCAACTGAGCCACCCAGGTGCCCCAGTAATCTTTAGTAAATATTTGAATCTCTGTTATGTTCCAGGCACTGTATGATGTACATTAGTGGGCAAGGTCTCTAACCTTAGGTAGCATATATTAACAGGAGTACCTCAGTATATATTCATCAGTTCATTTTTCTGAGAAACTAGCTTCATCACATCTTTGCAAGTTATCATCAGAAAGTTTTTGAGATGAATAATGCTTGTCTATTGAAGCAACATACAGACCATTTTTTAAGTTTTCTAGAAGGGTTAATAGCCATCAGCTAGAGCCATAGACTACTGGAAAATCCTCCTTAAGATGTTTATTTAAGTGGATAAGCCACTAAAAGCTCAGTAATTGAAGAATGAAATAGTGAAATGGAAAATATGGGCATATAAATTGAACCCAAAACTTTGAAGACATCATATGGGAAGGTCAAATGACTTTTGAAAGAGTACTGTTGCATCTGAGCATTAGAAGCTGAGAGCATTCTTTAAAGCAAAATCTAATTGTTGTGGGTGATAAACACTCATTTGACCATATCTGTTTTTCTGCTCCTTTTTTATTTTTATTTTTATTTTTTTAGAAAAATTTTTTTAACGTTTATTTATTTTTGAGACAGAGAGAGACAGAGCATGAACGGGGGAGGAGCAGAGAGAGAGGGAGACACAGAATCGGAAGCAGGCTCCAGGCTCTGGGCCATCAGCCCAGAGCCTGACGCGGGGCTCGATCTCACGGTCCGTGAGTTCGTGACCTGAGCTGAAGTCGGACACTCAACCAACTGAGCCACCCAGGCGCCCCGGCTCCTTTTTTAAACTAACAAGTTTTTGTTCTGTTTTCCTTTTTGTTGTTCGATTTTATATAGGAAAATATTTTAATTTTTAAATTTCTTCAAAGCTTTTTTTTGAATAGGGTTGGGTGTAAATAAATACTTTTTCAAAAAATCAGAGCAGAGTATAGACAATAGATGTCCCCTGGGGTGAAGGTCAGGAAGGGCAGGGGCGGAGAAAGGTATGCCAAGGACAGAAGTCCCCTGACAGCATTATGCCTCTATGAGATCCTGAGCACAGGTTTCTGTGTCATTTCAGACAAAACGGACCTTTGTCTAAGGCATTATTTTTTTCAAAGCCAAATAGTTTTGATACATCTTCTACTCCTTAGATAACTGAGATTCAATACCTGTACAGTTACTGAACTGAACATGATTTTATCCATATTCACAACTCTCAGTAAATGGAACTTCATGCTCTAGCCTTAATACAATAGAACCTGAGGAAAATGAGAACTCGGATGATAACCTAGGACTCTTCTTTAACAGAATCCAGTAAAAAAGATAGGATGCTCTCTCAGGTTGAAAATCAGTTTCATTTTGCCACAGGTGGGCCTTTGTTAGCTTTGTCCTACTTCTTTGCAAAACATGGGCAGAATCTGAACCCCTTTTTGGAGACCCAGAGGGTAAATGTCATTTCTTTTACCTGGAGTTTCAAATAGCCAAGTCTTAGCCTCTGCTGGACCCAGACTGGAACCAGTAATTTCCTTCCCTTACCCTTTCACAGAGCCGTTGGGTTTTGTTTTGTTTTGTTTTCCCTCTGAACTCCACAGAGATTTCCCTGACACAGGTTCCTGTTAGGGGTTCAGGGTTTATCATCCAACACACATCATTACCAGTGAACTCACAGGGCTTGTCAGAATCACGTGGGAAGAACTGGTATCCTCTCATGCCCTAGCCTTGCCTCTCCAGTCCCTTGCATGCAGGAGCTGGGTCTCCTCCACACTCAAAGAGCCTAACTTGGAGCCAGGCATACAGGAAACATTAGCCAGTTAGTACTAGCTCAATTGTTTTCAGATATTTATGGCTTTCCACGAAAAGTATGTACAGATTGGGGCACCTGGGTGGCTCAGTCGGTTACATGTCCAACTCTTGATTTTGACTCAGGTTACAATCTCCGGGTTTGTGAGTTCAAGCCCCACATCTCGCTGCTCTGAGCCTTTGTGCTGACAGTATGGAGCCTGCTTGGGATGCTCTCTCTCCACCCCTGCCCCCCGTCCGTCCCCCACCTCTGTGTCTCAAATTAAATAAATAAACTTAAAAAATAAGTATGTACACATCTATCATAATGACTGAGACAAAATTAGTGATAACACTAAATGCTGGCAAGGATGCAGGAAAACTAAATCACTTCTACATCACTGATGAGAATGTAAAATCGTACAGCCATTCTGGAAAACAGTGTGGCAGTTTCTTACAAACCTAAATATGTACTTCTGACCCAGCATTTGCACTTCTTGAATATTTATCCTAGAGTGATAAAAACCCATGGTCACACAAACACTTATATGTGAACGTTCATAGCAGTTTTATTCATAATAGCAAAAAGACACAAAAATAACCCACACGTCCTTCAACCAGGTGAATGGTTAAACAGACTTAGGTACTTCTACATCATAGAAAACTATGGAGCAATAGAAAAGAAACAGACTATTGATACACAGAACAACTTGAATGGATCTCAAGGAAATTATACTGAATCTCAAAAAAGCCCATCCTAAAAGATATATACTGAATGATTCAACTTCTATAACATTTTTTTACAGTAACATTGTGAGTTTTCTTTTCATTTTTTAAAATATAATTTATTATCAAGTTAGCTAACATACAGTGTATACAGTGTGCTCTTGGTTTTGGGGGTAGATTCCCGTGATTCATCACTTTCACACCCAGTGCTCACCCCAACAAATGCCTTCCTCATGCCTATCACCTATTTCCCCCTCTTCCCCGCCCCCCTCAACTTAATAACATTCTTAAAATAACTAGTTTTAGGGGCACCTGGGTGACTCAGTCAGTTGAGTGTCCAACTTTGATTTCGGTTCAGGTCATGATCCCAGGGTCATGGGATCGAACCACGCATTGGGCTCCATGCAGAGCATGGAACCTGCTTAAGATTCTCTCTCTCTCTCTCTCTCTCTCTCTCTCTCTCTCTCTCTGTCTCAACTTATGCCCCTCTCCCCAGCTTGTGCACTCTCTCTCTCTAAAATAGAAAAATAAAAAAATAATAGCTTAGTTTTAGAAATGGAGAACATCTAAATATTTGCCAGTGACTAGGGATGTAGGGAAGAGTTGCTGGATGGAAATGGATGTGATTGTAGTAGGAAACAAAAGAGATCCCCGTGGTTCTTTAACTCTTTTGTATCTTGACTGTGGGTAGTGGATATACATACCTATTCATGAGATTAAACTGCATAAACACACACACACACACACACACACACACGTAAAAGCTAAACTAAAGAAATCTAAGGGGGTACCTGGGTGGCTCAGCCAGTTAAGCATCCAACTCTTAATTTTGGTTCAGGTCATGTTCTCAAAGTTTGTGAGATTGAGCTCTGTGTTGGGCTCTGCGCTGACAGCGTGGAGCCTACTTGGAATTCTCTCTCTCTCTCTCTCTCTCTCTCTCTCTCTCTCTCCTTGCCCCTCCCCCGATCTTGTGCATGCACTCTCTCTCTCTCTCTCTCAAAATAAATAAATAAACTTTTTTTAAAAAGAAATCTGAGCAAGATTGGTGGATTATATTAATGTCAATATTCTAGTTGTAATGTTTTACAAGTTGTTAGCACTGGAGTAAACTGGGTAAGCAGTACATAGATCTCTCTGTATTCTTTCTTAAACTTGCATGTGAATTTATGGTAAATTAAAATTTCAATAGCCATTAATGATAAAAACTCAGGGGGTGCCTGGGTGGCTCAGTAGGTTAAGCGGCCGACTTCAACTCAGGTCATGATCTCGCGGTCCGTGAGTTCGAGCCCCGCGTCGGGCTCTGTGCTGACAGCTTAGAGCCTGGAGCCTGTTTCAGATTCTGTGTCTCCCTCTCTCTGACCCTCCCGTGTTCATGCTCTGTCTCTCTCTGTCTCAAAAAAATAAATGTTAAAAAAATTTTTTTAAATTAAAAAAATGATAAAAACTCAGCAAACTGGGAATAGAGAGAGACCTCCTCGATCTGACAAAGAACACCTACACGAGACCTGCATCTAACATCGTGCTTAATAGTGAGAAATGGGATAATTTCCCCTAGGAACAAGGCAAAGATGTCCTCTGTCACCACTCCTATTCAACATTGTACTGAAATTTAAAGCTAGTGTGGTAAGACAAGAAAAGGAAATAAAAGGTAGATAGATTAAGAAAGGAGAGATAAAACTATTCACAAATGACAAGAAAATCCCCCCCAAAAAACAACCAAAAAACCCCCTGGAACTAATAAACGAGTATAGCAAAGTCACAGGATACAGGGTTAATATACAAAAGTCAATTACTTTCCTATATACCAGCAATGAACTATTGGAATATGAAATTTCAAAAAACAATTCCCACTTACAATAGCACTGAATAAATGAAATACTTAAGTATAATGCTAACAAAATATGTATGGGACCTATATGGGAAAAATTAGAAAACACTGATAAAAAGAAATCAAAAATCTAAATCAATAAAATCGAGATCTCAGCAAATTATTTTGTAGATAATGACAAACTATTTCTAAAGTTTATATGTAAAGGCAAAGGACCTAGAATAGCCAACACAGTACTTAAAAAAAAAATTGGAAGACTCATACTACCCAATTTCAAAACTTAATGTAAACCTTCAGTAATCAAGACAACATCGTATTAAGAACCTAAATGTCCACTGACTGATGAATGTTGGATAAAGAAGATGGAATGGAACAATGGAATGTTACTCGGTGATCAAAGAGAATGAAATCTTGCCATTTGCAACAACATGAATAGAACTAGAGTGTATTATGCTAAGTGAAATAAGTCAGTCAGAGAAAGACAAATATCATATGATTTCACTCATATGTGGAATTTAAGAAGCAAAACAGATGAACATAGGGGAAGGGAAGGAAAAATAAGATAAAAACAGAGAGGGGGGCAAACTATAAGAGACTCTTTAGAGAACAGTCTGAAGGTTGCTGGGCTTGTGGGATGGGCTAGATGGGTGGAGGGCATTTGTTGTGATGAACACTGGGTGTTATATGTAAATGATGAATCACTAAATTCCATTCCTGAAACCAATACTATATTTATGTTAACTAACTTGAATTTAAATTAAAAAAAAAAAAGCGTTATGGTTTCAGGTCTTAAAAAAAATAAGACAACATGGTATTGATGAAAGAATAGACACAGATCAATGAAATAGGTTAGACAGCCCAGAAATGGGCCCACACAAATATAACCAACTAATCTTTGGCAAAGGGGCAAACATGATTCAATGGGGAAAGGATAGCCTTTTCAATAAATGGAATGAACAAATGGTGATGGATATCCATATGCAAAAAAAAAAAAAAAAAAAAAAGAACCTAGACATGGACCTTACACCTTATACAAAAAGTAACTCAAAGTGGATCATAGACCTAAAAAAGCCTGCATTGACAGTGCACAGCCTGCTTGGGATTCTCTTTCTCTTTCTCTCTCTTTGCCTCCACCCTGCTCTCCCATGCATGCTCTCTCTCTCTCTCTCTCTCAAAATAAATAAACATTTAAAATATAAAATAAAATATAAAATAAAATATTTGTCTTTAAAAACCAGTGAAGGGTCTCAAAGAGATATCTGTACACCCATGATCAGAGCAGCATTATTCACAACAGCTAAAATGTGGAAGTAACCCAGTGTACATTCACAGATGAATGGATAAACAAACTGGTATATGCATACAGTAGACCATTATCCTTACAAAGGAAGGAAAGTCTGACATATGCTACAACATGGATCAATCTTGAGGTTCACTTTATGCTACTAATGTGAACTTAGCATATTAACATTATGTTAAGTGAAATAAGCCAGTCACAAAAAGACAAATACTGCATGATTCCCCTTATCTGAAGTGTTTAGAGTAGTCAGATTCACAGAGACAGAGAGAATAGTGGTGGCAAGGGGCTGGGGGGAGGGCGGCATGGGAGTTATTGTTTAATGGGTGTAGAGTTTCAGTTTTACAAGATAAAAAGAGTCCTGGAGATGGACAGTGATGATGGTTGCACCACATTTTGAACGTATTCGATACCACTGACCTACCTGTACACTGAATGGTTAGGATGGTAAATTTTGTTATGTGTGTTTTGCCACACACACAAATCAATGAATCGATGAGTAAAAGACTGTTGGAGAAGAGCATATTCACACAGTATGAAGGTAACTCATACATACACACACACAAACTTACACAGTTTGCCTATTAACTACAAAATGGAGAAGTGATCTTCACAGAAGAGAAAACTGGATGGGGTACCTGGGTGGCTTCAGTCAGTTGAAGTCTGATTCTCAGTTTTGACTCATGAGTTTGAGCCCCGCATTGAGCTCTACACTGTCAGTGTGGAGCCTGCTTGGGATTCTCTCTCTCCCTCTCTCTCTCAAAATTAGTAAATAAACTTAAAAAAAAACTCTTTAAATAAAACAATGAAAAGAAAAGCCCAAGACTTAGAGAAAATATTTGCAAGACACATATCTGATACAGAACTTACATACAAAATATATAAAGAATTGTTAAAATACTATAAGAAAACAACCCAATTAAAAAATAAACAAAAGATCTAAACAGATATTTCACCAAAAAGATCTACAAATGGTAGATAAGCCTATGAAAAGATGCTCAACATCATTTGTCACTAGGGAATTGCAAATTACAACAAGAATGTAATACACTACATACCTATTAGAATGGCTTAAAAAAAAAACCCAGGGGCACCTGGGTGGCCCAGTTGGTTAAGCATCCAACTCGACTTTGCCTCAGGTCATGATCTCACAGTTTGTGAGATGGAACCCCACATCTGTCAGCACAGAGCCTGTTTGGGATTCTCTGTCTCCTCCTTTCTCTCTCTGCCCCTCCCTTGCTTACACTCTCTCAAAGTGTGCTTACACTCTCTCATTTATAAGACTAAAAACAAAAGGAATTATATATGTAAGTACCATTTCCCATGAGGGTATGGGAATTCTGAAACCATTATACAGGTATACTGGAATTGAAGAATTAAATGAATGATGGGTGATAGGAGCCAGGTTGTTGTGGGAGGTTACAGATAAGGAAGGGAAGGGGAAGAAGCTAACATAATCTATGTTGTAATGGATTAGAGTTGGAAATACCAGTGTGAACTCATGTTTAGCTTAGTATAGATACAGACGATTACAGATAGAAATATTTATAGATATGTATGCATATATATAGGTTATTATACACACCTATTATTTATTTGCTTTGTCAACTGAGAGGGC
Source organism: Panthera pardus (assembly GCF_024362965.1). Classification (NCBI taxonomy): domain Eukaryota; kingdom Metazoa; phylum Chordata; class Mammalia; order Carnivora; family Felidae; genus Panthera; species Panthera pardus. The sequence goes on from NW_026526821.1 coordinate 79,509,696, forward strand.
TTAAAAGAAATGACAGCCCAGTAGCAATGAACACACCTAGAGCCCAGATCTTGGTTTCTAACACCAGTCTCCAATAAAAGGAATCAGGGCTCCTTGGAGAAAAGGCTGATGCTAGGAATGGGACAGGAAAGACAGAATTTGAGCTTAGAGCATCTTGTAGTGCCAGAAAGGAAAAGAAAGTGCTAAAAACAAAAAAAAAATCAACTTCACAGTGATGGTCATATGGAGATATAGGGTCTGATTGAATGAGTTCCTAACGGCCAAAGCTGGAACAACGTGAGCAACACAAAGAATAAAATAGTCTTGGGGCGCCTGGGTGGCTCAGTCGGTTAAGCGTCCGACTTCAACTCAGGTCACGATCTCGTGGTCCGTGAGTTCGAGCCCCGCATCGGGCTCTGGGCTAATGGCTCAGAGCCTGAAGCCTGCTTTGGATTCTGTGCCTCCCTCTCTCTCTCTGCCCCTCCCCCGTTCATGCTCTGTCTCTCTCTGTCTCAAAAATAAATAAATGTTAAAAAAAAATTAAAAAAAAAGAATAAAATAGTCTTGTATTGTAACCCTAAGTATAAAATAAATATTCATGAGTCCATACTGATATACATAAGTGACTAAATAAATAAATAAATTCAGGACATTAGATATATCTCTCATGCAGAATTGCAAATAATTGATGTAAGTATTCTGCCCTTAAGAGTGTGGAACATAATTCCCCATTCCTTAAATGTGGGCTGTTTATGGCAACTTTCTTCCAAAGAATACAGTATGGAAAGAAGAAAAAAAAGAGAGACAGAGACAGAGAGAGAAAGCTTACAGTAGAGAATCCTGACAAACACTATCCCAGGCAGGAAATTAAGGGCAACATCAGCAGTGATAAGTCATGTTGATAGTATGTACCCTTGATATGATATGTGATGATAATGGTGCTTCATCTCTGTGGTCTTCCTTCCCACATTACCCCAGTCTAATCATGAGGGAGCATCAGATAAATCGCAATGGAAGGACTTTCTACAAAACATCTGACCAGGAGTCCTCGAAACTTTCAAGTGTCAACAAAAACAAGAGAAGTCTGAAAATAATAGTCACAGCCAAAAGGACCCTAAGGAGACATAACTGTAAAACATCAGATAGTATCCTGATATAGAAAAATGACATTAGGGGAAAACTGAGGAACCTTCAAGCGTGAACTTGAGTTAATAAGAATAGATCGATTGGCCCATTAATTATGACAAATGTACCATACTAATGAAAGATGCTAACGATAGAGAAAACTGGATGTAGCGTATATGAGAACTCTTTGTACTTTCTAAATACTAAGTCTGTAAATGTAAGACTGTTCTAAATTTTTTTAAAAATTATTTTAAAATAAAAGAAATAGACGTGTTCCCTCTTTCACTCCCAGAGAGGGTCCTGGCGCACCTGTGCCTGGGCTGGCGGTACTCTCGCACCTTGGCCTTTCAATTTTCCCTCTTTCCCACCCTCTGCTGTGCTTGAACAGAGGATTCGGTGCTGAGATTGTCTGATTGTCTAAACCCACCAGGAAAATGGTGGAAAATTCACTATCACCATTGTCAGAACGAGTGGTTTATGGTTTTGCTCTTGAGCTTCCAGTTTGTCTTTGTATTATATCTTGTATGAGCCTTTATTCCTGAATCTTTTTTTTTTTTTTACATTTATTTTTGAGAGACAGAGAAAAAGCACGAGCAGGGAAGGGACAGGGAGAGAGGGAGACATAGAGTCCAAAGCAGAGCTGTCAGCACAGAACCCTACATGGGGCTCGGGGCTTGAACACATGAACGGTGAGATCATGATGTTAAGCCAAAGTCAGACGCTTAACCGACTGAGCCACCCAGGTGCCCCTTTTATTCTTGAATCTTGACTAGACTCCTTAGGCTTAACCTTTTGGCCTCAGAAATATTGGGCACTTGCATTACCTGTTTATCTCCTACAGTAATCAGCTATGTACTTTTATTTGGAGTTTATGTGATGAGTACCTTTCCACTCAATTCCATTCATAACAGACATAAATAACTATACTAAAAATCAACAGCAGAAGAAATACCAAGAGCCTGCCTCAGCATTAAGACATACTGCTATTAGTGAAGCAAACCAAATTCTTTTTTTTCAGCCAAAAACTTTTACACTAAAAACTGAATTATATGTAGACATACTAACACCAAACATTTATTTGTGATTTTTGACATAATAATTTTGACCATAATTATTTTGAATATTTTTTATTAATACCCAGTATTAAGATGTTAAAAAAAGTACATTGAACTTCTCTTAGATTAAGTTCTATTAATATTGTAAATGTTCTTAAATGTTAGTTATTAATGGAAAGAATAAATAAAATTTTATGTTACCAAAGAAAATTTAAAAACAAACAAAGGGAATGAACTATTGATACAGGTAATATTTGGGTAAATCCCAAGAGAATTAAGTTGACTGCAAAAAGCCAACTCAAAAAGTTATATATATTTTTTTAACTTTATTTTTTATTTTTTAAAATTTACATCCAAATTAGTTAGTATATAGTGAAGCAATGATTTCAGTAGATTCCTTAATGCCCCTTACCCATTTAGCCCATCCCCCCCTCCCACAACCCCTCCAGCAACCCTCAGTTTGTTCTTCATATTTTTGAGTCTCTTTTGTTTTGTCCCCCTCCCTGTTTTTATATTATTTTTATTTCCCTTCCCTTATGTTCATCTGTTTTGTCTCTTAAAGTCCTCATGTGAGTGAAGTCATATGATTTTTGTCTTTCTCTGACTAATTTCACTTAGCATAATACCCTCCAGTTCCATCCACATAGTTGCAAATGGCAAGATTTCATTCTTTTTGACTGCCGAGTAATACTTCATTGTATATATACCACATCTTCTTTACCCATTCATCCGTGGATGGACATTCGGGCTCTTTCCATACTTTGGCTATTATTGATAGTGCTGCTATGAACATGGGGGCAAAAAGTTATATTTATATAATATGTAGCAATTTATATTAAATTTGGAATAACAAAATTATAGAGAACAGATCAGTTGTTGGCAGGGGCTAGAGATGGGGAGAGTATGAGTAAAACAGGTAGCAGGAAAGACACTTGTGATAATGCAACAGTTTTGTTATCTTGATTGTGTTGGTGTTTACATGAATCTACACACGAGATAAAATTGCACAGAACTACATGCACACATACACGCACACACACAGAGCCATGTACAACTGGTGAATTCTAAATAAACTTTGTGGACTGTACTAATGTCACTTTCCTGGTTGTGATAGGTATATATTCATGCAAGATGTGACCCCTGGGGGAATCTGAATAAAAAGTAAATGGAATCTCTCATTACATTTTTTTTTTTTTAATTTTATTTATTTATTTATTTATTTATTTATTTATTTATTTATTTATTTTTGAGACAGAGAGAGACAGAGCATGAACGGGGGAGGGTCAGAGAGAGAGAGAGGGAGACACAGAATCTGAGACAGGCTCCAGGCTCTGAGCTGTCAGCACAGAGCCCGACGTGGGGCTTGAAATCACGAACCACGAGATCATGACCTGAGCGGAAGTCAGATGCTTAACCGACTGAGCCACCCAGGCATCCCTCTCATTACATTTTTAAAGGCATTAACTGCTGCTTTCTTTTATTCATTCCTTCTTTAATGACATATAATTCATATACCATACAATTCACCCTTTTGAAGTGTACAATTCAATGGATTTTAGTATATTCATGGTTCAATTTAGTATATTGGTAACATACATGCAACCATCACCGCTAATTCCAGAATGCTTTCATCACCGCAAAAGAAACCCTATCCTCAGGAGTAGTCACTTCCCGTTTCTCTTCCATTATCCTTTAGAAATTACTAATCTACTTTCTGTCTCTGTGGATTTGCCTATTCTTGATATTTCATTTACATGGAATCAATACATTATGTGTTCTTTTGTGTCTGGCCTCTTTCACCTAGCATGTTTTTAAGATTCATCAACATTCTAGCTTGTATGAGTTTTTCATTCCTTTCTGTGATTGAATAATATTCCACCATATAGATATACCACATTTTGTTATTCATTCCTTACTTAATGGACATCTAGGTTGTTTCTGCTTTTTGACTATTATGAATAATACTGCTGTAGACATTTATGTACATTTTCCATTTTCTTGAGTATATACCTATGAATGGAATTTTTGGATCATATGATAACTCTCTAACTTCTTGAAAGACTGACACAGTTTTCCACGGTGCTGCACCATTTTACATTCCCATCATCAGTGGATGAGAATTCTAGTTTCTCCATATCTTTACTGACACGTTATTGCCTGTTTTTTATTATAGCCATCCAAGTGGGTGTGAAGTGATATCTCATTGTGGTTTTGATTTTCTATTTCTTTATTTAAAGTGTTTATTTTTGAGAGAGAAATAGAGTACACAGGCGTTGCGGGGGGCAGAGAGAGAGGGGGACAGAGGATCCAAAGCGAGCTCTGCACCGACAGCAACAAGCCTGATGAAGGGCCTGAATGCACAAACCATGAGATCACGACCTGAGCTGAGGTTGGACACTTAACCAACTGAGCCACCCAGGTGCCCCTTGATTTTCTATTTCATAATGACTCAATTTCAGTAGATTTTGGTTTTCTAGGAATTTATCTATGGTATCTATGTTATCTATTGTTGGTAAGCAATTGTTCTTAGTTTTTCCTTATAGTCCTTTTTATTTTTGTAAAGTTGATAGTAGCATTCTCTTTTATCGTTGATTTTAGTAATTTGAGTCTTCTTTCCTTTTATCTTTATCAGTCTAGCTAAAGGTTTGTCAATTTCATTGATTTTTTTTTCCAAAGAACCAACTTTTGGTTTTATTGATTTTCTCTATTGTTTTTCTATTCTCTAGTTCATTTATTTCTTCTGTAATCTTTTTAAAAAATTTTTTAAAGATTTTATTTTTAAGTAATCCCTATACCCAATGTAGGACTTGAACTCACAGCCCTGAGATTAAGAGTTGCATGCTCCATCTCTGTAATCTTTTTTTCTTTCCTTCCTCTTGCTTTGGATTTAATTTGTTCTTCTTTTTCTAGTTACTTTAGGTGGGAAGTTAGATTATTTTTTTAAAATTTTTTTTTTAACGTTTATTTATTTTGAGACAGAGAGAGACAGAGCATGAACGGGGGAGGGTCAGAGAGAGGGAGACACAGAATCTGAAACAGGCTCCAGGCTCTGAGCTGTCAGCACAGAGCCCGATGTGGGGCTGGAACTCACGGACCGCGAGATCATGAACTGAGCCGAAGTCGGCCGCTTAACCGGCTGAGCCACCCAGGCGCTCCGGGAAGTTAGATTATTGATGTAAGATTTTTTTTCCTTCTTTTTAAACACAGGCACTTATGGGTTCTCTGTATATTTTTTGCAACTTCATGTAAATCTGTAATTACTTCAAAAAAAATAAGCAAAAAGTACATATTTCTACTATGCCAGGGGAGCTGTATATAGTGAGGACTCAGCCATTGCACCTATCCTCAAGGAGCTTAGTCTAGTAGAGCAAGGTACAGAGTGTTCCAGAGATGAGTAGATGCCTGTTTGCTGCAAAGGTGAGAGAAAATACTGAAGGATATCCAGGAAAGCCCCATGAAGGTACAATTGAGGGCTTATATGAATTGAAGAACTATGGTTTTATCATGGGAGTTCCATTCTCAGAGAGGCCAGTCCTTGAGGAGGTTGTCACTTATTTCTTCTCAGATCTTCAGGGACCACAGCTAAAGTCATTTGGGACACAGATGGAAGCACACTCTGATTAAGGCTAATGTTCCTAGCTGAGGGCTTTTCTCTGCAGCTCAAAATTCTCAGAGATACCCTTATCTCCTACCAAGTTGTTCAAAATGTTCAAAATGCACCTATTGACTTCCTTCATAAAAGATAGCAAGAATGCTGTTTAAACAGGAAGGGAAGGCTAGAAAATGTGTTGAGTTACTAATAATGAAAACAGTTTAAAAAATTCCCATATACCCTTTAATGAACTTCCTCAACTCTCCCAAACATTAACACTTTGCCTTCGGTTCCTAACACTTTTTAAATGTTTATTAAAAAAAATCTTTTTGACCAAACAACACATTCTTTTAGCTTATGAAGCAAAATAGTATAAAGAGGTACACAGGTGAAAAGTCTTCTTCTCCTCTCTGCCCTTTCTTTTTTCTTTGTCTTTTTCTTTCTTTCTTTCTTTCTTTCTTTCTTTCTTTCTTTCTTTCTTTCTTTCTTTCGAAGATCTAATTGACTTTATTAAGTGATTCATGAATCAGGGGCAACATCCCATCTAATGAGCAGAGGGAGCCCCTCACCTCTGCCCTTTCTACCCCATTACTCTCATGCCTCACAAACACTTACAGGTGGCCATCTGTATTTTTCTTTATGCAAACATAAAAATATTTTCATACCCCCCCATTTCTCCACCTCCCTGCCCCCAATCTAGCATCCTATGCATACTGTTCTGGACTTTGCATTTATCATTTAACAGTGTCGTTTAGAAAGATTTCCAAATCAGAGCATAGTAATGCTTTTTTTTTTTTTAAATGGACTTTAGTATTTATTGTATCTCAGCCCACTGCCCTCCAGCATCACCTCAGACGTTGTTCATGCTCCCTCTCTTTCCTGTCTAACCTCAATTGTTTGAATCCCAAATTCCCCAGTGTAGTTCATTCTCTGCGCTAACAAGCTCAGGGCTTTTACAGATCCCAGACCGTGTGACTGGAGCAAAGCCATAACAAACCCCCTGTGCCATCAGGACCACAGGGACACAGTCAGGAGCGACAGCAACAGGGTGATGATTGCCTTAGCATGAGAGACACCCTAAAGAGATCACTGTGGGCCAAGAAGAAGAGATGATCTGGAAGTAGGCCTTGTTGCCAAGCAACCCCAGAGGGGATGAAATTAACTCAGTCTGTTTTTCATGTAACTGCATCTCAAATGAAAGCTGAGGCCAGAGTTGATCCCATGCAAAATTAATAATTACCACGTGATTCTTTCTTTCAAATGGCTGTTGCCAAAAGACAGGGGACTAAAGAATATCCCTCTTTTAAAGGGGTAAAGGAGGGGGAATAAAAGAGAACATATAAATGCAGATCCTGTGTTTTTCCATTTGAGTCTTAGGTAGGAAGTCAGGCCTTTCTATCTGAGACTGCTACTGAATCTCCCTGGTAGGAAACCTGTTGTAAAAGCATATCCCAAGTAGACAAGATAATATGCTGATAAAGGGCTGAGGGAGGCTTTTTTTCTTAGAGGTGAGAAAAAGCTTTGGATCATGTGAGACCCTTTCAGTCTCCTTTTTAAGAAAATTAAAGATGAACTTTTTCCCCATTAGTATGTTCAGAGAGGAAAAATTGTCATAAAAATAAAAATAGCCCTACTGCTTCCACCTACTCTCCTTAACCCAACACCAAAGGCTGTAAGAGGAGCACAGCTTGATACACTCAATAACCTTTGCTTTTCAAGGGCTTATCAAATTTAAAAGGCAAAAATGACACAGAAAAGTCGATTCCCAACCCCGACCTCGGCTTCTGCTGCATTAATTTGGGGAAATTAACTGTGTGGTCAGAGAGGAGGAATGGCCTTCTCACCAAGAGAACCTTTGATTTTTATTTTGTAGTTCTGCAATAAAACATGATTCAAAACACAGCTTTTTTAGCCAGAGAAACTAATTTTACCTGAGAAGGAAAACTTGCTTGCCTAACAGAAGGTCAGACCCAGAATTTGTCCTGGGGAAGGTAGTGACCAAGTGGTCACCCTCACTCAGCATTTATGCAGTGTATTTACTAGTGCTGAGACCAGATACTCCCTTGTTGCCCTTTGGCCACCCCACCGCCTTCACCTCATTCAAGGCCAACTTGAGCAAACCTCCTCCTGCCCATTGTGCCTCTGTGAAGCACGATAGAGTTGAGCAGAATGTACTGGTACAGAGAGAAAACTAGATAGCGAAATGTACACAATTGATTTTTGGGAACTCTATCAGTCAGCGTCTCAGCAGGAAACAGATGCTCCATTCAAATTGGACGCTTTGAGGAGCTTTTAATAAAGGGGTTATTTAGAAATGTTGGTGGGGAAACCACAAAGGATTGGTATTATCTTGGGCTGATAACACTGGATTGGGAGTCACTACCATGTCTAGGCCTGAAGAGTGGGAGAATTGGGAGGCAGAGGGATGGGAGGGAGAGGGCCACTCCACAACAATGTATCGTCATTGGGGGTAAGAATATCCTCATATCACTTGCCTCCTTCCCTCCGATATCTGGCAAGGGTTCCCCATTTGGCTGAACCCCAGTGAAAGTCAGAGGACCAAGAGACCCTTAAATGTAGAAACTATACATCAGCCGTCTGGGACATGGAGCAGCAGGCAGAAAGAGCATGACACACAGAAAATAGCCAGTGCTAAACTTAACTTAATCTTTCTGGCTTCTGGTCTATTCATTCGGCCAGTACTTATTGATCACCAGCTTGGTGCAGGCACTCAACTAGGAGACAAAGCAGTAAACAAGGCAGCCCTCATGGAGTTTACAATCCCTGTGGCCATGTCAGGCCTAGGCAAGCCCAAACTACAACCAGACTGAACATTTAAGACCACAAGCCTTCCAACTTATACTGTGGCTATCATCTGACTTCCCTTATTTGTCTTCCCTCTTGGTCACGAATAAAGATTTTCTTGTTATTAACTATCAAATCTTGCTATCAACTAGATTTTCTATGTATCAACTATACTTGATTATTATTTTTTTAAGGTTTATGTATCGATTTTGAGAGAGAGTGCAAGTAGGGAAGGGGCAGAGAGAGAGGGAGAGAGGGATCTCAAGCAGGCTCCACGCTGTCAGTGCAGAGCCCAATCTCACAAACAGTGAGATCATGACCTGAGCCAAAGTCAAGAGTTAGACACTTAACCAACTGAGCCAGCCAGGCATCCCTCAGCTATACTTTAAATAAATAAATAGGGTGTGCCTGGCAGGCTTGGTCAGTAGAGAATGCAACTCTGGATCTCAAGGTTGTAAGTTCTAGTCCCACCTTGGGTTCAGATTACTCAAAAATAAATTCTTAAATAAATAAATAAATAAATAAACAAACAAACAAACAAATAAATACATTTTCAAATAAGAAAGAAAAAAAGATTCTCTTGTTACCATAACTAGTAGCAGTAATGCAGCTGTATATGCATAGGTACATGGTAAGGCATGGGTATCAGAAGGGAACATAACAGAGGAACCCAGAAAAAGGAGGATAGTCAGGCCTGAGGAAAGACAGGAACAGTGGTAAAGCCAGGTCACAGGAGCTTCTCTACAGGGCATAGCCTTTAGGACCCAGCTCCTACCCATGTGTCTGCCCTCTACCTCCTCCAAGTGCACCTAGCTTCTAGCTCTTATTCCCATAGGTTTGGCCCAGCTCATCCTTCTATGCTGGCCACTGCCTAGCCTGTTGGGGGGTGGGGGTGGCCCTGGTCCCAGCCTAATAGTGGCCATTCCTGGACATAGAACAGCTTGGTGCTCTTTGTGTAGGAGACTCTGGGGGGGGGGGGCAGAAGACCAATGTCTGTAGAAGACATTGGGTATGGCAGAGCCCATAACTGACATTTCCAGGCCCCCCTACTACCAGATGATAAACTGCTAGAGGTCAGGGATCTTGGTCTTAACAGTAGTTTTCCAGTAGCACATGCCATTGTTTCTTTTAAGTCAGCCACTCAGTCAGTTACTGAGTAGACTGGGCAAAATAATCCCTAAGTTATAATTAGCTCCCTCAACTACATCTGTTCTTGGGAATCTTAAAGCACAAAGACATCTGACATTTGTTGAGAAGGACTTTGTTGATCCACAGGCAGAGAAGCTAACCTGTGCTGGGCTGATGAATAGACACACTGGTGAAGTGTGCATCCTGTTGGGGACAATGGCTCCCTTTTCCTGAAATGCCTCCCGGCTGTGTGTGGCCAAGCCAGGGCTAGGCTCAGTTCCTTGCTCTAAGAAATCTCTTAGTGTAGCCTGGGAGCAAGTGAGGCACTGCCTTTGCTATGGTAACCCTCTTATTCCATCTCAGTGATATGAGCTTATTGACATTGTACAGAGAGACTGACAGCATCAATTCTCCCAGAACAAAGCTAGCCCTTCTGACAGTGAGCATAGCACTCACTGCTGTGTATCATAAAGGTTTCCTTCCTGATTGTTCCTGAGGGATAGAATTCCTTTGTTTGATAATTGAGAGTATGAGCTAGAGTAAAAGCTGCTGGCAGAAATGTTTCTGAGTTCTCCTATACTTGTGGCCTAGAACCCTTAAGGCAGAAAACAACTTGTTTCCCTTGCAGGGACAGTTGGCACTTTCCACATGACACAGCTTTCTAAACTAAATTCACCCGTCCTAGGGAGACTTGCTCATCCAGAGACTCAGCTGGATAACAACTTGAAACAGCAGGATTTGACCCTTAGGATGGGGGAAGGTTTTAATTAACTTCATCTGAGAACTTTCCAAGGCCTTTTCAACTGTTTTAGAATGTTGTGTTCCAAGCGGTAGAACTTCCTTTTTCTGGCATCTAAAAGTGACCTTTAGAAGCAAAATAAGAACAGCTTTTGGTCCCTGATACCACAGCATATCAGCCAGGCCTGAACCTGCCACTAAATAAGGAGAAACTCTCTGGGGTTTCCTACGGCCAGAATGCCATGCTTGACCTTAGACACGAGGACCTGGAAGTCTTGGAGCAGACTGCCTGATTAGCCATCAATGCTCGGGGAAGGTCTGGGTCTTCTCCCAATGCCTGGGACTTGGGGGACAGCCAGTTAATATGATAGCCAGCTGGGCAGTGTTGAATATCAAGAGAGGAGAAATGGTGGCTCTTGGGTATCATGAGGCCTGGTTTTCCTGACAGCTTAGAGCAGAAATGACCTGTTGGGACTAATGGATCTAAAAAAGTCAAGGAAAAGGGTATGGGAACTTCTTTTCCACCTGAAAGGATGTGCTGCATCTTTTCAAGAATGGGGATCTCATTCTTCCATTCAGGGAAGGTTGATTGAGCCCTTTCTGCCCATCAGGCACCATGCTGGATATTGGAGGGATAGAGTAGCAGTCACACATTTTAAGAGCAAGGACCATGTTTTATCCTCCTTAGTCTTGCTTAAACAGGAACTCAGGAATATTTCAGTGAAGTGGTTCTCCCTAAGTCACATGGCTTCACCCATTCTCCTGTGTCCATTTCCTCTCCATTTCCTTCCTTTAACTGATCTCCTATCTCCCCAAGTCAAGAAAATGTTTCATTATCTTTTCTATGCAAGTTGCTGCCTTGCACAGAAGTTCACTTGTAAACTACCAAAAGAGAAGTAGAAGGGAAGGGAAAGTAGAATTTGTTTTCCTTGAGTCCTGCCTGGTTTTCACCAGGCACAACCTGACTCTGAGTGGTTGCTGGTCACACTGACAAAAAGCCTGTTCCACCCTAACTCTTCCTTCCCACCTGCCCACTCTCATTATAAATAGATAAATAAAATAGGGACACCTGGGTGGCTTAGTGGGTTAAGCATCTGACTCTTGTTTTCGGCTCAGGTCATGATCTTGCAGTTGTGGGATTGAGCATCACATAGGGCTCCTTGCTGGGGATGGAGCCTGCTTAAGATTCTCCCTCTCCCTTTGCTCCTCCCCTCCACTCTCTCTCAAAAGTAAAATAAAATAGGGCACCTGGGTGGCTTAGTTGGTTATGTGTCAGACTCTTGATTTCTGCCCAGGTCATGATCTCATAGTTGTGAGATTGGGCCCTGAATTGGGCTCTGCTGAGCATGGAGCCTGCTTGGGATTCTCCCTCTCCCTTTCTCTCTGCCCCTCCCCCAGTTACATGCACACACTCTCAAAAAAATAAACATTTAAAATAAAATAAAATAAAATAAAATAAAATAAAATAAAATAAAATAAAATAAAATAAAATATAAAAAATAAATAAAGGTTTAAGAAAATTAATGAATTTTTAAAATATAATTTATTGTCAAGTTGGCTAACATACAGTGTATACAGTGTGCTCTTGGTTTTAGGTGTAGATTCCTGTGATTCATCACTTACATACAACACCCAGTGCTCACCCAAGTCCCCTCCTCAATGTTCATCAAGTATTTTCCCCTCTCCCCTGTCCCTCCCAAATGTTTCTTTTAATTATAAAAATAATAAATACCATTTGGAAAAGAGAATAATACATTCTTCTCCACCCTAATGCATTAAATAGATTATTTTCCAAGGTGAGTTTCTGAAGCCATGCTTGGTTCTTCCTTTCCAGGGGTTTCCAGAGGAGGAAAATTAGTAACCCCTTTACCTCTTACCTCTGATCCTTGATTCCATGATTCCATTGTGGTGACTGTTGCCATTGAAAGTGCTTCAGGGGCACCTGGGTGGCTCAGTTAGTTAAGCATCCAACTTTGGCTCAGGTCATGATCTCATGGTTTGTGAGTTTGAGGCCTGCGTGGAGCTCTCCACTCTTGGCGTAGAGCCCACTTCAGATCCTCTGTCTCCCTCTCTCTCTGCCCCTCCCCTGCTCACGTGCATATCCTCTTTCTCTCTCTCTCAAAAATAAATAAACATAAAAAAACTGCTTCAGGCCCAGGCCTATGATTTCATACAGATGTTCACAGCTGTCCAGATGTTCATTTTAACCAGATTTTACTGATAAAAGTGTAGAAAGACAGGCAGGAAATGGGGAGAGGGGCCCAGGACTGAGATTCTATGTTTATACGGAATAACATTGGACTGGGCCCTGAGCCCTCAGTTGGAGTCCAGGTTTTGTCAGTAACTAGCTGTTCCCTTAAGAGAGTCGCTCAGATTCTCTGTTTATTTTATCATTTGGGAAATAATAGTTGATTTGATTATCTCCAAGTTTCCATAAATTGCTCTGACCCATCGTTTAAGAATAAATATTTATTTGGTCAGTCTACTTTCTCACTCCACCATGGTTCTTACTCTTTTCACCTCAAAGACCTGCCAATTTTACTGTTTCTCATTACCCATCCCTACTGTTCTTCCATGTAGAAAGGAACGAGATGTTCTCCTTTCCAACTGTTCCTGTCAGTGAGCAAACTCATCATCTCACTTTCTGGTTGTTTTTTGTGCTCTTTTTCTGTGCTCTTTCTGTGGTCCTCCCAATCTTTTATCCCAAAGGAGGCCTCACAAAAGCAGGTTCGCCTCTCTGATCTATGGCTTTTACTGACATAATCAATTAACTAGCAAGTCTTTATTGGGTACCGACAATGAACAAAGCACAGCTCAGTGTGTTAAAAAGAGAACATAGGTTTAAGACATGTTCTCAGCCTTCTAGAAGGCAAGATCCCTTAAATGCCCTCTGGTCTGCCACTGACCTCCCCAGCCAGCACTGCGAGCCATGCTGCCATGCCCAAACGTTCTCTTCTCTGGGATGTTGCATCTCCACAATCGCTTTCCTTCTCCCTCAGGTCCATTCACTAAATTTGGTCCCCAGGGGCTCTGTCCTAGGCCCTCTTCTCTTCTCAGTCTTTTCATTCCCTGGACCATCTCAACTATTCCCATGACTTCATTTACCATCTGTATACTGATAATTCCCCGAAATATGTGTTGTCATTCACATGAGTGTGTCTGCAGCAGCACCTGTGATCAAACACATTAACATATGTGTAGCAAAACCTGGGATAAATAAAAACTAGAACTACCCTCTCATAAGTTCTAGTCAGATTTTGCTGCCAGGTTAGCTTTAGCAGCACTTCATTTTCCAGAGCTGTGTGCATTTCAGCTTTGCCCGTAAGATTATGAGGGGTGGCGTTTTTCACTCCAGAGAGGGGGAAAAGGTATAAAGAAAAAAAAACTGTTTTGTATTTCTCCTTCCACAGAACAATAAGTATCTGCAAGAGGTCTCTACTACTAGAATGAGGGGTGATTAGAAACTTCCTTTTTCTTGTTAACATAATAATAATAAAATCATAAAGTTCTATCACATCTGGCCCCCCACTACAATATGGCCATATCAGATTCAAGCCCCTCACTCTACCTAGAATTTCTCACTTAGCTGAAATGCTTAGAGTTTCTGTAATGCATAGTCTCTGTACTTTCTGAATTAATATACACCACTCATGTATATGGCTTTAATTCTTGGGTATTTAACTGGGTGCATAACAATGAACAAAGTAAATTTCCCAGCTCCTTTCAATGACGACTATTTTCATTCCCTAACATAACATTTCCTATGAGTTGGCCCTATAGCCGGATTAGTAATAGAGTTTGAGAATGTTCAAGAAGCTGGGGGTGGGGGTTCAGGGGACAGAGCAGCATGCAGAGGCTGAATAACATGTTATTTTAGTATTTTCAGTGAGACGGAGAAAAAATGCATGCAAATATCTCTACCCCCCCCCCCCCCCCCCCCCACCTTTTTCTGTTTTGCAAAGCCTTTCTTTGTCCAAATCTCAGTTTTGGATTAGACCCTTGTTGACTATGTCTGTTTAAGTCCTAGATAAAGGCTTATTTGTTTGACCTGTCGTATCCATAATTGCTCTAACTGCTCGTTTTGATTTTCTTATTGTGTAGACTGTGCTAGGAAGCTTGGCAGGAAGCACACTATGGAAATGTGGAACCGAACAGCTTAATGTGTGTAATTTGGGAAGTTCAGCAGATGCCAGGGCTTAGCAGGCTCTCGGCTTGTTCAAGACTAATCCTGTGGATTTTCATTCTTGTGGGCATCATGCCCCTTAAATCTGAGGGCTTAGGTCCCACCCAAAATCAATCCACACAGCCACCTCCCAGCTGTCCCACCCTTAAAGACTAAGATGGCAGCTGACATTTAAAGGCTCTCTCCTGTCACCTCTTCCTAAGGAAGTGGAAGGGTAGTGAGATGATTGGGTTCCAGAGATGGTCCTGGTACAGACTGATATATAATGTTTTCTCTGGACAGGAGTGTGGACTCCTTGTTTCTAGGGGACCAATAAAACTACAAATGCAACAAACATCCCCCCCTCCAGAGGGGATGACATGTTGTGCCACCCAGATCCACCCCTCCAAGACTGAAGCATTTGTTTCCCCATCTATTGAGAGGGTTGACAGCAGCAACTGTCAGCTGGGTCCCTTTCTGAGACTTCTCCTGTACTGAAAAGAACCACCTTGCCCATGGTCATTGTCCCCCTTCCCAAGGGCAGCTCACATCTCATTTCTGGTTGATGCAGGAGTAAAAAGGCCCAGCTCTGTCACCCCAGTTTGGGACAAATCTGAGACAGCCCAGCAGGAGAGCTCCCTGAAAGATCAGCTAGGCTTTTAATGTGATTGCATTGTAGTTCAACTACTCTCTGTGTCTATTCCTGCTGACTTCCCTTCCCTCCAGGTGTTTCCTAGGAAACTTCCTACTTGCAAAACTCTGTCTCAGGGCTGGGGGCACCCTACCTGCAATACACCTTTTATCTTGGTTAGTAGAGCACTGACTGTATTTGGGGGTCCCTACCTTCTTTATGTGGTGACTTAAGAGTAAACCACAACTGGTCCAAGCTACTCAGGGTGGTCCCCATCCACTTTGCCGGTGATTGACTTAGGAAGGATCATATGACTCCATCCCAGCCAATGAGATAGGAAGGGAAATCTGGTAGGGAACTATGGGAAATGTTTTCTGGATCAGGAAAAGAGACAAAGGATAAAGAGTCCTTTTTTGTTGGGTGTTGACTCTGAATGGGATGCCTAAAATAGCTATAGAAAGGAACAGAGGTGGGAAGAAGAGGGAGCCAAGAGAATATCAGAGAAATCAAATTGAAGCAGAGCCCACCTTGCTTATGATCTTTTTGTCATCTGCAATAAATCCCCTTTGACAGCCCGGAAGGAATTTGTTACACAAGTACTTAGTGATGGAGTTGGGTCTATAATCTGTGATTTTTGTTCCTGTTCCAACTGTTATTTCATTTTTCCATCCTTTGGGGGCTTGCACTTTTTGAATTTTTTTTAAGTAGGCTCCACACCCAACATGGGGCCAGAACTCACAACCCCTAGATTAATAGTCTCTAGCTCCACTGACTGAGCCAGCCAGGTGCCCCCTTTTTGAAATCTTTGTCAAAATTCTCCCAGAAAGTTTCCTGGTGATCCAAATCCTTTTTTTTCTGACTTCTAATGAACATTAATTTTATTTTGGCTGATCAATTAAACTCAGCTTCCTTTTCTATAACTTCCTGGGCACAAAGTTTATAGAGTTCATGAAATCCAATAATGTGTATGTGCAGCTGGGGACAGAGGGAGGGTGACTCCTAAAGGATGCTGACTCTGGAAAACCATGTCCTGGGATGGCTTTACATGAGAAGCAAAGGAAATGTGATGAAAAGGATTCAACTTAACAGAGGAACAAGGACTTAAACCTAATGTTTGTCCCAGAATAGGATACTTATTTTTAGAAAAATGCATCCTCTCCTACCTGTAGTTTATTTTGAAATGTCAGTTCATAGCTGTCATAGCTGTCCCAGAGTTTGGTGCTGAAGAAACTGCCTGGCATGGTAGTGGATGGGGCCCCCCCTTCTTTCACCCACTTGCCTGTACTCCCTTCCACCTAAAGACTGTTTTTCTTCTTCCCTTCCTTCCCTTCCTTTGCTTTCCCTTTTTCTTTCTTTCTTCTTCTTTCTTTCTTTCTTTCTTTCTTTCTTTCTTTCTTTCTTTCTTTCTTTCTTTCTTTTTCTTTTTTCTTTCTTTCTTTCTTTCTCTTTTTCTCTTTCTTTTTTTCTTTCTTTCTTTCTTTCTTTCTTTCTTTCTTTCTTTCTTTCTTTCCTTTCTTTTCTTCTCTAGTTGAGGCCTAATTTATAAACAGTAAAATGCACAAATCCAAGTATACAGTGTGGTAAATTTTGACATGGTATGCTCCCATGTAACCATCATTCCAATAATAGATGGACCATTCCTCTCATCTCAGAAAGTTTCCTTATACTTCTCCTTTTTTCCCCTTATACCTCTTTTCAGTTAATTCTCTCCTTATCCCTGAGGCAACTGGTGTTCTGATTTCTATCACCATAGGTTAGTTTTTGCCTGTTCTTCATGGATATTGTTTTCTGTGTGAATTCTTTTACTCAACATGTTTTGAGATTCATCCACCTTGCCATATGTATCCTGCTTCCCTTTTAAGACCCTCCATGGGTGTGTCTGGTTTTTTGCCTTAAACATCTTTGCTGCAAGCATTTCATCCTTATATGTTATTGGCTATAAGGCAGTTTGACGTAAAAGATAAAATGGCAAAAATAAGAGGAACATTCATTAAAAAGAACATAATGAAACTTGGAAAATGAATAACAAAATTTAAAAGACATTATTGCAAAATACAAAATATTTGAATACATTCAAAATGTGTTGATTCATGGCAGTATTGCACAAATCACTGGTTTTATTTTGTGGATTTTGTACCTAAGTGGTTGTCTTCAAAGTCTTTTGTTCATAGTATCATACTTTTTTTTTTTTGCTTGTTGATTTGTTTCATTTGGCATTACACTTTTTCTTTCCTTTTCTTTCTTTCTTTTCCTCTTTCTCTTTCTTTCTTTCTTTCTTTCTTTCTTTCTTTCTTTCTTTCTTTCTTTCTTTCTTTCTACAATTTCTTCCTTCATAAGAGATGTATCAGATTCCAAATACTAGGATGCATATCTATAACTGGGCTTTGTATTGTGTTGTGAAAGCCTTCTACACTGCTATTTGTTCTGGGCATATTTTCACTTGTCTGTTGATAGATGTTCCAAAGTTCTATGGGAAATGCAGGTTCAAGACTCTTTGCTGGAGTGCCTGGGTGGCTCAGTCAATTGAGCGTCCGACTCTTGATTTTGGCTCAGGTCATGATTTTAGGGTCATGGGACCAAGCCCCATGTCAGAGCCTGGAGCCTGCTTAAGATTCTCTCTCTCTCCCTCTGCCTCCCTCCCCTGCTGGTGCTCTCTCACAAACAAAACAAAACAAAACAAGGGAAAACAAAACAAAACAAAATAAACACTTCTATGCCACCATATAGACTATTATGAGAGCTAATATTTATATCATATAAAAATGTAAGGACTGCCTCAGTGGAGAAATGGAACCAAACTATCAACCAGTTGATGAAACCAAACTGTCAAACAAACCAGACGGTCAACCAATTACTTTTTTTTTTAAGATTTTATTTTTAAGTAATCTCTACACCCACTGTGGGGTTCTATCTTACAACCCTGAGATCAAGAGTTGCGTGCTCTACTGACTGAGCCAGCCAGGCACCCCTACTTTTTTATCTGTAATGGCAACATTGTATTATTGCTAATTAGTTCTTCTACAAAAATGCTGGAGGCAAAGATGTCTATGGCAAAGATGCTTACAGCAAAAGTAATCAGAACCATCCATGGGGTCCATTGGGCTCTGATTTGTTATGCTTAAGGAAAACACTCTGCGCCTTCTGGTGATGGTTTTGCTATGAGACAACTTGCCAAGTGAGTTTTGTAAGTTACAGGGTCCTAGAGACCAAGCAGGTGGTTTCTCCTAGGTATAGACAATTGATCTTCCCATTCTAAATGGTGATTTTGATTAATGGTATCTGAACATTTTGGAATAAAGATAGAATAGCAATTCCTCTTGTAGGCTCCCAGGACAAATGTTGGTAATCTCAGGATTCTCTGACAAGGTACCACCTATTCTTCCCCCTGATGAGGACTTGGTCCCACTCCTCAGGCCGAGGGTGAAACAAACTTTTATTAAGCACTTGATCATAAATGACCTTATTTCCCCATCTTGGGAACGCTTCAAGATAGGTATTACTACACTCATGAGGACACACGGGGCTTGTTCCCAGAGTGGGATTTGAACTTGGATTTGTTGATTTCCATACCATGATTTTTTCACCACCAGCAGCCAAGACTTAGGCCACTGTGTCCATCTGAAGGTGACAGACCTCACACATACCCATATCTGGATTGCTGCAGGGCTGGGGAGGACTCGGAGCTTAGCATACTTTCTTTCTCAGTAAGAGCCAAGTGAAGCTGACAGATGAGTCTTCATTTTTCAGAAATGTTCTCTGTTCTCCTTAGCTAGGTGGCTTTGACCTTCAGTAAAGGCCAGCAGATCTTTGTTATGCCCCTTGGAAATCACTGTTTTGTAACAGTTGTGTTTACAACTGAGATGGTTTCCAGACCTAGGGTAGCCAGCAGGATGATGCCAGCAGTGAGGCATTAAGTTCTCTAATAGGCTTATGCCCTGATAATCATATTAATGGCACTGTCTCATGCTTGATGCTGCAATTATGGGCCTCTCGTCTTGAATTTGATAATAATTACAAGGATGATTTTGCATTTCTCTTTAATGAGAGTTCCATTTCCCAAACAATATTATGACCCCAATAGAGAAGGCTGTTTGTGCCCCTTCAAATTACTGACCTTACACACCATCACAATGTCATACACAGGGTGGACTTTACTCACCTGGGAATTCTGAGTTCTTCTAGCATCAGGATGCTGTGGGAGATGTAGCAAATCCCCTGGGAATTATGACATTGGTTTCTGGTATCTGCATCTGAGAATGGGGTTTTATGTTTTTCTGCTATTGCAAAATTAAAGTAATCTTCGGATAAAGGGTTTGCTTTAGGAGCCAGGTGATTTTTTTTTTAAGTTTTATGTATTTAAAACCAATTTTTTTAATCTTTATTTATTTTTGAGAGAGACAGAGACAGAGACAAAGTGCGAGTGGGGGAGGGACAGAGAGAGAGGGAGACACAGAATCTGAAGCAGGCTCCAGGCTTTTTTTAATTAAAAAATTTTTCTTTAATGTTTGTTTATTTTTGAGACAGAGAGAGAGAGAGAGTGCACACAGGGGAAGGGCAGAGAGAGAGAGAGAGAGAGGGAGACACAGAATCCGAAGCAGGCTCCAGGCTCTGAGATGTCAGCCCAGAGCCTGATGCAGGGCTTGAACGCACAAACCGTGAGATCATGACCTGAGCCTAATCCGGATGCTTAACTAATTGAGCCACTTAGGTGCCCCTAGTTTTATTTTATTTTTGAGAGAAAGAGCATGAGTGGGAGGGGGCAGAGAGAGAGAGGAACAGAAGATCCGAAGCAGGCTCTGCACTGACAGCAGCAAGCCCGATGTGAGGCTCGAACCCATGAACCACGAGATCATGACCTGAGCTGAAGTCAGACGCTCAACTGACTGAGCCACCAGGCACCCCAGGAGCTAGGTGATTTTTTAACCTGTGACTTAACTGACCAACATTCAAGAGATTATCTCTAGTATCAGATGCTTGGCCTCCAAAAAGCTAGTTTTCGGACCTTCTTTTTCTCACTTGTAATTTCCAAGGGATTTAGACTGGAGTTCCAAGAATTCCAATGCCAAGATTCTACACTTTCCATCAATTATTAATATTTTAGCCATTGACAGAGGTAGTTTTTGTTTTTATGGCCCTAACTGGGACTGATTAACAGACTAGCAAAACACAGCTGTCCTGGAGCAAACCTAAGTCCATAGCGTGCACAATTTTTAGGGATTTCCCCTGCTGATGCTACCCGTGTGTGCTTGCCCCTGAAGCATGATGGGATCTTTTCCGGAACGGTGGTGAAGGGAGGGGGGAAGTACAGGGCTTGAGGCACCATGCAGGCCTAGTTACTGAGGAAGAAGGCCTTCACTCTGAGCCATGTCCAAAGGGCTGCAGGGGTTGGCTCCAGCACAACCAAAGGGGTGGAAGCTAGCTCTGGGCTTGCAGGTCTTGGGCTCTATGGTGGCGGCACCATGGGGTCTGTATCTGAGTGGTGGGTTGTAGGGTGCTCCGGGACAATGAAGCAGAGGCAGTAGGAGCAAAGGAGGCAGGTGGGGGAGCGGGTGCAGGGCTTTGATTCAGTGGACATGCAGGGACCCTAGCCTGGCCGGGTGCAGCGAGGCAAAGAGCAGCAAGAGGAGCATTCAGGATTGCTAGCTCAAGAGCCTGCAGTCCGGCGGGGCAAAAATTTGAGGTGCATGCTAGCACCAAAGACGGTACGAGAAACTTGCTGAAGATCAACCTCTGTTTCTTCACCAGGAAAATAGGTAACAAGGGAGATCGAAACATGTGAGGCCCAGGACAAAGCATGTAAGATTCACTGGATAGTGCAGGCTGCCCAACCACCTGAGGGGGAGCACAGGACACGGACTGAGAAGGTGCATGGCTGTAGGGTGACAACACGTTGGGCAGCAAGGGGTGCCAAGAGAGAAATCTGTGACCTAGAAACGTTTTGCAGACCCATGTCAGATTGTCAGATTGGACAGTCTTTGCAACCACAAAGGAATGGGCATTTGCAAATATTCTTCTTGGCTTAAGTGATCAGTCTGGGTGCCTTTCACCCCACCTTCTCCAGGAAGCCTCCCAGACTTTCCCAATTCTGGCTAATTGTTCCCTTTTCTGATCTCAGAGCTCTGTCTGCACCTTACAATTTAGCACTTAATCAGACACAGCTGTGCATTCCTTTCTAATTGTTTTGGGTGTGTTTGTCCTGTCTCCGGGCAAGATTACTGCTTCCTCTAGAGTAGGACTCACAATCTTTTGGGGAGAGCTCCTGGGAGAGAGATGGATGTATGTGAGGGGGTTTTGATCAAGGGAAATCACTCACATTCCTACAGCGATTTACAGTTTAGAAAGTTTTTTTTTTTTTTTTTTGTAATTAATCTCTACACCCATGAGGCTCAAACTCATGACCCCAAGATCAAGAGTCACATGCTCTACCAACTGAGCCAGCCAGGTGCCCCTAGAAAGTGCTATTACTTAAGTTATCTTCTCTACTCCTTATAATTGTCCTGAGGGGGTGTGTGTTTTAGCATCTACAGACAATGAAACAGACAGAAGAGTTCAACAACCTGCCTGAGGAAGAGACAAGGTAAGTAGCAGAGGGGAGATAAGCCTGGGATTCCTGATTCATGGCCAGAGTCCCATAGGCACTCCCAGTGGAGAAGAAGGGGAAGGAGAATGGAGGCCTCCACATGCCTTCCTGATGGGAATCTTGGGGTGAAACAAGTGAGGGAGATGTGGCCCTGGTTTACAGACCTACTGGGTCAGGCTTTATAGAGACCACTCGTTTCTGTTTCCATTATCATTCTCTCATGGATCCTCTATCTGCCATCATGCCCAAATCCTCTGCTCTTCCTGGCACCTGACCTCCCACCTCTACTCACTCCCACACTCCAAATCTTTTTATACAGTCCTCTGAGATTGCAGACTTCAATAAGCAAACTGAGTTGAAGGTCGGTTCATCCATCTCTCCATCCGCACATCCATTCTTAAGCTCTACTCAGAATGAAATCCCCTTTGCTTCCCCTGAAGTTCTAGTAGATGGAGCTGCTCACTCTTTCACCTGAGTGTCCCACCAGAGTGGTGTCAGTCCTTTCTGATCATGTCTCCTCCACCTCTTGCAAACGCTCTTGTTCCTCTGAGGAGACTGCTGCCTACCTATATTCCCTCTTCCTTTCTGGTTTTCCTATCTTCTGACCTCCTGGTCACTCCCTCTATCTCACTTTCTTGAGGCTTTAGCTCCTAGCTCCATGACCTTCACACTAGGACCTTGACTTCAGTTCCTGCCCACATCTTCCAGGTTGGCTTCACTGTTCACGCAGATGACCTATCCAGTACCCTGCCTCTCAATCCCTTGGCCTCATATTCTCCAGTGACTCTCACCTCTACTTTCGCCTATTTTATCATGATTTTGTCATGACCTTAAACCTCTCTACCTCCCAAACCACTAACGTTGGCATCCAGATTGCGAGACCCAACCTCCTCTTCTTCCAACATGACTAAACGTTGCCTCCTTTGACCCCTCCAGCCCATTGACTTCTGTCCTTTCTCTCTTATCATTCATCATGTCAACCCCACTTTTGCCACTTCTCAATTCCTTGGCAAAAGGAATTTGCTCCCCTGCCCTAGTGATTTCCTCACCTGAGCCTGCACCTGAGTAGACAGCTGAGCTCTGCCGGAGGAAATCACATAGGAGGGCCCAAGGGTACCTTATAAGTTCACACCACCAACCTCAAGTGGGTTGCCATGTTGTCGTACCATATGGCCATTTCTCTGGTCATCTCAACCTTCCCGCCTTCTGCAATGACTCTGTCACACCTTCTCCACTCTCTTCAGAATCTCTCAGCTATCCTTGCCTCACCCCCAGCCTCCTGTATGTTCCAGAGCAATAGAAAGTCATGGTGTGGAAAGATTCAATGTCCCACACCAAACCTGCTGGCTCCTGTTACAATAGTGGAGGTAGCCTCCTGCATGAGGTCAGCCTTTTCCATCCATACACTGGTTCCATCCTCTCCCATGGTCATAGGAACCTTTGCTGTCCACTGTCCTTTCACTGCTATACCTCATCTTCCTCTTCTCTATAGGATCCTCCCCATCTGCATTTAAACACACTCAAGTTATTCTATCGTAAACCCACTGCTGACATAACAATCCTCAACATCTATTTCTCTCTGACTCTTTAACCCTTTCTGCTTGCATGAAGTAAGTGCCTGTCTTCATTTCTTCACCTCTCACTCACTCCTCAATCCACTCCAGTCTATCTCTTTGCCAGTCACTGCTCCATGAATGTCCCAATGATACCAAGGCCAGTCACTGCTCCATGAATGTCCCAATGATACCAAGGCCAGTCAATCCAGTGGATATTATTTAGTCCTCATATCCCTTGGTCTCTCAGTCATTTTGAGGGCTGCTGACTACTGCCTTCTTATAACATGTTCTTTCCCTGGGCTCTGGGACCCCACCTCCTCAAGCTCCTAGTTTTCTTCCTGCTTATCTGGCTGCTCTTCCACTTCATCTGCAGGATAGTTTGCCTTGGGCCAGCTGAAAAAAAAATTTTTTTTAATGTTTGCGTGTGCATGTGTGCAAGTGGGGGAGGGGCAGAGAGGGATGGGGGGACACAGCATCTGAAGCAGGCTCCAGGCTCTGATCTGCCAACACAGCGCCCAGTGTGGGGCTCAAACTTACAGTAAGATTATGACCTGAGCCAAAGTTGGATGCTTAACGAAGACACCAAGGCCCCTCCCCCACCCCAGTCCAGCTTTTACCTAAGAGTTCCTCAGGGCTCAGTCCTAGGCATTCTTCTGGTTAAACTCTCTATTCTCTTAGGAGACCACCTCATTCTCCTGGCTTTATTACCACTTCTACACTTATTACTTTGGCTCCAGCCTCTCCTCAGAATATCAGATACTACAACAACCACCTGCTCAACATCTCTACTTGGATGTCTCACAGGCACCTCAGACCCACCTTGATCAAATGTGAACTTTGGGAAGGTTTTCTCAATCCTTTTCCCTGAAGGCCCCCCAACTGAGAAAATAGCATCACTGGCCATCTGGTTGAAGAAGCAGAGAACTGGGAGTATTCTTTGAGTCCTCCCTAGTTAAGCAATCACCAAGTTTTGTTGGTATCTACTTCTCTCCATTTGCTTTACCACTTAAACAGCCCCTTTCATTTATATTTTGGCAACAGCCTCCTGTCCCTCAACCCCCTTTCTCCCTCTTCCCTATTCCTTCTTCACATTGTGGTCAGAGTGATCTTACTGAAAATGGTAGTCTAGGCCCTACAAAATCAAGCCCCTGCCTACCTCTCCAACTTCTCCCTCAACCACATTCCCTTTGTAGTCTAAACCAGCCAGGAGTTCTGTTCCATTCTCCTCTCTGCCTGCTCGCTCTTCAGAGCTCAACTCAAATGTCACCTCCTCTTGGACTCCCCAAATGGTCACACCACCTTGAGCTTCCTTGGCCCATATCACAATTGCAATTATATAATTGATAGCGCATGTGATTGTGTTTTTTAAAATGTTAATTCATTTATTTCGAGGGAGACAGAGCTCGTGAGTGGGGGAGAGGGACAGAGAAGGAGGCAGAGAATCCCAAGCAGGATCCATGCTGTCAGTGCAGAGCCTGATGTGGGTCTCGAACTCAGAAATTGTGAAATAGTGCCATGAGCTGAAATCAGGAGCTGGATGCTTAACCGACTAGGCCACCCAGGCACCCCAATAATGCACTTCATTGTTAAACTCTCTCTCCAGCTAGACTGTGAGCTCCGAGAGGGAAGTGTTTTACCACACTCACCACTCCAGTGCCCGGCACTGTGCACTGTGCCATGCACCTAGTAGGTGGTCAACACATATTTGTTAAATAAATAAATAATACATCTTTACCTATGGATGATGGACCCAGGACCCAACCCAAGTGTAAAGACTACCGCCAAGTGGGTATGGAATTCAGCATTGAGTAATTCTCCCCAAGGAACAATGTTAACTGTTATAGATATACTCCCAACTGCATTAATTAATAGCAGGATGGAGAGAATGCCCTTATGTGCTTAGAAACAATATATCAATCTGATGGCACAGAAAAATCTTCAGATGTCAGTCTGGTCCTATCACAGTAGTTAATCAGAAAGGCAGCATAGAGATATCTTTATTTAAACCAAGGAACATGGACTCAGGATTAATTATTTTGATGCAGAATGAAAGACATAGGCTTTGTTTGTCTATTAACTTATACTTTATGTACTTTTAAAGAATTTCTAATCTCTAAGGGCACCTGGGTGGCTCAGTCAGTTAAGCGTCCGAATTCAGCTCAGGTCTTGATCTCCCCACGTGTGAGTTCAAACCCTGTGTGGGGCTATGTGCTGACAGCTCAGAGCCTGGAGCCTGCTTCGGATTCTGTCTCCCTCTCTCTCTGCTCCTCCCTCAATCACACTCTGTCTCTCAAAAATGAATACATGTGAAAAAAAATTTTTTTAGGAATTTCTAATCCCTATATTTCTTTAAAAATGTTTTATTAGCTTTCTAAATTAAGAGAGTTAATACCACTGGAAAAATACAAAATTCAAAGTCAGTAAGGGTATAAAATTCATCTCCCGCTTCCCACACTCCAATCCCACACTTGGGGTAACCGTGGTTAGCAGTCGGTGTGCATCCTTCTTGTTTTTCTATTAATATACAAAAATCCAACTTGTTTCTTGGACTTTTATGTCTCAGTCTTAAGAGAACCATGTGATCAGCATAAAAGCAAAAAGGTCTGAAGGCTGAAAATAAAAACTTTCCCAGATCTGGCTCTGAATTCCTGTTTCTAGAAGAGTGCACCCACGTGGCTCCGTGCATACAGCAGCAAAGTGTTCTTCTACTCTGAGCTTGGAGAAGAGTTAGGGTCCACACTCAAGTGGGCTGAGCTCACAGGTGCCTGAATTCCTACATTTGCAATTCCTTCCCCTTCGGCTAATTCCGCCTCAGAAAGCCTTCCGAAAAATGCAAATATTTCAGGGTGTAGTGTCCTTAATTGTTCAGCCTGGCTATGTAAAGGAGACCTTTTTCCTCCTGAAGAGATAAGGACCAAGAGAGGGAGGTTCTCTGAAGTGTGCCTGCCGCCAGGTTTGCCTCCCGGCGAGTACGCGCGGGGTGAGCTGGCTGCGCTGGGCCTTCCAGACCTGGGCAACCTCCCCACGCGGTCGCGCAGGGCTTACCTGGGGCTCCCCAAATTTGTGTTCACAGCGGCTGGGACTCGCCTTAAAATGCAGTGCTCTGGCGAGCCAGCGGGGGCGCTGGGCTGGGAGGATGCGTCTATGGTTCCAGGTGTTTCGGCCGGTGTGTCGTCGGCCCCAAATCCTCACCCCGCAGCGGGGAGCCAAAGGTGTGAGCGTCAGAGTTCAGCCATTTAAGCAGTTCCCAGGCGTCCGCCCAGCCCCTCTCGGCCGCGGTGCGAGTTGGAGGCGCAGCGTCTGGACACCTTATTTCTGGCTTTGAAGACTCGCGTGGAACCTCGAGGAAATTCTCTGCAAGACACCGCAAGGAGAACTAAAACTTCCCCCTCACCAATTAGTGGGCGGCCTCATAAACCCGAAGATCGGGCGGCAATGCCAAGTAGGGCATCACTGTAGGCCTTGGGCTCTAGGGCGTCATTTGGGTATCCGAGAGGTGGCGGCGGGTAATGGGCACGTGGGCAGAGAGCAATGGTCAAGTCCCATTCTGGCCCTGGTTCCCCCTTACTCAGTGGAACCCCGGGTTTTGCGGGGGCGCACGCACCCAAACACCGGAACGGCGGCTGTGGTCCTGTCTAGGCGCAGTTACAAACTGGTTCTGGCCATTTAAGGTCACTGGAGTGCTCCTCTGGCCATGTGCTTAGTCCCCCAACATCAGACGTACCGCAAGAGGGGCAACCTGCAGTTGGAGGGATTTAGGCTAGACCGGGTTTGGGGATACGGTCAAACTGCCGTGTTTTTCCGAGGGAGTCTACTTCCTGGGGTTCCCTTCCCCCGGCTTAACCCTTTACTGCCCACGTGTAGACCTGGAGGTCCCAGATGGTCCCCGGAAGTGAGGAGAAGCACGAGACTGGGCGATTCTCCGGCGCCAACTCGCAGACAGATTGGCGCACGGCCTTCCCCAAACTTGGGGCGCTGGGCGGCGGGCCGGGCTGGGCGGTGACGTGAGGGGCGGTGCCGGGCCTGATTGGCGCGTGGGGCGGGGCGAAGGCGGGGCCGG
Source organism: Panthera pardus (assembly GCF_024362965.1). Lineage (NCBI taxonomy): Eukaryota > Metazoa > Chordata > Mammalia > Carnivora > Felidae > Panthera > Panthera pardus. The sequence goes on from NW_026526821.1 coordinate 79,537,107, forward strand.
ACGGGGCGCCCAGAGGCGGTGGCGGCGCCTGGAGCCGGAGCCGAGAGTGAGAGGCGCGGTGGCAGTGGCTGCAACAAGTGCTGGAGCCGAGCCGTGCCGGTGACTTCCCCGCCGCCGACACCACTGGGCCGCCCGTCGCGGTGCAACGCATGGAGCGTGAGCGGCGGCGGTCGCCGGGCTGAGCCGCGCCGAGCGGCCGGGACGTGGATGTGGCCGGGATCTCCCGCCCCCGCCCCGCTGAGCAGGAGCTGCTCCCGGACAAGGTACGGCCGGGCGGGTGTGCCCCCCCCACCCCCCCGCCCTTCCCTTCCCCCACCACCTCCCCAAGCCCTCTCCGCTTCCTTTCCATCTCTGCTCCCGGCTCCCCACTGCTCCGCACTGACCCCTCTCCCTCCCAATCCAGATCCTCGCCGGTTCCGGCTTCGTGCCGGCGCCCCATAGGAGGAAACCATTCCTGGGTGGCTCCCGCCGCATTTAGGCGTCCCCCGTTTCCTCCACCTTTCTTACCCTAGAGGAGGAGGATAACAAAACCAGCAGCAGCGTGTCTTTTGAGTCTCTTGCCCTATTCCACCCCCACCCCCACGGGCCGGGGGACATTCCCCCCTCCTCGCTGCACCCCAACTTCCGGGGGAGCCCGTGCTGGGTGATGCAGGCATTGCGAAGCGGCATCTGGGGCCCGCGTCCTCACCTGGCTTCCACAGGCGTTTTGGATAGGGGGCTGTGCGTGATTTCGCTCTCGCAACCCTCACCCCACCCTCTCATTGCGCTGGTCTCGGGTGCCGCATGGGGAGATCAGGTGTTTTGTGAGCCAAATAGCCGCCAGCAGCCGCTCCCCGCCCCCATCTGCCTGCCGCTGCCACCTCCGGGTCCCCAAAGGCTGGTTTCTGTGAAACTTAGGGAGAACCTTTCGCTTTGACCTCTAAAAAAATGTTTCACGCCGCCCGCGTTGAATGATTAACCAGGCTGCTTGCCTGAGACCTGGGGAGGGGGATGGGTGGGTGCTGCCGGGAGCGTGTAAGGCAGGTCCTTGCGAAACCCCTCGTTGGAAGGGTGGGAGTCGGGGCGCGGGGTGGGACCCCAATGAGGCCGCGGGCGGGGGTCCTGGAGGCTGTCCCGGGACGGCAGGCGGACTCTTCTGGAGGCAATAAAACCAAGTCACCTTAATTTCCAGAGTACGGTATTTTGCACTTAGGGCAGGGGAGCCCCAGAACCCATTATCTCCCCACACGTGTCACGGCGTGGAAGCCTACCTCTGAAAATAATACATTTTAAATCAGGGCGAGGAGGCTCCCTCTCCTCCTTAAAACGGAGAGATGGTATGTTTGTCTTTGCTTCTCTACCCTCATGGCCTCGTGAACCTTCCCAACTTCGTAGAAAGATAGTTTAGGACAATTATACCATATTCTCCTGCCCCTCCCTGTTGGAGCCTTGATGTAGATTTCAGATTGCTAAACCAGTTGGTGAATATGGGTGTCTACTTGTTATAACAAACTCTTCCGGTGTATTTTGGCTCGGGAGGTGGCCAACGGAGTCAGGATTGGGACTGGGAAGTAGGGGAGACCCGAGCCTAGCCCAGTCGAAGGGCTCTGGAGCCCAGCTGTCTGCTGGTCGCACCCATGCGGCTCTGACAGCTGACCCCGGTGGGAGGACAGACAGGGTTGGGCGGTCACTTCTTCCCACTGCTCTAGTTCTCACTTCTCTTTCGTTTGAATAGAGGTTATTAAGCCTGGTGGAACTTGGGAGAGTGTTAGAGTCCCTGTGCTCTTAAAATCAGATTAGATTTTAAGACGAGGGAAGTGCAGAACCCTATAGAACTCTCTACAAGTAAAGCTTTCTGCTCTGCGCAGCCTTTACCAATGCCTTTATCTTTGGATCTAATGTTTGAAATTAGAATGTTGAAACTTTTCAATTTGAAATACTCTTTTCCCTTATGGCCATATCCCAACAGCAGGGGCTCACTGCTCTTCATTTAGTTTTTGTGCAGAGGACATGTGTATGATGCAAGACCTAATTCTCCAGAACAGTTCAAGTTCCCACCCTCTCTGTTCACTGGTCTTGATTCTGCGACATACTGTTCAGTGACCTAGGGCAGGTTTGATCATCCCAGCCTTATTTTCCATAACTGGTTTTGGGGATGGTAACACCTGCTCCACCAGACTGTTTTTTAGGACAGATAAGATAATGTTTACCGAAGTCCTGGCTCTGCATTATGGGAGTTGAGCACTTAATAAGTGGTGGTCATTGTGTAATCAATATAGAAGTTCCGTTAGGCATCAACTTCCCCTTACCAGACACAGTAACTGGGAACCATTTAGATTTGTCTGACTGAAATCAGCCAAATTTGGCAGATGGAGATAAAGCTTTTAAAGTCCAGGGAATGAAGTAATCTTTTGATGAAAATAAACATATGCTTGTAAAAGTTATGATTTTTGAGGGGTTGCTGATGGATAGCTGAGTAATGGTTTGTAGTTTTGAAGAGTTCCTTATTTAAAAAAACACAATTTATATTTTTCTGATTCTAAGATACTACAGTTTTGCTAAAGTAGGAAAATGGAACTGATAATTCATGGTTGATTTTTCACTATACAATTTGTCCAAATGTGTGCCTTTTTTTAGAGGTACATTGGGAAAAAAGGACTTATATTAGGAAATGAATAAGAATGTAAAAAAAATGGATCATTCTGCTTTACATGATGCATTGTTGGTATAAAGCCAAGATGTTGTGGATAGAAACGTGTGGGGCTTTTTCAGCTGATGCTGGAATAAGAGAAAAGATGAATCCATTGTTTCTTAGAGAAACTTTGAAAAGTTTTAATGTTTTCTGGTAATGTTTTTGTGTTTGTTTGTTTTGTTTTGTTTCTTTTTAAACAATAATTTAAGGATCCTGACCAGTGCTGTGAATGTGCTGAAGCATACTCTGTTCTTAACATACTGGGTCAGGGCTTTTAATTCTTTCTAACTTACTTAATAGCTACAATATTAACTTTACTTAGTTTTTTTGACCGTTTGTTGAACAGTTTGTTAAAGAGTTTAAAAATTAATAAATGCCAATGTATACATTTATAAACATTAAGATTCTTGCATCTGGGATAATATTCGGTTATATAATCTATTGCAACATGTCCACTCGTGGTGTATAAGGTACCAGTCGTGAAAAATTCTCCTAAAGGCCTTTTGGTCTTATATGCAAATGATCAGGGAGAAGTAAAATCATTTCAGTCAATTGCCTGGCAATTTTAGTGTATACAGAATGGTAAAATATGAATTAAATTGGGCTGTGGCAATTTGAAAGTTAGGTTTCCTGGCTGACACAATTGAAAGTACCCAGTAAGACCACAGCACATATACCCAACAGGTGTGTAAGATACAGCTGTCTCCTGCCCCCACCCCACTTCCCGATAAGGTGGGATAACTGTTACTAGGTGCTTGCCAAAGATATGTCCAAATTGTAGGATGAATAAATTCCTCTCTCTGGAGAGGCAATTACTGTTTGAATAAGATGTATCTGTGTGTGGTATAAGACTTTGAGAGAATTGATGTAATGATTTCATCATCACCTAGCGGTGATGAGGCTTTGCTAGTCTGAACAGAACTTCAGTGGGAAGAACTTGTACTTACTTAATGGAGAATTTGTTATTAGGGCATATGTGGTACAGTAACTTTACTGCTGGAAAAAGTTAATTGTATGGACCAGTTTTCTGTGTGTTAGAACACTAAGCTGAGATTTTGCACTTCTTATGTGTGGCCCCTACTGTGAGCTTTATGTTCTTTGCCCATCAGCTTTGGCCTGCCTGCCTTAATTTTTGTAACAAAATTCAAATTTCTTTTGAGAGTTAGCATTATTGATAAAGTTATAACATGTCTTGAAATATTTTGTGTAATTTTAGCTTTAGGTATTTCCATAGATAACTTGGTTACGAATTTTCTGTGCATCTGTGAACATTGTATTCTGATGTGGCTACAGAGGGGAAATTCCTAGTAGCCAGGAAATTGATACTTTCTACTTTTCATTCTGTGGCATTTAAAAGCAGGTTTATTGTTCCAGTGGCTTTACTCTGATGTGATTAGGATGTACATTGCTCACCAGAATATTTAAAAAAAAAAAAAAAAAAAAAAAAGATTATCTGAGGAAATCAATTCTAGAGTGTGGCCGGGTCTGTCAGTGGCTCTGTGGTGGTTTAGTGGTTAAGAGTATGAACTTAGAGTCAGATGAGGATTTTTAAAAATTGTTTTTAACTTGAGAGATAGCATACAGTAAAGTGTAAAGTGCCCTAATACTATGTGCTGTTCCTGAATGTGTGTCCACCACCTCGCTCAAGAAGTAAACATTTTCAGTGCCCCAGAAGGTGCCTGTGCCCCTTTCTAGTCTGTATCCACCCGCTAGAGGGAACCGTTATTCTAACTTTCATATCATCTTAGATGTGACTCCTTTCATAGAGATTGATTTTGCCTGTTCTTGAACTTAATATAAGTGGAATTACAGAGTCATACAGTCGAGTCTTTTGTGAAACAGACCTGGTTTTGAGTTGCATTTCTGCCACTGTGTGACTGTGATTCCTGTAACTAAGTTACTTAACCTCTCTGTGTGTTTCATTTGTGAAAGGCGGAAGATAAAGCTCTCAGATTTACTAAGAAGACTCATGTGATCATACACTTACAGTATCTAGCACTGTGTTTGACATACACTTTCCTTGTCACCCTTTTATTTCTTTCAAGGGATGATAACTAAAGCAACTATATCTTTCTTGTTTTAATATGCCGTTTCATTATAAAAGTTATGTTGATCTTTTACTGGAAGTTAGAAGCCAAGTCTTTGTTGATTTAATATTTTGTTGATGTAGCTTTCAGCTTAAATAAGACGTATTATGTCTTAGTAATTGATCTCCTATTATTTTTAATTGACATTTCCTCTGTAAGTCATGAAATGACAGTCATTGAAATGTAGAGCTGATCAGTCACTTGCGATCACCTGCGTGGAATGAGCTGTGGTGCAAGGAAGAGTTTACACTTGATTATGAAGTCTATGGAAGAGTTTAGATAAGAGGCAATAGTAAGTGGCCGGGATATCCAGAACAATGTTTACTGCTTTATATTTTGTGAAATAATTGTTTCAGAAGTGAAAGCACAGGACCAGTTGTTATGCTCAGATGATCGCGTGCTCAGACAAACCATTCAAAACATTTTCAGCTTCTATAATCCTCCTGGTAAGTGGCATTATATATTCAGTGGTCTCCTGTTCTCAGTGTTTTGGTGGGCTTTTTGGATACTTTCTATTTTTGGAGACATACTTTAAATGTAACTTGGGTGGTACTCTGGCATTCTTTCTAAAAGACTTTTTCCTTATGATGTTTATTTAGGGAGAAAAATCAAGGTCAGGTAAAGGCAAATAAAATTAATGCCACCATCTCTTAACACTGTAACGACTGTTAACTTGGTTTGGATCCTTCTAGGTTCTTTTCTTGTATCTGTACACTTCTGGACGGGGCTTATGAAAAACACATTGCTGATACTTTAGGCAAATTTAAAACAGATTGTGTGGCCTGCCTAGACCTGACTGAGAGGGCAGGAGGCTTTGAAGGCTTGAGTTCAAATCCATACCCAGCCTGGTCCCTACTTGTGGCCGTACCATTGTCAGGAGTGCTAGGCATGCAGTCCCCCAACACTCCCATCAGGTCCCCTGTCCTCCATATTACAGCAGCTGAGAGCCAAAATCTGTCCTTGGGACCCCCTCCCCCTAAGACCTCAAGATGATGTGTAATCAGATGAGCATTTTATTCACTTGATCAGCATGCATTAACTGAGCACTTAGTGTATGCCTAGCACTGTGCTTGGCCCCATGTGTATTCCTAGATGGTCCAGGCACAGTTCTTGCCCTCGAGTTAGCCGTCTGTGACACCTCTAACCTGGAACCCATGAAAGAATGCTCTTGTAGAGGTGCAAGCAATGTGCAGTTTTGGAGGTAGCCAAGAAAGGCTTCCTGAGGAAGTGGTATTTGAACTTAGCCTTCAGCGATGAGTTAATAACTTTTCAGAGGGCAGAGAAAGGAGAGCAAAGGTATTTCAGGCCTGTGGTAGTGTGTCAGGGAAACAGCAGGTGATTTCATGGGTTTAGAGGTCCGGGTGTTTAGGAAAGGGTAATAGGACACGGTGCAAGCTCAGTGACCATGCAAAGAAGTGGCACTTGATAGCTAATGGAGGTCATGGGAGCCATGGAAAGTTCTTGTGGAGAGGATGTGGTGACATCTCAGGGTCAAGCTTGCATGTAGGAAGATGAGATGGATGCAAGGCAGGTGTGATTATGGGCCTGGATCATTTTACAGCCTCCTGATGGGGAACCTTTTTTCCAGTTGCCCTACAACAGTGTATTCTCTGAAAGAAGGTGGAGGAATCTTTACAATTGAAATTACTTTATATGCTTCTTGACACAGTAGCTCCTACTGCCCCTCAGAATAAAGCCAAAGTTCTTCTGTTACCTACCAGGGTGTTGGTTCAGTTTACTGCAGTGACACTGGCCTCTGTGCTATCCTGCCTCTGGCATTTACACTGGCTGTTCTCTCTTTCTGGAATTATCATGCCCCACTCCTGCTACCTTCTCGCTGAGAAGAGAGGTTTTCTCTGACTGTCCTTATTCTTATCTGTACTGTCCTTTATATTTGTGTAAGTTCCTATCAACCTTATGGTAATTGACCACATAACTTTATTCTTGGCTCTCTGTTAATTAATTAATTTTTTAAAAATGTTTTTATTTATTTTTGAGAGAGAGAGCATAAGCAGAGGAGGGGCGGAGATAGAGGGACAGAGAATCCGAAGTGGGCTCTGTACTGATGGCAGTGAGCCCGATGTGGGGCTTGAACTCGTGACCTGCAAGATCATGACCTGAGCCAAAGTCGGACGCTCAACCAGCTGAGCCATTTGGGCACCCCATTATTTGTCTGTTTTAAATACTACTCAGTTAAAATACGTGCTTGCTACTTGTTGAATTCGGTCACTTCATCAGTATTTCTGGGGGAAATCTGAGGGCCCAAACCAGGCCAGGGATAGTACAGGATTAAAGTGTGAATATGTGATATATTTGAAAGAGAGTGAGAGATAAAACCAGTATAGGGAATGTGAAGGGGGTGAGCTACAGATATAGGTACATGGGGGAGCTTTTTAACATTTAGGACATTGGAGGCTCTAGCGGTGTCTCAGAGGGTCCAGGGGACAGGAGCAAGGGAAGACCCAGCAATATAGGCTTAAGCCCAGAACTGTGGAGAGCACCAGTTTTGGGGCATGGGGCCAGGAGCAAAGCTGCCAAGATGCAAGAGAACCAGGAAGATAATCCAGGTTGGGTGGTCTTGAATTTGAGGTTGGGGGGAGGGGGAAGCAAGGGTGGTGGTCAGCAGTGTTAGGTGCTCTGGGAAGCCAGGAGAGGCTGAGGACTGAAGATTCTAGAGGATGAAGGGAATTGGAAAGGTCCGGGCATATAAAAGGGCATGACCAGGAGCAGAACCTTTTCAGAATATTGGCAGAGAAGGGAAGGAGAAGCTTGCACCTGGAGCCACTGGGAGGGAGAGTTTGAAGGTGAAGGAGAAAGTGGAGATCCACCATTGATACACGGGACCCCAGGGGAGCAGCAAGGGCTGTCACAGGGGATGGTAATCTTAGGAGGGCTGGGGAGTGACTTACTGTCAGGGGGAGAGTGGTCCTTGTGGAGAACTTGAAGTAGATTTTGGTCCCAGGGCTGACTTCAGGGGAAAACAAAAACCAACCCCCCCCACCCCCACACACACCCACCTTTGTAACCATGGCAACCCAACTTAGCTTCTGTTTCCTCCCCCACCCATGCAAAATAGGAAAAAACCTGCACAGTCAATCTTACTTGTTGATTGTTAAAATCCAATGCCATCATGAATATGAAAGTGTTAACACTCCAGTAAGGTTATTTCTATGCACCATAAACTTGATAAGGCTTTTAATTTGTGCTTCAGAATTCTGTTGGTGTTTATTTTCTTTGAAAAGCACTTAACATCCGAGAGCTTCTCTGAACTACTGCTTTTGAGTCCTGATCAGAGAGTAACACAATAGTGGTTTTAAAACAAACAAACAAACAAACAAAACAACCTTCAAGTCTGGCTCTAGATTGTTTGTTGGGAGGCCTAGTGACATTTTTAGAATCAAATATATTTGTTTTAGCACTGAAAGGGTCAAATTGGGTTTGTTACAAATACCATCTTTTCTAAATATTTAACATTTGGAACTAAAGAAATGTATTTTGCATTTATTATTTTATGGCTGAATTTGACGCTTATTTATAAGGAACTTATGTAGCATTTATTCTTTATAGTAAATGAGATGTAGCTATTTTATTTTTCTTCCCATCACCACATAAGGAATTATTTTCTTCAAATGAACTTAAAATATCTCTCATGAATACTCCTATTTTTAACTGTTTCTCTTTTGAATTTTTTTCCTTAAGGTTCTGTTGGAGCCTTTAAAAAAAAAAGCTCTTTATAATGGAGATTTTCAAACTAGTACAGATACAGAGAGTGATATAATGAAGCCTCAGGTGGCTGTCACTGGTTTCAGCATGACATTTCTTTTTTCGTCCCTGCCCCACGCATGAGTGGGAGGCTGTGTGGGCAGCACCCAGAGCGGGAGGGCAAGGCCTGTGACACCTCCAGCTCCTCAGTTGGACAAGTAGAAACCATGAGAGTGTTTCGACCCCCATGTTTTGCCCCATGCGGAGTGAGAAGTGGGCAGAGGGTGGACGTGGATTGCTATGGTCCTGATATTTCCAAGTAGATGACAGCCTGTGACATGTGAAGGTGACATTCACAGATATACTTAAAATTAGATGATTTAAACCGCTTGGTCAAAGAGGCCCAGTTTCTAAGCTGTTCTGTCCTGTGCTCTTATATTGAGCAAACATGTTCTCTTTTATTTTGGCAACATAAATTTTTCCTGGCAGGTGGCCAAAGAAGGAAGTGTTACCATTTCGTCTCTTTAAATATGTGGACCTGAGTTTTGGTTGAACAGCCCCCCTTTTATTTTTTTTATTTTATTTTATTTTATTTTTTTATTTTTTATTTTTTTAATATATGAAATTTACTGTCAAATTGGTTTCCATACAACACCCAGTGCTCATCCCAAAAGGTGCCCTCCTCAATACCCATCACCCACCCTGCCCTCCCTCCCACCCCCCATCAACCCTCAGTTTGTTCTCAGTTTTTTAACAGTCTCTTATGCTTTGGCTCTCTCCCACTCTAACCTCTTTTTTTTTTTTTTTTTTTTTTTTTTTTTTCCTTCCCCTCCCCCATGGGTTTCTGTTATGTTTCTCAGGATCCACATAAGAGTGAAACCATATGGTATCTGTCTTTCTCTGTATGGCTTATTTCACTTAGCATCACACTCTCCAGTTCCATCCATGTTGCTACAAAAGGCCATATTTCATTTTTTCTCATTGCCACGTAGTATTCCATTGTGTATATAAACCACAATTTCTTTATCCATTCATCAGTTGATGGACATTTAGGCTCTTTCCATAATTTGAACAGCCCCCCTTTTAATAGAACATTTGGATAAAAGGCCAAAGTATCAGTTTTGATGATAGGTATTTTAAATCCGTATGACTTATTTTGATATCTGAAAAAGCAACTTAAAAACAATCCTCAGGCTCCTTTTAGTAACTTTCTTGAGATTTAACATTAGAGGAAAGGAGAAGAGGCAGGAAAGGGAAAGGAAGCTAGGGGAAGGGAACTGAGGGGGGGGGGGGTGTATTTTGCTTGTTTGGTACCCTGTTCTGAAGTTGCCACCCTAGGGTCACTTGTCACTAGAAAGGTTGTCTACTGGGATGAGGATGGTCCCTGACTCTGGAGAAGAGGTGGCATCCCAGGGGAGCCTGGTTTAATTGGATATTCCGTGTGTGTGTGAGGAGCAGCACCTGGCATTCACTCTGTGTGGTCGGTTTGCTTTCACCTCACAGCTACAGCACATGTGTGGTGGGCGCCTTGGTCCTGCCTCCCTCAGGGTTGAGGAGAGTGGGTGGGGTCTTGGCTCCCCTGACCATTTGGGCTGGGAAACACTACTGGGGTTGAGGAGTGGGCTCTAGGTAACTAGTTCCTGGTACTCTTTTTCTTTTTTTTAATTTTTAAAAAATTTACATCCAAGTTAGTTAGCATATAGTGTAACAACGATTTCAGGAATAGATTCCTTAATGCCCCTTACCCTTTAGCCCATCCCCCCTCCCACAACCCCCCAGTAACCCTCTGTTTTCTATATTTAAGAGTCTCTTATGTTTTGTCCCCCTCCCTGTTTTTATATTATTTTTGTTTCCCTTCCCTTATGTTCATCTGTTTTTCTCTTAAAGTCCTCATATGAGTGAAGTCATATGATATTTGTCTTTCTCTGACTGACTGATTTCGCTTAGCATAATACCCTCCAGTTCCATCCACGTGGTTGCAAATGGCAAGATTTCATTCTTTTAATTGCCGAGTAATACTCCCTTTGTGTGTGTGTGTGTGTGTGTATATATATATATATATATATATATATATATATATATATATATATCACATCTTCTTTATCCATTCATCCATTGATGGGCATTTGGGCTCTTTCCATACTTTGGCCATTGTTGATCGTGCTGCTATAAACATTGGGGTGCATGTGTCCCTTCGAGACAGCACACCTGTATCCCTTGGATAAATACCTAGTAGTGCAATTGCTGGGTTGTAGGGTAGTTCTCTTTTTAGTTTTTTGAGGAACCTCCATACTGTTTTCCAGAGTAGCTGTGTCAGCTTGCATTCCCACCTGGTACTCTTTTTGAGAGCCTCCAGTTTTGGGGGGGATCCCGAGTGCCAGGAGGTAAGATTAAATACAATGTGCACTGAGGGAATAGAGGATGTCCTCATGGAGGAGGTGGTGGAATTTGAACCACGGCCTTCAAGGATGAGGGTAGGATTGAGAAACAGAAGAATGAACATTTCAGGCTGGGGGAAGCTAGCATGAGCAAAGGTGTGGGTAGGAAGGACAGGAGTTGTTCAGTTGTTGCACAAGGGTGCAGGTGCCCAGGAGTTCTCTGGGAGGGGACTTTGAGGGTGACATGCTTCGATCTAGGATGGTCTTTGTGAGAGTGCTTAATGTCGATGGAGATGCCTACCTCCCTCTACCCTGCCCATGCCAACCACACAGTGCCATGCTTGTCTTCAAGTTTAGCGGCAACTGGGATGAACTTATGGGCTGGGAACCCATCTGGGTTCCCAGTTTCTGCCACTCTCCCTCCGTTCACTCACCATCTTGGGAATCTCAGGCCAGTTTTTGGAAGCGATTGACTTATCTGTAAAGTGAGTATACTTCGGTGACCGTTTCACAGGACTGAGTATCCAGTTGGGCCCTTGGCATGCTTCCTGGTACATGGACAGTGAATGGGTAAGGGCTGGTATGCAGTTGTCAGTTTGTCATTAAAAGGAGCGTCTGGTACTTCCAGCCCATTCCTTCCTTTCTTGTCTCCCCTCTCCCCTCCAAGATATTAGATCTGTTGATTTTTTCTGTTTTAATACACCGTCATTTAAATCTCTGCCCATGACAATTCTGTACAACTTTCTGTGGTTTTTATGCATGTTTTTAGAGTCCTGGAGGCACAGTAACTCATGCCCCTTGGTGTCACCTTCATTGTAATGAAGGGCAGATTTTCTTTACGAAAACGTGGCACTGGAAACCCTCATCCTAGCAGCCAAGAAATCGAGACTTCCCAAGGCAACTTTTCAATTACTTAAAACAAACACAATGCATGTCATTGGTGTTAATTTAAATATTAAAGTTACAAAAGAAGTCTAATATGATATACACAGTCTCAGTTTGCAGCACGTTCAAATAACGTTTTCTTGTCTTGGGGTTATCTATTTATTTTGGAAGGAAGACAGATGTAAACTTTTATGTTGCAGGAAACTGATGGACATGCTCTGAAATTCTGCATTTTGTGGGGACAAGAATTGCCAAATATAATTTAATAAAATCGGGAAGGGCAGTGGTTGATCTGAAAGTTTGTCGAGCTTGTTGGGAGTGACGTAGGTCAGTCTCTATGCCACATTGGATTTGGCTGTCCCGGTGCTTAACATTAAAGTGATTGTTTTAAAATAAAAAATTCCTACTTCTGTTTGTGGTCAGTTATCACAACCCATGGAATTAAGTGGTGGGCAATGATGTAATTTTGAAAGTTAATTTTAAAACTTTGAGGAGAGTCAACTTTTAATTTTGTTAAGTTAGTCTTTAAGTGAAAATTTCATGTATTTTACTATGTAAAATGCCAGTAATCTCTTCTCCAATACTTACATGAAAATATCCTTTCTCATTGATTTCATCAGCTTTTCGTTTTAAGTGTCTGTAGACACGAGGAGTCCACATAGCAGGCACCAAATTACCTCCTCCCCTCCCCATCTCTGTTCATCAAAATTGCCAAGCCATGGCCGATGGCCTACTTACTTCCAGAAGCATTTATATAAGGTCAGTTTGATAACTTCGTTTATATAATGGGATTCTGTTTCTAGTCCAATACTGTAATTTATGCCTGTGCATTTTTATTAATTTGTAATTGCCTTTCAACCCTTGGGCCTATGTTTGTTTATAGATTTATTTAATCATATTAGACGGTTTCCTGAGATGTTTTTAGGTGATGTACTGCTTCGGATGAGTGAGGGGTAAGGCATTGAGGAGGAAAGCACTGGACTTGGAAAAGGCTTAGGACCCTTAGGAAGAGGACTGACCTGGATAGCCGGGGGGGCCAGGTAGGGTGCTCTGGGGGTGAGGGTGGGGGTGTTGGAGATGTAGGGCCCGTGTGTGAAAATTATTCAACCATGACTTGTTTAGAGTGATGTTGATTCTTGATCATAAGGACCAAAAAAATAAAAAATTATAGTTAGTCCTTGTTTCTTTACTGCACCTCCCCTTTTATGTCCTTTTCCTCAGATTCATTGACAAAATAGCAATATATTGTCTGAGTGGCAGACACGAGAGATACAGAAATTAATATGGCCCAGCCCTTGTCCTTGAGGCTCCCACATCCTGTGGGTGTGTCAGACTTGTTAGCAAGGAGGTGTGGGGAAGTCAGATAAATATGTGTGTTAGGGGTTCCAGCAGCAAAGGGGAAGTACCACAAACATACCCAACGGGAGGAGATCAGGGATGGTACCACTCCGGGCAGTGCTGGGGCAATTGGCCTTTTGGCCTTTTTGTTTTTTATGTTGAAGTCCTAGCACTGAAGCTGTAGACTATGAGAAAAAGACTTTGTCCCTGACAGTAATTCTCACTGCTGGACTCACTGCCCTAATTGTTCCTGTGGGGATGTCGGACAAGACGTCCTTCTGATGCCTTCATTTCCTCTTCTGTAAATGACTTGATTGGAGTAGATGAGCTATAAGGCCCTGGAAAGGAAAGTCTTAACGGCTTCTTTCTGATAACGAAATTGGTATATGATCTCTGTGTGGAATGTGTGTGCTTGTGAAGGAGAAAACCAGTGAAAGGCTGAGTGGTACAGTTTTGTGGTCAGCGTTTGCTCTTTGATCATCTCTTCTGGTGAGGGCTGGTGTCCTTTCCTCTCAGAGCTGGGGGAGTGGAGTTCTGGGCCAGATTAGTTCTGTGCACTAACCTGTAGCAGGATGGAGGGCCGTGCTGGGATCCCTCCCTTCAGGCGGTGGTGCTAGAGGGGAAGGGAAGAAAAAGGTCACATTTTCTCTGTGTAAACAGCTCTCACAAAAGAGTTTGCCTGGAGAGTATGTGATTAGACCAGTTTCAGCCCCTGCCAGTCTCTCATTCTATAGCGTGGGTAAATTCCTCACACACATCTGCAGGGACCTCACCCCTATCAAGGAAGGTGCTTACACTACCAGACCAGGACCTTTGGCACCTCAAACCAGTGAACGGTTCCCAACAGGCGATTTTGTCTACAATGCTGCTTTCTCATGCTGATTAAGATTTTCATTCCTAAGTTATTTTTTTTAAGTCCAAGCTTATCTAGGGATTCTTGACATCTTGAGCATCAGTGTTGTGTGGTAGAAAGAATAAGAGCTTAGTCTTAGGGTCAGGCTCCAGGGTCCAAATGTTGGCTCCACTGGGATTAGCTCCATGACCTCAGACTAATTGCTTCACATTTTTGAGCTTGTAGAAGATTAAATGAGAGGAGAATCACTGACATAGGAAAAGGAGAAAGGGCATGAGGAGTAGGAAAACCAGGACGGAAGCATATTAAAGTGTAAATTAAAACAAGGAGATGTCCATTTTTTGTAAAGACTAACAATCAGTGGACCACATCAGTGTGGATGGCTCCATGCTCTTAAGTGTCCAGTGAAGATAAACCAGTTCTGACCTTTCTTTTTGGTGGGGGAGATGGATGGGGAGGAGAGGAGAACAATTTGATTGGTTTCTATATTATTTTAAACATTTGTGTTCTCTTGGGGCACCTGGGTGGCTCAGTCAGTTAAGGGTCCAGCTCTTGGTTTCAGCTCAGGTCATGATCTCATGGTTTGTGAGTTTGAGCCTCACATCCTGGGTTCTGTGCTAACAGTGCAGAGCCTGCTTGGGATTGATCCTCTGTCTCCCTCTCTCTCTGTCCCTCCTTTGCTCTAAATAAATAAATAAGCAAACTTAAAAAAAAAATTGCGTTCTCTCTGTAGTTTTTCCAAAGGAAATCCTAAGACAAAAAACTTGCATTTATGAGGTTGTTCATCAGGGTTTTTTTCGATTATGTGGAAAATCATGAACAACTCCTTGGTAGCGATTGATAAGCCAGAACAAATACCCATGTTCCCACAAAGCTGTATGAGAGATCCACCGATAGAAGACAGACTACTCAGATTGTGCTCTTTCCCCTGTGAACTCAACCTGCTTTACAGAAATTAATTTGCCGTGAATGCAAAAGTCAACTGTATTTGTCATCAATGTGCACATCCAATTCGAGTTCTTCATTTTTCCTTTTTTCATATTCCTGTGATTTCGCCAGTTTTCTTTTCTCCTTTTTTTGTAAATAGCGGGGCTGTGAAAGAAAACACATTCCTACAGTCTCTCCAGCAGCAGCACTTGTTAAGTTAGGTGTAGGCATGAGTCATCCTCTTCCAGCAGAGAGGCCCTGGGCCCACCAGCACCTACTTCCTCTTCCCAGTGTGGCCTCAGAGCCCACAAACTGGCCCCACTCAGTTCCTGCCTTGGCCTCTGCTATCAGCTAATGGACTGTCATGTATTTGTTGCCTATCTACCAATTCACTGTACAGGGCCCATGTTTTATAACAAACCTTTTCTCCCAACTTCAGACTCCAATAAAAGTACTGTAGTTGGAGATGAATTTGGGTTGGTGATCTAGGGATCTAGAACTTGTGCCAGTTTTTGTTTGTTGCCTGATATGTGAAAATGGATCAGGGCCTTTAAATATTTTTCCTTTGCCTTGTATAAATTGAGGCTCTGAAGAGGGTGTTGCAGAAGAGTAGGATTCTCCTTCCTGGATCCCAGTGTCTAGAACCAGACTCCCCTACAGAACCTGCTGTTTTTCTTGTACTCCTAGGTACCTACAGGGCATGGCTTTTTCCAGCTCTGGCAACAGTGGTAGGAAGGGGAGCCTGGGCCCACCCCAGGCCACTGCTTCCCTGGCCCCTCTCATTAGCCCCATGTGTATTCATACTGGAGCCCCATGGTCATGGTCATCTAGTGAACTGGCCACCCAGTCTTTGTCCCAGGCTGCAGCCAGGAGCTGCTCCTGTCTAAACCGCTCATTGACATGCTAACCTGCCACGGAAGGGGGTCTCCCTACTTCCTTGTTCCAGCAACATCCTGGACTCCCTGTGTGTGGTGACCCCCTCTCCACCCTCGTTCTCTCTGAATGCCCACCAGCAGTCTCAAAGGTTTGTTTTTTCTCATCCTCCTGATGGGGACACCATGTGTTCCAGGCTTTGTGCCTGCACCCCAGAGGGTTGTTCCTGCTCTCCTGGTGACTAAACCATCTCTGGCCCGGGAACCTGGGAACTTTTCCGCCATCCATACCTTCTCAAATAAGCTCTGAAGCTGTCTTCCACGTTTGTCCTTTTCCTGGTACTTTTCATTTGCCAGAGACTACTCTGTGGAGTTCTGTTCCGTCCTGTAGTTACTCACTTACTATATTCCTAAACTTGTGCTTAAATTATTGTGTGGTCTCTGCCTCCTGGTTGGACCCAGACTGAAACATATCCCGTGTAACCCAACGAAGCAGAAGGATGAGTCAGAGAAGTCTCGGCGGCCCATTGAGAGCATGCCAGATAACACTGTTTGTGCAAGGATCCTGCAGCTGCCAGTGGAAGTACTTACCAAGCCATAGCCACGTCCAGCTCTTAACAAGGGCTTTCAAGACACGTGAAGCTCCACAGGAAGTGACTACCTGCACTTCAGTGTTTCTTTTCTAAAATGATTTCCTGCCTTAGGGAAGTGGGTACCCTCAAATTGTAAGTCTGTACTAAGGGCCTGCCTTCCTTTAGGGTTCACCCTGTGCCTCACCATTACGGCCTTGATGGTGGTAACAGTTCTTCCCCCACTTGCCTGCTTCCCACCAGGAAGGGGGTGTGGAGGCTCCTCTGTTTTGGGATAGGACAGAGGAAGGGTCTGCTGCAGGAGGAGGGATGGAGCCCTCACCTGGAAGCACTACTGAGTCCCGTGCATGTGCATTCCCATGCACAGGATGTGCCCGAAGCACACCCACAAGTATGTTGCCTTTGGTGGGTTTGGGGCTGACTGTGGGAGATGGGGGGCTGGGCTATAGTGTCCACCCCTGTTTACTTCTTCAGATCTTATCCTGAGCTCTCAGGTTTAATATGGGCTCACTACTTGTGAAATTCATCTCTCTCAATTCTAGAAAGATCCTTTAAATTTTTTTCTGTTGTACTTCAGTGTTTTAAAAAGAGAGATTTATATAAATACGTGTGTGTCATTTACCAGCATGCTCACACAAGATTTCCCAGTGTCCTCTCTTTGGAGGAGAGGTATATGTGTTTAATGCAGTTTCTACTCAGTGAACTTGGCCAGATGACCAAAATATCTGTCCATTCAGCAAATGCGGAATGACTTTCAGGTGCCACGTGCTGGGGGTAATGGTGGCAGAGTGTGATCATGCAATATGCCCAGGTGTAGGCCAACATGATCAGGAGAGGATGCCCTAACTCTTGGGAGGTGGGTGCTTCAGCCAGGAGGTGACACTTGAGCTAATTTGGAAGGAGTAGAAGCTCTCCAGCAAGGCCTAGCAAAAGGAAGGCACTCTGCAGATGGCAGAGAGAAGCTGAGATTTTCTGGAAGAGAAGTGTGTTTGCTGTGTTTGGATGTTAAAGCGTGGATGGTGTTGGGGTGGGGGCTGTTGGCTGGAGATGGTTTGAAGGGAAGCACAAATAGTTATGAAGTGCCCTGGCTGGGACCAGAAGGGTGTGTGAGTTGGAAAACTGGAGGACTGAGGCTGGTGTTTAGGTTGGGACATATCACTGGGTAGGTCATCGTGTAGAAAAGGGGGAGAGGCCCTGAAGCCCTGAGCTCCAGCTCTGGGAATGGAGAAGAGAGGAGTTTTTTATTTTATTTTATTTTATTGAAGTTTATTTATTTTGAGAGAGACAGGGAGAGAGAGAGAGAATCCCAAGGAGGCTCCGCACTGTCAGCGTGGAGCCTAATACAGGGCTCGAGCCCATGAACCGGAGCCGAAATCAAGAGGCGGATGCGTAACCGACTGAGCCACACAAGTGCCCCAAGGAATTTTAGAAGACCACACAGTTAAGGTTACCCTTTGAGGGAGCAGCAGCCTGTTGGTGGTGGTCTGACCACACCAGGGGAAGAACATAAGCAGGGAATGTGTGTTTGTACAGGGGGCTGAAGACTGGGTACTTGAGGAAGAGGACATATTTGGGAGCATGTTGAGAAATAAGGTGGCAGGCTATCACAGTGGCTGGTGGCAGAGCCTGAGCAGAATAGAGGAGAGGTGATGGCGGAGGTACAAGTCACATTATGGAGGTGGGTCCACAGGACTCTGCTCCTTGGTTGGATGTGCAGAGCAGGAAGGGGCAGCAGTTTGAGGTAATACACCCAGGTGCCTGTGAAGTTGATCCATTTTAAATAGGGGGCCTGAGAAGAGGGACCCCACAAAGCTTGTTAGAAGCTAATATCTGCAGTTAACTGAGTCAACTTGTGATCCTCAGTCAACCTGTGATCCTCCTTTTGGAGGTGATGTTTAAGGCAGTGCATAGACAAGTTCCTAGAGAGAGCAAATTTATGAAAGGGGCAATGAAATATGCTTAATGTTGGAGGAATCAGAATCCTTGAAGGAGAACTATGGAATGCCCATTGAGTGATAGACAACTGATGTGGTAGGTAATTTCATCCCCATTTTACAAATGAGGAAACAGAGAGGTCAAGTAACTGCCCAAGGTCACACAGCTAGTAGGTAGCATAATCAGAATTTAACTCTGGGCTGTTTGACTGCAGATGCCAGGCTGACCTTCAAAAGTGAAAATGGATCTGGGACATTTCTGCCCTCAAACATCTACCAGCCTTGTTTTATAACTACATAATCTTTTACATTGAACATCTAAAACTGTTGTCAGTTTTATAAAAAGCAGGGTCAAGATGGCCTCTGGGAGGGTTAATTCCCTGCCATCATTTGCACATTTTCTTCTTCCTCCTTTTCTGAAAGTTCTGTACATGTTTATTTGAAGAATGAACTTGGTGATTAATTTTATCTTAAATGACAAATGCCACTTGAGGAAGTCAGCCATACCAGGCTTTGGGGAACTGTAATCACTTGGGGACCAGAACATGTCCTGCCAGACACTTTCATGTATAATGTTGACTGTGGGGATGTGTAGGTGAGCACATTCATCATATGTTCTTTTCCCTTTTCATTTCAAACATGAAGTACTAATATTAATGACTGTGAACCAAATTTCCTTGAATTTAGCCAGTAGTTTGTTCTATGACTTAGAGATTAGAAAGCAAAGTCAAAGACACATGTTCTCTCTCTGTGCCAGCCTCTAGGTCCTGGGCTTCCCTGCCCCAGCCCTGGCAAGAACCCAGGTCAGGCTTCTTGTTCCTGTTAAGGAATGGGTTCTAGGTCTGGCCCAGCTCTTCTGAGCAGCTTCACTCAAACCCTTATCACCCCACTGTCTGCATGAGTGCTAGAAGCTGTTCTCTCCCCCAGAACCACTTAGCTGCAAACTGTCCCTGTCTCTGTTTATCGGAGCAGAGCCTGGAAGGGGCTGGCAAGGACTAGGCAACAGATGGGAGCAGCCTGGGAGGTAAGGATTTAGGAAAGCCATTCTCGCCAGGGTTTTGGAGGGTGGGGGAAAGCAGCAGCCAGCCAGAACCATGTGCACGTTCTCCAGAGAGTGTACGTGTTTCCCCTGCCCTCACGATATGGCAGTGGGCTTGGGCTCTTTCCCCCGTGAAGGGGTGTGTGTCTGGTTTGTGCAGGAGAGTGAGCAGGAAGCAGGGCCCCCTGGACACGAAGGCTGCTAGTTCATACTGTGGTTGAATCAAGAGCTTGAAATTCCAGCCTCCTTGCCTCAGCCTGACTGGATGGGGATGGCTGCTCATTTTATTTAATGGTTACACAAGAAGGTCCTGCCTTTCCTTTATCTTTAACCTTGGGAATACTGGGGTGAGAATGTAGGGTAGTCTCAAGCACAGGTTTTGGGTCAGGCCTGGATATGATTGCTTGCTCTAGCCCTGATTAGCTATTGGTAGCCATCTCCCTAACTTGCTTGAGTTCCTTGGTTCCGTGTGTGTGTGTGTGTGTGTGTGTGTGTGTGTGTGTGTGTGTGTGTGAGAGAGAGAGAGAGAGAGAGAGAGAGAGAGAGAGAGAGAAAAGAGAAGGAAAGAGAGAGAGAGACTGACTCTCCTTGAGTTGGAGTTCTGTGAGAATGAGTGCTCTTGGCCACAATAAAATGTTTTCTGGCCAGCACTTTGTTTCAGTGTTTCTAGGGCTTTCAGAACTGGAGGAAACCTTTTAGGATGATCCACTTCAGTGGTTCCCACTCGAGTGTCCATGAATGAAATACTGGGATTGCTTGGACTGCATACCGGGAAACAAAATGAGGTATGTGAGGTATTTTGTCCAGGACTTAGTTTATAGAGGAATCAAGGTTACTTATTTACCACCCTGCCTCCAGTATCTGACTTTGACGGATGGTAGTTTTGTAGGTTAAAGTGTATAAATGAAAAGCTTTAAAATATTTAATAACTCTTAAGGAGATTAACCACTCAAAGTAAGACTAGTGTCCATTAGTCATAACCCTGTGTGGCAGCATTCATTTGCATCATGGTTTAACCTTCAGAATCTGGAGCTGAGCTGCTTGGGTTTGAACCAGTGTGACCTTGGGCAAGTTCAGTCACCTCTCAGAGAGTATCTGCCTCATAGGATTGCTGGCGCCTGGCGGGTACCTAACTAAGTATTCAAAGAAAGCATATGTGCTCATAGAAAGCATCCTTTCTAATAGGTGACTTCAGATAAAGAGCACAGGAGATGTGCAGGTGGGCTAGGGGTGGATGTTGTGGCAGAGCCTCTGCGGAACACTGTGGGGGGTCCAGTGCAACGATATAGAGACTGGGACTGAAGCCGTGACACAAGATAGCGACGTGGGCTTCATGAATGGGAACCCAGTCTCAGGAATTTGTGTGATATGCTTCCCACCCCCATCCCAGGCAGTCTGGATGTTGTGGTAAGAGGCTATTCAAGGAGGGACATGGTGTGGCAGTGTTAAAGAATGTTAAAATAACCTATAATCCTACCGCCCCGATGAAACCAGTTTTGTTTTCATGTCGTATTTTATCTGGATTTTCACATAGTTGAAGCAGGGCCTCTGTGCTATTTTGTAATCCGTTTTCAGCTAACAAATACATTTTTCCTGTTTCTAACTTGCTTTCTAAATATTTTAATTGCAAAATAAAGAAGAAAGTTGTTTTCCGTTACACAGAACCAACTGAAGCGTTTTAGAAATTTCAAAACTGTTCAGTCCTTATTGGGGAGCACCAGGTGAAAGGCTAAGGTTGTTAGCATTTGGGATTTCTTCCTATTTCTGTTACTCATAAGAAAAATTCTGTGTTTCACAGTCAGAGTTGTATAACATCTTGCCCAGCTTTGGGGTAAGTTTTCTTACTCAAATTCTTTTTAAGCAATGTAACTTCCTGCTCAGAAAAGGACACGTATTGGTTTTATGTCTGTAATGGGAATATTTAGTCAGATATTCAGAGATCTTTTTCCCACAGATATTTTTATGGGGGTCACTGTTTTGTCCTCCTTTCCATGAACTTTGGTTTGTAGTAAGAGTCTACCAAAAGCAGAGTTCTCATGAGAGGGACTGTGCCCAGGTCACAAATGAAAGATGACTTTTAAACTTCATGGAAAACTATAGTTGAGAATCTTGGTTTTCCCATCTTTTTTTCTCAGGTTGGAAGAAAACGTCCTTTAGCAAGTAGTGGGTAAACGTTAGCCTGAGCTGCATGTTTGGGAATTTGGACAAGTAAGGCTGGCCCATTCTCAGAGGGGGGGCTGGGAGCTTCTAGGCACTCGCATTTCCTTTTCTTTGGAGAGTCTTAGTAATGATCAAATGTACCTTGGTACATTTGAGCTAACAAAAAGAGTTTTCCTGTGCTTTGGGTTTTTTTCAGTCTTGAGCCAGCCCTCGTAACCTTGCTGTTGACCAGGGTCAGATTACAAGAATGTGGCTGTGCCTTGTAGAGAAAGGAGGAGATCCAAAGAGCCCTGGATTGGAAACCGAAAAACTGTATCCTCTCACCCTTGTTACTTAACTCTTATATAATATTTGGGCAGCTCAGTTAACCCTCTCTGAGCCTCCATTTTTCTCACTGTTAAGGTGCTGTCCTTTCAGCTTCCCTTAGGGGTGCAAATGGGAAATGGGCAGGAAAATGCCCTTCAGCCTGGAATCCTTGAGCAGATGTAAATAAAGTGAGGATGGTGTCCCTTTGAGAGCCGTAAAGCTCTGTCTTGCCCGAGGTGGTGGGAAGTCCTGTCTGGGTCTTGGTCATGGAAATAAAAGCCTGAATTGCAGTGGATGAAGTTGGGTGGCAAGCCTGATGTATTCCTCCAAATATTCCCGAAAGAAGAATGGGTGCTTTTCGTGATAGAAACTTCAGAGCATCACTTCAGACAGTTATGGCTGGACTCCAGATAGCCATAACCCTGCCCCATAACCTGGATGTACAACCAGCTCATGCAGCTCATTTATCTGGGATCGTCTCCCATCTTATTCACTCTGAATCTTTCCCTAGGAAAATTAACTTAGAGGTTCACAACCTGCTATGTAAAGTACTGTGCTTTCCTTTTTTCCTCTTTAAACTGACTTCTTTTACTCTAGAAATTTCAGAAGTAGTCTACTGATATCCATATTCCTTTTCTGAGTTGAAAATGCCTGAGTTGAAAATGTAGTTCTGAGTTCTGAGTTGAAAATGTAGTTAGCTGCCCCATAGTGTGTGCTGTTTTTTCTTGAGTACCTTCGAAATCTTTGTCCTCATTGTAGTCTTTCTCCATTCACCCTCATACTTTTCCTTATTGCC
Organism: Panthera pardus; assembly: GCF_024362965.1. Lineage (NCBI taxonomy): Eukaryota > Metazoa > Chordata > Mammalia > Carnivora > Felidae > Panthera > Panthera pardus. Next base: position 79,559,645 of record NW_026526821.1, read on the forward strand.
CTTCCTTCAAGCTATTTACATGAAGTGCCCAGGATGTAGAGATCAGAGATACTGGGTCAAATGCTACTGTAGCTGTAGGAGAGTTATCCCAATTTAGAGAAAATTGCTTGTTTTTGAAAACTATTTTGTTTCAATTTAGAAGCCAAAAAAAAAAAAAAAAGGCAAAACAAAAACAACCCTTAAAATTATGATTTATTTTCTAAAAAGATGGCAATTTCTTTAACTGTATGAGGTACCCATGCAAGTATATTCTAAGTGTCCATTTGAGTTCTCTTGTCCTTGCAAGTAAGGCCCAGAGTAAAGGGGTTTAGGTTGCCAAAGATGTATTGGACTGAGACCTTCAGTTTGATCATTAGGTTTGCCCAAAAGCTCATTTTAAAGGAGCTAACTTGAGGAGGGTGTGGACTCTAGACCTGGGTATGGGTGTTTGAATTATTCAGGTTGTGTGTGCCTTGGGGCCCTTTAAAACTGGAATTAAGGAGTAAGGAATGTCTTGTGGTTTTTTACTACCTTATCTGGAGGAAGTTTATTTAACAAGGCCCTTTCTTGGTAGCTCAGTGGTGGGGTTCTGGAGGGGTAGGCAGTGGTTCAGAAGGGAGGGGAGATTTGAAGTGGGATGGGGGCTGCTTATTGGGTGAGTTGGCACCCACATAACTTGGGCATCTGCCATGTGTTCTAGATGTGCAAAAGCTTTAGAAGTATGGGGTAGGGGCCATTGTGTGTGTGTGTGTTTTAATATACTTTATTTTTTTTTGAGAGGGGGGTACAGAAGGAGAGAGAGAGAGAGAGAGAGAGAGAGAGAGAGGAAGAGAATCTTAAGTAGGCTCAATGCTCATTGGAGACCCCAATGCGGGGCTTGATCTCACAAACCTGGGATCATGACCTGAGCCCAAATTAAGAGTTGGACACTCGACCTACTGAGCCACTCAGGTGCCCCCTGTTGTTTTTCTTAAACACCTTTTACTTCTTTGTCTATAATCAAAGCTGTTGAGCAGTGGTAAACAGAAGCAATTGGCATATGTGCTGCTGAAGCGAGCACATAAACAAAAGCAATTAGATGAGGACCTACTAAACAGATTTTAAAAGACACAAAAGAACTTGTGAATTCCAACCCATCTCATCTGGGCTGTCCAGCATGTGATAGCTTCACAGCATTCTCAGCATGACAAATACTTTTACCTTGGGACTATCTGTTAGAACCCAGTAAACTTAAATATCTTCTTATATTAAAAAAAAAAATAGGGGTGCCTGGGTGGCTCAGTTAACTGTCTGCCTTTGGCTCAAGTCATGATCTCGCGTGGTCTGTGAGTTCCAGCCCCGCGTCGAGCTCTGTGCTGACAGCTCAGAGCCTGGAGCCTGCTTCAAATTTTATGTCTCCCTCTCTCTCTGCCCCTCCCCTGCTCATGCTCTCACTTGCTCTCTCTCTCAAAAATAAACATTAAAAATTAAAAAAAAATAATAAACACTATTCTTTGAAATAGGCACCCAGCTTTGTTTGTAGAGGTCAGAGGAGACTGACTAACTACCCTTTGATTTGGTGGCCTTGGAACCTGGTTGCCTTGGCTGGGATTCCAGCTCTGTCTGTAACAGTTACTTCTTTAAATCTGTTTCCTCAGATATAAAATGGGAATAAAGGTAACCACACCTACTTCATAGATTCACTATATCAAGTAAGGTATTACACAGTGCCTGGGACACAGTACTTCTTAGGAATTCTTTTCTAAGGATAGATTCTCAGTGATAGAATTAACCTGGTAAGAACATTCCTTGCAGTGTATTACCATTCCTATTTTTTTGGGTTGTCAAGTTTATGCTTCTTGTATAAGTCATCCATCGCAGTAGTGCTCGAACTCTGGAGTTACATCCCTGGCAAATAAACTATTTTATTGCTCTTTCTTCTGTTGCCCACAGCCTGAAATCTATTCTTGGCCTTTGATATTTCACAAAAATGTCATTTTCATTTCCCTTTTTCGTTTTGCTATGAACAGCAGAGATCTTAAGTATGCAATTTGAGTTTTGACAAATGTGTACATCCATGAAACCCTCATCCAGGCCAAGATATACATACTACATTTCTGTTCTCTGGAAAGTTCCTTCCTGCCTCATTCCAGTCAAAACCTCTATCTCTATCATTTTCAGGTTTTTAGATCCTAGGTTAATCTTGCCTTCTTGAACCTAACATATATGGAATTTGAGGTCTTCTTTAAAAAAACAAAAACAAAACAAAAAAAACCCCTAACATTTCTTTGTTTATTTTAAGTAATCTCTGCACCAAACATGGGGCTCAAACTCACGACCCCAAGATCAAGAGTAGCATGCTCTACTGACTGAGCCAGCCAAGTGCCCCTGTGGTCTGTCTTTCATGCACAGTGTACTATTTTAGCTAGTAGTAGTTTTATTGCTGGGGGTTATTCCATTGTATGAAATACTACAATTTGACAGTCCGTTCTTCTGTTGGGGTATTTGGGTTGTCCTCAGTTTTTGGCCAGTAGGATAAAGCCAATATGAGTCTTGTCATTTTGTTTCTCTTAATAATCAGTCTCGGGGCGCCTAGGTGGCTCAGTCGGTTAAGCGGCCGACTTCAGCTCAGGTCATGATCTCGCGGTCCGTGAGGGCTGTGAGTTCGAGCCCCGCATTGGGCTCTGTGCTGACAGCTCAGAGCCTGGAGCTTGTTTCAGATTCTGTGTCTCCCTCTCTCTGACCCTCCCCTGTTCATGCTCTGTCTCTCTCTGTCTCAAAAATAAATAAATGTTTAAAAAAAAAAAAAAATAAGTCTCATCCAACTCCTAGCCCTGCAACCCTGGCCAAGCATCTTAATCTCTCTGCCTTGGTTTCCTCATCTATAAAAGTGTGGATTGAGAAACAATTCAGGGTTGGTATTACCATTTTCTAAAAAATGAAATAAAATAGAAAAAAATCTGTGAATTACACGGAAACTCACACATTGTAACACACATGAATACAGTTCTGTGTGTGAACTGGGTCACAATATAAAATGTATTCGTTATGAATTGTGAGTGAATCAGTTTGCAACACACTGGTTTGTATGTGTGTCCTTGTAAGCAAGGCAGTTGAACACCTGTGGGGTTACTTAGTAAATGTATATCTTTGCCTTCAGGTGTCTAAAACAGCCACTCTATTAACAGTCACTTATGTACTGCTTGCTGTGGGCCAGCTACTGTTTCGAAAGCTTTTCATAAGCAACCATTCTATGAAGTGAGTTATTTCCCCCATTTTATAGATGGAGAAACTGAGACATCAGTTATACAACGTGCCCACAGTCACAGAGCTAGAATAGTAGGGCCATGATTTGAACCTAGGCAGTATGAGCCTCGAATCTGTGTTCCAAACCACTATTCCAAAGAAGATAAAGACAAAGAGGCAAGTGACATATGTCAGCAAATGCAAATTAATAAGTACCTAATTAATACAATGCTCCTCCTTTTTATTCCAGATATGAGAAATGAGTGTTGGACGTCGAAGAATAAAATTGTTGGGTATCCTGATGATGGTTAATGTCTTCATTTATTTGATTGTGGAAGTCTCCAAAAGCAGCAGCCAAGAAAAAAATGGAAAGGGGGAAGTAATAATACCCAAAGAAAAGTTCTGGAAGATATCTGACCCCCCTGTGGCATATTGGAATAGAGAACAAGAAAAGCTGAACAGGCGGTACAATCCCATTTTGAATATGTTGGCCAACCAGACGGGGGAAGTATACGGGTTTTCCAACATAAGCCATCTAAATTTTTGTGAACCTGACCTGAGGGTCATGTCAGTCGTTTCAGGTTTCAGCAATTTGCCAGACAGATTTAAAGACTTTCTACTGTATCTGAGATGTCGAAATTATTCACTACTTATAGATCAACCGGATAAATGTGCAAAGAAACCCTTCTTGTTACTGGCTATAAAGTCCCTCATTCCACATTTTGCTAGAAGGCAAGCAATTCGGGAATCTTGGGGCAGAGAAACCAACATGGGGAACCAAACTGTAGTGCGAGTCTTCTTACTGGGTCAGACCCCACCAGAGGACAACCACCCGGACCTGTCAGATATGTTGAAATTCGAGAGTGAGAAGCACCAAGACATTCTTATGTGGAACTACAGAGACACTTTCTTCAACTTGTCCCTGAAAGAAGTGCTCTTTCTCAGGTGGGTGAGCACTTCCTGCCCAAATGCTGAGTTCGTTTTCAAGGGCGATGACGATGTTTTTGTGAACACGCATCACATCCTGAATTACTTGAATAGCTTATCCAAGAACAAAGCCAAAGATTTGTTTATAGGTGACGTGATCCACAATGCTGGACCTCATCGGGATAAGAAACTGAAGTACTACATCCCAGAAGTTGTTTACACTGGTGTCTATCCGCCTTATGCAGGGGGAGGTGGATTCCTCTACTCTGGCCACCTGGCCCTGAGGCTGTACAGTATAACCGACCGGGTCCTTCTCTACCCCATTGATGATGTTTATACTGGAATGTGCCTTCAGAAACTCGGCCTCGTTCCAGAGAAACACAAAGGTTTCAAGACATTTGATATAGAAGAGAAAAACAAGAATAACATTTGTTCCTATGTAGATTTGATGTTAGTACATAGTAGAAAACCTCAAGAGATGATTGATATCTGGTCTCGGTTGCAAGATGCTCATTTAAATTGCTGAAATATATACAAACTAAGTTTTGCATAGAAAGACATATCTTGAATAGTTCCCATGTTGTGTTCTTTCACATTAGGGTTAATACCTATGTTAAACCATCAAAACTGCCTTCATTAGTAGTATCCATTTGAGGGCCTCTATACCCTCTGGTGTGGTACTTTCTGAAGAGGGAAAGCAGAAGATTGTTAACTTTTCACAGAGGATATGCTGGGAAAATTGGTTCCAGTCCTTCCTATGGCTAGTGGCCATTGTTTTCTAATTTGCCTTCCTTCTTAGCTGAAATCATTTATGTTTCTGGAATTTCCGGGTTTAGGTTATTTATGTTTTGCCCTCGTATGAGAGTATGCTTACTTTCCATTATAATGACTGAATTATCTGCAATTTAGGTGTTTATGGACATGCTGGCTACAAAGACCTTGTTATACATGATTCAGTGGTTTTTGTTAAATGCAATTCCATTTATTTTCATGAAATTTGGATGAATTTTTAAAATCGTCTACAAAAATTAACTTCTGTCAAAATTTCCTGCCACCCCCACAGTATTTTCTTGTTTTAGTAGGTCAGTTAATTTTGCAAAATGAGAATCACTGTGTGACATTTATCCGGTTTACCTTGTTACATGGTCTTATGACCATACTAAGGAGAAAGCTTAACTGTCCTGATATTTGGTTTGCTGGGTGGTACCGTGATAATTCTCTAATTTTAGTATTTGAACATCATGAGTATGATTCCATAATGGCCATCAAAAGATTGAATTGACCCTGGCAGCCATATTGTGCTTAGGAATTTTCGATGTGGACCAGGAAGGCATTTGTAATTTCTGAACTTCAAGTGGAAAGATTGAAATTGCAGACCTTCTCGTGAACGGATTGTCAGTTTAAAACTCCGGGATTCTATTCTTGCCATATTTTCACATGTCACGTATACAAAATTATTCTGAGTAGTGACTGCTTCCCTGTCTCAGTGTAGAAGTGCCTGTGTTTTTATTTATTGTTCAGATCAAAGACCAAAACATTTTCTTAAATATATTTTGTGTAATATTTTATTTGTATACAGTGTTGTTGATGAAATATTTAACTACAGCATGATATTTTAAGTGTTAAGGTGTAACATATGTTAAATAAAGCTAACTGTTACTTTTGAATTTTAAAATTTGGCTTTTTTGGGGGGAGGGGTCTGTGAACTACTAGAGTTAATAAAATTCTGCCAAACTGTTGCTTACATATACTATCTTGTAACATGCTTTCTTGAAATATTTTTGTGTTTATAGAAATGATGCTTCTTACCAGATGTGATACTGGGGATTGTAAGATGATGGAAATAAAGTCACTGTATTTTTACTTGTCTTGTGTCATGTGTAATAATCTATGATCTCTTCTGTTTCCTGTATTTGATTACATTTTCCCAAAAGAGACCATTTTTTTTTCCACCCAGAAACTGTTAATAGCAATATTGACCTATAAGTTTTTCTCTGTCTCAAGGGGTCCTCTGTCTTTGCGTTTAAAATTCTTAAAAGTGTTGGGGCGTCTGGGTGGCTCAGTCGGTTGAGCATCTGACTTTGGCTCAGGTCATGATCTCGTGGTTGACGAGTTCGAGCCCCATGTTGGGCTCTGTGCTGACAGTTCAGAGTCCGGAGCCTGCTTCAGATTCTGTGTGTCTCTCTCTCTGCCCCTCCCTGCTCATGCTCTGTCTCTGTCTCAAAAATAAAATAAACATTAAATTTTTTTTTTTTTAATTCTTAAAATTACTGGGGCGCCTTGGTGGCTCAGTCAGTTAAGCATCTGACTCTTGATTTTGGCTCAGGTCATAGTCTCGTGGTTCGTGGGATCGAGCACCATGTTGGGTTCTGTGCTGACAGTGCAGGGCCTGCTTGGCATTCTCTCTCTCTTCTCCCTCTCATTCTCTGTCCCTCCCTTGCTGTCTCTGTCTCTCTTTAGGTAAATAAACTTGAAGAAAATTTAAAAAATTCTTAAAAGTGCTTTCCCATTTAGAGTCTTGAAAGAGGAGTATCAGTATTTATTTATGCTTCCATTTGTGGTGAGTAGAGAGAATTTAAGACAAAAGTAGCAACTTTTTAATTTTTTTGAGTATAGTTGTTACACAATGTTAGGTTCGTAACTTAGTGATTAAATTTCTCCTTACATTATGTTCTGCTCACCCTGAGTGTAGCTTCCATCTACCACCATGCAACACTATTACAATATCATCCACTATATTCCCGGTGCTGTCCTTTTATCTCCAGGAATTTTATTCATTCCATAATTGGAAGCCTGTATCTCCCACTCCCCTTCCCTCATCTTGTTTATCTTCCCACCCCCTTTCCTCTGGCAGCCATCAGTTTGTTCTCTGTGTTCATGGTCTATTTCTGCTTTTCGTTTATTCATTTGTTTTTTAGATGCTACGTATAAGTAAAAATCATATGGTATTTGTTTTTCTTTGACTCATTTCACTTACCATTATACTCTCTAGGTCCATCTATGTTGTCACAAATGGCAAGATCTCATTGTGTTTTATGGCTGAGTAATATTCCACTATGTGTATATACCACATCTTCTTTATCCATTAATCTATGCATGGCCCCTTGAGTTGCTTCCATATCTTAACTGTTGTAAATAATGCTGCAGTAAGCATAGGGGTGTGTAGATATTTTTGAATTCGTGTTTTTATTTTCTGTAGGTAAATACCAGTAGTGGAATTATATGGATCATACGGTATTTGTATTTGTAATTTTTTGAGGAATCTCATATACATGTATGCATGTACCAATTTGCATTCCCATCAATGATGCATGAAGGTTCCTTTTTCTCTGCATCCTTGTCAACACTTGTTATTGTCATTTTGATTCTAGCCAATGAAGTGATACCTCATTCTGGTTTTGGTTTGCATTTCCCTAATGATGACACTGAGATACTGAGCATCTTTTCATGTGTCTTTTGGCCATCTGTGGGTCTTCCTTGGAAAAATGTCCATTCGTGTTCTCTGCCCATTTTTAATTAGATTATTTTTTTGGTGTTATAGAAGTTCTCTCCCTCTCTCTATATATATATACTTTAAAAATTTTTTTTAATGTTTATTTTTGAGACCGAGAGAGACAAAGCATGAACGGAGAAGGGTAGAGAAAGAGAGAGGGAGACACAGAATCCAAAGCAGGCTCCAGGCTCTGAGCTGTCAGCACGGAGCCTGATGTGGGGCTTGAACTCACGAGCTGTGAGATCATGACCTGAGCTGAATTTGGAAGCTTAACTGACTGAGCCACCCAGGCACCCCTCTCTCTCTATTTTGGATTCTAACCGTTTTCTGGTTATATCATATGCAAATGTTTTCTCTTATTCAGTAGGTTGCCTTTTTTGTTTTGTTGATGGTTTCTTTTGCTTCTTATTTTGGTGTAGCCTCTATAGTTAGTTTTTGATTTGTTTCACTTGCCTGAAGAGACATATTAGAAAAATGTTGCTACGGCAGATGTCAAAGAAATTATATTTTCTTCTGGGAGTTTTATGGTTTCAGATCTCACATTTAGGTCTGTAATCCATTTTGAGTTTAATTTTTGTGTGTGTGGTGTAAGAAAGTGGTCCAGTTTCAGTCTTTTACATGTAGCTGTCCAGTTTTCCCAACACCATTTATTGAAGAGACTTATCCTTTCTCCATTGTATATTCTTGTTTCTAAAGCAGCATCTTAAAGACTGTATTATCCTACCCCATGTCTATTTGGGGGTTTGTGTCCTTTTTTTAGCAACAGGATATACTGGGTTTTAAACCTTTACATGTTGCCTTTGGCTCTATCATGGCACCAACTGATCTTTGAGTTCACGAAACCCTCTCTGGGTGCCTATGAGATGGATTCTCCCCTGAACCTCCACCTCATGGATGTAAGCATCACCGTCTAATTCACTCTTTGAGAACTACTCACCTGAGCTCTAGCAGAAATGTGTTTGGACCTTTTTTCACGGCTACTCCCAAGTCATGTCGATTCTAAGTTTGAAGGTCAAGGCTGAATGAACATTGCCAGGGTTTAAATTTCAATGAACCCAAGCAGGTGTTAAAAGGGAAAGGATGAAGGAGACATCCCTGACCCTGGTTTCCTTTCTTTAGTTGGTCAAGGGAGAATGGAACAGAAGGGCAGGAAGGGAATACTCTGAGTTACTTGGAAATTGAATCCAGAATTAAAGCGCCTTCCCCTTCCCCCCAGGTATGGCCATTTGCTTTGCTACTCCTGATTGACAGTGGTCTGGAATATTTGGTGTTCTGGGTTGTCTTGGTCCCCTCAGATGCAGAAAGAGAAAAGATGCATTTATTAAGGCAAAGGATGACTTATTTTCACTTCCAAGAAAGCTGAAGTGAATAAAGCCTTTACTTGGGCCAAATTCAGTGTGATTTGCCTTCTTAATGAAAAATGTCAGATGAAGTAAAAATTCTTGTGTAGAACAGTTGAAAACAAATACTTCGTGAGTTGGGCTGTGGGAATTATTGGATAAATTTTCCTTGATGTTAATTGTATATTGGTTATACGTTTTATTTTATTTTTTTAAATGTTTATTTCTGAGAGGGAAAGACAGTGGAAGTAGGGAAGGGGCAGAAGGAGAGGGAGACAGAATCTGAGGCAGGCCCCAGGCTCTGAGCTGTCAGCACAGAGCCTGATGTGAGGTTCGAACTCACAAACCACGAGATCGTGACCTGAGCTGAAGTCGGATGCTTAACCGACTGAGCCACCCAGGCACCTGTTTTATTTTTTTAAATATTTATTTATTTTGAGAGAGACTGCATGAGCTGGGGGATGGGCAGAGGGAGAGGGAGAGAGAGGGAGAATACCAGGCAGGTTCCGTGCTGTCAGTGCAGAGCCCGACGTGGGGCTCAATCTCACAAACCATGAGATCATGACCTCAGCTGAAATCCAGAGTCAGATGCTTAAATTGGTTATATGCTTTAAATGCTAGGAACATCTGCCACATAATCTTGAAGCTGAACTTCACCTTGTTAGAGTTAACAGTAAATCTGAAAAATTAAAGTATTTGTCCTGATTCACTTAGGTCTCAAAGTAATACTTTGAAAAGGTAGAGGCCAAGAAAGAGGCATTTTAATACTTAAGGAGCCAAAAAATCTTGTCACATTGTATATAAAGTGTATTTGTTAATTTTAACCTGTAATATTTTATTTACCACTAAAATCCATTCAATATGATTTATGTCAGTTGTATGATCTGCCTCAATGGCAGAGATATTAAAGTGTAAACTATTACTCCTTAGAATAATTGAAATGCAACATTAGCGTGTGTATTCCATGCATATATAGAAAGTTTTAAAACACTTAAATTGAAAAGTGGAATCCTACTTAGGTGTATTTCCTTCTTTTCCATCACTCTCTGTGGTTAGCAATTTCCACCCAAGCAACCGTGGTGGCTTTTGAGCTCTGGTAGTTGCTTTCTTCCTGCCTAGTGTGCATTGTGAAAGGGGAGGTATATTGATTGTGCCGAGGCAACAAAAGTAGAGTTTTTAATTTGATTGTAATCCAAGGGCTTATTTCTAAGAGGCCTGGCAGTTGAACAAAGGTGCTTGCAGTTTCCTGACAGCTGTCCCGCATCAGGGGAATGTTCTCATCCTACTTTAGCAGTAAGCCTTGGGAAGAACTTACATCCCAGCAAGGGCTTCTCAGTGCCCTGGAGACCTACTGTCCTGGGACACGCCTTTTCCTGGCCTGTCTTCAACTAAACTCTCTCCTGGCTCGTCATCAAGTCCTTCCCCAGATTGGCTTTCTTAACCTTTCTTTGAAATGTCATCAGTAACCCTGATCCTGGCACCAACTTTACCACTTCTTCTTTAACTATCAGAAGAGTACAAAATGAAAACATATCCTGCCCTTGGTTTGGGTTCTTCCAGAAATAGACCTCTAGAGAAGGATTCTAGCACAATTAGTTTCTTGGGTACATGTTCTGTGAGAAGGTGATGTTGGGAAGAAAGGCAGCCAATAAGGAGTGTGTGTTAAGCCAACTGCCAGCATGGATCTGGAGCTCAATCCCATGGGACATCTGTGGAGAAGAACAGTGTGTAAAGTATGCCCCAGAATGATCCTTCTTAAGGCCTGAGGGGGCTGGGCTCTTGTTTACAACAGCTTTATTGACGTATAATTTTCCCACCAGGATAGTGACCCATTCTAAGTGTGTGGTGATTTTTGGCCGAGTAGAGTGTGCTGTAACTTGCACTGCAATCCACTACAAAAATAGTTTGGTTTCCTGCAGTATGCCCCACGGATCTGTCTCTTGCTTCAACAGTGTCTGGACGGAACGGATGCAGGGACGTCCCTTCTACCAGCCTCCCGACCGCCCTCCAAACTTTTTTCCAGTCACAACCTTTGGAGCCATCTTCTCGGCCATCCTTTGCCTCTGGGACTGGCCAACACCCTGTTTTGAGCTTAGCTCCTTCTTACCCATCAACCGTGAGCTCCCCGGATTCCTCAGAATTATTTCACCGAGGTGGAGGGGGCTGTCAACCTCCTGGTCAACACGCATCTGCAGGCCTCCTACACCTACCTCTCTCTGGGCTTCTATTTTGACCGTGACAATGGGAATCTGGAGGGCATGGGTCACTTACTTCCACGTGTTGGCAAGGGTGCAAGGGTGAGTGTCCCCGGAAGTTGCGAAGTCAACCAGGCAGCCACACCCTCTTCCGGGACCAGGACCAGAAAGAAGCTGTTCCAGGATGAGCCACAGACACCGCCCCAGACAGACACTGCCCCGGTTCTGGTGAAGAACCTGAACCGGGCCCGTTTGGCTCTACGTGCCCTGGGTTCTGCCTGCGTGGGCCCCCATCTCTGTGACTTCCTGGAGGACCAGGATGAGAAGGGGATCAAGAAGATGGGTGACCACCTGACTCACCCCTGCAGGCGGGATGGCCCCCAGGCTGGGCTGGGCGAGTATTTCTTCTAAAGGCTCGCCCTCAAGGGGCACCTGGGTGGTTCAGTCAGTTAAGTGTCCGACTTCGGTTCAGGTCATGATCTCAGGTCATGATCTCATGGTTCCTGAGTTCCAGCCTGGTGTCAGGCTCTGTGCTGATGGCTCAGAGCCTGGAGTTTGCTTCAGATTCTATGTCTTCCTCTCTCTCTGCCCCTCCCCCGCTCACCCTCTGTCTCTATTCATCTGTCTCTCTCTCTCTCTCTCTCTCTCTCTCTCAAAAATAAATAAATATTAAAAAAATAAAAAATAAAAATAAATAAAGTCTCGTCCTCAAGCATGACTAGAAGCCTCTGAAGCCCGGCAGCCTTTGAGGGGCCTCTCTGGCATGCAACCCCCCGGACCAGGGCTTGTGCCCGAGCCTCTCCCTGCAGCCACCAGGCAGCTTTTTAACCACCCTGGAGCCCTGTCCCAAGCCATGGACCAAGTGGAAACAAAGCTGTTTGCAGTGTGCCATGCGTGCACATACACACAGGTTTCTAGTCTTAATCATTCTTTTACTTAGCCCTCTATAGAACTTTTTTATTTTGGCCATCCTTTTTCTTTTTTAATTTTCAAAAAGCAATATCTTGTTTATTACTCTGCTTTCCATTGCAGCCTGTTCTTTGTGGATGCAGTGACTTAGAAGAGTTAGTCCTGTTTTATTTTGATAATTCTTAGTGAAGTATCTCAGGCCTTAGTTAGCTGGTTTTCACTTTAATTTTCATGGAAGAGAATACGAAGTGATCCTTGGCCATTTCTGTGAATGAATGCGCTGAACTGACTTGTGTCACTTCCTGGGAACTGTTTCTTTTCAGGGCCATTCATCCCCAAGACCACTTCCTTGCATGGGGAGGCTGAGTGAGGGTGTGTATGAGTAGTGTCCCGGTAGAGGCTGATACCCTTTCAGGGACTGAGCAGGTGGGAGACAGGTAGGCTGGAGACCAGATGCTGGAGCTGCCTTTCCTCCTTTTTGCTTTGGGTCTATTTCATCGTGTACTACTCAGCTTCTCCTGCCAACCAGAACATTGTATCTCTCTGTCTAGGAAACATTTCTTAGCATATAAGCATCTGAGCTCATGCTCACCCAACTGTGTGTGTGTGTGTTTGGACGGGTTGGGCCAGCTATGCAGCCAGTTCCGCAGTAAATCATCCCCACTGCCTCCTGCAAGCTGGGAGACTTTGTGGAGCTCCCCTGTGAATGTTAGCCCCATATCCCTGCAGCTTTCTCTCGACCGTATTCTGGGCTGTGCTTCCCTTCTTTCAGCTTGTCCAGTAATACAATTGCATATATTTCCTATCTTTCAGAAGTGATCTTTCTGTTGATGGCACCATCTTCGTTGCCAATGCCACTTTGGGTTTCTTCATTTTTGTATCCCGTTATTGTCATTTCAAGGTGATTTTAGTAGGAGGAGGAGACAAACACTGCCCACTCTCCTGAATTGGGGTCCCCAGCTCCGTTTCTTATAGCCAGGGAGGTGGCCTTGGGAAGAGGGCTCTGGGTTTGGTTCACAGACAGCCAAGCCTGCCCAGGCAGCACTCCCTCAGCTGCCAAAAATTGCTACGTGGGTGGGAAGTGATCAAGCCGTCCCAGCCTCACTCTGGCCCCACCCCAAGTCTCCTTGGGCAGTAGAGAAATGTTCAACCCTCGCCTCCTTTGAATCAGTAGCTTTCTGGGCTCTTCCTGCTGTTGTTCAAGGGTTCAAGGCACTGAGGTCAGAATTCCTTTTTCCACTTGTCCCACCTCATTGCAAAATGTGGCACAGTGATGAAGTGTTAACTAATCATTGGATAATTTGTTTCCAGTCTGTGGGGTGGAGAGAAGAGAATGAAAACAGAGCTTTGCTGGCTCAGCACAAAGACAGCCAACGGGCAGGCTTGCAGGGGCCTAGAAGAAAACATAACTGGGTAGAGGGAGACCCAGGAGCCAGATGGCAGGTGCCAAGGTCCAGCACAGTGACAAGGTGGAAGTCCCGTCTGTTTTGCTCGTTTGAAACTTAAGGACCAACCTGCAGTCAGCCAGGAGGCCAGGGCTACAGATTCTCAGCAACAGCCTCTGATCTGCTGTTACCCTCCAAGTTGATGAGATGGGAGAAACCCAGAGAAGCACAAAGATAAAGAAGATAAGCAAATGTAGGCAAACCTCAACTGCTTAGATAGCAGTAATGTCACACTGACTTTTCTTCTGTGGGATATAAGAAAGGATTGGTGGACACTGAGGGTTGAAGTTGTCAAGCTTAAGATTGGTGGGAAATACCTTTATTTATTTGATTGTGAAAGCCTCCAAAAGTGAGTCACTGAGGAAGGAATGAAAGAGGAGGTGCTGTGATGCACTGTCAAGAAAGCTAAGAACTTTCCCACTTGCTGAGCCCTGCTGGGTTGAAGAACAAGACAGAAGACGCAGGACAACATCATGGAGAGCCCGCTGGCCCATGAGGCTGTGGGGCAGCATTTCATGGCAGGAGGCAGCCTGACTTGCTCTTCCACCTCCAGAAACTACAGAGGTGCTTATTGAAATGGGTGCCAGCCCAGTCCCTGCAAGTGAGGACCTGCTTAACAAAAAGGCATATCCTATATCCTAGGATATAGTATTCTAGTATCCTAGGATACCACATCGTTGTACACAAAAATATTCTCTGCCTTATCCAAAGTCTGGATCTTTTTCCCTATGCTGGTAGACCAATCCAGTAAGTTACTCTTCTGAGATGGATTGCTTTGTTTGGAGAAATCTTGCACTTAGAAAACTTTAAATTCAAGGGCACCTGGGTTGCAGCTCAGTCGGTTAAATATCCAACTCTTGATTTCATGGTTTGTGGGTTCAAGTCCCACTTCTCTGTCTCTCTCTCTCTCTCTCTCTCTCTGCCCCTCCCCTGCTCGTGCTCTCTCCCTCTCTCTCAAAAATAAATAAACAAACTAGGGGCACCTGGGTGGCTCAGTTGGTTAAGTGTCCAACTTCGGCTCAGGTCATGATCTCAGAGTTCACGAGTTCAAGCCCCACGTTGGGCTATGCACTGACAGTTTGTGGGTTCGTGCCCACATCAGGCACTGTGCTGACAGCTTGGAGCCTAGAGCCTGCTTCAGATTCTGTGTTTCCCTCTCTCTCTACCCCTCCCCTGCTTGTGCTCCATCTCTCTCTCTCTCTCAAAAATTAAAAAAAAAAATCTTTAAAATAAAAACAAAAAACTGCCCCAAAAACATAAAATTAAAAAATAATTAAAAATTTTTAAATTTTGAATTAATTTTTGACTCACAGAAAAGTTGTAGTTCGAGAGTACCCATCTACCCGCACCCAACTTTCCCTGATGTTAACACAGCCACGTTGCAATGATCGCAATTGGCACTAGATGAACCAACAACAGGAAATAAATATTCTCTTACCTACACTACAGATCTTTAATTTTACCATTTTTGCCCTCACTAATGCCCATTTTCTGTTCCAGGATCCTGTTCAAGATCCCACTTGTTCTTGAACTCCTCCAGTCTATTGCAGTTTCTTCATGTTTCTTTGCCTTCTATGACTTTAATACTTTTGAAGACTATTTTTGAGGAGTCGAATGTCCTTCAATTTAGGTTTGTCTGCTGTGTTCTCACAATTAGAATGAGGTTGTGTATTTTGGGCAGGAATGCCACAGAAGTGATTTTTTGTCCTTCTCAGTGCATCATAGTGAGGGTTAATAATGTCTGATTCCTGGTCATTTTAATATGTTGACTGGGTTTCTCCTTTGTAAGGTGCGGTCTTTCTCTTTGCAGTTAAGAAATATCTTGGGGGACATTTGTACATTTAAAAGTTTTTACCGGGGCACCTGGGTGGCTCAGTCGGTTCAGCATCCAACACTGGGTTTCAGCTCAGGTCATGATATCACGGTTCATGGGTTCGAGCCCCATGTCAGGCTCTGCGCCCGCTTGAGATCTTCTCTCCCTCCCTCTGTCTCTGCCCCTCCCTGGCTCGTGTGTGCTCTCTAAATAAATAAACTTAAAAAAAAATAAAAGCTTGTACATTTAGAATGTACAGATAGGGGCACCTGGGTGGCTTAGCCGGTTGAATGTCTGACCTCAGCTCGGTCATGACCTCACAGTTAGTGAGTTCAAGGCCCGAGTCAGACTCTCTACTACTGTCTGCTGTCATTGCAGAGCCTGCTTTGGATCCTTTGTCTCCCTCTCTCCCTCTGCCCCTTCCCCATTTGTGTTCTCTCTCTCTCTCAAAAATAAATAAACATTTAAAAAATATTTTTTTAAATGGACAGATAATTAAATAAGCTAATGTGTGGGAAGTGCTTGGAGCCTGGCGTGTAGTAAGTGCTCAGTGAATGGTGGCTGTTGGTTTTTTCATCATCATGGTTGCTCCCTCTGTTCCTGTTCTTTCTCTCGTTTTCTTCCTATGGTTTGGCTCCTTCTGTTCCTTCATTATCCTCTGCATCCCATGCTGATCCACCTCTTGCTGGTCACTTCCTTGCAGTGTGGTTGGCACTCTCATTCAAAATATCTGAAGCTTCCAGAAGGGCACAGAAGGTTGAATGCTCCTTAGCACGTGGGGATCAGTGCAGGGCAACAGCCTACTGTTACTGCAGGTCAGGGGCAGAGCCCCTGTGGAACAGGAGGAAGGGTTCAACTGTCTTTGCAGAATGTGTTTACTTCCAGGTGTCCATGGCTGGGGTGGAAATTCCCCCATATCCCTTGTGGTGGGAGTCTGGACCAGAACCTGAGGACCCACAGTCCCTTTCCTCGTGGTCCTGGAATGGTCCAGAGGTGGACCTCCTCCCATAAAAGCTGGTGGAGTTTTCTCCAACAAGGGGGTGGTTTGCAGCGCTGGGCGACTTTTAGGGGTCACATCGGAGGAGGAGGGTCTGGTCATGGGTAGAGGGAGCAGCAAAGTCTCATGTGGGAGAGGCCTGATTTTCTTCCCACACTGGGCAAGGAGGCCCAAGTTAAAGTAACCCCGTTCCCTCTAGATGAGAGCAGGGGCTCCTCAGCCAGGGTCAGGAGATGCCAGTGTGCTCAAGGATAGCCTGCTATGAATTGCTTTCCAGGAGGTTCCTTGTCCTACTCTAGCACATAGTGCTTTATTTACAGAACGGCTGTTCTTGGCAGCTTTCTTGGCCTTCCAGACTCTTCCTCTATTTTAGAGCATTTGGGCTCTATTTTTACTCAGCGAGGAGAAATTTCCCATGTTTGAAAACAGCTGCCATGTAGAGGACTGTTGAAACTACTATTTTTGCCTGCCCAAAATGCCTTCCTCCATCCTTCTCCTGGAGATGGGTGGAGCCCCAGGACTGGTGAGCTGGGCATGTGATCAAGCAGGGCCTGTTGGAATCCTCTGGGGCTGGGAGAGGGGAGCTGTTTTTCTCAGGGTTGCTAAATGGGGTTACCCCACCAGCTCCCTGACTATCTGCAGAAAGTTTCCCATTGGCAAAAGACAACACCCATGGAAACAGAAAAATGGGAGTGAAGAGAGCAAAGGTGACTCAGGACAGTGTAGAGCCCTGGATCCACTGCCATCCCATCCTCACCACCCTTTGAGCCAGTACATTCCCATTTTTGCTCAGGCTTGCTGGAGTTGGGTGTCTTGGGCCTGGCTGATATCATGAAAGCCTCACTCCTTTCCTGAGTTTTAGGTTGAGGCCACTGCGAGTGCCTCCAGATTCCTACCCTGAGGCACTGGTTGGCAGCTGGGATGGGAGTTATACAGTTGTCTTAGGACAAAGAATTTGGGTGAAGAAACTTAGGAAGCTGGGTAGGCCTTCCTTTCTCCCAGGGTCTATTCAGGTCTGGAGATCCCTGGGCAAGACAGTTTACAGCTTCTCTTTCAGGGTTGGGTCAATAGGCTCTGTTCCTGTGTTTGCCTTGAAGAGCCAACAAAACCAAAAGGTAGAGGTGTGTGTGTGTGTGTGTGTGTGTGTGTGTGTGTGTGTATTTGCATGTGCAAAAAAATCCAGTTCCTTGGGAGAAGATGCTGGTGGGGTGGGAAAAGATGGGGCAGGGGGAGGTGTTTAGGTGCCCATACAACCCGAGTGTAGGGGGTGGGTCCACTCTGTGGGGTCATATGGTCAAGGGAGGAAGAACCTGAGTCCAGACCCTGACTCCGCCACAGTGGGGTAGTAAATAACCTGGCCCAGCTTCGAGGGGGACAGTGGATGGATGCTCATTAGAAAGTTCTGTGTGGCAAGCTGCCCCGGACTTTCCTGGGCCTGAGCAAGCTGAGTCCCAGCAGCACAGCTGCAGAGGCTGGAACAGCCAAAGGACAATTCCCTGCTTTTATGGTCACGTGATCATTCTTTCAAAAATGCACTTGGCGGGGTGCCTGGGTGATTCAGTTGGTTAAGCATCCGACTTCAGCTCAGAACATGACCTTGTGTTTCGTGGGTTCGAGGCTCGCATTGGACTCTGGGCTGACAGCTCAGAGCCTGGAGCCTGCTTCAGATTTTGTGTCTCCCTCTCTCTCTGCCCCTCCCCTGCTCATGCTGTCTCTCTCTCTCTCTCTCTCTCTCTCTCAAAAATAAATAAACATTAAAAAATTTTTTTTAAATACACCTGGAGTTGGTGGACGTGGGAAGGTGAGACCTCCATGCCTCTTGGGGGTCCGGCTGTGTGTCAAGCTCTCTGCTGCAGAGAGGGAAGTTCTGTGAGCCTGCACACTGTGCTCTACCCATCCTAATCCTGGTTTCTTTACCCATCAGGAAAGTGAGGCTTAAGAAGTATGTCAGCCCAAGTTCACACAACTAGCAAGTGTGAAACCAGTATTTATGCTTGGCCCTCCGACTCCAAAGCCCAAGAGCTTTATCCTGCTGTGGGACTCTCTTCCTAGGCCTTCCAGAAAAGAACTTGGGAGACTATTGTGATCCAATAAAGTGGCACTGGTGCTGTGGCATTTCTGCTAGTCCTTAGCCATGAACTTTGGCCTTTGACTCTGCTGTCCAGGGATTTTTGCCTCCATCGGTGCTTCGCTCAGGTTTTATCATCACAGAGTCATCACCACGTCCCATCCCGGTGACTCACTATGCAAAGCCTGGTGTTCTACTCACAGACTTACCTTGTTTGTCGAAGGTTTGTGGTCACTGACAAGTGTTATTAGGTGAGACCTATAGAGCATGTGACCTTTTAATTTCAAATAGGCAGTGAAAGGTAAAGCAGAATAGTGATTGCCTAGGGGTTGGAGGTGCTGGTGGAGGGAAATGGGACATGACTACTAAGGAATGTGGGATTTCTTTGGGGGATGATGAAAATGATCTAAAATTCATTGTGATAATCATTGCACAACTCTGTGGATACAATAAAAAACATTGACTTCTACACTTTAAATAGGCAAATTGTATGGTGTGTGAGTTATATCTCAAAGTTGTTAAAAAAATAAACTTTCACTGGGGCATCTGGGTGACTTAGTTAAGCATCTGAGTCTTGATTTTGGCTCAGGTCATGGTCTCACGGTTTGTGAGATTGAGCCCTGTGTCAGGCTCTGGGCTGGTAGCACAGAACCTGCTTGAGATGCACTCACTCTCTCTCTTTCTGCCCCTCCCCCCTCAAAATAAATGAATATTAAAAAAAAAAAAAAGGAGAGAAAGAAAGAGGAAAAGTTAGAGTGGCCCTCAAAAGGTCTCCAGAGAGGGGAGAAAGAAAAAGCAGGGAAGTGTTTGTTTCACATGGTTGCTAACTCTTTATTATGTCCTTTCTGTGTATCATATCCCAACCTTTTACTGGACCACCTGCCTATGCAAAGATAACCTGAAGATAGCTAAACACCCTGCCACAGGTGCTGGCCATTTACCTAAAGGACTCCCCGAATCACTTCTTGTCCAACTCCAGTTGCCTCTGTTCTTGACTTTGGTATCTGTCCCAGTTCTGCATTTAATGATTCATTTTGAAACCTGAATCTTAGCATGAGCCATTTAGACTGGAGTCTGGCATTCCATCTCCACCACTTCCTATGGCCACAGTGTGTGAGAGGCATTTCTACTTCCTGCTGTACGCTGTAGGCCAACCAGCCAGGTTGTGTCCTGCCTGTTGTCTCTGCCGGTGGAAGGAGACTAAAAATTATTCTAGAGACTGGCTTGCTTCTTGATGCCTCCAAGTGTCTAAACTTAGTGACTTGCTTGAAATCAATAGACTACAGCAGAGATAATAAGATGTCACTTCCATGATTTAATTCTAAATGATTATGACTTCTGTCTTGTTAGTAAACTCTCTCTTCCTAGTTTTAATGAAGCAAGCTGCCATGTTGGACAGGCCTATGTGGCAAAGAACTGAGGGTGGCCTCTAGCCATCTGCCAACTAGGAAATGAGGCCTTTAGTCTAAGTCCTCAAGGCAGTGAATCCTACTAACAACCACATGAATGAGCTTAGAAGCCATTCTTTCCCCAGTTGAGTCTTCAGATGAGACTGTAGACCCTAGGCCAACACCTTGACTGCAGCCTTGTGAGAGACCATGAAGCAGAGGATTCAACTGAGCTGCGCCTGGATTCCTGACCCTCAGAAACTGAGATAATAAATGTATGTGGTTTGAAGGCACTAAATTTTGATATAATTTGTTACTCAATACGAAATAACTAATATAGTGTGTATGTGGTTTTTGTTTTATGCTCTCCACCAAGAGATGAATGTACAATGAAACTAGAGAAACTTACATTTCTGGGCCCCTCACTTGCATAAGCCCCTTGCATGGCCCTGGGAGAGTCTCTAGCAATGTGTTCATGTAGTCATATGTTTTTGTAAAATTTACAGAAAACATTTTAACTGTAATCAGGGCAGGGTCTTCTTACTGCTTCAGCTCTCCCTCCCTCATACTTCCTCTTTTTTTTTTTAAATGTTTATGTATTTTTGAGAGAGGGAGACAGAATACGACCAGGGGAGGGGCAGAGTGAGGGAGGGAGACACAGAATCCGAAGCAGGCTCCAGGCTCTGAGCTGTCAGCACAGACCCCAACACGGGGCTCGAACCTACAAACCGTGAGATCATGACCTAAGCTAAAGTCGGCCATTTAACCGACTGAGACACCGAGGCGCCCCCATCATACTTCCTCTTGAGTCTGCTGGTATGGGAATGATTGGGGTATTTTGAGGATATGACTAAGGGGAAGTTGACTTGGAGATACAGTTAGTGGGATTTCGGGGATATATTCATGTTGCTAGCTAGTCGTTTTTGTGGAAAGTCATGTTGTTGCCAGGCTGGTACTTGGCAGAGTTAGGATTCAACCTAGGGTTCATCTTATGGACTTAACACAAGTCTGGGTTATACTTAATCTATATACTTATACTAATCTTATACTTAAGATTATACTGGATTCTTACACTTAAAGGCATGAGAGTCTGTCCTCAGATATTTGCTTTGTTTGACACTCTTTCCCACCTTTCTGCCTGGTCTGTTACCCTAGTCTTATCACCTATTGCCACCATCCATGTACCCTTTGCTTCATCCATTGAACTCTTGTCTTTGCTAGGCGTGCTTGTGCTCATACTTCTCTCCAGCCCGAAATGGCATCTCCCAAGTACATCTATGTAGATTCTTACTAAGTTTTTGCTGTCTTGATATAAAACATTGACATATGCCACTATAAGAATATTGGTGGCAAACTGGATAATGAGTGTTGTCAATTCAAAGAATAAGATGACACACTGAACAAGAAAACTTGAAAGTCCCTGAAATTATATATAGCTCCTGTACAAAATGAACTTGATAGTTTTCTCTAAATTTGGGAAAAATTCAACAATACATGACATTACAAATAATGAATTGTGAAGCTGAGCTGGAGAAGTTGAAAGTGACTTTTCTAAAATTTTTTTTTTTTTAACGTTTATTTATTTTTGAGACAGAGAGAGACAGAGCATGAACGGGGGAGGGTCAGAGAGAGGGAGACACAGAATCTGAAACAGGCTCCAGGCTCTGAGCCATCAGCCCAGAGCCCGACGCGGGGCTCGAACTCACGGACCGCGAGATCATGACCTGAGCTGAAGTCGGACACTTAACCGACTGAGCCACCCAGGCGCCCCGAAAGTGACTTTTCTAAACTGTCGATGGAAAACAAGTTTGTTTTTGTTTTTTTGTTTTTTTTAAGTTCATTTATTTGTTTTTGAGAGAGAGACAGCATGAGTAGGGGAGGGGCAGAGAAAGAGAGAAAGAGAGAGAGAGAAAATCCCAAGCAGGCTCTGCACTGTCACCACAAGCCCAGTGCAGGTCCCAAACTCACGAAACCGTGAGATCATAACCTGAACCAAAACCCATAGTCCCAACACTTAACTGACTGAGCCACTCAGGCACCGTGAAAAGCAAGCTTTGATCAAACATGGTAGAGGAAAGACTAAATTATCCTTTTTTTTTTCTATAAAAAAGTATTTCACAAATTTATTGTTATACAAAGTAGCAACCAGACAGTGCGTGGACCAAAAAATGTGGGGAAAAATGTTATAGAGATATGTCAGACAGTTTATGAAAATATGTAATTTTTCTGGGTTTTATGATTCTTGTATTTCTAAAGTTTACATGTTTTTTTAAAATTTTTTAACGTTTATTTATTTTTGAGAGAGAGACACACAAAGCATGAGCAGAGGAAGGTCAGAGAAAGAGAGAGAGACAGAATCTGAAGCAGGCTCCAGGCTCTGAGATGTCAGCACAGAGCCTGACGCAGGGCTCGAACTCACGAACCATGAGATCATGACCTGAGCTGAAACTGGATGCTTAACCGACTGAGCCACCCAGGCGCCCCTATATAGTTTTCAATTTGTTGTGATTTTCTTCCTTATTTTAAGGAAACTAATCTTGTGTGAAGTTGGAGTTTTATGTTCTTTGGTGTAAGAGGGACACAAAATTGCATAAGCTTCAGGGTTCACCAAGCCTGGATCTATTCCACTTCTTATCAAGTAGGGAAAAAAATTCCTTGATATAGAGATCAGAAAATTCCTTCTTCTTACTATTCTTTTTTTTTTTTTTTAACTTTTTTTTAAAGTTTATTTATTTATTTAGAAAGAAAAGAACAATGCAAGTGGGGAAGAGGCAGAGAGAGGGGAAGAGAGAATCCCAAGTAGGCTCTGCACTGCCTTCACAGAGCCCAACATGGGGCTCGAACTCACGAACCATGAGATCATGACCTGAGCTGAAATCAAGAGTCGATGCTTAACTGACTGAGCCACCCAGTGCCCCCTTCCTACTTTTCCACCTCTGAGTCCAGCTGTATCTTACATAGCCTTAATAGGGCTCAAAAATTTTTATCTGAATTAAATTCAACTAAAAATGTTTTGGTTTTGAGGAGAGAAGGCAGAAGAAAACATGATCAAAAATATCTTCTGTCTGAAGGGTAGGTAGATGGAGGGGAAAGTAGAAAATCCTGTGTAAATTGAGAAGGTTCCCAGAATTAGAACCTCAGGTGGAAGTTCTATTCAGAGACACTTCAGTTATTTGAGAGAAAACGCTAATAGTTGACCATATATCAAGGACCCTGCCTGGGCAGGCAGGTAGATTTCATGACATCTGAAGTGTCCTCTTTCAACACCTGGGTGGTGACAGTAGCAGTTCAGGCCCAACTAGAGGAGCTGTACCTAGAGACTGGACTTGGCATTGGGGCAGGGTAGAGACTGGGGGACAGACTCTAGGGTAAATCTAGCCCAGCAGGCAGATCCCTGGCCCTTAAATAGTGTCAGGGAGATCTTGTAAGGAGTGGCTTCTCCACACTTCCCTGCTGGGCAGGTCACTATGACCGCTGTGAGGCTCAGGCAAAACGGAAGGCTGGCCTGAAGAAGGGGATAGTGCTGAAAGGAGCAAAGTGCAATGCCAGACTCTGGGGGAACCAGATGGAATCCTGTGGTTCAAGAGCAGCTTCCGGGCCTGACTTGTGGTCTTGTTGACAATACAAGTCCCGCTGGCACTTAGGCTTTCTGGTTATTTGCCTCCCGTCAGGGGTATGACCGAGTGACCGCAGCCAAATATTTAATAATATCTCATTAAACATAGCTCGGCATTCTGAAATTTCAGTTATTTACTGGTTGCTCTGCATGGCAGTTCTCTCTTCCTTAACATAAGGGCAGCTTCTTGAGGCCATCAGAAACAATAGGCTTAAGAGGAAGGCGATGTCCTTCATCTGATCTTTGTCAGTATGCTGGCTCTCATGCTTCTCGCTCCTTACGCTAGCTGAGAAATACTAATAGGAAGCTCTTGAGCAAGGCTTGGGGCCCCAACCATTTCTGACTCTCAGTCCCAATGTGGATGGCAGATCACAGTCTGAGAAAGCCTCTCTTATAGCAGGGCTGTATTCCTTGGCGTCTCAAAAGATAATTAACTGTTTAAACAAAAACAATAATGATGTATTAGGAGGTTTATAATATAAGTAAAAGTAAAATGCATGAAAACAACAGCATAAAGACTTGGAGGGGAGAAATGGAAGTATGCTACTGTATGATTCTTATATGATATGTGAAATGGTATAATATCACTTCATGGTAGATTGTGATAAGATATATGCAATAAACCCAGGGTGCCTGGGTGGTGGCTCAGTTGGTTAAGTATCCGACTTCGGCTCAGGTCATGATCTCACAGTTTTTGAGTTCAAGTCCTGCGTCGGGCTCTGCGCTGACAGCTCGGAGCCTGGACCTGCTTCAGATTCTGTGTCTCCCTCTCTCTCTGCCCCTCCCCTGCTCATGCTCTGTCTCTCTCACTCTCAAAAATAAATAGTTAGAAAAAAAAATTAATTAACAAAGAGAGATGTTAAGGGAGACAAGACTTTGAGATCTTAGGCCCTGTGCTATAAACCACACTTGCCTGAGCAAAATTAGTCCCAGTGCTACCCAAGACCCTGCACAGGGTGGATCCTGAAAAGTACATTGCTTGTCCCTGGGGACTTGGGAGGAGGCTTATGGTTAGTTTGAGATAAGTGGAGATTGGTGGATTGTTCCTCAAACTTTATTGCTAAGAGGTTTAAGGTATCTAGAAATTCTAGGAATCAAAAAAGTGGAATTCTAGGAATCAAGAAATCTTTTGGATAGTGTGTTCATTCCACTGAAGAGGTCCACTCTAATGTGGCCAAATTCTGACCCATTGGTAACATATCAAGGCCAGCAGGTGACAGAATTGCTATATACCTAGCACTGACTCATTTTTGGTGATATTCCATAGACAGCTACCCTCCACTCCTGGCCAAAGAAGACAGTCTTTGCCTGTTAAAATGTGAAAGGATCTGGTGCCAACATGTTCCCTTTTGTTCTCTCTCGAAGCTGCCAGGGATGTGGGTGGCTCTTACCTCTGTGTCCACTACTTCTATGCCCACACTGCTCTCTCAAAGAAGTTTTATGTGTACACACTGGTGTAAGAGCATTTTGTGTGCTACATCAAACTACATCACCATGAGGTCATATTTTAACTTTCATACGCAGATGAGTTTAAGCTACCCCTCAAATGTTCCCCAGGTGTTTTTGGGAATGCCCAGGGTTGCTTTGGAACCAGTCTATTCACATTCTCCTATTCAGTGAAGGAGTTTCTGTGGATGGTGCCCTCATGACAACAGTGAGGACTACATACAGACTATCTTGGGGTGCCCCTTCCACTCATCTCCACCAGAATGAGCAACAGTTCCATGTGCAGAGAATTTTTAAATCATGGTCAGGCAACACACACACACACACACACACACACACACACACACACACACACATTCCAAAACAAAACAAAACAAAATAGGATTTCTCATAAGAGAACAAGCTCTGAAGAGATATGACTATGCAAAAGCATAGACATCCTCTTACATTATAATAAGCAATTTAGCTCAAACATTTCCTGATTAAAATTTACATAACATTAATGAACTAGGCAAGTGGTTTCCTGAAAACTAGGAAGATTCTGAGTCTTCACTTACTGCAAAACAGAAAACTGTTCCCAGCTTTGAAATGATAGTTTACAAGTTTTTGTTTTTCTGCCTTCTACCCAGCTCTGGGTAGCCTCCTCCAGCAGTCTCTCAAAGAAGGCGTCTCCTCCCAAGCACTTCGTATGGGTCTGGGAACTCAGCCTGAACCATCAGCAGAAACCTTGTTACTCCTCAGCACCTGCTCTAGGTATTCCTACTGCCATCTCCTAGGGCTGCAAGGTCTCTATTATTCCAGAATAATCCATGAAAGGAAGTGCCTTGGTGAGATCTGCGTGCTTGTGCTCAACTTTAGTTTGTAGCGCCTAGGTAGAACGCATCCATCTGCTGGGTGTGGCCTGTGCTAGGATCTGAGAGCTACAGAAATGAACAAGGTAGAACAGGGTGTCATTCCACAAGTTATTTGCTCACTGCAAAGGGAAATATCTGCTGATCAGCACTTTAACCATGCAGTCCAACCTAGTTACTAAGAGTGGGATGCCTGATGTGTGCATTCTGATGAGATGCTCTATGACATAGAAAGCATCACCTGTGAAATAACTTTACCAAAAAGTTTTAACCTAAACCATCCAACTTCGGTATTTAATAGGAAACACAGGTGGTAGAAGAAAACATTAACTGCATCACACACACACACACACACACACACACACACACACAAACACAATCAGACAGTGGAACATTCTGTAAGACATATGGCCTGCATTTTTCAAAAAGTCAGTATAATAAATAATAAAAATAATTGAGGGATTGTTTTACATTAAAAGAAGCTAAAGAGAAATAACCTAATACAATGTATAAACCGTGATTAGATCCTAGTTGAATAAAACAAAACAAAGTCTAGTTGTAAAAGACATTTTGGGGATAGTTTGGGGAAATTAAAATTAGAATTAGAATTAGGTAATGTTAGTGCTTGCTTTGGTAGCACATGTACTAAAATTGGAATGATACAGGGAAGATTATCATGGCCTCTGTGCAAGGATGACATACAAATTCATGAAGTGTTCCATACTAAAAAAAAAAGAATTATAATGTTAGGAAATTATTTTTATTATTGGTAATCTTATTATGGTTATGTAGGTGAATGTCCTTATTTTTAGGAGATGCATGCTGAAATAATTAGTAGTGAAGTGTCTGGATGTATAACTTATTTTCAGATTGTTCAGAAAAAAAGGCAAAAATGTGAACAACTAATGAATATAAATGAAATTCATTCTATCATCCATTTCAACTTTTTGATTCAATAGTTTGACAATTTTCTTAATCAAGTTGAAGAAAAGAAGAAATAGAACATTAACCTCACCAAGTTTTCTTTCATTCCTTATGAACTAAGTGTTTTGGTTTTTAATGTATCTGTTTGTTGTTTTTGTTGTTGTTACTGCTATCAAGAATAGCTACTGGAGTGCCCACAGGGGCAGCAGCAGGAGCCAGGGTTCCATGGAAAAGTGCAGTTGCATTCTCAGCTCCAGCTGGTTCAACCATTAACTAGGTGGTGTAGGGCAGAGAAGAAAACCCTTTCCTTCTACTCTTCTAAGTTCTTGGCTGGAGCCTCTATTACAAAAGACTAATGAATAAGAGAAAACCAAAAACCAAAAAAGTTGATTAACATGTGTATCTCATATATATGGGAGAAACTCAGGGAAAAGTAACTCAAAGAGGTGGCTAGAACTTGAGCTTAAATACCATCGTTAGCTAAAACAAAGGAAGTGTGGGGAGGCAAGTTATGGGAAAATGACCAGGAAGAGTACAGTCAATAAGGATAAGGTTTATTAATATACATTTAAGTCAGTGCCTTCTCTATTGGTAAGTCTCTTGTGATCTAAAGTCTTCCTTCTCTTTCTGGTACACCCTTACAAATGGAGATTTCCTTTATAAATGTAAATTTCCCTTATAAAATGGTAACTTCTACCCTGCTTTCAGAGTTTCTTCTGTGTCTGCTGTTTCTCAAAAAACATGAGCTCAAAATAAACCTTAAACCAAAGAGACATATTTGGGGTGGCATATTCTGGTATTTTTTTCATGCTTATTTATTTATTTTGAAAGAGAGAGAGAGAGAGAGAGAGAGAGGACATAAGCGAGTGTGCACGTGAGCAGGGGAGAGGCAGAGAGAGGGGGAGAGAGAGAACCACAAGCAGCCTCCATGCTGTCAGCATGGAGCCCAATGCAGGGCTCAGTCCCACAAACTGTGAGATCCTGACTTGAGCTCACAAGATCTCTGTGAGATCAAGAGTCAATGCTCAACTGACTGAGCCACCCAGGCACCCCCATATTCTGGTCTCTTACATTGGTCCTTGCTCTGGACTTCAGTCAGCCCCCCTTTACATGTCATTCACTGTGCTCAAGCTTTATAAGCATGATTTCATTAAAAACAAGCCAACAAGCAAATTATGCCTGTCTTCAGGAAGCTGATAATCTACTAAGGAGGTCTTTCATCAACAACCTGTAAACCAAGAAGGAAGAAAATCAGTATCATGACAGGCGAATCCAGAAAGAGCCATTAATCCTCTTGGAGGATTTGAGAGGGATTTATGGAAAAGGAAGCTTTTGACTCCCCCTTGAAGGATTTTGGTAAGTGGGAGTAGGGGGAGGAGGCATTCTTGGATGGAGGGCCAGATGAGCAAAGGTCCAGATTGTTAAAGGTGCTGGTTAATGTAGCAAAACCATGTTGTCAGGTACCTGTTTTGGAACTGGAGAGTCTGGGAGTTTTGTAATTATTAGCGAGGTTGAACACTTTGTCCCAGGTTCATGTTCTGCTCCTCCATTTACATTTTGTATATTTGATCTTGGTTCTAGAACTTGTCCTTAGAGCTTGGTCCTAGAGCTTGATGTTTCTCTAGTTCTGTGACTCACAAAAAGGTCTTCTCTTTTGTTGTCTCCAAAAGAAAATGTTTGCCTAGCAGAGGTGCAGAATTTGCTTTGATTTTAGACACTCCTGATGAGTATTCAGGTGTTTGGCCATCCTATCCTTATTTGATTCAAGATAATTTGAAAAGAAGAGAAAGGAATTCTTGAGCCACAAAGCCCAAATCATAGTTTTTCACAATTTGCTCCAGATGAAGCAAGAAGTTCTGAAGCACAACAATGTGTAAATGATGTTATGTAAAGCTGTTATTTTTTAATTCCAAAGTTATTTTTGTTACTAACTACAGATTTAATAAAATACTGGCCAACTATTGATGGTGTGTCTTAATTAAAAAGTAGAGATCACAGGTTTGGGAATTAAGCTAACTTGGGTTGGAATCTTGGCTCTCCATTTATTAGCTGTGAGCCCAGGGATGAGTGACTTAGCTTCTCTGAGATTCAATTTTATCTGTAAAATGTGTGTAACTAAAATATAGCCAAGCCCTCCTGGGCAGCTCAGATCTGGCCTCACCAAATAGTGTTGTATTACAAAAAGAAGGAAAAAAAACCCCATAAAACTGATTGAGAGAGGATTACAGAATAATCTATTATGTTTCTTTGAAATCAGGACATGTTTTCAAATGATGGGGACTTGTAATTTCTTCCTCCCTTCCTCCCTCCCTTCCTCCCTTCCTCCCTTCCTCCCTATCTTCCTCCCTCCCTCCCTGCCTCCCTCCCTCCCTCCCTCCCTCCCTCCCTTCCTTCCTTCCTTCCTTTTTTCCTGGCACATAAAATAGTGATGTACCTTGCCATTGATTGTATCTTACAAGCAGTGGTGTCTTAGGTTAGATGAAATATGGCAGAGTCTGTATTGAGGCTTTCTTGAAGCTATGAAAGAGTAAGTTATACTTCATGTACCTGAACTGAAATATCCTCTCCAAATAGCCCACTCTTTCCCCCAATTCTCCTCTGTAGTAACCATGGCATGTTCCTCTTTTTCTCTCTAGCCTCTTCTTGCAGCCTGCCAGCCCTTGCCAGTCTCCTCCTATCCCTCCTCTCTACCCTCTCTTTTTCTTTACTCTCCCCTTCCAGCTCTTCAGCCCAGCTCCCTCCAGGCCCTCAGAATCTCCCTGTCTTTATTTGAATTTAGCCCTGTCTCTCTTGGCTTCTCCATTTCCTCAGTAGTACCCACCAAGGAAAATAAAAAATCCTCCAAGGACTCTACCTTTCTAAAAGGTGAAGAGCAGGTAGGAAATTATAAATACTTAACATTTAACTTTTTGTGTGTGGTTTCATAGATTATTACAATATCTACCTCCTGGGGCTTTTGTGAGGGTTAAAAGAGATAGGGAGTGTAAACATTTGGCATGCTGCGGGCACATGCTAAGAATTCAGTCAATGTTAGCTACCATTACTTACTATTGTTATAGAAATAAATGTACAATTAACATTGTAATAACACAGGAAAAGAAAGAAAGGGGAAAAAAAAGACCAAAGGAGAAAGAATCACCCACTGTCTCAACACTGCATATTTTCCTAGTAGCAATATGGCGTGTGAAATTTGATTTTTATGCTTTTCTGGTGACAGAGCATTCTTATGTATGAATCACAGTCCATAAAGGGAGATATAAGAATGAAAAGAAAGTAATTGTGCATTTTTAATGCATTTTAACATGCAGCCTTCTGTGATATTTTTAGATCACCACAGAGAGGAACTTACTGTTATCTTCTTCCTGTATCTAGCATGAATTTCTTTTTCTCTAGTAGAAGACCATTTGACAGAAACTTTTTGAAATTCAAAGGAATGCTACTGCCTTCTATTCTAATGAAGTATTTGAAGAGGGTTGTAAAAAAACTTTAAAAACTAAGATAATAATTTAAAATATGCTTTCCTATTTATAGTCATGGAAGATAGGAGGTAAACTTTGCAGAGTTTAAAATACAACTTGTGGGGGCATGCAGGTGGTTCAGTCAGTTAAACGTCTGACTCTTGATCTCGGCTTAGGTCATGATCTCACAATTTATAAAATTGAGCCCCACATTGGTCTGTGCGCTGACAGCGTGAAGCCTGCTTGGGATTCTCTCTCCCTCTTTCTCCGCCCCTCCCAGCTCCCGTGCACTCTCTCCCCCTCTCTCTCTCAAATTAAAAAATAAATAAATAAATAAACCTAAAAAAAAAATAAAATGCAACCTGTGGTCTTGGTTGTCATTTCACATCACATGATTGGGAATTGGAGAGACTGCCCCGAAGGCTGACAGCCTGCTATAGACTAAACGGCGTCACCGCCCCCTCCCCCTGCACAACCACCCAAATTCATAGGTTGAAGCCCTAACCCGCAATGTGATAGTATTTGGAGTTGGGGTCTTCAGGAGGTGTTTAGGGTTAGATGAAGTCATTAGGATGGGGCCCTCATAGTGGGATAAGTGCCCTCATAAAAAACACTGGAGAGATCTCTCTTCCTATGTGCACGGAAGGAAGAGAGCTGCAATGGGAAGGCAGCTTCCTACAAGGCAAGAGTAGGAGCCTCTGGATGAAACCTACCCTGCTGCACCTTGATCTTGGACTTCCCAGCCTCCATAATTGGGAAATAAATTTCTGTTGTTTAGAACACCCAGTCAATGGTATTCTCTTTTGGCAGCCCAAGTAGTCTAATAGTCTGGTATCTTCCCATATTGGAGGTCAACAGGAAGGTTAACAGCAAGCTTTCTTAGGCCAGTTTCTCCATGCAACAGGAAGTTTCCTAAAAGCAGTGTGAAAGTTGAGACAGTGTAAGAAGTAGAGAACATATGTGTAATACTGCAAAAACGAAACCTAAGCTTGATGAAACTCAAAATTAAGAACTTTTATTTTTAGAAATTGCAACATGGAACTTAACTGTTCCTTGGTTTTTTTTTTTTTTTTTTTTTTTTTTTTTTGCTGGCTAACATATGGAGATAATGAGTTGATACCAAATGCAAGAGTATTTTGCTGTCTCAACAGGTTTCACGCTGCTGTTTCGATAGTGAACAATCTGATAGCTGCTGAGAGCCTACCCCAAGGCCCCCATCATTCTGTGATACAGAAAAGAGTCCTTTGACTGTGTGCCTGGGGGAGGATGCCAATGATCTAGGCCCAAAAGATTTGCTCTGCCTTTAGGAAAACTGTGTTCTTCCTTAAAGGGCAATTCTGAATCCAGCTCTTTTTTTGCTCTGTGAGAGAAAGAGAATATAAATATTGTAAATTTAGGAGCAATTTCCTTGAGAGCCATGTGACAGAAAAAATTCGCTCTTCCCTCTCTCCATTGTGCTGTATATTTATATTATTCTCTCCCATGTGGTGGGAGAAGAAAATTTTACCTTTTAAAACAAGAACCAACTGCTGCCACCTTCCCATTCTAGAAAAATATCTTATTTTATCTGAGGGGAATACGTAGCTGGTCTTAGTGTTAAAGGTGAACACTCACGGGGCGCCTGGCTGGCTTAGTCAGTTTAGCATCCAATCCTTGATCTCAGCTCAGGTCATAATCTCACGGTTTGTGAGATCAAGCCCCAGGTGGGGCTCTGTGCAGACAGTGTGGAGCCTGCTTGGGATTCTCTCCTTCTCTCTCTCTCTGCCCCTCCCCTGCTTGCACATGTATGGGCACATGAGCTCTCTCTCTCAATAAAAATTAAAAAAAAAAAAAAGTGAACGCTCACTCAGATCCAGGCCCAAAGCTCGGGGCTATGCTTTCCCCAGAAATAGCCCTGAGGGGTCAGGAAGAGAAGGGAGAGGTAGGTAGAGGTTTAGGGAAGGGAACTTAGAAGGACTTAACTTACCATCCAGATAGCACAGTGTAAGACCCCAGAAGGGAGAGCCAGCAAAACACTAGTAAATGTGAAAATGGCTGCGTAGTGCTGTGAAGTAGCCAACCGCCTCCAAGCCTTTGGGAGTAGCTGCTTTAGGCAGGTAATGGCCATGGGAAATCAAGAGGGAGCTGGGTTCCAAGGCTGGGACCAAGAGAAGGAAACAGGCACAGCGCATGACACAGGCATTCAGTGGGAGCAGGAAATTGAAAGGAAGTGGCCACCAGAAGGAAAACCCCGGGAAGGCACAGCTTGAGCTATTTGGATATAAAGGTTAAAGGACTGCATGACTCCCTGAGGTTGAGGACTTCCCAGCCCACACCTGAGACATGCATAGCAAGCGTGCAGTGTACAATTGGGTGCTGGAAGAGTCAGAGGCCCATCCAACCAGGGTGGGAGAAGGGCTCCAGAGGAGGGAGGACACAGCCACATCCAGTGCTGCTCACCCTCTGGGGGAAAGTCAAGTCCCCAATCTCAAAACAGGGTCCAGATGTGAGTGGTAGATTTTGGTGTTCTCATGGCCTAGATTTGGAGATGTCAGAGGGTCTAGAGTTTGGCAGCCTGTCAGATGGCACTGTCTTCGTGGATGTTGTAGGGCTAGGGAGGAGATGCAGGAGGGTCACCAGGCCTTGTAATTTCTGGGGGCAAGGCATGAAGTAGGTAACACCTTAACTGTGATAGAATCAGAAGCCAGACTCTTTTTATGCTTCTTAAATTCCTCCTGTTATTCCCTTTCTTTCATATTTAGCAGTCATTTTGAAAGCCTATTACCGCTGGGCTAACAGTGTCAAAGTATAATTTTCCAAAAGGAAACACAGAGCTCTCATACAAACATACAGTGAACCCTTGTTGAAATTTATGTAGCTCATTAGGGGCACCCAGACGGCTCAGTCAGTTAAGCGTCTGATTCTTGGTTTCAGCTCAGGTCATGATCTCATGGGTTATGGGGTTGAGCCCCACGTTGGGCTCTGTGCTCACAGGGTGGAGCCTGCTTGAGATTCTCTATCTCTCCTTCTGCCCCTCTCCCACTACCTCTCTCTCTCTCTCTCTCTCTCTCTCTCACTGTCTCTCTCTCAAAATAAATAAATAACCATTAAAAACATTAAAACAATTATTTAGCTCACTAATAAGGGACCAACATGATGACAAAGCTATTTCCACGAAGGATACACCAAAGTATATCTGTTCAGTGGAGAGTGCTGGAATAAGATAGCTGAGTTAGACACAGAAAAGGCTAATGGCCTCACAGGGCAATCAAACTGTGTATTTTTTCTATTAGACAGAAATCATTTGCATCTTTACTGGAAAAAAAGGTCATTTGCAAAACATGGCACTCATTTACACATTAGATGTAACTTTACAGAACTCACCCTAATCAATTGTAAATAGTAGGTCAAAGTTACCTCCCTTGGAAGATCAGATGACACGTAGGCAGATTGTTACACAGACTCACAGTCTTGTGGCTTTGAAAGAGTACTCAGTAACCTTTTTGCTGAATTTCCAATTTTGGGATAATTTTTCTTACCAGAGGGAAGTAAGGGACTATTGTCCTCACTTATGTCACAGAATTAAAGCATCAGAGTCCTGGAGCAACCACAATGGAGTTGACATAATAGGGGGAAAGAAGCCCAGAGGTGGGTATAACTCCAGGAAAACAAGAGAATGCCTGCTCAGCCCTCCCCTCTTGGGGATTCTTTCACTTCTACGACTGCACCTTTCTGTTGCCGATCTTTATGAAGATAATGCTGGTCTCTTAAATCTACCAAGACCCTCACTGCCACCACTTGGGGACCCTTGATCTGGCACTGGGCCCACAATGTGGAGAACACAAGCACTGCCCTATCCAGTAGGAGTTGAAGAGTGAAATGCTAAAGCCTCTTTGAGGACAATTTGGCAATATCTACCAACATTTTTTTTTTGTGTGTGATAAGATATATGTATATAACATAAAATTTACCATTTTAACCATTTTTAGGTGCATAGTTCTATGGTATTCAGTTCACCTACATTGTTGCACAACCATCACCACCATCCATCTCCAGAACTCCTAATTTTCCCCAGCTACAACTTCCACAGAAACTCTCCATTCCTCCTCCCTGCAGCCCCTGGCACCCCCATTCTACTTTCTATCTCTGCAAATTTGACTACTCAAGGTACCTCATTTAAGTGGAATTATACAATATTTGTCCTTTTGTGTCTGGCTTATTTCTCTTAGTATAATGTCTTCAAGGTCTGTCCATGTCGTAGCATGTGTCAGAATTTCATCTTTTTTTAGGCTGAGTAATATTCCATTTTATGTGCTTACCCTATTTTTCATCCATTCATCCATTCATGTCTGTCAACATTTTGAATGAACAAACTCTTTTGATCCAGCAAGTCTATTGCAAAAACTTTGTCCTATGAATATACTTGCATTTATACACACAAATGGATATAAGAGTGTTAGTGGAGAACCCTCTTGGTTGCTACCCAATAGACATTTCACTCTTCTTGCCAGTAGGACCTTGAGTTGGTTCATATATCAGGAAGAACCAGGCTCAGGAAAAGCTTGTCTTTCCCCTGCCCTGGGGGATCAGTCTTGATTGGAATAAGACAATAATGATAATCCTATTCTCCTTTGTCAGTGATTGGTTTATGGATGGCATATTCTAGACAATGATATGTGAGGGGAAGTCTGCAGCATGGCTTCTGGGAAATTTTTTTCTTCTGGAGAAAAGGAGATGTGTAAGGAGATCTTTAATTCTTCTCTTTGAACAGAATTGGATGATGATAGGATGTCTGGAACTGTGGCAATCATCTTATTTCCAAACTCACAGCAAAAAACCCCAGCACTCTGAGGATGGCAAGAGAAAAGAGAAAGCATCTGGTCTCTTAATGACGTTGTTGTGCTTCTGAATTAATCTCCCTGAGACCACCTAGCTCTGGATCTCTTGTTATTTTTATCTTTGTAAAGTTGGCATTTTTATATTAAGACAATGCATTACTTTTTAAATAAATTTAAAAAAAAACCTAACAGTTTAAAAATGCCACCACCACAACACTAATAGTAGTTCAGTGTATAAATTGGCAATTTCCAGGCACTGTTTTTTGGGTTGAACCAGCCACTGATCCACTTTGAGCTGATAGAAGGCTTGGCTTCAGAAGGTGGAGACAGAACTTTCAAAGAGGCATATTGTGGGGAGTCTGGTCCAAGAAAACTCATTCCCAAACATAGGTTTAATTAGGTCTCCCAATTTTCCTTTTATTAACTCTTCTGGGGCTGATAATCAGCTAGGACACACTGGTATGGGCATATCAGGTATTTATGGCTGGTGTCCATTCTCACTGGGCCAGTGCCCTTTTGGATTTCTTTGTGTCCATGATGGACCAGTTATTAAATATTTTATCTTTTATTTATTTTATTTTTTAATTTAAAAAATTTAAGTTTTATTTATTTATTTTGAGAGAGAGAGACAGAGCATGAGCAGGGGAGGGGGAAAGAGAGGGAGAGAGAGAGAACCCCAAGCAGGCTCCACACCACCTGCACAGAGCCTGACATGGGGCTTGAACTCACGAACCATGAGATCATGGCCTGAACTGAAATCAGGAGTTGGATGCTTGACTGAGCCACCCAGGTGCCCCAAATATTCTAAAGATCATCTCTAACTTTTCCTGTTCAACATGGCTTTTCCCTAGCATCTCCAGTAGCTTCAACCATCTGAATATGACCTCAACTCCTGGTTTCTAACCTTATCTCTTGATAATGAATATTATCTGGGATGTATTTGATAGCAGACACTGGAATGTCAACTAAAATAGCTTCAATAATACAGGCTTAATTATTTCATATAACAAGTCTGGTAATGAGATTCAGGGTGAATTTGGTGGCTCAGTGATGTCATTGAAGATCTGAAGTCTTCTTTCTTTCATTTCAGCATCTTGGCCATTTCTCCCGTCATGGTCACAAGATGGCTGCTGTAGTACCAAGTATTGTCTTCACAGTCTCCTAACATGAAGGTTAAGGAGGTGGACCTAGGGGAACTTTTCCTTTTATGATTTTCTCTCTTTCTTATTTTTAACCAGAGTAAAATCTGCCTTAACAGCCACTAGCAGACTTCCACTTATGTTTTATTGGCCAGAACTGGATCATGTGCCTACTCTTACACCAATTACTGACAAAAAGGATGAGCTTTGGACCGATTAAATCTTCTTCAGCTGGGCATACTGACCCTGAATCAAATCAGGTTTCTATTAATAAGAAAGAAGAAGAAATGGCAGCTGAGTAGCAGCCAGCTAGGACTGCTACTCATAGCTCTTTAGTTGGTATTGTTTTTAATTTGGAATTCTGCCAATAGTCTGTTTCTCCTTGTTCTTGTTTAAAAGTAATGTCTGTGTTTCTCATTATAAAAGTAATGTATACTGATTGCTCATCAGGGAGAATATACAATACATAGAAGAAAATAAAAATCAACATGTGTGTATATGTATGGATATATATAGTTTACACAAAATTGGGACTGCATTATTTATAATTTAGTTTAGTTTCCTATTTTCACTTAACATTTTATGATGAACTTGCTGTTTCTTGCTGTTTACCTCTTGGTCCCAGCCCTTCTCCACACATTTCCAAAGGAAAGGAAAAGAAGCACAGAACACATCTTGAGTCTCTGTGAAGTGATTAATGAGCTAAAATTCACTTTTTAAAAAATGTTTATTTATTTTTGAGAGACAATGAGCGCACACACGTGCATGCGAGTGGGGGAGGAGCAGAGAGAGAGGGAGGCAGAGGATCTGAAGTGCACTCTGCATTGACAGCAGAGAGCCTGATGCAGGGCTTGGACTCACAAACTGTGAGATCATTGCCTGAGCCAAAGTCGGACACTTAATCCACTGTGCCACCCAGGTGCCCCTAAAATTCACTTTTGATTTGGGAATGCCCAAACGCTAGTCTTATCACTCTCCACCCAAGTTCCCTCTCAGACTCCCAGGACATCAGGACACCTACGTTGAGAAAGAAAGAGAGAGACAGAGAGAGAGAGAAAGAGGGAGAGAAAATATACTCTACTCCATCTGACTAAGGCTTGACATTGGGAGTGACCTCACCCTCTTTGAGAATCCTGGCCTCACCTTTGCATGTCTTAGCAGGACACCTCCATCTTCATTCAATCAGTGGGTGATAGCACCAACTGTTGTGCAAGGAATAGACACACCTAGTGTTGGTGATCTCTGTCTCCAGAGAACGTTGCTTATACCTTCATCATGTGTGTCATTATGTTGACTCTAGGGAGGCAAACATGGGAGAACCTCTCCTGTTGAGCTGTATCTTTGAGATCTCCAAAGAGGAGCCATTTGTCCTTGACAAAAGTTGCCTGATTGCTCACTGTGTCCACAGCACATTATCACCTCAGGTAGTCTTACTTTAGAAAAAACGTTGTCTACAATGGTGCTATGGACTATCTGTTATCGTTATTTGTAGCTTACTTTGGTCATGGCGTCAGTGGAGATGAGTGCCTATTGTTAATATGCTTAGAGCTACTGTTTGAAGACAGTTGACCTCAAAGCCCAGAGTGAAAGATAAAAAAGGCAAAAGATGGTAAAAGAGATAATTTTTCCCAATGCTATCCACCCAGGCCATAGAACTTGAATGCCATTTTTTAGATGTTGGAGAGTGATGAAAGTCTCTACTGAGCTTTGTGAGGACCCACCTGGCCACATGTGGCAGACTATATGTTTCCAAAGATGGCCCCAATAATATCTTCCATCCCACATGCTCTTCTGCAACGTGACCTTGCTACTTCCTCATCAAGAGATGGGTCTAATGGATCACCTCTCCTTGAATCTGGCTGGCTTTAGTGGCTCCCATGTAAGGTAGCCAGCTTTAGCAAATAAAAATACAAGACGCTCAGTTAAATTTTGATTGCAGATAAACAAGGAATTATCTTTTTATGCAGGTGTGTCCAACACAATATTTGTATTTTATCTAACACCCCTCTTCTCACGTAACCAATCAAATGTGACAGAAGGGTTGCATGTGACTTCTAAGGCTAGGTTAGAGGAAGTGTTGAAGCTTCTGTCTTGGTCTCTTAGAGCACTTGCTCTGTTGATGCTGCCTCTCAGGATGCACCCTCATGGAAACCATGCTGTAAGAAGTCCAAACCTCATGTAGATTCTTCACTCAAAGATCCCAGCCCAGGTGCCAGCACGTGGGTAAAGATACCTCCAGATCAGGCTTACCAACAGAACTTTCTATGATGATGGAAGTGTTCTATATCTGTATTGTCCAATACAGTAGCTACTAGCCACGTGTG
Organism: Panthera pardus; assembly: GCF_024362965.1. Classification (NCBI taxonomy): domain Eukaryota; kingdom Metazoa; phylum Chordata; class Mammalia; order Carnivora; family Felidae; genus Panthera; species Panthera pardus. The sequence continues at coordinate 79,597,999 of NW_026526821.1, forward strand.
CGTTCAATATGGTCAGTAGCCACATGTGGCCATTGAAACTTATAATGTTGGCAGTGCCACTGAGTACTAAATTTTAAATTTTATTTCATTTTAATTAATTTAAGTGTACATTTAAATAGCCACATGTGACTATTGTTTGGATACTGTAGCTTTTTTTTTTTTTAATGTTTATTTATTTTTGAGGGAGAAAAAGACAGAGTGTGAGTGGGGGAGGGTCAGAGAGAGGGGGAGACACAGAATCCAAAGCAGGCTCCAGGCTCTGAGCTGTCAGCACAGAGCCCGACGACGTGGGGCTTGAACTCAAAAACTGTGAGATCATAACCTGAACTGAAGTCGGACGCTTAACCTACTGAGCCACGCAGGTGTCCCTGGACACTGTAGTTCTAAATGATTTCAGTACCCAGCCCTTGGAGTCACCCCTACTTGTTTGAGTCTTTCTAGCTGAAGCTTCAGGTATTTAGGTGCAGAGAAAACACACCTCAACAGTGCTCTGTCCAAATCCCAACCTGCAGAATCTGGAACATTAATAAAAAGGTTGTTTTATGTTGCCAAGTTTGGGGTGGCTTATTATGCAGCAGTAGATAATCAGAACAAAGTGAAATGTACCAAGAAAGACTATCTAGAGGAGGGTTCCACATCCCAAAGCCCCAGGTCCAGGAAGGAAGTAAATGAAGAGAACAGCCCCAGGTGATTGTAGCCAAGATCCATGAGAAGGGCTAAGGATCAGCAATCTAGTTAAACAGTGTCCTCCAGTTTCTGGTGTCCCAGAAAGGCCTCAGGCCTAAAGGGTGAAGATTTCTACTGTTCAGACTCTACTTACCAGGGGTGACATCTTAAGCCACTTTTAACATTGAGTCCCAGTTTTGTTTTGTTTTTTTTAGCTTATTTATTTTGAGAGAGAGAAAGTGTGCAGGCAGGAGCAGGGGAGGAGCGGAAACAGAGGGAGAGAGAGAAGATCCCAAGCAGCTCCCTCACTGTCAGCACAGAACCCCATGTGGCTCAATCCCCCAAACTGTGAGATCATGACCTGAGCCAAAATCAAGAGTTGGACGCTTAACAGACTGAGCCATCCAGGCTCCCTGAGCCTCAATTTCTTAACCTATAAAGTGGCATGAAAATGATCTACCTGCAAAGGTTGGCTTAGCATGTTGTTGGAGGATCCACGGAGCCTGTTAAACAAAGGCACACTGTTTGCTCCACACACTGGAATCCATCCCTCATGTACCTGCTCAGGCCTCTGCTCTGTAACAGCTTTGCAAACCTACTACAGCAGCTCACATTTTACTTACAGGAGCTTTGTGGTCTTCGGAATCAAATTCTTATTAAGCACACATTGGTCTTGAATTGAGTTGCTCTGGAAAATTGCCAGCTACACCAGAAAAATCAACATTTGGGAACACAGTTTAGATGAAACCTCACCGTTAAAAGAAACCTCATTGGTTTTTCTGGGTGTCTTGTAGGGCTCCATTTCTGTGGGGGCTATTAGCTCTGAGTTGCATGCTTTGCTGATGCTGGCTTCCAATGATGATCATCCAAATGGACCTGGGGTGCAAGGCCCCACTTGCCCTGACAGACTTGCCTTGGGGCCTGTGTGTCTGAGGGAAGGTCTCAGTGTTCTCTCAGATGTAGGGCACATCAGGGGAATGGTTGTTTGGAACTAGATTCTGGCCAAAAAGGAGCAGTGAACCCGTGCATGATATCTAGGGAAGAGCATTTGGCATGCGTGTAGTCAATGTGCCCTAGACTTCAGGAAGGAGATTTCAAGAAAGTTCAGGAGAAGGATGGGCATGATCCCATATCCTGAGTGGAAAGAGGGGAGACTTTAGAATGAGACATCATGGGTTTGAATCCTGGCTCTGCTGCTTATAGGCTCAATGATCTCTGAGACTCAGTTATCTTATCTGTGAAAGGGGTGTGATATATCCCTACTTCCCAGGGTGTTGTGAAGAGCAAACTGGGGCACAAGAAAACAGATGTTTAGCCAATAATCAAAAGAACATCAAAATATTCAACAGATAAAACATATCAAATATGTACCCAATGAATAAATATCCATAAATTAATAGATATTTGGTAACTGTAGATATCACCCAAAAGAGAAGCCGGCTTAGGAAGGTTGGGGGCTTTAGAAAATGGCACGTGACAACTTTGCAGCATCTTGGTGCTGAAAGAAAGGGCAAGCAGCAAAAGCAGTTAGAAATCAAACAGGGAGGGGCGCCTGGCTGACTCCGTCTGAAGGGCAAGTGACTCTTGATCTCGGGGTCATGAGTTCAAGCCCCACACTGGGTGTAGAGATTGCTTCAATAAGTAAATATTAAGAAAAAAAAAAAAAAGAAACCAAACAGGGATGTGGTCCCACTTTTCTACCTGCAAATAAGCAAAGAGGAAAATGAGTAAAATTGCCCATTTGGGAGCTTAGATTCCCTCACCTTTCTGGGCAGCAGGTAAGTCACCTGAACTTTTGGGGGCAGTTTAACAATTTTTCCATATCTTAAAAATCCAGCAGGCCTCTCTCCCTCTTGAAATTTATCTTAAGGCAATAATAAGAAAAGGAAATCAAGATGTGTGTCCAAGCATGCTGTTGATAAGGAGTAAAAAACTGGCAACAGCCTAAGTACCTAGTAATAAGAGGTGGCTAAATAATTGTTGTAACCGTGTAATAGCATATATGTCGCCATAAAAATAGTGTGGATTTATGTTTATTGACATGGACAGATATTCAAAAACCATTATGTGAACAAATGCGTGTTAACAAATAATATAAATATTATAGTCTCTTTTTTTTAGTGTTTATGTTATACAGACCGGGAAAGATATCTATCTAAATATTCAGTGCTTATGATTGGTTGGTTAATGGGATGTGCTTTTTTGACTGACATATAATTCATATACCATAAACCTCACCATTTTCAAGCATACAGTTCAGTAGTTTTTAGTATATTCAGAGTTGTGCGAAATCTTCACTATCTAATTCCACAACATTTTCCTTACCTGAACATTTTATAACCCGTATCCATTAGTGGTCACTCTTCTCCCCAGTCTTGGCAACCACTAATCTTTTCTGTCTCTATCAATTTGTGTATTCTGGATATTTCACACGGATGGAATCATACAGTATGTGGCCTTTTGCATCTGGCTTCGTTTAGTATAATGTCTTCGAGATTCACAATGTCGTGGTGTGTATCAGCACTTCATTCGTTTTCATGGCTGAATCAATATTCCATTGAATATGACATATGCCACATTTTATTTATCTGTCCATCAGGTGGTGGACGTTGTGTTGATTCCAGTTTTTGGCTATCGTGAATGCTGCTGTGAAGATTCGAGTACAGTTTTTGTGTGAGCATGTGTTTCCAGTTCTTTGGGGTATATAGTTAGGAGTGGAATTGCTGGTTTGTATGGTAATTCTATATTTAACTTTTTAAGTAATGACCAAATTGTTTTCTACAACAGTTGTACTGATTCACATTCCCACCAGGAATACGTGAGGTTTCCAATTTCTCCACATCCTGGCCCACATTTGTTTTGTTTTGTGTTTTCTTTTTTTTTTTTTCCTGGCTTTTTGATAATTACCATTCTAATGGGTACGAAGCCATATCTCACTGTGGCTTTGAATCGCATTTCCCTAATGGCTAGTGCTATAGAGTGTTTTTTCGTGTGCTTATTGGTCATTTATATGTCTTCTTCAGAAAAATGTCTATTCAAATCCCTTGACAATTGGTGGGATTTGGGTTGTTTTCTTTTTGTTTTTCCACATTTCTGGTTTATAGGTAATGATGAGTTGCTTGTGTCATAATGAATGAAAGAATCAGGATAAAGTCTGAGGTGGCTGCACAGAGGCCTCTTCTGGACCCCCTCGAAGTAGAGCCACTAGTTTGGGCCTCGGCTCACTGGCAGGATTCATCCCACATAGTCAGGGGTGACTCTCCTGGAGGGGCAGAGTCCCCCTCTGGCCCTGGCTAAGGGGCATGTTATCAGGAGGAAAAGACAATAGTCAGAGCAAGTCCTGATTATAGACAGCAAATTCAGAGTCTGACTGAGGGTCCCGGTGGCAGGTGGAGCGGGTCAGGTCTGGGAGTGTCTCAGCAGTGGGCCTGGGTATGGCCATGGAGAGGAGGTTGCTCTGAGACATCTGTACAAGCCCCAGCCTAACGTGGGCCAGGTGTGGGTCACACTCTCCAAAACAGAGAAGGCATTCTTCCTTCAGTTAGAATTCTCATTTTGAAGACACCCCTGCAATAACTCTATTTATTTTGTCTGAAACAGTTACCCTCCTTTTCCTTATGATGCAAACTGACCGTTTAGCGATCTGATTTGGCTATTGGGCAATCCTCTGGTTCTTTTGGTTCGTCTGGATTCCTTCAAAGGTCACACCAACCTCCTACTGGGCTGTTTACTCCACTGAAAATAATCCTGACACCAAAGTCCACCAAATATTGCTTTCTAGCAAATAGCCACCCAAACAGTTGATACACCCCGTTGGGGAAGTCCTGCTTTCTGCCCTGAGAACCCACCTGACCCCTTTTACTGAAAGGTCCTCTCTGAGATGATGTCACACTCTCCGGGCTCCAGAGTTAGCTAGCCTTGTGGCTAAGGCAGATAACAGCCCCCTCAGTGAAGTGGGAGGAGTCCAGACCACCAGGGCCGAGGCCTCAAATACTCAGTGAAGGAAGACAACAGAGGCCTGCCTGAGAGACCCTTATGACTCCTTCTAGCGGCCTGTATCCCTTCTTAGCCAATCGTAGCATCTTGACTGATTACAGTGTGACTGGATGTGACTATGATATGGTGCATATCCTGAAACTGCATTTCTAACTCCCTTAGTCCAACTAACAAACCCTCTGGTGTAGTTAAAAAAAAAAATGTTTATATATATATATATATATATATATATATATATATATATATACACTTACCGTTTATTTACTTTTGAGAGGCAGAAAGAGACAGAGCAGGAGCAGGAGGGCCAGAGAGAGAGGAAGCCACAGAATCCGAAGCAGGCTCCAGGCTCTGAGCTGTCAGCACAGAGCCTGACGTGGGGCTCGAACCCATGAACCATGAGATCATGACCTGAGCCGTGAGATCGTGACCTAACCAACTGAGCCACCCAGGCGCCCCATCTGGTGTAGATTTTGATAGCAATTTGAAACACTAAATAATCACCTCTGGAGTGTTATTCACAATTAGGGTGTTTCAAATATTAACGGATCACCCCTGAGGTTGTTAAAGTTAAAAGACGGTAACTAAAACTTGTTGAAGGAAACAGGATAAATTCATAAACTTGTGATAGGGCAAAGCTTCACTTGTCAGGACACACAACACAAAAAAATCTCTGCTATGAAAGAAAAGTGACAAATTGAAATTCACTAGAATAAAAAACGTCCAAAAAAATCATCTGCTCTTTGGAAAACGCATTTTAAAAAATGAAAAATATACCGGAGACCAGAAGAAAATATTTGCAATGCATATATCTGACCAAGGACTTGTATTCAGAACAGGTAACAGATTCTTACAATTCAATGATAATAAGGAAAACAACTTATTTTTAAAATGACCAAAAGAGTGAAAGTTATATTGTAATTTTTATATTATCTTTACAACTTTTCTGCAAATCTGAAGTTATTCCAAAATAAAGTTTATTTTTAAAAATATGAGCAAGAGATTTGACCAGGTACTTTACAAAAGATATATACGAGGGGTACCTGGCTGGCTTGGTCAGTGGAGCATGCGATTTTGATCTTGGGGTTGTGAGTTCAAGCCCCAAGTTGGGTGTAGCGATTACTAAAGAAATAAATGAACTTAAAAAAAAAGAAGATATACCCAATAAGTATATGGAAAGTATATATAAGATGCCTAATAAGTATATGAAAAGATGCTCAATATCATTAGTCATCAGAAAAATGCACATTAAAATCATACTATTATGTACCCACAAGAGTGACTAATATTAAAAAGATTGACAAAACCAAGTGTTGGCAAGGACTGGAACAATTAGAACTCTCACATATTGGTGGTAGAAATATAAGATGAGAAAACCACTTTGGAAAATAGTTTGGCAGTTTCTTAAAAAGTTAAGTGTGTATTTATCATAAGACCTTGCAATGCTTCTTCCAGATATTTACCCAAGAAACATGAAAAGTTTCTTGCCCACAAAAAGACTTATACATGAATGTGTATAGGAACTTTATTTTATTACTATTATTATTTTTAAATGTTTGTTTATTTTTGAGAAAGAGAGAGAGCAAGGGAGGGAAAGAGGGAGAGAGAATCCCAAGGAGGCTCCAGGCCCAACACAGCCCCATGCGGGGCTCCATCTCGGGAATCGTGAGATCATGACCGGAGCCGAAATCAAAAGTTGAACACTCAACCGATTGAGCCACCCAGGCGCCCCAAGAAAACTACCCAAACCTCTAACAACAGATAAATGAAGAAACAAATTAGGATGTAGTCATAAAAGGGGTTACTATTCAGCAATAAGAATGAACCACTGTCCATACATGCAAAACATGGACACTTCTCCCGAACATCATGCTAAGCAAATGAAACCAGGTATGAAAAGGTAGCATGCTGTGTAATTCCGGGGATAAGAAATCACCAGGGGTGGAGGACCGGGTAAAGGCACTGACTGCAGAGGGGCACAAGGGAAAATTGGGGGATGATGAGAGTAGTTTGTAACTTGATTATGATGGGGGTTGCATGAGCACGTGAGTCTGTAAAAACTAATAGAACCGCACACTAAAACAGGTGCATTTCACCGTGTGTAAATTACACCTGAAAACGTTACTTTTTAGAAGAAATAGAAGAAGAGGAATAGGAAGAAGAAAAAGGAGAAGGAAAAGGAGAAAAGGAAAACGAGGAGAAAGAGGAGGAGGGGCCCAGGGAGGAGGAGTAGTGGGAGGAAGAAGCTTAACACACAGGAATGATAATATTCCCAGTGGAGCCATCACGGAACTGGTCACTGTCACTGTGAAGTGCCGGGGTGGGAATATAAAGTACAAGACCTGTCCTCAGTCTATAGGAGCTGACAGTCCATTGGAGAAGTGCAATTTTCTTCAAGATCTTCCAAAGTGTGAGGAATGACAGAGCAAATCTCACCTGGTCCTGCCCACTGGGGCTGAAAGGAAAGAGTCTCTGTGGTTTGTTAGGGTTCCCTCCTTCCTCTCCTCCATCATCCCCCACCCCGCTCCCACAGCCTGTGGGTGCACAGGACCTCAGGCTGCACAGGCTTGGGAAGAGCCGTTTCCATGCAGCAAGGGGCGTTCTCCCAGTGCCCTTTGTCCCCAGCCTGGTGATCTGTCCAGGGGGGAACTCCTCTTTCAAACTAAGCCAGGACACAGCTTTGTGGGGATTCTTAAGGTCACCATCCCATTGCCTCTGCCTCTCACCCTCAAGGCACTTCTACTCCTGGGGTACAGATCCCTATCATGAGACCTGTGAGGCCCTCTTCCTTTCCTGCACCTAGCGCAGCTCCCCACTCCAGCTGCTTCCAGGTCCTACCACCAGCCCTTTATCTACTTGATAAAAATAATAAATGCTCGCCTCTCTGAGCATGGGAAACCTAAAACCACAGGATGTAAGTCCTGCTTATCCATTAAGAGGAACAGGGATACTTTATTTCTCATTATGAGCCTACAGCTCAGAAAACAAGGGATAGATAAGTTTCTCAGCCTGGGTTTTCTATCATACTGCTGCAAAGGCCCTGTTATAAAACAAAAAGAAGAGAGAGAAGGTGCTGGATGTCTGGTGGGGTGAGAGGCCCCAGAGAGCAGTCAGTGCATGTCAGTGGGGAGGTAGATTTGTGAGGGTGAGGCCAGTGGCAGGCAACCTGAGCTCTGGGAGCAGATACCACCTCGGTGTCCTGGCACCGTGACTGGTCTGTCTGAGGCCAGCATCTTGCTGGCTGAAATGTGTGTGGCTATAGGAGAAAGGAAACAGGGTTGGGTGACAGAGTGGATGGTTTGGGGAGGTTGACCCCAAAGAAATCCCAGCTTTGGGGCATTAGAGGGAGGTGGCAGTTGCAGAGAATAAGAAAGTTGGCCCATAATTAAGAATCAGATGAGGGAAGGCACCAAACTCCCACCCAGCCTCCAGCCACCAGCTGGGTGGGAAAGGGAAGCAGGTGTATTCCTTGTTGTGTGTAACCTGCCCACCCCCAGGATTTCTAAGAAATGCTGGGCCTGTATTTCTTGGTTCTCCTGGGAGCCAGATGTGTAATAATTTGGGTACATTTTAACTTGAAAAGGCAAAAACATCCTTCCAGCTGCATCCTCCTTTTCCTTCCAGGGCCAGAATAATGTAGGGAGAGAGCTTGGTTCAGAAATCATATGGATAGTGCTTTTGTTTCTGGGGACTAGGAGAGAACTGTCAGAGCCAAGTCCTCATCTCTAAAAGGAAAACATAAATGTGCTGTAAGTCCTGCTTAATAATTCAGAGACCAAATTGAGCCAACTAGAAGCTGAAGTGAGAGATCAGATATACCCACACTCTTCTCTTTTTATCAGCTTGCAAATGTCCTGGTTGGCACCTGGTTGGAGAGGCGCAATCAGAGGGCAAATGGAGTTAAACCATTCATTTGTTCATTCATTCATTCATTCATTCATTCATTCAGTAAGATTTTCATGATTCTTACCATAAACCATGCAGACTCAGCTAAAAGCTGATGATGCACATTGGAACAAGGCAAATGTCCCTCTGCCTCAGGGACCTTAGGATCTATGCCATAGTTCTCAAACTTTAATGTGCTTCAGACTCCCCTAGATGGCTTGTTAAAACACAGATTGCTGGGCCTCATCTCTGGAGTTTCCGATTCAGTGGATCTGGGGTGGCTTAAGAATTTGCATTTCTAACAAGTTCCCATGTGATGCTGATGCTGCTGGTCCTGGGACCTTTGAGAATCACTGGTCTAGGCAATCATTTCACCTGACTATTTTTACATCTTGGCACAGCATGGCTCACTTGGGTAAACTGTAGGAAATTTGGAACCCTGAACCAGGTTGCGAACAGCCTGAGGTTAGCTGCCCAAGAGCTGTGGTCATTCTGGGCCCCACAGAGCAAAGGGAATCAATGTCTTAAGGCACATTAACCTCTAGGGAGACTATCCAAAGGCCTTGGCACCCACCCTGAGATAGGAAGACATGCAGCTTCAAGAGATCTATTGACTTCTTCTAGGAAATTAAGGCCTCCTTTTACCACTAGCCCCGTGCAAGCCCAAAGGTCTGGGGTAGGGTGCAAGGTGGCCTTCCAGGGTTTCATCCTTCCTCCCCCTGGAACCTCTGCTAATTTCCTGTCACATTCTTCTTCTTTTTTTTAATGCTTTTTTTAAAGTTTATTTATTTTGGGGTGGAGGTGGAGGGTCAGAGAGAGGGAGAGAGAATCCCAAGTAGGCTCCAGCACAGAGCCCAATGCGGGGCTTGAACTCACAGAACTGTGAGATCATGACCTGAGCCAAAACCAAGAGTCAGACACTTAAGCGACTGAGCCACCCAGGCACCCCTCCTGTCACATTCTTAACAACCTGGATAGCTCATTCCTCTTCCACCCTCACAGGTGGAATGGGCAGGTGAGATGCCATTGGGGTCATTGTGATCCTTCCTACCTGAGTGGACATAGGATCGTCAGGTGGGATTTTGTGGTGTCTTTCTGCCGCAGAGGCTAGTGTAACTGCCGGGAGTAAGGGCAAGGAGCAGAGGATGAGGGTGGACGACAGCAACCTTTTGCACCGAGAGCTTTTAAAATGCATCTGAGGAGGACATGCTGGTCAGAGCAATAGCTAGCCTGAAAGTAGATGCAGAGCCCATACCGCAAATGACAGATCATCTTGTGAGTCAAAATCTGCCAAAATTATTTACTTTCTAAAAGCTTTATTGAAATATAATTCACATCTATCTAAAGTATACAGTTCAGGGTGCCTGGCTGGCTCAGTGGGAAAAGCATGCGACTCTTGATCTTGGGGTTGTGAGTTTGGGCCCCATGTTGTGTGTAAGATTACTAAAATAAGTAAATAAAAACTTTAAAAAAATGAAGTACACAATTCACTGGTTTTTAGTATATTCAGAGTTGTACATCCATCTTCTCAATCAATTTTAGAATATTTTCACCCCAAAAAGAAACCCTGTACCCTTTATTTATTTAGTTAGCTTTTTATTGAAATAGAAAGAGTGTGCAAGTGAGTGAAGGCAGAGAGAGAGAGAGAGAGAGAGAGAGAGAGAGAGAGAGAGAGAGAGAGAAGCGGGGCTCACCCGAAGCAGAGCTCATGTACACCCGATGCTGGCTTGAACTCGGGAACCGTGAGATCATGACCTGAGCCCAACTCAGATGTTTAACTGACTGAGGCACCCAGGTGCCCAACCCTGTACCCCTTAGACCCTCAACCCCCCAACCCTCCTCCAGCCTTAGGCAAGCACCAGTATTTCCTTTCCGTCTCAATAGATTTGCCTATTCTGGACATTTCATAGCAATAGAATCATGTAATATGTGGTATTTTGTGACAGGCTTCAAAATTATCACTAACAGAGAAATATACCAACCTACATTTGAGTCCAAAACATGACTGGCAGAAACCAAAGATGGAGACGGAGAATTTAGAAGTTGTTGCTTAACCTTGGAGCCTCCGTTGTCTCAGGTCGCTGATTCCCACCTCACAAGGCTGTGGTGAGGATGTGAAGGTCCAGCCCAGGCCTGGCCCCCAACTGCTCAGCAGAGGGGACCCTCTCAAGTGAGATGGAGGCCTAGTGATAAGACCAACTGTGGAACAGCCTCAGATCAAAGTAATCTTATGAATCAGTGGCTGCTGTGACTTTCAAAAAGTTAAACCACGAACTAGGGTTATGTAAGGGGTGTTTTCCCTGCCTCTCACCCAGGAGGTTGTGTCCGGGTGCCAAAGTCAGCAAAGCAGTGCTCTAGGCTCTTTCTTGCAGAAGAGGCACAGGAATGTTCAGTCCCATTCAGATGGCTCCTGCTGCCCAAGAGAGAGGAGACTCTCTAGGGACCCCGCTCTCCTCTGCATTCCCAGATTTCTCCTGACTGTTGCCCAGGCCTTTCCTGATCTCTCTGCAGGCCTGAACTGCTGCCTGCCAGTTCTCTGCTGGCAGCTACACATGCCAAGGCGGAAGGCATCTTACCTGTTCCACGTGAGCTGGGTGTTGTTGTTGCTACTACAGCAACAGCTTCATTTTAGCTCCCTGCGAAAAGTTCTACCACCAGGAACCCTCTCCTTCTGCTCTGTTCAGATCCCTGCTTGTCCCCAGTGTGGGGCACGGTGGGAGGCCCGGAACCCAGGTCAGCAACTGACCCTCCGCCCCAGGCTGTGTCTAGGGTGGAGATGCTCAGTGGCCACTTTTCCTGGCTCAGCCCTTGACACGAATGCCAGGAACTTACCCCTTCTTTTGCCCTCCCCACAGGGAATGAGGTCCCATGGGATCTTTCTCTGCTTGGTCCACATTCTCAGGCCATAGGACCGACACCCCCCATCCCCACCATCACATCAGTAGTCTGGGGCTTTCCTGACAGTTGCAGGACAGAGTCTGGGGTCTCAAGCGAGAGGAAGGAGTGGAGTTCTGCCCTCCACCTTCCTGCCCCCCCCCTTCCCCCACCCGTGTAGCAGTGAGCTCAGGTCTGGGAATGGAGGAGGCTGGGGCGGGGGCTGAGGTGGAGGGGAGCCTGAAGAGGAGAGGGAGAGGGAAAGGTCCTGAGAACTTCCCTTCCCTGAACTGTATCCAACGAGGTGTGACTCCAGCCTCCCGGGAGAGGAATGTAGTGGCTGCCAGAGAACAGTCACCGGAGCTGTGGAACAGCACCCCCCAGGGCGGGTTCGCAAAGCAGGCTGAGACCAGGGCTCAAGGTCAGTCGGGGCTACCTGGGCTGGTGGGTGTGGCCCGGGAGGGTCTCCTCATCCGTGACACTGCTGGCCTGACACCTACTCCCAAGCCCTATAAGCTCAGTGTGGGGAGGCAGAATTAGGAGTTTATGCAGGAGGCAGCCGGGGAAACAGAAACCGTGGGCCTTGGCTCACAGCCCTGCTGCGGGCCTGGGGCCCACTAGGTTGACAGACCTGAATTATTAAGGCCTGGGAAGAAGGCTGGCCGGCTGGCACGCACACCAGAGGGGAACCGATCGCCCCTCTCGTGTTCTCTTCACAGTTACCCGGGAGGTCATTCAGCTTCCAGTTCTGGCTGCCCCAGTGTGATCAATGTGTGAAAAGGGCATCTGGCTGCCCTTGGAGGGATCCTGGCCTAGGCTGTCGCTGTTCTTACACCCTGGATTTATCAGGGCCTTTTGTTTGTGGGCTCCAGCTCATCTCCCTCTGCCGGCTCTGAGCCCCTCTGCCACACACATTTTCTGCATTTCCCCTTCCCGCATGGCAGCTTTGCTCTTTCTCCTCCGCACCAAGGAAGACCCGGCAGCTGCCCAGGGGCCATAGTTTCCAGAGCCCTGGATTCTGTGGGGCCAGTCACAGGGACCCACCTGCACTCAGATGTCAGCCTAGGGCTGGCTGGCGAGACCCCTGCTCCCATTCAGCCGGAGATGTCTAGAGGAGACCAGAGCCACTTCCAAATCTGCTCCGGGCTTTCTCTGGGGTTCACCTCGGAGCAGATGGGGTTAATAAACCCCATAGGTGTTCCATTTCCAGTGCCTGGAAAAGAAAGGCAGAGGGTACGCCTGAAGTCCTAGAGGTCAGAATGGTGCCTGTGAAATATGGAGGGGCAGATGCCAGGCCGCACGCTGGTGCCACTCTGCCAGGAGTCGAGGATCCTGGGGCAAGGAAGAGCCTGGCGGGTCTGAGAATGATCCAGATGGCTTGTGGAGCTAGAACCCCCTTCCTGGTTTTCATTCCTACAGCCATTTCTCTAAAGGCCTCTGTTCCTGGAAGCTGCTGATACCCTACCAGGACGAGGACCAGCTGGCTTCCTCAGGACAACTGAGCATCCCTCGGCCCATCCCTTCTCTGATAGCGCGGCTCCCTGTTTCCTCCCTGGTGCTGCTCTGGGCCTCACATCTCCCTGCTTCCCTTCATCTGGACAGTTAGGAAAAATTGTCTGAGATTTGGAAATGGGACAAAGGGATTCCTGCAAGCCCTTGAGTCATGCTGGGCTCAGGCATTGTCCAGCAGGCCTGTCTGGAGGGATTAGCTGATTTCCTAGGGGTGTGTACTTTTGTCTAGCTTGTCTATTTACTATCGATTAGGGTATTTTACAACTTTATAGGGAAGGCATAGAGGGGGCGCCTGGGTGGCTCAGTCAGTTAAGGGCCAACTTTGGCTCAGGTCATGATCTCACAGTTTGTGAGTTCGAGCCCTGAGTCGGGCTCTGTGCTGACAGCTGAGCCTGGAGCCTGCTTGGGATTCTGTCTCCCTCTCTCTCTGCCCCAGCCCCTGCTCGCGCTCTGTCTCTCTCTCTCAAAAATAAAGAAACATTAAAAATAAGTAAATAAATAAATAAATAAATAATAAGGAAGGTGTAGAAAACAAGGCTAAAGTTTTATTTTATATGATATAATTTAACAAACTTATTTCAGTATTCTTTCTTTCAGTTACTACAAAGACTTTAGTATCTTCTATACTTTTTGGAACCAGCTTTACCATCCTGTTGATTCTCTCCTTAATTAATTAAAAAAAATTTTTTTTAATGTTTATTTTTGAGAGAGAGAGAGAGAGAGAGAGAGCGTGCAAGCAGGAGAGGGGCAGAGAGAGAGGGAATCTGAAGCAGTCTCTAGGCTCCGAGCTGTCAGCACAGAGCCCGATGTGGGGCTCAAACCCACTAACTGTGAGATCATGACCTGAGCCGAAGTCGGATGCTTAACTGACTGATCCACCCAGGTGCCCCTCTGCTTAATTAATTGCATTCATTTTTGATACATGTTCAGTCTACATTTGTACGAAAACTATGTTTTTAAATTTTTAATTAAAAAATGAACACATAACAAAATGGACTCTTTTTATGTACAGCTCTATGAAATTTTTTAACGTTTATTTATTTATTTTTGAGAGAGAGAGCATGAGTGGGGGAGGGACAGAGAGAAAGAGGGAGAGAGGGAATCCCAAGCAGGCTCCACACTGTCAGTGCAGAGCCTGATATGAGGCTTGAACCCACAAACCATGAGATCATGACCTGAGCTGAAATCAAGAGGCAGATACTTAACTGACTGAGCCACCCCGCACCCTTACAGTTCTATGAATTTTAACCCATATAGAAGTTGTGCAACCACTACCACAATCAGGCTACAGAACAGTTTCATCATGTCAAAAAATTCCCTGTAGAATCATGTTTGTGTGTATGTATATGGGAAAAAACCCACACATCATAAAATGTACCATCTTAACGATTTTTAAGTCTATAGTTCAGTAGTTTTAAGAATTTTTACATTGTTGGGGCGCCTGGGTAGCTCAGTCAGTTAAGTGTCTGACTCTTGATTTTGTTTCAGGTCATGATCAAGCCCCACATTCAGCTCCACACTGGGCATGGAGTCTGCTTAAGATTCTTTTCCTCTCCCTCTGGCCCTCTCCCCTTCTCTCTTTAAAAAAAAAAAAAAAAAAGAATATTTACATTGTTGTAAAACAGAACTTTTTCATCTTGTAAAACAGAAACTTTAATACCCATTAAACAACTCCCCTGTGTCCCCTCCCACCAGCCCCTGGCAACTGCCATTGTGGTCCTTGTTTCTACGAATTTGACTATTTTAGATACATCACATAAGTGGAATCATTCAGCATTCGTCTTTTTGTGACTGGCTTATTTCCCTTAGCATAATATCCTCAATGTTAATTCATGTTGTACCATGTTTTTGACTTTTTGAAAATTAGTCTTTGACAATTTGCAAAAGGATATCAGTGACTAGGGTGTTGCTGGCCTGCATGTCTTTATTAATCCATCTAGCCTGGGGGGAATTCCCTATCTGTCCCTGTCCCAGGGAAAGGCTTGGGGTCTTAGAATTTGGCTCTGCCCTGCTACCCCCACTGCCTGCTCTCCCTTGCAAGACTTCCAGGAGCCATTTGAATTAGACATGAGAACACACAGAAAAGCCCCTTAATCAGCAGGGTGCTTGGGGGACATCTCAAGATATGCATGGGGCATGCAGGTGGGGTTAACCACACAAAGTATAAATAACTGAACTGGATATAGGCACCCAAGCCAGATATCCCATTAACTCTTCAGATAGAGGCAGATGTTGGGGATAAAAAAGTTTACCCCTTTTCCTTTGCACGATGAGAACTGGGAACATGGCACATAGGAGGAGCTGGGCAAACCTGGGGAATGAGCCAGAGTATAGAAATGACTGGGCCAGCCCAGGTGATAGGCATCCCCAGGCAAAACTCCTAAATAATTTATTTGAGCCTCTAAAATGGAGTCAGATAGACATGTGTATCCTCTCTCTCTCTTTCTTTGTCTCACATTCACAAAGAGCCTAAGCACCTTTTCACTCAGCATCCAGAGAACCTTTGGTATGTGTAAATGCCAAGTAGTCTTCATAGCTTTAAAATCCATCACTCTCTATGGTGCCCCCTTAAAAATATTTAAAAACCTTTCATATGTCTTTATAAGCAATGAAAACAGACATTATTGGGGCGTGTTGTATTTACCCCCATGTGTCTCCTCCCCACTTTCCGGAAGCCCCATTTTCTCTGCTGGGAAGGGTGTGTGGAGGGGCTGGTAAGGAAGTAGCCTTAGATACTGGTTCCAGCAATTCCCAACAGGCCTCATGGGCCTGGGAAGCTCCTTAAACACCTGGAGCCTCAGTTTCGTCTCTTAAGAAGGATTGCGACAGCCCTTTACCCAGAACTTGATAGAGTGTTCCACCCGGATTTCTAAGTTCTCTTTTCATGTGAATCCTTTTTTTTTTTTTTTTTTTGAGAGAGAGAGAGCAGGAATGGGGTTGGGGTAGAGGGAGAGAGAGAATCTTAAGCAGACTCCATACTCAGCGTGGAGGCTGACTCAGGGCTCAGTCTCATGACCATGAGATCATGACATGAGCTGAAATCAAAAGTTGGCCACTTAACTGATTCAGCCACCCAGGTGCCCCTAATGTGAATACATCTTATTTCTAGGGTGACTGTATAAACTCTTCGCCTCTAAACCATGACATTTTTAAGAATGAAAAGTGATTCAAATACTAATTACACTGGGACAGGGTGTGTAAACTGGGATGGTGGCAAGCAAACAGCAAAGTATGGTGACTCTTCTTCCAGACTAAATTGGAAAGCTTCTTCCATGAAGAGGCCTTGACTATACATCTCAGCATCCCCATCTGTATCTATCCTAGAGTGCTGTTCATAAAGATGCTCAGTGAACCCTGATATCTTCTTCTTTAAACTGCTCTTTTCCCAAAAAAATCTAACCTAGTGCAAATGTAGAGGGAAAGGCTTCTTGGTTTAGCTTAAATACCTTATTGTAGGGTTGGGTTGACTTTGGCAGTTAAATAGCATCCATTGTGAATAGGAGACAACAGGTGGCCCATGACTGGAAGTGGACCATTTTGGAGCAGGTCAGGATTGGGCTGCTGAGGGTAAGTTATGTCTGATCAGTCACAATCATGTGGCAGAGGCTCCTGGGACCACAGCTATACACAAGGAAAGGGATGTGTGTGGGCATACCCAAATAGGATTTCAGGTATCCACTTTGCACAAGAAAGTGCCGGGACTGTCAGAAGAAATGGAAAGAATTTTAAGGATTAACTGTTGGAGCCTAGAAGAGCAGGTTTAGATCTCTAAGGGGGAGAAAAGACAAAGGTGACTTTAACTCCTTAACAGTATGCCTGGTGGGCACAAAGTTCACTTCAGTTTAGAAGGCTGTGGTTTGAAATTTGTGGAGAAGAGTCTTTTGAATTTCCCCCATAGATGGTGGATGGCAGTTGATAGCTGATATGTTCTGACCCCCCCGGTTGATGGTGGTTGATGGCTGATATGTTCGGACCCAGCCCTGAGTGGAGGAGGCAAGGAAGCCTTAAGAAAATGGAAGGAGCAGAGGTGCTTCTTTTGAAGCCATATAAGCAAGCTGTGAATACTGCTTTAGAAGGACATATCACCCAAGAGTGTCCGAGAGTGTGGGCTGTGCTCTGCTAATTCACATAACAGACACCAGAGACAAATCTTTGCAGCAAATGGCAGCCAAGTGTTGCATCCTAATAAAACCAGAATATCATGATGGTTTCTGATAGAGGATGTCCATTGTCTTCAGGAAGGGCATCCTTTGTTCTAATTGACATAAAGGCACAATATGGGGTAATGGAGGCCATGGTTGAAATAGGCGGTGATCTCCTCACTGGGCAGTGATGGCAGCTACAAAAACCTGGGAGCTGTGTTGCTAATGGCCAATGTCCCAGTGATGTATGGAGTCAACAACATTGGTCTGGATGACAGCCAGGTTGGTGCTCATAGCAAAGCCCTTTGCTGGTCCCATTGAAACAAAGAGGAGAATTGCACCAAAGAGAAATATAGAAGGGCTTTATCAGCTGTGGTGGTATTGATGAGACAGCAGAGTCCTGCCAAGGGAAGGAGGGAACCATGAGCAAGGGCCTAGAGTAGAAGATTTTTCTGTCACACTGCAATTGTGACCCATTCCCTTAGGATGCTGTGTCCAGGGAAAGAACATTACACTGGGATTGGAAAACATTTATTTAGGTTATGTTCTTTAAATAATTTTTTAAAATTAATTAATTAATTAATTAGTTAATTTCCAAGGAGGAAAGATACTTTTTTGGGGGTGGGCACAGAGCACACACTAGGCCATGATAAAATGACTTAAGAGAAAGATCTGGAAATGCCGACTTCTCACCCTGGCACACATTAAGAATGAAGCCTGGGCATGGAATAGGTCCCAGCCAAGTCTTTAAGGCCTGTTCTGGAGAGTAGGAGCAGAGAGAAAGGCTCCCACACATGCTGCTGGGCCACAGCAGGGCCCTGGCTCTACCTGGCTCTAGACCCTTGCAGACACGCTCTGGTTTTTCGAGAGGAGAATTGGGGGTGGGGGTGGACACAGAGGGGGATCTGGAGGTAGGTTGTGAATAACCACAATGTTTTTTATTCTGTTTATTTATTTTGAGAGAGAGAGAGAGAAGAGAGAGGGGACAGGGGGAGAGAGTGAGGAAGAGAATCCCAAGCAGTCTCCTCACTGTGAGTGAAAAGCCCAACATGGGGCTCAAACTCAGGAACCTTAAGATCAGGACCTGAGCCGGAAGTCTGACGCTTAAACTACTGAGCCACCCAGGTGCTCCCAATGTTGTTTTTTAAAAAGCATCTGCCAACATCATACTACTGGGTCTGATGTCCCATTTTACAGCATAAATAAAAACTCAAGGAAAATAAATGCATTAGCTCCTATGAGGTTGGAAGTGGTATGGATGGTATGGTGTGGGTGGGCCAGTGGGGGGCAGAGTGAGGGTGGGGGTGGGGGTGGGGGGCCTTACACAAGGAGGGCAGGCTTGGAGCAGACAAGACACAAGAGGTACCTGTGGGGGAATGAGAGTCTTAAGCGTCCTCTTAAGTGTCCTTATGCAAGTCTGGGCTGTCAGGGACCTTGTGGGGGTGGGGGTGGGGGTTGCCCAGCTCTCACCCTCAAGGTCCACTTGTTCCTGGTCTCTCTACTCACTGGCGTTCTTTTTGTCCCATTGCTGATGTAGGTAGCACAAAAGGATGTTTATATTTTCTGTCACAATGATCTGATCAAATGGGTACTCCCACATGGGCAGGTAGACTAAGGGACGTCAGTTCGAAGCTTTGCACACTGAGCCAGCATGAAATCGCCTAAAGTTGCTTTTGTTGTAGACTGTCAGTCCTTTAAAAAAATCTGCCATCTTCTGTTTCCTCTGTCGCTGCCCCAGCCACCGCCGCCGCCACCACAACCGCCTTCTTAGCCGCTGCCCCACTGTAACTTCCAGCCACGGCACAGCCCACACGTATTTATTTTTTAAAGTTTTATTTATTTAAATAATCTCTGCACCAACATGGGGCTTGAACTCACGAGCCTGAGATCAAGAGTCACAGGCTCTGCTGACTGAGCCAGCCAGACGCCCCTAAATCATTTCAGTTTACTTCTAGTGGCCTCAGCTGATGTTGCCCAGGAGAATCATTAACCATCATTAAACAAATAACCTCCGTTTCTCCTCCCTCACAAGATACCCATGTGAGAAGCAGGTTGAGCCCCAGTGTTTGGATGTGTGGCTCCTAATCAACACTACTACAGTTGACCTTTGAACAGTACAGATTTGAACTGCATCGGTCCACTTATGTGTGGATTTTTTTTTTTTTTTTGATAAATACAATACAGAGCTGTAAATGTATTTTCCTTATGATTTCTTAATGGAATTTTCTTTTCTCTAGCTTACGTTATTATAAGAATACAGTGTATAATACATCTAACATACAAAATAAGTGTTAATCAACTGTTTGTGTTATTGGTAAGCCTTCGAGTCAATGGTAGGCTTTTAGTAAAGTTTCTGGTGAAAAATCCAGATCCTATCTGCCAGATCACCAGGGATCCACACTGGAGGAGTCAAAAGATATACATGGATTTTCAACTATGTGGGCGTTGGCACCCCTACCCACCATGTTGTTCAACTGTACATATTTCTTATTATAAATCACAATATTATACTATCTTTGAAGTAAATTATTTTGGGTATGACATTTAGTACTTTATGAGGGCAGACTATCCCAAATATACTCTAAACATTTGCACAAAATGCATGTAACTATTTTCATGTGATAAAATTTTATTAATTTCTTGTCATTTAATTCATGATTATTTTACACTTGGTGACATAGGCTGAGCCAGAAGTCATGCCAAATCCCCAACATTTTAAAATCAAACTGTGTCTTATATTGATTTTTCTTTTGATATAAACATTACATGTTCACTGTAAAAAGAAAAAAAAAAGACACAGACAGGCTAAAAGAAGAAAATGCATACTTGTAGCCCATTCTCAGAGTTAACCACTATTCCCCACCTGATGTATATTCTCCCAAATCTTTTTCTACGTATGTACATGTGCATGACTGGGTATAAAAAAAAATACTCATACACCTGTAAAACACGAATAAGGCTTTGTCAAGTTAATAGCTACATTACTCATTTCTAATATTTCTACTTTGTAAAATATTTGCCTGTTTTTGTTTCATAATTACCTGTTCTTATTTATGGTGGCTATTCTTTCACTTAGTTCCCTGAAGTTTTATATACATTTTTATTTAAAATCTCTTCAAGATTGTCTCCAGTTCCTTAAATGTACATTTTCTTGTTTAGGGGGTCTGAAAACCACCTTTAGTGTTGTTGGTCTTTCTTATAGATTTTGTAATTCTTATTTGTGGCTCATCTTCCATGGGAGTCATCTTTCTCAGGACTTCTTTATGTGCTCTGGGTGGGAGGGCTTCCTCAAGGGAGGTTTCGGTATTTTCCTATGGGTTGAGGCACTGTCTCCAGACCAAGGCTTAGGCTAGTGGACCAGAACTATTGACTCCATTTTCACACATCACTGGGCAGATGGCTGTGTTGAGCCACACAACCTCTTAGGCTTTTAGTTCATTGGCCATTTAGCTCAAAGGCAAGCCCAGCTGCTCTTTCAGTCCTTGCTGGTTTCCTTGATGGGGGTCTGGGGAAGGCCATCCCAAAATGTGCCACTTTGGCATATTGATTCTTTTAAATTAAAGTCACTTAAGAGGGGCTTCTGGGTGGCTCAGTTGGTTAAGTGTCTGACCGGCTCAGGTCATGATCTCACCACTTGTGAGTTTGAGAGCCACATTGGACTCTGTGCTGCCAGCTCAGAGCCTGGAGCCCGCTTTGGATTCTGTGTCTCTCTCCCTCTCTGTTCTGACCCCCCTCATACTCTGTCTCTCTCTTTATCAAAAAAATAAATAAAGATTAAAAAAATTTTTTTTAATAAAATAAAATAAAGTCACATAAGAAATAGCCAGTGCCAGAAGAACACTCTGACTTGCCCCACCTTTGTCCCCAGAAAGCAGGAAATAAACCTCCCATGTGAAAGGTACCCTCCCTGTACCAGGATGTAAAAAGACATTCTATCATAGGGCCCCCAACAGGCCCAGGGACTCCTTCTCTCCAGGATTCCTCCATGACTTTCCCCAGATTGCCTACGCAGCCTCTTGGCCCTTCTTGTACCAAAGTGAGGTGCCGGTGACCCTTCTTGGCATCTTATTTTTTAACCTTCTTCTCTCATTCAGCTGCAGGTGTGTGTGGGGGGCGGGGGGGTATACAAAGAACATTTCCATTCTGGGATCCTCTGTTTCTTTCCTCTTGACACTTTTTAAGTCTTATGTGGTTGTACTATTTTCCATATTTGGTTGCCTCTGGTTAACTTTTGATCTTTTTTTAACAATTCATTTTTTGATTACTTTAAGGAGTGTGGGCCTGAAGGAGGTTGTGTGCTCTGGCCTCACTTGTACCACATTTCCCCAGAGTCGAAGCAGGTGCAGCTCTCAAGAACTCACAAGATGCCAGGGTCTCCTGGGTTGTTGCTACTGTGAGAGGATGGTATGTGCCCCTCAGGCCACAGACCTCCTCACAGTCAGCCGGTGCATCGGTCTCCCTCTTTTTCTTTCAAGTCCTCCAACCCTCAATTTCTTCATCTGTGATATGAGTTATTGTTGCCAATAAGCTATGTTGAAACTCTCTCTCTCTCTAAAATGAAATTAGACTGCCTTCCTGCACCCAAACATAGAGTTTTGGGGCCCAGGATTTCTGAGAGTTTCTGGGGCACAGCCTGACATGCGCTCTTACTCATCTTCCACTCGTCTTACTGCCACGATTCTGCCTCTGTAGCTCACGACACTTAGAGACTTGGTGACTGCCAGGCCTCAGGAAGAGGACACGGCCCTCTCTCCCCCCTCAGCCCATCTGAAGCCAGGCTCCACTGACTGGGGAGGAAAGAAAGCAGGCTGAGGAGAGTAATTTCCATCTGCCTCAGAGGAGAAGTGACTGGCCTCCATCTGGCAGGGGCCACCTCAGCCCCCACCAGCAGCAGTCTCCAGACCTGCACACTCCCCAGAGACAGGAGGAAATCCTTCCCTCCCCCAGCCCAAAGCACTCTTCTTTGCCAGCTACAGGATGACTGAGAGTGAGAGCACCCCTTTCTGTTAGGGGCAGTCCCCTAACAGAGAAGGGCAAATATTGCTGCTTTTCCCACCTACCTGGGGTCTCCCAGAACATTTTAACCACTTGACAAATGCAGGAACCATGGACGATTCAAGGCCAATTAAAGTTTCAACCCAGCTCCCCACCACCGTACCACCTCTACAAATATCACCTGTTGGGACAAGGGTAGACCGGAACGGGTAGGCTTAGGAGAAATATTTCCTATTACTGCTTTGGAGAAGCTGCTGTGGCTGTTGCCGACTTCTTTGTTCTGGGCAGAGAAGGAAGCCAAATGCCTGAGCCAGAGCCTAGTGCACTGACCAGGTGAGGGACTTTAGGCCCCCTCAGGGCCTTGAATCCAGAATCAAGAGCCATAGAGAATGAGGAACGGTTGTGGGATCCTCTGTGGGTTAGGATCAGAGACTTCTCTTTACAGCCAGAAAAATGGCCATTCCAGAGGGAAATTGGAAATCGTCTTCGGGCCCGAGCCTTTCTTCGTTCCTGCCTTACTTCAGGGGTTGGAATGTTCTGCAGCACAGACCTCAGGTGGGTGAGATCAGACTCAGAGCTCACAAAAGCCAGCCAGGAAGCGGAGAGCTGGAGCTTCCGAGTCCTATTATCTAACAAGGGTTGGGTGTGGGTGGGATTCGTGCCTACCTGCAGAGAGGCCTCCAAAAATCAACCTTATCTTGACCTTTCCTGTGAGCCAGCACGCGTGCGCTCAAATTTTAACAAACATCATGACCTTTACTTAATAAAGCCCTGGGGGAAAGCCAGGGCAAATGTTCCCACTTTGAAGTGCTTCATAAACGACGTGGCGTCTTCCATGTGTGAGGATGACAGGAGTAGCCCACTGTCACCTGAGTCATTTTTTCCAGATGTGGTGAGGGGAAAACAGCCAGCTGGTGTCACGGGGAAAGTGCTGTATTCAAGTGTTGGTCAGGGTGTTGGCCAGTCACACGGTGCCATGCCGCTGTTGCTAGTCCCACCTCCTCGCGTTGCCACTTCTCACCTGTGATACGGAGATGGCGAGGGGACTAAGCCGTGCCTTGTATTTCTCCCCTAGAATGTGTGCACTCATAGTTGTGAGAGCTCTTGAAAAAAAAAATCACATGCCAATGACTTGACAGGCTGCGTAGGGGAAATGTACACTGAACTTAGGGTTTAAAGACTCTGGTTGGATCTGAGTACTTCTTAGTTATGTAAATTTAGGCAAGTTACTTAAGGCCTCAAGGCCTCCGTTTCTTCACCTGTCAAATGGGTATAATCCCCTGGACCTGACTCCCTCAAGAGGTGGGTTAAGTGAGATGGAAACGCACAGGAAGTGCTGTTATTTGATGCCGTCACAGGTGAGGTGCTCTTATTTGGGCCACCAGGGCAGGGTCTTTCTTGGCCTCCATCCTCTCTCAAGGGAGAAGAGCATCTGCCAGTTGCCCTAGTAACCTGGACCAACGGCTGGCTTCCTGTAGGGGCTTTCCTGCTCGCGCACAGTTTCGGTTTCCCCTCTTAACCCCTGCCAGTGGCTTAGAGTGGTGGTGGAGGGGTGCAGGTTGCTCGAGCGGAGGCCCTCTGCAGACCATGCTCCCTCCACTGGCATCGCTTGCCACGACTTTGCCCTGCTCTGCAAAATGGAAAAGAGAACCTGGTTATGCATCTCACTGGTTTTTCTGCTTTCTTTTCATGACTCATTTTCGGGAGTATTTCAGGTAAACCACTTTTGGTGAAGGTACTTCTTGGCTCAGTTTTCTCCTCATTTTCTCTGAATCAAGGCTGACAAGTCTGCCTTGTGTGTCCGACCTACCATCTCCAGAAAACAGGCCAGGCCACCGGAGATCACCAGTTGCCTGGGCTGTCTTCAGTGGGGACCTGAAGGGATTTGGGCATCTCTGTAGCAGTAAAATTCACTCACTGGGTGTCCTCCATGAGAAGTGGGAGCCACCTGTCCCCCTTCTGCCTTTCCTTACAGGCAACTGGCACTGGCTGAAATCTCTCCATTGGTGACTCACTTCTTTGTGTCTGAGTCCTATATTCAATATAAAAGCCCTGGGCATCACTATAGTCTTCAGGAGTAACACTTCCTATTCCCAGAAAGTCAGGGACCAGACTAGAAGGACTTTGTAACTTCCCCAGGTTTGCTGTTCTTACTATCCTGTGTTTCCTATAATCATTATCTGTGAAACCCATGAAACAAAAAAGGCCTATGTGTTTTATCCATGGGGGAGCCATAAAAGGGTTTTGAGCCCGAGTCCTCTGTACATGCAGGTTTCCTTGAGAGGTGGGTAGACCAGCTGCCTGATGAGAAGGAGGCAGGCCTAGTCCCCAGACTGCAAGGAGGCAAGAAGTCCTAGGGCACTGATACAGGACCTCGGGGCCTGTAAGCCCGACCTGTAGGGAGGCTGTGTGTGAGTTTCTGATCTCTCCTAGCCAGGTATTTATAAAGAGCAGGGAGCACTTCACACACTTACTTAGTTCTTGCAGGAATGGTCTCTGAGACTGGTTTGAAAGACATTTATCCAGTGATCAGAGAGCTATCAAAACTGACTCCTCACTTTAAGACTGGGAGGTGGTACTGTTATATTATGTTCATTTTACAGATTGGGAAACCAAGGAGCAATAACCTGGATTGAGAATCTCAGATTCAATTGGCTTTTATTGAACTGTGTTGCATGTCAGGCATCTGGCAGATGTTTTCCCAAGGACTATCTCCTGTAATCCTCCCAAGAACTTGGTAGTGTCTGTAGGCTATTATCCCTGGTTTACAGGTGAGGCATGTGTAGTCCTGTAATATTGTGATTTATAATAAGAAATTTAGGGGTGCCTGGATGGCTCAGTCAGGACAGCATGCGACTCTAGATCTCAAGGTCCTTGAATTCAAGCCTCACATTCGACATGGAGCCTACTTTAAAAAAAAAAAATGAAAGAGATATATATTTGATCTTTGTCATTACTCTGTCTTCAAGATTGCTGATCTTTTATTTTTTCTGAATCATCTAATCTGCTATTGATTCCCTGGTATATTTTTCATTTCAGTTATTGTATTTTTTAGCTCTGATTGGTTCTTTTTTATATTTTCTGTCTCTGTTAAAGTTCTCACTGTGTTCATCTGTTTTTCACTCGAGTTTGGTAGTTTCTTTATGTCTATTACTTTGAAGTCTATCTGGTAGATTGCTTATCTCCATTTCATTTAGTTCTTATTCTGAGGTTTCATCTTGCTCTTTTGTTTGGACTATACTCGTCTCTCTCCCTATTTTGCCTAACTCTCTTTGTTTCAGCGTATTAGGTAAATCAGTTATGTCCCCTGGTCTCGAAGGACTAGCTTTATGTACAAGGTGTCCTGTGGGGCCCAGTAGTGAAACCCCCTCATCACTGGAGCAGGGTGCCCTAGGTGTTCATGCATGCATCCTCTGTTGTAGCTGGACCCAGATTCGTATGGACTTGCCAGGGCAAGGGGCTGTCCCCCAGCTCGGCTGTCTGCAAGGGTTGGCCATGACTACTACCAGTGTGCTGGTGGGCGGGGTGCAGGCCTTCAGTGCAGCTGGCTGACAGGCCTGGTGGCTGCAACTGTTACCAGTGCTCTAGTGTGCAGGGCAAGCTTCCCAGGCCAGGGGGCCTCTTGGGAGGGCAGGTTGGGTGGGGCAAGTCCACACAGGAATGCTGGAGCGGGGCGAGTGGTGCTAGCAAGTTAGATGGACAGTGTTGGAACTGGCTCCCACCAGTGCTGGCCCAGCTAAGGAGAAGGGGAATGAGAAAAACATGGTGCCCACCAGCGCTCTGTCCCCAGAGAATGTGCCAACTGATCCCTGCTTCTTCAGCACATGACCTAAAATTAGTAAATAAATTTCCTTCACGTGTAACCCAAGTGCTTTTCAAACTGCTGCCTTTGTGTTGGCTCTCCCAGCTAGTGAGCTCGTGTGCACCCTTTGAGAACAGTCTTGGTTTGCCCACTGCACTCTAGGTCTCCCAGACAGAAGCCCTGTTGGTTTTCAAAGCCAGACTTTATAGGGACTCATCTTCCCGGAGCAGGTCCCCTGGGCAGGGGTGCCTGATGTGAGGCTTGGACACAGCATCCTTCAGGGAGGGACTCTGCTGTTGCGATACCCCTCCTCCTTGTGGGTCCCAGCACCAGGGCTATGCATCCTGACTGGACCACAACTCTGCCCCTCCTACCCGACTTGATGTGGCTTTTTCTTTATCTCCTTTGTTGTGTAAAATCTGTTCTGCTAGTCTTCAGTTCCTTCACAGAGATAGCTATTCTATATGTAGCTGTACTTCTGATGTGTCTGTGGGAGGAGGTGAGCTCAGGATCTTCTTGTTCCACCATCTTGATCTTGCCTCAAGATTGATTCTTGCACTGGCTGAAATCTACCCATGAGAGTCTTCTTCTCGATGATTTGTATTTTTTGTGGCTAACAAAGGTCTTGTCAGATCTGATTACAGCGTCATATTTTTAATAATCGTGGCAGCTAGCTTTTATTGAGTGTTTACTCTGTGCCAGCACTGTTCCCAACGCATCACTTACTGCATTAGCCCACTTAGTTCTCACAACCACTCTGAGGTGGGAACTATTATCATGCCCATTTTACAGATAAGGTAACAAAGGCCCAGGGAGTAAGATAACAGGCTCCTACAGCCAGAAAGAGGCATAGCTGGGCGCAGGGGGACAACTCTGGCAGTTACACTCCAGATCCCATTCTATAGCCACCCCTCTGCCCCCTTGCCTAGCTGGGCTTCATGTCAGTAACACATGCTCATATCATCTCCTTGAGGGAAACAAAGCTGCCATTATTCTAGCAGGCAAGGCTGTGCTAGGGGTGCAGACCAGGTGCAGGGTTGGTCGCCAGCTGCAAGTGCTGCCCTGAAACCCCTGCCTGCTTCTAGCTCTGAGCTCTAAGCTTTTTGAACTTGGCCATTTAACGAATGCTCACCGGCCTCACTTTTATCATTTAAATCAGCCTCTCTCTGTGGGGTTGTTGTGAGGAGGAGAGGAGGTATTTCTGCCAAGCACTTAGCAGGGCTTGGTGGGCAGAAAGCATTTGATGAGGAGGCAGGAAAGCTCTTGGGGCCTCAGTCCACATGGCTCCGTTTCGTGCTGGAGCTCCCGATCTGCCAAGAGCCCATGAAACCAAAAGTAATTTAAAAATAACTCGTCTTTCACTTGCATTTCTCATCGCTAAGTGAACACACAGTCCTCAGCAATGCTTTTGATTTCTCTCAGTGGCAGTGTGAGATTCTCAGTGCTTCTCACACTTCTCTTTCTGCCTTCTCTCGCCATCGCTCTCACCTGCCGCAGATGCCTCTGCTCTCCACTGGCTCTCAGCCTCTCCTGCCCTTGGCCGTTTTCCATGCCCTCCTCTCTTCCCCTGAGTTGTATCTCAAGAATGGCTGATAGAGCGACGCTCCTTTCCTCAGAGGAGGGGCTCGGGAGAGACCAAAGAGAGTGGAGCCAGGACCCTCAAAGAGATGAGAGAGTCTGAGAACTTGTCCATTATTTTTATCCCCCAACACCAACCATTGCTATTGTTTGGTAAAGGAGGAGGTGCCTGTATTAATTTCCACGGGCTGCTCTAACAAAATACCACAAACTGGGTGATTTTAAGCACAAGAAATTTATTCTCTCACATTTCTGGAGGCTAGAAGTCAGAAATCAAGTGGGTAGTGGGGCCATGGTCTTGCTGAAGGCTCTGGGAGAGGATTCTTCTTTGCCTCTTCCCAGCCTCTCATGGTTGTTGGCAATCTTTGGCTTGTAGATGCATCATGTCAGTCGCTAACTTCGTCTTGACATGGCCTTCTCTATGTTCAAATTTCCCCTTCTTATAAGAATACCAATCATTGGACTAGGGCCCACTTTAATCCAATATGACCTCATTTTAGCTTGATTACATCTGCAAAAACCCTACTACCATTCAGATTCAGAGGCTAAGTCATATCTTTTTAAGGAACACAATTCGACCCAACCACAACAATGCCCTATTGCTCAGCTTGGTTCTAAGCCAACCCATTCCCAGACTGCATCCCCAGAACTGGTTCCCTCAAGTGTTTGAAGGTGTCTCTGACTTTAGTCCAGATGAACCTGGGAGTCCTCTGTTTATGGACCAATTGTAGAAACTCCCACTAGCTCTAGTCGCTTATGGATCAGTCAGGTGCTTGCCTGATGTCATGAGGAAAGCTGAGGAGGAAAAGGACCAGAAGCATAGCCAGTGAGGAAATACATTTTCCAGAAGTGATAACTTTTCAACAGCTTTTTGAAAAGGTAATATATTGACCTAATGTTTTATTTATTTATTTTTGAATTTTTATTTATTTAAAAAAAATTTTTTTTAACATTTTATTTATTTTTGAGACAGGGAGAGACAGAGCATGAACAGGGGAGGGTCAGAGAGAGAGAGACAGAATCTGAAACAGGCTCCAGGCTCTGAGCTGTCAGCACAGAGCCCGACGCGGGGCTTGAACTCACGGAGCGCGAGATCATGACCTGAGTCGAAGTCGGCCGCTTAACCGACTGAGCCACCCAGGCGCCCCGAATTTTTATTTATTTTTGATAGAGAAAGCATGAGCAGGGGAGGGGCAGAGAGAGAGGGGGACAGAGGATCTGAAGCGGGCTCTGCATTGAGAGCAGTGAGCCCAACGTGGGCCTCGAACTCACAAACAGTGAGATCGTGACCTGAGCCGAAGTCAGACAGATGCTCAACCAACTGAGCCACCCAGGTGCCCCTTGACATAATGTTTTAAAGGTACTATGTAAACATAATATTTTATTAAGACTATGAGTGAAAAATGTTTTTCTCCTATGAAGAATCAGTCTGAAATACAATGTTAATAGTTATGCCATATTAGTGGGGGAAAGAGGAACTATTTAATAACTGGAACTAGAAAAACATACATATGGATTAAAAATGAAACAGGATCCCCATTTAACACCACACACATGAAATCAACTCTGAAGGGATTAAGGACAGTGTTGAAACATGTTTATCTTTGTGGAAAAGATAGATGGCTATCTTTCCTGCATTCGAGAAAGGAAAATTTGGGGGATACCTGGCTAGCTCAGTTGGTGGAGTATATGACTCTTCATCTCAGGGTTGTGAGTTTGAGACCTACATCGGGTGTTGAGATTACCTAAAAATAAAATATTTTCTTTTGAAAAAGGAAAATTTCCTTAAGAAAGTATAAGAAAGCACCAGCCAGGGCCGCCTGATGCCTCCGTTGGTTGAGCACCTGACTCCAGCTCAGGTCATGATCTCACGGTCCGTGAGTTCGAGCCCCGCGTCGGGCTCTGGGCTAATGGCTCAGAGCCTGGAGCCTGCTTTGGGTTCTGTGTCTCCCTCTCTCTCTGCCCTTCACCTGCTTGGCTCTCTTTCTCAAAATAAATAAACATTAAAAAGAAAAAACAGGGTGCCTGGGTTGCATAGTCGGTTAAGTGTCTGACTCTTGATTTTGGCTCAGGTCACAATTTCACTGCTTCACAGGAGTTCCAGCTCCTCATCAGGCTCTGCACTGATGGTGTGTTTCTGTGGCCTGAGGACCGGAGCACACCTCCTATTTGATGGAGGCGTTTCCTCCCCTTCCAGAGAGATCAGCTAGGTAGCATCTATGCTGGACACAATGGCAGAGAAGATGTCATAGCCATTGTCATTAAGGGACGCCTCCTTTTTAATTAAAGGATTCATGATGGGCCAGCAGAGAAACACTTGACAGTTATTTAATCATTTGCACTTGATCTTACATAAGAAAGGCTTTCCCACAACACGCATGCCTGCTGAACCAGGGCAGAAGGTAACAGGAAGGAGGCCCCCTGAGTATTGTGATTACAGGGCCCACACCTGCCACCACACCCACACCCTGAGATTCCACGGAAGGGGTGGGGGAAATGTGATGGTTCAAAGACAAGAAAACAGAGAGATATTGTTATTATCTCCAAATTTTTTCCCAAAATATGAGATTTGCAAGTGACTCTGGGGCCTTATTTTCCCCGACCCCATTCCACCCCCAGGCCAGTATGCTTAACAAGATGAAAGATGATGGTTCCTTACAGTTTGCAAAATGCTCTGTATAACATCATCACATTGGGACTTCCTTAAACACACACACACACACACACACACACACACACACACACACCCTGTGAAATGGTTGTGATTGTTACCTTTCATTTATAGCTGTCACTTTTATTTTACTGAGGCTCAGTGACTTGTCTAAGGTCACAGTCTTAGTGGCAGAGCTGAAAGTAAGACTCTGGACTCCCTGTCCAGTATTCTTACCCCATGTTGTTTATTTTTCACTAAGATCTTTGAAGTTTCCAGACAGAAAGCTAGGAAGGGCATGTCGTGTCAGCAGGGAACGGCCACCTGCCCCCTCAGCTGGCACCTGGCCCTTTCCCATGAAAAGGCAGAATGGAAGCAAAGGAACAGAGCCTACATCCTGGCCTTCTGCAGCTGGGGGGGAAATGGTGGCTCTGAAAGGAAATATCCAGAGAATGGCCTTCCTGCCACCTGAGCCAAAGACAGGGAGGAAGGAGCTGTGTTTCAGACCAGCAGCGCTCCTGTCATTTGTCGCACGAACCCTCTAGACAATATCCCTTGGTGTCCCTGAATATGCTGTTTCCTCTGGCGAGTCTAGAAAAGGGTCTCTCGGGAATTGTTCCACTGTCATTTAAAACAGTCATTTAAAGGAAATGCTTCAAGGTGTTCTAGTTGTTTCTGTCAAGTACTGATTGCTCATTGTAAAAATAATTTGGGAAAATACAGTCAAATAAAAAGTAGGAAAAAAGAGTCACACAACTACGAACTTACCCCCTGGCAGGGTATCTGTACACACACAGAGCATTCTTACCTCTCTTCAAGGCCCCAAATAAATTCTAACAGAAAGAGTTATGTTTCTACTCAGGATGTAGAAAGCTGCCCCAGCCTTTGCCATTTTGGACTCAAGCTAAAGGAATAGCCCCCTACCTGGAAGGTTTGAGCTCATGCAAGGGGGAAAAAGACATGACAGAACCATATTAAGGCTCTTAAAACTTCTTTTTGGGAGTGGCCTCTGTGGCTCCTACTCACATTTCACTGGCTAAGCCAAGTCACCTTCCAAGCATGATCTCAATGGAGTAGATAAGTATTAGCATCTTGCTGAGAGGAACATTGAGTAATTGAGACTAGTGATACAGTCTACCTCATGAGCATTTAAGAAGACTTAAATACAGCATTAAAACTTTCAGGAAATGAGGTGCCCGTGTGGCTCAGTCGGTTAAGTGTCTGACTTCGGCTCAGGTCATGATCTCACAGCTCATGGGTTTGAGCCCCGCGTCAGGCTCTGTGCTGACAGCTCAGAACCTGGAGCCTGCTTCAGCGTCTGGGTCTCTCTCTGCCCCTCCCCCACTCATGCTCGCGCTCTCTCTCAAAAATAAACAAACATTTAAAAAAATTAAAAAAACACTTTCTGGAACTAAAAACATGATGATCTAATTAAAAACTCAGTAGAGTAATTCAAAGAGCATAAGGGCAGAATGGAAAAATGAATCAATGCCCTGGAATATCAAGTAGAAGGAAATGTCAGACCACAGAACAGGACTACAAAGAGATGAGGGAGAACAATAACTGTGTTATCAAAACGTGCGTATATTTAACACACTTACCTTTTACTAAAACCTAGGCATTAAGGACTCTAACCCATATGACAGCTGAAGAAACAGGCCCAGGAGGGTTAAGGATCGATCCCAAGATCCCACAGCTGTGGCAAACCTGGTATTCACTCCCAGGTTGTCTGGTTTCTGTGACTGTCCTGTTAAATACTGCTGTTAACCACATTTTCTGCTTCTTAATGGCCATGCTATTTTGCCATGATAAGACGTGGAGGGTATGCTTGGGTGGCTCAGTCAGTCGAACACCTGACTTTTGATTTTGGCTCAGGTCATGATCCCAGGGTCATGGGATCCAGCCCCACATCGTGCTGAACATGGAGCCTGCTTAAGACACTCTCTCTCTCCCTTTACCCCTCCCCCACATGCTATAAATAAATAAATAAATAAATAAATAAATAAATAAATAAATAAAATAAAACTTGGAGGACAGATTCAGGACACCTAATGAGAGAAATAGGAACTCATGAAGGATAAAAGGAATTGCTGGAGGTGGTATAGGAATTAAATAAATGATAGGAGAAAGTAAGTCTGACTTTAAGAAAGACTTGCAGTTTAAAAGGGCTCACTGAGTTCCAGGCTGAGATTAAGAAAAAAGACATCTGGTAACATCCTGTAAAATTCCTCAATTCCCAGGACACAGAATTTGTATGAGCTTCCAGACAAAAAGAACAAATAACGTATAAAGGAGCCTCAGATTGTTCATCGGGATTTTTTTTCTTTCCTTCCTTCCTTCCTTCCTTCCTTCCTTCCTTCCTTCCTTCCTTCCTTCGTTTCTTTGTTTCTTTTAAATGTTTATTTATTTTTGAGAGAGAGAGAGAGAGAGAGAGAGAGAGAGAAAACATGAGCAGGGGAGGGGCAGAGAGAGGGGGACAGAGGATCTGGAGCAGGCTCCTCACTGACAGCAGCAAGCCTGATGCTGGGCGGAGATCATGACTTGAGCTGAAGTCTGATGCTCAAAGCTCAACTGACTGAGCCACCCAAGCATTCCCGTGGGACTTTTCATTTGCAACATTGGAAGCTAGAAGACTGTGAATAACACCTAATGACAACTGAAAGAAAATGAACTTGACCTAGGAATTCTATAAGCCCACCTGACAAGTCTCACCCGTCAGGGTGAAAGTTATTTTTGAATATGATATAGCAAAGAAAAGTATATCACCCACACACTTCATTTGAGGAATTTATTCAAAAGAAGAGCCTCTTTCCAAGCAACAAATGAATCAAGGCAAAAATCTCAGGATAGGGGAAGATGAAAAACAAGGAAATAGTAATGGTTAAGAAATAAGGCTAATATTTAATATACATTTGTATACCTAAATCTAAATGAATAATGACAGAGCGACTAGCAATTTATTCCCTAAGTTTGGATTTACAATTATGGTGGAGAGTTAAAAACACTGCTTTATAATCAAATCTAGCAGGAAAAAGAAAATGAAATCCTAGAGGAATGGATTATTTCATTAACAAATTAAATTACAGTAATGTAAGTAGGCACTCTATGATTAGAGAGAATGAGATAAGACCAGCTCTTCACGGGTAGAATAGGACCCTGCCCCTCTCTGCAAACATTCTTCTCCTGTCTGCTCACTGAATTTTAAATCAAGATGAGAAACAAGTTCTTTGCTTTGAGGCTTTGTTCTCTGCTCAGAGATCTCCTAGGACTTGAAAATGTCTTTATTTTAAATGATGGCAATCACTGCCCTTCAGCAGGACTTTGCTTGTTAAATTTTATCCTGAGAAGAGCTTTAGTAAGGAATTTACAGGGCACAGCATGAATTCCAGGAAGGGGTGCATGAAGGGATAAGAGAGGGGGGCAAAGACCTGGAAGGAATTAACGGGGAGGGGGGTGTTCTTCTCCACTTCAGACCCTCTGGTCTGCCTCACAGGTTGGCGTCCCAACTCCCAGCACTTCCCTTCCCTTCCTCTTCTCTCTGACTGTTCTTTGCCTTCATTTCTCCACAACAGCATTGAAATTGTTAGTGTCATGAGTGATGGGACAAAGCATTTCTTTTTCTTTCAGCCTAATTTATGAGAGAAACAGCTGCTACTCATGGAATTTCTCAAGCTCAGAGCATAATTAAATGTGACTTTTTGCCCTGAAAAATGACTTTGGGGAGCTCCTGGGTGAGCAGTCTCCTTGACATTTAAAAGTGTGAACCTTATCTGGAGCAGCCCTTTGCAGGCTGATAGACCTCGTTGAACTTGAGCCATTTCAGCCCCACTGTAGTTCTTTTTCATTTCTGTTTTTCAATTACACATCAGCAGAAGATTCAGTTTGAATATAAGGGCATTTTTCATTAATCCAGAGAACCAATAGAAAGCTTAAGTGGCCATAGTTTACAGAGAATACAGGGAAATAAATATTGCATTGGTTTTTTTTCCTGTGTTCATTTCCTCTTGTTGTTATTGATATGCAAGGAACATAAGCTGGAGGCCTGAGAGTTCTCTCAGGTTCTCACATCTCCAGCCCCAAACGTATCTTGTCCTCTGGCTCCTCTGCTCTGCCGTGACCTTCGACAGCTCCAGTGTTCAACCAGCTATACCTCTTTCTGCCTTCTTTCCCTGCCACATTTGTATCTATTACAAGAATGACCCCGTTGTAGGTACCAGTATTTTTCAATTATAAAGATTGCTCCATTTGGGCATGATTGCACAGATATATCATTTTTATTACAAATAGCTACTATAAAGTGCAAAGGCACTGTGATAGGCATTTTATACACATTTTCTCTATTCTTACACAACCATGTACACTTGATATTATGATTCCTGTTTCACAGATGATGTTTTGGTTATCTCTTGCTGTGTAATGATCACCCCCAAGACTTTCGTGGATTAAAACAATGATTTATAATTATATGCTTAGACTTCTGTTAGTTGGGATGGTCAGCTGGGTGGTTCTCTCTTGGACTTTCACATGTGGTTGTAATCAAATGGTGGCTAGGGCTGGAGTCAGTGAGACTGGACATCTAAGATGGCTTCTTTACTTATGTGTCTGATGTCTCAGCTGAGATGACAGGACAGCTGGAGGCTGGCTAGGTATATGTATTTCCACATGGTCTCTCCCTGTTGGGCTCCCTCACAGCAGCATAGTATCAAGCCAGCTGGACTTCTTATGTGACCACTGGCTTCCCCAGAGCTAGTGTTCCAAGAGATCAAGCCTTCTTATGACCTAGCATCACTTCTGCTGCATCCCATTGGTCATTTTATGCAGCCAAGTTCAATGTGGAACTACAGAAGAATGGGAACCCTGTGAGACAGGGTTCACTGTTGAGTAGAGGGCATCTTTGCAGACTAGCTACTGTAGGTGAGGAAATCAAGGGTCTGATGGGTTATGCCATGTCCCCAAGATTATACTTCCAGTAAGTGGCAAAATTGAGATTTGAACCTAAGCAGTCTGTCTGACCCCAAACTCTTTCTTTATCATTCTATTTCTTGTGTTTGGTTACTTTGGTTCTCTAGTATAGCATATCAAATACTGTCTCTAGGATGGTCTCTTTTAACTTTTGCCAGGTCGCTGACAGCATCAAGAGTGGCTTGGCTGAGTTAACAGGGAAGAAATCAGGTAAAAGGAGTAGCACAACTACCCAAAATTCCTTTGGGGCCCTATTTGTAGGATGAAACCACTCAAATGTTCCTCAAATCAAAAGATATTTCATTAGTGGCTGGTCAGTTATGCTGCCATCCCCAAAGAAGACCAAAATGTCTCTCTTTTAGCTGCACTCTGGGGACCATGAATATAGCCCTTCGACCATTCCTACAGTTGATCATTAGGACATTGATGAGCAATCATCTGTTTAGACAGAATATATGTTGTCCCAAAGTGAAGACTTTGGCAATGTCAGGAAAAGAACAATTGGGGTAATGATGATCCCTTATATTTGTAAGTGTCCTGTAGCTTGTAAAGCACATCCACATATTTTATGGAGTCAAGACAGACTGGTTTTGCTTTAAAAAAAATCCCAGTACCTTAAGACAACAAAGGTTTATATCTCACTCACTGTATGGGTTCATTACAGATTACTCTGTTCATATACCTCTTCCCTCTCACTCAAAGGCAATGGAGCAGCCACTATTCAGAACATTGCTAGTGATCATGGCAATGTCACAGTAGGTCTCAGTCACAAATTAAACATTTGGCCCAAAAATGACATGAATCACTTCTCAAAATTTATTAGCCAAAGAAAATAATTGGCTGGAACTGGTCACATGACTCTACCCAACCACAAGGACACCAATGTAGGGTTTCAGAACGAATCAGTCTAATATGTACCATTTTGGCATATGAATTATTTTTTAGCTGAAAATAATCAAGGCCCAAAAGACTCAGGAAGAAACTTTGACCTTCCCCCTAACTGCCTAAAAGAATTCAGATAGAGGACCTGTTCCAGGAAGGGGGCTATCACTATAATAACCTCATCATGATACAAACTAGGGAGGACTTTAGCATAATCTGTTAAAATTCTTCTCTCTGTCCCACTGTTTCTGTATGGCCCAGCAAACATTTGTTTGCCAAACATTTACTCTTTTTCATCTTCCTGTAAAATTTCTTCCTTCTCTTTGAAGTCCCAGACCCTACTCCCTTCTCCTTAGCTCAGAATGACATATATACATAATTTTGCCTGACTGTTTTTGGAGTCCCCCATATTTATGTGGATTCCTCATATGTACAGAGTTAAACTTGATTTTCTCCATTAATCTGGCTCATGTTGATTTGATTCTTAGATGAGCCAGAAGAATCTTGAAGAGTATAGTAAAAATTTTCCTTCCCAACATCAAGAAGTATAATCTAACATGTGTCTAGAAGGGGATAAAACTGAAATGACTATTTGGCAATAGCACTAGTAATTATGACATATAAATGGCCTTATAGTTTTTCTTAGCAATGCAAGGAGTTGTGGAATTATTCTCATTTTCCAGAAGTATGGAAAAGGCAGAAATGGCAGAGAAGCTTGTTACATAGTATGTGAATTATGTCTCAGTGGAGCTTGTAGGGGTGGAAAAATTTTTCCCTTCTTCCCTTCTAGCTTCTTTGGCTAGTCTAGTAATTAGATTGATATAAGACAGATTAACAGGAGAAAAACAAACACATTTCATATATACAGGAGCCCCATAAAAATATGACACCCAAAGAACAGCCAGGTAATTGAGGTTTATATAGCATCCTGAGTTAAGGAAAAGTGTAGAGGTCTGGGAATACAAAGGAAAGAAAGGACATTCACAGGAAGGTGAGAGGAGATGTTTGTAAAACAAAGGTTACCCTACTATGCAGATAAGTTTCTTAGGTAAAAAAGTATTTCTGGTAATAGCTCTCCTTCTGGTACAGACCCACTTTCCAATGTAAATTTAGGCAGTTGAGGGGGAGGTAAAGAACTTTCCCTGGATCTGCTGGTTTTTGATTGCCTTTAGCTCAAAATAATCCTTATGTCAGAGAGACATTTTTTGGGGTGGCAAAATCTGCTCCCCTTCAAGCTGTTATAAAAAACTGAAGGTGGGTGAAAGATGAGGTGGAGTGTATGACTTATAAGGAGAATAAACTCTGTCTTTTACAAGCCTGGTTAATATACAATCACCTTAGAGTTCCTATACTATTCATAGCACATAAGAGAAGCAGTGGGTATGATGCAGGGGCTATTAACTTGGGGTCTATAGATAGAGGGGGATGGTTCACAAACTCACCCCAAAATTGTAGAGAAAATAAATGTGTATAGATGTTCATTTTGGGAGAGAGATGATCCACAGTTTGTATCAGCTTCCTAAAGAAGTCTATGAATGCCAGAGGTTAAAAGAAAGAACAATGGACCAAGAGTCAGGAAACTGAGTCCTAACTCTGCCTAGCTCTAACAAGTTGACAAATTGCTTGTCTTCTTCATTTGTAAAGTGAGAGGCAGGACTCAAGCTCCCTTCTAGCTAGGTGCACAAGGTGCAGGCTAGTTTATGGTCAGACAGATCTGAGTTTATATCCTGGCTCTACTTCTTACTAATTGCATGCCATTATGCCAGTTCTAGAAACTGTGTCAAAGATGAATACCAATGCAGCATTCTTGGGAGGATTAGCAACCAGGAGTAGAGAACACCTGGCAGTCATTATTATTAAATGATGCTTCCTATGAGTCTATGTCTGGTTTAAGTCCTGCTTAGCATTAAATACCTTTGGTGAATGGGCATGGTATTCAGGGAACTCAAGGCAGTTGTGCCAAATCCAGATGTCAGCAAGGCCTTGCCCTTGGCTGGTTCCTACTCTAGAAAGGAAGTCTGGGTGGAAGCTTTGCCCAGCCTCATCCATGGACACACTATGCCTGACTCATCCCCTTCCTGAGCTCCCCAGCAAGGCCAGCTCCTGTCCCTGCTTGCTTCTCTAGGCCTGAGGTCTTGCTGAGTTATCATCGTCTGAGTCATGACTTCAGTGGAAGGCATCTCTAAGAGACTGAACTGACAAAAAAATGCCAATACTGATGGAGCCACAAAACCACCCCCTTGGCCATTCCAGCTTTCTTTACTGGCTGCTGCCCATGTTGTTACTACAACCATTATATCCCAGATTGACTCATTGCTTCTTGCTATAGCTAGGGGAGGAATTATTACTCCTAGTTTAGACTTAAGGTGTCTGAAACCCAAAAGAATCAGGTAATCTACTCAAGGAAACACAGTGAGCTGGTGGTAGCCAGGTCAGACCTCCTGTCTCTTGGTTCCTTGTCATCTCCAGGCACAATGTTATTGTGTTAGTTTCCTATTGCTGCCATAACAAATAACCACATGTTTAGTGGCTTAAAACAACACAAATTAATTAAAAACAACAATGAGATACACAGTGAGATACCCACTACATACCTATCAGAATGGCCAAAATCCAGAGTGCTGCCAACACTAAATGCTGGTGAGGATGTGGAGCCACAGGAACTCTTGTTTATTGCTGGTGGGAATGCAGAATGGTACAGGCACTTTGGAAGACAGTTTGGCATTTCTTACTAAATGAAATGTACTCTTACCATATGATCCAGCAACAGTACTCCTTGGCATTTACCCAAATGAGTTGAAAACTTATGTCTATACAAAAACCAACACACAGATGTTTATAGCAGCTTTTTTCATAATTGTCAGAGTTGGAAGCAACCACAATGTCCTTCAGTACGTGAATGAATAAATAAACTTTGATACAGAAGTGTTGGTCAGCGCTAAAAAAAAATGAGCTATCAAGTCATGAAAAGACATGGAAGAACCTTAAATGCATACTACTAAGTGAATGACACCAATGAGGAAAGGCTACATATTGTATGATTCCAACCATATGACATTGTAGAAAAGGTAAGACTGTGGGAACAGTAAAAAGATCAGTGGTTGCCAAGGTTTCGGAAGGTGGTGAACAGGAGGAGCACAGAGGATTTTTAGGGCAGTGAAAATAGCCTACATGACACTATAATGATGGATGTATGTCATTGTAGATTTGTCAAAATTTGTAGAATGTACAACACCGAGAGTGAATCCTAATGTGAATTATAGACTTTGGGTGATTATGATATGTCAGTGCAGGTTCATCAATTATAACAAATGGATCACTCTGGTGGGGAATGCTGATAATGGACAAGGCTATTTCTGTGTGAGGGAAAATTTCTGTATGTGGAAAATCTCTGTACTTTCCCATCAATTTTGTTGTGAACCTAAAACTTCTCTTAAAACTAAAGTTAAAAAATTATTATCTAACAGTTCTGGAGGTCAGAACCTCATTGGACTGGAGGCTCCAGGGAAAAATAGATTTTCTTGCCTGTTGCAGCTTCTAGAAGCTGCCTTCATTCCTTGGCTCATGGCCATCTCCTGTCCTCAAAGCTAGCAGTGGCTAGTCAAATTTTTTCTCATCGCATTTCCTTGAGACTCATTCTTCTGTCTCCTGCTCCCACATTTAAGAGCTCTTGTGATTGCATTTGGGCACACAAAATCTCCCTATTTTAAGCTCAGTTGATTAACAACTTTAATTACACCTGGAAACTTAATTCCATCTTGCCATATACCCTAACATATTCATGAGTCCTGGGTATTAAGATGTGGACATCTTTGGAAGGTCATTATCCTTCCTCCCAGGGTCATGAATCAGTGTCCTGTGGTAGGAGATGGTGGTAATAATGACACTGGTCATAGACCAGCTGAGCCTGGCTTGAAGCTACAGATTAGTGTCTTTCTAATTTCGAATGTGGTTGAGTCTCATCAGCCCTTAACTTGGCTGGTGTCCCCATATTTTCCAAGCTCCCATCATTACCTTTTACTTAAATATTTAGAGAAAATTATTCATAAACTGAGGCCAGAGGGATTCCCTCTCAAATATTTCCAAGAATTCCTGGACTTGTGTTCACCCTCATGGTTTGTCTCGTCTCACTCCATACTGCTCCTGGCTTCCCCTGGATCTTTCCAATTCCCCCATCACAGGTTCTACACAATATCTACACTTTGCTCCCAGACAGGGACCTGCCCACCATTCCTGAAACAGGGCTGTCTGGAGAGAAGTAGGCTCGGATGCCTAATCAATTCCACTTAAGGTTTGAAGACCCTTGGAAGGGTTTAACATGCAGGTGAGGGGAACCTCATTGAGAACTTAGTACAGGCAGTCCCCAGTGCTCTGGTCACACTGTGTCAAGAGAGGCCTTTACTCAGGTCTTCCTCCTTGGGCCCAGCCCAAACCCCTCTCTCCTCTGAAACCCCAGGCCCCATGTTTCTTCTTCTAGGACCACTAAAGGAAACAGAAACCCTCGAATATTGACTTTATCATGCAGAGTTTAGCCACTTCAACCTGGCCTCCTACCTTTACGTAACCAAAAAGCCCATTAAAGTGTTTTCCCAAACAAAAGATAAATTCTTTGCCTAGGAATTCTTCTCCCACTCTTGGAATGTGAAAATGCTGCAGTTAAAAAATACAGCGAAGCAAAAACAGCTCCCTTTATTTCTAGTTTCATTATTTAGCACAGAAATCAAGGGTCAGTATGTGTGTTGTGATGTAAAAGACACAACACACATACTAATACACACACACACATACATGCACACATACAACTTAATCAAAGAAGCGATACCCACCCTTATTACTTGGGATACACGTATATTTTCTATTCATTTGTTTAAATGTTGATCAGAACTCACTAATTTTTTTTCACAATCTGCTGATGACTCACAACCTTCTCTTTGAAAAACATTTCACTAAACATAATACCCCCTTCTCTTCCCTCCCAGGCCTAGGATAAGTATTTGCATAATGCTTTAATGCCTACAAAGTGGGTTTTAAGGCATACATTATTCCATTTACTCCTCATGCAGTGCTAAAATGGCAATAATAACTCCCTTTTTACAAATGGGGAAACCGAGATCTGTTAAAGAAGTTCATCCAGAATCACACAGCCAGAAAGCAAAGAGTTTGGATGCAGATCTTTGAGTCTAAACCCAGTGGTCTTTTCACTAAGACCAGACTCCCAGTTTCCTTTTATACACC
Organism: Panthera pardus; assembly: GCF_024362965.1. Classification (NCBI taxonomy): domain Eukaryota; kingdom Metazoa; phylum Chordata; class Mammalia; order Carnivora; family Felidae; genus Panthera; species Panthera pardus. Next base: position 79,639,175 of record NW_026526821.1, read on the forward strand.
CTTGTTAAATAACAAAAATCCAACTGAGTAAATTTGAAGATATAATTGGCTTTATTCAATGATTCATGAATCAGGCAGCATCCCATCTAGCAAGAGCTACAGAAAAGGAAAGGTTTTTAAAGGCAGAGAGGGGGTAGGACAAGAAAGTCATAAATGGAAAAAAAGGATTATTTTGGGCAAGATTACTTGCATTTGGGGGTCAAAAAGGGTCTACTAGACAGATTACCTCACTAATGCTGACCAGGAAATTCCAGACTGACCAGTTAAGATTACATTCCTGGGGAAGGTTGAAACTGCAATTAGGTTAGGTAGCAAGTCTTGGTTTGGGGATATGGACTTAACACAAGTGATTCCACTTTGGGCCTATCTCTCTCTCTTTTTTTTAATTTTTTAAATATTTATTTTTGAGAGTGAGACAGAGTGAGTGGGGGAGGGGAAGAGAGAGAGGGAGACACAGAATTAGAAGCAGGCTCCAGGCTCTGAGCTGTCAGCACAGAGTCCAGTGTGGGGCTCCAACCCACGAACTGCAAAGATCATGACCTGAGCTGAAGTTGGACACTCAACCCAGGAGCCCCTGGGCCTCTTTTTTAACAACTTTCACTCATGATATAGTTTAGGTTAAACTAGACAATATAAGCCCACCCCCTTTTTTTTTTGCATATGCTAGATTCTTAGCGCTTTTAAAATCTCATACCTCTACTTTGTCAGCCTAAAGTTGGCACACCTGCCCTCCTTCCTCCCTCCTCGGAGGCAAGAGGCCCTAGCACCTGCCTTGGCCTTCACTGCGGCTGGTCTTCAGACCAAAGGATGCCTCCAAGAGCAGCAGGAGGGTTCAATCTCTGCCCTGGGCCAGGAGGGAGCTTAGCCCTTGAAGCTGGGAGATGATAGTCAGGAAAGACAAACTATGGGCCTGGAAAGCCACGAGGAGAGGTGATCTGGCCGTGAGAACAAGGAGCATTGGGCTGAGGGTTTCCTTCAGGAATATCAACTGATAAAAGGAACTGGGCATCATACATCCAGAAAATGCTAAGCAGGCAACTGAAGGAAAATCTGGGGGTAGAAACCATGGATGCTGGTTTCCAAGTTCAAATACTGCTTCTCCCTCTTTCTGTCTTTGCCAGTTCTGCTTCCTTGGATTTTCTACAAAAGCGATTGTTAGGAGGGGATTATCAACCTTCAAACACGTAGGCTCTGTGTTTATAGAGAAAGCTATCAATGTTTCTAAACACTGACCTGTCTAGAGAAACTGGTAAAGAAAAGGTTTCTAAACTGGGGCGCCTGGGTGGCTCAGTTGCTTAAGTGTCCAACTTCAGCTCAGGTCACGATCTCGCGGCCTGGGAGTTCAAGCCCTGTGTCGGGCTCTGTGCTGACAGTTCAGAGCCTGGAGCCTGCTTTGGATTCTGTGTCTCCCTCTCTCTGCCCCTCCCCCCACTCACACTGTCTCTCTCTCTCTCTCAAAATAATAAACATTAAAAAAAAAAAGAAAAAGAAAAAGAGAAGGTTTCTAAATGGGCTGCTGGGCCATTTAGACCCCTGTGAAGTGGTCTGTGAAGTGACCCCTGAGCTCAGAGAGAGGCTTATGACGGCCAAGAGGCCTGTTGGGGAGAACAGTTTCTCTTTTCTCTGGATCCAGTCCTGAGTGCTTAGTGCATCAAGCATTGTGTCTCCTTCAGCTGCCAACAACGTCCCTTTGCCCCTCTACCCCTGTGTGGGCTCTTGGGGCTTGATCACCTGTATTGCACCTAATCTGAGACAATACCAACTGTAAGCTGCACTGTTATGTACCACTAAGCCAGAGAACTGCTGAAGAGAGAGTCTCCACATAAAAGCTGGGACACCAGAGATAAAGAAATCTTCCCAAGGAAGAGACTGGCTGGAAATGTGCATGTCTCCATCTTGGCACCGTGTAGAGTGAGAAAAACAATTCTCTCCTGAGAAGTCGGACCACAAGCCTGTCTTCATGGAGGTGTGAGGTCTGAATCTGCACTGTCAGTGTAGTCTAAAGAAGTCAAACAGAAAATGAGTACAAGGTGACCTCAGGTTGCTGGTGTCCCAGAAGTGACCGGCAAACACATATCCTCTCCCAGAGAACTCAGCTGTGATCCTGGCTAACAGCCATTGTAGGACACTGCTGATTTTGACACAGCCTGATTTCATGTGAAGAAATGTGTTCCTCAGAATTCACGATAGAGGGACATGAAACAGATGTGGCTGTTGGTGGCACTGGTGATTAACTCATCTGGGTTTGCCTGAAACTTTCTTCATTTTAGCCCCAAAAGTCACACTTCCAGTGACATCTCTCAGTCCTGGACAAAGGTTAATCACTCCATCTAACTCACTCCTCTTCTGGGAGCATCTTCTCTGGCCAAAGGGTCTTGTTCTATACCATACATCCCTGCCTAGGGGTAGGCTGACAGCAGCAGGGTATGCACCTAGGACTTGAGGCCTAACCCAGGAAGGTAAGAGAATTTGGAAATTTGCTTATGAGAACCTGAAGAACCAGGATGTTCTCTGAGAACAGGAGGACTGGCCTGGCTATTCAGGTTCTCTTGGGTTCCTGTGAATTGAAATTGTTTCTATAAACTCCCTTTTATTTATTTACTTTTTGGAGGGTGAAGGAGTTAACTTCGGTATGTCTTTGGCCTTTCTGGCTAAAGGGGCCCTCACTGAGGCAGGGAGGCTGTCCCGCAGGCTTTTTAGAGGCTATGTGACCATCTGAGGTGCAGCCAAAAAGGGACAAGTAATGCCTGTGAGTGGGCATCCTGCATGCCCAGGAGACTGGCGCTCCTCAGGTCAGGTGCATAAATGAAGCACAAGTAACATGAGTTCCAGACGATGTAATTAGCAGAGCGATGTGAATTATTGTGTAAACAAAGGCCAAGAGAGCAGTTTAACAATGTCTGTAGTTTGTGTACTAAATAACTACTTGGAGTTGTGCTTGCTTCCAAGCTCCTTTTCAAATGTTTGCTGGGGATGAACCGTTAGAGACACCGATACTTTGTGTTTACTCAGGGGCCTGGGCTTCTCCAGGTAATTTCACACAGATTATATATCCTGCAGGCTTCTCAGCAGCCCCTAGAGCATCTGGAGGTGGGCTGGGAGAGCTGGGCCTGAATCCCCAAGCTGGGCCCACTCCTCCGGAGCAACGTGCTCTTGGACAAATTACCTCTCTTCTCTCTTCCCTAGTTTTCCTCTGCTGTAAAATGGATCCCAGTCTCTGTGAGGCTCCAGAGAGCCTATGTGTGCAGAGTACTGCGTATAGTGCTAGGCATACAGCAGGTTCTGTCACGAGGTGACCATGTTGTGCCCGCTGACAGAGTGTGTCTGCAGGGCAGGTCCCATGTTAGAGAAACAAGCACATTGTCTCCACCTCTCTGTGAGATAGATATTCCTGCCTCCACTAAAAATCAGCTGGGACTGAGTGAGGTCAAGCAACTTTGCTCAAGTGGGGTTGCACTGTGGCAAAGCGGGGACTCAGAACCCCTGAGGCAGTCTCTGGGTGCTGGGCTGACGCAAGCCCTCCATGGTGCTCAGAGGGGTCTACACAGGTGAAAGACACAGGCTCTCTCCTTTCTAATGGGCAGACAGGGGAAACTAGCATACCAGAGCTTGGGAGGACCAGGGAGGGTTTCATGCAGGGGGTGCCAGTGCTTTCCAGCTCTAGCCCAGCTCTAATCTCCTATGGAGAGGGGGTGGCAGGACCCCCTGCTGAGGCTTCCACTGGCCTCACTGGCTGGAATTCACTAAGGCTTCCTTCTAGTTACTTCCATCTCAGACCCTCTCCCTCACGTTGTTTGCCAGAGCTGGGGAGGAGGTCCTGTCGTGGACACCCCACACCTGATTCAGGGAGGGAAGTCATGCTCATTTCCTTTCTCCTTGGCTCCTTAGTCCCCTTGCCAAATGCTGAGCTTCCCTGAGCATCCCTCCTTCCTTGCCAAGGCCAAGAGTGAACTGGCAGCTAGGAATGGGATCTCCAAGCCAGAGGCTAACGGTGGCCTTAAAATTATGTGCAGGAATGAATTCTGAGCCAAAGTGGCTTTTTCTTTCTCTCTTGAAATTTTTTTTATATTAAATGCCTTGTCAATGATTTTTAAATTGACTTTTACTCACTGCAACCAATGAAGCTATTCAAAGGAAAAAAGTTCGTAAACACCTTCAACTGGCCCATAGCCCCTCTGGTGATCAGTGCTAACTTGTGAGTCAGCTTTCACAACTTTCTCTATATTCATCGTTATGGACTAAATCATGTCCCTTGCTACCAAATTCGAATGTTAAAGCCCCGCGCCCCACCCCCACTACCTATATTTGGAGATGGTCTGTAAGGAGGTAGTAAAGGTTAAGTGACTAATATGGGTGGGGTCTTACAGAGATGAGCCTTGAGAGGACACAGTGAGAAGACAGAGGTCTGCAAGCCAGACAGAGAGGTCTCACCACGAACAATGCTGATTGCATCTTTACCTTGGTCTTCAGGCCTCCAGAATCGTGAGAAAATACATTTCTGTTATTTAAGCCACCTTGTCTGTGTATTTTATTATGACAGCCCTAGCAGACGAATATACTTGTATAACCCCTACACAGAGGTTATACATGCACAGGGAAGAGTGGGTGCTTCATTTGTTGTTTACTTGAACAAAAATAGGATCGTGCTATGCTCACATTGCTCTGAAGCTAGCTTTTCTCATTAACAGTACTTACTGGCCACCTGGCTTCTTGCTCACACCCCACATCCAATTCCATTAGGACATCCTGCAGACCCCCCTTCAAAACTGATTGGGGATGTGACAACCTGCTGCTTCTGCCATAGGGTCAAGCTCCACCCTCTCTGTCAGGACAGCAGCCTCTTCACTCTTCTCGGCTCCCCCCGCCCCCTTGAGTCTGTTGTCACAGCAGCCAGAGGGTGATGGTGCTTCTGAGCTCAGAACCCTCAGTGGCTTCCCATCTTCCTCGGCATACTTGATGTTCCTAGAGCTCACCAACCACACTCCCAAGTCATGGCTCTTGTTCCTGTCTAGACAGTCCTTCCTCCTGAATGCCATGAAGTTCCTTCCCTTACTTCCTTCCAGACTCTATCTCCCAACCCACCTTCATTATTCTTCACAGCACCTACTTATCACCATTACTTACATAGTTATTTGCTTGTCTGTGGACTGTCTTTCTCCATTAAGAGGTGAATTCCACGAATAGCAAACCTTGTCTTGTTCTCTGCTGTGTCCCTAGAATTTAGAAGAGTACCAGGTTCAGGCTGATGCTCAGTAAATGTCTAATGAATGAAAAAGTGCATAAATCTCCAATCAGATACAAGTCCCAGTCAGACATGTCAAGATACAACTACCTTTTCAACAGTTGTGTAACATCTGCTAATGTGGATGGACCCCAGTTTTATCAACCATCTCCCTATTGATGATGTTTAAATTGTTTCCACTTTTTCCTACTTTAAACAATGTTTGTGCTAAACATTTTTGCACAGCTACTCTAATATATTGGTCCTTTAATTTTTATAGGATATTTTCCCTAAAGCTGGGTTGATGTATCAAGAGATTGGCATACTTAAAATTTTAATAGCCATTACCAAATTTCCTTAGTCACTGTTCACAGGCAAATCCCAAAACAAGGCCTCAACCATTTTCCCAAACCGGGTCCAGGGTAATATTGCCCTTAGATCAGTCAAGAGTGCCTCCATCCTGAGCCTCCACACTTTAGAGGGCCCCACATGTCACAAATGGAAGAAATTAAATGTCACATGGGAACTTTTCTCCCATGAGATTCTGCATTCAGTTCTGGGCTGGCACAGTGTGATCTATAACCCTGAATATGAATGCTCATGACCTAATACCCCAAGTCTCCACATTTCCTCCTATAATTCTCAAAACAAAAGGCTGCTGAGTCCAAATCCTGTGAAGGTTGTGCCCCTGCTGACCCTGGAGATAGTCACTGCTTTGGAGCGAGAAAGAATTTAATTGGCTGATATGTGTCAATAGAAAAGACAAATTAATTTGCTCCTCAGCTCAAAACCCTCTAGTGCCTTCCACTCCTCCCCTCAGAGAGCATGAATTCAGTGGGTCCTGGTGTAACTAAATATTATTTCTCAGTGGTGCCAAGCATCCATTTTTTCCCCTTTTTTGTTCTCATTTGTGGTTCCAGACGCATTCTGGAATTAGCTTGTATCCACAATAGTTGCACACGATATCAATGTCAGTTATCGATTGCTGTGCAACAAACCACACTGAAACTTAGCTGGTGGCTTAAAACAACAGTTTGCTTACAATTCTGGGCTAGGCCAGCTGGGCAGTTTTTATGCTGATCTCTGTAAGGGTCGCAGCAGCACTACTGGGCCTGGATGGTTCAAGATGGCTTTGTTCAAATGTTTGGCAGTGTGGTGGCTGTTTGCTGGGGTGCCTCAGTTCTCCAAATAGCCTTATACCTTCTAGACCTCTTTACATAGTGGCATAAATGTCCCAAGAGGAAAGCAAAAGCTACAAGCTGCACAGTGTTACTTCTGCCTCATTCTATGGACCAAATGAAGTAAGGGACACCCAGATCCAAGGAGTGGGGTCCAAAGAAGAGATTCTATCTCTTGATGGGAGGCATGGTGAAAATCGTATTGCAAAGGAGCTGGGCACAGGGAGGTCTGATATGTCAGGGACCATTATATAACAATATACCTCTGTGTCTGGGGAACTTTTTGCCATACTAAAGAATTCATATTTTTCTTGCATTTGTGTACGTGTAGTTGTGGTTGTAAAATATTTGACATGTGGTACAGATTCTTTGCTTTGCTTTAGTAAGCGGACATTAAAATCCTAGAATTAATGAAGTTTTATTTTTGTAACAATATTTAATAAGATTTAATTTAAAAAGTCCAAAATTTTAATATAAAATGCAGCTTTATTTAAATACATTTTATTTAAAATTTTCATATGAGTTAAAGTTTTTGTATTTTGCTTTGTAATGTTAATAATTTTGAATGTTTTGAAAGAAAAACAGCTGTATTTTGTAAACTCAGCTCTTTGGGAATGAGTACAAATCAAGTTGGGATCAATTTAGAAAAAATGACATTAAAGATCAGAAAAGGAAAAAGGCAAAAAAAGAAAAGTATTCAAAAAGATGATCAAAAAGATCATGTTTCTGGTAAAAACCAGAAACACTGCAAGTGAGCAATCTTCCATTGAGCAAGTTTCTGATAAAATTTGTGAGCAGAGAACTTCACAGGTTGTTGATTTAACGAACTTTTAATTACTGATAAAAACTGTGAATGGGGTGCCTGGGTGACGCAATTGGTTAAGCATCTATCTGACTTTGGCTCAGGTCAAACGTCACAGTTTGTGAGTTTGAGCCCTGCATTGGGCTCTCTGCTGTCAGCGCAGAGCCTGCCTCAGATCCTTTGTCACCCTCTCTCTCTGCCCATCCCCCACTTGTGCTGTCTCTCAAAAATAAATAAACATTTGGGGCGCCTGGGTGGCTCAGTCAGTTAAGCATCCGACTTTGGCTCAGGTCATGATCAACTGGTTGGTGAGTTCCAGCCCCCTGTCGGGCTCTGTGCTGACAGCTTGGAACCTGGAACCTGTTTAGGATTCTGTGTCTCCCTCGCTCTCTGCCCCTCCCCCACTCACACTCTGTTTTTCTCTCTCTCAAAAATAAATAAACATTAAAAATATATATACATATAAAAAATAAACATTGAAAAAAACTGTGAAAATGAACACGAAAATTATTCTCAAATTCATGACTTGAGCAGGTTAAATCCTTGGAACTTCATATTTTTTTGCTAAATGAAGATTCAAGTACAGATCCACAGAATAAGAATGTGTGTGCCCTCCTTTTGCACTTTCCAGGGTCAGGGTGGTGAAAATATGCCCATCAACTTCTCTCCCAGAGTCTGTTTTCAGATTAAGCAGAACAGGGAGGAGACATTCCAAGAAGCTGGTTCCTTGTCAGATTCTTCAGGAGGGAGGGCCTCCCAGCTCACTCTGGGCCCCTGACGGCACTGGAGAAAGAGCTACAAAGAGCACTCAATCATGACAGCCTCTCTGGGTCCTGCCAGAGCAACCTGAAGGGGTTGGGCCCTGGTGCTCTGTTTCTGGCGTTCCCACCACTGTACCCTTGGACTCAACTGGGCCTCTGCTCACCTGTCAGTCTGAATAGGTGCAGGACCACTTCTGGAAACAAAGGCAGCTGTTTTTCTGTTTGCTTTTCCCTCCCAAAGCAGTGCAGAGCCAGCCCGGTCCATGAAACACCTAGCGGGGTCACTGTCAAGAGACGGCCTTGTCAGATCTACATCTGGGGGCTGCCCTGGGTCACTCAGCGTAGTGTTAGAGCATCAGTGCAAGGGGAAGGAGTAAACAGGGTCCTGCCTGGACAGCAGAGCTGTCAGGGGAGGGCATTCCACGGATAAGGTGATGGAGGCCCAGAGAGGGGGAAGGGATTTCTCCAGGTCACATAGCTCCTCGGTAACAGAATCAGAACTCTCAGTTTCCACTTCAGACTTCTTTCCATTGTGTGAATTAGGAATACCGAGCTGTCTTGCCATCTTGGTAGGAGCTTCTTATTTTGTTTTATTCCTCCTCCCTTTTGTAAGATAGCCCTATCGTGGTAAGTTAGTGGAATGTGCACAGGCTCAGGGATTGGGTGAGTTTATCAGTGAGAATACAAAAATGTTTAATGAAGATAATTACCTTCTCCCTTTCCCAGGACCCTCTGCTTCCTGAGGCGGCCCCACTTCCAGCCATCAAATCCTATAGGAAACTTTTGTTTAGTCTGGGGTGTGGGTTACATTTTCAACTGCAAAGACTCAGAACACAAGTTAGGGGGTCATAAAAAGACCTCAGCATCGTATTTCTTAGGACATGTGAAAAGTAAATATCCAGACTCCATTGTGTGTAACAGCAAAAGTTTGGAAATAATTGTCCACCGAAAGAGGGCCGATGAAATGACTTACCATACATCCATGTGGCAGCACGACGTGGAGCTATAAAAAAGAAATGACATGAGAGCTTTCCTTTTTCGTTTAAATTAAAGTTTCAGATAGTTAATAATCTACAAGTATAGTGAAAAGCCTCCCTCCCACTCTCTGCCAGCCACCTGCAGGCAACCAGTGCGATCTGTTTCTTCTGTAACCTTTTAAAGATACGTCCTGCACACAGGACCATTTGCATGGATAGGCTTTTAAAAAAGGGAAACATGTGGGGCACCTGGGCTGCCTAGTCGGTTAAGCGTCTGACTCTTGATCTCAGGTCAGATCTTGATCTCAGGGTTGTGAATTCAAGCCCTCTGTTGGGCTCCACGCTGGGTGTCGAAGCTCCTTAAAAAAATAAAATTAAAAAGGGAAGTATGTTAAAAATCACTTCCCAGTGTCTTACTTTCTCCACTTCTACATATTTATTTATTCAGTAAGTATTTAGTGAGCACCTACTATATGTCAACCATTCTTTTAGGCAATTGGAATTTGGTAGTGAACAAAATAGATCTATTCTTTGCCTTCATAGAGTTTACATTTTTGTGGGAATGAATAAGCAAGTATATATATATAGTGATGTGGTAAGTGGTATGGAAAAAAAAACACAGGATAAAGGAATAAGGAGTATATGTATGTGTTGGTATATGGTGGTGGAGATTGTTGCTATTTTACATAGAGTGGTTAGGGAAAGACTTGCTGGTTGAATGGTACTTGAGGTGAGCCTTGAAGAGAGTGAGGGAGTGAGCCCTGTATATCATCTGGAATTGAACATTCAAAGTGGAAGTAATATCCTGCCCTAAGTCCCTGAGACCAGACAGTACTCTTTATGAGGAGCAACAAAGCAAGCATTGTAGCTGGAACTGAGTAGATAGATCTCAGAGATATTCTGTATCATGAGAACTTCCTAATTTTTTTTTAACATCTGCATTTTATTCCATTGTGTGTATGTACCAGTTTTAATGAAGCTTACTGATAGAAATTTAGGAACCTAGTGGTCTCTTGTGATTGCAAAGAATCATTTTTTTAAGTGGCCCTTTGCACATGTGCGAGTTATCTGTAGGATTTATTCCTAGAAGTAGAATTGCTAGGTCAAGGGGGTGTGTATTTGTATTTTTTTATAGATTTTGCCAGACTAAAACCATCAAAGAAGTTGTACTATTTTTGCCCCCCTGCCTATAATATGTTGATTTTTTAAAATCATTCAGCAAATATTTATTGAGTACCTACCAGGGACCAGGTAAGTGCTGAAGAATGGGAATTGGAACAGAAACCACAATTTGTCAAGCATATCTTGACTAACAAAACAGGTAAACTGTGCCAGACTAAGCTGTGATGTACTTCACATACTATCAAAACTCAAATACGTGCACCACTTTGTTCAGATTCATAATTCCAAGGTAAGACCACTGACACATTAATTATGTAGCTTACAAAATCAAACCAAAGAGATTAGAGCAAAGAGCACCCTATGTCTAAATAACATCCAGGACAAAATATACCCAGCAATTAAGGCGATCATTTTATTCAGGCTAGTGCAATAGGAAAAGCATTCATTAATGAGGAAAGCCTCAAGGAGGAGGAAGAAAACTTGTAGTTTTCTAAAGCAAGATGGTCACTGCAGAAGAGTAGAGGCAGGTCTTATCTTGCATATACGAGCCTGAGGTGATCTTTTGGGGTTAGTCTTTTCTCTGTTATTGTTCCAGTTTTAGCATTTGTGCTGCTTAAACGAGCACCTGTTAGCCTTTTCTCTGAACACAAAAAGGTGGGGGATTTCTGAACTATTAAAAAATGCTATCTCAGGGCGCCTGGGTGGCTCAGTCGGTTAAATGTCCGACTCTTGGTTGCAGCTCAGGTCACGATCTCACGGTTTGTGGGTTTGAGCCCCACACTGAGCTCTGTGCTGACAGATTCTCTCTGTGTGATTCTCTCTCCCCGTCTCTCTCTACCCTTCTTCTGCTGTCTTACTCTCACTCTCAAAATAAGTAAACTTCAAAAAAATAAGATAAAAAATAAGATAAAATATATTTAAAATGCTATCTCACATAGTTTTATTTCTTTAAATAATAGCTCGTGATATAATTTACCTACCATACAATTAACTCACTTCAAGTGTACAATTCACTGGTTTTTGGTATTTCACAGAGTTGTGCAACCATCATCATGATCAACTGTAGAACATTTTCATCACCTCTAAAAAACCTTCATGCCCGTTACAATCACTCCCCAGTTTTCACTGCGTGGTCCTAGGCAACAACTGCTTTACTTTCGGCCTTTCTGCTTCTTTCATTTGGCTTCATAATTTCCAGGCTCATCCATGTCAAGTATAAGTACTTCATTCCTTTTTATCGCCTAGTAATATTTCATTATATAACACATTTTATTTATCCATGTATCTATTGGCGGACATTTGGATTGTTCCCACTTTGGGACTATTGTAAATAATGCTGCCGTGAACATTTAGGTACAGGTTTTTGTGTGAACATATGTTTTCCATTCTCTTGGCTATATACCCAGGAGTGGAATCGCTGAGTCTGTTAGTAACGCTAGGTTTAACCTTTGAGGGGCTGCCACACTGTTTTCCACAGTGATCGTAACAGCTTACATTTCAACCAGCAGTCTAGGAAGGTTCCAATTTTTTAACATCCTGCTGTATGTTTAAGAACCTTCTACATATTCTTTACTGTGAATTGTTTATTTCCTTTATTTTTCTTTGGTGATATTTTTTTTTCTTGTTTTCTTTCTTCCATTCTTTTTTAGCCTTTTCAAAGAATCAGCTAATTGATTTACTTATTAGTGCTACAATTTGTATATATTCAAATTCATTTATTTCTCCTTCATTAAAGTATTTTTGTTTTTATTTTTATTTTTATTTTAGACAGAGAGTGCAAGTGGGGAAGAAGGGCAGAGCAAGAGAGGGAGAGAGAGAGAGAGAGAGAGAGAGAGAGAGAGAGAGAGAGAGAGAGAATGTTAAGTAGGCTCCATGCTTAGTGTGGAGCCCAACACAAGGTTCGATCTCATGACCACAAGATCATGACCTGAACTGAAATCAAGAGATGCTCAACTGACTAAGCCACCTAGGTGCCCCTATTTCTTCTTTATTAATTTCTTCCTTTGCTTTTCTTAGGAATAATTCCCCATTCCCCAACTTTCTTGAGTTTTATGTTTAATTTACTTACTTTATTTTTGTTTTTACTAATAAATATTTTTGAATGTGTATTTTCTCTCTGAGAACTGGTTTAGCTATGGATTTTGATATATGCAGTTTTTATTAACATTATTGTCTAGATATTCTACAGTTTCTTCTTTTTTTCCTCTTTTCCTTCTCCCCCCCCCCCTTTTTTTTTCCTTCTTTTCCCTTTTTGAACCCAGGGGGAGTTGTAAGTATTCAAACAGTAAGGTCTTTTTATTTTCTGGTTCTATTATTAATTTCTGATTTTATTACATTATGATTAAAGAATGATATCTATTATTCTTTTTGGAATTTATTGAAATTTTCAATAAATTCTTTTAAAAAGATTTTTTAAGTTTATTTATTTTGAGAGAGACAGAGAGAGGGAGGGAGGGGCAGAGAGAGAGAGGGAGAGGGAAAATCCCAAGCAGGCTCGAACTCATGAAACATGAGATCATGACCTGAGCCGAAACCAAGAGTTGGACGCTAACTGACTGAGTCACCCAGGCGTCCCTGGAGACACCTCTTTTGACTTGGGAAACCCTTAACTGATGAAGTTTGGGGATGATGGGGGGTTTGTAGGGTCTGGAGCCAACAGCCAAGAAAGAATTCTTGAAGATGTCTTTGGTGCAAAAATGGTGATTTTATTAAAGCATGGGGACAGGACCTGTGGTCAGGAAGAGCTGCACTGGTGTCATGACAGGTAACTCATTATACACCCTCAGGTTGACAGGGGTCAGGGATAGAGTAAGTCTCTAAGGAATTTTGGAAGCAAGGTTTCCAGGACCTTGAGGGACGAGCTGTTGCTAGGGAAGTGCCATTTATTACTGTTTAGTAAAACCTCACTCATGAGACCCTTCAGATGTATATCAGGGGGCCATAAGCTTGGAGTATGATTGCCAGCATATATCTTGGGGCAGTTGAGATAAAGGAAGTTGATTTACAGGATCCTGGAGGTTGGGATAACGTTAAACCAAGGTTCTCTTTTGCCCCTAGCAAAGTGTCATCCTTGAGGCAGCTGAGCTGCTGGAGGGAAGTCACTCTGCCAGTGTCAAGGACTTGTCAATGGATTACAGGCAGTAAAGGAATTTAATTTTTCATTTGCTTGAGTTTCCCACATTACCATGGCAAACGCTTAAACCCCTTTCCTTTGTTCTTGTGTGGCCAGGAGTATCCGAGGAATATCACACATACTCCACCTGGCAGGAGGGATGAAGGGTGTGTGTGCCATCCTGTATTTTGCCCCCAGCTTGCCTCATGCTCCCTCGTCATTAACCACATAACACAACAATGTTACTTACCGTGTGTGTCCCTTGCTTTCGCATAACTTGCCTCTCCTACCCCAAAACTCTGGACCTCTTTTCCCTTTGCAACCGGACCAACATGAGTTCACTCCTTGATAAGTCAGATATACCAGGTGGAGTTGTCACACACTCCAAACTGCAAATTTTATTTGCAGCAAATCAGGAGATCAAGGAAAATAGCTTCCAAAGCTGTGATTGCCCGGGAGGGTGAATGGGTACCTTTTGTGTAGGGTTAGGATGAATATTGAGATAAGGAAGTTCTGTTTTCATATGTAGAGGAGGGCACAAAGTCATGTATGTGCCTTCAGGAAACACGCCTCTACACACACTTTCTGTGTCATGTCGGTGAGGCTTATGCTCCTCCTTGAGCAGAGATTTTAGTATTATAATGGGGTAAAGGCAATTGTCGGTCATTTCACAGTCTGTCTGTACAGGCACAAGTCAGGGTTTTAGCTCAAACGGTCTGGGTGAATTGTGTGGTGTGGGGGTTGGATGTGGGGAGGTGAGAATTTGGGGTTTTACTTGCCTGAGTTAAGAGATAAGCCAGAAGGAAGAGCTTAAGGAAAAATGTAAGACAAAGTGTAGTAAGTATAAGCAGGTGGGCAGTAATGGGCACATCGTGGGATGTAGCTGGTGACACCCTACTTGGCTGAAGATGGTGTATAAGCCTCCATCATCTGGCCACCTCCTTGGCTCTCATGTCTTTGTGAAACTCTCATGCATTGCAACTTGGAGGGAAAAAGGGAAGAGATGTTTTTCTCCCCTTCAATTACATTACTTTTGGAATTTATTGAAGTTTTTTGTGACCTAATTTTGGCAGGGTCAATTAATTTTGAAAATGTTCTAGAGATACATGAAAATAAAATAAATTTTTTAGTTTTCACATTATAAGTTTGATATACATCAAGCAGCTCTACTTTTAAAATTATGTTATTTAGTTCTTGCGACCATAGCCTAAAAGAGAGGTAAATTAATCTCACTTACTGATGGGTTCCTATTTCTCCTTGTATTTCCTCTAGCTTTTGCTTTATTAATGTATGCTATTTTTACCTCAATATTTGTAAGTTGTATCTTTTTTGTGACTCATAATCTTACTATTAAATAACTCTTTTTTTTTTTTTTAATTTTTGAGTCAGAGAGAGACAGAGCATGAACGGGGGAGGGGCAGAGAGAGAGGGAGACACAGAATCGGAAACAGGCTCCAGGCTCTGAGCCATCAGCCCAGAGCCTGACGCGGGGCTCAAACTCACGGACCGCGAGATCGTGACCTGAGCCGAAGTCGGACGCTTAACCGACTGAGCCACCCAGGCGCCCCACTATTAAATAGCTCTTAACTCATTTAATGATTTTTGTCCAGAATTCACCCTAGTCTAGTATGAAGATCATGATGTGTGCTAAACTTTACACTTGCTTGATAAAAACACCTTTTCTAATCCTTTTCAATCTTAATTATTTTGTTTTATCATTAGGTTTTACTTTGTGATCTAATAGGAGAGTCACTCTTAATGGCTGAATTTGGCCTTTTTATGCTTATTGATATGACCATTATGTTTGGGTCTGTTGTCTTTGTTTTATTCTTTTTTTTTTTTTTTTTAAAGAAATTTTTTTTTTTAACGTTTATTTTTGAGACAGAGAGAGACAGGGCATGAATGGGGGAGGGTCAGAGAGAGGGAGACACAGAATCTGAAACAGGCTCCAGGCTCTGAGCTGTCAGCACAGAGCCCGACGCGGGACTTGAACTCATGGACTGCGAGATCATGACCTGAGCTGAAGTCGGCCGCTTAACCGACTGAGCCACCCAGGTGCCCCTTTGTTTTATTCTTGTGTTTGTGTTTTTAGTGAGAATTTGGAAGGGTTGTATTTCTGTTCTAGTAGTTACCTTTATAGCCTTGTTAAAAAATAATTTTCAGGGTCTCCTGGGTGGCTCAGTCGGTTAAGTGTCCAACTTCGGCTCAGGTCATGATCTCGTAGTCTGTGAGTTTGAGCCCCGCGTTGGGCTCTGTGCTGACTGCTCAGAGCCTGGGGCCTGTTTCAGATTCTGTGTCTTCCTCTCTCTCTGACCCTCCCCCATTCATGCTCTGTCTCTCTCTGTCTCAAAAATAAATAAACGTTAACAAAATTAAAAAAAAATAATTTTCAGAAAAAAAGAAAAGCATGATTGTTGCTTAGATACAAGAATGAACATGTGTTAAAGATTTTATTTTACTCCTTTATTACCTAAAGAACCAGACAGGTGTTGTAACCGGTTCAGAGGAAAAGTCAAAGGAGCACAAATTTAAATGAAATTAAGGGGTTGAATTACAAATGGAGGCAAAACTGGTTTTGCCTGGCTGGCTCATTAGGGCATGTGACTCTTTATCTCTGGGTCCAGAGTTCAAGCCCCATGTTGGCTGAAGAGCCTACTTAAAAATAAATAAATAAATAAATAAATACGCAGTGATTTAGAAAAATAATCCTAGTGCAACCCACACATGTATCATAATTTCAACAATCAATAAATAAAGCCTTCTGAGGATCTAAATAAACCTCAAGTTTCTAAATAAAAAAACAAACACAACAAACAAAAAAACCCCTGGTTTTTCCAGAGGGGGAAAGAAGTTAAAGGAAACTGCCAACCAATACAGATTTGCATGAAAATCATTTACCTGCAGTTAACAAAGAAGTGCAAAATAGCTCAAAGACACTGAACAGGGCCACAACGAAACAGCCAGAAGTGTGTATAGATGACGCACAGCTTTTCACTGAAGTACCTCTCTTTCTATAGTCTTAAAATTATGTGATACCCTTTTAATCATCTATTTCCTTAAACATATGCACCAATTTTTTGTAGGTTGAGCAGCTCATCCTATGTTCAGCACTGAAAGTCCCATGTCCTGGGAAACCTTCAGTCCCTGGAAAACAAGGACAGATGGTCACCCTAATTTTCTATTATAAGCAATGATGGAATTACTTTATTTCCTCTTCCTTCCACTTCCTTTCTGAGGAAGCTCTTTCTATACCAGTGGTATGCAACCTTGACTGCACCTGAAGAAGCTTTTTAAAATCCTGATGCCTAGGCCTCACCCCCATGGATTCTAATTCAATTGGTCTGGGATGTGGTTTGAACATCTGGGAGCTTTAAAGGCTATTTAGATAATTCTAATGTTTAGCCAAGATTGAGAACCACTGGTATTTAAAGATACTGAACTTTCTTCAAGATGTACGGAGTGCAGAACAGTGTGTGTGATATGCCCCCACTATGTAGAAGATGGGAAAGAAGAAGAAAATATTTATATAGATGCATAAACTATCTTTGGAAGGACCTAGAAGGAACTGTTAACATTGGTTCCCGCCAGGAATGTCAGCTGGAGATTGGGAAGGAGACTTTTCGCTGCCTACATTTTGACCTTGTGAATCTGTTATCTATTTTTAAATGTTAAAGTTCTACTTCCTTAATCTGGAAAGAGCATTTACTGCCCTGAAAGAGTAGATATATAATTAAATAGACAGTATGATCTTTTATTTTTTTTTTAAACTCCCAACATATACAAATTTAACAGCAACACAACAAAAAGCTATGCATAGAAAACATTTTCTGAGGAAGGAAATTTAAAATATATTACTACAAAATTACATTAATATATTACATTACAAAATTAAAATATATACATATATACAAATATACATACACCTACATATATACATATATATATATATATATATATATATATATATATATATATGAATACACATAAAAACACATAAAACAAAGGGAGTTTCCATGGTAGAATTATGGCTTTTATTTCTTGTATCTTTTTAAAAGCTATAAACCATACTCATTATTTTTACAATAAAAATAAAAAATAAAACTTAATAGTCATGTTTTTATCCAAAGGCAGAGCTTTGGCTCCACTGGAAGGAGTCAGCTTTGTCTTGCTGATGTGGGGGCTTTTGTTCTTCTTCCTTCCTTCCTGTGCCATGTGGGATCCTCTCTTGCTCAAGAGGAAGCCCTGCTGCTGAGGCTTCAAAATCAGCCCATGTGCCTCATGGCAACACCCAGAGAAGGGCCACCACTGGACCTGGGCAGCTGCCAGTGAATGCCCAGGCAAACTTTACTGATCGCTTCCCACACTATGAACACCGCGCTGGACTGTGTTGGGGGCAAAAGGTCAGCAGACAGGACTTTGCCAACAAGGCCCTGCCTGTCTGAGGTGGAGGCCAGGACATATGCACATAAACAGGCTTGTCCTAACATTTATGGGGCCAGGACGAGAGTATCAGTGGAGGCGCACACTACACATATCTAAGTATTTAAAAGTAACACAAGCTAACACACTGTTGACTGAAATAATATCTATATTCTATTCCTTTGATAAATATAACTTCAAATGACCTGAGAAGGCCAGATTTGAATACAGAATTCCCTCTTATTCCTTGGAGTTCTGTGTATGGACATAGCTGTAGTGGGCATCTTCTCACATGCCCTCATGCCAATCTCTTGATTGGGTAATCCCCTCCTCTTGAGTATGGGCAAGACCCATCACATGCTTCTAACCAATTGAATGTGGCAAACAGGATAGGATGTCACGTCCATGGTTAGGTTAAATAAAATAGTGACTTCTGTCTTACTAGTAGACTCTCCCTTCCTGGCTTTGATGAAGAAAGTTGCCAGGTAGGAGAGGACTACATGACAAGTGCAATGTGGGTGGCTGCCAGTTAACAGTCAGTAAGGAACCAAGGTTTGCAGTCCAGTGACCCTTGAGGAACTAAAATTCTGCCAACAGTTGTCTGAGCTTAGAAGCAGATCCTTCCCCAGTCAAGCCTTCAGATGACCCTCCAGCCCTGGACAACACCTTGTGATAGATCCTGAAACAGAGGACCCATCTAAGCCCTGCCCAGATTCCTAATGCACAGAAATTGTAAGATAATAGATATGTGCCATTTTAATCACTAAGTCTGTGGTAATTTTTTACACAACAATAGAAAACTAAGATAATGGCTCTGTTGGAAGAGTTGGCCTTTGGCTGTGGCTCCCAGCTAGTCACCTATTCATTTTCTCTTCCTACCCCCTCTCCTCTTGAATCTTGAGGGGCTTCAAGTTCATTTCTATAGATACCCCAGTTTTCATGTCAGTTCTATCATTCCCACTCCCTACTCCTGGATACCCTTCAAACCTAGAGGTATGCACTTCCTTAGCTGGTACTACCGATGGGAGCAATGCTTCCCTTGGGAGTACAGGCCAGGGGACAATTCCAAGCAAGCCCTGGGAATGGCTCAAGGTCATTTGTACAGCACATTCCAGGGTCCTAGGTACTCAGAACATCCTAGGAGTGGGACTTCATGTCCTTGCCCTGCCCCACCCCTGACTCTCCACCCCCCTGGAAAGAGCATGGCTAGAGAAAAGACAGAGCAAAGCTCACCAAAGCACAGGCCACTATAAGGCCAACAACTGCACTCTTGAGAAGCACTGGCTGAGGCCCAGGTAGATTGGATCTGACTCAGAAAGCTGCCTGAAGAGCATAAATAAGCAGACTGCCGCACATCTGAGGGAAATCTTCAAAGGGAGCTGTTGGTTTAGCTGGACCATAAAAATGGGAGGGCTTAGGGAGCAGGAGGAATGGGAAGGCCTCCAGCAAATCAGCCAGAAATGAGCTGTTGGTTCCCAGTGGTGTAGTTTCTTTAGAGCAGAGTCTTGAGTTTGGGCTATGGAGTCAGAGTACGTCTGTTCAAATCCTGCCTCTACACCCTGGTATGTCACTTTAGTCAAATTACCTAAACTTCTCTGAGTATCAATTTCCTTACCTGTAAAATGGTCATAATAATAGTATCTATCCCATAAATTTGTGGAGAGGATCAATACATGTAAAATGTCTGGTAAATGCTTCCTGAATATTGGCTATCATTAAGGAAACTGAGGCTCAAAGCAGATGAAAGATTATCTTTTTGCTCCTCAGTGCCACTTGCCTTGCCTTACAGGCAAAAAGGAGAAGCAAGGAGGATTTTGTTCAGTTCCTAGAACACTCATTTGTTCAATAAGCTTTCATGGTATGGGAGCCAGGGTCAAGCCTCCCTAAGATGGACCACTTTGGAATGAATATTATTTTGAGTTAAAAGCAATCCAAACCCAGCAGATTCAGGAAAAGCTCTTTACCCGCCCCCCACCCTGCGCCCCCCGCCCCAACTGCCTGCAACCAGGAAAAGAGTTTTAACAGATATTCCCCTTTACCTAAGAAACTTACCAGCATAATAGGGCAAACTTTGTTTTCCAAACATCTCCTGCCAAAGGTCTCTCCTCCCTTTGTATCCTCAGACCCCACTTTCTCCTTAGCTCATATAAACATCATGTTGCCTCACTGTCTTTCATATTTCCATGTCTGTGTGGATTCCTGTACATATGCTATTAGATTTGATTTTCTCTTGTTAATCTGTTTCATGTCAATTTGACTCTTAGTTCAGCTAGAAGGACCTTGAAGGGTATAGTAGATTCTTCCTCCTCAATAATGACAACTTTCTGAGCATGGTGCTAACTCACACCTTTCTTCCTCAGATTTCATGACAACCAAAATGGGGCAATGGGAAAGTGCTGCTGGAGTGAGCAGATCAGGGTGCCATGGTGCGTGACTGTCCTTGACAATGCTGTGCCATTGGACAAGGCACCTGGTCTCTGTTGCCTCATCTGTGAAGTGAAGGGGTTACCAGCGTGCCTCAAAGTGTGGACCACAGACTTGTGGCCTTGGCATCACTTGGAGCATGTTAGAAGTGCAAAATCTCAGGCTCCACCTAGACCTACTGACTCAGAATCTCTGGGGCTGAAGCCTGAGAATTTGCATTTTTAACACACTTTCTAGGTCATTTTTGGCTCACTGAGGTTGGAGGACCACTGTGGTGGACTGTCAGAAGTTGTCACAGACCTGACTCTGCAGATCCCCTCAGGCACTGATGCAAGAAGTCCCATGGGCTGGGCTTCCTGGTACCATGCCTGCCCAATACTGGCCTCCACCAGAGGCTTCATTTTCATAGGCACCTATGGGCATCTAAGGAAACAGGTGTTGTGCTTTTGCTCATTAGAGTTTAGAAACTGCTTGCTGTGGTCGGAATGTTTGTGTCTCACCAAATTTGTATCTTGAAATTCCAGCCCCCAAAGGTGATGGTATTAGGAGGCGAGGCTTTTGGCAGGTGCTTAAGTCTTGAGGGTGGAGCCCCCATGAATGGGATTAGTACGCTTTTAAAAGAGGCCCCTACCCTCTTTGCCATGAGAGGATACAATGAGAAGTCAGCAACTCCGCAGAAGGGGGCCCTCACTTGGCCGTGCTAGCACCCTAATCCTAGACGTCTAGCCTCTAGAACCATGAGGTAGAAATTTCTGTTGTTCTGAGATGTTTTTGAAAAGTATCAGCCAGAAAAAGAAAAATTTCAAAAAGAACAGGCCAAAATCCACTCAACAAAATTAAAAAGCAAAGAAAATGACTGTTTTCTACATAAATAAAAAGTTAAAATTGTACTCACTCCTAATTTCTGCTATTTAACCACTTTTCTTCATCTTGTTCTCTGACTCAGTACATTCCAGACTATTCAATGGGTTTGTAATAAACCATAAATAAATATAACTGTCATTTGTAAAATCATGTCAAAGTGCTAAAATTAAACTATATTGAGAAAAAAAAAAGAAATTTCTGTTCTTAAGCCACCCAGTGTGTGTTTGCAATAGCAGCCTGAAAAGACTGGGGGCAGGGCTGGCTATATAATTTGTGGGGCCCAGTGCAAAATGAGAATGCAGGGCCCCTCGTTCAAAAAGCAGGAGAAAAGCTTTTCTCTTTCTTCTGTGGTCTCCCTCTTGACTTCTCCTGTGTTTTAAAATTTGCCATTTAATGTCATGGTCTCTTAGGCATGGGGACACTTGCAGGGTGAGCACAGGCCCTCACAAGGCTTCTGGGGCACTTTGCCTCAACTCCCACCGTCCCTGTGTTTGCACCCAGGTCCCTGCTGAGGGCGTTGCAGTTTACAGGCAGACCTCTGAGCTCCGGTTGGAGGAAAAGTGATCATAGCTGGGAGAAAGCAGAGCAGCCAGCAGCAGCAACATGGCATTTGGGGTGATTAATGAATACATTTGGAAATTTCCTCCTGCTTTGGCCTCAGCCTGCACCTGAACTGTGGTTTATGCAGCAGTACATTTCTGTATAATCTCTTTTGACAGCCAGGCGGAGGGCAAACCCACAAGACTAACCCAATTACAGTAAAAGAGAGATCTGGCTGCTCCCTGTTGACAAGGTCAGCACAAGGGCATCCCAATTCAGGGATATAGTGCTTCTGGACCAGTGAGCTGCCGGCACAGAAAGTACTTTCCTGTCCAGTCTTTGCCATATTTTTACTTCGTGACAAATGGTGGCTGTCACTCCTGGGCTATGTCAAGTAGGGTGATGTGAAGGGAGCCATGTGGAATGGGCTCCCTGTACCCCCGCAGCCAGGCCTGAGATGCATCAGCCCAGGAGAGGATGTACAGTGGTCAGATCCCTCATCAGGGACTTAGAAAACCCGAGGTCTCTTCCGATTCTGTATCTCATGGAGTGGCCTTGGGTAGACATTCAGCCTCCCTGGGCCTCAGTATTCTCGTCTGTAACATAAAGATATTAACTTAGATTTTTTTCCCCCAGCCCTGCTACTCTCTTATTTGACATTCCATCTGGTCAAGGATTTAAAAGAGTTATTTCAGTCTGTGCAGTTGATTTTATAGGAAGAGCATGAAGAACATAGGGCAAAGTGAGATATAAACTGTAAGGTGGGTTGGTTACATCATGAAAGTCTAAAAAATCATTAAAGGATTTGATGCTTCTTTGTAGGCTATGGGGAACCATTGAAGGTATGTAAAGAGGAAAGGGATATGTTCAGGGCTGAACCTGAGAAAGATGAAGTAGGATGCCAAGTTTCAGAAGTGAGGATAAAAGTAGCCAGTTAAGGGGCTCTGCGCATGTGTTTGCCCTTACCAGACAGTATCAAATTGCCTTCCTGAGGACTGAGTTTACACTCTGCTCAGCAGGCTAAGAGAGTTATTTCCTCATACACTCATTATTATTTGGCATTATCAGACTTCTGCATTTTTGCCAACTAAATGGGTGTGAATTCGCATTTCATAGTAATGTATCTTGCATTTCGCCGGTTAGTAATATGGTTGAACATCTTTTTGTGTATGTATTTGATTGTTTTAAAGTAATCTCTATACCCAATGTGGGGTTCAAACTCATGACCCCGAGATCAGGAGTCACATGCTCTACTGACTGAACCAGCCAGGTGCCCCACATTTATTGGGTATTTATGTTTCCTCTCCCGTAGTTTCCTGTTCAGTCTTTTGTCTATTTTTCTTTATGTTGTTTTAAAATCTCCCCTACCCCCTTAGATTCTGGATACTAATCTTTTGTCAGTTACATGCAGTACAAATGTATTTTCCCAGTTTGTAGTTTTGTTTATGGTGATTTTAGAAAAGCAATCAGATAATTGTTACAGTTGAACTTATCACCATTTGTACTTATAGTTTGTTCTTTGATATCTTTTAAAGAAATTCTTCTCTACTCTGAAATCATAAAGCTATTTTTTATTTCTCCTGTATTTTCTAAAAATTTTAATGTTTTCTTTTTCATTTTTAGGCCTTTGCACACTGAACTTAGGTTTGTATATAAGATAAGGAAACATAGGTTTGTGTATATGTAGGATAAGGAAAGATCAGATTGGATCTAATTTCATCTTTTTTCACATGGATACCTAGTTGTCCCGGCACCACATCCTGAACGGTTCATAGTTCAGCCAGCAAAAGGGAAGGCTAGCCAAGTTGCCCGCTCTCAGGATGGCAAGGATCTGGAGCTGAGAGTGAGCACCTTCATTTTTGCACCCTGGGCACCTTGCTTGCCTCATTCTATCCCTGCCTTGCTGTCATTCTTCCCTTCCAGGGAAGCCAGCCCCTGGCAGAAAGGCTTGTCCTGATTCAGACACACGTAAGACATTGGGTCTCCTGTCTAGGAATGTAGGTTCCTGAGACAGGAGAGTCTTTGTTTAGAAATTTTAATTTCAGTACAGTTACCATACATACACATTAGTTTTAGGTGTGCAATATAGTGATTCAGCAATTCTGTACATTACTCAGTGCTCATCATGATAAATGTGCTCTTAATCCCCATCACCTATTTGACCCATCCCCCACCCATCTTCCCTCTGGTAACCATCAGTTTGTTCTCTACTGTTCAGAGTCTGGTTTTTGGTTTGTCTCTTTTTTCATTGTTTTGTTTTTTAAATTCCACATATGAGTGAGATCATATGGTATTTGTCTTTCTCTGGCTTATTTTGCTTAGCATTGTAGTCTCTAGATCCATCCATGTTGTTGCAAATGGCAAGATTTCATTTTTTTTTTTTTTTATGGCTGAGTAATACAACATTGTGTGTGTGTGTGTGTGTGTGTGTGTGTGTGTGTGTGTATCTTCTTTATCCATTTATCTATTGATAGACACTTGGGCCGCTTCATAAGTTGGCTATTGTAAATAATACTGTAGTAAACATATGGGTGCATAATCTTTTCAAATTAGCATTTTCTTATTCTTTAGGTAAATACCAGCAGTGGAATTACTGGATCATATGGTAGTTCTATTTTTAATTAAAAAAATTTTTTTTAACATTTCTTTATTTTTGAGAGATAGACAGAGCATGAGTGGAGGAGGGGTTAGAGAGAGAAAGGGAGACATAGAATCCAAAACAGGCTCCAGGCTCTGAGCTGTCAGCACAGAGCCGGCTGTAAGGCTTGAACCCATGAACTGTGAGCTCATGACTTGAGCTGAGGTTGGATGCTTAACCGACTAACCCAGGCACCCCTGTTTTTAATTTTTTGAAGAACCTCCATACTGTTTTCCACAGCAGCTGAACCGATTTGCATTCCCACCAACTGTGCACAAGGGTTCTTCTTTCTCCACATCCTCACCAACACTTGTTTGTTGTGTGTATATTTTTTAAAGTTTATTTATTTTTGAGAGAGAGTGAGTGCGTGCATACACACGTGCTGGAGTGAGGGAGGGGCAGAGAGAGAGGGGGAGAGAGAATCCCAAATAGGCTCTGTGCTGTGAGGATGGAGCCCTGACTGGATCTCAGGAACCGTGAGATCATGACCTGAGCCAAAATCAAGAGTCAGACGCTTAATTGATAGAACCACCCAGGTGCCCCTGTTGTGTTTTTAATTTTAGCCATCTGACAGGTGTGAGATATCTCATTGGGGTTTTGATTTGCATTTCCTTGATGATGAGTGATATTGAGCATCTTTTCATGTGTCTGTTGGCCACCTGTATGTCTTCTTTGGAGAAATGCCTCTTCATGTCTTTTGCCCATTTTTTATTTGGGTTTTTGCTATTAAGTTGAATAAGTTATATATTTGTTTTGGATACTAATTCTTTATTAGATACGTCATTTGCGAATACCTTCTCCCACTTAGTAGGTTGTCTTTTACTTTTCCTTTGCTGTGCAGAAGCTTTTTATTTTGATGTAGTCACAATAGTTTATTTTGCTTTTGTTTTCCTTGCTTCAGGAGACATATCTAGAAAAATGTTGCTGTAGCTGATGTCAGGGAAATTGTTGCCTGTGCTCTCTTCCAGGATTTTTATAGCTTCATGTCTCATATTTAGGTCTTTCATACATTTTGAATTTACTTTTGTGTACTCTGTAAGAAAGTGGTCCAGTTTCACTCTTTTGCTGGTAGCTTTCCAGGTTTCCCAACACCATTTGTTGAAGAGACCATCTTTTAGTTATTGCATATTCTTGCCTCCTTTGTTATAGATTAATTGACCCTATAAATTTGGGTTTATTTCTGGGTTCTCTATTCTATTTCATTGATATAAATCATGTAGGTGTCTATTTTTGTACCAGTCCCATACTGTTTTGATGACTATAGTTGTAGTATATCTTGAAATCTGTGATACCTCCAGTTTTGTTCTTTTTCGAGATTTCTTTGGCCATTCAGGATCTTTTGTGGTTCCATACAAATTTTAGGATTTTTTGTTCTAGTTCTGTGAAAAATGCTCTTGGTATTTTGATAGGGATTACATTGAATCTGTAGATTGCTTTGGGTAGTATAGACATTTTAACAATATTTGTTCTTCCAATCCATGAACATGGGACACATTTACATTTATTTATGTCATCTTCAATTTCTTTCATCAATGTTTTATAGTTTTCAGAGCATAGGTCTTTCATCTCCTTTGTTAAGTTTATTGCCAGGTATTTAACTATTTTTGGTGCAATTGTAAATGGGATTGTTTTCTTAATTTCTCATTCTGCTACTTCATTATTGGTGCATACAAATGCAACAGATTTGTTATACTACAACCTTATTGAATTCATTTATCAGTCCTAGTAGTTTTTTGGTGGAGTCTTCAGGATTTTTTTATATACAATATTCATATCATCTGCAAAATAGTGACAGTTTTACTTCTTCCTTACCAATTTGGATGCATTTTATTTCTTTTTCTTATGTGATTGCTGTGGCTATCTTAGGGGGAAAGCTCTCAGTGTTTCACCATTGAGTATGATGTTTACTGTGGGTTTTTCATAGATGGCCTTTATCATGTTGAGGTATGTTCACTCTAATCCTACTTTGTTGAAGGTCTTTATTATGAATGGATATTTTACTTTGTCAAATGCTTTTTCTGCATCTAGTTGATTGATTTGCAAATACTGAGCCACACTTGCATCCCAGGAATAAATCCTATGTGATCGTGGTGAATGATCTTTTTAATGTACTGTTGGATTCGGTTTGCTACTATTTTGTTGTGGATTTTTGCATCTATGTTCATCAGAGATATTGGCCTGTTAATTCTTTTTTTTGTAGTGTCTTTATGTGATTTTGGTATCAGAGTAATGCTGGCTTCATAGAACACAATTCATAGAATGAGTTTGGAAGCTTTCCTTCCTCCTCTGTCTTTTTGAATACTTTGAGAAAAATACGTATTAACTCTTCTTTAAATGTTTGGTAGAATTTGCTTGTAAAGCCATCTGGTCCTGGACTTCTGTTTGTTGGGAGTTTTTTGATTACTGATTCAATTTCATTACTGGCAATCGGTTCGTTCAAATATTCTGTTTCTTCCTGCTTCAGTTTTGGGAGGTAATATGTTTCTAGGAATTTATCCATTTCTTCTAGGTTGTTCAATTTGTTAGGCATATAATTTTTCATAATATTCTCTTATAATTCTTTGTATTTCTGTGGTGTTGGTTGTTATTTCCTCTCTTATCTGATTTTGTTTCAGACCTTTCTCTCTCTCTCTCTCTCTCTCTCTCTCCCTCCCTCCCTCCCTCCCTCCCTCTCTTTCTTTCTCTCTCTTTTTGATGAGTCTGGCTAAAGATTTATCAATTTTATTGATCTTTTCTTTTAAAAATTTTTTTATTTTATTTATTTTTTATTTATATATATTTTTTCAATTGTAATCTTTTCAAAGAACCAGCTCCTGGTTTCATTGATCTGTTCTATTAGCTTTTTGGTTTCTATTTTGTTTAGTTCTGCTCTAATATTTATTATTTCCTTCCTTCTACTGGTTTGGGGTTTTGTTTGTTCTTTTCCTAGCTCTTTTAGCTGCAAGGTTAGGTTCTTTAATTGAGATTTTTCTTGCTTCCATAGGTAGGCCTGTATTACTATAAACTTCCCTCTTAGAACAACTTTTGCTGCTTCCCCAAGATTTTGGACCATTGTGTTTTCATTTTCATCTGTCTCTGTGTATTTTTAATTTCCTCTTTGACTTTTTGGTTGACTCATTTATTGTTTAGTAGCATATTATTTAATCTCCATGTATTTGTGCTCTTTCCAGATTTTTTCTTGTGGTTGATTTCTAGTTTCACAGTGTTGTGATCAGAAAAGATGCATGATATGACTTTAAGTTGTTTTAACTTGTTGAGACTTGTTTTGTGGCCTAATATGTGGTCTATTCTGGAGAATGTTCCATGTGCACTTGAGAAGAATGTGTATTCTGCTGTTTTAGGATGGAATGTTCTGAATATCTGTTAGATCCATCTGCTCCAACATGTAATTCAAAGCCACTGCTTTCTTGTTGATTTTCTGTTTGGATAATCTATCCATTAATGTAAGTGGGGTGTTAAAGTCCCCTACTATCATTGTATTACTACTGATTACTTTCTTTATGTTTGTTATTAGCTGCTTTATTTATTTGGGTGCTTCCCTGTATGGTTCATATTTACAATTGCTATATCTTCTTGCTGGATTTTTCCCTTTATGTTTATATAGAATCCTTCTTTAAGTCAGGAGAGTCTTTATGAAGAAGAAAGAAAAGGAGCCCTGAATCTCCTGTCTGCTCCAGGCTAAAGAAGGAGAAAAGCCTGGGTGGGAGAGGGAGGGGAGAACAGGTCCATTGTATTGCCCCTGAGGTCCTGTTGAAGGTTTCATAGTTTTATGACACTTCTGGGGGGAAGGGGCTGGTGCAACAGGGATTGTCTCCTCCATGCTGTCTTGAGTGGACCCTGAAGGGTCTGGTACTTGTAGATTCTGCCCCTTGCCTTCTCCAGAGAATGTGGGAAGTTCTCGAGGGCACCCTAGAAAGTTTAAGCTACTGCATAGATGTAGAACAGGGAACAGTAGAAGTAGAGAAAGATTTTCTTCTTTTAGTTCTCTTTTAGTCTTCCTAAATGTATCTGGAAGAAACCCTTCCTTTGTTCTATCTGGTCTAGCCTCTCCTAATACTTGCTAACCTCCTTTTTAACTCCTAGAGATTGGACCTCAGGGTGTGAAACCTCAGGGGCTATGGTATCTGACTAAATATTTAATCACATTGTTTTGTTTTCATTGTATTCATTTTTGGAGGGTTGCCTTCTATTCTGGCGAGTAATGGCAGTTTGCTATTACTGATGCTACTAGAAAGTTCCTTTTTAAAAGTTTATTTATTTATTTTGGAGAGAGAGGAGAGAGAGAGAGAGAGAGAGAGAGAGAGAGAGAGAGAGAGAGAGAGAGAGAGAAGAGAGAGCAAGTGGTGGAGGGGCAGAGAGGGATGGGGAGGGAATCCCAAGCAGGCTATGCACTGTCAGCGCGGAGACCAATATGAGGCTCGAACTCTTGAACTGTGAGATCATGACCTGAGCAGAAATGAAGAGTTGGATGCTTAAAGAACTGAGCCACCCAGGTGCCCCAAATTTCCTTTTTAATATATGCACTAGAGCAAAGAAGTTTATCATATGTATATAAAATCTTATGGATGTGTGCATTTGGATAAAGAGATGTAGGAAAGGAGGGTTACCAAAATGGTGATGGTGGTTATCTTACAGTGATTTTTGTTTTCCTTATTTTTGTGTGTGTTGTTTGCATTTTTAGTAATGAGCATATATTATTTACATAACCAGGAAATAACTATTTTTGTTATGGATAAAGGTGTATATATATATTTATTTAAAGGAATGTATTAAGTACGTAATAATATAAGGAATATGTGGATTTGGCTACATGGTTGATTTAGCCTTATGTAGGTAGGGCTCATTCTGGGAAACTGTGAAGAACGAGGAGGAGCTGGCTGAACCCAGGCTAAGAGCAAGGACAGGTTTCCTATCATGGAAAATTAGGTGCCTAGCTCACAGGGGCTGTACTTTGTTCTTTCAGTATTGTTCAGAAGATTCCATTTAAGAATCTCAGTTATTACTTCTGAATCAGGTAAAGCATTGGTCCTTTTTGGTGGGATGGTGTGTTAGATCTTTGCCTAGCCTACATTTACATGCCCCCGGTTGAGGTGGACAAAGGGAACCTGGCCAGGGTCTAGATGTTTCTGATTTGTGAGTGCTGTCCTGTGAATAGTCTGTTGTGCCAGAGCAGACAGGAGATAGACTTCTATGCTGGGTTGTTCCCCATCTGCAGAGCACCCACCATCTGGTTCTCTTCTCAAAGAGTCCTGGCAGCTAGTGCCATTTCATGGTGCTGACCCTTTCCCAGGGAGGGCATAATTTAACAGGAGTCCCTTGGGCAAGCATTCCTGATATGTAGCCCTAGGAATTTACTGCCCTCAGGAGAAGGCTCTTTTTCAGATCACACCCAAGTTACTGTTTAATCTTCAGTGGAGCCAACTTTGTCCAGACACAACAAAGAACAGACAATCCTAGACCTTCCTTGGGAATTTACCTGCTTTATGATCTGATTCCTGTTCTGGGTGTCTGATTATGGGCTAGAGAGGGGTTGGGCTGATGGTGTCCACCAATCATGAGATAATACAAACTATGTAGCCACTAATCAGTGGGCACTGTAATCACTAGGACCAGACAATCACAAGCCCTGCCCTCTTGGAGGTGGCAGTGTGATGGGAAGATGGACACATAATGGCAGGTGTGAAGAGGGTTTGTAGCACAGGAGGGGGGCTGCTGCAGCACACAGAAGTGATCTCTGAAAGGGGGGCAAAGAAAGGTGTCTGAGCAATAGACATTTAGACTAAGACACAAAGAAAGAGTTTGCCAGGTAGAAGATGTGGGAAGGAGGGGCGCCTGGGTGGCGCAGTCGGTTAAGCGTCCGACTTCAGCCAGGTCACGATCTCCCGGTCTGTGAGTTCGAGCCCCGCGTCAGGCTCTGGGCTGATGGCTCGGAGCCTGGAGCCTGTTTCCGATTCTGTGTCTCCCTCTCTCTCTGCCCCTCCCCCGTTCATGCTCTGTCTCTCTCTGTCCCAAAAATAAATAAAAAAAAAAAAAAAAAAAAAAAAAAACGTTGAAAAAAAAAAAGAAGATGTGGGAAGGAGAAATCCAGGAAAAGGGAACAGTGTATGCAGAAATCTGGAAGCCAGAGGAACCCTGGTGTGTCCAGCTGGGAGATACCCTTTAGGTGGTTAGATAAGAGAGAACAGGGTGAGAGGATGGGTAGGTCCCAGATCCTGTAGGACTTCTTAGGACACAGGAGTCCTCAACCAAAGGTAATTTTGTCCCCCAGGGACATCTAGCAAGGTTGTCACAACTTGGTTGTCACAAAGGTGTGTGTGTGTGTGTGTGTGTGTGTGTGTGTGTGTGTGTATGGGGTGGGGGATAGGGTGTTACTGGCATCTAGTGGGAAACCATTGAAAGTGCCATGAAGCATCCTGCAATGCATAAGACAGCCCCCAGCAACAAAGAATTATCCTGCCAAAATGTCAATAGTGCTGAGGTTGAGATACCCTGATCTAGGACCACTAGGACCTCTTCAAGGATTTTGTTCCTTATTCTAAAGCCAAGGAAGGGAAGACATGATAGGGTTTTACACAGGAGAGGAACATGACTAAATTTATATTCTGCAGTGATTAGTCTGGCTACTTTGAGGAAATTTTAAGATGTAGCTATTCTAGTTTGTGGCAACTCTCTTAGTAGTTCTGGACCATTCTCCAGCCTTGGAATTTCCAGCCTCTATGATTTTCTTTTCCCCCTGGGGCTTACCTTTGATTACTTTGTGGCCATCTAGGTATCTACCAGGGCAAGGAAAACAATTGAGATACATAGTCAAAGCTAAGCAGGCCAGGGAGTTTTCTACTGATACAAAAGGTACTCCACTAAGGCCTACAAAATATTTAAGGCCAGTGTGGCAGGCAGAAAATGCCCCTCCAAAGATGTCCATGTCCTAATCCTCAAAACCTGTGAATATGGCAAAGGGATTTTGCGGGTATGATTAAGTTAAGTAACTTGAAATGGGAAAATTCTCCTGGATTGTCTGAATTTGTCAATGTAATCACAAGGGTCCTTATAAAAGGGAGATAGGAGGTCAGATTCAGGAGGTCAGGAGATATGGTGACAGAAACAGAAGCCAGAGAGAGAAAAAAAGAGAGGGAGATTTGAAGATGTCATGCTACTGGCTTTGAAGAAGGAGGATGGGACCAGTAGTAAAATAATAAATTTATGTGGCACTAAATTTCTGGCAATTTGCTGAAATAGCAACAGGAAACTAATATGGCCTGGAAAAAGTTTTAAGTAAACTCTACCCCCAATGTGGGGCTCAAACTCACAACCCCAAGATCAAGAGTCACATGCTCTACCAACTGAGCCAGCCAGATGCTTGGGCCTGGAAAAAGTTTTAATTAACTCTGAAATAAACAAGAAAATCCACAAAATAGAAATTAATAAATGTCATTTATTTTAGTATACGTTTTATAATAATTAATAGATCCAAAAAGGTATAAAGACTAACACAACACACAACCAGATTATTTTCCACCTGACCCAAGGAATGAAGTAGTTCTAATAAAGCTAAAGACTCTTGTAGACCCGTCTTGGATTTCATTTCCTTCTCTTCCTTGCAGAGGTAATCAGTATCCTAAATTTGTCATTTATTATTCCCATACATATTTAAATGCCTGTATCACCAAACAATATGTAGTACTGCTTTGCATGCTATTTTATACACATGACAATGTAATGTATGTTTTCTTATGCAACTTGCTGTTTCTAAAATGTTTTGAGAATCATTCTCATTGATGGATGTGGTGACTGTATATTACCCTATTGTGTGAATATGTCATTCTTAATTTATCTATTCTGCTGATATACATTTAAGTTGTTATCAGTTTCGACTATTACAAACAATGGTGCCATAAACATTTTTGTACCTGTCTCTTGGTACCTTTCTGCAAGGGTTTCTCTAGGGTTGGTTCCTAGGAGTGAAACTGTTGGGACCTTGGATAAACAGCTTTTCTGGAGAGTTCCAAACCACTCTTCAGATAGACCTGGCCAATCTACATTCAACCACCAATGCATATAAACCTGGCATTGGTGTTGGTCTTGTTAGATTGTAAAATTTTTGTTGAAATGATGGAGGTGAAATGATATGTTATTGTGGTTTTAACCTTCCTTTTCTGCATTACTGTGGAATTGAGTATCTTTTTTCTATGTTTATAGATCATTCCTATTTCTTTCTCTGTGAATTGCCTGTTCATCTTTTTTGCCCATTTTTTTTTTTTTATAGGTCTGGTTGTCTTTCTCTCTTTAGTTTGTAGAAATTGTATTATTTTGGATACTAATTTTCTGCAGCTATATATGTTGTAAATATCTTCTCCTATTTAGTGGTTTGTCTTTTCATGAATACATGGTGTATACTGAGGCAGGGATATCATCTCATCCAAGACAGTATTTGGGCAGGAATTCAGTTCCATGGTCCCCATAAGATTCTGGTCTGTTACTTAGCTTCAAGGTGTGGCTGATGCAGATAGTTAAGTGGTGCTCCATAAAACAATTTTAGGGCTGAGGAGTATATTCCAGATATTCTCAGTTTTGTTAATAATTCATTATGAAATGATATCCACATATTTATTTAAACCAGACATCATGAATTCAATGCCTATAGGAGGCCAGGTGGGTAATGTAAAGACTGCAGTGGGCTGGTGGGGCATGTACCCTTCTTGGAGGCACCTACTGATGCTGCCCTGTGTTTTAATCCTCACCACAACAGTGAAGTGGATACCAGTTTAACCTTCCTTTTACAGACAAGCATACAGGTTTAGAGAGGTTAAGCCACTTGCCCCAAGTCACATAACTAGAAAATAAAAGAACCAGGATTCAAACCAGGCTGTCTGCCTCTATGGCCCATACTCTCAACTCTGATGCTAAAATGCTGCTCAAGACACAAGGAAGATGTCTTGTTTCTCTTAACCCCACTATAAGAAATATGGTAATGCAGATGAGATTATAAATGGCACCCGGCATTGGGCCTCAGTGTGGGGAGTATTAGGGCATGGTGAGGACTGCAGCAAGCTGGAGAGGAAATGCCTGCTAAATGGGTCTTCCATTCCAGCTGCCTGATGTCAGCAGGGAACACAGACCTAGTGTTGCCAGATCTTCTGATTTTTTTCAAGAGAAGCTAGAAATCCAGATTTTTGTGGGAATGGCAACCGATTTTTAAGTACTGGCAATCAAATTCAATAATATTACAATATGGCTTAGACCAAATAAAATATTTTTATGGGCTGTGACTCTATGACCTTTTATTTGGCCCAGATGATTTATTTGTTTACAGCCTGAACCACCTTTGAGAGTATGCAGTTCCATAAGAACTATATGAAACAACATTTTGTTCTACTTGTAATAACCTCTTTCAAGTAACAAGTATTTCCTGTATTGTAATGCTTAGGCATTTGGAGTCCCCAATACAATCGCACAGACTTTGATCATTTCTCATATTAGTCATCTTCTTTGCAGACAGAAGTTACGATTGATAAAATAATCACAGAACCTGGGACTGAGATTCTGCTGAGCCTTATGGAAATGACTGCTTTTCGATCCCATGCCAAAGCAAGTGTCTTGATGTCTGTAATTTGCTTGAAAATACTGCAGTATTGTGGTGTAATACTGTGTACTTGCTAGTTAGATTAAGTTTCAATTCCAAGGGCAATCTATACCCATAGAGTGTTAGCTAGCATTATATCCAAAAGGCCATCTGCTAAGGTGCTCCCTGCAAGTGCTTGAGTAATCTGTATTTTGATGTACAGCAGATACTGTGAGCCAGCCCAACAAATATTATAAATTGATGAAATTAGTGGCCTGATTAACTAGTATGAAGAATGATAGAAGGGGGCTCTCACTGATGAAATTAAAAGAGCCAAAATATGTGAATAGGCTAAAATAATTTAGAGGCACTCTTCACATTTGCCTGAACAGGAGCTAAGAGTCTAGCAAGGCCTTTAGCATGCACCTGTAGGGATAGTGCCAGACATTCGACCCTGAACCATTCCTATTTCCATACATAGCTTTCAGAGAGCTTCTAGGTGCCTGATCCTGACCACAAGGATAATGAAATCCTGCCTCTGCAATGTTGTTGATTCTGCCTTCAGTCGACCATTCATGCCAGGTAGTGGATGGATCACTTAAAAAGACAAGAGCTGGGCCTTCATGGAACCCACAGAGCAGGTTGCATGAAACATTCTGTGCCTAATTGCTCAAGAAATGTCCACAGAGGGTGTAAAGTTTGGTCTGAGACTTGCATTCATGATAATTTAATAACAAGATAGTGAGTGAACATCTGACTCTCACCTACTTCAAAATGCATGGGCTACTTATAGACTAAAATTAACTCAGACTAGTTCCCAGCAAGAAAATGGAGGAGCCAGACCTCAGAGATGAGAGGTGGTAACTAAAAGCCCCAGGAGTATACGATCATCCTTGCTTCCTGTGCCTTCCATGGGTCAGATGGACCTTTCATACCAGCCTGGAGATGCCTTTCTTCTGTTTCTTTCCCCAGCTTTGTGAGGTTGCCTATGGGGTCTGTTGAGAATCTGAGTTTGCAGAAGCCCTGTAGAATCAAGTAGCTCCTGGAAATCTGGCCCTTACCACAAAAGGAAGTAAGCAGAAAAGCTGGGCTTCAGGGAGCCAGCTCTGTGGAAGCCTTTCCAGGAGACATTTGAATCCAAAGTCTGAATTAGAGAAGTGGTTTTCAGTATGTATTTTTTTCAAAAAGTACCCTCCATGGCTACACTGTGCTGAAATCTGGGAGCCTATAGACAGACCCTTACCTTGTTCTTTAAAGGTTAACAGAGTATCTTTCTGTTTCAGTAAATAGATTGGTAAATATAATAAAGCTCTCCTTTAGGGATTAGCATAGCACAAACCAATTATTCCCTGGAAGAAACTCCTCTGTTTTACCCTTTCTTTAAGTCCATTTGTTTCTCTGTGAAATCTTGACTTTATAAATCTTTCCCTTTGATATGTATGTATGTATGTATGTATTTTGCTATGGTCCCTAAAGGCTTACTGTGGTCCCCTTCAAACTTCCATCTCCTCTTCAATTTTCATTCATCCTCCTTGGCCTACATCTTCAAAATTACACTCCAGTTGGGTACTCTGCCCTGTTCCCAGCAGAGAGGAGTGTCACTGATTCCAAAGCATCCCTCTGTTTCATGCATATATACCTTTTCTCCCCAATGAGATTTTAGACCTATCAAGGACAGGATCTATTTTTAACTTCTTTTGTCCTACAGTACCTGTCCTACAGCACCTACTCTACAAGTAAATTCTCAGTAAATAATCACTTCTCCTCCCACCTAGAAGATTTACAATCTGGGGCACCTGGGTGGCTCAGCCAGTTAAGCATCTGACTCTTGATTTCAGCTTAGGTCATGATCTCACAGTTTGTGAGTGAGAGCCCTGCATCGGGCTCTGTGCTGGTAGTGCAGAGCCTGCTTGGGATTCTCTCTCTCTCTCTCTCTCTCTCTCTCTCTCTCTCTCTCTCTCTCTCTCTCTCCCTCTCTCTCTGCCCTCCCCCTGCTTGCTTGTTTGCTCTCTGTCTCTCAAAATAAATAAATACACTTTAAAAAAAATGATTTACAATCCAAAAATGTATAATTGTATTTAAAGTAAATGGAACTCTAGGTTGGGAGTAGGGTCACCATGATTACAGCCAACATGTTTTTAGCATTTATAAATCCAGAATTCTATTTAATCCTCATACAACAATCGTCTGAAGTAGGCACCGTCATTATCCCCAGTTATCAATGAAAAGATTGAGACACAAAGAAGCTTAGTAATTCGTCCAAGGTCACAGGAGAGCCCAGTCCTGGAGGAGTCCCAAATTCTGCAAAATGATCTGATGGAAGAATGGGGAGGGTTGCACAGAGAGAGAAATTGATTTCTCAGCAAAGCTGTAAGGCCTCTTTACTAGTTTAGTAGTTTAAACATGTATTTACAAATTCTTTGATATTCCTCCTGTCAAAAAATGGAGCCTAATTACCTCACCTTGAGAAAGAACTGTCTTGCATATAGAATAGCAGTGGCAGGAATGACAATGTATGACTCCTGAGGCTAAGTCATAAAAGGCATTATGGCTTTCTCCTTACTCTCTCAGTCACTCACTCTGGGGGAAGCCAACTGCTCTGTTGTGAGGACATTCAAGCATCCCAATGGAGAGATCTGTGCAGCAAGGAGTGGAGGCCTCCTGCTAATAGCCAGTAAGGAACTGAGGCCTTCTGCCAGCAGCCATGTAAGCAAACCATCTTGAAAGCAGATTCTCTGGTCCCTGTCAGGCTGTCACATGACAGCAGTCGCAGCTGACTTTCTAACTACAACATCACAAGAGACCCTGAGAATCACTCAGCTACACCACTTCTCAATTCCTGCCACACATAACCTGTGAGCTAATGTTAGCTATATTACACTGTTAAGTTTTGGGGGGTAATTTGCTATACAACAATGGGTAAACTAAGTTAACCTGTAAGTGAGTAGTTCTTACCATTTGGGGTGTCAGGGACCCTTTTGAGAATCTGGTGAAAGCTGTGAATCCTCTTCTCATAAAAATGTGCAGACACAAGAACACATTGCTCATGGTTTCCAGAAGATCATATATTTTGATAAAGTCAGTTGATGGATCTCAGTTTCAAGACTCTTTCTCTAAATACTAGAATAGTCGAAGTGTGAATTTTTTTTCCCACAAAATCTCTTTCCTGTGGATGACTAACTTAAAACATTTATTTTTCCCTTCAGTTTATTTTTCCTTGAGATGGAAGAACCAGTTGAGGAAGAACTCCCCCCAACTCCCAGCCCATTCCCCCAGGCTCTTTCCACCCAACAGATTTCAAGGAGCAAAGGGATCAAATTAACTTTTCTCATGCTTCTATTTTTGTGACTCAATTCTTTTGGAGGAGAGAGTCAGGATGACTGGTGGGATTTCCAGAAAAGCCAGAAACAGTAATTGCTAGAAATACAGGAAGGAAGTGTGTTCTTGAAAGATTAAAGCTCCAGTGTTCAGAGCTGTGTGAGTTGGCTTGATTTGTATTCTCAGGACACATTAGAGTATTTGGGGAAATCCTACTGTGTTTACTTTTTATCCACTTGGGCTTCTCCATCCTTGTTTTCACATATACCCATCTCCAGGCTGACATTACCAATGCAAGGGATAAGCATAGTTACTCCTCCACATTTTCTACTAGGGGAGATAAAGAACCCAAACGGGATACAGTTACAGGAGGAAGAACAATCAAACTTCCTCTCTGAGGTCACTATCTGCTAAATCCCTCGAGGTCATGCTTTCCGATCAGACCAAAGGCAGTCATTGAAGTTTTCAAAGTGACTTCTGCTTTGGGGTCCCCAGAATGGTTCTCATTTCCATTTATGAGCATGTTTCCCTGGGCTGCAAAAATGTAGCATAACCCAGGAAGAGAGAGAGTTTGGGGCACGATCATGTGTTAATTCAGGGCAAATTAAGACATCCTATAAGAGTTGGATATTTAAGAATAGAAACCTAGAGATATCTGGTTTGGAGACATCTGGTAGTTAAGACATGAGGAGAGAAGAGCTTTCTCACTGCATATAGAGCCCTGAATATAGGACTTACGGGTAGGGGAGGAAAAGATGCCCATTAAAGAGTGAGGGGAACTACTGGATGGCCTGCAGTAAGAACTGGGAGAGCAATCAATGTGAGAGGAATCAATGGACACAGAGTTTAAAGATGGAGAACTTGTTGAGTAGTTTCACATATGAGCAGAGGGATTAGGCAAATGGGAAGTGAAACATATCATTCTTATTTGGCATGAGTAGGGGCTTACTGGTGGTCTTGGAAAGAGCATTCAGTAGAGTGGAGGGGGCAGAGCCTGATCACACAGGCTGAGGAGGACGGAATGAGCTGAAAGAGTGGCTCATATAAAAATGGCTAAACATAGACACCCAAGATTTGAAATCAGATAAGGTAGAGGTGTCAGCACCCATTGTGGGCAGTAGTCTAAAAGGCCGCAGGAAGGCTGCGGTTGAAGGGCCATCTTGTTTTGCTGTTTGTTCATAATCTACTTTCAGTGAATGCCTAAAATTATATTTTTAATAAACGGAGGTAGTTCTCTAGAGATGTAAACTTTGATGTGGAGAAAATGCAACTGACTAAGCAGAAGTAAATAGAGCAGCAGCCATCTGCCCAAATTACAGCTATCAGAGAAGAAAGAGCCTCGCCAGGCACAGTGACACTCATAAGAAGCTGATCATGAATCAAAGAACTACAGGGTATAAAGGGTGTGGGAAGAGACACAGGTAATCCGAAGGTTGAAGGTCAGGGTGGGATGTGATCTCTGCTGCCTCATCTAAATGGATATAAACTCTGAGACACTCAGCCTCTCTGAGTAATTAGCACCCGCCTTAGATACATGTAGTGAGCAAAGAGGAGATGGACAAATTTCAAGAGACCATTTTAGGACCTAAATTCAGAACAACAGAGAACATAAGATTTACAGTATTACGTTATTTGAAATACATTGACTTCCTGTATGTTTTAACAAATAATTTTCTGTTTAATAATAGTCTTTCTAATTAAAAAAAAAAAAAAAAGAGTATAGACAACATTTTCCAAGAAGTTTCCCAGGCTGCCGGTAGGTGCTGTCCTCATGGCTCCTGCTATTTCTCTGTGCTCAACATTCACTGAAGACCTATACCTGCCTCTATAAGTGTTATATCTGGGGATTCTGTCCCATGGAGACACTGGCCACATGTGATCTTCAGCCTTTTGGCAGAGTCCAATACGCAGGTCCTGTGTGCCACACTCCCTTAGGACATCATTCAGGTTTAGATGATACTCTTAGGACCTCAGGCCCCTCAAGGAGTGTCTGTCCAAGCTGGGACCCTGTTCATCCTTAGACTTCTTGCCGCTGCCCTCCTGCTTATCCTTGTACCCGGTGTCTCTGAGCTGGTGTCTCCTGGTGCGACATCTGTCACGTTTTATAGGATAGAAAGATCAAATGTGAGGGCCAGCACCAACTTTGAGGAAGTAAAGCCGAAAGCTCACGACTCACAAAACCCCAGCTGCCTGCGTGCTGTATCCACAGAAACGTCCAGTGTTTCCATTAAAATACAGGAAGAGAAGTAATAAAAGATAAGTTTCCTGCCAAGCATTTGGGGGCAACCAGATATAAGAAGAGGAACAATAAAATATGATTATGATGATGACCGTTATGTGCCCAAATGCCTTTCCTGTTGAAAAAGTCCAGCTTGCAGGATGGATTGGGGAACTTGATCACACAGCTGTGAGCTCAGGACAGTCATGGGTGATTCCGATGGTTGGGGGTCCAGAGGGGCAGAGCCAGCTTATAGGTTGGTTTCTAGGAGCATTGGCTTCTTTGATGTCACAATAAAGCAAATGTTGGACTTTCTCAAGCGAGAAGGCAGCTCTGACTCATTTTTCTGATCTTAGAGGACATGTGGCTTCTTTGGGAGCTGGGTCTACTGTGGAAAGTCCTTAATACATGTGGTGGCATTTACAGTGGGGACTTTTCTGCCACAGCAGCTATGAAACAGGACCCCCAGCTGTGGAAGGGCCCCTTAACAGCCCAGGCACCTTATGTTGGCTCTCACAGCATCCTTGGACCCCACCTTTTGCCTGCTGGACCCACCTCTACCTAGAACCTGAAGTTGAGTCCACCCCCAATGCCTACAAAGAAAGCTGTTAGGGAAAAAAAAAGTAAAATAATTTTTACTGTTTTTTGCTCAGAATAACAGCTGTTTGTTATAAAAATTAAAGTAATACAGAAAAGTACAACAAAGAAAGTTAAAAAAAAAAACAACACCTCACTTAGAAACCCTACTGCTCAGAGACAACCATTCCTAACATCTTTAAAATATCCCTAAAGACTCCATAGGTATGTGGAGAGATAGAACAACCAATGAAATTTTGTGAAAATAGGATCTCACTCTGCATTCTATTTTAGATGAAAAAAATTTAATATTGATTTAGTTGAATTTATTATCAGAAAAACTGAAGACAAATTTAGAAATGACTAAATTGGTGTTCCTTCACAAGTTTTCAAAAGATTGTTTTAGAATTAAGAAAAAAAGAATCAAAAACATTGATTGAATTTGCTATGCTTTTTTTTTTTTTTTTATTAAAGACAAGTTTGGGATGCCTGGGTGGCTCAGTCCATTAAGCATCCGACTTTGGCTTAGGTCATGATCTTGCAACTCATGGTTTCGAGCCCCACATCGGGCTCTGTGCTGACAGCTTGGAGCCTGGAGCCTGCTTTGGATTCTGTGTCTCCCTCTCTCTCTGCCCCTCCCCTGCTCTTGCTCTGTGTCTGTCTCTCTCTCAAAAATAAATAAACATTAAAAAAAATTTTTTAATTAAAAAGACAAGTTTGTGTGTCAACAATCCTTGGAAAAAATTTTTTTAATTAAATTTAAGCTTAAAAATGAAACAAGTTTCAATTTTACATGGCATTTCTTGACTTCCTGCTAGCAATGAGGATTTACTCACACTTATACTTTATCCCACTGACCCACTCTGTCTCTTGATTTTTATTATTTTCTATTGTCAATGTTTACCTCCCTTCATTTTATTCTCTAACCATACTCCTTACTCTTGTTTAGTTTTGGCTCTATGTTTAACGGGCTCAGTGCTTACCCCTTTGTGTAACTCCAGTGTTACAGGTTCAATTGTATCTTCCCCTCAAAAATGTGTGTTGGAGTCCTAATTCCCAGTGACCTTATTTGGAAATAGAGTGTTTATAGAGGCAATCAAGTTAAAATGAAGTCATTAGAGCAGGCCTTAATCCAAGACCACTGGTGTTTTTACAAAGGGGAAATCTAGACACAGACATGCACAGAGGGAAGACTGTATGAAGACATGTAGGGAAAACACCAGGTGAAAATTGGAATTCTGTTGCCATAAGCCAATGAACGTTTGGGGCTTCAAAAAGCTGGAAAAAGCATGGAAGCATGCTTCCCTAGCTCCTTCAGAGGGAATATGGTCCTACTAACACCTTGATTTCATATTTCTAGACTCCAGAACTATGAGACAATAAATTTCTATTGTTCTAAGCCACCCAGTCTCTGGTTCTTTGTTATGGTGGCCCCAGAAAACTGATACACCTAGATTTTCTATTCCAGAATTTATTTTGACTCATCCCTTTGTTGGATAGATTTCATACATAAGTTGTTTTTCAAGAAGAGTTCTTGGGTGCTTTGTTCCGTAAGGTTTCAAATGCCTGAGAATGTTGGTCTGCTGTCTTGTGGCATTGACATGAAGCCCAAAGAAATTTTATTTTTCTCTCTGAACATGGTTTACTAACTACATGGCTAAATCCATGTGAGATTTTCTTTATCCTTGGTGTTTCATAACTTTACTAGGATATATCTTGATGTTGAACAGTCTATATCAATTTTTCTTGGGATGTATGTGCCCTTTTGATTCAAGTCATCTTCATTTCAAGAAAGTCCTTTTCTATTTTATTTTTCAAAATAATGTATATTTAATTCCTTTTATTCTCCTTCTTCAGAAATTACTGTTCTCCTTCAGAAATGCCAAGGATCCCTATTATTGGTCTTCTATAACAATAGCAATTTTCTCTAGAACTATGTAAAAATTGAGTCTCATGCTCTACTGACTAAGCCAGCCAGGCGCCCCCTTATGCTTCCATTTTTATCCTGAATGTACTACTTTGCTTTTTACTCTCCTTTTTTCATTTTTGAAATCT
This sequence comes from Panthera pardus, assembly GCF_024362965.1. Lineage (NCBI taxonomy): Eukaryota > Metazoa > Chordata > Mammalia > Carnivora > Felidae > Panthera > Panthera pardus. The sequence continues at coordinate 79,680,959 of NW_026526821.1, forward strand.
CTTTTTTTAATTCTTATGTCTTTTCTTTGGGGTCTTTTTCTAGATAGTGTTGTCTGAAATTTCTCTGAGAATATGGAGACTTTATTTGAACATCTTTGGGTAATACCATGCCTTGGATAATTCCTCTTGTGTTTTTTTTCTTTCTTTCTTTTTCTTTTTCTTTTTGATCAGCCTTTTGTGTAATACTCCTTTCCTCTACAATTTCTTTTTTTTTTTTAATGTTTATTTACTTATTTTGAGAGAGAGTGCCCAAGGAAGGGAGGGGCAAAGAGAGGGAGAGAGAGAGAGAGAGAGAGAGAGAGAGAGAGAGAGAGAGAGACTCCCCAAGCAGGCTTCACACTGACAGCACAGAGCCCAATATGCGGCTCCATCTCACAGCTGCAAGATCATGACCTGAGCCAAAATCAAGAGTCAGATGCTTAACCAACTGAGCCACCCAGGTGCCCCTCACTTCCTCTACAATTTCTATGTGAATCCCAACATGGTTTGAATGGCAGACACTACTGGCCGAATAATGGTATAGCACGTGAAGAAGTTGGTGAGATTGGAGAACATCTAGGAGACTTAAATTTTAATAGACTTTGTTGTCTTAAACACCTTCTCAGTTATTTCCTTTTCCTTGGGGACCATCTCCTCTGAGCTTTTGGTGTTCTGGAAATCCATGTGGCTCAGACTCATAGGCTCCTGGTGATACAAACTGGTGGTTCCTGCCTCTACCTCCTCCTTCCCCTTGCATCATGCCATGCATCATCCCCACATATCTGCCTCTCTGGAGGTGAGTTTGGTAAGGTGGTTCCTGCAGCCCTATCACCCAGGCCACTCTGCACAGTGAGTCATGCTCTCTGTGGGACATTCCCCCAGTTTCTAGAGTCAGCCCCTGATACCACAGCTAGTGGGTGGAGTAAAGTGGTCATCAACTAAACTTCCACCATGGACCTTTGGTGAGATCTGGGTCCTACTGTGCATCTAAGGAGGCACCTGGCATCTCTCTTTTCCTGTTCCAGTTCTGATTCCACAGTAACCAGCAAGTTTGCTTCATGGTTTCTGCTTTGGTGCTCCCTTGCTTATTTGAAAGTGGAAGCCTCCCTTTGTCTATTTTTCATTTCTTTTGTTATGTTCAGTGGGTTTCATAAAAGAAATATTTATGGGATAAATATTTTAACAGGAAGTTTCTTGTTTTAAAATGGTATTATAATAAATCCTTTTATAGCTGGGGAAGATTTATCTTTATTATATTTATATGTGAATATATAATAGATTAGAAATAGGAACATGATGTATTTTTCCATTTGTTTATATTCTTCTTAGCTTTAAGTGTCCTTGCTTATGTCATGAACAGCACTCTATATTCTGTTTGTTTCTTTTCAAAATGATGATACCTTTATTACTTTTTATTATAAAAATAGCAGATGTTCATCGTAAAACATTAAACAACACTAAAAAAGAAGAATCACAGTGAAAATCATCTGGAATTCTGCTATCTATACATAACTGCTATTAGGTTTGTGTAATCATCTTTTGAGACATTTTTTAAGTATCACGAATGTATGTATAATTGACAAAACAGGATCATAGATGCTGTTTAGGCAAGTTTTTGTTTAATTATATAAGCACTGTGTTAATACCTTATCATTGGAAGAAACTCAAAGGAAGCAGACAAGCCATTTCTTACTTTCTCTCCATTCTCTTCCCCTCCCTTGGGAAAAGCACTTATCTCAGATTTTCAGGCTATTTTCTATTCATTTACAAACATATACATAAACATATGAACATGTATGAGTTTTGAAGGCATAGATTATACTGAATATGATTAAAACTCTCATTTGATATTTTATTTTTTGTTACTATTGTGAATAGGATCTCATTTTTTATTAAAACTTCTAATCAGTTGAAAGGAATTATACTGTGTTTTGAATATATAGTATATCTTTTTTTTTAAGTAGGCTCCACACCCAACATGGGGCTTGAATTCACAAACCTGAGATCAGGAGTTATGCTTTACCGACTGAGCCAGCCAGTCACCCCTTGAATATATAGTATATTTTATTTTCATCTACTTTATTCAACTGTTCTATCAATTTGTATGAATTACAACCCCTGAGTTTCCTAAGTTCCCATTTATGTTTGCATATTCTATGCAAGTTTTTGCATATTCTGTTCTAATATTTACTTCTCCCAATATTGTTTTTTTAATTTTTAAAAAAATTTTTTAACGTTTATTTATTTTTTTGAGACAGAGAGAGACAGAGCATGAATGGGGGAGGGGCAGAGAGAGAGGGAGACACAGAATCCGAAGCAGGCTCCAGGCTCTGCGCCATCAGCCCAGAGCCCGACTTGGGGCTCGAACTCACGGACCACAATATCGTGACCTGAGCTGAAGTTGGACGCTTAACTGACTGAGCCACCCAGGCGCCCCTATTATGTTTTTTTAATGTTTATTTTATTTTTGAGAGACAGAGAGAGTGTGAGTGGGGGAGGGGCAGAGAGAGAGGAAGACACAGAATCTGAAGCAAGCTCCAGGCTCTGAGCTGTCAGTACAGAGCCTGACGTGGGGCTTGAATCCACAAACTGTGAGATCATGACCTGATCCAAAGTAGGATGCTTAACTGACTGAGCCACCCAGTCTCCCCTCCCAATATTGTGTTTAAGTAACAGTGCTAATGTAGAGAAGTGATTCTAAGACTTTATCATGCATCAGACTCACTTGGAAGGCTTATTAGGGATAAACTTGCAAGATCTATACCTACAGAATCTGAAAATTATAAAATACTCCTGACAGAAATTAAAGAAGACCTAAATAAGTGGAGAGAAATTATAAATTCATGGATTTATAAGAAGACCCAATATTGTTACATGTCAATTCTCCCCAAATTTATCTGTAGATTCAATGCAATCCCAATCAAAATCCCAGAAGACTCTTTGTAGAAATTTAAAAACTGATTCTAAAGTTCATCTGGAAATTTAAAGGACCTAGAATAGCCAAAACAACTTTGAAAAAGAAGAATAAAGTTGGAGGACTGACTCCACTTGATTTCAGACTTATAGAGCTACAAAAATCAAGGCAATATTATATTGGTATAAAAACAGACAAACAGAACAGTGGAACAGTCCAGAAATAGACTCACACATATGTGGTCAACTGATCTTTTTTTTTTTAATTTGTTTAATGTTTATTTATTTTTGAGAGAGAGAGAGAGAGAGAGAGAGAGAGAGAGAGAGAGAGAGAGAACACAAGCAGGGGAGAGGCAGAGAAAGAGGGTCACCCAATATCCGAAGCAGGCTCCAGGCTCTGAGCTGTGAGCACAGAGCCTGACGTGAGGCTCAAACTCACAAACTGCGAGATCATGACCTGATCCAAAGTCAGATGCTTAACTGCTGAGCCACCCAGGCGCCCCATAGTCAATTGATCTTTGACAAAACTGTCAAGGCAATTCAATGAGGGAAATGATAGTCTTTGAAAAAAAGTAGTGTGGAATAGTTGAAGAGTCATATGCAAAAAGATAAACCTTGAGTTTTACCTCATGTCATATATAAAAATTAACTTGAAGGACAAGGAAAGATTGAGGAATTGTCATAGATTGGAGAAGACTAAGGAGTTGCAACAAAAAAGGGACAGTAGGAGGAAATGGGTGAAATTTAAATCAAGTCAGTAGCTTAGTCAATAAATATTAACTTCTCTCATTTGGTAATTGCTGTATGGCTTATGTAAGTTGTTAAATTGGGGGAAACTGGGTAAAGCATACATGTGAACTCTCTGTATTATTTTTGCAGTTTTTCTGTATAAACTTATTTCAAAATAACACGTTTCTTAAAATGAAATTTAAATGGATCATAGACCTAAATTTAAGAGCTAAGTTTCTAGAAGAAAATTTAGTAGAAAATCTTAGTGGGCTTAAGTTTAGCAAGATTTTTTTAAAAAAGACACAGAAGGCACAAACACAGAAGGCATTGGACTTCATCAAAATTTAAAACTTTTGCTCTTCAAAAGACACTGTTACAAAAAAAAAAAAAAGGTAGGCCGCAGACTGAGAGAAAATATTTGCAAAATATATATTGGACAAAAGACATGTATCTAGAATATAAGAAGAACTCTTGTAATTCAGTAAGATAAACAACCCAATAAAAAATGGGTGAAAGGTTTGAACAGATACTTCACCAAAGAAGATAAACAGATGACAAATAAGCACACAAAGATGCTTCATGGTATTAGGCATTAGGGAAATGCAAATAAAAACCACAATGAGATACCACTACACACTTTTCAGAATGGCTAAGATTTAAAAAGACTGATGATCTTACCAACTGTTGACAAGGATGTGGAGGAACTGGAAGCTCATACACTGGTGGGAATGCAAAATAGAACAACCACTTTGGAAAAGAGTGTGGCAATTTGTTTAAAAGATAAACATACAACTACCATATAATTTAATAATTTGCCTTCCAGGTATTTACCCAGAAGAAATGAAAGCATATATCCACACAAAGACTTGCACATATATGTTCATAGTAGCTTTATTCATAATGGCTCCAAACTGGAAACTATCCAAGTTTTTATAAACAGGTTAATGGATACACAAATTGAGTATATCCACATAATGGAACAATAAAAAGGACTGCTATAAAAAGGACTGGAATCTTGACACAACATGGATGAGTGTAAAATTTATTATGATAGGTAAAGGAAGATAAAGAAGGGGCGCCTGGCTGTCTTAGTAGAGTGTGTGACTCTTGATCTCCAGGTTGTGAGTTCGAGCCCCATGTTGGGTGTAGGGATTACTTAAAAATAAAATCTTAAAAACAAAGAAGACAAAGAATACTGTGATTCTGTATATGTAATATTATAAACATTGCAAACGAATCTAGAACAACACAAGATCAGTGGTTGCCTCAGGCTGTTGAGAGTGTGTTTGGAAAGGGGAAGGAGGGAGAGATGACGATGGGGGTTGAAGAAACTTTAGGGATGATGAATATGTGCATTATCTTGATTGTGGTGATGGTTTTATAGGTATATACATATGTTAAACTCATTAAAATGTGCACTTTATGTGTAACGTATCGTATGTCAATTAAACCTCAACTGAGCTGTAAAAAAATAAAAAAGGAAGAAAGGAAGAAATCTCCTGGAAGACTCATTGAAAAGTTTGCTGGGTCCCACCCTAGCATTTCTGATTCAGCAAATCTAGGGTAGGACCAAGAATTTGCATTTTTTTTTTCAACGTTTTTTTATTTATTTTTGGGACAGAGAGAGACAGAGCATGAACGGGGGAGGGGCAGAGAGAGAGGGAGACACAGAATCGGAAACAGGCTCCAGGCTCCGAGCCATCAGCCCAGAGCCTGACGCGGGGCTCGAACTCACGGACCGCGAGATCGTGACCTGGCTGAAGTCGGACGCTTAACCGACTACGCCACCCAGGCGCCCCAAGAATTTGCATTTTAAGATGCTCCCAGGAGATGCTCAGGCTGATGTTCCATACTTTGAAGATCACCGGTATACAGGATTTGGCAAACAGCTTTGTGGTGACATTTGTCTTTTCATTTGCTCTGATGATTAATTTTTTGTGTCAGATTGATTAGGCTATGGGATGCCCAGATAGTTGTTAACAAATTATTTCTGGGTGTGCCTGTGAGGGTGTTTCTGGAAGAGATAGCATTTGAATTGGTAGACTGAGTAAAGACCAATGAGGTGGGCATCATCCAATCCATCGAGGGCCAGAATAGGACAAAGGTAGAGGAAGGGTGAATTTGTTCTTTTTTGCATAAGCTGGAACATCCATCTTTTCCTGCCCTCAGACATTGGCATGCCTGGCTCTCTGGCCTTTGTAATTAGACTGGGATTTATTCTTGGCCCTCCAATTCTTGGGCCTTTGGATTCAGGTTTATATCATCAGCTTTCCTGGTTCTCAGGCCTTCAGACTCAGACTGTTATATCACTGGCTTTTCTGGTTTTCCAGCTTGCAGGTGGTAGATTGTGGGACTTCTTGGCCTCCACAATTGTGTGAACCAGTTCCTATAATAAATGTTCTCTTCCGTTTATCTATCTGATCAATCTATTGTCATCTATCATCTATCAGTTCTATTTCTCTGGAGAACCAAGACTTACACATCTATCCAGCATCCCAACACCCTTGTTACTGTTAGGGAATCTATACAGTGGAGCCAAGACTCTGCCTCCCACCACAGAAACAGAGAGTGTAGTCTGCTTTTTTTTTTTTTGCCCCCCCCCCCCCACCAGCAGCTAGAGTATTGGCTTGTGGCCTCTACTTGGCCAGTCAGATGCTTCACGTGGACTTGCACTGTAAGAAGCTGTGTAGGAGTGAGAGCCTGAGGCTCCAGCAGGAGGAGTCCTAGGGACCAGACTCAGCAGAGCAGCTGCAATGACCAGCTGCAGTGGGGCCCGCAGTGGTCATGGCAGATGTGCCATGTTGGTGAGCTCCAGAGTTCTAGGTGTTTGCTCCTGACGCATCATCTTGATAGTCTTCTTCCTTTGGCTCCTGTTCAAACTTCGTGTGTTGGCACTGCTGCTGATCCTACGAGCTACTGATAATATATCTCTTAAGAGTTGAGTTGTGTCCCCCAGAAATTCACATGTTGAAGTCCTAACCCCCAATAGCTAAGAATGTGATCTTACTTGGAGATGGGATTGTTGTGGAAGTAATTAGTTAAGATGAGGTCATACTGGAGTAGAGTGGGCCTCTACTCCAATATGACTGTTGCCCTCGTAAGAAGAGGAAACTTGGACATGGACACATACACAGAGGGAGTGGCATGTGAAGTTGAAGGCAAAGATCTACAAGCCAAAGAATCCAAAGATTGCTAGCAGACCCCTGGCAGCTAGGGGAGAGGCACAGAACCAATTCTCTCACAGCCTCCCAAAGGAACCAGTCCTGCCAACACCCTAATTTCAGACTTGTAACCTCCAGAACTGAGACAGTTTCTGTTGTTTAAGCTAGTTTGTGGTACTTTGTTATGCCAGCCCTAGCAAACAAGTAGAATACTCTGAATAAATTTGGTTTCTGCTTAAGTTAGTTTTTGTTGTTTGCAACTAAGATGTATGACTAGTACAAGCTCCCAAATGGTGTTGGCAAATCACCAGCTATGGAAGTATGTACAAATAAACAGTGGGTGTAAGGGAATGAGTCAGCATGAACAATCTTAAAGAGCAGTAATATCTTGTTGATGTCCCAGAGGGAGTGCAAACAGACAGGAACAAAAGGGGCAGGGGGAACCCAAGTCCTGATCAGAGTTGACATCTGTCTGAGGCCCGATGCAGAGATATATAATTCCAAGGAAATTAGATGATGCTCTAAGCTAGGTAGGGTCTAAGGCAATAAGATTTATAAGAATACAGCAAGAGAAGTCAGACTTACCCAGGATTCAAGATCCTTCTTGAATACCAGAAAGATAGATATGCCCAGGTGCCAAAGATTCAGGAAGCTGCCATCAGAAAACATTCTTAATATGGAGGTTGATGTTGACCTCCAGCCCTCTGGACAAAAGTCAGTAGCGGACTAGCTGCAGACTGACTCGTAGGTGGGATGAGGCCTCCTCATGGCTGCAATGCCAGATGATCATTTTAGGTGGCTGGGATCAAGGTTTTTTGTTTTGTTCCTATTTTTAAGAACAATGCTTCTGCTTTGCATTAAAGATAAAACCAGCTTTGTTTTAAATAGCTCTGTATTTTGCTATTGTAATATATTTCTATTTCTCCCTTGAAAAAAAATTTTTAACATTTATTTATTTTTGAGAGACAGAGACAGAGCACAAGCAGGGGAGGGGCAGAGAGAGGGAGACACAGAATCTGAAGCCCGCTCCAGGCTCCGAGCTGTCAGCACAGAGCCTGACGTGGGGCTCTAACTCAAACTGTGAAATCATGACCTGAGCCGAAGTCTGACGTTTCACTGACTGAGCCACCCAGGTGCCCTTATTTCCTCCTCTTTTTAAAATAAGAAGTACCTCTTTTTAAAATAAGGGGCCCCTGGGTGGCTCAGTCAGTTCAGTGTCCAACTTTTGATTTCGGCTCAGGTCATGATTTCGCAGTTTATGGGATTGAGCCCCACATCCAACTTTGAGCTGGTGGTGTGGAGCCTGCTTGGGATTTTCTCTCTCCCTGTCTCTTTGCCCCTCCCCTGCTATCTCTCTCTCTCTCTCTCTCTCTCTCTCTCTCTCTCACACACACACACACACACACACACTCCCTCTATCTTTGTCTCTCTCTCTCAAAATAAATAAACATTTAAAATATGAGAAGTACCTAATGAATTTTATCAAGTGCTATTTCAGCATCTGTTGAAATCATTGTATTTTTCATTATTTAATCCAGTGATGTAGGTGGTATTATTATTATTATTAATAATACTTGCCTTTGTGTCAAACATTTCAACCATTCTTGGGATAAAGCCTCTTTGGTCATGGTGTAATGTTTCCCATAATATATTAATGAAAACGACTTTATGTAAATATATATATTATATTTATTTATTTAAAAAAATTTTTAATGTTTATTTATTTTTGAGAGACAGAGAGAGACAGAGTGTGAGTGGGGGAGGGGCAGAGAGAGAGAGAGAGAGAGAGAGAGAGAGAGAAAGACACAGAATCTGAAGAGGCTCCAGGCTCTGAGCTGTCAACACAGAGCCCGATGTGGGGCTCGAACTCACAAGCCATGAGATCATGACCTGAGCCGAAGTTGGACGCTTAAACGACTGAGCCACCCAGGTGCCCCTACATATATATTTTTGTAAATTCAACTTATTTAAACAAAAACAGTTTACCCCTGTTTCCTGCCTCCACTCCCTGCCTCTGGTAACCACCAATCTCTTCTCTGTATCTGTGAGCTTGTTAAGTGATTGATTGATTCCACAGATGAGAGAGATCATATGATCTTTGTCTTTCCCTGTCTGATATATTTCACTTAGCATAATGCCTTTGATAAAATATCTTGTATATTTTAATGTAAGATTTGTGTGTGGCTTGAGGTGAATATTTCCTAGAGATGTGCTCTTAAAGTTTTTCTCATTATTGCCCACCTGAGGAGAACTTCTAGGTATTTTTTTTCTTAGCTGTCCCTCTATGTAATTTCATGTCCACAGATATGCTGTATATTAGTGAATATACTATATGGATATCTTCATTTTTTACATAAAAAAGAGGAAGACTTTTTTAGCCCCCTCAAGAACCAAATTGCTCCCTTGGAATGCACTGAGATTACACCACACTGAGAACACATGGCCTATAGTATTCTTTATTTGTACATTATATTTATTAGATTTCAGGATCAAGCCATATGGTTTTACATCTTGGAAAGAACTATGCAAAAGGCCACACTTTTCAAGGTTCAGAAATGATGTATGGAATACCAGAGATGCTTTAAGGCCAATACATTTTAGTAAAGACCAAGTCTGTTCATCAGCTCCTCTCTGACCATCTGTGATTCAGAATATCTGTAACAGTTTTGCAAGGGCAGGTTATAAGATGTGAGGGGAGACCAAAGGGTGGAGGCCTAGAAAGTCACTAAATCCTCAAAGCTGAATGTATTGCACATATGGCCTGAGCGGGAGAGCCAGGCACCCAGGGAGAGCAAGACTCCATTGAGGCAGCTCTTTGTCAAACCAAGAAAGTAAAGCCAAGGATTGACAGCACAGTGACTGGGTTTAAATTGAGGGAGAAGAAGTGGAGGGCAGAGGTTGGAGTTACAAGCTGAGCTGAAGATCAAGGATATAGCAATAAGTATGAATATGCCTAAGAATGAAAGTCTGAGGCTTTGTTCTCAAGGGTTTATTTTGATTGCCACACATGCCTCTTTGGGAGCTTCAGTCTTATCTTAAGGAGACAGAACTCTTGTTTGCACTTTTCAAGATAGATAACAAGCCTTTGAAAGTTTGGGAGGGTTTGGCATTCACCCATACTGCGGTGGATGCACCTGAGGTGACTTCCGATGAGTAATGCTCCTGTATAATCAATCCTGTCCCATTAAATGCAGTGATTTGCTTCTAAACAATATACCATGGGAAAGGTGATGAGATATCAGTATGTGATTACATTAATCATATAAGACTGTCTAAGTAGACTGGAAAGATTCTGTTGCTGGCCTTGAAGAGGCAAAGTGCCATGTTGTGAACTCCTTATGGAGAGGGCCACATGGGAAGGGACTGCAGGTGGCCTAAGGACCTGAGGATAGCCAATCATCAGTAAGAAGCAGGGCCCTCAGTCATACAGCCACTAGGAAATGAATTCTGCCAACAATCAATGAGCTTGGAAGTAGACTTTCCTCAGTCAAGCCACCAGATGAGAACATGGTGCAGCCGCTTCCTTGATTGTTACTTGTGAAACTGTCAGCCTTGTGTCCAGCTAAGCTGTACCCATGAGCCAGTTTTCCTGAGCCAGGAAAGTTTTAAGATAATAAATTTGTGTTGTTTTAAGCTACTGAGTTTGTGATAATTACACAGCAACAAAAAAACTAACACATGTATATGTATACTTAGACACTTCTAGATGAATAACTTTCTACATATCTTCCCCCTTCTCAAGTTATTATTTAATATATATTAGATTAAGGTTGGAGTTTTTTATTGTAAAAAAATTATTCTTTTCATTTGTATGTTTCAATGTTATTAGCATATATTGTTGTGTTCTATTTTACTTTAAACATTTTATATAGTACCTGGTGTCTCCTTTCTCATTTCAAATTTCATTGAATTATGGCTTTACTTTTAAATATGTTTGACTTTATTTATTGAGCCCATTGAAATTATTTTTCACTTTCAAAATTATCTCCTGCTTTTATCATATTTTTTTTCCTCTTTAGTTTGGCTTGTCTTCTCATTACTTTTCTAATATCTTCAGTTGAATTATTTATAAAATGTTCCCTTTTTATCAACCACCAAAAAGAGAACATTTTAAATCATAAAATTTCCTGAAAGTCGTGCTTTGAATATACTCCATAGAGATTACTGTGGTATATTTTAGTCATTATTGTTTTCTGAATAAACTCCTTTTGTTTTCTTGATTTCCTTTCCAGTTCAATTGTTGACTCAGTAAGAATTTTTAAATTTCCAAGTAGTTGGTTTATTTTTATTTGTTTTGGTTGTTGCTTTATATTTCATTTTATTTTGGCCAAAGAACTTAACATGTGTCATTTCTGATCTTTCCGAACTAGTTGAGATTATGTTTGTGGCCTGGTGATATATGACACCAAATGGGCAATGGTTGTGGACAGTTGGAAATCATACATAGTACAAGTTATCTATTAATTCTATCTCAGGATACTTTTTTCTTGGTTGGGACAGCCTCAGGGTCCAAACTAAGGGTAGAGGAACATCCATGGCTATAGTTACTAGGGGGACACTGGTTCTATGCTGAGCTGAGGAGGGCACCACTCAAACGACCTGCAAGTGTTACCAAAATAGTTAAAATAATAGCTGGTATGACAGGCAGTTCACTGTATGTTCACGTGGCCTTTCCTTGATGAGTACTCATGGAAAGTGAGATCTCTCTCTTCCTCTTTTTATAAGGGCATCATCCCAACATGAGGATTCCACCCTCATGACCTCATCTAGATCCAATAACTTCCCAAAGGCCCCACCTCCAAATACCATCCCATGGGGTGGGGGTTGGGGGGGCATGGAGTGGGGCCTAGAGCTGCAGCATATGAATTTTGGGGTGAGGACACAAAATTCAGCAAGTAACATTCTTTATTGAAGTGTGTGGGGCAGACGCTGCTACTTGATATATAATCTGATATACATTTTCTCCATTCTCCTTTACTAAGATAACAATTTTGTTCAGGATGGCAATGCACCCAGGCAAAAATACTGCCTCACTTGCATCTGGTAGTGATCAGGTAACCTAGTTGAGGCTTGATGAGCTGTAAAAGAGAAGCTATTGGGTGGGATTTCCAGGAAAGCTGTTGGTTTCCTAATGAAGAAAGACTAGTTGAGCTGGCACATGACTTCTACTCTCTCTCCTTCCCTTTCTTCCTGCCTGAAATACAGAATCAATGCCTGAAGGTATAGTGGCCACTCTGAATAATGAGGTTGTAGAGGAGGAAACTCTTCTTCCTTCTACCTCCTAGGTGTTCCAGCTGGGGCCCTATAAATTTGACAAAAGACAGACTAACAAGAGAAAAACCATCAGTGCGTGCATCATATATACACACGGGAGCGCTCAAAGATGAGTAATTCAAAGAGGTAGTTGCAACTTGAGCTTATCCAGCATCTCAAGAAAAGAACAATAAGTTTTTAGAGAAATGACAAGAGGAAGGAAAAGGATTTTCAGTTTCTAGGATGGCAAACTGTGAGGAGGTAAATATATGAGGGAAACTAATTGAAGATAAGGGCTAGTTAGTAAGGTTTGTTACATAGATTTCCTCTGGTGCTGTCTCCAGGCTGATAAAGGTTTAAAGTTGTTTCCAGTGATTAACTTCTGTTCTGGTGGGGAGGGGACACCTTTACAAATTTATGTCCTGCTTTTAGGCAAATAGAGGGAGGGCAGAGGACTTTTCTTGTGTTTACTTCTCAATTGCCTTTAGCTCAAAATAAACTTTATGCCAAAGTGGGATTTTCTGCTGCCCTTCAAGGTCAAGAACAGAACACTGTAGCAGAGCATGAAGTTAGGAGGAGCCTGAATACCAGATAATTTCCACAACCTCTGCATTGGCCCTGCAGGCCTTGTGCCAGACTTCTTGTTATTGGGGAAAATTATTCCATTTAATTCAGCTGCCATGTTTGCAATTTTATTATTGTGCAACTGAATTCAAGCCTAACTGAGGATAGGACAGCAAGACTTCTTACTATAATTGTGTTTTCTGGAATGAAATTTCCTTGTTTTTATGCCCATTTTTGCTTTATTTGTTTTATAACTGTATATGGGGGTGCAATATGCTCACTGTTCCTAACATTTTATTATTACACATATCTTTTCCATTATATGATAATCTTTATCATTCTTTTGAATACTTTTTGCTTTTATTTTGTAGGCAGGAAAAAGCCAAAATTTTTTTCTCATAGAAGAGAATGAAAAGTTCTGAGTGTTGTTAGGACTAAATATAGAAAAGAAAAAGGTTTTTTTGTCTGTTCTCATTGTCTCTCTTTAGAAATTATAATTGAATGGATAAATAAATGAATGGATATCCAACTAGCCAAATTTCCACTTTAACAGAATTGCTAACCTAGTAGATACAGAGAATAGCAAATTACTATATATCATATTTTAGCAAGAGCTTGGACAGACACTATTCTTTGGACCAGATGGAAAAATGTAAACCAGATGATAATGTAGTTTCATGCATATTCAGCTGATTTGCTAGACAGATCTAGGGAATATGGATTTCTGGAAAATAAAACTTTTAACTTCATGTCTTTATCTATCTGTGATGTACAAACTTCCTATGGATCCATACTCAATCTGCCACAAATATTAGAACATTTAATAATTGGCCTTTGAAGGAAATCAGTTATTATGAAGAAAGGATGTGTTGTACATCCAATAGAAAAGTAAACAATAAACTTTCTAATTCCTTTCAGTAGAGTCTTAAGCACTAAAAAGAATAGTCAAAACAAGTCAACTAACTTAAAAAATTAGCCATAAAAATTGAAATTTTCCCTTTATTTCTTTATTTTTCCAGTGTTACTGAGAAATAATGATATACATCACTGTAAGTTTAAGGGATACAGCATGGTGTTTGATTTACATATATTGTGAAATGATTACCACAGTGGGTTCAGGTAACATCCAACCTCTCCTATAAATACAATAAAAAGAAAAGAAAGCAGAAGAAAAAAAAGGAAAACAACGTTCTACTGGTGATGAGAACTTTTAGGACTGACCCTCTTAACAACTTTCTTATATACCCTATAGCAGTGTTAGCTCTAGTCATCGTGTTGTCCATTACATCTCTAGGGCTTATTACTCTTAGGACTGGAAGTTTGTACCCTTTGACCACTTTCCTCCAACTCCGCCCCCGCCTCCCCCCACCCCCCAACTCTGGTAACTACAAGTCTGATCTCACTTTTTATAAGTTTGATTTTTCTTCATTGCTTTAAGTTCATTGCCCATCAATGCTGGGAAAAAAATATGACTTACATTACATACTTACTTATAAGGTACAAATAAACAAAAGGCCTAGTGGAAAAGAAGCAAGGAAATAAAAAAAAAAAATTTGCCTGCAAAAATTAAAACAAAAGATGAGCCCAGGAAATGACTAAATATAATGGTAAATGAATGCAGTAATAATTTTTCTACTAAAAACAAGAGCCTCGGTTGAGATTGAAAAATACAATCCATTAGTAAATTGATTATGAAGTGCACTCAAATGTGTTTTTAAAAAGACAAAATCTAGAAAGTTAGATGAATGTTTCCATCAAAATCAAACAAAGAAAGGGAAAGGAGAATTTCCAGAATCAATAGTGGTGTCTGAGGCTTCTTCTCCTCCATCCAGTTCTCCCACAGGGAAGAGATCAATGCCCCCAAATGCTCCGCTCTGAGTGATGCTGCAAGGGGGTTTTTAGGGGCCCCCCGAGGCCCCCATGTGTAGTGGGTACAAATCTCAGTCCACAAACTCAAGTGAGGAAGAAACCTAACCTTCTCTGTTTTCCTTAATACAACTGGTCTTCTAATACAGTCTCCTAGTCCATCAAGGAGTCCTGATCTTCATCCTAGTCATTTGGAATCTACCCCCTTTTCCCGGGGTTGTCTAGTTCTGGAGGACTTCCCAGGGCACGGAGCTGGAGCAGGGCACACGCTCCTTGGTTGCTATGGAGACGCAGGTCCCTCAGGACCGGGCATCTCTCTACTTCCGTGTTGCTCTTGAGCACCTGCCAATCACTCCACCAGGCCACAACAAGCCCTTCTGTGGAGTCTTGCTACCTCTCTGACTGGGATTCTCTCTGGAAAGTGAGACACGGGCACTCCTGCTCTCAGATCCTACATGTTCATTTGGGATTTTGCTCTCTCCTTGGGGGCTCAGCTCAGGACAGAGGTCCCTGAATCCTTTTGTCCGTGATCACTAACATCTAAGCCAGAGGGAACAAATTAGTAGCCTTCGGGTCAAGTCCCGTCCAGCAGGTATTTTGTCTGGCTCAGACAGTATTTAAAGATTCTTCTGAAAAGATTATGAACATTTTTTTTTGAAGAAGAGCTGTAGCTTTTAGATCCAACTACCAATTACTGGGAAGTACAGAAAACAGAGAAGCATGTTAAATGACACCAGCAAAATCCCAACTATGGGAAAGTACATAACAAAGGATGTGGCTTCTTTAACAAGTACATTGTAAGGACAGAAAGATGGGGTCACACCTGTAGGTTAAAAGAAACTTAAAAACACCAATCACTTGCAATGTGTGGACTTTGGATCCTGTTTCAAACAAACTGTAAAAAATAAAGTAATATAAAATAAACATTTATGACCTCCATGAGAAAATTGTAAATTTTAACACTGACAGGCTATTTGATGTGTAATTATTGGAATTCTGTTTAGTTATGATATTGTGTTATAGTTAGAAACATGAGCCCTTATCTTTACCAAAAAAAAAAAAAAAAGCATATCTGGGATTTACTTCAAAATAATTGAAGATGGGGGCAAGTGGGTGGGGTTATGGATGAAACAAAATTGGCCATGAGTCCATAATTATGGAAACTCAGTGATGAGTACAAGGAAGTTCATTAAAGCACTTTGTCTATTTTAAATATGTTTGAAGTTTTCCATTATAACATTTTTTAAGGGGAGCTTCCACATAAAACATCTGATTTTGGATTCTCTTGGAAAAAGGGAAAGAGCTGGTAACACGAGGATAGACCTCCATACTGCAGCAACCAGCCAGAGTTGAGAAGTGTTACAGGATAGGCACCCAGGAAACTATAGTCCCTGCCATCCCTGTTGTCCTTAAACCTGGCTCACTTCCCGTGTTTATGGTACCTGCCTCAGCCATCAGTGTTCTAATCTGCAACCCACAGGAAATTTCCTTCCAACACTCCCCTCACCCAGGTCACCCACTGTTGTTCAGGTGGGGCTGTGCCAAAGGGGGTACCTGTTTTTCCTCTCCTTTTTATGATGCTTTTCCCCCAAATCCTTTCTCTGTGCTATGTGCTATTCTTTTTGGGCCTCCAAGGGTCTAGGATTTTGAAACTCAAAAGCCAGAAGGAAACACTTGTCCCTCCTTCCCATCTTCTGCTTTTGGCCATTACGCCCCTTCCCTGAGGGAGTGAGAACAGAACAACCTGACACTCGATGAAAAACCGGGGAACATTTGGTTAAGATGTAGATACAGGTCTTATACAATATCAGATTGGTGAATATTAAAAAGTTGGGTAATATCAAGTGCTGCCAAAGGTGAAGGAAAACAAACTCTCATAGGAGTGTCAACTGGCATAACTTTCCGGGAAGCAGTTTGGAAGGGTTAAGTGAAGCAAACAGATAGACCCTACAACGCAGCTCCCCTGGATGCGAGTCCAGAGCAACTCTGGACTGAGCCCCCAGAGAAACACCTGTGAACACGTTCTTGTAGAATCATTTGTATTAGTGAGAATTTGGAAACACCTGGATTAGAAGTTTATTAATAGAAAAGCAGATACATAAAATGTACCCAACAATGAGGACTGTTCAGCAGGTAAAAGAAATGTTCTGGTTCATGTTTATCCTATAACTTGGAGTCATCTCAAAATCTCATCATTGAGATTTTCATCACTGGACAAAATCTCACCTCTGGACAAAAGTGAGAAGAGAATGATATACCAAAAGGCCACATCAGCATATTTTTAAAAAATATGCACAAAATAATACCACTACTGGGTCTTGATACAAATAGGAATATAGATGGGCAGGGCACACAGAATCACAGCAATGGTAAGAGGGAAAAAATGAGGCTGGAGATGGGACAAAAAGATGAAAAAAGAAAGTAAAATAAAAGTGAGCCCTGAGAGCATCTGTCTGGCTTAGTTGGTGGAGCATGTGACTCTTGATCTCGGGATTATGGGTTTGAGCCCCATGTTGGCTGTGGAGATTGCTTAAAAATAAAATCTTATAGGGGTGCCTGGGTGGCTCAGTTGGTGGAGCATGTGACTGTTGATCTCAGGGTTGTGGGTTTGAGCCCCATGTTGGCTGTGGAGATTGCTTGTTTAAAAATAAAATCTTACAAGGTGAGCCCTGCACATGCTAATAAAGGTAGTGTGCCTTCAACCAAGGAGTATGGCTGATTCATTCCCAGCACATGAGCTTTCAGCAAACAGAAAATCAAACCAAAACAAAATACTAGTTAATATTTAAAATATTAACCTGATGCATGTGGAAAGAGCACGTGAGTGAGTGGCTATGAATAACCAGGAGGCTAATGTGTGCCCAGAGGTGGCAGAGAGAGCTATCACTTAGGGTTCTAGGCAGAGTGGGGCCAGACAGTGGGCTTGGGCCAGCTCAGGGGACAGCAGGTGTCCCCAAACCTTCAGTCTCCTGTGATTCTCTCCAAAAGCTGATCTCATTCTGGGGTCACCCCTGTTGTGGCCTTGAGTTGCTTAATCACAGACATTCACCTCCTGTCAGCACTGTTGGTAACCTGCTGGGTCACAGAGATTGTCGCCATGGAGTGGTTTCAACTTGTTAATAGCCTCCAGCTCCTCCAGTAAAGTCAAGATATCCTGGGTACAGATACTCCTGCAACTCCCCCCGTTTTTACATGCCTTCAATACCAAAAGCTACTTTTCAGATAGTGCGTTGTATGATAGAGACTAGAACTGTCCAGCTTTCTTTGGTTGGGCTGTGGAGAGGCAGAGAAGAGTGGTTCTGGCAAACAGCCCTGATTTTGCTTGAAACCCCACTCTTGGGAATGAAGGGGAGAAAGAAAGATGATGTGTTATTGCTGTCTCCTGAGCCCATTCTTCTACTCTCTCCTCCTCTTCCCTTCCTTCCTTTCCTTTTACAAACATGTCTTCAGTGTGAATATGCACCATACAATTTGAATCTGACATTGTTGCTGGCCCTGAAGAAGATTTAAGTCTAGTGGGGAGCAAGCAGTGAGCAGGGTCAAGCGTGGTAGAGATCTGTGGGGGGTGGGGATGCTTTGAGGCCACAGAGGAGGACAGCTACATCAGATGAGAGGATATCAAGGATGGCTTCTTGGAGGTGGTGCTCCTTGAGCTGAGTCTGAAAGGATAAATGCAGTTAACAAGCAGGGGAAGATTAGGGAAAAGGTATTCCTGCTGGAGGAAAGAGCAGGTGGAATGGCTAGGAGGCATGAAACAGCAGGAAGCAGTAGGAAGCTGTCACCAGTTCACCATATCTGGACTTGGGGCTCAGGAAGGGTCTTGGGTGCTAGTACTTAACTCATGTCCTATCTCCTCCCTGAAGCTTGCAGAACTGCCCCAGCCCCATCATGTACCCCTCTTCTATAATCTTGCACCAACATCTTCTAATCAAAAAATTGCATATTATTATTATTATCATTATTATTTTCATGTGAAGGCTTTATTTCCTGTATTTCAACTTACAGAAGGGCGCATGAGCCCAGTGCTTCTCCCATCCGGTGCCTTGCGTTATAGCCTTTGTTCCACCATGGGGATGACTCATGATCCAGTTCGGAGTGGATTCATGATCCAGCTTTTCCGTGAGGAGGCAGACTGAGGCAGTGGGTAGAAGCACCAAATCCCACCCTAGTGCACTAGGTTTTTGTCTTGAGAGGCTTCTGAAATTGTGTACCTGAGCCAGGCTGACATCTGGACCAGTGCCCAGGTGAGCATTCTTCTGGGAGGGTGTGGTAGATAGCCTCTGAGATGGTGCCCAGTGAGCCCCATCTCCTGGTTTTCATGGCCTTGTGTAGTGTCCCACATTGTATCAGGGTTGATCTGTATGATCAGAAGAATGTAACAGAAGTGACAGGACATGCCTTTAAGCCTGGCTCCATAAAGACATTATGACTTCTGCGTTCATTTCCGTCTTGGGCTGTGCACTCTGGAGGAAGCTAGTGTATGTTGTAAAGACACATCAGCAGCTCACGAGTTCACGGGGTGAGGAACTAAGGCCTCCCACCAACAGCCACGAGAGGAGGCATTGTAGATGTGGATCCCACAGCCCCAGCCAAGCCTTCAGATGACAGCAGCCCCATCTGACATCTTGACCACAGCCTCATGCGAGACCTTGAGCCAGAACCATCCAGCTTAGCTGCTTCCAAATTCCTGACTGTTAGATACTGTTAGAGATGATAAATGCTTACTATTTAAGCCATGATATCTTAGGGTAATTTATTACATAGCGATAGATAACTAACAAAGTGTACTTGGTAGCTCTAAGTGGCTTTTCCTGCTTGTGTCTGGGGAGGCTTCCTGATGAGGCTTTTGTCGCCTCTGATAGGCAGAAGTGTTGGGGTTCCCCAAAGGCCACATCCACTCACCCCGATTCCTTCCCTCATTCCTCCCTCCCCAGGTACTTCCCTTGAAGTGACCAATAACCCAAGAGCAGATGCAGAAGAACCTCGTCCGGACTTCCCTTATGTGACTAGCACAGAGCTTTGGGAGAATGAGCCACCACACCCGACCCCCACCCCTCCAGGGAGGCTTCAGTCAGGGAGGCACTGACTGGCACGGGGACATTCCCAAAGAAATGGTGTAAACACATCTCATCAGAACCTGCCATCGTCTGAAGCACTAACCCCTTACCCCTTTTATTAAATTGGTATATACATCTTTACCTCTGGTTTTCCAGTGACTTACCCATTACTCGGTGCTCTGGAACTCGGTGTGTGCACACACTTTTTCTTTTCTCCTGTGAATCTGGCCACTACCCCCCACCCTCAAACCTGAGTTAGTAGAGGAAAAAGTTGTCCTTCCAACAATTTCAAATCAAAGAAATCCCCAGGGGCCGTCCAATGGGAAGTTCTGAGGCCCTCTGCACCGAGTTTTGTCTGGTCAAAGGAACTGAGTTTAAGAGCAACCACCTCTGCAGGGGAGATGCCCCAGGGATTCACAGCCCTTTCAACCCTGGTGCAGATGGCCAGGGCCCAGAGACACACAGCTTCTGGGCCTGAGGTCACAGCAGAGGCAACTTCTGACTTATAAAAGATTGTGTCTCCTGGTCTGTGGCGGCTTCCTTTTGGTTTTTTGCTTACTTAACCAACCCTTAGTACTTGCTATGTGCGAGACTCTGTTCTAAATACTTTACAAATATTAAGCCATTTAGTCCTCAGAATGACCCTATGAGGTAAATGTTCTTGTTGTCTTCATTTTACAGATAAGGATCCTACGCACAGAGATGTTAAGCAATTTGCCCAAGGCCACACAGTGAGTGGGTAGCAGAGTAAGGATTCACACCCTGGTGGTGCTTGGCTCTAAGATGAGAATTGACCCAATGTCCATTCAGTGAGCATTCTGTGCCTCTGGGGCACTGTTCTGGCCAGGGCTCCTGGGGCTGCACAAGGTTATGTATTTGAGTCCTGGCTATGGGCAATCCAGAGGTACACATCCAAGCAGGGCAGTGTCCTGAATAAGCTAGGCACATCCTTAGGAAGGAAAACAATGGGGTTGTTCATCTTCCAAGACTCAACCTTGCAGGCCTGCCTGAGCCCTGCCTTGGGCAGGAGGGTATCCTCTCAGATCATGCTCATTCCTGCCTCCTCACCTTAGCTCAGCCCGGTACCTGGGGGGATGTCTCCGCACTTCCCCATCTGTCTAGACCAATGGTTCTCGACCAAGGGCAATTTTGCCTCCTGGAGTTAAGAGGTGATGTCTAGAGACATTTTGATTGTCACAAGTAGAAGGCTGCTAGTGGCACCTAGTGAGCAGGGGCCTGGGATGCTGCCAAATGTCCTAAAATGCACAGGATGACACCTCACAACAAAGGATTATCTGGACCAAAATGTCAATAGCGTGCAGGTTGAGAAACTGGCCTGGGTCCATCTCACAGCCTCCTTAAGGCTAACGACCACCATCACCACCACCCCCTGCCCCCCGCCACACACACATGATCTGATTCTTATTACAGTGGTGGTCCAGGGTCCTAGTGGGGCTCCATGCATCCTCACTTCATCTCTCAGAGGCCACAGCAGAACATGAAAGATCCAGTTTGCATGCCAGCTACAAGTTCTTAGAAATACAGCAAGGATTTTGAGGTACTGACAAATGTAGCTGACATTATTTTGTATCAGGCTCTGTGCTAAGCATTTTGTATATTTTGTCATATATAATTCTCACAAGCCAGCCTTAGATACTAATATCATCCCTATTTCACAGATTGGGAAACTGAGGCTTATAAATGTCAAGTAACTTGCTCAAGGTCACACAGCTAATAAATGACAGGGCCAAGTTTGTGCCCTTCCCTGGCAGTCTGACTCTAGCACTGATATACGTACTGAGGCAAAGGAAAGATGGTAAATGTACAAGGGGCCTGCCTGAGGTCAGGGGCCTCCTGGCCTCCCGTGGGACAGAGGGACCAGCACCACTCACTCTCCATAACATAGTTGCAGCCAAGACTCTTGGAGCTGGGCAGAGAGAGGCTAGACCTGCCATGGTTCTTCAAGAGGGAAGAACGATAGTAGAGAGAAGGGAGAGGTGGGTTGGTTTTTGTACGGGGACAGTTGAGACAGGACCCGCAAGAAAGAGATGGGTAAGGAAGGAGGCCTGGGAGCTTTTTATTATTTATTATAGCAAGAAAGAATGGGAAAGAATAGGAGGTTTGTTTCTAAGCTATAAATGCCCTCCTTTGATCCCTGTGCATATCAGAGATAAATGAGTCACTGAGGCCTCAGAAATTAATGATTGTCCTAATTATTACCTCAAGTGACCTTCCAGCATTAGTAATTCTCCTCACTCCCTGCAAAGTAGCTGTGGCAAAGTTTGACCAGGTTTGGGGAAGAGGCAGGACTGACGTGGGTGAGTTTCTGCTGTGACAGGCTCAGTTGGCAGAGATGAAACCGGCCTCAGCTCCTCCGGAGAACAGAGAGCCGGACTCCAATGGAAAAGGCCCTGCCCTCCCAGTGTTTGCCTTCAGGGCCTGGTGGGATCCCGAATCCGCTGAGAGGGGACAGTTTGGAGGCGTTTGAAGAGCTGCTGGGCCAGCTGAAAGCAAAAGGGCGGTTCCTGCAGAGTTAACATCCGACCTTCCGCAGGCCCTTCCCCATTCAGATTCCCGGAAAAGCTTTGAAGTTTCGTCTGTGTGCATGTTTTCATTGCCCTGATCTTGCCGTATGGGTATTAGCCTGCAGCCCTGCCCCATCCCAGGGGATTTATTCCCCAACTGCAAAAATCTTAGGAAAATACTGCAAGCTCCACCCACCATCCCCAAGCCTCTGGTTGCTTTGTCCTTAGGCTAGAATAACAAAGGAGACCTCAGAACCCTCACCAGGGGACATTCTCTTCGCGTTTATAGTTTCTCCAGAGACATTCCGGTGATGACCTCCGGGACCGGATCTGAGGGCAGAAGCTTCCAAGTTCGGGGAGGTGGGGGGGAGGGAGAAGGTGGTAAGAGGAAGGGTGAGTGAACAAGATTGTCCCGGAAGGCCTCCCCAGGCGCAGGCCAGGTCCAGGGCAATTACAGCAGGACCCAGAGAGCCTCTTTCCAAGTCTTGTTCAATG
Organism: Panthera pardus; assembly: GCF_024362965.1. NCBI lineage: Eukaryota > Metazoa > Chordata > Mammalia > Carnivora > Felidae > Panthera > Panthera pardus. The sequence goes on from NW_026526821.1 coordinate 79,703,501, forward strand.
AGCCAACCACTGTGCTTTCGGTACCCAAATATCAGTGTCAGGGACCTTTGTTGCTCCCAGCTTCACACAAGGTCCTCTGCTATCACATTGCTCAAGGCCACCAGCGAGGCGTAAGTCAGGATTGAAGAAGAAGAGGAGGGGGAGAGGAGAGAAAAGAGGAGGTGGAGAAGAAGAAAGATGGAAGACAGACTGAGACAGAGGAAGAAAAGGAAAGCCGGGAATCCCAAACCAGCCTGATTTTGCTTTTCAGAGCAAAGACTCTGAACAATGGTGCCATCTTGTGGCTGTGAGGAGAAATTACCACCAGGACTTGCACTCGTGTTCTCCCTCCCTCCCTCCCTCCCTCCCTCCCTCTCCCTCTCTTCCTTTCCCTCTCTTCCTCTGTGTGTGTGTGTCTGCTTGTGTCTCTTTTTCTGTCTAATCACCCTCCCCCCCATTTCTCTCCTTCCCTCTCAATCTCTCCCGCCCACATGCCCCTCCTCTTCATATTCCAGAGTAAGACTTCTATATACAAGTTTCTAGAATGGTACTGTCCAAAAGCAGTAACCACTAGCCACATATCACACATTATACTCAAATGTAAATTAATTAAATGAAATAAAATTTAAAATTTAGAATTCACTTCATCAGTCACACTAGCCACAAATGCTCACTAGTCCCATGTGACTAGAGGCTACTGTATTGGACAGCACAGAAATAGAGTATTTCCATTGTTGCAGAAAGTTCTGTTGAACAATGCTGTTATAGAAAGTTCAGAGTTGCCATCTGATAGAGGATTGTAAAAATCCAGAGGCAATATAGTTTAGGTGCTGCTTTCTACCTTCCAAGTAGCCACTGGTAAAAGGTTTGCAGAGCAGTTTTCCCCCAGACCCTTTCCTCCCAATGTCAGGGCTTCAGCAATTGATGGGGGCAGTGTTGCATTTTAGAAACAGTAGATTGGGTGTCAGATAGACCTGAGTGTGAACCCAAGCTCTGCCACTGAAGCCTCTCTGGACCTCAGTTTGCTCCTCGGTCAGATAATTCCTCTAGACTTTTCCAGTTTTACCAGGCTGTTACATGCCAGGGTTTGACAAGAGCTGATGTCAAACCCAGAAGGAGGCATGAAACATGCAAGTCCCTGAGCTGTGCCTCACCCATGATGTCTGCAACTGTAGCGGACAAGTCGTGGATCTTGGCATTCTCCCCGCCCCCACTCATCCCCAAAGCCACTCCAAGCTCTGTGTCTCTCCCACGTACCTCTTAAGTGACTTCACATCTGCCTGGTGAAAGACTGGCTGTTTGGTGTTTGACTCAACCCTAACTTTAAGTTTCACTTGCTCCTTCAACAAATATTTATTGCACTCTTATTATGTGCCAAGTACTGTCATTGGGGACCTCCATTCTGCACCTTACATTTTAACTGGGGAGACAGATATTAGGCACTTAAATATATCACATAATGGGGAGTAGTAATAAGTGTGACAAAGGGAAATCAGGCAGGGGAATTATAAGGCTATTTCTGATAGGGTAATTGATCAGGCAAAAGTTTTATAAGCAGGTGACATTTGTGCAGAGGCCTGAATGATGTGAGGGAGTAGGCCAGTGGATATCTGAGGGGGGAAAGAGATTATAAGACTGCAAATGCAAAGGATGCAAAGGCGTGAAGCCGGCTCTGTGAGTCTTCTCCCAGGGTAAGCAGTTATAGGAGATGACACATGTATGCTAATCTAGAGGTCTAGGGTCTAGCATCTAAGAATAGATGGAACATTTATCCCTTCTCTAGCTAGCCCTGTTTTTAGCATCCAAAGATATCTTTATAGACATCCACCTGCTGAAGGCCCATCATGCTTCTGGGGAGACTATGCTCTAGGTCTGGACTCAGGACCTTCTGGCTCCCAACCTTCTGAATACAGAAGCTGACCTTTTTTTTTTTTTTTTTAGTTTATTTATTTATTTTGACAGCATGTGAGTGGGGGAGGGGCAGAGAGGGAGAGAGAGAGAGAGAGAGAGAGAGAGAGAGAAGAGAATCCCCAGCAGGCTCTGTGCTGTCAGTGCAGAGCTCAACTCAGGGCTCGAACTCACAAACTGTGAGGTCATGTCCTGAGCCAAAATCAAGAGTCAGATGCTTAAGTGACTGAGCCACCAGGTGCCCCCAGAAGCTGACTTTTGATGTGAGAAATCCAAAACACTCACCATCTGAGCCAGTGTTTTCTTTCCCCAAATTGCTGGGCTCCCTTCTAAGGAGAGTGGTGATCCCACAACTCTGCTTTGCTTATATCAAACAGCCTAGATTTCCGAATGAACATCTTCACCAAGACATCAAAGTTGAAAAAATTGTTTTCAAGTTTATGTATTTTGAGAGAGAGAGAAAGAGAGGGGGGACATGTGAGTGGGGGAAGGACAGAGAGAGAGGGACAGAGAGAATCTCAAGCAGGCTCCACACTGTCATCACTAAGCCTGACGTGGGGCTCCATCCCACAGACCCCTGTGACATCATGACCTGAGCCGAGATCGACAGTCAGATGCTTAACCTACTGAGCCACCCAGGCACCCCCAGAGTTGAAATGTAAAAAGAGCAATTCTTTCAGAGAGAATGCCCATGCTTTAGACATCTGGTGTTTGGCCGGTTCCTATTCCAGGCTAGTTTGCTCTGCCTCCTGCCCATTAACAGAGCCGTTTCCTGTGTTTTGTTCATTTTCCAGGTTAACAGAGCACAGTTTGCAGGTATGCTTACAAAATATCACCTGGAACATTTTTCTGTGTTTCTGAAGGCTTATGTTCTCCATGGGCAGAGAGCCAGTTGCTTACAGGTAAAACTGCTCCAAAACTAGATTGCTCTCAGGGCCCATTTGAGTTTGCTTTTCCAGCACGTGAGTTAACAAGAATGAGTCAAATGTCTCCTGAGTGGCCTCCGGGTTACTGGACTCAGAAGGTCAGAAATGTCTGTGCAAGAAGTCTGAGGACTCGAGATCTTTTTTCAGTGTTCCCCTTCACGATGCCCATTTCACATATCCAGAAGCCAAGCGAGGCAGCCTGGTGCATGAGCCTGGGTTTCTTTCCCAGAAAGCATTTTGCAGTCTTGGTGGCCAGATTCAAATAACCTCCACTAAAATGAAAAAACAAAGAAACAAACAAACAAATACCAAAAAAAAAAAAAAAAAAAAAAAAAAAAGAATCCCAATTTGGACGTTAGAAAACATCTTCACAATTAATTTAGTCTTTTAGTTTTTGTGGTTTCAGCAACTGCCTTATTTGGGTATCTTCTTGACACTTGATGGTTTCAGAGGCTTCTATCCAAGAGGAAGTCCTCTGAAGAGAAAGTGTAACTTGGTTTTGTTACATTCTTTGTATAGGAAACTGCCTGACCGCAGCTTCAAGCTCTTGCTATTGGCTCTTCAGGGTCAGTGTCTCTTGCTCAGGCGAGTTTGTCAGGTGAATCTGCTCAGGTAATACTGTCTTGTTGTGGGGCTCCCCAGGGACACCTGCCCAGGCCTGGGGAGAGCTGTGTGGGAAAGTGCCTCTTGTAGCTGAGGCTGTACCTGCCTCCCTGCGCAGGGAGGGGAGGTCGGTCACTACTGCCTTGAAGCTAGTCCAGTCTGTACCTGGACCAGAAACCAAAGTAGACTCGCCTCAATTAAAATCCCTGGCAACGAGGGCCAAGAATGACTTGGCTGTCCTCTCCCTGCCACAAGAAACAGGCCTGCCACGGCCACCTCTCCAGTGAGAGTTAGAATGCATTCGCCTCGGTGTGGTTTTCAGTTTTAGGAAGATACGACGGGGGCAGGGTGAGTCCTGGCAATCTCGGCAAGGACTTCGAACGAGGAGACTCGGGTGTTGCTGGTGCGAATGTAAATCATTGCAACATTCCAGGAGGCCAGGTGGGCAAGATGTATCATGCCCAGGTCAGTCCTGCCTTGTTGGTTGTTATGAGTTACTGTTAATTTTTGGAATTTACCCCTTTTCATTCTCAAAAAATGTCCCACTTTGCAGGACAAATGATATGGTCACCCAGTCTTCAGATGCCTTTAGGAAATGTATGCTAAGAATACACAGACATAGCTTCAGGGATGTTTACTACAGGCCTACTAGGCATAAAGAGAAGTTAGAGATAAATTATGTGTCTTACCCCAGAGGATTAACTAAGTTCAATAAATTATAGTATATCCACATAGTAGAGTGCTAGATAGCCAATGAAAAATGGAATGTAGCAAAATATTAAACAGCATAGAAATCCTATCCTATAGTATTATCCAAATCCAGTTTATAAAGAAAAAGGACTAACCGAGGACTAAACTGTTGGTTCTCTCTGGGCAGTGGAATTGGAAGTGGCTTATATATCCTCCTCTATACTTTTCCTGTGTTTCCAAATTTTCTACAATGGACATATATGTTATAGGCAGAATAATGGCCTCCCAAAGATGGCCACACTCTACTCCCCAGAGTCTGTGAACACGTAAGGTTACATGAGGAAAGGGAATCAAGTTTCCAGGTGAACTTGATGTTGCTAATCAGCTGACCTGGAGAAAGAGAGATTAGCCTGGATAATCCAGGTGGATCCAATGTAATCACAGAAGTCTTGGGGCGCCTGGACGGCTCAGTCGGCTGAGCATCCGGCTTCAGCTCAGGTCATGATCTCACAGTTCGTGGGTTCGAGCCCCATGTTAGGCTCTGTGCTGACAGCTCGGAGCCTGGAGCCTGCTTCGGATTCTGTGTCTCCCTCTCTCTCTGCCCCTCCCTCGCTCATACTCTGTCTCTCTCTGTCTCAAAAATATACATTAAAAAGAAAGTTTAAAAAAATGTAATCACAGAAGTCTTTAACCATGGGGGGATGACACAGGCACAGGCACAGGAGAACGGAGACCTAGGAGAAGGACTCCACCAGCCATTGCAGATGGAAAGGGGCCCAGGAGCCCAGAAATGCTGGTGACCCCTAGAAGCTAGAAAAGATAAGAGAACGGGTTCTTGCCTAGAGCCTCCGGAAAAGGAATAGGGCCCTGCTGACACCTTGATTTTAGCCCAGCGAGAGCCATGTTGGATTCCTGACCTACAAAACTGTAAGATGATAAACTTGGATTGTTTTAAGCCACTTCATGCATGGTAATTGGTAACTGCCGTGATAGGAAATGAATACAATGAATTTCTTTTTTAATTAAAAAAAAAGAGAGATGGTGATAGTAAAAGTCACTTAAAAAGAAAGGATTAAAAATCCTTATAATTCCTTATAATTTAACCCAGCAGCCACACTGGGAGGAAGCCTGGCACAGTCTTCTTTCCTACAAAAAATCTGAATGAGGAGTTCCTAGCTGGCTGCTGTTTTGTTATTGGAAGAAAATAATAATACAAGGGATAAGTAAATGACCCGACCAGCCAGCAGCCTGAGAATGGTCCTACAGTGGTGCATAAATAATTGTACAAAATGGGGCAAGAACAATCAGTGCTCTAGGTCCAGAGGAGGGAGAACCACGGAGCTGCTGCTTTTGAGAATTCTGGGACCCGGAGGGGAACTGAACTTGCAACCCTTTCTGAGTAAGTGGAAACTGCCAGGCTGTTCTGCTGGTTTGTGCCGGCAAATCCCATTCTGACACCAATAAGTAGAAAGAAGAGGGTGATGGCTTTTGCAACCCCTGCCAGGGGCAGGGAGCTGAGCAGTCTGGCCCGTTCTGAACTGTTCACTGGAACAATCTGCTCAGGTTAGAGAGTGGCAGAGGATTCTCTCCTAAATAAATCCTTTCCTGTTTGCTCTGAAGGAGCTCTAACGGAAATCCCCAGACTCTTAGCAAAGGCTGCGAAGAATAAGGTATCTGAAAATGGAAACAGCCTTTTTTTTTTCTTTGCTAGAGGGTCCAAAATGACCTCCTCTTCAATCTGTAGTAAAGACTCCCTCTCTGTTGTAGGCAGGACCCTCTGGGAGCAGGTGCTGAGTTGGCGTTTGGTGAGCAAGACATTCGTTAGGGGTAAACACCTGTGGAGGTCAGGGAGCCGAAGCAGGACTGAGCACGGAGGGTGGTGATGCCGTGATGCAGTCCTGACAAAGCCGAGCCCACAGGCAGGTGTAGCCCATTAGAACTGCTGGTGGGGGCTTCAGTGGCCAGTGTTTAGACACCTTGCTCGTGATCAGTTGCTGGATGTAGGTACAGTTTAGGCGAGGCAACTCTCAAGCAGCCCCAAAGGAGCTGGGCACTGTCTGCCGACTGCGACAAGATCTCTTTGAGGGGCAGTCAGGTTGGCACATCTTGTGTCAACTGCACCATGCCTCCCCGTGGACCTTGTTCTGCTTATCGGCCAGGACCCATAGTCCTGCTAACCTGGTGGGTGCAAGAGGGACTTGGCTAATTTTGCATGGCTCCTGAAAGCAGAAGTGACATTTCAGCAGCATCTGCTGAAATTCAGCTCAGAACAGAGGACTTGATAGGAGAGCATGACTATTTACAATGAGACAGAATCCCTCCAGAGGTCCTGAGCCTCTGGAATACTCAGAGTGTGGGAATTGGTGGCAGGATGGAGAAGGGCTTTCTACATTGAGCCAGAGAGAGGGCAGGTTCCTTCTGGGGCTGCTTATGACCCTGACAGTGGGTGGCTAATGGGGCCACTGCAGGGGGCTGCTCTTGGCCATCTGTGGCTCTGTCTACTGGTGTCACTTCTGGGGCTGACATCCATTTCATGTCAGGTCGGCTTCTAGGAGTTTGTCACAGACCAGGTCACCCTTAGTCCCAGACGGGGCACAAATGCAGCCCAGAGAATCCCTCCAGGCTGGCCCCTTCAGATTACCCCCTCCCGTTCCCCTTCTTGTCTCACTTGTTTGGTTCCAGTCTGACTTCCTTCTTCCCATTTTGGCCCTTTTGGATTTGCTGATCCTGGCATGCCTTCCATCTCCCTAGGACCTAGCTCTGCTTCACGGCTCTCAGCCCATGCTCTGTGGCCCTAGAGACTGTATTTCCTCTCCCAGTCGTGTCCCCAAGACCTCATTTACCTGCCCATCCCTGTCCTGGAGGCAAGATCAGTCAGTAACAAGTGCTGAACATTCACAGTCCCCTTGGTAAATGGGACTTCCTCTTATTCGCTCAAGCCATACCTGCCACAAATTCTAGAAGGTGCTGCCTTTTCCTAGTATTTCCAAGTTTGATGAACCAATCATGTTTATATTCATGCTATTCATTACTTCATATGTGTGTTTAAGAACCTTAGTGTATCATCTATGCAAAATGATACACATTAGGTACATGTAACCACATCTAAGTGCCTACCCACCAACTGTTTAAGAAATGGAAATGTGTCAGTACCTTTGAAGTCCCCTGTGGTCTCCTCTCTCACTGAGGTAGGTGCAATGGACCCATCTGGATTCCGGGTCCTTCCTTCCTTTATTGCTTTTTACAGTGTTACAGCCTATGTATGCGTTCCTACGCAATATGGTCTTTGCTTCTGCTAGTTTTTAAAAATTCATATAATTGGAACTTACTGTGTTGTTCTTCTGTGACACCTTCTTTCACTCAGTATTATGTTTTTGGGATCTAGCTCTGCTGTAACATGCAATTTTATATTTTAGCCAGGACCGTTGTCAATCTTCATCTTTCCTCTGACCCTATGGGCTAAAGGCTCGTGGGCTTTTAGTTTGTCTTTGTACAGTAGTCGCACTGGAGACCCCCTCTTTTTTTTTTCTCATTCTCTTCCTCTTGTCTCCTCCTTTGCATCTTCCTCTATTACCCCCTTCAAGGACAAAGACCACCTATCCACACACCCATGCATGTGCACCCATGCATGGGGTTTCTGAAACAAATACATGACCATTGCATTCATGTGGAGGTGATTTAATGATTGTGACACTTACTTTGCTGAAATCTGGACCCTGGGGCAGAAATGAGTTCTCTCTTCCTGCTCCAGGAAAGTGAAGCATGTTGAATTTATTGCTAGACTAGGCGGGCAATGCTTTGCAAACTTTAGTGAGCACACAAATGGCCTGGGAGTAGGGTGGGACCTTGTTAATTAGGGAGCTTTATGGACCCTCATTCCCCAGAGGCTCAGAACTGGATTATTGGGTTCTCCGGGTGGAGCCCAGGAATCTGTGTGTTAGTAAACAAACCTCTCTCTGCCCAGCAGTTCTGATGCAGACCATCTATCGTTGGCCACTCTTTTAGCAAAGATTAGCCTCTGCCCCAGCCAGAATCAGGGCTGCTTGACCTGAAATACCGTCAGCCTCCAAGCATTTCTCTTAGCCGGAGAGTAAGTGAAGGCCTGTCCCCTGAGCTTCCAACACTGGGCCTGAATAGAAATAAATCTTCACTGAGGCTTGAAGTTCTGGCAAGGACTGATCCCTCAGAGAGAAAGGTTAGGCTCCAGAACAGATAATCTGAAACTTGCTGCCTCTGTCCAGTGTGGAGTTTAACGGAGATTGCTGCATTTCCAAACAGAAAGCTGGAACAAGCAGTTGAGGCTTGCTGCTGACATATGAAGTGGCTCAGTCACCAGCCTGACACCGGACTGGGAGAGTGGTAGCAACTGCACGGGCCCGAGTCTAGCCCACAGGCCAACCCAGAGCCAGCAGGTGTGCGCAGGCCAGAGTCGCTCTAGGCCTCACTCAGGCATTTCACATGCTCTCCCTCTTGGCCAGGCTGGGGGGAGACAATTAGTGCTGCACATCTATGGCAGGATCTGTTGATTGTGGGCACCCTGTCTGCACTTCCCCTGTAGAACAAAGACGTTGGCCAGTGGCCATAGTTAGGTCACCATACTTGTTGGGGAAGAAGCTGTCTTGGCCACTAGGGCACTTTGCACAGATCCCTGGGAAGCAGCTAAACTGTCCTTTCCCAACCCAGTGAAATGAAAAACAAAGGTTGTGAACCCAGGGCAGTAGAGAGGTCCTGGATGGTACCCCAGGGCATCTGTTGGTCTTTGATTGATGGAGCTGAGGAAGAGACAGGGTCATCATTCAGTTAATGAGCCTGGCTTTGCGTGGTGCTGAGGCCATGGTGATGAACAAAAGACACAAGGTCTCTGGCCTCATAGAGCTCCGTCTATGTAAGTAAATACCTGCAAACTGAAGTATTTGCTAGGTCAGTGGGGAATGCCAAGGGGTGGGAGGGTGGTTATGAACTTGACCTTGATTGTCAAGGAATGCTTCAGAGGAGGAGACCCACTGGATTTTAAAGGATGAGTGGGAGTCTGAAAGTCACGAGAGGGCATTACAGGCAAAAGGAGAGGTCAAAGCCAAAGGCTTGAGATGGATTCATCAGGCTTCAGATGACTCCACTTATAGCAAGTACCTAAAGCAGTCAAACTCCTTGAGACAGAAAGTAGAAGGGAGGGCACCGGGGGCCAAAAAGGGAGGAAATGGGGAGTTAGTGTTTCATGGGTACAGAGTTTCAGCTTTGCAAGATGAAGAGAGTTCGTGGATGGATGTGGTGGTCATTGCACAACAATGTGAATGTATTTAATGTCCCTGAATGAGCAATGTGCCACTTAAACATGGTTGAAGACAGAATATATATTTAATGGCACCTGAAAGTGCTTGGCTCTTGACCTTTAAAAGCTCTACTTGCTGAAAATTATCTCTGAATGATAATTAGTGGTGATAGAGTCCATAAATTTAGGTTACTTACTGATTCTTTATATTAAATTCTTCATGTTAAAAAAAAGCTAGCAGCTCCTGGGTGGCTCAGTTGGTTAAGCATCTGACTTCGGCTCAGGTCATGATCTTGTGGTTCGTGAGTTCAGGCCCCGCGTCAGGCTCTGTGCTGACAACTCAGAGCCTGGAGCCTGCTTTGGATTCTGTGTCTCCCTCTCTCTCTGATCCTCCCCACTCACATACATACACACACACACACACACACTCTCTCTCTCTCTCTCTCTCAAAAATAAATAAAAATTAAATATTTTTTAAAAAGCTAAAAGAAAGTTTTTGATAACAAAAATGACATTGATTTCGAAAAACCAAAGTTATTTTTGAATAATCTTTAAGCAGAAAAACCATGTGCAAGGGGTCCCCAAAGTCACAGTGAACATGCAATATTACCATAGGCAAGTGAGCGTTCCAGGGCTCCAACTAAGGCAATGGCAGAATGAATGGAGAGGATGGGGGTGTATACAGCAGGTGTCATGCAAGGTAGAGCAGCTGTGGAAAGCAAGGGAGAGAATCTCAGGAGGTCAGGATGGCTCAGGAGGTCAGGATGGACATTAGGCCTGGTGATAACAGGGTGGGTGGGGGTACTGTTGATCAAGCTCTAGAGGAAGGAGCAGAAATGTGGGGAAGAAGATCTATGTGTTGGGTGGAAATCAGCCCAATACGCAGGCATGATATTTGGGGACCTCAGAGTGGAGGTAAGGATTTGAAGGTATGGGGCATGGATGGCAGTAAGCATGCTGTATGCTATAGAGATGACCCCGAGAGAAAGGTGGAGGGAGGAGCGACCTTGACCAAGGATGTAACTGTGAGGAATGTCAATACTTTCAGGGGGGCAGAGCCTGAGCTGACAAGATTCACTTCGATGATACAGTTTCAGGGCCCTAGGATGCCTTTGCACCTCCCACCCCATTCCCACTCCCATATCTCCTCCAGAGATTCACCATGCCTGGAGTTCTTCAGTTCAGGGAAAGTGTGGCCACGAGGCTTTGCTGTCCCAATCAGAGGCCAAGGCATGGTGGGAGAGGTGACATAAGGATTGAAATCACACAAAGGTGCCAACAACTGATGCCCCTGGTTTCCTGCCAGCAGGTTCCTATGGGAGAGGGTATACAGATGTCTCAGAGGAGAGCAGATGGATGAGGAGGCACTGGGCAGGGAGGAAGGGGACCAAGTGACTCCCTCGTCAATTTGCAGATCCATCTTGTTTTCACTGCAGGGGAATCCCCAGCCTTAGCCCTGCCCAGTCTGGGTGCAAGATTGCTGAGGAGTAAATAAGGAGGAGTCTATAGGCTTGTTTCCTCTCCTTTCAGCCTCTGGTGAGAGCTGACAGGCTGGGGGTGGGATGAAGTGACTCCCTTAGCTTTGACATGATCCCCCGTGGCTCTTGACATACATTCCCCCTGTACTGATTAAGTCCACCTGTGGAGGGGCATCCTGCCCTTTGCTGGATAATGCAGAACAGGTGCCCCATTAGTTGCCCCTCAGGCCAAGGATGCCTGAAAGGAGGAGCTAGTGGAGGCTGTGTCTGACCTCAGGCCTCTGCTGCTTGGAGAGGTAGGGGAGCCCCCACCCCCACCTTCCTCCCCTGGGTTTCCCTCTCTTGCCTGATGGCTGGAATTGAAGCTCCCCAGAACCAGGGCCGGGCCCATGTTCACAATCAGGCTTCAGATCCAGCCCCACATCCGGCCAGGCGTTCAGGCCCTAGGAGAAGGAGGTGAATATGCAGGGACCATCCAGTTCCTGATGCAGGGGGAGCCCGCCTGCCACCCAGTTGCTCTTAGGAAGCCTGGGTTGAAGGGGCCATGCAGGAGTGGGTGGTTCATGGCTATGCTCGAGTGAGGGGCAGGGCTGGCCTCAGACCTCCAAACAGCATTATCAGCAACTTGTTCAGAGCCCCTTTAGGTTACCCCAGACAAGGGGGGTGAAGCAGAGTGGTAGGTTCCTGGGGCTATTTGCTAGATAAATCAGTGAGGAAGTGAGGCAGTGGGGGAGAAGGGGGAGAAAAGGCCTCTGTGGAAAACAAGTGCTTCCTGTTCCTACTGTGAGGCATGTCTCCTGTGGATTTCCAGCCCCTGGATAGTGGTGAGTGACACTCGTAATATCTACCCCAAGTTGAACTCTTGCTGCATGCTGCCCACCATCCCGTTAATCATGTTTACTTCTCAAAAGAGCCCTGAGAGAGGGGGAGAACAGCCTTCCTCTTCTCCAAACATTTCTGCCTGTATATTTTACCAACCCCTCAATGCTCCTGGAGCCCCTCCAGAGTTATGGCTGCAGGAGGTACAGCCCAGTAAGGCTTAGCCACTGACCTCAGGCTAACACGTCAGGCAGAGAAATAGTGCCACAGGCAGAAGAGCTCTTGAAGAACAGGTGGATGACCCTGTAGGGACACAAACAAGTCAGGTGTCTTCACAAAATGGGTACAAAGTCTATGTTGTCACAACATTTGGGGACTTTTGCCTTTGAGGAAATGAGCAAGGAGGTAGTCATCAAATCATGACACCCCTAAGACCAGGATTCATTCTTTTATTCTGGTGTCTTCTTTTTTTTTTTTTTTTAATTTTTTTTAACGTTTATTTATTTTTGAGACAGAGAGAGACAGAGCATGAACGGGGGAGGGGCAGAGAGAGAGGGAGGCACAGAATCGGAAGCAGGCTCCAGGCTCTGAGTTCCGAGCCATCAGCCCAGAGCCCGACGCGGGGCTCGAACTCGCGGACCGCGAGATCGTGACCTGAGCTGAAGTCGGATACTTAACCGACTGAGCCACCCAGGCGCCCCTATTCTGGTGTCTTCTACTTCTGTCTTTACCCCCAAACTACAGGAAATCATGAGGAACTAAAAATCAGAGCCCTGACAAGCCCTGCTGCTGACCGCTGAGTCTCCTCGTTCTGTCCCCCAAGGAACTTCCACCAGCTTCCAACACAGTGTTGCTTCCAACCAAACTCTGTCATAAGGGTCAGGGCTGGGGGCATGGTTCTTGGCCTTCTTAGAAACTCAAAGCTGACAACACTATTCAATGCAGAGATAAAATCTTCCAGTTAGGTCTTAGAGGTATCATGATAAATATTCTTACCCCGTGTGGGGTTGTATCTCAGAGATGAGCAACCTGGGACAGCCAAGCACTAGGACCATCATCCAAATGATTGATTCAGGTAAGATGGAGAACTCTACCATGTCTACACTGACCTTTCTAAGGGGCTGAAGTTAGGAGAGAATACAGAAGATTTTCTCAACTTTGGCTAAACATAGGAATTACCTGGGGAGCTTTAAAAGTCCCAAAGCCTGGGTCCCATGCCCAGAGATCCTGACTTAGTTTGGGGTGGGGACTAGGCATTTGGATGTTTACATGTTTCCCAGATGATTCTAAGGCATAGCCAGTGCTGAGGACCACCGTCCTCACCTGCATGGCCATCTGGTGGCTGCCTGAGGGGGCTGACCCTCAACTGTTTGGCTTCTGGTACCCACTCTGCCTTTGACATCTGTTGTGTTGGCCCTAGGAGAAGGGACAAAAGAGAAGACTGCTCTTGGTGTATTTCTGGCAAGATGGGATTTAGGAGCCATGGAGGTAAACAGTGAACTTTCTACTGTCCTTTCCTTCTGTCTCCAGCTGACCCAGAATGAAGTCCTGTCCTGGGATTCCTTAGATACCCCCGAGGAATACTTAGTGAGCTGAGAGTTCCTGAGGTTGGACATCATCCCCAGGTAGTAGGGGCACACAGCAGCAGGTTGTGTGGCATCTTGTTCCAGCCATGGTTCTGAGCCCTCCTAGGGAATGTTCATAACCTGGGCTTGCCCTTCTGCTTCTGGTCTGAGATGAAGTGGGGCAAGCATGTAGTGATTAGTCCCTAGTGGCTACTGCATAGGGCAGGACAAGTTGTAGAATACTTCCAACATTCATATAAATGAATGGGCTTAATGTATTCAAGTAAAACTTAAAAAAAAATTTTTAATGTTTATTTTTGAGAGAGAGAGAGAGAGAGAGAGAGTGAGAGTGGGGTGGGGGGAGAGAAAGGGAGATACAGAATCTGAAGCACGCTCCAGCTGCCAGCAGCTAAAGTCAGATGCTTAAGCAACTGAGCCACCCAGGCGCCTCTAAAGTAAAACTTTATTTACAAGAACAGGCAGCAACTGGATTTGTCCTAGGGCTACAGTTTGTGGACTCCTGCTCTAGGCCTAAGCAGGCAGGCCTTCTTTCAAAGAAGATGCACTTTTGTTTGTAGGCTGATATGTACCAACCTGGAAGCATACCAGCCCGTCCAGGGCTCTCCTCATAGCAGGAGCCCCAGACTCCTGTCCCCACCTTGCTGCTGTGCCAGGAGTGTCCATAACCCCCTTCAGGACAACATGTCTCTAGTAAGTTCTTGCTGTTCTAACCCCTTCCTGGTTTTCTTTGGAGAGTAAGGCAGGGAAGGGTTGCATAGAGCCCCCCTCCTTCCAAATGAGAAATTTTGTGTCCGCACTACTCAGGATCTGGTTCTGTAAGTGGGGCAGTCCTTCAGAGCTCCTGGTTAGCCAGAGTGCCAGAGGCACGTATTCTCTCACTTTTCCTGCTATGTCTGCTTAAACTTGGCTGTTCTAACTTCTGCAGAACTGAATAAAACTCCCAGTGTCTGTGAGGAGATCAGGCTGTAGCCAGCTTTCTTCAGGGTGCTCTGCTTCAGCACTATATAGGTGTCTGGGGATTCTGGAGTGCCTAGACCCGCTTCACTGCACGGTAGCGATGGGCTCTCACACAGCCTAGATGTTGGGCTGTGCCTATTCTCTCAAAGCTACTTGGTGCCAGGATTAGTAGTGCAGGTCTCTGAGAACTGAGGCCATGGTGAGAGGCTCCAGGGAAATATGACAGGGGCAGAGGTAAGGAAGACGCAAATGGTAGATGAAGTCAGCAAAGACTCACATGCTACCCTGCGTCAGGATGGTGGAAGGCCCATGAGGAGCCTCTTAGAGACCTTGCCATGTATTCCAGGTGTTACCATTGCCTTACTTGCTGATAAACCTTGGATTGGATAGTCTGCTTCCCTCATCACCTTCCCGGGTGTGAGTCAGGGTGGGAAATGAGTGCACAATCAGCCCCTGAGATCTCTGCCTCTCTGTTCTGGAGCAGAGGCTGTGAACACTGCACAGCCACACTCCACCCAGCAGGCATTTGATTGTTCTGTTGGGCAGCAGCCACTGGGAGGCAGCCAGTTTCTACTGTCAGGTTTTCACAGGAGGGTGTTAGAGACAACCCAGTGATGCCCAAAAGCAACATGACAAATACCGTGTGACTACTGTCCATTGCAAGGCCTCACAGGGCACTGCGGTCAACCAGAGAAGGGAGGAGTTTTGCGGAAGTAGGTGAAAAGTTTCTGGAGGTGGTGACACGTCAGCTGAGAGCCTTCTGAAAAGTGAGTAGCTTTGTCCCTAAAGCATAAGCCCATTGTCCGAATAAGGTTGTGTTTATAGTGCTCTTCTCTATGACTCGTTAGCTGGGTCTTCCACAGCCTGGTTCCCTCTTCATTCTTCCTACTCCCTACAACCTCACTCTGTCCTGACCCCAAAGTGGCAGCTAGAAACCATCTCAGACACAAGTGTCACCCACATGGGGCTGGGTAGCAGAAGGGCAGAGGGGCCTGCTAGGATGATGGATGAGGAAGCCCTGGGGGCTAGAGGACATCTGTCCCCCTTTCCCCTTCTACCTGATGGGGAAGATCTTTTGTTCATAGATGAAACCTTAATAGCCCCAAGGCTACAGCTAAACAAGGCATTGGATGGAGAAAGGGGTCTAACAGAAGTCCTGCTCACTACTGCTTTCTGGAACCCCAAATTGTAGAGTAAACCTATGTCAGATGGTTTGGTGAATTGTCGGCTGTCAGCTCCTTCAGAATGGCCCTCAAAGTCCTCTCTGTTCCTTCCAAGTATGGAGGATACAGCGTTAGGGTCTGCAGCTGCCCTTGAAGAGAACGCTAGAGAAATGGCTTAGAAATTGTACAGGTTAACCATGGGAGACAGCCTGGACTCCTCACCTAACCCCTGGGGAAGCAGATCTCTCCAAGAGGAGCCCCTGGAGAGAAGTGCTGAGGAAGTCGGGATTGGACATCAAACTGAACAGGACCAGCCCCTCTAGCTGGTGGTACCAAGTACCAGCCTGTCACCCGGCTCCACGGCCTGCTCTGTGGGGCCGCAGGTAACGCGCCAGCAGTCCTTTTGGGGACCACACCCTTGTCCCAACACAAGCCCAGGACACAAGGCACAAACCCCCAGTGCTTCCTTCCCCAGCTGAGTGGTGAAGAATTCAATCATTGATGCCTTCTCATTCACAGTCTTGCTTGTGAACAGCAGCATGTGGGAAGGACTGGCCACAGGGGACTGCCATCCTGTAGTGCATGATCGTGGAAGGGCTACTGAAGGTTGAAAACCTCACATCAGGTGGTTTGAAGTGCTGCTTTGCAGGAGGCATGCCTGAGAGGACTAGGTCCGAGGTTTTGCTTGCCTTCCCTTCCCTTCCTGAAAACTTACCTGTGCTGCATCCCGCACTGAGCCTAACCTCCTGACTTCTGTTAGTGGCCATAGCCCTTCACCTGTCTGACTCCTTTTTGTCCCTCTAGGTCTCAGCTCAGATGCCACCAACAGTTAATGTCACATCACCCTGTTGAATTCTTTCAGAGCACTCATTGCTATCAGGAGTTTTCTTGTTTACTGTGTGTCTCACTGGAATGTGAGTGTCACGAGGACAGGTCACCTGATGTGTTCACTAGTGTATCTATTGCTAGGGCCCAGAACATTCTTGGCTCATAGCTTGTAACAGTTGGATGAATGTTCCCTCTCCTTGGAGTATCTTCTTAGGAACTTCAGGAAATACAATGATAAATCCAACTGAGTAAGAGCTTATGATGAGACTTTGTGGAATCCTGGTGGAGAAGGTCTTTGAGTGAGGGGAAAAGTCTTTTAAAAATGCTCTAGAGGCATTTTCTCAGTTCTGGATGCTTTGTGTATTTCCATCAGGGAGATCCAATTAGTTTATGAGTACCAGTTATTCCCTCCCAAATATCTTCCTGGAAAATAGGTACAGGTTTTTGGGGTTTTTTTTTCCATCTTTTGACAACTCCCTACCCCATCCTGCCAAAATATTAGGTTTTAGAATCCTATCACATTGAACTTCAACTTCTTTCCCTCAAATCCCATGGTTTGAAATTGGGGCATTTCAGGGGTCAGAGGGGAGCCCAGGAAGCTGATTGTACTCCATGTAAGTGCTGAATACTCTAGGCTCCCCAAGTGTGGGGGGATAGAGGAGGGTCTCTCCCCTGAAGTGACTACGTAATTCATGGAAAGGAAGGCAAACCCCACACAGTCCTGTGACTTGGGCATTCTGGGGACTCTGCAGAGCAGAGAGCAAAATTATAGCAATTTAGTAACTTAAAAAATTTTTTTTAATGTTTCTTTATTTTTGAAAGACAGAGTGCAAGTGGGGGAGGGCCAGAGAGATCAGGAGACACAGAATCCAAAGCAGGCTTCAGGGTCTGAGCTGTAAGCACAGAGCTCAATGCGGGGCTAGAACTCACAAACAATGAGATCATGACCTGAGCTGAAGTCAGACGCTCAACTGACGTAGCCACCCAGGCACCCCACATTTGGTAACTTTTTAAATAAGTTGGCACTATTTGTTTCCCATCATGCCCTGTATGAGAACAGTGACTGCACATCTGTGGCTAGAGGTGTTTCTGCTGGGAGGCTGTTTATGGAATTTCTCATTTTCCCGGTCGGCTCTCCTTGCCATGAACTAGTTTCACCCAGTAGAGGGCTATTTCTAGAGACAGCTTTAACTTAATGGCAGGGCCAGATAGAATTTTAGTTTGTTCTTGACAATATCTTTCTCCCTTTCTTCTTCAACTACCCTTCCCTGCTCTGGGCTCATGGGTCAGGTGGCCCCTTCATCTCTCAGGCTGGAGGGCAGTGACTCACAGAGGGTGGTAATAGCCTATGTTGTTGCTACAGCTGCTGGAATGAGCTGTTGTCTAAGACCTTAGGATGAGGTTTTCCTTCTGGTTTATCAGTTAACACTTGGTCTTCTATAATCCTAAGCATTTTCACTTCCAAGAAAGTTATTAAGACCAATGAGAAAAAAAGAAGGAAAAGTATTTGGTGGTGTCAGCTCTTCTGAGATACTAGGTGGTATAAGAAAGATCTAGGAAATGTTGGGGGGAGACTCCATTCCTTTTAATAATTTAATAATGGAGTTGTATCAGTCAGAACACACTAAGTTATACTGCGGTAACAAATACCACCACCATCTCATCTCAGTGGCTTAAAAATAAAGGAAGATATATTTCTCACTGAGGCTATAGTCTGTCATATTGGGCAGGTGAGGTGACCTCTGCTTATCGTAGGCCCTCAGGTACCCAGCCTGATGGCTGTTGGTTGCCTCACTAAAGAGGAAGAGTTCTGGGGAGGGGGGGGGGGTCTGCCTTGCATAGACCATTAAGTGCTGTGGTCCAGAAGTGATGCTCGAGCATGCCCAAACACAAGAGGGGTAGGAGTACAATCTTATAGAGTCTGAAGGTGGGAAGAGTTGGAAACAGATCAGCCTCAAAGTTAGCAACAGGAGTTGACTGAATTGGACTTCAGAACAGTTCAAACCTTTGAGACACTGACTTGTGATTGTTTCAATCATTTATTGGGCTTGAGGGCCATAACAGTTTGGTTTCATGGCCATGTTCTGCTTTGGCCTAGAGAGCTATTGCTGTGTTTATTTTCTCAAAAGCCTCTTTTTGGTCAGTTAGTATCAAGAGGCAACATTAGAGGGTGGAAGGTAATTGGGATTAGGAGTTGAGATATGGTATCACAGGCATGGCTATTTTAGCACTGTTTGGAGAACACAAACTTAGGTCATATTAATAGAAGTAGAAGATGTGGATCAAGGGAGGTGATAATCCTCCTTTATTTTGCTGTACTTATACCCTGCCTGAATGTCATACTTTGAAAGTAACTTTGACAAGCTTGTCAAGCTGTAACCCAGGAAGTGTTATCAAGGGGAGAGGAGAGTCTTGAAAATTATTGAAAGGGATAACTTGGCAGCTGTTGTATTTGAAAAGCTGTTGGAAGTTTTGTTTGTTTGTTTGTTTGTTTGTTTGTTTTTTACTGTTGAAAAAGTTACCTCCCTATTCTGAAATGGATTAGACTGCACTGTGAGCAGCATTCTCATTGCTATAAGTGACCAAAGAAAGCAGAGAAAGGAGTTTGACCTTCCAGACAAGGGAAGAAGGGTGGTTGTAGTAGGCAGGTTCTTGGGTCTCTTCCAATCTGTCATGATTGTTTCTCTGACTCAGTTTTTCTCAGAAATAAAAAATAAGTCTTAATCATGGGAGAAAGAGTGAATTCCAAGTGAGACTCCACTATATAAAATGTTCATACTGTTCTGCTGCTAATCCCTCAAGAATCTTGACATTGGGTGATAGGCTTTCCATTTTATATGTAAAGTAACCGAGGCTGAGAAGAAAGTCAAGCACATGTATAATCTCACAAGGTGCTTTGGCTTAAGTGCAGCATCTGGAACCAGACAGCTTGGGTTTACATTCTGGCTCTGGAGCCTGCTAGCTGTGCAACCTTGGGTAAGTCATTTAACCTCTCTGTTTTATACTCTGTAAAATGGAAATGATAGCACCTCATAGGGTTGTGAGGATTAACTGATTTAATTATACAGAGCATATTGAATGTTTAGTACCCTGGCACAGAATATGAGTTGTTTATGTTTCATCTGTTATTTAAACCATTATCAATGTCTACACTAAGTTTGAAACACTATAGGAATTTGATTCATATAAATAGGAAGGCAAAACTAATTTCTCTTTTACTTTCTCTCGTGACTCATGAAGATATAATAATACTTTTCTCACTTTCTGGAAATGGCTCTGTTCTAGCATTTCAACATAATCCGAGAGGTGAGGTTTCATAATTGAAGAGTATTAGATATATTCTAAACCCACGAATCACGTTTACAGACCTGAATCCTCCAAAGCCATCTTGTAAGCCAATAGCAGGAGAGAGGCTGTATGTTTGGGAATATTCACAAAGAATTGTTTTCACTAGTCCCATCAGGAAATTGATCAGAAATCAGCCCTTCTGATCCAGATTTCAAGCTATGTGCCACCCCCCCTCAACTTTCCAAATACTCAAACTCAATACTTTTTTAGTGTATTGTGTCTAAGTTTTTGTATTTATCAGGTTTAAGCTGAATAGCAGCATGACCCTGGGGCCATTGTCTCAGAATCCATTCCCAAGTCTAGTGTAAACGCAAACATAAATGCAACAAGAGCATGCTTCTGGTCAGGTGGTGGGGTGCAGGGTGGTGGGGGGCGGGGGGTAAAAGTCCCAATGAGGCTCATGAGACTAAAGCATTATTGGTATGCTTTGTTGATAGGGGTTTCTTGTTTCCTCTCTCTGGCAGACGTCTTAGTCAAAGTGATGGTTAAGTCAGAGCTCCTCAAAGAGTCTTTGAGTGGGGACCCTTTCAAAGTGTTAAAATCTGTGGTGAGAGAAATTAAGCAGGAGGGGAGATGAGGCCTGGACTAAGTACCTGTGTGCCCACAGACCCTTCCTGTTCTAGTGACAAGGTCAGCAGTCTCTGGTGGGGATCCCCACCCCTGCACATTCTCATTTTCTCTTTCTCCCTCTCCCCACTCCATCCTCCTTTCCCTGGCCCACTGCCTTCCTCTCCCTCCACCAGGTGGGAAGCTGTCCTCCATACCCTGACTGCTTTCTGCCTGGGATCAGGGAACACATGAAAGAGGGATGTCAGACTGGGGTTTAGGTGATTATGCTCTAGT
This sequence comes from Panthera pardus, assembly GCF_024362965.1. Classification (NCBI taxonomy): domain Eukaryota; kingdom Metazoa; phylum Chordata; class Mammalia; order Carnivora; family Felidae; genus Panthera; species Panthera pardus. Next base: position 79,723,898 of record NW_026526821.1, read on the forward strand.
TCCAGCTGCATCCCTAATAGAGTTTTGGACAAAGTCCCCATTCCAAATCTGTTTTCTTAGCTCTATAATGTCCACATGTGAGTTTAACAAAGTTTCCAGTTCTAAAAGTTTCTAACTTACTAAGACCTAAATTGACTGGGATACTACTACTATATCTGTGTTATTGCCGGATCTCTCAACTGGTTGCTGAGCTGTTTGGGGGAAGGACCATAGCTACTGAGATCGTACAAAGGAGTACCCATCTCACACTCTTTGTCTCCTAAGGCTGGATACAGACTTAGGCTGTTAATAGACCTTAGTAATTGTGGTAACTCTGCTTTGTTCACCTTCAGTTGATAATATGATTCTTCCTCTAACTAATTTTCTTCCTGTAAAAAGATCTGGCATAATTTCTGTGCCCCAGTTTCCTCTTCTATAAAATGAGAATAATAGTACTTACTTCATAAGATTGTTATGAAGATTAAATGAGTTAATATGAAGAGTTTAAAACAGTGCCTGGCATGTAATACAATCTAGCAAGTGTTAGTGGTTATGAGACATTGCTCAGAGGGCTATAAATGATCATGCCCCTTCTGGAAGACAGGGTAACAGATATATCAAGAGAACAAATGGTTCTCAGGCCCATATATCCCACTTCTGGAAATCCCAGAAAGATGGAACTTGGAAAACTCATACATCATTATATTTATCACAAGATTATCACAATGAAAGTTAGAAATATGAGTGATGAGCAAGATCAAATAAATTATGGTACCCTCTACTTGACTCCTTTACAGTCACTAAAAGACTATAACAATACAAATCTCTGAAAATCTGCAAACCTGTGTGCATACAACGTAACTCCATACGAGAAATGAAGTGCACACACTGAAGTGTGAAATGTGTAGTATTGTGGGTTTTCCCTTTTCTTTCATAACTAAAAAGGAGGAGATCCGTAGCAGATGCAAAAGATAGTCAAAAAATGGGAGCACAAGATAATAAGTTTCTTTCCTTATCTCAGGAAGACTTGACTTTATTTATTTATTTATTTTTAATGTTTATTTATTTTTGAAAGGGGGGGGTGGGTAGTGAGAGAAGGAGACACAGAATACGAAGCAGGCTCCAAACTGTCAGCACAGAGCCTGACGCAGGGCTCAAACTCATGAACTATGAGGTCATGACCTGAGCCAAAGTCAGACGCTTAACCAACTGAGCCACCCAGGCGCCCTGGAAGACTTGACTTTAATGATAATTATCACTTAGCGGTTCTTTTCTCAGATTAGTTGCCTTTAATTCCTGTTCTTAAAGTTTACTCAGAAAAAAGACACTCCATTAGAAATAAGCCACAGCTATCTACCTAGGGCTGCTGTGCACCAGATTTTTTGGGTACAACACTCCCTTGTGTTCTGGGGCTGAAGGCAGCCTCCGCAATCAGTTGGTAGGAATGTGTTGAGTTTTGACCAGCTGTAATAAGGTGGTCTCATACAATCTCTGCTTTTGTTTACAGATCTTTGGAGAAAAGGACTACTATTCATCCCCAAATGAGGAGGGCAGGCTGACTGGAATGGAAAAGTATGTTCAGGAGGTTTGGTTGTTTACTTGAGATGTGTTGATATGTAGTTATTCCATCTGGGGTGGGGGCGGGGGAGCCTAATTAATTTACATATAGTCCAAGTACCCGAAATGGGGGAAATTCTATCAAGTGTTAAAACTAGAGTGCTAGATAAGACTTTGACACAACTTTCCCTTGCCTTGTTGTAAATGGGAGAACAACCTGGTAAAATACAGTAAACTAGAGCCATTAACATCCCAGGGAATGTAATTAAAAACCACCTCTTCAGGCTAAATTTTCATGGGAGAGAGAGATGTTTATACAGACAAGAACAAATACTTGTTACCTGATGGAAAGGACTAGAGTTTGGATAACAAACTAAGTTAATGAATTCAACAGTCTACGATATAGTTTTATAATTTTATGGTCTAATCTTAGTCTCTTCAAAAACTAACATTTCTCTACCGAGAGGTATCTAGATTGTGTTTTCTATTCTTCCCTTCTATTTTTTTTTAAGTTTATTTATTTATTTTGAGAGCGGTGGGCAGAGAGGGAGAGGGGGAGAGAATCCCAAGATGGCTCTGCACTGCCCCCAATGTGGGGCTTGAACTCATGAACTGTGAGATCATGACCTGAGCTGAAACCAAGAGTTAGATGCTTAGTCAGTTGAGCCATCCAGGGGCCCCTTTATTCTTGTCTTCTAAAACATTCCTAGAAAAGATGCCATGAATATCACATATATTTTCTGGTAATGCTTAATTAAGATCTCAAGCAGTGAGTGTGCCTGATTCTCTGTCTTATCAGCTAAGGACCCTCATCGAGGATGCACTAAGAACCCATGAGGTGGAGAAAAGATTCCCCTTTCTTGAAGCTGTTGATGGGTCTCTTGGCTGCTGGTGGCAGTCAGTATTTACTATGCTTGGAAGATTAGGCAAGATTCAGCCTGGATTGAGTAAATAGGAAAAGTCCCCCAGTGCTAGTCCATGTTATTTCCCATGGAGAGCTGCCCCTTCTCAGTCATCATCATGGGAGAGTTATGCTTGCCTTCCAGCCTAAGGAAGGGTTGGCTGTATTAGTTCATCTAACTATGTCATATTTTATTTCACTCCTACTATGGATCAGGCATTGTCCTGGGTACTTGGAGTTCAACAGTGAACCTAAAAGACTAATTCCTTCCCAATGGAGTTTACAGTCTAGCTAGGAGACAAGCAAGAAAATTGCAGAGTATATTAGTTGATAAGTTGATCTGTTCTATTGAGAAATGTTCTTTAAAGGTGGTGAGGGAAAACCTTGTTGAGAAGGCATGTGGGAGAGAGCTGTGCAGCTAGCCAGCAGGGTGAAGAGGCCTCCAGATAGATGATGCTGAGGCCCTGAGGCAGGGTTGTGGCTTAGACCAACAAGAGTGGGAAAAAGGCAGAAGATGAGTCTTTGGAATAGTCTGGAGGATAGTGCAGCAGAAGGGACCAGATAGTGAGACTAACCAGAGTAGTCTATTCTTCTATTTTTAGATGCGAATGAGTGTGAAATTGGCCTGGAGCTCTGTGATGATGGAGCAGAATGTGTGAACAGATCTGGCTCTTACTAATGTCACTTCCAAAAGGAGTATGAAGACCATACCCCATGCAGCCTGGCACGCTGTGTGTGCACACTCCTCACAAAGGCACTGGTTGCCCAGATGCCCTCTTGTGTGTATGCTTATAAGCTGCCGGGATCACTTGTGAGACCTGTAGCATCCTCAGGTCAGGGTTGAGCTCTCATTCTGATGCCTCTGGCCACAAACACCAAAGCAAACATTCTCTGAAGGATACAAAGTCCAGAAACTGTTCTAGAGCTTGGAACGTGGTATAAAAGCACTTACTGGGAGGATCTTCATTGTGCTGATTTTTCTTTTGCAAGCTTTAGCTTTGGAATACTTCCATAAGGATTCCATTCCTGACTCCGATCAAAGGAGTGGGATGTAGAATTTAACTTGAACATCTGGTTGTTTCACCAGAGCTCCATCTGTCATGCCCTGGGGAGAGGGCCTATTTGTTGGGGGCGGCAGAGGGGGTGTGTCTTGCCTCAAGACTCAGCCTTTTAGACATTTTCTTACCAAAGATGAAATTGGGCAGGAACTTGCACAGGATTGAGTGAGCTTCTTCTGAACAGTGTGGCATAAAGCAATTGGTAATGAACTAGTGGATGCCCTTAGCCTTTTTAAGGAGTTATTGCTGGTGATGGTAATTCGTTTGGGACCTCTGAAATAATATAAACTTCCTGGTGCTGCCACAGGCAGGTTAATAGGCACGATTTCTATTTCTCAACTTGCTAACTTGCTGTGGGACCTTGGTCTTTGGTTCTCAAATATCCCTGTGAAACAAAGGATTCAACTAGACATCAAAGGTTTTGTCTAGCTCTTTGCATATTAGATGTTGACATTTCAACAAAGATGCCATTAGACCCCAAGGGCAGGTGGGTGAACTTGCAATGCTATTTGCGTAGTTCTTTGGGTTTTTTTTGTGTGTGTGTGTTTCTTAGTTGTCATATTTCAAAGGAAGATTGAATATGTCACAAAATACAGACTCAGTATGAATTTCTTATGGCTAGGAATCTACTTGTGACTGACAATTTGTAGTTTTTTCATGTTTTTTCTCTTCCTGCACCCTCCAAGTATCCAGATAAGGCAATGTTTTTATTTACTCTGCTATTACAGAATAGCCTGGGTGATGTATAAACAACAGAAATTGTTCTGAAAGCTAGAAGGCCAAGATCAAGGCTCTAGCAGATTCAGTGTCTGATGAGAACCTGCTTCATAGTTCTTAGATAGCCATATTCTTGCTGTGTCTTCACACAGAGGAAATGGGCGAGGATGTCTCTTGGGCCTCTTTTATAAGGATACTAATCCCATGTACAAAGGCTCAACCCTCATGATCTAATCACCTCCCAATTCCACCTCCTAATACCATCACCTTGGGGGTTGGGATTTTGGTGTATTAATCTGGAAAGGATATAAGCATTCAGTCCACTGTAGGCAGTGACAAGAGTTAAGTTGAAATAAGTTCTGTGAGGCAGCCATCTTGAAGTTTCGGAAATCTGACATCTGGATTTTGCTCTAACGATAGTTTCTAGATGGTATGCAAACTAGTTCTAGTTCTTTGGATCTATAGTAAGTTACATGATGATAGAATACATTTTGAAATACAGCTGGCTCTTGTTCTTCTCTGGTCTCTTTAATGATTTCTGTCTTTTTAAAAATAGACAAAATTAGGGGTGACTAGGTGATTCAGTTGGTTAAGTGTCCAACTCTTGATTTCAGCTCAGGTCTTGATCTCAGGGTCATGAGTTCAAGCCCTGTTTGGGCTCCACACTGGGCATGGAGCCTACTTAGAGAAAATAGACAAAATAAATTTCTGATATGCCTAACATGGAAGACTTTTAGTCATTAGCTCTTAGGCAATTTAGATTCCATATCACAAGAGGATGTGGGACATTTTTCAAAGTTAACTCTGCGTATGAATAGGGTTCTTGAGGGAGCTATGTAGCAAAAGTTGGTGAAAGGTCCTTACATTACCTGATTCATTTTGTTCCAAGTCTAGCTTTGGCTTTGATAAAATATTAACAGTTCATTTGTTTATTCTCTCAAAAAGTAACTACCTACTAATGTATCAGGCAATATGCTAGGGACAGGGGATAAAAGTATAAATCTCTGAAGGCACTTCTGAGAGCCCATTAGGTAATAGAATATAAGCCTATCATTTAGTTCTCTTTAAAAAAAAAAAAATGTTTCTTTGTATTTCAGGAGTTGACCTGGACCTGCTGGTTGGAGTTGCTGGTTCCCTTCAGTCGCGCTCATGTTGACTATTGGCCTCATGTGGCTTGTGACTAGAACCTACATCAAGAAGGAAAATTCTCTGGGTCAGAATGTGGCACCACAGGAGTGCCTGCCTATAGCACCTGCCTTTGACCTGATGGACCTCTGCAAACACCTTCCCTTCAACCCCTACCAGCCTAAGCCCCATGCCAAGGTTCCACATGGTGCTCAAGGCAAGAATGTTCCTCAGAACAGGGAACTGCAGCTGTGGGTAGAGCAATCAGAGAGGTTCTGAGGGTGGCTGCTGCCTCTAGAAAGGGTGGGAGTAGAAGACCTTGTCCTTTGGAGGTACAAACTTCACTGTGCCAACAAATCACACACTCATGAACTTAGGAAGAAGTACCTTGATTCTGATTCTGTCATTTCTGTTCTCTGATTCCAACTGTGTTGTGGTTCCTGACTCTCCCTGGGCAGAAGGCCTATTTGCTGGGGGGCAGAGGAGGGGGTGTGTCTTGCCTCAAGACTCAGCCTATAATTCCAGCAATGGACTGAGGTAGTCTTCCGGTGACCCAGATACTTCAGGTGATGAGTGTGGTCCACAGGAAGTGTCCAGGGCAGCAGGAAGCACATGGTACCAACCTCCAAAGTTGAATGAGTTTATCAGTGGACAGATTAGAGAACTGTTAATATAGTTTCGAAAACTCAACCTCAGGACTTTTCTCCCTTTGTATGGGAAAAGAAACTCCCCTAAAAGTAGTGGGTGAGAACTCATGATTCTTTTTCCTTCATACTTGGTTGCATTTTATTGGATTATAAAATTGTATTTATGGAGAGATTCTGTCTTCTGTTCTTCACCTATTTTGGCTACTACATGTGCCAGGTTGGTATTAGAGCCCTACAGTTTGACCCTAAATAAAAAAAGGGAACCTTTTATATATTAAAAGAAATACAACTCTGTGGATCATCTTTTTTAAATCTACCACTAAGGTTTGGCTCTTTGTCGTGTGTGTGTGTGTGTGTGTGTGTGTGTGTGTGTTAGAGAGACAGGGAGAGAGAGCGGAGGAGAGGCAGACAGAAAGGGGAGGAATCCTAAGCAGGCTCCATGCTCAGCTCGCAGCTCTCATCACAGAACCCAAGATGGGGCTCAATCCCACAACTTTGAGATCATGAACTGAAATTAAGAGTTGGATGCTGAACCAATTGAGTTACCCAGGCACCCCAGGCTCTTTGTCTTTTAAAAATGAGGTGATCACGACTTTTTAATGTTTTTTTTATTATTTTGAGATGGAAGAGGGAGAGAGAGAGAATCCCAAGCAGGTTCCACACTCAGCGTGGAGGAGCCTGATGTGCTCAATCCCACAACCATGAGATCATGACCTGAACCAAAATGAAGAGTTGGATGCTTAACTAACTGAGCCACCCAGGCTCCCCAAACACCATTTGTTTTAAAGTTTCCTAGACCTAAGTCCAGTGCAGGAGTTCCCCCATATACAACACCAAGCAATTCTCAGACACCAGGAGGGCATCCGAGAGTCCAGCGGAATTCTGACACTACCTATCTGGAGATGCCATCAGATTCCACAGGTTAAGCGTTCAGTCCTACAGACTGCCCCTCACCCCTCACTTCAGATACCAATCACCAGGCTGTGACCTGTGCTTCTGACCAACCGGCTACAGAGTGGAGGTTCCAATGACCTCCTTCTTAGGTTGGATTAATTTGCTAGAGCTGCTCACAGAACTCAGGGAAACACTTATTTACGTTTGCCAGTTTATTAAAGGATATGATAAAGAATACAAATCACCAGTCAGATGAAGAGTTACATAGAGCCAGGCCCCTAACCAAGGAGCTTCTGACCTCATGGGGCTTGAGGCCTGTCTTTGTGTCACATGGAAGCATTCTGGCTCCCTAAGTGTGGAAGCTCTCCAAAAAGGACCAAAAGCTGTCCCCTTGGGTTTTATAGAGGCTCCATCACTAGTCATGATTGACTAAGTCATTGGACTGTGGCTGATTCAACCTCCAGACACTTTCCCCTCCCAGGGGTATGAGAGGTGGAACTGAGATTACTATCTCCCTAATCACATGGCTGGTCCTCCTGGCAACCAACCCCTGACCTCGGTGGGACCCAAAAGTCACTTCCTTAATAACAAGACACCCATTTTACCTTGGTATCCCTGAAGAATTTTCAGGAACTGTGGATGAAGACCAAATATACCTTGACAGATGTATTTTGGTCACCTTATACTTCTAAGCTATTTTATGGTACATTCCTTAGATCTTTGTCTACACTTGACATGTTGTGGGGGAGACATTGGAGAGAATGCAAGAAGTCTTAGATACGGTTCCTGCTCCCACTATGGTTGCTTTTATTACACTGAGCTAAATGGGCAAGGGAATGAACACACATTAAGGAATAGGTCCTTGCAGGTGCCTGTGTCCTATAAAGGTAACAGTGGGAGAAATCTGTAAAGTTGACTGAGAAGAAAAACTTAGAGGCAGGCTAAGTTCTGAGTCTGTAGAAGCAGAACCACTCTATCTGCAGTGCCAGGTATGGGCCTGGTCTGTAGGAGGAGCTCCTTACTTGAAGTAAAGCTGCAGAATAAGGGGTGCTTTGAAACTGACCTCATGCTCTTGGGGAAATACAAGGCTCAATAGGATTGGCATCTCTGCCCTGGTCTTGGCCCTAGCCTCCTCATCCTAACCTCTCCCAAGAGTGGCCTTGTCAGCTGTATGGAGCCCAGGAAGAGTTGGGTGGGATGAGGTGCAAGGACCTTCTGAGAAGAAGGAGTGGGATGAATGGGGGTCTCAGCTGCTCCAGCTGGACTGAACTGGTTGTGGGGGGTGGGCTGGAGCAGGTTCCATGCCTGCCTTGTGGAGAGTTGAGGCCTGGAAGCGGGGTACTGCTGCACGCACGTGGCTACATAAGGCAGGTACTGGCTTCCACATGGGACCCCAGCTGAGATGGGAGATGAGTGTGTGGCTTTGTTCTCATTCTGCTCCAGAGTGTAAAGGAGGGCACCAGTACACCGGGGCACCTGCTCATGGAGCAGGACACAGCTCACCAGGATGACTTGAAGAAGTGCTGGAGGCTGTCACCTGGCCTTCCATCATACTCGAGATTTTTGAAATCTTTTTTTTTGTGAACCCCTTTTATTTCTTGGCTTTAAATGTTTATATATTTTTGAGGAGGGAGGAGGGGCAGAGAGAGGGGGAGACAGAGGATCCAAAGCAGGCTCTGTGCTGACGGCAGAGATCCCGAGGTGGGGCTCAAACTCACAAAGTGTGAGATCCTGAGCTTAACCAGCTGAGCTACCCAGGCACCCCTTTATAAGCCCCTTTTAGAATGCAAATACTCCTAAGAGATTTGAGCCCTCATCAGCTATGTGCTTGGGCTGCACCTTCTTTTTAAATAAGTTTTACTGAGGCATAATTTACACACCCTAAAATCCACCTATTTTTAGCTGAGCTGTGCAGCCGCAATCCAGTTTTACAACACCGTCATCACCCCAGAAAGATCCCTTCTGCATATTTGTACCCATTCTGTCTTTCCAACTTCAGTCTCAGCAACCACTAATCTTGAGATCTCATATAAATGGAATCATATAATATGCGGTCTTTTGCGTCTGCTTTCACTTAGTATAATGTTTTTGAGGTTCACCCATATTGTATCATGTCAGTAATCTGCCTTTTTATTGCTGAATGGTATTTCATTGTGTTTATCACATTTTCGTTCACTGCTGCTGAACACTTGAGTTATTTTTTTGGCTACTATGAATAATGCAGCTGTGAACATTTGTGTACCTGTCTTTGGACATAGATGTTCACTTATCTTGGATAGATTCCTGGTAGTGAAATTGCTAGGTCACATAATTTTTGTTTAACTTTAAAAGAAATTGCCAAACTATTTTCCAAAGTGGTTGAACCATTTCACCATCCAACCAGAGATGTATGAGGATTCCAGTTTTTCCACATACTTACCAAAGCTTGTTATTGTCTATCTCTTCTATTATAGCCATTCTAGTGGGTGTGAAGTGATATCTCATTGTGGTTTTAATGATGCCTGCCCTCCCTAATGCTATTGATAGAGCATCTTTCATGTGCTTACTGGTCATTCACTGTTTCTGTGTTGAAATGTCTCTTTGGCTGTTGCTTCTTAAAATCCCAAGGGACGAAGATTATAAACTTCCCTGGTTGGGGGTTGGTGGTGGTGGGTGGAGTAGGGATCTTGTTTTTTAACTGCTTTATCTCAAGGGCCTAACACAAGAGTTGAGAGTAGGAGGTCATATATTAGTTTCTGATGGCTGCTGTAACCAATTACTACAAACCTGATGGTTTAAAACAACACACGTTTATTCTCTCGCAGTTCTGGAAATCAGAAATCTGAAATCAGTTTCACTGGGTCAAAATCAAGGTATCAACAGAGCCTCCAGGGGAGAATCCATTTTCTTGCCTTTCCAGTTTTTAGAGCTGCATTCTTTGGCCTCTGGCCCCTTACCCATCTTCAAAGTAAGCAGGGTAGCCTCTTAAATCTCCTCCTTCCACCCCCCCCCTTTGTAATACCGTTTTCTTTCTCTTCTGTAGTAAAATCTCCCTCTCCTTTCCTCTTGTAAGGACGCTTGTGATTACATTTAAGACTCACCTGAATAATCCGGGATTACCTCCCCATCTCAACCCCCTTAATTTAATCACACTTGCAAAATCCCTCTTGCCATTTAAAGTAACATTCACAGGTTCCAAGGATTAGGACCTGGATATCTTCAGGGGCCGGGATTCAGCGACTACAGCCAGTAACCATCACGGCCTCATGGTTCATGCCTTGGAGTTGGTGGCTGCTGAGGAAGACCTGAGCAGGCCAGCCTTTAGAAGCACAGGTAGGCCCTGGAGGGATATTAGAGCTGTTTCTACGACAGACTTCCTTTTTTCTTCTTGCTCATCTCCTCCTAGAACTTTTGAAGAGTTGACAGCATTTAAGAGCTAGAGGGGCTGAGGCAGCCAGCACTGTTACCGGCTGGCGCTGGAGACAGAATGAGAACTCAGGGCTTCCGATGCCCAGGTCCTTCCCATCCCTGCCTCTTCCCCACCTCCCCTCCAGGCGGGGTCGCGGGGCTGCGGCCGCTCCGAGAGCTCAGCCCCTCCCAGGTCACGGTCAAGGTTAGGGCGGCAGCCCCCGCTGCGTCCTCGCATGCGGCCAGCAGGGGTCAGCATCCCCCGCGCAAACTTCGCGGCGCTGCCGCCGCCGGAAGGTGGGGCTCCCCGCTCCCCGGCGTTTCTTCCAGCCACCTTTAGTTCGCGTTGCTGCGTCACCGCCTGGGCCGCACAGCCATGTGTGTCTTTTCTGCTTCTCACCCTAGCACGCCTGTCGCTGGCCCGCCTGGCTTCTAACCCGAGAGAAGGCGGAGAACGGCCTTCGGGTGTGGCAGCCACGAGCGCCGGCCGGAGGGCTGGGACGGGAAGGGGCTCCCTCCTCACCTGGGCCTGGAGGAGGAGCGCCCCTGCCTGAAGGCTGGGGGAGGGAGGGTGTGGGGCCTGGGTGTGGTAGGGCCCGAGGAACAAAGGCAGAAGGGTCAGGGGCCTCAGTTTCTTTGTGACCTGAGAGCTCAGAGAGCTCCGGTGGCTACGGGCTGTGAGATTTGGAATGAGTTTCTCATCGAGCACATTACATTCCCGGCCAGTTTGTCTGGTTCCGAAGTTCCTATGGTTCCAAGTGGAAGAGCTGCCCTCTTTTATCGCCTGTCTCTTCTGTTCTAGCCATCCTTGTGGAAGTGGTGTCTCACTGTGGTTTTAATGAGCTAGGTGTCTGCGGCTGCGTGGATGGGCTGAACTAGCTCAGTGGGAACTTCTTAGCCTTGGGGCACAGTAGGAGGCTGCCCTAAGCTTTTGCTAGTAGGCTCTGAGCCAAGCTTATGATTAAGGCCTTAATCTTATTGGCTTCTCCCCTGCTTATTTGTGGCCTTACCTGAGGGCTTGCCCCCCAGCAACCTCTGGCTGATCACTGCTTTGCCGCAGCTAGGGAGCTAAGACCTTCATTTCTTGCACCAGCATTTCCCCTGTGGCTTATTTCTCTAACCTCTGAGAAGACAGATCAGAGCCCGGATCTGGTGTCAGGCAAAGATCTGACTTTGCTGCTTATTAGCTGTGAGATGATGAGGAAGGTCTTCACCCCTTTACGTCTCTGTCTTCTTGCCTGTTAAATGGGGATGCTAACAAGAACTTCCTGCACAGGGCTATTGGAGGAATCAGTTAGTACTTGTAAAAGGCTAAGGTTAGAACTCAAGGCTTTTAAAACCCCATCTCTTCGTCTGGACATCCCAGGAGGGTATCCAGGCCAGCTGATAGGAAATGGAATTTCTGTGTATGGAGGCCTGGTGAGCACACAACACATGATGGGAAGTATAGCCGGGCCAAGCTGATGGAGCAGTGTGCAGCAGTGTATGCCCTCATGGGATAAGACCCTCATGCTTTGGTGCAGCTCAGAGATCATCCATCTCTAGGGGTTCATTCCACCTGTGAGGGGGCAACTTCGGTTATTGCAGGAAACAGACCACCTGGGTTCAATCCCAGCCCAAGATTGACCAGCCATGCAGCCCTGGCTAAGTTACTTTTACCTCTGGGGGGATTGGCTTCCTCATCTGCAAAATGGGCATAACATAACCTACTGGCTGGATACATCATAAAGATCAAGAGGTGATGTGTGTGATGCTGCTAAGCCAGCCATGTGGCCCTCAGCAACCTAACACTGGTTCCAGATGATGAACACTAGGATTTGGCTACTGAGGCCAGAAGATGTTTACAGCAGAAAACCCAAGATAAGTTGGGCCTTTTGGACAGATTTTTCAACTGCTGGTCAACAAACATGCCTATGTCTGCAGCAAACTCAGGGCCAGGATGGTGCTTTTAGGATTCCTGGATATCTGTGAATGTGATAGCTGACTCAGAGAGTCCCTCTCAAGAGGCATCTTCAGACACTTCCATTATGGAATCCTGCAGACAGGTTGAGGAGAAACTAAATTCTGCTTTGGAAAGTAAATGTAACTTCAGTTTTTAAGGACCGTGTACAACCTGTTGTGAATAAAGCTGCCATGAATATTCACATACAACTTTGTACAACTCCACTTCTCTCAGATGGATATCTAGGGGTGTAGCTTTCAGGCCATGTGGTTTCCCTGCTTGTAGAATTTCTGATTGAAAGTGTAAGCTAGTTGGAGAATTGCTTCCCTCACGGGAGAGATTTCAATCAGATGTGACAGTAGGGAGAATGCCACAGGTATTACTGGGAGCCAGTGGGTTGTTTTTGTGAATAATAGAGTATCTGTGTGTGGGGAGCTGGGGGCTGTTTAGGACATCTACACCTGTGGAGAGGCAGGGCCTTGGCATGCCCCCTCAGGCCCTTACTGTATATCACTGAAATCTCTATCAGTTTGGGCTTAAGGGGCTGTTTGGAACTTCCTTATTGTCAGCACTGGTTGAAGGCGAGTTATTCAGAATTTAGAGGCCTTCTACTGAAAATTGTCCTTGGGTCATAGACACGTGGCATTCATGCAATGCCCGTGTTTCTGCTTTCTGACCAATTCTCTTGACCGAGTCCGTCTGTGGAACATAAACATTCTCATCTAGTTCATTTTTCAGCCTGTCACAACAAGAGACTTCTGTAAGCAATCAACCAGGGCTAACACTTCATTTCCACAAACAATGCCAAAACTGCCTTACACACTAACAAACTTACAAAGCAAACTGTACTGCTAAACTGAATTTTCATGTGGTCTGCATAAGCTTCTAACCAGAGGGAGAAGAGAATGTTCACAGTCAGCCCAAATGCCGTTGTAATATTATTTTTAAAATGTCGTCTTGTCATAAACATTTTTGAGTGCTAGATTTTTCTCAAGTCCTGATGAAATGGTTCTCCTTAAATAAGCAAAGCGATAAAGACAAATCACAAAACCAAAAAATCACAAACATGGCGGGAGATGGGGTTCATGTCCTATTCAGTTATAATGGTCAGTCCTGTTTTTCATACTAAATGCAAACAATTACCTATTATGTAGCCAAACCAGAATTCTGTTTGCTGTGGTCGCAGGAAAAGCATTTACTAGCTCTACTGTGATCTGATTTAACTCTCAGAATACGCCAATGGGTAGAAATGGTTGTTGTATACATCTTATAGATAACAAAACTGAGGCTCCTTGAAGCAGGCTAGTCCTTCTTCCCTTTGCTGCAATTTAGTAGTTGGGGCGAGCCAATCAAGGGCTGAGTGTCCACTTGGTGCGGCTGTGGGTCTTTGTCTCAGTCACTGAGCTTCTAGGTTTCTTTCTGCCACAGTTTTCCTGCATTTTTGTCATAAATATGCCAGGGCCATTGGTTACCCCTCATGCCCCCCCCTCCTGTTTTTAATTAGAGATTTTGCCTTTGCATCTCTTCTCCTGGAAGCCAGTTATCTGGCCTGAGCCTCACTCCTGAATAATAGACCATGTTCGCATCTTCTTTCATTTTCTTCCACTTTCTTCAGAAGTTGCTCTGTCAGGTGGACCCAGGAACTAGTATGGTTTCCTGAAAAAAATGCACCCTTCAGTCCTTATTTCCATAAATAGTGCTTTCTCTGATATAAAGCCCTTTTGGTATGGGCTGCAGATACCCCTCCCCAGTCTCACTGACTCGAGGAACTATCATTAGCCGGCAGAATTCTGTGTCCCCAAACCTCCCTCTCTGTCAGGCACCACCATCTCACATCCAGATGTGAATAGGTTTTGCCTTCCACCAGCACTCCTACATCAAGGTTCTTAATGGTCTCTGTCTTTCGTGAGAGAGAGGAGTCCTTAAGTCCAAGGGAACTCCCTTATTCTTAGGTCATTCCTCCGACATAATTACAAGCCGTGCGTGCAATCGTGTGACTCTGTGTCTTTCTGAGAGAAATCCCTTTCCCACTTACCAAAATAATAGTTCCATCCTCTTTTGTTTTATAAGGTAGAATACCATTCACTCAGTTTGAAGGTCAAAAAAATTAGATGCTAAGTACCATAACTCACCATTACTGTTTTGTGTAGTTCATCTTTTCAGCTTTTAGATCTCCCCCCAAATCAGTTTGTGAATAGTTTACTATTGCTAGAAAATGTAGCACATTATTTGAAAAATGGTTATCTTAATAAACTCTGGCAATCTTTAACATTAATGATTTATCTAAAATAATAACAAGCCACACAATTTCTATAATGTTTGAACTGGAAGACTAACTTGTCTCATTCAATTCTTTTCTTCTTTTCTTTGTGAGTGGGGCAGAGGGAAAGAGGAAGAGAGAGAATCTTAAGCAGACTCCACACTCCGTGCAGAGCCCAATGTGTGGGCTTGATCCTAGGATCATGACCTGAGCTGAAATCAAGAGTTGGGTGCTCAACTGACTGAGCCACCCAGGAGCCCCTCAATTCTATTTTCAATTTGCTAAACACCTGCTAAGACTCTCTGGGGAAAAAAACGGGAAGTCCCATTTTTCTTCCAAAAAAATGGAAGTTCCTACTTCCAGCTGGTGTCACAGATGGGCACTAAAATGGCTAGCCCAGCTGTAGAAGAAAAAGGTAATATGGCCGGGGGTGTAGGGACAGCTCTGTAGAGGAAGAAACCCTTGAAAGATGGAGGTTTGAGAGCAGACTGAGATTCACAACTATCCATCTGTAAGTATGTGATTTCCCAAACAGGAACTGGGTCTTAGGGTCTCTGGCTAGTCCCTTGGACTCCTGGTAAGTCTCCTCAACTTGTTGATCTCTCGGAGTTTAGGAAAACACAAAGTATGTTCAGGACTCGGGCCCTGAACTCTGCTTCGAGCTTTGGCCCGGTTGGGATTTACAGTGGCCAGGCCTGGGAAGGGGAGATGGAGTTGAACATGACCTCTGACACCTGGAGAGACAGCAGAGTGTGCCCTCATCTGGAGGTTCTGTCCCTGCGGCTCTGCCACACTTGACTGCTGGTCCTGGTGGTGCTGGTTTCCTGTAGGCCGGTGTCCTGCTGGCTACCTCTGCCTGATCGGTGGGGACAGCACAGCCTCTTCTGCTGGCTTATCCTAAACTGACAGGTAAGGAGAATGCGGCCTCCTCTCTACTTGGCCCGAGGAACCTTGCTTTTCCAGGGAAATGCTATGAGGGAACACAGAGGTGACCAAGTGTACTGTCGGTTGAAGGGTAGCCCAGGACAGAGAATATCCGAGTCACTTGGAGGAACTTGTCACAAGGCATGTCCCTGAGTCTGCTTCCAGGACCCTGTTACCCCATCTCTGGGGTGGGCCCGGGATCTGCTGTGTCATAAGTTCTCTGGGTGGTTCAGACTGAAAACCTGTGAGCCAGCCCTCCTTTTGCAGCTAGTGAGTAGACTGGAGTCTGACAGATGCTCTGGCTGAGCTAGGGAGAGACCCCGAGACCACTCCTAGTCCAGTGCTCATCACCACATTCAATACCACTGTGAAGACCTGGACATTTGGCCTGGTAGCCAGATCAGTGGGCTGACGGTTCCTATAGGAGCAGAGAAACTAGGAGTTGGAAACTAAAGCCTGAAAGACTGTTTCTCAGTATTTTTACCCAGTAGTTTCTTCATGAACAATCCTCTCTTCCATTCAGCCCTGGTCCTCCCATGTGTCCAGCTACCTGGCCAAAACCCTATGTGCAGGCACATCATCATAAACTCCCACACCGTGCTGCAGTCCCCCTGACCTTCTGCTGCCACTGGGGCTTCGAGGCCTTCTACCTTCTGCCCCTGCATCAAAAAGTGAGCAAAGATCAACAGGGAACATGTTGGTATAGGGAAAACCCTGATATTGGCATTGCAAGATCTGAGTTGCAGCTCTGTGTGAACTTGAACAAGTCCCTGACCCTCTCTGGCCTGTACAAGACATCATTTACTATGTTTGTCCTTCTGGTTTCCTCTTCTAGCTTAGTTATTCCACCCACAGACCGGAAAAGACAAGTCAGACAAAACCAACCCCTCCCATTGTGCCAGGGGAGCCTGGTTTTGCTCACAGTTTTATTCCCAGCGGCTAGCACAGTGGTTCCACATAGAAGGCGATCAGGAAATATTTGTGGTATTATGGAAAAATGTGAACTTGGAGGCACAGAGATGCTAATAATTAGGGGAGGCACTTCCTACCAGTGAGTTCAGTAAACTTTCCTGAATAACTTTGCACTTGATGGTCTGATGATAACCAGTGAGACCCTAGAGCACAGCATTGGCCATTTCAGCTGTAAAATGATGGACCTGATAAGATGGGCCCTTCTTCTCCCTCTGCCTTTTCTCTCAAACTTTCTCCCTCCTCTTCCCACCAATTTGCCTGAGGCTTATGCCCCCTGAAGGTGTCTGCTCTTCTGAGCCCCTGCCTCTCAGGGAGACCCTTCCCACCATTATCCCCTTGTTCACAGACCTGGGTCTGTGTGTGTGTGTGTGTGTGTGTGTGTGTGTGTGTGTGTGTGTGCAGCCACAGTACCTTTCAGGCTGGGAAAAAGGAAAGAAGCCAAACATTTTTGGTTCTACCTCCTCCTCTTTTTACACATGACCTCTTCAATCTTCTGGGACCACTCAGTCCACGAGTACTTGCCGAACTCTAGACTCTGCCCTGAGCAGACTGGAGGAATCAGATAGGAGACCCATTTCCTGCCAGATATCAACGGTGTGCTGGGGGAGGAGTCCACACATGGAAGATCGAGTGACTATAAGGGGTGTCATGGGACAGAACGTGGTTCATTCCTCAATGAGGAGAATAAAGAGTGTCAGAAGCAAAGTTTTGGCACCTCAGTTCTGACCCTGCGATAGGAGCATTGGGACCTTCGGCAGCTTACATTATAGATCTGAGCCACTGTGTTACCCTCTATGAAGTGGAGAAAACAGAGACCCTCATGAAATACAAAATCCCCTTTAGACCCACATCACAGTAATAATTGCTGCAGGCAAGATCCATGGATGGGTCTAAACTCAGCGCTCAGAAATTAGAGGAGATAAAGGATATTTACACAGTCTCAGAGTATCTCCCCAAAGGTACTTATGAATTATGAAGAGAAAAAGAGTAACTTTACCATGGAGAAACCTGGCTGACACCACCTTAATCAAGTGCTCAAGGTTAACATGACCTGTAAGAAGACAAATCAACATCACGAACCCCCTGGTATGGTACACTGAGAAGGACACAACATCGCTTCTGGGGTATTCTTGCCAAAAGCACATAACCTCGATTGGCACATGAGAAAAACATCAGACCAACCTAGATTAAGAGACTTTCTACAAAATAGCTAATCAGCACTCATCAAAAGAGGCAAGGTCATGCAAGACCGTGAAAGACTAGGGAACTGTTTACAGATTGGAGAACAAGGAGACCCAACGACTAGATTAAACAAGGGATCCTTGACCAGAAAGTGGGCGTTACAAAGAAAAAAAATATAATTGTCCTATGGTTGTATAAGATGTTAACATTAGGGGAAGCTAGGTGAAGATTTCATAGAACTCTCTGTACTATTTTTGCAACTTTTCTGGGAGTCAAGGTTTTATTGTTTTTTATTGATTTTTAAAAAGATTTTTTTAAAAGAGCCTGATTTGGGGTGGCTGGGTGGCTCAGTCAGTTAAGCATACAACTTCGACTCAAGTCATGATCTCACGGCTTGTGAGTTTGAGCCCCACGTCGGTCTCTTTGCTGACAGCTCAGAGCCTGGAGCCTGCTTTGAGTTCTGTGTCTCCCTCTCTCTGCCCTTCCCTCACTCATGCTCTGTCTCTCTCTCTCAAAAATTAACATTAAATTTTTTTAAAAGTGACTGAGGGTTTTATGAGGAATACATGAGATGATATATAGTGCTTAGTAGTGTTGGCACAGTGCTCAAAAAGTTTTAACCTCTATTGTTGTTGTTTGGTTTGACAAATACTAAGGTAGAGAATAGGGCAATACACTCTTCGAAGCAGGAGGATTAGCTTGAGTGAGACCTAAAAGTACAAGGAACATCTGGGAGATATAAACAGACCAGACCAAAGCAGAAGGCTTAAAAAAAAATTTTTTTTTTTTTTTTCCAATAGAGAAATAGTGGGAAATGAGACAGGAAAGGCCTCAAATGCCAAACTGGAGAAACAACTAGACAAAAGGCAGTAGGAAGTACCTATGTAAAAATGTAGCAATATAACCTAAGAAGTTCCCACATTTCAGAAAGGCCCAAAAAGGGGGTCCCACTGCCTTGCGGAGCTTATTGGTCATGAAAAAAGGACGAAGGATCCAACAGAGAGAGGGAAGCTTCTGAGAAGTTTGGTAAGTGTGGAATGTAAAGGTCTGTACCAGTGGGGAGAGTGAAGGAAAATCCAGCCTATAGCATAGGATTAGGGTGGGAGGCCCAGGGGGCTATAGTTGGTGCTCTGGAGTGAGGTGGTAGGGGTGGGGCAAGGAAAGCAGGTGGAACCTTTCAGGAGCCCCAGGAATCTGAGCATCCTGAAGGGAAATCCAAACTGAGCCTGTTTGCTGCTTCCTGTCCCAGATGCTGCAGTGCATCAGGGAAAGAAAGGATGCTGGGAAGCAGTTCAGGAACATTCATTCAGTGTCTGCTGGGAAGTCAAACCAAATGTGATAGGAATGTGACTTGCTGTGTTCAGAGAGGTGGGAGGCCTGGCCGTTCGGCCACACGAGGAGACTGAAAATGAAATTCCAAGTCAAGCTCACTTGCATGAGTGAGAGGGATTGGACCTGTCCAGAACTTCCTGATGCACTGGGAGGCACAGCTCTCCACCTTCCCTGAGCTGATACAGGTGACTCTGCAGGTCTCAGGGAGCAGCCAATTTGAGGGTTCAGTGCTCAGGGCAGAGTGGACTAGAGGACCTGAGGTTACAGCCTAACATGGGCTCCCTGCTCGAAGTACAGTTGGGGGCCTTTGCTTGAGGCCTTCCCATCTTGTTCTCTCTGAGAGGAAGGGCTCCAGCAGTGGACATTTGGAGCAAATGAGATCTGAATGTGACTTGCTAGGTCTGGTGGAAGGTGTGGGTGGCTCAGCTGCTTAGGTGCATGTGGGAACCACAGAGAGTGTATAGCCAATGCTCTCAATCTGGCTCTCAATCACACTAGGATCACCTGGGGACTCCGTTTTAAAACCCTGATGCCTGGGGCTCAGCCTCTAGACATTCTAATTTAAAAGACTCCAGGTGAGAATCAGGAATAGACAGTTTTAGGACACCAGTCAGTAGTTTTGTTTTTTTTAACTTTTTTATTCTTAGAAACAATAGAGTGTACAGAATAATGTCCCCCCTCCATTTGCCCACCTTCCTGCTGAAACAATTTACAAGTCTTGGCCAGTTTTGTGACCGCACTCCCTCTAGTGACTCCCCTCACACCTATCCCCCCTCCCCAGATTACTTGGAAGCAATCTCAGAAATCACAAGCTCATGGTTGTGGCACCCAGGTGGTTCCCGTATACAGACCTAGTCCAAGGACTTCATTGCACAGATAAGCAAATTGTGGCCTGGAGAGGAGAAAGGACTTGCAAACATTCCACAAGAGGTCCCGTCCTATGTTAACAATCTATGGACATGTGAACTTGGCAGCACTCCAGAGACCTTTGGTGTATTCTTGTCAAAACACTTCTGGGAAGCCTCACCCTGGTGCCAGGCCAACGACTCCCAGAGGCAGAATGGGCCTCTGCCCCAGGTGCCAGCTGAAGGTGTATTTTCTTCTGGTTCCTGGCAGAGTTCTGCTTCATCTCATTGCAAGACTGCTCATTAATAGCCCTGCTTGGAGCCTGTCAAGCTCTCTGCACTTTGGTTGAAATTCAGTGGTTCTCTTTTCTGCCTGTGGGACCAGGTGGGGCGGTGATGACTCAGGGCTGGGAGAGGGGTGGTTTCTGGCCCACGTGGCTCCCTCAGCTCTGGAGGCACAGAGGCCACATGTTCCCAGAGCTTCACGCTCCCCAAGGGCCAAGCGCCAGGGCCTCAGGTAGTGAGTGACAGGTGTGCCTGTCCTGTCCGCTGCTGGGCTTTTACGTGCCGTGTCTGTTGTCTTTCTTTTCCATCCAGAGAGCACGTGCTTGTGGTGAAACCAGGTGTGTATGACTTGGGACCTCTTTGAGAGGAAGCAAATTGTCAGCGCCCTCAGTGCGGTGGTCGGCCAGGTCTAGCTCTGAAGGCTTGGGGTCACTCGTGGTCACCACAGCCTGAGAGCTGAGGAGAGCCTGGACTTGAAGCGGCCCTGGTCAACATGCAGGGGCTACAGTTATCTCTTTTCCTTTTATGAAAGGTCCCTTCCATGTCATCCCTGGCTGGGGTGCTCTTCCTGAAGAAGCTGCTGTGGGGGCTGAGACCGTATGGGGTGGGAGGTGACGCACATTGTCACACCGGCCTTCACCCTGTCAGAGGCTCAAGGCGGGGGGCAAAAGAATCCCCCAAAATGAAAGAATCAGGAACTCTACATCTTTGACATTTAGTCAAAAGTCCAAAGCATAGTCATTTGTCACCTTAAAAAACCAGTAGCTTCCAGCAGAACTCCAAGTGGGGCCCTGACTTAGGCTGTTCCTGTGTTTGTCACCTCCATGTTTAATCTCTAAGTTCCTGGGTGTGGAACTGGTGTGTGTATGGATGGGTGTTGGGGGTGGAGGGTTGTCAGAGTGGAGACTGTTCATCCCAGACACACCTATAAACAGGGAGAACTGGAGAGTAAAATCCCTCACTACGAGAACCTTCCAGTCCAGCTGATGAGGCAGAACAGGCACGTACACATGAGGAGATCCAAAGATGCTTATGTTCTTGTGTGCCAGCCATCTGACCACAGGACAGGAGTTCAGGGAATGTGGCTGTTCGAGAGCTGAATCAAGGAGCAGTCGGGGGTGGGAGGGGACTTGCCGGGGGTGGCAAGGAGAGTCTGACAGAACTAGGTGTTCTCCTTGGAACAGGGTAGGTGGTAACCTAGGAGCCCCACACCCCATCTCTGGATGTGGACCCTGGGGTCAGCCATAGCAGGCAGCCCTGGAGGGCCAAGTCAAAGAATACCTTTATTTTTCCAGGAAATGTATAAATGCACTTTGTTATTGCAAGCATACTTCGTTTTTAATTTGCATATGCCATATAGGCAACTTTTAATACACAAGAGTGAACTTCCCTGAATTGGTGAGTGGCATATTCCAGCCTCAGGCTAGGCCCAATAGCAGTGGTAGGGCTTAGAGAAACTGCTAAGCTCTTCTTCCCTCAAAATGGGCCCAGAGTCAGGTGATGTGGTGAGTGAGGCTGGGATGCCACCTGGCCCTGTCACATGTGTGATCTGGGGAAGTGAGAACTTTGCTAAGGCTTTCATCTTCATTATCAAACTGCATGGGCTAATTTAGTTTCTTGTGAAAGTCTTTTTCAGTTACTTCCTTCCTTCCTTCTCTCTCTCTCTCTTTCTCCCTCCTTCCTTCCTTTCTTTCTCTAAAAATCCAGAGATTGAATTGCTCTGAAATATGGAAACGTTCAACGGTGTTACCAAATTAGGATTTCTTCTCATTTTCAGAGCTCTTTCTAAGGAATTTCACTTCAAGAAAACAAAAATTAAAGGTGATGGTTACTCAGTCTGCCTGTTGCCACGTGATGGGAGGCAAATAGCTTCTGGAGGATATCCAGCTGTTCTGCTGAGTGTAGTTGATGAGGTCAGGGAAACAGAAGGAAGTGGCACATTCCTGGCTCCTGAGAATAGGGAAACGCACAAGGAGGCCCAGGTGGATTTTCTGTTGGCTGACACTTCATGGTCTTTGGGAAGAGACAGTGTCTGGTGCCCTAGAAGCAGGCTGTCTCCTGGCTGTCAGCCACCCAGCCAGTCTGGGTCCTGCTGACTGGCTATGAGTCTGTCTCAAGATGTCCTATGTCTTTCCCGTCCCCTGCCCTTGAGAAAACCCATCCCTAGCCCAGCCCTTAGACCTCCACCTTTGTATCCTGATGTTCTCAGGGCCTTGAATATACTCTTCCAGAGTGTGTCCTCTCAATCCCCCTAAAACAAGGTCACCTTGTGGGTTGCTCCTTCTCCATGGTCTCCGAGCTCTAGGAGGATGCCCCTACAGTTGGTTTGTTTCCCTTCGGCATAATTAGGTCTTATTAGTCAGATTCTTCCACCACACTGACCACCTCTGGGTGGGGGGCACTTTTGTCTCTGAGCATTTCCCTCCCTGCTTCTCTATGCCCAGGATTTAATTCCAAGGCCCTGAGGCCTCTCTCCCAGCTCACCAGATTCTAGAGCTGGCTCTGGAGAGATGGACCCTTACATTTCCACAAAGACAACAAACAAATCTTCAGTGAGGTTCTGACCTGAATCCTGAAATCTAAACATTCCTGTGCAGAGTCCTCACTTCCTGCTTCCAAAATCCCTTGGCCTGCTCTGGCTGCCCTTGGAGGGACAAACACCCACAGGCAGACTTTGGCCCACAGCCTGTGGATTTCAAGTGAGCCTGTGTCTACAGATGAACATTTTCATGGGCGCAGCAGCCTTTGGCTGGATGACGACCAGGCTTACTCGTCTTGGTCAGAGGCCCAGCCCACAGGGTCCTTGGTGACCTGACCGTGGCTGGCCCACCGTTGGGGGGGGAGGGGTGGGTCCACTTGAGCTTCCTACACAGTTCCAGCAATTCCTCCCTCACATTGTGTTCTCCTGGCCAGACCACAGCCCCTCATGAGGAGCTGCCCTGGAAGTTTCCTCAGGAGGACAATTCAGCTTTCTTCTTTATCTCCTGTTCCCCACAAATGGCTCACGGGGAAAAAAGAGACCAGGGTTATGTGACTTTCTCGAGGAAGAAGACTGCAACCAAAACCCCTATTTAAGCAAACCTCTCCTGTCCTAAGGGCTTTTTGCCTGTCTTGAGAATAGCACTTGTAAAGCAAGCAAAAGGTGTTTGTAAACAGTGAGATGCACATACCCTACAAGAGGCTGAAAGCTACTGCTTGTCAAAAGGAGGCCGCACCACAGAATGTGAGTACGAGGCCAGAGCAGTGGAGAACAAACTCAGCCTCTCAAGATGCAGAGTTTGTGTTGTCCCAGGCAGAGAAGCCCCGTGACCTTGAGCTGGCCCAAGAGCAATCACCAAGTCATCAGCCTTTATTGGGCTCTCCATGTGTGCAAAGGAATTGATTGAAAGGCTGTGGGTAGAGAGTCTAAAGTGTCTTGTCCACCTCCTTGGAAGCTTAGAGGCCAGTTGGGGAAATAAGACCAACACAGAGATAGGTGGAGTGCTTAAGGACTACCAACTGACTCAGTGACTTTAGACAATGCTCTTAACCTCCCAGGGACACATTTAATCCATCTGTAAGTTGGGGATAATATTAGTGAAAGCCAAGGCTGGACCAATCAGATGATGTTCAAAGAAGTTCAAAAAGGGGCATATGCTTGTTGGTTGGAGTTGTTAGAGAAGGCTTCCTCGGTTGGGAGCTCCTTGCAGGTAGGTCCTATGAGTTGGTATCCCCATCCCTAGCCTACTCCCTGGAATTCAGCAGGTGTTCAATAAATGCATCCTGAATGAATGGATAGAAGAGAGGGAGGAGTTAGGGCTGAGTGTTGAAAGATAATAGGATTGTCTGGTGCCTAGGAGAAGGGAGTGCCTTTCAGGCAAGGGATGGGCTGAGCCTGGACACCCAGGCAGGAATACAATGTGCATGGCGGGCCGGGGCTGGTCTGCCTTGCTGTTTGCTGACAGTTTCTGCACAGCAAAGCATTTAACGTCTGGACTCTCCTCTAAGGGTTGCTGACTGTAAGTCTATAGTGTTTCATCCCATCTGGCAGAGGAATTCTTGGCCCCATTGACACACCTGTATCTGTACCAGAGCAGAGCAAGTACTGAGAGAGAGGAGGACCCTGGCTGGAACGGGGCACCAGCCCGCAGCCCCAGGAGCAGTAGTGCTAAAGTAAAACCTGGGGTTTCAGCCTCTGCAGCAGGTAGTGGAGAGTGTGGGTGGGAATATAGATATTTTGTTCAGACAAGCGGGGGAATTTAGAGTTCTTTATGGAAAATAGGTTAGCTCACTTATTACTCAGCCAGACTTTTCAAGGATAACACAGACTTAATGCTAATATACAAGCATTTTCCAACAAAGTCTCTAAAATGCCAGAAGGACCTGAGAGATGCCATGACCATGGAGGGTGGCATGGAGGACAACAGCAGAGCCTGGGGGGCTTTCCCTGTAGCCTAGAATTATCGCCCCTTCCTGGCCCATGTCTGTTTTATTACCGCAGACTCTCAGCTCAGCATTGTTACAGTGCACTGCTGAGGAAATAAAAATGAGGGTGAGAGGACGTCTATTTATTGACTTTGGCTGCCTCTCCCCTGTCTGCCTCCCAATAAAACTATTTCGGCTTATTCTAAACCTCAGGGAGTAGACAGAGGCTAGGACTGGAAGTTCTCCTAATTGTTGCTCCATAATTCCCACTTACCCAAGTCCAAGGCAGGTGTTAACCAGCCTGTTCCAGATGAAGTTGTAAGAGGGCAGGGTAGGGGACTCCCTTCAGTGTTCTCTCTGGTCTCATGGACCCTTGGCAACAAGGGTAGAAAATTGCTTTTGAGTTCTCCCAGGTTCTAATGTATCACTCAACCAGTGCCTAGAACTGTGCTAGGCATAGTTGGGAGATAAAGAAATTACAGAAGACAGAATTGCTTGCCCCAAGAAGCCCATAGAGGTTTGAGAGATCAAAACTAACACATTCAAAAAAATTAGAAATGGACTATATCAGAGCGATTAAAGGAAACCTTTTTAGAACTTGGCCCTGGCTGGTCTCTTTGGGAGGCATAGTATAGCACAAAAGAAACCCAAGAGTGGCTGGGGTTAGAAGTTGCTAGAGACACAGAACTACCTCTGACAATAAGAACCAAACCCAAAGATGGATGGGACAACTTAGGGGCACAGGACTCCTATTAATCAGGTGGTCTCTTTCCCTTCCATTAAAGTAATATTAAATAATAGGCAGCATTTATTGTGTCTCAGGTACTGTTCTAATTGCTTTAACAAAAGTGGGTCACTTGATTCTGCCAATAACCGAGCAAAGTAGGCACCATTTTTATCCCCATTTTATAGATGAGTAAACTAAGATACTGGGAGGGTCTAACCACATGTCCAGAACTCAGCTGCTCCCAGTGGGGCTGAACTGAGGATCTGGCCAGGATTTAGGAGCCCAGGCCATAGTGGAGACTGCAACAGAAAAGGGAGACAGCCTGTGGTCCTGGAAGTTCTGGAGGGATACCCACAACACAGAATCAGGAAAGGCAGCCACGTGGGAGAACTCACACCCTAGTCCTCATGGTCGCAAAGCCAACCCAATGCCCTCCAACCTCCAACTTCTTTCCTATTCATTGCTTATCATGGTGAACAGGTGGGCAGATCAGAGCCACCCAGGTTTCCTTCCACATAATCCAAGGAATACCAAGACTGAGGTATACAGGCAGAGAATAGATCAGCAAGAGAGATGTTACTTCCAGAAGGGAACACAGAGGGATGCTGGACAGTGTGATATGGACTCTGCCTGCTTTAGAAATGTCTGGAAGAGAGAGAGGGAGGTGGGACTTCTTGGAGGAGTCTAGGCTTGAGCCAACCACTGCAGAAGGAGAAGTATGAGGAGCTGGGTAGGAGCCTCCCAAACAAAAGAACAGGACTCCAGGGCTGTGTAGGAACCCCAAAATGGCCACACTAAGGATTGGAGGGGGTCAGTGAAGTGGGATGGGGAGGCCTTCACTATTAGCTCCTGGAAGGCCTGTCAGGCTTTGAGAAACCTCAGAGAGCCTGAGTAGAAAGCTGCAGTGTTCTCCACAAATCTACCAATCCTCATTTTACCCTCTTCATGTAAAACTGAAGCAGAGAGGTGGGGGAAGGGGAGGGGAAAATATATCGGTTTTCCTTCTCTAAGAGGTAAAAAGCTCCAAAATGGTTAATTTTTGTACTCCAGCCCCTTTGATGGAATTGTGTGCATAGGGATATTTAAATGAGCTCTATATCTGTGCTGAGAATAGCTCCATTCCTCTGCAGTGTTTGCAGCCACAGCGTTCTGTGTCGACAGGCTTGCAAATAGTCTCCCAGAGCCAGCCTCCAACCTGCTCTCCCACCCACTCTGAAGCTGCTTCTCTCCCTAGAACAAATAACATCATGTCTTTCTTCAGGCCATGAAAACATGGTAACATTACCACATAAACTATCAGTAGCTAGGGACCTCTGTTCTATTAAACAGAAGGCTACAAATTCAGGAACTGGATAATGAGCACCTGCTGTATGGCACATCCTAGGGAATACAAATGGAGTAATATTCCACCCCTGCCTTCAAGAGGCTCAAGATCCATGTAAAAGGCAGTCCATGGTGCTCTGGGGTCTATTAGGGGGACTGACTTCCCAACTTTTGGCATCCAAAGATCCACATCCAAGGAGCATTTCTCCCAAACCCATGCCCAGTCAAATAAGGATGGTTGGTCACCCTAGCAGAGGGTGCCTTGCTACTCCTCTCATTCCTCGCCTCCATTCCCCCCCACCCCCGGCTATAAAACAGCCTTTTGAAATAAGCTAGCATTTAACTTACAATAATAATGAAAACAACACAACAACAATCTATCCTTTACAATAGTTATTGAAGGAGATTATGCCACCCCAAAATATGCCATTTTGGAATAAGGATTATTTGGAGCTAAAAGCAATTGAGAAGCAATAGATGCAGGCAGAGTTTTCTGCTCTCCCCTTATCCACCTAAAAGTGGGGCATACATTTCCCTTTGTGGAGGTGGCATAGATTTCCCTTTTGAAGATGTACTCCCCTTCCATGCCAGGAAAGAAAAACAACTCTTATCACTGGAGTCAGTACTGAGATGAGTCTGCATTAACAAGCCTTACTAAAATTACCCTTATCTGACATTAGTTTCCCCCCATATATTTCCTAGTCACTTCCCCATAATTTATTGTCCCTTGAAGCCCAAACCCTCTTTCCTTTGTTAAGAAGGGCATATAAACTCTGAGTCTAACTGCTGCTTCTTCTATGTGTGTTACCATGCATGTAAAATATGAATAAATTTGTGTTCCTTTTCTCCTCTTAATCTTTTGATGGTTAAATTTGTGGTCTCTCAGTTACTGAACCTAAGAGGGTAGAGGAAAAGTTTTTTTCCTTCCCAACATTCTCAACCCTGGCCTGTTCATTAGAATCACTTGAGAAGCTTTTTTTTTTTTTTTTTTTTTTTTTAAATGTTTACTTACTTATTTTGAGAGAAAGAGAGAGAGAGAGAGAGAGGGAGTGAGCAAATCCTAAGCAGGTCTCAAGCTGTCAGCATGGAGCCCAATGTGGGGCTCAATCCCACAGACCATGAGATCATGACCTGAGACAAAATCAAGCGTTAGACACTTAAGTGACTGAGCCACCCAGGTGCCCTGAGAAGCTTTGAAAAATGATCAGGGCCCAGGTCCCTCAGAACAATTAAATCAGACTCTCCCACAAGGGCTTTCAATGTACAGCCAGGGGGGAGAAACACTGCCCTTTGTGTGGAATGCCCGGAGGAAGCAGTAGAAAGGGGGTCACTGAATTCTGTATTTCCCAGAGTGGTTTCAGCTTCAGGGCCAGATTAGAGTTGCTTGTGGACGACAGGCATGAGACCCTTTAGGTCCTAGTCCATATGCTTACTCTGCAGGGACCTTAGTCTATTGTGGGACACATTGGTGGGAAGCAGAACAGCAGGCGGGGCATGCCCACAGAGTGGGGCTCAGTGTATCTTTTTGGAGGGATGTTCTCTTCTTGGGACTGGAACCCAAGATGGTCCTCCCCCCCCCCCCCACACACTTGTAGCCCCTGCCTTGCTTCATGAAGTCCCTCTGAGGCAGTTTTCCAAGCTGCTACTCCTTGGCGTTCCTGGTTTTCCCATTTGTCACCTCTGTGAGAGAAATTAACAGTTTTGCCAGACCCCGTATAAACAGGAAGGCAAGCTGTTAACAAGATCCTCCTGCCCCGCTGCCAAGCCCAGAGCTCATGGTTTCCTTCCTCAGAGCCTGTCAATTGTGAGGAGGAGAAAGGAGAAGAATGGGCTCTCTTTGGGCACTGTGTGGGCTCTCTTGTGGCCACTTGAATGCCAGTGTTGGGGCTTGCTGACAGCTGGGTCTGCAGCTGGTTGGCTTTGTCTGTTTTTTTGAGGGACAGCCAGGGGCAGCCACTGATTAAACTGGGAACAAAGCAAGACTACAGTCATGGCTGTGCACACCAATGCTGCTGAACAGCAGAGAACAATTAATCGCCATGTTGTGGAATGTGTGGATGGGGGCAGGGAGGCAGTTGGAAAATGTAAGAATGTACAGGAAAATGTCAAGCAAGTGCTTGTGTTCATTAGAAGCTGAGAGAGAACCAGTTCTCCACATGTTCTCAGGACCTACCACAGTGTGGAGGGTCCTGGTCACTGCCTGCGTACCCCACAGACTTTCCAACTGGGGTGGTCTGACACTGCAAATGGGTGACACTGTACCAAGCAAGATAGAGAGACTCCTGGCCTTTAGATGGCAATTTTATCAATTTACCTGAGTATATGGTACAAAAATGCCCATTTCCATGTGTGTTGTGACAGGAAAAAGGTTGTCTCTATGCAGGTTTGCTGTTGGCGTCTATCTAGGCACCATGTAGGCCAGTGTTTATTCCTGTGTTTATGCCCTGGAATCTTGCAGTCTTTTATCCCAGAACCAAAGAGGGAGGGCACTGGGAGGGAATAGGAATCCCTCATTCCACCACGACCTCCACCACCAGCAAAATGATTGCTACTGGCTCTTCTGGGAAGCCTGACCAGAATAGCTTCTGTAGAGAGATGGAAAGGGGGTATGTGTATGTGACTAATTTAAGCTAGAGAAGCAAAATAAATTCATACAACTAAAAAAAAAAATGGAAAAGAATAAGATCAAGAATGGCAAGGGCTTTCAATGTACATCCAGCGGGGAGAAACACTGCCCAGTGTTTCTGGGTGGCTCAGTCTGTTAAGCATCTGACTCCTGATTTTGGCTCAGATCATGATCATGGTTAATGGGTTCAAGCCTCACTGGGCTCCAGCTCCATGCTGACAGTGCGGAGCCTGCTTCAGATTCTCTTTCTCCCTCTCTCTCTCTCAAAAAAAAAAAAAAAAAAAAAAAAAAGTGGCAAGGGAAGGGGTCTGGAGTAGCTGGAAAGGAATGAGGGAAAGGAAAGATGGTTTGGGGCCCAGATAAGGAGAATTTAGAAAGTGCTAGATTCTCTTTGATCTTTATAAATACTAATGACTGGAATTCCTTTTTGTGATGCCATTACTGTTTTCTGGATTGTGTGTTGGACTTCCTGCCAAGACTGAGCCTCATGGGGGCCCTGGGATTTATTAAAATTACACAGAAAAGTTATTTTTTCTATCCTGGGTCCCCCCCTAGATAGCTGAGCCTGAAATAAAAGATCGTATAGAGGTCGTTTTTTGGGGGAGGTGATCCCAGAGAGTAGAAGTGTGGGACTGGAAAGAAGGAAGGAAGAAAAGGCAGTATGAGTGTGTTATCAAGGTCATCACTCTGCAAGTGGAGCTTAATCCCACCCAGGACATTTTGAGGAGCGTGTACATATAATCTCAGGACTGTCCACCTGGTGGTCAGCTAGAAGAAGCATTCATCCATCAGCTCCCTTCACCCATCGTTTGAGGGTTCCAATGGAGGCATTCACTCCCCCACATGTCAGGTTTGTACACAAGTGAGAGCTGAGTGGGCTCCCACTAGTGTCCACATCATCACAGAAATCCCCAAATAGAGGAAGCAAAGAACATGGGCCAGCTCTTGAGACAAGTGGCTATGAAGGTGAGGCCAGCACAGGCTGTCATTAGAATCAAAGATGAGGTCAAGGATGGGGGGCAAGAAAACAAAGGCGTCTGACCTACCATCACAGAGAACATGGGCCAAGCCCCTGACTTGACCTTTGAAATGACTGAGATACAAAGACAGGACTGGTATGTGGGGGAAGGATAGTAGCCATAGGCCAAGCTGTAGCAGAGGGAAGCCCAGAGCCTTTCTACACTCCTTTATCTGCCCTCTTCTACCTTGATGAGCCCCCCATGACCTGTAGCCCTGCACACCACTGAGAAACCCAAGGCACTCATGCTATGGTGGCTCCCAGAGCTACCATTCATTGTCACCTCTCTTCAGAGATCCCCTGCCTTACTACCTGGGTCCTATTATCTACCACCACCCCACCAGCTACCATTAACCCTCCCACTCTCTGCTGGGAGAGTCTCTACTTACTGTTAAAAGGAAAAATTAAACTAGCTCACATGGTTGAGATAAATTACTCTAGTGGTAAAATTCATGTGGGGACATCCAAGGAAGAGATATTTGTAGACAGAGTTGGGAGGGAGGGTGTCAAGAAGCCAGTGAACTTCCCTATCCTGAGGGATGCCTTGATGTAGTCCCAAAGTGAGCTCACTTTTTCCTAAACTCACCTCCGTTCATGTGACGGGATGGGAGTGCTTCCTTTCTTAGCCAGCATTGCCTGTTATGAGTTTCTTCCACAGCAGAGAAGGGAGCAGCATGTACTGCTTTGTCGCTTCCTGTAGAGAGGAAGAGAGTGAGGAAGTCCAGGGAACACTGTTCTAGGCAGCTGCCACTGGGGACCCAGCCATGTCTCCAAGCACAGAAAGGTACATGGCAAGAAATTCTCATGGTGCTTCTACGTGAGTGTGACAGACACCCTCACTCACTGGCCTCAAGCTTATATATAAGTAGACAGAAAAGGATTACTGCTTTATTTAAGTAATTGAACTCCTCTTCTTGGCCCAAGCATCTCATTGCCTCTTGCATGGGTTTTGCCCTTGACCTTGGGCAAGCGTGAGCCAATAATCAGGATCAATAACAAAGGCTGCTGGTCCCATTTATTATATCTGTTGTGCCTCTGGGGTGGAAGTTAGAATGTGGTTGGTGCTGTGTCATTTCCCCCCTGCCCCAGCCTTCTGTTTTTTTTTTTAATTATTATTTTGAAGCCTACCTTAACTGTCAGCTCTAGTTTTATACTAATTTACATTTCTCATGAAACCATTTCCAAAGAGTCTTATTGTCTTTAAGCCCAAAAGGGAGATAGTGGAAAGCTTAGAAAAATTATATATGTATATAATTTTTTTTTGAGAGAGAGAGAGAGAGAGAAAGAGAGAGAGGGAGAGAGCATGTGTGAGTGAGCAGAGGTGGGGGAGAGGGAGAGAGAGAATCTTAAGCAGTCCCCATGCCCCGCTGAGAGCTTGACCTCACAACCCTGGGACCATGACCTGAGCTGAAATCAAGAGTCAGATGCTTAACCAACTGAGCCACCCAAGTGTCCCAAGAAAAATGAGGTTCTGGTTTCATCAGTCCCAGGGTCCCATGAAAGAGGCAAAACCACTTGGGAGTGTATGTATGACAGGAATGTGACCTTATACAATTATGGGAGCTGGTTAAGGAATCTCTGTAAGGCTGTCTAATGCTCAAGTTTGAAGTCTCCAGGGAAGATAGTTGGGAAGGGAAGGTGGGTGTAAAGTAGAAGAGAACAAACACAAGCTAGAACCCATAGGCATGAGGTGAGATCCAAGAAGGGCTGAAACCCAAGCTAGTTCTCACTGCCTCTGACTGGTGCTATGAGAGTCCTACAGAAGGTGGCATCCTCCATGGCAGAACTAACACACACCTGGCCCAGGAGTCAGAGAAGCTGAAGAAGATTCTGGGGGAAGGTAGGCTAGATTGCTGCCACACACTGACAAGGTGAGCCAGCAGATAAGTGACAACATGTGTGAACTGCAAACTGGCTGTTGCTTCACTTCTACCCTCCACAGCTCACACATGAATCTCTTGTAGTTCATTCTAAGCAGAAACATATAGGAAAGGGAATTCTGGGAAATGTAGTTCAGCCCAGCCAAGTTGACAGATTACAAAGCCACCAAGTGTCCTAAACAAAGTAAAAGTAAATTACTGTTTGGCAAAAATCTTCGGAGCAATGTCCCAGATGCTTTATAGGAATTATTTCATTTAATCTCTTAATAGTCCTATGAGAAAAGCATTTGATTCCTATTTTGCAGATGGGGAAACCAAGACTGAGAATTTGCAGTGAGCACATTCTTATGGACCGTACATTATTCAAAACTCCTCTCTCCTGTGAGGAACTCCTTCCTTGCAGCTGGGTACTGGTTATCCAGTCTATCTTTAAGCCATGGAATGAACCTGTGGCCTGCCCTGACCAATCAGAGTACTCCATCCTCTTGGTCACAGTAACTGGTTCCTAAAGGGGCATCGACCCAGTCTGGGCCAATCAGAAACTTTCCTGGGACTTTTCTACCAGGAAAGATATGATCTTTGTCATTTGGGGGCTGTTCAAGTTAAATTTGGGTACTTAATATTGGCTTCTGGGTACAGAATCTTGGCTTCTGGTATTCGTTTTACCATATAGAACATGTTTATCTGAGGATGAAAAGATATCATTTGGACCCCTAGATTCAACCATGTCTGAAGTTTGCTATACTCTTGAACCACTCAGGTTACATGAACCTATAAATTCCCTATAGGGAATTAGCTAGTTTGGGTTGGAGTTTTGCCAGTTGCCACCAAAAGAGACTAATAAACAAAACTGGTAACAAAGAGGAGTATTGTAAGTGAGAGATCCTAAAATGTAGGTTTCTTATATGTGGGGAGCAGGCCCTTGGGTTCCCAAGGTACATGAACCAATAAATTTTCAATTAAAAAAATTTTTAATGTTTATTTTTGAGAGAGAGCGAGAGACAGAGCGTGAGCAGGGGAGGGCAGAGAGAGAGAGGGAGACACAGAATCCAAAGGAGGCTCCAGACTCTGAGCTTGTCAGCACAGAGCCCAACAACGGGCTCGAACTTGGGAACTGCAAGATCATGACCTGAGCTGAAGTCAGACGCTTAACCAACTGAGCCACCCAGGTGTCCTTAAATGTTCAATTTTTAAAAAGAAAATGTGATGTGCAACCAAGAGAGAATGTCTACTACAAAGATTAAATGACTGGCCCAAGTTTGCCCAGCTAGTAAGAAGAAGTGTTGGAACTCAAATCTGGGACTGTGGGGTTCCAAAGCCTGGACTCTTACCCACTGGGTCCTACAATGGCAATGCCAATTTAGTCAGTGCATCTGAGTTTACTGCAGGCTCTGCTTCTGTGACTTCTCCAAGAAGATGGAGTGGACCGCTCAAAGGAAAGCCTGAGGTGAGGTTTTCTAATTCCCTTTGGAAACAAAGGAGACTGTGGGGTGAAGAAAAAGTGGCTAGACTTTGAGGTCCAGATCTAAGGTTGTGATTTGGGATTATGGTCCCCATTTGCATGAGAGACCGAACCAAAATCCTCTGGGGATTCAAGTGGCAACGCTTATTTGTGGCTATCCTTTGATTGATCTCTGTGCTGGACTTGAACTGATCAAAGAAAATTGATGATGAAGGCAAAGTTCACTCTAGTCAATCTGGAATGCCAGCTCGCTACCTATTTTTAAATCTTTCCCAGGATACAAATTTGACAGTGTTCCTTCCTATTCTCTTCCAGTGTCCAGTCACCTCACAATATGAGGTTCTTTATGATTAATTTATAAGCTTCCTGCTTTAGCTCTTCAAACAAGTGGAAAATATCTGGTCTTTACTCAACAGCTATCATAGTTTTATTTTAAGTTTTTTAATGTATTGTTTATTTTTGAGAAAGAGAGTGAACAGGAGAGGGGCAGAGAGAGAGAGAGAGAGAGAGAGAGAGAGAGAGAGTCTCAAGTAGGCTCTCTGCTGACATTGTGGGACTCGAACTCATGAAAATGTGAGATCATGACCTAAGCTGAAATCAAGAGTTGGACAGTTAACTGACTAAGCCACCCAGGTGCCCCTCAACAGTTATCATAGTTTTAAAGCCTCAAGTCACTCTACCTTTTTCCTTTCCAAGCTTAAAAAACTTAATTTAGTCTTTATTGCCTCTTTCA
Organism: Panthera pardus; assembly: GCF_024362965.1. Taxonomy (NCBI): domain Eukaryota; kingdom Metazoa; phylum Chordata; class Mammalia; order Carnivora; family Felidae; genus Panthera; species Panthera pardus. Next base: position 79,758,078 of record NW_026526821.1, read on the forward strand.
AAGGTTTCATTGAACTTGGTGGTAGTTGTCCAGCTTATTTCCAGGGCTCCTGTATTTCTAGAATGCAGCATCCAATAGGACTTTCTGCAGTGATGGAGATCTGCTATATCATGCCTGTGCTGTCCAGTATAGTAGCCACCGGTCACAAGTGGCCACTGAACATTTGAAATGTGACTAGGGTGACTCAGATTGCATTCTAACTTTTATGTTTAATTAATTTAAATTTAAACAGTCACATGTAGCTAACTCCCCCAATTGTATATAGCACATATATCTTCTGATCTCATTTCTGGCCTCCCAAGTATTATGCTAGTCCTTTAAAGACCTGCCGACTTTTGTTCACTCACTGGTCCACTAAGACACTTTACTCTTTAGAATTTCCAGCTTCTATTTGAGTGCTTTGATATTTTTTCACATCTCCAAGTCTGTATCACTACTGAAATCTCTTTTCTACCCCTTTTTCTCATATTGTTTAGAATAGTTTGCCTTTCACCAAAAAAGATGGTTGTATTGCAAAGTCAGTTGGTGGAGAATTAATTACATAAGAATTCCTTAGACGAGGGGCACCTGGGTGGCTCAGGTGGTTAAGCACCTGAGTCTTGATTTGTTTTTTTTTTTAACATTTATTTATTTTTGAGAGACAGAGACAGAGTATGCGTGGGAGAGGGGCAGAGAGAGGAGACACAGGATCCAAAGCAGGCTCTGGGCTCTGTGCTGACTCAAAGCCGGATGCTGGGCTAAAACTCATGAACTGTGAGATCATGACCTGAGCCGAAGTTGGACGCCTAACCGACTGAGCCACCCAAGCACCCCATCTGACTCTTGATTTAAAAAAAGAACTTTAAGTGCTTATTCATTTTTGAGAGACAGAGACAGAGAGAGAGAGAGATAGAGAGAGAGAGAGAGAGGGAGTGAATGAGTGGGGGAGGGGCAGAGAGAGGGAGACACAGAATCCGAAGCAGGATCCAGGCTCTGAGCTGTCAGCACAGAGCCCAACGCAGGGCTCGAACTCACCAACTGTGAGATCATGACCTGAGCCGAAGTTGGACACTTAGCAGACTGAGCCACCAGGTGCCCCAAATCTTCCTGATATTTTTATGCATTATTTTACTCCAGTGTTTGGAAATACTATGTCACACTGGTCTTTCTGATTCTCAGAGCTGGGAGATTATGGAACTTAAACGGAATTACGAAATGGTAGTGGCTCAAAGGGCCTAATGGCGAGTACATTTGCCACCACCACTTTCTTCTTTCTGTTGCCCTTTTATTGTTTCATTGACCTGCATTTTTGATCTCCTGTTATATAAGAGTGGGACAGGCTTTTACATATGTGTTCTAAGGTCCAAGAGATCAGGGAATGTATCTTTAATTCAATTAATCTAATGTATCCTTTTAACAATTCTAATGCTCACAGTTAGTAAAAGCTAAACCCTGCTGAAAGCTGACTTAGGAGATGCCAACAAAAGATCACTGGCTGTTTGCTTGGATTTTCTGGCACTGCTAAATTACATTTGGCTCAATGTTCAGCATCTGCTCCAATCGGAGGATGATTCTCCTGAGTGGCCCCAGGAGTCCCAGTCCCTCTACCCCTTGTACAGGGCCAGTGCCTCTCTGTGCCACTCCAAGTAGACTTGCACAGAATTAACCTTACACAGTTAATGTTTAATTTTAAAAGCTGTGCTTTTTTTTTTTTTTTTTTTTTTGTATTTCCATTTTGGTGAGTAGACCAGATGCTTTGCCAAATTTACCCTCAGCTAATTGCGTAGTTCAATGTCCTGAATGTGCCCTTGTTTGCTTAAGACCTGCTGATTTGCACAAGAAATTGTTCCAGGAATGTGGGTCAGAGTGGACGCTCACATGGAAGCTGAAGTGACCAGGAAAGTGCCTCAGAGGCCCGGCTTGGGTGCTAGGTGTGTGCAAATCTGCAGGAATAGAGGATTCTCCAGGGCAGGATTTTCATTTTAATGATATGGCTGCTGTAGGTGGGGGAGAGCTGAGGCCTGGAGACATGGACGAAAATCAGTTTGGCTCTGATCCACCTTTGGAACCCCCTCAAGCTTTTCAAATTGAGCAGGCTTTGGGGCAAGATTGAAATAAAATATTAATGCACAGCTGGAGGGAAATAATTTTGAAATCTGGCATTTGCTCTGCCTTCGTCCCTGGAGGCCCTCTGATAAGATGTCTGTGAAGCAGGAATGATCTTCCAGCAAGAATAGAATAAGGATAAAGTTGCTCAGTTACTCTGCTCCATCCCTGAATCTGGAAACTGACCACCAGAGGTGTTCCTGGGAATGGGGCTCCAGAGCAGATCACAGTGCTCCACATCCTGCCACAGGATGAGAGCTGAGAGTGGCCTAGAGGGGATTAAAGAGGGTAGCAGGGAACCAAAAGAGACAAAGTGGGTGCAGCTTGGGTGGTTGGGGGTGGGGACAAGGGGAGAATCATCTGCCTACTTTGGTGACAGCGAGGGTCTCTAACCTAACAGATGGGATAGATTGCAACCTCCTGTCATTTTTTACACATGCTCCCACACAGGTTATCCTGGGTCAGCTCCAGTCTGCACTTGACCACCCCTGGCTGGTGTATGCTCCTGTGAGCCCTGTTGTCTTGCTGTCTCTCTTATGAGATTTGTTTTGGTGACCTACAAGGAAGACATTCTGCCAGCAACTCGCTGTATTTCACTGAGCTCTCATGATCCCTCTAGAGCTTGTTTCAGTTCTTAGAAGTTCAGTCATTTTGTTAGCTGCCTGACTTTCCCACGGATACATAACAATACCACACACTTAGTGGCTTAAACAACACAAATGGATCTCACTGGGTTGAGATTGTGGGCAGGACTGTGTTCTTTTCTGGAGGCTCTAGGAGAGAATCTGTTTTCTTTTTCCTCTTCTGGAGGCTGCCCACATTCCTTGGTTTACACCCCCTTCCATCATCAAAGCCAGCAGGGGCCAGTTGAGTCTCACATCACACCCCTCTGACACCCTTCTGCTACCCTCTCCCACATTTAAGGACCCTTGTAAATACTTTGGATCCACCTGGCTAATCCAGGATAATGCTCCCTTTTTAAAAAGATTTTTTTTTAATGTTTTATTTATTTTTGAGAGAGAGAGAGAGTGAGCATGAGTGGGGGAGGGGCAGACACACACACACACACACACACACACACACACACACACACACACACAGAATCCAAAGCAGGCTCCAGGCTCTGAGCTGTCAGCACAGAGCCGGACCGGGGGCTCAAACTTGGGAACAAGGAGATCATGACCTAGGCTGAAGTTGGATGCTTAACCAAATGAGCCACCCAGGTGTCCCTCCCTCTTTTAAAATCAGCCCACTAGCAACCTTAATAACATTTGCAAGCTGAATTCCCCTTTGCCATGTAACCTAACCTGTTCACATGTTGCAGGGATTAGGACACGGACATCTTTGGGCGACTATTGTTCTGCCCACTTTAATTAATAATGAAACCTCACCTTTTCCCAAGCCATTTACAGACCTCCTTGGATCCTGAAAATGCCTATAAGATAGGTGAGCGGGTGGACTTGTCAAAACACCAAGGTAAACAAACAAAACTTGTACAGATCTCACCCTAAGTTTACTTTGAAATAGATGATGGGAGATAGTTAAAATGCAGGTCATGGTATTCAGTTCATTTCCAGGCTGTAACTCTAGATGACCGTACATAGTAAAGAGAAGGAGTGTGGGGGGGAGACTGGCCTTATATGACCAGCTGTCAGACACAGATTCACGTTTTGCACTGACACGAACTTGACCTGGCTATGTCCCTTCCTCTTCCCAATTCTGTGATGCCCTATTAAGTGACCAAGATGATAGTTTTCACACAGACAGCTACTGTAGAAAGGTGTGACCCAGATGCAAAGCTATTCATATTTATTAAAACAGATGTCAGAGAAAGATGCTGGTGGAGAATTAAAACCACAGCCCTGGTACTGACCTTGTTGAATTTTCCATGAAGGAGGAATAGGCTATTCGAGCAATCAATGTATGGACAAACTTTTTTTTTTTCTTTTTAAATAACGAATGAGCTTTTTGAAAAAGAATCAGAAAACCTATGATATTTAGGGCAATCCTAAGAGCAACTAGCAAGGAGGAGTTCTGACCGCCATTCCATGATTGCCATTCAGATAGACGGGACCCGGTTATGCAGTTCTCCTGACAGCTAAATTCCTCTTGCGGTTTGACTACGGAGCTCGGGAATTGCATCCTGAGTCTAGGGAAATCAAAAGAAACAAAGTCCCTAACCTCTAAGAGGCTGGATTTAAAAGGTTTGCCCTGACTTCCTGCTTGCTGACACTCTCTGTGTTTTATTCTGTTCTTATTTATTTATTTTGGAGCGAAATGACAGACTTTCCCCAGCCTTAGCACAATTTTTCTGCTCAGGGTCCAAACTTAAAAATATCAAAACCAATACCCACCCGCCCCCCCCCCCCCCCACCAACAAACACACGCGCGTGCACACACACACACACACACACACACACACACACACACTTCAGACGCCTTATTGGGGCATTTGGCCATCTGTTAATCAATAATACAGAGGCTTATACTGTTAAGGCAGAATTAAACTGGAAAACCATGTGCTTTCTCGAGCAGATACCTTTACCAGGTGATTGGAGTTTAGGAGCATACATCGGACACTTATTCCTTGAGGTTTGGTAATGGTAAATAAATCGTGGAGGGGCCCAGCATCTCAGAAAGCAATTATAGTAAAACACTCCTAGGGTGGGTTTGCCCCCCGGGGTGAGTGGTGGCTTTGATTCTATGTCTTCTCGGCTCCAAAGTGTGGCTGCCTCAAATAGTTAAAATGAAAAGGGAAGGAATGTTTTTGTTGGAGAGTCCCAACAGTTTCCAGCATATTTTCCATTTGCCTGACTCTGCTCTTGGCCCTGACTGGGGTAGAAGGTGGGGTTTTCTCTACTGAAATCATGAAAATCTCTTCCCTGGCATGTGGGCATTCAGATCTGCTCTTGGTATTCCTCATGTTATTAGCTGCAGCTGCCTTTGCTGTGTGCAAATTGTTTTTGTGTTTGGTGAGGATCACGTTGATTTGTGATTGCCTGTGCCCTGCAGTCGGAGTGGGCATTTTTGTGAGGGGCTTGATTATTCTTGTGTTTTTTGTTGTGTCTTTTTCACTCTTCGATTCCTGTGCTGATTTGGGCTTGTTTGCAAAAGGAAGAAATATTTGGCTCAATCCATTTCATGCAGTAAAGGCAGAAGCTTACTGGAGACTGTTTTTATAACCTAGGAGACTGACATTTTCAAAAGAAATTTGGCAAGCTGTAGGTGTTATTAAGATTTTGTTTGATATGGAGCACACAATAACACCACAAGCGAGCACGTGCCTCACCGTTAACTCTATTTTTTTTTTAAGTTTAAAAATCAAAGCAAAAGAAAATAAAAAGCCTCCATCGAAATGTTGTTAGGTAAGCTTGTGCGTTTGAGCTTCATGGTGTTTACATCTATGAAATCCTGAACCAATGAGTTCCTTTTTGTTTCAGTAGGACCAAAAATTGATTTCAGGAAATATTTAACTGTGATATAAAAACAACAACAACAACAACTTATAAATGCGGAGGTGCAAACAGAGTAAGATCTGGCAACTTCTCATATTTTAAAGATTACAATTTAGGAACACACTGAGTAATAGTTTCATAGGACTCAAGTTAATTTTAATTATGAACCCATTACTCAGAGAAACAGAAAAGTATGTGGGTACCTTGACTGGCACAGACCCGCTAATGATACAGACCCGCTAATGATTCAGTTTGCCTCTCTCAGAATCCATTTCTGACCACCCTGCATAACCACTTTTCTCCTTTGTCGGCTTCTGTGTGAGCTTTCAGGTTGTACTTCATTAATTTGCTTTTGTAGGAATCTTGCTTTATAAAATGTAGCTTTCAGGTTTATTCTAAGGGAAGTGGGAAGAGGAAGAAAATGTGCATGACAAGCTGCTTTGAAAGCTTTGCTGATTCCTGGCTCCAACAGTGGGTTCATGCTCTGTACCCCTTGGCCCCCTGAAATGGGACAGAATCCCCTCCAGTGGGGCCCAGAGTTTCCCCCACCAAGCACCTCTTTACTAATCTCTCCTACACTCCATGTTTTGAAAGCTTGTACTAGACAGTATCTACCTCATCCTAGAATCAATCCTCTGTGCCTGCCAAACAACAGGACCTCAGCTGGTCTGTAGAACTGAACTGTATGACAAAGCTTTGGAATCGGACATTCCACAACTTGAATCCCAGGCTATGTGAGCTTGGTTCACTTATTAGACCTCTCTGATATTCAGTTTTTCTTATTTGGAAGATGGTATTATTATAATAATTAATACATAATGTACTAATACAATTATTATAATTCCTTGGAGAAATAAGGTAGTGCATGGAAAGTACTTCACTTTCATAAGGATCTACTTCAGAAATGACCATCTTTTTAATTAGTGTACCAAAAGTTTTCCCCACTTAAAAAATTAATCAAATACACATCTCTTTAATATCCACTCAACTTTGATGATCCAGAAATGACCAAGGCTGTACTGAATGCAATTCCAAACAAATTTTAAAACTCAGATTTTTAGTTGCCCTACTCAGCTTTTGTATAGGTAAACATGTTATTTAATTAAAAAAAAAAATGACAGGAACTTGTGCCCCCCCCCCCCCCCCCCCCACTTTTTTAAACTACTTTCTTTATTCCCTAGAGGTCTACGGGTGCAGGGTTGAGAAATGGTGCTATTGCTCCTGCTTTGGTTTCTAGTTCAAATGGGTCTAAATGAACCCAAATACATCTCCAGAGCATGTGTTTGGGGAGAGGGAACACTGATGAGTGAAGAAGCACATGGTTTTTAGAGCCCAACAAGCTTAGGTTTAAATCCTGTCTTCTGTTTGCTTGTTGTGTGACTCTGGACAGGTTCCTTAGACCTCTCCCAACTCCTGGTTTCAGCTTCTGTAAATCAGTAATAATCCCTGCTTTACAGATTTGTCATGAGAATCAAATGAGATCATGATAAAGCCCTAGCATAGCATCTGAAAAATTACAGGCCTTCCATGAAATGATCGTTATTTGTATTCGTTTTGGGAATCCAGCCAAATTTGTAGGTTTATTCTTAGTGTAGGAGTGGTTGTTGGCTTTAAAATTAGAATTATTTTTCATGCCCCCAAGATAGGCATGAGTAAATGTGACATTTCTAATTTCTAGGGAGTTTACTGATTAAAGAAATGACTGTATATTAAAACCAGGAGGCAGGAGCTCTGAGTTCTAACATGGCTGGCTTATTCATTCATCTCTGCATTCAGTCAATATTTTTCAAAGCCTACAGTGTGCCAGGCATGGTCTTAGGCACTGGGGATACAGTGACTAAGACCTGATTCTTGTCCTCAAGATGCTCCTTGACTGTAGGGAGACAGGTACTCAGACTTGCCTTTTACCTCATCAGGACCTCTGCTGCACCCTTGTTTGATGATTAGCCCTCATGGTTTCCCTTACCCTTCTATCTAGTAGAGATGCCACGGTTCATTCCTGCTGCCACCCACAGCAACACCTAGAAATATCTGTGTTTTTGCTTTATATATGCCTAACTCCGGATCAGCATAACTATCTAACTTCTATCCAAGATGACCCAGATAACTGTAGAAGATGATCCAATTGCAAAGGTCGAAACAGCTGCACGTAGCCCAGCTCAGCTCTTAATAAATCTTTGTACTGCTTAATAAATCTTTGTGGCCCTGGCCGCTCCTTTTACCAGTCTCTATATCCCATGATCTGGTCTCATTTACCTCTTCAGCCTCGTGTCTCTTGCTCTTTCTCTCTCTCTTTTTTAAAAAATATATTTTTTTAATGTTTATTTTTTTTAAGAGACAGAGACCGAATGTGAGTGGGGGAGGGCAGAGAGAGAGGGAGACACAGAATCTGAAGCAGGCTCCAGGCTCTGAGCTCTCAGCACGGGGCTTGACGTGGGGCTTGAACTCATGAGCTGTGAGATCATGACCTGAGCCAAAGTCAGACGCTTAACCTACTGAGCCACCCAGGCACCCCCTGCCCTTTCTCTTTCTTTACACTGAGCATTGCACACCCTGCTTGTAATTCTCTACACATATTGTGAAATTTCTGGCCTCCCTAACTTTGTTCATGGCATCTCCCAGTGCTAGGGAGGGGGAGCCCTGATCAGCATGGATTCAGGTAGCCAATTCCTAGGCAGACACATCTCTAGAATAGAGGTGAGCACCTCAAGTTAGCATAGCTAGATGATATGAACATCCATTTCTTCCATTTCATGATTAATAAATAACTTTGATTATAATTTGGCTTTTTAAATAGATTTCTTATAGGAAGACAATATACTGGCAGTTGTAATTTGCATTATAAATTGATAAACCCTGGTTTATACATCAGTCTTTTATGAGTTTAGTTTCTATGGTCACATGGTCACTCCTTTTGAGTCTTAGTTAAAATTTAATTTCTGGATAGAAAGCCAAGGATAAAACTGCTAAACCCACGTAGACAACATCAAAGTAATTAGCTGGCCTCCTGAGACAATGTATTTATCTCACCTCCCTACATCAACAATGACTTCTAAAGATCTTTTACAATTCTGAGATCATCACTGCCTCAGGAGAAAGGGAGGAAAACAAACAAACAAACAAACACTTGAATGTGACTTATTCTAGTGGAATGTCCCTAATAGATACATATTCACTTGTTAGAAACATGCTTGTAACAATATCTAATTTCCTTTCTTTTCAAGCTTTGCTTTCTAAGCAGCCTTTGCAATTATAATTTGATCTCCTAAATGGATCTGGCTCCACAGGAAAGACAAGCTTTATGCCTGTGCCCTGGTATTTAGGGTGCTCAGACCAGATATAGTTCCTATTAAACAATATCAGCAAGTCTCTTATCAGTTTAGATAATCAAAATCTCTGCCTAATCAAACCTGGGGGTAAAGCTTCTGGTCCTAAAAAGCAACAAAGTGAGTTTGAATGACTTAGAAGAAATTAAATTGTCCAGGAAATTAAGAATGTTAAATTATAATAAGAACATTTACCATTTATGAATATTTATGTTTATCTCATTTGATTCTTGCAAAAGTCCTACAAGCACCCATTTTATTTATTTATTTATTTATTTATTTATTTATTTATTTATTTTAATGTTTATTTATTTTGAGAGAGAGAGAGGGCAAGCAGGGGAGTGGGGGCAGAGAGAGAGAGAAAGAGGAAGAGAATCCCAAGCAGGCTCCACACTGTCAGTGCAGAGCCCAACGTGGGGCTCAATCTCATGAACGGTGAGATCATGGCCTGAGCTGAAATCAAGAGTTGGGCACTTAACTGACTGAGCCACCCAGGTGCTCCTACAAGCACCCATTTTATTTGTTTATTTTTAAAATTTATTTTATTTTTTATAATTTCCATCCAAAATAGTCAGCATATGGTGCAACAATGATTTCAGGAGTAGATTCCTTAATGCCCCTTTCTCATTTAGCCCATCCCCCCCCCACAACCCCTCCAGTAACCCTCTGTTTGTTTTCTATATTTAAGAGTCTCTTATGTTTTGTCCCCCTCCCTGTTTTTGTATTATTTTTGCTTCCCTTCCCTTATGTTGATCTGTTTTCTATCTTAAAGTCCTCATATGAATGAAGTCATATGATATTTGTCTTTCTCTAATTTCGCTTAGCGTAATACCCTCTAGTTCCATCCATGTAGTTGTAAATGGCAAGATTTCATTCTTTTTCATTGCCAAGTAATACTCCATTGTGTGTGTGTGTGTGTGTGTGTGTGTGTGTGTGTGTGTGTGTGTGTATCACATCTTCTTTATCCATTCATCCATCGGTGGACATTTGGGCTCTTTCCATACTTTGGCTATACAAGCACCCATTTTAAAGATGAATAAATTAAAGATTAGGCAAGTCAAATAATATCAGGCCAAGCTGACAAATGGAGAAAGGACTTAAGCATAGGTTTATCTGCCTCCAAAGCCCATGCTTTTAACCACTATGCAACACTGACTCCATCAACTGAATCCATTCATTCACTTACTCACCAAATATTTATTGAACACTTACACTGTGTTAAACATTAGAAATACTGGGATGAATAAAACACTTGTCATGAAGACCTTACAATTAAGTAGCAGGAGTGTATAAACATACATATAATAAATTGTTTTAGTTGCAGTCATAAGATGTGAGCAATAAGATAAAAAACAAAAACAAAAAACAAAAAACGTGTACAGGTGTTACCTAGAAGTAGATAGGGGACAATGGAAAATTTCCATAGAGGATAGGACAGTTGAGCTAGGCATTAAACGGTAAGTAGACTTTCATCATGTGGGTAAGATTACTTCAGGCAAAAAGAGTGGTGTGGAGGGAAAATGTCCGTAGGCAAAAATCCAGAATGGTGACTGAGGAACTGCAGCTGTTGGTTTGGAGAGGTGGCCAGATGAGACCAGACAGGTGTGAAGATGCTCTGCATGCCACACTAGGGAGTTCTGGTTTTATGCTGCAGGAAATGGAGAATCTTTTGGAATTTTAAGGAGAGTAGCAACATGGTTAGGTTTGATTTTAGATTTCTCAATAAGCACAACGGTAGGGAAAGTACTGTAAAAGTCAAGACACTATTGCAACGCGGGAGTACAGTGAGATGTTACTCTGTATGATCTGGTCATTATATTCCCATTAATACATTCCCATTAATACATTCCCATTAATGCTTGTGCTCTCCTCAGACCACCCAGATTTCTTCCCTTGAAAAATAGCACACAACAAGCTCCTTAATTATGGACGTGTTTTTTTGAGCAGTGTATGTTGGAGGATGTTTGTGTGTGTGTAAAATGTATTCGTGCCTAGAATTTCAGCCCTGTTGTGAGATTCTTTTGAAACGAAGATTGTATCATCTATCAAATTAGCTCTCCTTCAGTTTTCTATCATTTTCAAATATGGCAACAATGTCTTCTAATTCTGTTTCAATATAGATATACCACTATTCATTGTCTACAGGATAAAGTTCAAACTCTTTATTATAATATATAAAAGACTGATAACATCTTGATGCAATCTTGCCAGCTTATCTCAAGACCTTCTCTACACACCTTACGTTTTATTTACATCAAACTACTTTTGGTTTTGTTCAGGCCTTATGTTTTCAAATGTCTGTAACTTTGCCTATGCTGTTCCATCTATCCTAAAGACCATCTTGCCCTCTAGACAGGATTCCTCACTTATATTCATAGTTTACATTGCTCTATTACAATATTATCATAAGCCATTATAATCACCTTAAATTTGTCTCCTTCTGACCTTGGTTGGAAGGGCAGAACTCAATCCTATTTGTCTTTTTGTCTTGAAATATCAAACACAGTGGATGGTTACATTGTTGGAGCTAACTAAATCACATTTACTTTGCAGAACAAAATCTTAGCATGCTAAAAATAAAAGGCATGAACATCCTTTGTTGCTCTGCTTTGTAAATTACTGAACAGTCAACAGTTAACTGCACTGCTGCCTTCCTTAGCAAAGGTTTATTGACCACAGGAAGCTCTAAGATTTTAGAATAGCAAAAAAGTTTGACTCTATCTCTCCTTTTTAGGAAAGCTATTGAAGCAAAGTCCTAAACTTCCACTGTCTCTAGTGATCATTTTAGTACTAGAATTCTAGACACTAATGAATCAAGCATTTATAAAAACAATTAGTAAATGTGCATATCAAACACTTTTTGAATTTGAATTTGAGTATCAGACATTTTTCTCTTTTAAGCTATACTAGTGAGGAGTGTCTCCATCATGTTTTTGATTAGAATATAATAACTCAAGATCAGGAACTAAAAACCTTTAAAAATTAATTGATAATACCACTTCCCTATCAGCTGAATACAGTGCTATTATAGTTGTAAAAAATTTGAAGGCCTTTCTTGGTTGATTGTTTTTAAAAGTCTATATTTTTAATGTGACCTAGTGCTAAACACTTGGGACTGCGGAGCCATGAAGGATATATAGCTGTGATATACACACTGTGATTTTATATACCTCACTATGTTAAAAAGCTTCTTCCAGCCAAGAGTGTTGCTGTGGAACTTGTTTAGACTGAGCATGTTGATAAGATAAATTGCCAAGTGTCTTTGGTTTTTCATAGAATAGATGTTCCATTTATCCTCAGTTTTTCATCTTGTTTTATAAGAGTTCTATACTTTCTTGACTCTGTCTCATTTTTAGAAAGATGTAAATCTATGTAAGCACCAGGATAAATTTAAACATTGTGGTTAAACCTGTATTTAAACACATCTTTCTAGGGCCTGAATGTTTTTAATGCTTCAACACTGGGGCGGGGGGGGGGGGGGGGGGGGGGCGGGGGGGGGAGGGGAAGTGGGTGGGGGAGATATTTAGAATGATTCTTACAATTAACTGTTTTATTTTTTATTGACTTAAAACCTTCAAACTAGCAATCTTTTAAAACTAGAATGAAGATATATACCCATAATAAATTAATGCTGGTAGCACTTTCAAAATACATTTAAGTATTCTGATGAACATTTTCTAGGACCAAAATCTAATTTTCACATTGGAACAAATTTATGAATAGGGTACCCTGCTCCCCTTGCCTCATTGTTTTCTGCCTTCATGCCTATTTTGCTATGCAAAAGCTTTATGTCAATTTACTCTTTGAGCTGTTTAAGACCAAACCAAATTATTCCTTCAGCACATTTTAAACAATCCCTTAAAGACCTCTTTTTCTTGGCTATGTTTCCAATCTTGGCTTATCACTATAATATTTCATGCTCTATGCTTCTGAAAAAATTCAATATTCAAGAACAAAGTAATCCAGAGCTTTACTTCATTTCAGTCTTTTTATGTCCTAGGGCTGTCCCAACTCAATGACCCAGTTTTTATTGTGTCGCATCTCCCTGTCTGTTGCTGACTGCCACCAGCTTGCCTAATCCTTTTCCTGTCCCTTATCAGTTTTCCCTTAATTCAAAAATCTTTTTTTTTAATTCTTTGCACTTCTTCTTGCACAGCTTTTAGGTTTTTCTTCCTCCTTAGGAGATTCAGTGTTCCTGTGGTAGCCACACTGAGACACCAAGATGAATGGTTAACTAAGGTCCATAAATCTGTCCTTCTCAAAATTTTCATTGTATTATCTTTAGAAGTGTGAGTGGTAAATGGCAGAAAATGGATAACTTGGCATTATGCATCAAGAGTCCTTAAAAATGTTCATGTCCTGTGAACCAGCCATTTCACTTCTGAGGGTCTAGCTTATTAATTAAAAGGAATCATCTAAGATATGGGAAAAAAAACGGTCTACATGAGATGCTCATTCAATGTTTGTATAAAAGCAAAAGAAGAGAACAGTGCAAATATCCAATAGGAGAGAAGTTAAAAACAATTAGCATCTATCTCCTTGATGGGAATATTGTGCAATCATTTAAGATGATGGTTATTTGACCAGGTAGAAAGATGGATATTTATGTTTTCAGAAAACCAGGGTACAAAATTATAAGTGTCAGTGATCACAACTATGTTTTTAAAAAGCATTTACAAGTGGAAAACAGCAAGGAAGCATGACATTTGCTGATAGTTCTTATTTTAGGGTTGTGGGGGCGCCTGGGTGGCGCAGTCGGTTGAGCGTCCGACTTCAGCCAGGTCACGATCTCACGGTCCGTGAGTTCGAGCCCCGCGTCGGGCTCTGGGCTGATGGCTCGGAGCCTGGAGCCTGTTTCCGATTCTGTGTCTCCCTCTCTCTCTGCCCCTCCCCTGTTCATGCTCTGTCTCTCTCTGTCCCAAAAATAAAATAAAAAACGTTGAAAAAAAAAAAATTTATTTTAGGGTTGTGGATTTACAGATGACTTTTCTTTACTCTCAAAATCTTGATTAAATTTATTTTCAAAGTTTTTAAAAGCTATAATTTTAACTGATGCAAATTATGAACCATTTAGGTTATGCCAAGTAAAATGTATAAAAGACTATTTCAAATAGAGTTCTATTTAAGTTAATCACAATCTAACGACTGGCAAAGGGGCAATAACACAGTAAGTGTGTTATTAACATTGTGCGTAATCCCAAAAAAATTAGGAAAAAATTTTCAATACCTATTTTAAAACATAAAATGATTTTTTTTTAAACTTTGTTCTCTCCAAAGTTACTTCATCAAGTCAACATCTGGTCCAACCTTTCAATCTATTTCCACACTGTCTTCAGAGAGATTTTTCTGAAGCCTAAATCTGTTTGTGATATTCCCCTGTTGATAAATCACTCAGGGATTGAGAACATTAAAATCTTTAGCTTAGTTTACTAGCTACTCCCAAGCTTCTCTACCTTATTCTGTGTCCTTTCTTCTCATGTACCCTCCCCACCAGCTTTACCAAAGTATGTATAATACCTGAAACAGTACTCAGAGTTACTATTATTTCGGTTTCTTAATCCTGAAATGAACAGTTAATACACATTCTTCAAATCTCAAGTGTTACTTTGTTTGGAAAGACTTTACAGATTCTTCATCTTCTGTAACCCCCTTCTCTGTAATCCCACAGTGCCCATTATATTGTACGATCATTGATTTGCTTGTCTGCTTTTCCCACCAGACAGTGTACTTGTTAATAGTGCACAGGCGAGCGTGTGTGTGTTTAACCACACTCCTCACACCCCTCGCCATGTCCCCTGCCTGTGCTCTGACAGTGAGATGAATAGTGGGTGCTCAGTAATGCTGATGAAGGGCCAACATGCTAATAATCCTGGACACTAGATGCCAGGAACAAACTGGGGAGACGTGCTGGAAGTGAAAGACTGTTATCCTATCAGGTACCTATCAGGTAGAAATTGTTCAGTGCATCTCACCCTGATGAAGTTGGACTTCCCTACTTTGTCTTAAGGGTGTCCTGCAAATATTGTACCTCCCACATCATACACCTGAGAACTGGGAGCAGTCTTAGTTGTCTGTGAACCTCCACTATTCCCTTGTACATACTAGACATTCAAGCATCCATTGATTAAAATCCAATTTTCAAAATACATTCCGATTTACAGAAATTTGCGTCCACTTTGTCCGTGATAAGCCAAAGCCTCTGGAATAAAAAAATATGTGAAAGACAAAATATTTGTGAAGGTCAAAATCCTAACTAGAAATTTTCAGAACTGTGTTGTGGACCCCTAGAAAGATAGATGTAACAGGAATTAAGAATGGACAAACTTATTCAAATAAAACACAAACAAGGACTGCAGGAACTCCAAATGTGCTGACATGTAAACATCTTCTACCTCAATTTTCATATGCTTACATAGGGAACAGGGTATACTCCAACAGAAAATACTGGTTCGGCCCAACACAAAATCATGGTTTTGTTGTCCAGATGGAATGTTCTCAATTGATTTTCTTACTTTCTTTTTTCCCACCCTTATTATATTTGCATTTTAAGCAATATAGATAGTACAACCAAAACAATTTTTTTGTAGAAAATTTTAATCAAATTCATTTTCCCAAAATTTTTATAGCCTTTAAAATTTGACTATGACTCTAATATTTTACCTATTAATCCTTTAATATAAATTAAAGTATGAATGTATCAGAGGCTCTGATATTTAAGATAAAACTCTGGAAACTTATATAAAACAGTCTTGCTTAATCATCCCCTTAATTTATCTGCTATATAAACTTAATGTTCTTATTTTATATTTTCTTTAACACCTATCCCCGGGGTGCCTCAGTGGCTCAGTTGGTTAAGTGTCCGACTCTTGGTTTCGGCTCAGGTCATGATCTCACAGTTCACGAGTTCGAGCCTGGCACTGGGCTCTGCACTGGCAGTGTGGAGCTTGCTTGGGATTCTCTTCATGAGCTTGCTCTCTCTCTCTCTCAAAATAAACTTAAAACAATTAAAAAAAAAATCACTTATCCCCATCTGGAAACAAATGCAAACAAATGTAAGTTTTAAAAAAATAACCAAACAATTCTATTTTGGATTTCAAAGTATTGGAATATACATAGTAACTTCTCTGGTACAAGGGAGAAGTTAAACAGCCTGTGCATCGGGGGAGAAATCTTTGACTGAACTTTATATATATTAATAGGAAGCAGAAATAATTAAATTAGCATGATTAGTTTGGGCAGGTGTAATTACGAGTGAAAACATTTTCAAAAATTGAGCAATGTAAGAATGAATAAGGCAAAACAGGGAGATACTAGGATGAGCCTGAATTACAGAAAAGGAAAATTTGAAAGAACACTTTTTAATGTAGCTACAACTGTTCTCAGTAAAATGCATCACTTATAAAAGGCACATTTCCCTATAGCTAAGAAGAAAATATTATAACCCTTAAGACAATTCAATCATCACTAAAAATAATGTTGAGATACACCCCTGCAGCTTTGTTCTTAACTCCTTTAAAAAGGTTTGCTTACTATTAGCAAGGAAACATGCTCATTTAAGATCATGAGTGCAATCTCTTTTGCCCATCTCAGCTCTCACTGTGTATTAACAGGGACGCTGCTTTTCAAATCAAGCCTCATGTAAATCTAATGGTTATGCATTCTTCAGTGAACAGTGATTTAATAGCTGAGATCACAAGGGTTAATAAATGTGCCTAGTGCAGTGCCTACTACATAAAAGGCTCCCTTGTCTGTCTGTCTATCTATCTATCTATCTATATCTATCTATCTATCTATCTATCTATCTATCTATCTATCTATTTCCTTCCCTTGCAACTCTGTAATAAAAATAATAAACCCATAGCCTAAAAGAGCTATACAAGACAGGAATGATTTGTTGTAGATACTTTAACATAAATATTTCATAATTTATTATAAAGACATTTTTGTACACAACCACTATAAATACTTAACATGGTTTTATAACAGTTGCAATTTTATGATTTCCTAAATACCATGATAACCCACCTGTTTTTAACCTCTATATAAAAGCTAAGTGTAGGGTTAGAATTTAACCCAGGACACATCAAAATCTGGTGTCTTAGTTTATAAATATAGTTAATACATCAGGATATTGACAAGAATTGCCATGTGCTTCAGATGTACTGCCAAGACATGAAGAGCCAACAAGCTTCAAAGAAATATACACGTTTCTAGTTTTAGGTGCTAACAAGAAATATTACTGTAAAGCTGGTAAACTGTGACTACCAACGCAGATTTCTATACACCTGAAAAAGTCAACAACAAAAATATTAAGATATTTGTCCACCAGGTGGACAATATCTAGGCTGTAGGGTTGACTTACTGCTTTCGTGTACTGTACAATCAGTCTTATCATTGCCCCCAGCTTTGGAATTTCAGAGCTAGACAATATACAGTTCAAAACACTTGCTTTGTCCTTTCTCTCATGCTAGATCTCTGATATGTTCCTCTTACAGTCTTGCTAAAGGATCTTTCAGCTTTTCACTCAACAGCACTGGGTCAAATCTCTTCTATACAGGATCTCATTCTTCTCGTGCCTCCTCTGTATGCAGAGAGCCGGTCAAAGTCTTGGAGGTGGAAACGAGTTGCCAACTGATTTACCATTTTCCTCAGGGTAACAAAGGCTGAAACAACTTGGAAAGTAAGGAACAAAGTGAAGATGATGTGTATTGCTTTTTCCAATGGCAGATTCGTTAGGCCTTCATTAAAGAGCAAGAACAGAATTAAAGGCAGTTGCAACAGAAGACTCAAAAGCCAAAAGCCAGCCAATTCAGGAACCTGCAACGACACACAATAAGAGTAAATCAGATCAGTAAAGTACAGTCTTTCATTTATATAGATCAGCAGTACTGGGTACCTACATTATGAGCTCTGTAATTCAAAAGGAGTAGAAAATGGTCCGTGTCCTCAAAGGCTTACAGTCTAGATTAAAAGTGAAAACTAACTTATGTGGCAATGCTAGAATGATATACATTAATAAATAATTGAATGCATCACATAGAGGCATGAACTAAATACTGTAAGAAATAAGACAACAGTGATTAGGTGAAAGAAAGAGTCCAAGGATGTAGGCTGTTGAAGTTGGGTAGAAGGAAGAAGAGGCGAGAAGGTAAGTAAGCAAAGAAAAGCATGACCAGGAATCAACATGTCAGGGGGGAATGGATGCTTGGGTTAGAAAATAACAAGTGAGACCGGTAGGTGCCTAATTCTGAAGAGCTGAGAAAACCACAGAAATCTTTAAGCATTATCCCTAAGCTGTGGTAACTGTAAATGCTTAGGCAACACAATGATTCAGAAAAACATGTCTGGCCTAGGATTCCTGAGTTTATAATCTCTCCCATTTTCTTATTCAGGATCCAAACATGTTTAATTGACCATGTATTTTCAAGGCAGGTGGAGAAGAGGGAAAACTGTCAATTCTTAAGTGCTTACTATCTTCAGGTATTTTATATAAATTATTTCATTTAATCCCAACAAACCTTGAAGTAAATATTTCCCCCATTTTATATACAAAGAAAGCCAGGCTCTGGAGATTGAACAGACTACAGGGACAGAATTAGTAAAGTTGGAGGCAGGCCTTTGCTCCTTCTACCACAGCTCCCTGCCTTTTCCTCATTATGAAACCCGTATTGTCTTTATGTGTAGCACTGAGAGAAAGGAAAGAAGAGCCTACCTTTTCCTGTAGGTTCCCCATGTAGCCCAGATACAACCTGATAGCTTCAATTAAGGTTATTATGATGATAACAGTGACCACAATGAATTTGTAGTAATCAGGCAAGACTGAATACTAAAAAACAACAAAAAGAACACAAAAATAAACATGTTTGTAAAATCTCACATAGAGTAAAACTGACCTGAGATAGAAAATAAATTTTAAAAGCTTTAATTTTATTGACAATGTAACAATGCCAGGAATGGGCAGAAGAGACCTCAGCAGAAGCATTAAAGCACAGACTTACCTTCATCTGAAGCATCATAATGCTGCTTACCCACCAAAGTGGGAAAAAGTAAGTGTTAAAATAAAGTGACATCTGCAATGCCAAACTGGAAACCATTTCATTATCTACAAAAGAAACAGACAGAAAAAAAAACCAAACTCCTAATTCTGGTCAATGCCCTATATGTCCTTTAGTTTCTTAAAATTAGTATCTATAGTGTTGGTTCAACAAAACTCCAAATTTTAAGCCAATTTATAATCACTGACAGCAAAAGGAAATATCTGTCATAGTACTATTTAATTCATATACTGGCTTCATGGGGGGATGTTTCTTTCTTATTTTTTTTAAGTTTGTTTATTTTGAGGGGGGGGGGGGCAGGGAGGGGCAGAGAGAGAATCCCAGGTAGGCTCTTCACTGTCAGCACAGAGCCCTGTGGCTCTGTGACTTGTGGCTCGAGCTCAAGAACCGTGAGATCATGACTTGAGCAGAAGTCAGAGAGGCTCAACTGATGAGCCACCCAGGCACCCCTCGTAGAGGTATGTTTCGTATTTTTCAATTACTTCATCAATTTGCCATTACAGTCTGCTGATTTTTTGCACACTAATGGTGTAGATTAAATGTGGAATATCAATTTGAATCCTACTGAACAGGTAACAATAATGATCATAACCTCCTTTGCAGAGTTCTATGTAAAAAGCCTATAAAATTAACACATAAAATACATAAAAACTTACCTTTCACACACCTCTCTTCAGCATACTCTAATCCCATCCATTCACTAATACCCAATTTAATGCCACTTTGTCCGTAAGTCCTTTCTTGATCCCATTCCCCCACCCTGGTAGAAATCTCTTCCCCTCTAGGTATTTACTTCTAACCTGTGCGTAAGAAAGTGTTAGCAAAGAACATCCCCTGCTCTAGACAGTCTAGTGCGCTGAGAGATCAGGAGCTTTGGAGTCCAAGTAAACCCATAACTCCTCAAACACCCCTGGAATCCTCAATGCCACACTTGGGATAAATTATTTAACCTCTTTGAGTCTCAATTTCTTCATATGTAAAATGGTAACGTTAAAAGTACCTCACAGGTTGCTTGCAAGGATTAGAGATAGTATTAATTACTTTACCCTACCACCATGCCTGGTACTTAGCAGGCACTCAATAACATTAGTCCCCTTTCCTTCTCTTTTATTTAATACACAGACTCATTGTAAGCACAAATCCCTAATTTGAGATACTCATAGAACCCAAAATCTTGCCATACACATGGTGCATACCAAATATGTACAAGCAGAAAGAATGGAAACATACTGTCATAAAGACATCAATGTAGATATTTGTGATTCATGAGCTTCATTTATCTAAGGGTGATTGCCTAATACCTTTTGCTTCTATGTAAGAGAGAAAGGTCCTAAATTAAGAATTTGATTTTTTAAATTAAGCCCTACAAATACATTCTAAATTTGACTAAATTCTAACAGTTTAGGCACAGATAATGCATTTTGAAATCAATTGCCCTAAATGTAACAATTTATAAAGGCCCTAAAATAAATTTCTTAAAAACTTTTTTTCTCTCCACAGCTGAGTATATCTGCCATTCAATAATTTTAAAATGTAAGAAATAATCCTGGTCTCTCAGAGTAAGGTTTCCTATAGCTCCAAGAATTTGCCTGATTATTAATCTACTTTTTTTTTTTACTCCGTTATTATGACCTACTTTTGCTTGTACCTATTTTTTTTTTTTTTGCTTGTACCTATTTAATTTGTTTTTTTGCTTGTACCTATTTTTTACATTATCAGTGATAACAGAATGAATTCTTAAAATTTGTTAAACCTGAAGGCAACTCACCAGCCTAGGATTCTTTTTTTCATAGCAGTACAACTCTAGGTCAGTGGACATGGTAATGGTATATATACACTTGTAATTACAGTGCAAATAATCAAACCTACTTCGGATCCACAAGGAAGAAAATGTGGGAAGGAAATGATAAATTAAGCTGAAAATTTTAATACCTTTGGAGCAGAAATTAGTCAAATTTTGCTTAGGAGTTTTTATGTTAGAAATTGTGTACATGAGCATCTTAAGAGTTATGCTATAGCTATACGGCATTTCAAACTTATAATCATGCAACTGAAAATCAAGTTAATATGTAAATGAACCTTGAAAGCACAAGACATGAATTTACTAAATTTTGCAAAAGTACCAGTTGAGTTCTGTAAACGGAATTTAAATTAAAACATTATATAAATCAGGGGTAGGCAAACTACCAGCCAGCTGCCTGTTTTTTGTATAGCAAGTGAGCTAAAAATGGTTTTTCACATTTTTAAATGGTTGGGGGAAAAAATCAAAGAATAATATTTTGTGACACTGAATCATATGAAATTCAAATTTTAGTGTCCATAAATAAAGTTTTATTGGAACACTGCCACATGTATGCATTTACCATTATCTATGGCTGCCACAGAGACCTATGGCCTGCAAGTCTAAAATATTTGTTACCAGCCCTTTAGAGAAAATGTCCGCTGACCTCTGATACCTTGCATCACCAGACTTTAGTGCCTGTTAAGGCTTCGCTTTAGAATCAGAGACTTGACCTAATTTTTCACATTATACTTTTCTCTGTACATCCTAAATCTTAAAGAGGCCTAAATTCAGGGTGAAAACAATGCAACTA
The DNA here is from genome assembly GCF_024362965.1 of Panthera pardus. NCBI lineage: Eukaryota > Metazoa > Chordata > Mammalia > Carnivora > Felidae > Panthera > Panthera pardus. The sequence goes on from NW_026526821.1 coordinate 79,779,593, forward strand.
TGGGAACGTACTTTTCTCTGCGCTCTTTTAAAAGTCCCTAGACCAAGCAGGAGGAAAAGGTTTCTATTTCCCCAGCAGAGTTCATGGATTTGGATGACAGTATGTTGTCTATCATCATGATTTAAGGAGGGAAACTGTTCTGGAGGAAACAGAGTTACACTTGCCGTCAAGTTGAATGCTGTATCGTGGTATTTTGTTACCGATTTAGGGAAAGAGTTGTACATGGTGAGGGGAATGTGAAGATGGCAGGGAAGGGGGCGAGCTTTGTTGAAAGCGATTCTACTGTGGCAGCTACCATTCTGGAGTGGATAGCGGTTTAACAGTACTCATTAAAAAAAAAAAAAAAATCTTTCCATCTCTTCCGCCAGAAAACGGACTTGCGGTGGAACGTGGTCGTTTTGCGAGTAAAGGAGAAGAGAAGATATTTTAACCAAGGTGGGGAGTGGGAAGGGGAGACTGCCTGGGCTGTTTTCAGTCCAGCTTGGCCACAAACGCCAGAGCGGAAGTCGCAGAGGAAAAACACCGTCGGCCTTCGCGGAGGATGCGGGACCGGACGTGTGCTGCGAAGGCAGTGTTTATATTTTTAGTTTCTGAGGAAGGCCGGTGCCACCTCAGCGGCTAGGCTTACAGTTCGCTGGCCAGGACCGTTAGGGATACGGGACTGGAAGTGTCCCAGCCCCAGCCCCAGCCCCAACCCCAACCTAGGGGTGGGCCCCTCCTCCGGCTCTCTTCCCGCACTGCGGCAAACCAGCTGAAGGCGAGGCCGCCATTTTAGGTCCGGGCAAACTCTGGCCGCTCCTTAAACCCACGCCAGGTCCTCCGCAGGCCATACCCGCTGCGCCGGGCCTCGGCCACTCACCAGGACCGTCGCTGTACTCCGGCCCGGTCCGGTTGGAGTCGCTGAACACGGTCCGGCTGAAGTTTCCCAGCCGCTGGCGGACCGGATCCGGCAGCTCCATGGCCGGGCCTCGGTACGGCTTACAGCTAGGTCTGCGGACGCTGCCTCCTTCTACCGTTCCCACGGCAACCGGGCAGCGCGAGATGCTGGGGCCCAGGCGCGCGCGGCCGCACTGCGGGGCAGAAGCGCAGGTCGTGAGCACGAACGCCTGGAAAGGAGAGGTGTGCTGAGAGTTGTGTCCTGGCGAGCGCCGCAACCTCGTGTGCTAAACGGCAGATTCCTTAGTCCTGTTATAAGCCTCATCATTCTTTAAAACAAATAGAAACAATAATAAATGAGCCGAGGTTGGTTTGTGATATAAGGAGCCGTCACACCTAGTCAGTGGGATGCAAGCTTTCTGGAAGGAAATATAGAACGAATGTAGAACTTACAGAATGTTCATGACCCGGTGGCTTCTTTCTTAGGACTATACATTTGAAAAGTTTTATTATTAATATATAGTGTGTATGCGTATACATACAATATTTTTAATAAAATATTCTTAGTATATAATATACATTCCTAGAACTGTGGATAGATGTATACGCACACACGCACATTTGATGGAGTACATTGCTGCATCTTAAAAAACATGCTTGCAACGAATATTTGATTGTATGGATTAGCTTTTAAGTAAAAATAAAAACTAAGTAGAAGTGAACCCAATTTTGCAAAATGTGTGTGTGTGAGAGAGAGAGAATATATGAGGAGAAGAGGTGGAGGAGGTGGCACAAACACTGTGGCTTCAAAACCAAAAAAAGACTAGTAGGAAATAATCCAAAATGTTAATTATTTCTGGGTAGTGGGGTGTAGGTGATTAAAATTTTTAAAAATATTTCTGTGTCTTCCAGGTTTTTCCCAAATAAGCTGTATTATTTAAAAAAAAAAAAAAAGATTTAAGTGTAAGATACAGAAAGGATGCAAACCGAATATACAAGTGTAACCAGCTCCCAGATCCAGGAACAGAACCTTACTAGCACCTCTGGAAGCTTCCCCTTCCTCTTTCCTTACAATCACTAATCCTCCACTTCTAACAGACCCTTCCTGACTTTTAATAGTATAGAATAGTTTTGCCTATTTGTATGCTTTATGTAAAACTAATCATATGGTAAGTGCTTCTTAAAAGTAAAATCTGCCTCTTTGCCCTCAAAATAATTTTTAAGAAATTCTTTCATGTTGTTGACTGTAGGTTTTTTTTCCTTGCTGTGGGTGACATGCCACGATAAGTTTATCCATTCTACTGTTGAGGAGCCTCTGTGTATTTTCTAGGTGGGAGCTGCTCTAAGTAATCCCACTTTTGGTAAAAATGTGCCTCTGGGTGACCATATGCATGTGTTTGTGTTGAGCTCATTCCTAGGAGTGGAATTGCTGGCTTATGAAGTATGACCCAGCTTTTATGGATAGTGCCAACAGTTTTCCCAAGTGGTTGTACCAATTTCTACTGCTTCCAGCAATTTCTACTGCTTCCTGTTGCTCCAAATCTGTCGCCATCGCTTGTTATTTTTCCATCATTTTCTCCTAGTCGTTCTGAGTGGTGTGTGCTGAACAGTATTACTTTTACAATCAAAAGGAAAATCACACATATTTATATAAATGTCAAGGTATATTTAGGAAGGTAGGGGAGGAAATAGCTACATGGCTAGATTTTCAAAATAATTCAACAAATGTTCATTGCATTCTTGCTATTCTTGGGACATTGTACTAAGCTAATTAGGGATATAGACCCTCCCCATCAAGAAGCTCAGCAAAAACAAAACAAAACAAAAAAACAAACAAAAAAAACCCCCAAACAAAACCAAATAGAAACAAAAACCAAACACACCAAAATTCAGCCCGTTAGGAAGGTGAGATGTGGAGGGGTGCCTGAGTGGCTGCATCGGTTAAGCGTATGACTTTGGCTCAGGTCATGATCTCACGGTTTGTGAGTTTGAGCCCCATGTCAGGCTCTGGGCTGACAGCTCAGACAGAGCCTGGAGCCCACTTCAGATTCTGTGTCTCCCTCTGTCTGCCCCTCTGCTCTTTGCACTCTGTCTCTCGCACTGTCTCAAAAATAAACATTAAGAAAAAAAGGTGAGATGTGGAAACAAATAAGTATGATATATTTTAACAAAGGAACAAAGATGAGGAAGCAATTAACTCTGGGGATGTTAGGGAAAAGCTGACTAACTTTTGCTTCTCTTCAAGATAGATGGAGCTTATGCCTCATCATCTCCAAAAAGGTTCCAGGACCTCCCTGAAGCTGACTTAAGTGGCTCCTCTGTGTTACTTTGGTCGCGGTGTTAGTCATGCTGTACTAGAATTTGTCTATCTGTGTCTGTTTCTCTTGCTAGTTCATAGGCTGAGGTCAGGGGTGATCATTCACCTTTATATCCTGAACACTAGCACAGTGCCTGACCTCAAGTGGGAGCTAGATAACTACTGAAAGAAAAAAGGGAATAAGATCTAAAAACCACTACCATATCTTTCCATTTCTAGTCCAAGGACTTAGCCAGTCCTTATATAGGGTTCACTCTACAGAATGAAGAATTAGTAGATTAAAACACAGTAAAGTTATAGCATCCCTTTAAAATTAAAATTTAGCAACAAAGAATACATTTTCATTTATTAACCCAGCCAAGAGTTTTATAAAGGACAAGTGAAGTAGGAAGCCTAATGCTGTGCTGATTGAATTATAATTTGAACAGTCTCATTTTCTAATAAAAATGTTCAATGGGGATGTCTTCAAAGACAAAATATTAATGTCAGCCTCCAAATATCACTTAATATGGTAAGAAAAATTCCTTTCACGAGGTTTCAATTTCTATGTAATTCATAGCCTGATTCTTTCTTACAAGCTTTTAGCAATATGTACAAATTGTCTTAAAAATATTTCTGCCTTTAACACAATAAAATTTTAAGACTCTATTTTGGAGATATAATCATAAAAACTATAAATAGAGTTTTATATACCAAGATGTTACTTCCAACATTATTGATATTAGTTAAACAAAAAAAAGAAGGTGAGGGAACATTTGATGTGCCACAAGCCTACCTAAGCAGAATATGATATTCACGGTGAGGTGTTGGGTTATAGTGGAAAAAACCCTTGGAGGCAGAGAGAGCAGGGTTCAAATCCCCTAAAATTCTCACTTTACCACCTGAGAGCTGTACAATTGATTTCAGACTTTTGTTTTATAAAGTGATTATAATGGTAACTTACTATTATGGTTGATGTGAAGATTATATCAATAGAAAAGGATTTCTATTAGTGATAGCTATTATTGACACATCTATTAAAATGATGTTTGTGAAGAGGAAACCCCTACAGTGGAGTGAAATCATGCCAGCATTTGATTTTCTGAATTCGATTGTACCTGTGAGGCAATATCTCCATTGCTTTCCTGGGAAAGACAGTGGATGCAATAAACCATAAAACAGTACAAGCATGTTAACAAAATTTATCAAAAGCCCAAGTGAATTCTTTTAAATAGTTTGCCTAGCATTGAAAAAAAGATATGGAACATCTTGTTCCAATTGCAATTATTTCATCAAAATCCTGGAGGAAAAAACTGATAGAATTATGGGAATTTTTCCTTTAGATTTTATTTGGTATTTAAATTTCCCATAATCACACATTTCATAGTTTGAAATAAATCTTATTAAAATAAATTGAAAGGAAGAGGAAACGATGGCACAGAAATATATACAGAAGAGTTTTAAGAGGAAAAAATTACGGTTTAAAAAGAATCCTGTCATTATTGATGTCACAAATGGTCCAAAGGGCTGAAAAAAAACCTTCCAAATACTATTTTGTTACTTGATGTTCACAATATTTATATGCAATCACATTAGTGAAATACTGAGGAACAAAGAAGGGAATCTACTTTCATAGAATCAAGAGACTAATATGAGTTTCCCATATTATTATTACTCAGAATCAAGAAAGAAGTATGGGGACTTTGTTCTTAAAACCAGGAGAATCATTCTCAGCAAGATAAATAAATTAACGTATAAAGTTAAACTGTTTACTGTTTATACCAATGTTGATGGTCAGAGTAATAGCTGCTTCTCCAATAATTGTTTAATGTTTTTCTTTTGGAGTTATTTACAGGTATGGCTTACTTTCCTAAATATTTATTTTCACAAAAATTTTTAGCCTAGTGGAATAGTTTCTTTCCCTTTAACAAGAAGCAAAGTTGTTTGGTAATAATGTGTTCTATGTTACAAGGAAACCGATTTGGGGAGTTATTTAAATCACTCCTTGGCATAATAAAGATATAAATTCTTACCATTTCATGCTAATAAAGACTTTACAAACAGTATTTTACAGTGAATATGTTACTCAATTTATTGCATTGAAATGAATTGTGATACATTTCTAAGAATTTATATAAATCTAAAAGATAAATTATATATTTAGGTATCACATACTCAAATATGATTCCACATCAGCATCCACATTTTAAAAATCTTACTATAAATTACCTGAAATGTAATCTTATAATCTTGAAGTTGTTAATGGATGGGCAAAAGCTTTTTGAATCCCACATACAATATATTCCATTCGCAACATTTTTCAAAAATTTGTAAGAAAGAATCAGGCTATGAATTACATAGAAATTGAAACCTCGTGAAAGGAATTTTTCTTACCATATTAAGTGATATTTGGAGGCTGACATTAATATTTTGTCTTTGAAGCCATCCCCATTGAACATTTTTATTAGAAAATTCTTTCCCTTTTAAAGTGCTGTTTATGTTACAGTTTTTGGATTCTTTGGCATTTCTTTGTGTTAGATAAGCACACTGCTCATCTGTTTCAGCAAATAGTTGTTCCATACCTCAAACTATGTGGGAGATGGGAATGACAAACCTGGGAAGATCAGCAAAGCAATACCTGCTTGGGGAAACCTCAGATCTGTCAAGTGAATTGTGATACTGATTAGAAGCAAGTGGCCATTTTATTGAAAAAGTAGTAAGTTCTATTTTTAGTAATGATAGTATTACTGTACTAATATTTTTATATTACACTGTAAAATGTACATTACGTTCCCCCTTCTAGAATAAAATTAATCTGTACCTTTTGTTGACTATATTATTGCCCCCTGCACTAAATATTGATATATCATAACTTCTTACAAATTGTGTTTCTGTGCTTTTAACACAGCACACTTTGTCTACAAGAGCATGCTACACATTGCTTAGTCACGTTCAATTATGACCCCCAATCACATCAAGGTAAGAGTAGAAATCCTGTAAATGGACAATTAAGTATTAAAACAAAAAGTGTACGCATAGGTAAAGAGTTCAAATAAATTTGAATTATTTATTGTATTTATGTAGATGAATAACACAACTCCAAATTTTCTTGAAGGTAAATTTTATTTGAAAAATAGAAAATAGGGGTGCCTGGGTGGCTCAGTTGGTTGAGTGTCCGACTTCGTCTCAGGTCATGATCTCGCAGTCTGTGAGTTCAAGCCCTGCATCAGGCTCTGTGCTGACAGCTCAGAGCCTGGAGCCTGCTTTGGATTCTGTGTCTCCCTCTCTCTCTGCCCCTCCCCCGTTCATGCTCTGTTTCTCTCTCTCTCTCTCTGTCAAAATAAATAAATAAATAAATAAATAAACATTAAAAAAATTAAAAAAAAAGAAAAATAGAAAATCATTGCAATTATTCCTGTATCCTATTCCCTTTCCTACTGTATTTTTAGTTAATACAGAATTGTTCTTTTTTTTTTTTCCAATGCATGCTGTGAAAATTAACAGAAGTTCCAGGTGGTTGGAGACAAATGTAATAGGATATCCTGGGCCCTGGCTAAGTCCCAAAACTGTGCACAGAAGGTGGTAAGTTCACATATTCTAAATTCAGCAACCACCCGTGGTTAGGCCAGCCTACTAAGAAATGTTAGTACAGTGAAGCAGCCTACCATCAAACATTCCCCAAACCACCTTGTTCCTAATCCCTGAAGTACAAGAGTGAGTTGGGGCACCTGGGCGGTTCAGTTGGCTAAGTGGCCAACTCTTGAAATTCCTCAGGTCATGATCACATGGTTAGTGAGATCAAGCCCCATGTTGGGCCCTGTGCTGACAGCATGGACCCTGGTTGGGATTCTCTTTCTCCCTCTCTCTGCCTCTCTCTCTCTCTCTTTCAAAATAAATAAATAAGCATTAAAAAAAAATCAGCAGAGAAGCCTTTTGTGAAGTAGAATATTTGAAGTAGAATATTACCCTATTCCCTTCCTTCATCCCGTTCTCACTGTAAGGGAAGAGATAGAGGTATTTCCTCCTCTCAAAGTCTAGAGAAGAGACCTTAAGAGAATTGCTTATAAAGTTTAGAGATGCTCAACCTTCCTACTTTACTAGGTTGGAGACAGGTGATATTTCACTTTTTACCTCTCCTGGACCACACAACTTAACGTTCTGGGATGAGGAGAGGGAGCAGCAAAGAGATGGCCTAGAGGAGGGAAGGGACATGGCAGTACCCTCAGCCCTCTCTAAGATAGGCTGCTGGTTGGACCCCTTGTGGAAGAGGGCAAGTAGGTATGCTTCAAGGGACTGGGCAGCAGGGAGTCGCCCCAGGGATCCTTGCCAGTGAAGGGGCCAGAACTTGGATCCTCTCCAGTATAGAGAGTGTCAGAAGTCTGACACGGTTAATTAGGGAAGCAGCAGCATCCTATAGAGAGGGAATTGCAACCTTCCTATATAGGAGCCATATAGGAGATCTACTTCCCCGTTCCAACTCTTGCCCTCACATCAGAAGGGAAGTACCAGAAAGAAGGAGAGGGAAAGGTGTAAAGATATGAGCACTCCTGTTCTCAAAGTCACTTCCTCCCCCGCCCCTCACACATACTCCAAGCCACTAATAACAAACTTGTCTGCCTTTCTCTGGAAGGAAGGGAGGAAAAATAATTTTTAATTCAGTTTGAAGCTTAATTGAAAATGAACAGAACTGAACCTTACTTGCCAGAATGAGATGATCCTAATAACTTGAAGAGGCTGATAAATGGAATCAAGCCAAAGTGTGATATTAAGAAAGCTTACACCCAGTAAGAAAATGGTAGGGCCATAGCACAATTAGTGGGGGGGCGGGGATTATCAGAAAAATAAAGCCATTTCATATTTATACCCCGACGAATTCAGAGTCCTTAACGAAGTGGTTACAGAAGGGGTGCCTGGGTGGCTCAGTTGGTTAAGCGTCTGATTTCAGCTCAGGACATGATCTTGCAGTTTGTGGGTTTGGCTCAAGACATGATCTTGTGGTTTGTGGGTTCATGTCCCTCATCAGGCTCTGTGCTGACAGCTCAGAGCCTGGAGCCTGCTTTGGATTCTGTGTCTCCCTCTCTGTCCCTCCCCCATTTGTGCTCTGTCTTGTTCTCTCTTAAAAAAAATAAACATTTTTAAAAATTTTTTAAAAAAAGAAGTAGTTACAAAAGAAAATAGAGTTCTGATTTTTATGAGTGGGATGGTTGATTGCGAATAACACAGACTGGTGAGATTGATATCAATTCAAGTAAGAGACTAGAATGGTTTTATTTTTTCTTTTAGTTGAATTGTAACATGCATACAAAAAAAGCATACCATGTTTTGCCTTGATTTTGACAAAGTGAACCTACCTATGAAATTAGCACCAAGATTAGGAAATAGAGCACCACCCCAGAAATAACCACTTAAGTCACCTGTCAGTCACTATCTCCCTCTTCCTCCTAAAGTTTCTATTATCTCTATATCTATCAGATTTCTGTATCTGTAGGCCAATTTTGCCTGGTTTTATTTTTATGTAAATGAAGTTCTACATCATATATCTTGTGTTTACTTCTTTCAAGTAACATTACATTTGTGAGATGCATCCATGTTGTTGTGTATAGAAGTAAATAAAAACCATTCCTTTTCATTGCAGCATAATATTTTGCTGTTTTAATATACCATGAATTTTATTTATACAAATGGTGTTGGACATTTGGCTTTTTTTCCAGTTGAGGGCTATTACAAAGAGTGCTGCTGGACTTAATTACTAATACTCCATCTAGGACTTTCACATCTATGTTTACGAGAGAGTAATTTTCCTGTCTTATGATATTCTCGCCAACTTTTGAAATCACAGTTATACTGACCTCCTAAAATAGAAGTATTCCTTTCCTGTTCTCTGGAAGATTTTGTGTAACACCCGTGTTTTTCCTGTTGTGTTTGGAAGAATTCACCAGAGAAGCCTTCTGTGTCTGGTGTTTTATTTGTGGGAAAGCTTAAAATTATGAATTTAATTTTTGTTTATAGATACAGAACTACTCAGATTTTTCCCCCTCTTTTTCCACTCTGGTAAATTGTATATTTCTAGGAATTTGTTCATTTCATTGACATATAGTTGTTTATAATGTCCTCTTACTATATCCTATTTATTTATTTATTTATTTATTTATTTATTTTCAACTTTTATTTTTGAGAGACAGAGACAGAGCACCAGCTGGGGAGGGACAGAGAGGGAGACACAGAATTGGAAGTAGGCTCCAGGCTCTGAGCTGTCTACACAGAGCCCGATGCAGGGCTCAAATCCACGAACCGTGAGATCATGACCTGAGCCAAAGTCGGAAGCGCAACAGACTGAGCCACGCAGGTGCCCCTATATTATTATTTTTTTTTTTAATTGAGGTATAATTGATATAACATTATATTAGTTTTAGCTGTACAGTGTAATGATTCAATATTTGTATATATTGCAAATTGATCACCACAATAACTCCAGGTCACAACTTAACATTCATCACCATGCATAGTTAAAATTTTTTTCCTTGTGATGAAAGCTTTCAAGCTACTCTCCTACCTACTTTCAAATATGCAATACAGTGTTATTAACTATAGTCACCATGTTGTACATTACATCCTTGTGATTTATTCATTTTATAACTGGAAATTTGTACATTTTGACCCCTTTTACTCATACTGCCTATCCCCCACTCTTGCATCAGGCAACCACCAATCTGTTCTCTATATCCATGAGCTTGGGTTTGTTGGTATGTTTGTTTAGATTCCATATACAAGTAAAATCATAAGGTATTTATCTTTTTCTGTCTGACTGATTTTACTTAACATAGTGCCCTCAAATTCCATCCTTATTGTTGCAAATCGCAAGATTTCATTCTTTTTTATGGCTGAATAATATTTGTGTGTGTGTGTGTGTGTGTGTGTGTGTGTGTGTGTATGTGTGTGTGTGTGTATCACATTGTCTTTATCCATTCATCTATCAGTGGAGATTTAGGTTGCTTTCATGTCTTGGCTATTGTAAATAATGCTGCAATGAACATGAGGGTTCATATATCTTTTCAACTTAGTGTTTTCGATTTCTTCAAATAAATACCTAGACGTGGAATTGCTGGATCATATGACAGTTGTATTTTTAGTGTTTTGAGGAACCTCTGTATTGTTTTTCATAGTAGCTGCACCAATTTACATTTCCACCAACAGCACACCAGGGTTCCCTTTTCTTCACATCCTTGCTAACATTTGTGATTTCTTGTCTTTTTGAGAATAGCTATTCTGATAGGTGTGAGGTATATATTCTTAATGCTGGTAGGATCTATACTGATTTCTCTCCTGTTCTTGATACTGGTTTTTTGTTCCTTCTTTGTTTCTTTGATTCATCAGTTTTGACAGAGGTCTAAAACTATATTTGTCTTTTCAAAGAACCAACATTTGTCATGATGGTTTTCTCTATTGTATATGTATTTTATGTTTATGATTTCCTTATTTCTACTTTCTGTGGGTTTAATTTTCCTTTTTTTCCTTTGGATATGATTTTTTAGATGAATATATAAATCATTGTTTTTCAAACTTTCTTATTTTTTAATACATGCATTAAAAGTTATAAGTTTTCCTTTTACTGCACTCTCCAAATTTTGACTATGTAGTATTTTTGTTACAATTTTGTTGAAAATGTTTTCTAATTTGAGGACACCTGGGTGGCTCAGTTAGTTGAGCATCAGAGTTGATCTCAGCTCAGGTCTTGATCTCAGGGTAATGATTTCAAGCCCTGCATTGGGCTCCACGCTGGGCGTGAACCCTACTTAAAAAAAATTTTTTTTTTCTAATTTCCATTGAGCTGTCTTGTTTGACCCATGGATTATTTAGAAGTATATTGTTTTTGGGGGACGCCTGGGTGGCTCAGTCAGTTAAGCATGCAACTTCGGCTTGGGTCATGACCTCATGGTTTGTGGGTTTGAGCCCCACATCGGGCTCTGTGCTGACAGCTCAGAGCCTGGATCCTGCTTCAGATTCTGTGTCTCCCTCTCTCTCTGCCTCTCGCCCGCTCATGCTCTGTCTCTGTCTCTCGAAAATGAATAAACGTTAAAAAAAATTTTTTTAAAGTATATTGTTTTTATCTCCAAACATTAGAAAACTTGTAGTTATCATTTTGTAATTGATTTCTAGCTTAATTCCATTATGGTCAGAAAGCATACTCAACTTCCTTATTCCAATCCTTTGATATTTGTTGAGACTTGCTTTATGGCCCAGCATATGGTCAATTTTAAGAGATGTTCAGGTGTACTTGAAAAGAATGCGTTTACTTCAGTGACTGGATGCAGTGTTGTGATGGTTAATTTTATGTGTCAATTTCACTATCCTAAGGGATGATGCCCAGATGGCCGGTAAAACATTATTTTTAGGTGTGTCTGTGAGGGTGTTTCTGGAAGAGATTAGTACTTGATTCAGTAGACTGAAAGAAGAGATCCACCTTCACCAGTTTTAGGGCCTGAATAAAACAAAAAGGGGGACAGAGAGGTGACTTTTCTCTCCCTATTCTTGAGCTGGGGCATCCGTCTTCTCTTGTCCTTGAACATCAGAACTCCTGGTTCTCAGGTCTTGGGACTCTGGGGTTTGTATCAGTGGCCCTTTTCTTAAGCCTTTGACCTTGGACTCAAGTTTACATTGGCTTCCTGGAATTACTTCAGACAGACTGAATTATACCATTGGCTTTCCTGGTTCTCTGTTTTACAAATGGCAGATTGTGGGACTTCTCTGCCTCTATAATTCTGAGTGAGCCAATTCCTATAATAAATCTCCATATATATCTCTATCTCTGTGTCCTATTGATTCTTTTTCTCTGGAGAACCCTGGCTAAGAGAAACATTTTGTGTCAGTTCGATTAAGTCATGTTTATTAAATATGTTAGCCAAATCTTCCAAAATCTGATATTCTGTCTGTTTTGTCAGTCACTGAGAAAGGTGTGTTAAAAATCTTCCCTTCTGACTGTGAATTTGTCCATTTATCCTTTTAGTTCTGTCAATATTCTTTATGATATTTTAAAAACAAGTTTTCAAAGTTTTCAAAATGTTTTCAATGTTTTAGGAACTTAGAAATTTAGAATTGTTATGCCTTCCTGGTGAATTGACCTTTTATCAGTATGAAATGTCCTCTTTAACTCTAGAAATGCTTTTGCTTTACTGTTGTGCTCTTTTAGGTTTCTTGGTAAATGTTTGATAGTATATTTTTTTCCATCTTTTTTCTTTCAACCACTTTGTGTTCCTAAGGTGTATCTCTTGTAAGCAGTATATAGGGTTTTTGTTTTTTAATCCAACCTGATAATCTCTTTTAATTGAATATTTAGTCCATTGACATATTTTAAAATGTTTGAGAAGAGAGAGACAGAGCATGAGCAGGGGAGGGGCAGAGAGACAGGGAGACACAGAATCCGAAGCAGGCGCCAGGCTCCGAGCTATCAGCACAGAGTCTGACACCAGCTCGAATCCACCAATCGTGAGATCATGACCCAAGCCAAAGTCGGAAGTTTGTCTGACTGAGCCACCCAGGTCCCCCTAGTCCATTTACATTTTAAATAATTACTAAAATACCTGGTTTAAATCTATCATCTTATTTGTTTTCTATTTTTCCCACTTTCCTATGTTCCCTTTCTTCTCTTTTCTTGCTTTCTTCGGATTTATTTTAAATTATTTTATACCTCCTCCTATTAGCTTGTTAGGTATACATTTTTATTATTCCTTTTGTAGTTACCCTGGAGATAAAAAATATCCTTGAATGTAATACACATGAATACTTTATCACTTTCCAGACAATGTAAGGACTTTAGAGCACTATACTTGCTCCTTTCCTGCCTTTTGTCACATATATTATATTGCCACATACTTTATATATACAATTGAAATCCCACAATATGTTGTTGTTATTGTTGTTACTATTACTGTTTTATGTAGTTAATGTTCATTTAGGTTTACCCAGGTTTTTATGCTATTGCTCTTTATTCTTTCTTGCACTTCTATGCTTCTTTCTGGGATTGTGTTCCCTTTTCCTTTCAGTATCTGTTTACTAGTAATAAATCCTTTCAGATTTTGTTGGCCTGGAATGTCTTTATTTTGCTTTCATTTTTTAAAATGTTTATTTTGGGGGTGGGGGGGACGCCTGGGTGGCTCAGTCGGTTGAGTGGGCGACTTGGGCTCAGGTCATGAACTCACTGTTTGTGAGTTCCAGCCCACATTAGGCTTCTGTGCTGACTGACAGCTTGGAGCATGGAGCATGCTTTGGATTCTGTGTTTCCCTCTCTCTCTGCCTCTCCCTTACTCATGCTGTCTCTCTGTCTCTCAAAACTGAATAAAAGTTAAAAAAAATTTTAATGTTTATTTTGGAGAGAGGGAGAGAAAGAGGTGGGGGGGGGGAGAGAAAGAACATGTGTGTGAGCAGGGGAGGAACAGAGAGAGGCAGAGAGAGATTCCCAAGCAGGTGCCATGCTCAGTGAGGAGCCTGATGCGAGGCTCAATCTCATGACCATGAGATCATGACTTGAACCAAAATCAGGAGTCAGACACTTAACCAACTGAACCACCCAGGAACCTCTACTTTCATTTTTGAAGGATATTTCACTGGGTATGGAATTCTCAGTTGGTAGAATCTTTAAAGATGATGTGCCATTGCCTCTCCTACCATTCCATTATTTCTGATGAGAAGTCAGCTATCAGTCTCATTCTTATTCCTTTGAAGATACTGTATCTTTTTCTCTGACTACTTTGAAGATTTTACTTTGCCTTTGGTTTCCAGGGTTTGTGACGTGTGTAGATGTGAATTTTTAATTTTTTAAAGTTCATATCTCTTGAGGTTCATAGCACTTCTTGTGGCTGATATATTTTCAATTTTTAGAAAATTCTTGGCCATTATTTATTCATATACTACTTCTTCCCATTTTCTCTTTCTCCCTTTCATATCTAGAATTCCAATTACATCTAAAATTATACTTTTCACTACATTCCATATATCCCTTATGCTTTTAAAATGTTTTTTTCTGGGTGCCTGTGTGTCTCAGTCTGTTGAGTGTTCAACTCTTGATTTCAGCTCAGGTCATGATCCCATGTTCATGGGATCTAGCCCCACATTGGGCCCCATGCAGAGCATAGAACCTGCTTGAGATTCTGTCTCTGAAAGAAAGAAAGAAAGAAAAAAGAAAGATGTCTTTTCTGTCTTTTTTATTCTCTGTGCTTTAGTCTATGAGCTTATTTAAAAGCAAAATTAGTGCTTATTAGGAAGAGTGTGTTTAATATGAACAAATCATGACATTGTAACCTCATTTTCTTCTTTGCTGGAACTAGCAAATCTGTATTATCAGACACATTAGTTACAGTGCCTATCATACCCAGTGTTTCCTTCTAGCAAAGTATTTCATTAAGACATGTAGTACCTTTGGACAAGACTGAGATATTCTCACTAAATGGGAGTGTAAATTAGTGAGTTAGAAATTTATTAAGTGAGTATACCCAAAGGATACTAATTAATGAATTGCTCCAGCCTTGAGGGTGATTGATTTTGTTTTTATTTTTGCTTTTGCTTTTGTTTTTAATACAAAGTTCTCCCCTTGACCTTATTCTATTTAACATTTTTATCACCATCTTTGTTGAAAACATGCTTATCACATTCACTGAGGAAAAACACATTGTTTAGCAGGATCCTACAAATTGGAACAATGGTTAAGTCTAACAAGATAACATTAAAAAAAACTTTATTACAAAGATAATACACGCTCATTGCCAAATATTGAGAAAATTATGCTCTTTTTTACAGACTATTTTTTTGTGAAAACTACAATTAGGATAATAATACTATTTTTTAAGCAGTATCACTTAGATATCATAAACATTTCCAAATCCTTAAATATTATTTTGCAATATTGTTTTAATATACCATCATTTATTTACCCAATCTCCTCTCAGGATAATGCTTTAATACTACTTTCTAAACTTTTTTTTTTTTTGCTTAAAAATTATAAGCATTTTTCCAAATCATTAAATATTATTCTCTCAATTGGATGAGTGTACCATTATTATTTAATCAGTATGCTATTAGGCAATTAGAATGCTTCCCCCACCACCATATTCTCTAAGATTACCATAAGTATTCTTATGGCATTATTTTTGGAAAAATGTCATAGTTATTACTTTTGATAGCCCCCTAGCAGTGTGTAAGAATCTTGGCCCATTTCCCTGTTGCTTCACCATCAGATATTATGATTTTCAAAGTTCCTGCATATTTTATAAGCACAAATTAGAGTCTTGCTTTATTATTATTTTCTTTGAATAATGGTAAAGCTGAACATTTTTTCATACCTATATTGACCATTTATATTTATCATTTTGGGGCATTTATATTCATGTCTTTTGTTAATTTTTCAACTAGAGTGTATATCTTAATGTTTCTTAAGAGCTTTATTTTAAAGTTTACTTACTTATTTTTAGAGAGAGAGAGAGAGAGAGAGAGAGAGAGAGAGAGAGAGAGAAGACAGGGAGAGAGAGAATCCCAAGCAGGCTCTGCACTTTCAGCACAGAGCCAGATGAGGGGCTCAATCTTACAAATCATCAGATCATGACCTGAGCTGAGATCATGAGTCATATGCTTAACCAATGGAGCTACTTAATGCACCCCTTAAGAGCTTTTACATATTAAGTACATTAACTAATTTTTTGAAGCATGTGTTGCAAATATTTCTTCCAAGTTTGCCATTTGTATTTTATGAACTTTATTTTTTGACACAAAGATTTTAATTTTTAAGTTAAGTCTATCAATCATTTTATTGTTTTTGCCTTTCATGTCCTACTTACAAAGATATCCTCCAATTATATAACTATTTACCTGTATCTTCCATCATATAATATTTAACATGAATAGATTACAGACAAGCTCTTGGGTTCTGAATAACAGTTACATAGTTTCTGGATGAAGGAGCTTAGAGGTTGCTAGCATCAGTGTGCTAAGGCTGCCAAAAAAAACCTATTGGGATCTTAGGCTTTGTTACTAAAGCTTCAGGTGTAGAACCAGGAAAGCTATAGTGCCACAACACTGTCAAAGGAATCAAGCGTCAGTGTATGTTTGATTTAGATGTGCTTGAGATTGTTTATTTTACTGGCTAATATTTTAACAGTTGTTGAGGAATCTGTAATCAAAAATGCATCCTCATCCTCAATGGAAGACAGACAATTTTCATAGTGAAATGAAGTATACAAAATACAGCTTCAACAGTTTGGTTTTCTTTGAGGTTGTCTGATAAAAACATCAAAGGCATTATATATTTTTCAGAAAATCTCTCTGCCTCCTGTATTTCACCTCCATTTCCAATAGGCCTAGCACAAGTTTTGCCAACATGTGCTTGACATAGTAGGACTTACCGATACAAGCATTCCTTTTAAAATAAAAATAACAGGGGCGTCTGACTCACTTAGTTGGTAGAACATGTGACTCCTGATCTCACGGTTGTGACTTTGAGCCCAGGCTGGGTGTAGAGCTTACTTTAAATAAATCAATAAGTAAGTAACTTAAAAAGACAAGGATACTTACTACTGCCCGCAAACCACACCCCCCACCCCCAGTTTTATGCAGTACTGAACCAGGCAAGGAAGTAAAAAGAAAGTTATAAGGATTCGAAATGAAGAAATAAAACTGTCACTATTTGGGATCAGAATTTCATATGCTTTTAACTTAGTCCTTACCTGGGCTATTTCATTAACTGTGTGTATCACCTTCTAAGAATATTGTATGGACATAAGCTAAAGGAGATTTACATGGGAATAATCAGAATAGTGATAAGGCGGGAACTTTTGGGAATATTTCCACTGGGGAAAAGACTCACAGGAAGAAAAAAAGAGCCAAATTACCTTGTCTTGAGCTACTTAAAGGAAAAATTGTTATGCAGAACAAAAATTATTATTTTTTCCTGAAATGCCCAAGTAAGTATAATCAAGGTCAGTAAGAGGGAAGAAAAAGAGAGATATAAGCTCTGGCAGAACTTTTGAGTGTCCAAGTGTTTCAAAACTGGGAGAATTATGCCTTAGGAGGTGGAAAATTCTTTGTCACTGGAGGTTTTTAACCAAAGGCTGAGTGATCGTGTGGTAAGATAACTGTAGGATTCCCTCGTATCATAAGAACTAAAAAGCCCACATTTCTTTTTTTTTTTAATCTAATTTTTTTTAATTCTTTAAAAAAATTTTTTTAACGTTTATTCATTTTTGAGAGACACAGAGAGAGCGTTAATGGGGGAAGGGCAGAGAGAGAGGGAGACACAGAATCCGAAGCAGGATTCAGGCCCTGAGCTGTCAGCACAGAGCCCAATGTGGGGCTTGAACTCACAAACTGTGAGATCAGACCTGAGCTGAAGTCAGACGCTTAACCAACTGAGCCACCCAGGCACCCCAAAGCCCACATTTCTTGAACACCCACTGTGTGCATGTACTAAGCCACGTGCTATCTCATTTAATTATGGCAACACAAGGAGGGACGTTCTATTTTAACCCCATTTAACAAATGAAACAGAAGCTTGGAGAGTCTGAAGACTTGCCTGGTATCACATAGATGGTAAGTGTAACAGGCCTGGGCAATCTGTTTCCAGAACCCGAACTCTTAACCAATGTACTGAATTGGCTGGAAAGAATGGTTGGCTTCAATAACCTTTAAGATTTTGTCAAATTCTGAGATTGTATGATTTTACGTGGAAAAAAGTCACGCTTAAAGGGATTTATATTAAAGATCAATTTTTTTTTGGCAGTAATGTTAGGTGGCTCCTGTTTTAGTATCTAATCTCTAAGTTATAAATAAAATAAAAGTTACTGAAAATCCACCCATCATTTCTAAATTAGAAAGCTGTTGGATATTCACATATCTACCAAGGTACAAATAAGTTGGTAGACAATGGCTGGGATCCCAGACAGACGCTCTTGGGGCTCTGGCAATAAAATTAAGCCTATAAATATCAGATGGAGTATGTCTTACAAAATCAAATATCAGCAGTTTTGAAACATCATGGTTTTTTTTTTTTTCCTTCTAAGCAGATCCAGCAGTTGATCTTGGGCTACTTTTATAGCATCTCATATGAAATAGTTTTATTTGGAAATTTTGAGTGTTACATCACTGAGTTATAGGTTATATCATACCATTCACAGAATGCTATATAAAACTTACAGCTAGGTACATTCATATATGTATATATGTGTATGTGTGTGTGTGTGTGTGTGTGTGTGTATCTCCTTCAAACATAGAAACTAGATCAAATATACATAGAAGTAATGTGTGTGCAAGAGATAAGTAAAGAGATTGGCCATTTGCCATTGTTATTAGGAAGAAAGGCATGCACACTGAGAGTTTTAGCAAATTACAAATGCCAGGAAGAAAATAATATGACTGTGTTTGAAAAGATCATGCTATTTACTTGACAGGCTCTGCCAGGGCAAAGATACAGCTGTGGCCCTGCTCTGCAGATCATTTAAACAGGCTTTTCTTTATGTCATTGACACTTCGGTTGCATCCACAGAGCTTTGCCATCAGTAAATAATAATTACTATGTGTGAGAAGATAGCCTACAAGCAGCTCCACTGTTAACACCACCACAAATAAATCAATAGAAACACACATTAGTTAAAGTGGTTTTTGTTTAGTTTTTTTTTCAATGCATTAACACCATCAGAGCTGTTAGAAGAAAACTAGAATATAATTTTAAAAATTATGAACAGTGATGTGTGTGTATATAAAAATCAGGATTGTCTTTTTAATGTGTTTTTTCTTATCCTCTCACTTTTTGATCTTTCTATTTTCTTTATAGTTGAACATTTCACGTATTATCATTCCTTATGTCTTATTATCTTTATATTCATCTACCTAAGGAGACATGGAGTGATGGAAAGCATCAGATGGTCTGGTTTTGAGTGTTGTTATTTCCTAACTGTGACCGTTGAATTCTCTGAGATTCAATTTCTTCATCTACAAGAATACCTCCCCAACAGCTGTTATTGTGTAGATGAGAGGATATCAAGATTACAAAGGTGCTCTATAAACTAGGAAGTATCCTACCAAAGTCAGGTCCAAGAGTCTATCTTATAGTTTGTCTTTGATGGGAACTCAAAAAATATATAAACTATCTTTTAAGTTAACTAATGATGGAAATAGCATGGAAATGAATCATGGTAGGACTCAAGGGAGACATAGCTCATGTTTCTCTGTTTTTTCTTAAGCTTCCATGGAGCATTTTAAGGGCTACTGATCATGTTTATTCTAATGAAAATTCCTGTGGTTGTTATTGTAGCCGTTGTTCCAGTGATGTAAGAAACACGAGAAGCCAATCAGAGGCAGCTAAGACAAGGGGACGATATACGTAGGTGTGGTTGGGACTTAATAAGCATTACTGAATTAATGCATATGAATGGATCCAACATCCCCACGTTATGTTAAGTTTTGGAAGTTTAAGGCAGAAGTGGCACTTGCTTTGAGGCCTCCTTTCTCAGAGCCAGTTTGGCACTTCAGCACTACAGGAGTAGGTGGGACAGCAAAACCCAGATTGAATTTCTGATGCCTCCAGTGCCTGAAGCCTTCCCGAAAGTCACACAAGGCATTAATAGGGGGTTCCTGTGGAAAAGTGATCTCTTGACTTTTTTCAGAATGTGACTAGAATTTCAAATTGCTTTGTTTATAGCAAGTTAGTTCGGTTTTTCTTTCCTTCTTTTGTACTTAAATAAAAGGAACACTGATCCTTTAAAAGCTTTTGGGGGGGGGGCAAACTTTTTTATTTAACAGTCTGTCACTGAGGTAGAAGACTGGTTCAGATTTGAATGGTACAGTGCTATTTGTGCTTTCATGGGTGTCTGTCAGAATTTTTCAAGCCCCAAAACTCTGAGGCGAGAGATGTCATTCCCAAGTTGCAGGCAGTGAGCTCTGCAAAAGGCCAGGGAGATAGACAGTGGTTGATTCATAGGGATGGAGGGAGACAAGGGAGGAGGTTGGAGGAGGAGGGCCCCCTTTGCTAGTCATAGGTACATTGTTCACTTGGGTTACTCTTCTGTGGTGACCAAAACGCTTCTTTAACGCAACGAGAAGCAGCCTGTGATTTTTACAGAAAAGAAATGCTTCAAATTCTAACTACACAGACCTGTATGAGCCATGCATTAGTGCTGTTTGGTTTGTGTGTTTTTGTGTATATTACACAGGTTTGGATTACAATAATTCCTCCCATTTGTATAAGGTTTTGCAGTTTTTAAAGGACTTTATGCTCTTAATCCTCACCATCAACATGGATGAAGGGTACAGATGGCTCCTGACTCAAAATTGCTTCACTTTGACCTTTGCTTCTATGACCTTTATTATTATAAACATTACTCTGCCAGTATTGGCCAAATCTTGCCATGTGACTGCGACTCTCACTACAGGTAACAAGAAAGCTGAAGCTGCTTTTATGTCGATTGATGCTAGACGTACAAAAACTTTTGATTTTATGGATGCAAGTGTAGATGAAGCAAATCCATGCACATCTGAATTAGCCAATGCTTTTGCAGAGGCATTGTTCACTTATATTGAAAAAGAGCTACATTGAGACCTTCCTCAAAGGAAGAAGTTTTTATCGCAAGTAAAAGCGGTTTGGATCACTTTCAGAGGATAGTTGGCAAAACATTAATTGTTCAGAGAAGAAGCCACAAGAAACAGTAGAGTAGCATCACGTAATTTGCCCACAGAGTCTGCCAAAGATGAAGGCTGCTGTGTGCTATGAGTATTTAATGATGATAAAATCAGGAGCAGAGATGAGAAGAGAATGAGGAGGTGTAGGAGGAGGAAAAAAGGAAGAGACCACTGCAATAGAAGTAATGTTAACGTTCAAAGAAATTTCTACCCACTGAATCTGCCGTGATAGTTTTTAGACAGATGGCTCTAATTTTGATCACAGTTTGAAGGTCTTCAGAGCACTGAAGCATTTACTTGCTTCAGGGAGATTTATCAGAAAAATAAAATACCTTTAGTTAGAATTTTTTTGGATTTATATTTTAAGAAGCCTCAGCTGGTTGATAAAGAAGAATCCTCCAGAGGATCATTTAAAACTTTGACTTAAAAAAAAATTTTGCGAGTTTTTTTTTTAGAGTAAATTATTTAAATTCAAGTTAGTTAACATACAGTGTGGTATTGATTTCAGGAGTAGAACCCAGTGGTTTATAACTTACAGACCTTTTCTTTACAAACTTAAAAAAATCATTGTCGCTATAGTTGTCTTTTCATGATTGATTTTGGTATTTTATAGTATAAACCGGGTCTTCAGGAATAGTATCTTCATTTATAACATTATAGGTAATAAAGCTTTAACTTAAGGAAGCTCAACTTGTAACCAATATCCAGGTATAATTTGTATCATAATACCTATTATGCTAGTGTGAATTTATGAGGAACTGACCACAAAGCAGTAAATGACTTGCTGACTTCCTATAAAAAAAGGCAGATGAAATCCTATGATGCCAAATTGCTAGACTGAAATTTAATGCTTCCCTTTCTCTCCCTCGCCTGAGAAACACGGTTTTCACAGATGTCAAGCAAATACCTATATAACATCCTGAGGGACTTCAGTCTTCACTTCATAGCAGCATCCAGTAAATTAGCTGATGGGCATATATATGTATATGTATTTGTTATCAAATATTATCAAAGGTTAAAATAAATTGAAGTTCATTAGATAAGGATAATGTAGTGCAAAAGGAGTGTGTAACCAGGCTTTAGAATTCTCTGTATCATCTCTGAAATAGGCAAGTAACCACAATACCATTTCAATGGAAGGCAGGTCCTTCCTTCAGACGGAATCTAATCTATCTACCTGGAATTCATCCCAGACTTTCTTTTTCAGAAACTCATTACCTTCATTGTTCCTCATTCTCCCCTACCTTCACTCTTTCTCTGCCTAGCTGCTGCTGCTTTTTTCTGCCTAGCTTCTTATGAGCTTAAATAGTGGGAACAGGCTCAAGTTTCTCCCATCTTAACACACATGCACCCCTACCTCATTCAACCAGCTATCTCTTAGACTTTCTCCTCCCTCTTAAAACCAAACTTCCTGAAAGAGTTCCCCATATTCACTTTCTTCTTATTCTTGCTTCCCCACAAACACTCAGCACGTTGTAACCTTGCTTAAACCTCATCATGTTTTAGAGTTGCTTTCTCACCAAGTTACAAATGACCTCTATTTGATAAATCTGATGACTACTTCTCTGTACTTCTTTTCTTCTTACTTCTCAATAGCATTTAACATAACTGACCACTCCCTTTCTCTTGAATCTTTCTCTTCCCTGGGCTTCCATGTCTATAAACCTTCTTGGTTTTTCTTTCTCTCTGGCAGTCTCCTGGTCTCTTCTGCCTGTGCATGAAACATTACTGTTCCTCAAGTTTCTTTCACAGACCTGTTTCTCTTTTCACTGGATGATTTCATCTACTGCTATGTTTGCAGCCACATTGGGAAGAAAACACACATTTATGCTTCTACCCTGTATCTTTTCTCCTGAAGGTCTAACTTGCATCTTCACTTTGAAGTCCTGTAGATGCTTATCTCAGTTTGGCTCCCCTTCCCTCAAGTACAGCCTAAGACAAGGGCTTAGATGAATGACGTTTATTTAGAAAGACAATTCCAGGAAGAAGGAGTGAGGGAGCAGGAATAGTAAGAGAAGGAGAAAAAGCTGATAAAAGGACATTACTGACTGGTAATCATTGTGAACATAGACTAGTAATCACTGTCTCTGTGACTCAGAATGGTCACTCTCAAGGAAGGGAGGCTGGGGCATTATCCACCAGCTCCCAGCACCCATTTGTTGAAGATTGCTCCCAGGAAATGGTAACTTGAGGTACTTTGGGGCTCTACCTTTGCCAGTTGAATGGACTTCCCCAGCTCCAGAGAAAGCTGTGAAGCAGAAAAGAAGAGGTGGGATTTTGTCAGAGTGCAGGCACCTGTTGCCCACAGCTGCATGGAAATCAGGTGAGACAAGGAGATGGAGAGCAGGGCACAAAAAGCATTGCTCAGCAAGATGCTAAAACTGAACTGACTACCCGAGGCTCACCCTCTTTCTGTTTCCCCTTCTCAGGAACTAGCTCCGCCATCCCCTCGGCTGCCCAAACCAGTCACGTGAGCAGCATCTTTGACTCTGTCTTCTTCATAATGTCCTATACGTTTTTCAAATCCATCTGATTTTTGTTCATCTACACTAGCACTGCCTTCCTTAGCTATCTGTAAGCTCTTTAGAAAAAATATTTTGAGAGAGAGGGAGAGAGAGAGCGAGAGCAAGAGCATGCATGTGCGTGCAGGGGAGGGGCAAAGAGAGGAGAGAAAGAATCCCAAGCAGCCTCAGCACTGTCAGTACAGAGCCTGATGTGGGGCATGATCTCACAAACTATGAGATCATGGCCTGAGCTGAGATCCAGAGTCAGATGCTTAACCGACTGAGTCACCCAGGCATGCCTGTCTGAGAGGAGAGCTTTTAATTGGCTTTCTGCAGTAACCTCCTAATTGATATTCTTGTCCTAGTTACATTATCACCCTTGCTGCATGCAGAATAATCTTTTAAGACATTCATTGGATTATGTTACTCGCATGCTTAAAGCTCTTCAGTGGCTTTCCTTTACTATTAGAACAAAGACCCAACTTCTGAATATGGCCTTCAGGGCCCTGCATGATTTGACTCCTGCTCATACCCCATCCTCATCTTTTGACATTCCCTACCCCGTTGTCTACACTCCAGCCTTATAGACCTTTTCTTCAGTTCTGTGAGTGTACCATGTTTTCTTTCATATCTAGGTTTTTCTACATGCTGTGTCTTAGTCTGTTGGGCTGCTATTTGAAAATACCATACACTCAGTGGCTTGTAAATAACAGAAATTTATTGCCCACAGTTCTGGAGGCAGGAGTCCAAGATCTGTGTGCCAGCATGATTGGGCGAGGGCCCTCTTCTGGGTTGCAGACTTCTCCCTTTATCCTCACATGGTGGAAGAGACTAGGGAGTTTGTGGGATCTCTTTTATAAAAGGACCAATGCTATTCATGAGGGCTCTACCCTCACGACTGAATCATTTCTGAAAGGCCCTGCCTACTAAAACCATCACCTGTAGGGTTTAGGATTTCAACATATGAATGAGGGTGGGGCACAAACATTTAGACCACAGTGCATGTCTTCCTGGTGGAATTCTCTCTCCAACACCTTTTCCTCATTAATTCTTACTCATAACTTGGTTTCAGATTAGCTGTCACCTCTTGATGCTCCTCAATATACAGATATTGTTTCTCCTTCTGTCTTTTCCTACATCATCTGATGCTTTTCCTCTGAGAGCCCTTATGTGATATTGTAACTGCCGGTTTACTCATCTGTATTCCCCTACAGACTATGAGTCCTGTGAGAGAACAATCTATTTTTTTTTTTTTTAACGTTTATTTATTTTTGAGACAGAGAGAGACAGAGCATGAACGGGGGAGGGTCAGAGAGAAGGAGACACAGAATCTGAAACAGGCTCCAGGCTCTGAGCTGTCAGCACAGAGCCCGACGCGGGGCTCGAACTCACGGACCGCGAGATCATGACCTGAGCCGAAGTCGGCCGTTTAACCGACTGAGCCACCAGGCGCCCTGAGAACAATCTATTTACACCTTATTTACCATTTTATACCCAATGCTTTCCATAGTATCCTTGACATATTTGGCTCTCAGTAAATATCAAATCAATGTCTGAAGTGTTAACAGAGCCTTAATCCTGTGTGATAGAGTCCTACAATACTTCTCAGAAAAATTAAGAATTCAGCTGGTTCTTGAAGGGTTGAAAGACTTTTCTAGGTTGGTGATAAGGAAAGATTTTTCCAAACTGTCAATTTATATAAAAGAGGTAAACTGAGGCAAGCTCAAATTACTGAAAGTTGAGTTTATTCAGGAATTGCAACTTGGGACACTCAAACTAGCAATCTACAGGTGAGTCTTTTGCAGGTTTAGGGCAGGCCATATTTATGGGAAAAGAGTGCAAAGAAGCAGGAGTTTAGATAGAGTCCAATTAGCAAGGTCATTGGCTTGAGGATGGGGAGGGGTTCTTGGTGGATGTTCATTAGCCAAGGGATAAGTTTCAGTTTTGTATATATCAGACATTTATGGGAAATCAGTCTCTCAGTCCTTAAGTTTTGTTTTCCTGAGGATGCATGAGTGAGGTTCTCCATATCATATTCTCTGGTTCCATTTTAGATTTAAATCCTTTCACAAGGCAGAGGGAATAGAATGTGTAAAGGTCCTGAGACTGGAGCAGCATGGCTTGTTCAGGAAATGGTATGGTTTGAGTGGTTAACACACATGATACTTGGTAGGGCATGGCAATAATGAGGGTGTTCTCACCCATTGTGGCAAGATTGCAAAGGGCCTTGAATGATTTGGGGTTTTAATGAGTAGGAAAAGGTGGAACCATTGGGGAGATTTTATCAGGAGAGTAGTGTACTCCTTTGGGTTTTAGAAAGATAATTAGTGACAACAGGGTAATTTTAGGTGGGAGAAAAACAGAAGTAAGGTGTTCACTTAGGTCACAATTACAGTAGGTAACAAGGTCTGGAAGTAGCAGTTGGGACAAAGAAAAGGACTGGATTTGAGAGACCTGTTACAAGTAGACTGGACAGGAATTCAGTGACCAATTGGATGTAGAGTGAAGGAGAAGCAGCATATACCTACTTTGAAATTGGATGCTAGGGAGGAGAAGGATGTCACTAACTGAGCTGGCAAATATAGTTCAGTTTTAGATAAAATGAGTTTAAAATGCCTGGGAGGCAACCAGTAGGAGAAGGGAAGGAAACTGGTGGTTTGAGTCTGGAGATCAGGATTGGAAGTCGTGGGTAGCTAAATAATGGCCCCCAAAGATATCTAGATTTTAAACTCTGGAATCTGTGAATGTTACGTTGTATGGCAAAAGGGACTTTGCAGATGCCATTAGGTTAGGGATCTTGAGATCCAGGTGGACCTTAAATGTAATCCCAAGTATCTTTATAAGAGTGAGGCAGACAAGATTTGACTACAGAAGAGGGAACAGGAAGCAATGACAGAAGCAAGATGTTGGAATGCAAGGAATAGGTCATAATCCAATGAGTGCAAGAAGCTTCCGTAAGCTGGAAGAAGCAAGGAAGGACTTCTTCCCTACAGCCTCCAGGAGAAATCTAGCTCTGCCGATACCTTGACTGTATCTCAGTGAAACTGATTTCAGACTTTTGCTCCAGAAGCGTAAGAAAATAAATGTGTGTTGTTTATTTATATTTGAGAGAGAGAGAGAGAGAACAAGCAGGGGAGGGGCAGAGAGAGAGGGAGACACAGAATCAGAAGCAGGCTCCAGGCTCTGAGCTGTCAGCACTGAGCCACCCAGGTGCCCCAGATGTGTGTTGTTTCAAACCATCAAATTTGTGGTAAAGTGGTCTCAGCAGTTATAGGAAACTAATACAGAGGTAGAGTTCAGGGAATAATTGGCAGGAAGCATCAAAGTAGTAGGAATGAATAAAATTGTCTAGAGACAGAGCATGTAGGATAAGGAGATAGGAGGACCCAAGAAGGGACCCTGGAGATCAACTCTGAGCCTCAGTCAGAGGCAGAGAGACTTCCCAATATTCCCATTCTGCAATATGGACAGACTCGATATCCTGAGTAATCTTCTTGCTGAAGGCAACTAAAAATAGTTGACAAAGTATTTTTTAATCTTTTGAAATACATTTTATGCTGGCAGCAAAGTAAGGAATACTTAGAGGCCAAGAACTAAATGCAAATGAGGACCCAGGAAATAAGCAAAAAACCTGGAGAGGCTTTTGCTTTGAGGGCATTTGCCAGACAAGTGAATGCAAAGGTTAAGGTGTACACAAAGTAAGAAGTCTGAGCCTGGATCCCTCCACCTCTGCTTAAAGCTAGGTCCCCAAAAGACTACTCTTTTTGTGTAAGGATGAACTACAAAGAAACCTTCTCCATCTCCCCACAGTCCCCAGCAAATTGCAAGGAAAATTACCTGCCTTGAGAGTTGACTCTAAATGAAGGGAGAGAAAAAACTGAGAATTTGTAACATAGCCAGAACTCACACAGGCTTGAAGCCCAAATTCACACTATACTTGGGAGTCCAAAAACCCAAGTCAAGAATTAAAGTAAACCTTAATGTGTAGTTCCTAGACACCTAGCAGAAACAGATGCAAATCTGTTCTAAAGGTACCCAACTTCAAAAAAGCCTTCAAAGATTTCCCATCAGTAAATCCTAAAGAAATATGTGTTCATTGCCAAAATTACAAAATACAAAAGGAAATAATATACCATGAGCAAAGTTCAGCAGAAACAACAGTCAGACTACAAAGCATTACCTATTGGAATTACCAGGCACAGAATATAAAATATGTTATATATATTTAAAGAAATAAGAGAAGGGATTGAAAATATACATGACCCAGCAGATTTGAAAAAGACTGAAAAGACCTTCTATAAGTTTAAAATACAGACATACCTTAGAGATATGGTGGTTTGGTTCCAGACTACCTCAAGCAGCCAATATTGCAATAAAGCAGGTCAAATGCATATTTTGCTTTCCCAGTGCATATAAAAGTTATGTTTACACTATACTATAGAGTCTATTACATTCACAGTAGCATTGTCTAAAAAATTAGTGTACATTCCTTAATTTAAAAATACTTTATTACTAAAAAATGCTAATCATCATCTGAACTTTCAGTGAGTTGTAATATTTTTTGCTGGTGGAGGGTGTTCCCTTGATGTTGATGGCGTCTCACTGATCAGGGTGGTGGTCACTGAAGGTTGGGGTGGCTGTGGCAATTTCTTAAAATAAGACAACAATGAAATTTGCCACATCAATGGACTCTTCCTTTCATAATTTCTCTCTACCATGCAATTCTGTTGGATAGCATTTTACCCACAGTAGAACTTCTTTAAAAATCAGAGTCGATCTTCTCAAACCCTGACACTGCTTTATTGACTAAGTTTATGTAGTGTTCTAAATCCTTCATTTTCATTTCAACAATCTCTACAGCATCTTCACCAGGAGTAGTTTCCATCTCAAGAAGCCACTTCCTTCACTCATCCGTAAGAAACAACTCCTCATCCATTCCAATTTTATCATGAGATTGCAAAAATTCTGTCCCATCTTCAGGCTCCCCTACTTGTTCTAGTTCTCTTGATGTTTGCACCACATCTGCAGTTACTTCCTCCACTGAAGTCTTGAATCTCTCAAAGTCATCCATGAGGGTTCGAATCAACTTCCTCCAAACTTCTGTTCACGTTGATATTTTGACCTCTTCACGTGAATCATGAATGTTCTTAATGGCATCTGGAATGGTGAATGCGTTCCAGAAGGTTTCAATTTGTTTTGCTCAGATCCATCATAGGAATCACTATCTATGGCAGCTGTAGCCTTTCAAAATGTATTTCTTTCATAATAAGACTTGAAAGCTGAAGCTACTTCTTGATCTATGGGCTGCAGAATAGATGTTGTATTAGCAGGCATGAAAACAACACGTATATCTCGTTGTACATCTCAAACAGAGGGTTTTTTTGTTTTGTTTTGTTTTTGTTTTATTTTTAAGTAACCTCCATACCTAATGTGGGGCTTGAACTCACAGCCCTGGGATCAAGTCACATGCTCTACTCGCTGAGTCAGCCAGGCCTCCCTCAATCAGAGTTCTTGGGTGACGAGGTATATTGTCAATGAGCAGTAATATTTTGAAAAGAATCTTTTTTTCTGAGCAGTGAGTCTCAACAGTGGACTTAAAATATTCAGTAAACTGGGGCGCCTGGGTGGCTCAGTCGGTTAAGCGTCCGACTTCGGCTCAGGTCATGATCTCACGGTCCGTGAGTTCGAGCCCCACGTCGGGCTCTCTGCTGACAGCTCAGAGCCTGGAGCCTGTTTCAGATTCTGTGTCTCCCTCTCTCTGGCCCTCCCCTGTTCATGCTCTGTCTCTCTCTATCTCAAAAATAAATAAGTATTAAAAAAAAAATATTCAGTAAACCATGTTGTAAACCTGTCAAACAGGCTGTGTTGTTCTGTTTATAGAACACAGGTAGAGGAGATTTAGCAAAACTCTTAAGGTCCCGAGGATTTTTGGGTTAACAAATGAGTATTACTTCAGCTTAAAGTCACCAGCTGCATTAGACCCTAACAAGAGAGTCAGCCTGTGCTTTGGAGCTTGGAAGCCAGGCATTGATTTCTCTCTAGCAATGAAAATCCTGGATGGCATCTTCTTCCAATAGAAGGCTGTGTTGTCTCCATTGACAATTTGTTGTTAATCTAGCCACCTCATTAATGAGCTTAGCTAGATCTTCTGGAGAACCTGCTGCAGCTTCTCCATCAGTACTTGCTGCATCACCTTGCACTTTGATGTTGTGGAGACGGCTTCTTAAACCTCATGAACCAACCTCTGCTAGCTTCCAACTTTTCTTCTGCAGCTTCCTCACCTCTCTGAGCCTTCATGGAATCCAAGAGGTTAGGGCCTTGCTCTGGATTAGGTTTGGGCTTAAGAGAATGCCGTGACTAATTTGATCTATTATCCAGACCCCTGAGACTTTCTCCATATCAGCAATAAGGCAGTTTTGCTTTCTTATCATTTGTGTGTTCAGCAGAGTAGTACTTTTCATTTCCTTTAAGAACTTTTCCTTGCCATTCACAACCTGGCTAACTGGCACAAGAGGCCTAGCTTCTGGCCTACCTCAGCCCCTGACATGCCTTCCTCACTAAGTTTAGTCATTTCTAGCTTTTGATTTAAAGAGAGACATATAACTATTCCACTTGACCACTTAGAGACCATTGTAGGGTTATTAATTGGCCTAATTTCAATAGTGTATTGTCACAGGGAATAGGGAGGCCCAAGGAGAGGGAGAGAGATGGGGGAATGGCTGGCTGTTCAGTAGAGCAGTCAGAACACACACAGTGGTTCATGGTGCCCCAAAGCAATTACAAAGTAACATCACAGATCACCATGACAAATACAATAATAATAAAAAAGATTGAAATATTTTGAGAATTGCAAAAATGTGACACAGATACACGAAGTGAGCAAATGCTGTTGGAAAAAATGGCGCCAATAGATTTGCTCAACAGAGGTTTGCCACACACCTTTAGTTCGTTAAAAAGCACAATATCTGCAAAGCCAATAAAGTGCAATAAAACAATATTTTTTTCCTATAATATTTGGAATAAAAAACACAGTGGATGGATTTAATACCAGAATAACTATAGCTGGAGAATGGGTTAGGAAAAAGAGATCAAAAAAGTTTTACATAATGTGCTCAAAAGAGATGGAAAATATGAAAGAAATTATAAATCGTGGAGACATATATAAGAAATAAAACAATCATTTAAGTGGAATTCCAGGCGAGCGGTTGATGATGGAAGGGATAAAAACAACAACTGAAGGGATAATAGTTGCGAATTTCGAAGAAATGACAAACCACAGATTGAAAAAGCCTGGCAATCCTAATAAGGATAAGTAAAACAAAATTTACACTTAGACACACTCTAGCAGAATTTCAGAATACCATAAACAAAGAGAAAAACTTTAAAAGCAACAGAGGAAAAGATTATTTTCAACAGGACAGGAGTCAGCCTTCTTAACAACTATGGAAGCCAGAAAAAGGTTACAAATTTTCAGTGTGCTCTAAGAAAATTACTGTCAACCTAATTTGTATATTATCTTTCAAGAACAATGGAAAAAGGAGGCATTCTCAAATAAGCAAACAAAAGCTGAGTTTGCCACCAAAAGACCTAAGGCAATTCTAAAGGCAGAAAGAAAGTGAGCTCAGGGGGAGGGTCAGAGATGAATCAAGTAATGAGGATCAAGGGGCGCCTGGGTGGCTCAGTAGGTTAAGCATCTGACTCTTGGTTTTGGCTCAGGTCATGATCTCACGGCTTATGATTTCGAGCCCCATCAGGCTCCATGCTGACAGCACAGAGACTGCTTGGCATTCTCTCTGTCCCTCCCCCACTGGCACTGTCTCTGTCTCTCTCAAAATAAGTTAAAAAACTTAGAAAAAAAAAAGAGAGGTACCTGGGTGGCTCAGTTAGTTAAGTGTCCAACTTCACCTCAGGTCTTGCATTTCAGGAAGTTTAGCAGGGTGTTGGGCTCTGTGCTGACAGCTCAGAGCCTAGAGCCTGCTTTGGATTCTGTGTCTCCCTTTCTCTTTTCACCTCCCCTGCTGGCGCTCTGTCTCTCTCTCTCTCAAAAGTAAATAAACATTAAAAAAAAGTTTTTAAAAAGGTAAACATCCAAAAAAAAAAAAGAAATGAGGATCAAGAAAAATGCAGTATATGTGGTTAACTGTAAATGTTGGCTAAAAAGAACAACAATAATCTCTTAAGAGGTTAAAAAAAATAGCTAGAAATGAAATACGTGGGGCGTCTGGGTGACTCATCAGTTAAGTGTCCAACTCTTGATTTCAGCTCAGGTCATGATCTCACAGTTTGTGAGATTGAGCCCCGTGTCGGGCTCTGTGCTGACAGAGTGGAGCCTGCTTGGGATTCTCCCTTTCTCTATGCCTCTTCCCCGCTCACACTCTCTCTGTCTCTCTCTCAAAATAAATAAATAACATTTTTTTAAAGTACACAACCATCTATAGCATGTAAGTTTGGAGGGAAGTGATCAGAGTTAAAGTGTTATGTTCTTTTCATTGTTTGGGAAAATGATAAAGATATTAAATATCCAAGTTAAAATTTCTAGCATAAAACCACCATAACTAAAAAAGTAAAAAATAATCCATACAAAAGTAGATGAGAACAGAAAAAATATACTGAATGTTCAGGAAAAAACAAGATGGAGAAATAAATTCAAATATATCAGGAATTAAAAGAAACAAAAATAGACTACCTGCCCAACTTATAAGACCTAAGATTTACAGATGGTGTGTGTATGTGTGTGTTGTATACATGTACACTCTGTTTTAAAGAATTCAGCTATATTCTGTTTATTTTTTTTTAAGTTTATTTATTTTGAGAGAGGGAGAGAGCGCAAGCAGAGGAGGGGCAGAGAGAGAATCCCAAGCAGACTCTGCTGTCAGCACAGAGCCCAACGCAGGGCTGAAACTCATGAACCATGACATCGCCACCTGAGCTGAAACCAAGAGTTGTACACTTAGCTGACTGAGCCACCCAGACACCCCAGCTATATTCTGTTTATTTAAGTCACATCTAAAATATAGGGATTGGGGCGCCTGGGTTGCTCAGTCGGTTGAGCTTCCGACTTCAGCTCAGGTCACGATCTCGCGGTCCGTGAGTTCGAGTCCCGCTCGGGCTCTGGGCTGATGGCTCAGAGCCTGGAGCCTGCTTCCCATTCTGTGTCTCCCTCTCTCTCTGTCCCTCCCCCATTCATATTCTGTCTCTCTCTGTCTCAAAAATAAATAAACGTTAAAAAAAAATAAATAAAATATAAGGATTATATTTTTTCAAAAAAGAAAAGAAGGAAGGAAAGAAGGAAGGAAGGAAAAGAAAGCATACGGATTCAGAAAAATTGAGAATAAGAATGTGAAAAAAATATCATACAGACGCTAACCACAAAAAGGTTGGTGTTGGTGTATTAGTATCAGACAAAATAGTCCTTGAGACAGAAAGGTTTAGGGGGCACCTGGGTGACTCAGTCGGTTAAGTGACCGACTTCAGCTCAGGTCATGATCTCACAGTTTGTGGGTTTGAGACCCATGTCAGGCTCTGTGCTGACACCTTGGAGCCTGTAGTCTGCTTAGGATTCTGTGTCTCCCTCTCTCTCTGCCCCTCCCCAAATTGTGCTCTGTCTCTGTCTCTGTCTCTTTCTCTCTCTCAAAAATAAACATTAAAAAAATAAAAAAAAAGTTTAAAGAGAATCATTTCATAAGGATAAAAGGTTCAGTTCTACAAGAAAATGTAAGGAGTTCTCTAAACTTGTGAGAACTTAGATCAAACTGGCAAAATCAGAGAGGAGGTAAAAGATTAGTACAACACAATAAGCTGGCTCTAACTAAATAAATACTTAGGATATTGCACTTAACAACTACAAAATACACATTCTTTTCAAGTAATTTTTAAAAATTGACTACATGCTGAGTTGTAAAGCAAACATCAACGATTTTCAAAAGTTGAAATCATACAGCCTAGTTTATGACCATAATGCAATTAAATTAGAAATCAATAATAGGTAACTAGAAAAAGCTTATATGTGGAAAATTAAGATATCTTCTTCTAACTAACTTGAGGTCAAAGAAGAAATTATGGAAATTAGAAAATATTTAGAATGTGTGAAAACAGGGGCACTTGGGTGGCCCAGTTGTTTAAGCAGCTGACTTTGGCTTAGGTCATGATCTCACGGTTGGTGAATTTGAGCTCCACATCAGGCTCTGTGCCAACAGTGCAGAGCCTGCTTGGGATGCTGTCTCTCTCCCTCTCTCTCTGCCCCTCCTGGGCTCTCTCTCTCTCTCTCAAAATAGGTAAATAAATAACCTTAAAATGAAAAGAATGTGTGACAACAAAAATACTATAAATTAAGATGTATCAGGAGGGGCACCTGGGTGGCTCAGTCAGTTAAGTGTCCTACTTCGGCTCAGGTTATGATCTCATGATCCATGAGTTCAAGTCCCATGTCGGCCTCTGTGCTGAGAGCTCAGAGCCTGGAGCCTGCTTCTGTGGATTCTGTGTCTCCGTCTCTCTCTGTCCCTCCCCTGTTCATGTTCTCTCTCTCTGTCAAAAATAAAAAAAACATTTAAAAAAATTTTAGAAAAAGATGTATTAGGAAAGATGAAAGGCTAACAATGAGTAAGAAGTTAGAAAAACAATAATGAAGTAAAAATAAATAAAAGAGTAGAAATGATAAAGATGACAGCAGAAATCAATTAAATAGAAAAAATACAAAGAAATGATTAACAAGGCCACAAATTCTTTCTTTGAAATCCTTTTACAGATGAATATTAAAACAAAAGAGATCATAACTGTAGTTGATACAGACAATTAAATGGTTAAAAAGAAGGATTCTGAACAACTTTAAGGCTATGAATTTCAAAATGTAGAGAAATGGATAAGTTCCTAGAAAAATTTAACTTACCAAAACTTTTTCAAGAGGAAATAAAAAATAATAGTACAAAAAACTTTTAAAGAAAATAAATCGGTTATTTAAAATTGTCCCACAAAATAAAAACCAAGACCGCAAAGTTTTTGGAGTTATTTTTCTTTTTTAGATTTTTTTTGTAAAAAATTTCAATCACGCAAAAAAAGTAGAGATAATCATAAAATGGGTTCATATATACTCACTATTCAGCTTCAGTGGTTATCAACATTTTCTTTTCATTCAATCTCCTCTCCCCCCCCACCTTTAAAGAAAATTATTTTTTATTTTTTATTTTTATTTTTATTGAAGTATAGCTGACACATTGATAAATTAGTTTCAGGTGTATAATACAGTGATTCAATAAGTCTATCTGGTATGCTGTGCTCACCACGTGTAGCTACCATCTATCATGATACAATACTATTACAATCCCCTTGACTATGTTTTCTGTGTTGTACCTTTCATCCCCATGACATATTCATTCCATAACTGGAAGCCTGTATCTCTCACTCCCCTTCACCCATTTTTCTTATCCTCCCATTAGCCTCCCCTCTGGTAACCATCAGTTCTCTGTTTTTATGGATCTGTTTCTGCTTTTGTGTTTGTTACTCATTTGTTTTTTTTTTTTTTAGATTTCCCCTATAAGTGAAATCATACATAAGGTAGTTGTCTTTCTCAGTCTGACTTATTTCACTTAGCATGATACCCTCTGGGTCCATTCATGTTGTCTCAAATGGCATGACCTCATCTTTTTTATAGCTGCATAATATTCCATTATATTCTATGATACACACATACATACCATTTACCCAACTTCCCCTATTATTAATATTTTACAAAACCATAATACAATTAATCAAAACTAAAATGTAAATTTTTATACAATAGCATTAACTAATCTTCAGGCTATATTTGAATCTCTCAGGTTTTCCCATTAATGTTCTTTTTATTATTTTTTTAAAGCTTATTTATTTTAAGAGAGAGTAAGTGAGTCAGGGGGGCAGGACACAGACATAGGGACAGAGAGAATCCCATGCAGCCTCTGCACCATTAGTACAGAGCCCAATGCAGGGCTCAACCCCATGAACTGTGAGATCATGACCTGAGCTGAGATCATGAGTCAGATGCTTAACTGACTGAGGCACCCAGGTACACCCCATATTCTTTTTCTTATCCAAGATCCAACCAGAGTCTCCTGCAGTCTGCAGTAGTTCTTCAAGACCAGGTATTTTTCCTGGTGAGTTCTAACAAATACTCAAGAGACAAATAATTCAAATCTTTCACAAATTATTCCAAAGACAAAAAAGAGGAAATACTCCCTAGTTCATTTTATGAAGTTAGCATAATGTTGATGCCTGCGGTCAATCTCATGAACATTGATGCAAAAATATAGATAAAATATTAGCAAATCAAACCCTCAAGTATATGGAAAAATTAATCATGACCAGAGTGGATTTACTCCAAGAATGCAGAGTTGTTATCTAAAGTTAACATTAGATAACCAACTAATGAAATAAATTAATATATTAAAGATAGAAAATCATATGAGCATCTCAATAGGTAAATAAAATTATAAAATTCAGCATACATTCTTGATAACAGTTCTTTTTAAATTGAGGTATAGGGGCGCTTGGGTGGCTCAGTTGGTTGAGTGTCCGACTTCGGCTCAGGTCATGATCTCACAGTCCGTGAGTTTGAGCCCCACGTCAGGCTCTGTGCTGACAGCTCAGAGCCTGGAGCCTGCTTCAGATTCTGTGTCTCCCTCTCTCTGACCCTCCCCCATTCATGCTCTGTCTCTCTCTGTCTCAAAAATAGATAAACATTTAAAAAAATTAAAAAAATAAATTGAGGTATAACTGACTTACATCATTATATTAATTTCATGTGTTTACAATAGAATGATTCTATATTTGTATATATAGCAATATGATAACCACGGTAAGTCTGGTTAACATCCGCCACCATACATAGTTAAAGAATTTATTTTTTCTTGTGATGAGGACTTTTGCTTAACTCTCTTAGCAACTTTCAAATATGCAATAGAGTATTATTTAATTTAACTTACCAAAATTTTTTCAAGAGGAAATAGAAAATAATAGGACAAACATTTTTTATTAACTGTGGTTACCATGTTGTATATTACACTCTATGACTTATTTATTTTATAACTAGGAGTCTGTGCCTTTTGACTCTCTTCACCCAATTTGCCCATCCACCACTCCCTGCCTCTAGCAACCACCAATCAGTTCTCTAGATCTGAGAGCTTGGTTTTGGTTTTTATTTTCAGATTTCATGTATAAGTGAGATCATAAGGTATTTATCTTTGTCTGACTTATTTCACTTAATATAAAGCCTTCAAAGTCCATCCATGTTGTTGCAATGGCAAGATTTTTTTTATGACTGAACAATATTACATTACATATATATACATATACCTATACACACACACACACATATATACCACATTTTCATTTTATTTATTCATCCATCGGTGGACACTTAGGTTGTTCCCATATATTAGGTATTAATAAGTCTTAAGCTAAGAATAGAAGGAAATTCTTATTGTAATAAAGGATATCTACCATAATATACAGCAAGCAGCATGCTTAATGGTGAAACACTGAGAATATTCCCTATAAGCTTAGGAAAGAGACAATACTATTACTGCTTCTATTTAAACATTGTACTGGAAAACCTAGCTAGCCCAATAAAGCAAGAATAAAAGAAATGAAAGTATCATTGTCTACATTCTCTATCAAAAGTTAAAAAATAAATTAAAAAAAATAAAAGCAAGAAAAATATGTGCATAGCTAAAAGGAACAAAATATAACATTTGCAAATGATATGTGACCATCTACATGCAGAAATCCCACAAACATACAAATGATGAAAATTAATGAGAAATTTTAGCCAAATTGTTGATTACAAAATCAAAAGACAAAAATTTGTTACATTTTTATCCACTAGCAACAACATGATTTAAAAATATAAAATTGAAAATACATCACTTAAACAAGTATCAACAGTATCAAGTACCTGGGAATACATCTAGCAAAATAAGTATAAAACCTTTATGGAGAAAAGTGTAAAGTTTTATTAAAGAAACATTAAAAGAGACTTAAATGAGGAGATAAGCCATTTCGTGGACGACAGGGCCACCAGAATGGTGTGGACATGCTGGTTTGGGAGATTCTTACTCATGTTGGACTAAGGACAAGGTTGGGACTTTGGGGTACCCATGGTCCACCACTGACTTGGACTTGAGCTGCATGTTTCATCCCTGCACTGGCTCTCACCCATGTGTGTTTCCACCCAGTATATAGCACCTGAGGGCAGTGGGGTGGTGGTGGGGATCTTGTACCTTATGGCCCACCCTCCTCCCCTCATCACTGTCACCCCACCTCTCCCACAGACTCTGGGCCACATGTGGTCATTAAATCCTAATGGATTTAAGAGAAGACAAGATCAGATGTTCTATGTTCTTGCTGCGAAATTCCTTTCGGTAAACAAATTATAGAAAACAAATTACTGTTCACATCTTTCTGCATACTCTGGACTCACATTTGTAGTCATCATCAACAAAGCACCAGAAACAGCTTTTGAGAGAATAGCTAGCAGCCAGTATTCACAAGTGACGTGATAGAAGACGCAGCCTCATGAGTAATTATATAACCAGTATTAAATACAGTAAATGGCACTAGGGAACTGCAGAGGCAAGAAATCCATATTGTTTAAATGCTAGCAGGTTCCAGGGGCACCTGGGTGGCTCAGTTGGTTAAGTGACCTACTCTTGATTTCAGGTCAGGTCATGATCTCACAGTCTGTGAGACTGAGCCCTGCTGGGCTCTGTGCTATCAGCACAGAGCCTGCTTGGGATTCTCTCCCCTCTCTGCCCCTCCCCTGCTTGTGTGTACTCTCTCTCTCTCTCTCAATAAATAAAAACATAGAAAAAAAATACTAGCAGGTTCCAAAGAGCCATGGCATTGTGCTACCTTTTTCCCTGTGGGACATATGAAATTAACCAGGAACAACTCATTTGACAATAAAGAACATGGAGAAATGGTATCTGAACTCTATGAGGAATCTTCATCTGTACTGATTGGACAATACACAAATACTTTATGCCTTTTCTGTCAATTATTTTAAATCTTCATCTATAAAAGACTATTCCTCAGATTGACCCATAAATTTTTTAATGCAATTTTATTTATTTATTTATTTATTTATTTATTTATTTAAATGTTTATTTATTTCTGAGACAGAGAGAGACAGAGCATGAGTGGGGAGGGGCAGAGAGAGAGGGAGACACAGAATGTGAAGCAGGCTCCAGGCTCTGAGCTGTCAGCACAGAGTCCGATGCGGGGTTCGAACCCACAAACCATGAGATCATGACCTGAGCCAAAGTCAGTTGTTCAACTGACTGAGCCACCCAGGCACGCCTGTAATGCAATTTTAAAATCAGGTTTTGTATATAGGCAGGACCTGGCTAAAAAAAAATTTTTTTACTGTAGCCCCACATACTCTAGGGGTAGCCCTGGGTACTTGATGTCTATGTAACATTGCCTCTTTCACTTTTATGGTTGACTGTTAAATAGTCTGCTTATGGACATAATGAATGACTGTAATATTTTTTCTATACTATTTCATCTCTCAGTAGATTATAAATCCCACTCATTTCTCTCTCTCTCTCTCTCTCTCTCTCTCTCTCTCTCTCACACACACACACACACACACACACACACACACACACACTAAAAAGGCTTAAATGGAAACTTTCCATCATTTACTCCTTGTTACTAGTTCAGGATTTGTTTTCAAACTGTCAAGGGTTATGTACACCACAAAGTCATGGTCTTCTGTATCAGTTGGACCCTCAAAACTGCTTTATCTTTTTGGGTCCTGAGTAATCCCCCCTCTCTCATTATCTTCAGTAGCTATTTCAAACTTCAAGCTCCTTTCCTCATCTTTTTGCTAAAAGTTATTCCCTTCTCCTATTTACAATAAATGAATTTTTCTCCTTCCTCGCACATACACCCCAACTTCCTGATAAACCCCCGATTCTTACCATCTTCAAATTATCTTTTCCTACCCTTTCATTCCATTTCACCTCAAGTACTATTCTTCACCTGTCTGTGTTTAAATACTCTAATGTGTTCTGATTAAACCTCCTCCTGCCTCATCAGAAACCTCATGCTCTCAATCATCCTCCCTCCTCTTTCTCTCTCTGACACCAACACCCTTCTACAATTCCTCCTCTCTGAATACTCTTTCCTCCCAAAAAATAAGTTAAAAATTGTTAACGCTAAACAAATGAACACGCAAACAACACTTCCTCAAACCCCATATCCCTCTCAAAACCAGGCTATCTTATCCTACTGTGAATTGCATGTCCCTGGCACCATTCACAGAATCAACAAAGTGGAAAAGGTCTCCTAGGACTGAGGACTACATAGCCTGAGCAACCACATGGAATGGCTCTCTTCAAATTCTCTCCTTCCCTTATGATCACTCTTCCTGGAAAAAAGAGAAAAGCTACATTTGCTGTTTCTTCTTTGTTTTCTATTCACCTTTTAAATGTCTGCAATTTGACTTCTGTCCTTACTACCTCTTTGTAATGTTTGGTGCTAAGGACAGTGTTTTGTTTTGTTTTTTGACATTAAAAATTTTTGTTTTATTTTATTTATTTATTTTTTTTGAGAGAGAGAGAGCGCGCGAGCAGGAGAGGGATAGAGGGAGAGAGTGAGAATCTGAAGCAGGCTCCAGGCTTAGCAAAGAGCCCAATGCAGGGATCAATCCCATGACCAAACATGAGATCATGACTTGAGCCAAAATCAAGAGTTAGACACTTAACCAACTGAGCTACCCAGGTACCCCAAGTCAATGGTTTCTTATTGCCAAATCAAATGGACTTTTTTTTGCCTTTGTCTTATCAATGGTTATTTGAAGTTATAGATCATTCCATTCTTGGAACTCCTTTTTTAACTTTCATCCTCTTCTGACTTACCTTCCTCTTAATTTGCTGGCCAGTACTCCTCAGATTCCTTCAAGAACTTCAAGTCCCCTGGACTCTGCTTAGATGTCAGTGTTCTCTGGGGTTACATCCTAGAATCTCCTTCCCCTCACCTTTTCCAGTTTACTTGGGTGGCATTTGAAATGCTTGGCTTTACCTATGGTGGGGTCACATTTTGATACAGCAAGTTTCAGGGAGGGGAAGATTCTAAAGTCAAGCCAAGGTATAATATAATTAAAATCCTTTGAATAGCCCATGAGCACAATACAGCACCATCTCCTGTAAGTCCAGAGTTTTTCCTTCAGCATTGGAAGAGATTATTGAATTTTAGGTGAGTACTTGACTTGGGTTTAGCACCATAGCTGTTAAAAAAAATTGGTATGGAGCACCTAGTAGCTCAGTTGGTAAAGCATCCGACTCTTGATCATGAGTTTGAGCCCTATGTTGGGTATAGAGATTACTTTTTTTTTTAATTTTTTTTTTTTTTTTTGAGAGAGAGAGAGAGAGCACAAGTGGGGAAGGGCAGAGTGAGAGAGAGGGAGACATAGAATCCAAAGCAGGCTCCAGGCTCCAAGCTGTCAGCACAGAGCCCGACACGAGGCCTGAACTCAAAAGCCATGAGATCATGACGTGAGTCGAAGTTGGACCCTCAACCAACTGTGCCACGCAGGAGCCCCAAGATTACTTTTAAAAAATAGGGGTAGTATATCTTTAAATAAGAGACCAACACTCAGCATGGAAAAATGTTCAGCCCAGAGAACCTGAAACCTGCTAAGAGTACTGTCTCTCTTATCATGTTTGTTTTGGGACATATGCTCTATGAAAGGAATGGTGAGAAGAGTTCTTCTGTCATTTTAATTATTGATTTTCTTTATCCCTTTTTGTTTTCCCAAGGTGAATAGTAGGATTTGTGTTAAGTGAAATGGTCACGTGCACTCTACTACCTGTATGCAAATAACTCCTATCTGAGTCTCCGTTGTGGTCTTCTGCGACAAGGCCCGCATGCTGGAGATGCCTTTATAGGTTGATTATCCCTTCATATGAACACTCTCCAGACTCAAGACAGTGCAGTGGGTCCTTTTGATGTGAAGGTTGTTCAATAGGTCTACTCAGTAATGATTTCATCGGGGAAGTGTACCACCATTGTAGTTTTTTATTATTATTGGAATTTATAAATTAAGGGTTCACGCTCTGTGCAGTTACATGTTAACTTGCAGATTTTTGCCTGGTAGAGATGCAAACATTTCTGTCCCATAGAAGAGATAATCCCAAGATTTTATTGCTCTAATGCTAAGCAGATATGTCTTTAACTTAAAAGAATAAAAAGCTAATTTTGACTTCTCTCCTGATGGCCTATATAAACTTCCATTCCCCAAGTGTCTTGGAACCAGCTTAACTAAATTACTGGTTCCCTTATTATTTAATGAGTTAAAATCTTTGACCAATGTCCACTCTATATTAATGTGAGACTCATGTTTTTAACTTTTTTTTTTTTAATTTTTTTTTTCAACGTTTTTTATTTATTTTTGGGACAGAGAGAGACAGACCATGAACGGGGGAGGGGCAGAGAGAGAGGGAGACACAGAATCGGAAACAGGCTCCAGGCTCCGAGCCATCAGCCCAGAGCCTGACACGGGGCTCGAACTCAGGGACCGCGAGATCGTGACCTGGCTGAAGTCGGACGCTTAACCGACTGCGCCACCCAGGCGCCCCTGATGTTTTTAACTTTTTAAAAAATTATGCTTTGACACCATGCTGCTACTGATAAATTATTTCCAAATTGGCTTATCTGATCATGTTATTTGTCCGCTTATTTCCCTTAATGGCTCCCTGTAACCTTAAGGACTGATATTCACACTCCTTAGCTTGATACTTTCTTGTCCTTCATGGCTTTGGTCCTGCCTACTTTTCTAGACAATCTCTTGCCACCCCCCACAAACACTCTGTGTTCTAACCACACAACACTACTAAACAAGCAATGCTTTCTTTTCTTGGAACACGCTGGTTTCTTCATCTAGAACTCCTACCCCATTCCATTCCCACTGTCCTTTCTCCTTTCCTCTTCCTTCTATCTTACTTATCCTTCAAGACTCAACCTAGGTGTCACCTCCTCTAGAAAGCCTCCCCTGAGGCCCTTCCTAGGTTAGGTGTTCTTCTGTGCTGTCCTTACTGCTGTTGCAACACCCACCATACACTCTACAATTCTTCATTTACTTGCCTGTTTCTGAGACTAGAGCTAGATTGCAAGCTTTGAGGTAGGAACTGAATTGAACATCCCTTAAGTATTTATGCTTTGACTGTACTATTAAGAAAATGACCTATTTGCCTCATCTGCCTCAGCAAAGAATAAATTTTTATAGTACTGTTATGTTGAATTTATTGCAAGCAATGTGCTAAACATAAGCAAAATTAGATGTAGCCTCTTTCCAATGGCACTAGCTCTTAAATTTAATCACTGTTACATAGATTATTTTTCTTGATTCCTTCTTAACATTATAGTCAGTGAAAGAAAGTAATAAATTTTTAATCATACTTTTGTCTAACAGAGGTTTTTCCATGTTTTCCAATCATATGCTTCCCAATCATATACTCATTAGAATACTAAGAATTTTATTCATACTTGACGTTTGCCTACAGTCAAAATAAATAGTATTTATAAGCATGAAAGTGTTTCCATTTCTTCCCCTCAAGAAATCTAGAGGAAATTCTCTATAGTTTTGAGACCAAGGCTTCTACTGGTACATTAAGTGTTCGTGGCCCTTTGATAGTAGTGTGTGCCATGGCCTTACCCAGTGTATTGTGTGGACCTTGACTAGACTTTCCTCTCAGCTTCTTCAAACTGTGGCTTATCTGTTCAAGAGACATTCATTGTGTGATTTCCCATTGACAAATGTCTTTCTTGTGCTTTTCTAAATGCTGCTCTGTCTGGAGCAAGTTTGTTCCCTTCGGCAGAAAACACTATTCACAAGAAAGAAATTCTAATGAAAAGAACCCTAGATTTCAGTGCTGAGTATCAGCAACATAAGGAAAAGCACAAGTGCACAAGGATTAGACCTCTATATGTGTCATTGACTTCAGGCTCCAACCAAAGCAAAGACGGCATCAGGGTAAATCCTCTTATGCTTTAACTCACTCTGAACCAGCCCCCAATGTCAAGGTTCATGGTAAAATGTGTTCAATCTGTGCCCTGAAGTACTTTGAGCTTCTAAATCTTTGAAAGAGTATTTTACTCTTTCATTCCAGGTTAGAAAAGCATTATCAGGAAAGCTGAAATAGAGTTACTTGAGGGTCTCTTGTTAGGTTCCTTATTTCTTTAGATAAGCCCCTCCTCCTGCTAATGGATACTTCTCAGAAGATTTTAGAAGCAAAGTCTCAGGTGATATGAATGTTTCTGCCTAGTTGCAGTGCTACTGGTGGGATGGGTGGTTCTCAAACTAAGTTCTGAGTGTCCTAATGGGTTTCTTAGATATCCCTCAGGATCAAGAGTGCTAAGTAGATGGGACTTCCCACCCCACTTTCAATATGAGCATCTCTGTTTTTGTCCATTTTATATAAATTGAGCTCTAACACACATTTTATTTGAAAAAAGAGTTCCACTGCCTAAAGGTAGGTTTACAAAAAGAAAACAGAACTAGAATACTATCTGGATTCAGTAATTAGTTTACACTGCATGCAAATAAAATAGGCTTAGGATACTGATATGGCTGCTAATGCAAAGAGGTGACACATTTATGTTTTTATTCATTATACTACAAATATCGGTGGAAGTCCTCTTGTGTGCAAAGCATTGTGCTAGGTGCAGGAAACAACTGTAAAAATAGGCATGTACCTGTCTCATGGACTGTGTAGTCTAGTAGAAAGATGGGCAACAATTAATTAGCATGCATTGTGATAACAAGGTGTGTGTGTGTTGGGGAAAGGGAGTCAAGAAAGGCTTCTGAGTGTTAGCAAAGCAAAAGCAAGGAAGTAGGAGTGTTCAGGAAATGGTACTTGAATATGGAAAAGCCTGCGAGTCAAAGAGACCATGGCTCTCTTGAAGAATTGGAAAAAAAAAATGTATTAACTATAGTGTGGAGTGCAAGTTAGAGAAACCTTGTAAGCTATCTTAAGAAATATAGTCTTTAACTTAAGAGCTGTGGGAAACACAGGGCAAACCAGTCAGTTTCTCTTTTCTTTTCTTTTTTAATTTAAATCTTTTTTTAAAAATTTAAATCCAAGTTAGTTAACATATAGTGTAATAATGATTTCAGGAGTAGAATTTAGTGATTCATCACTTACATATAACATCCAATGCTCATTCCAACAATTAAGTGCCCTCCTTAATGCCCATCACCCATTTAGCCCAGCCTCCCCGCCCCCCACACTCCCTCCAGCAACCCTCAGTTTTATTCTCTGTATTTAAGAGTCTCTTATGGTTTTCCTCCCTTTCTGTTTTTATCTTATTTTTGCTTCCTTTCCCCTATGTTCATCTGTTTTGTATCTTAAATTCC
Organism: Panthera pardus; assembly: GCF_024362965.1. Lineage (NCBI taxonomy): Eukaryota > Metazoa > Chordata > Mammalia > Carnivora > Felidae > Panthera > Panthera pardus. Next base: position 79,824,312 of record NW_026526821.1, read on the forward strand.
ACATATGAGTGAAATCATATATTTGTCTTTCTATGACTGACTTCTTTTGCTTAGCAGAAAACACTCTAGTTCCATTTTTAAAAGCCCACTCTGGCTCTTGGGTGGAGAATGGAATGAAGAAGAGCAGAGTGGGGAACCAGAGGAGAAGGCTATTAGACTGTTCCAAGTCAGAGATGGGGGTCCCCTGGGTTAAGCGAGCCAAAGTGCTAGTAGCGAGATGTGGCCAGATTCCAGAGATAATGCAGGGTTAGTTTCTGTTGGGCCTGATGGTTGATGGGTTAGGTGTTGGGTATGGAAGAGGGAGTGCTATCAAGGATGCTATTCAGTTTTCTGGCTCAGGCAACTGAGTGGATAGTGGAGCTATTCATAGAGACAGGGAACTTAGGGAGTATTCCACATAGTATTTGCCTTTTTCTAACATTTCACTAAGCATAGTGCCCTCAAGTTTCATCCATATTGTTGCAAATGATGAGATTTTCTTCTCTTTTTAAATAGTGTAATAGTATTTATTCTATTGTGTATATATACTGCAATTTTTTAAATCATTCATGTGTTGATGGACACTTAGGTTGTTTCTGTATCTTAGCTATTGTCAATAATGCTGCAGTGAACATGATATTTTTTTGAGATACTGACTTCATTTCCTTTGGATATATACTCAGAATTGCTGGGCCATTTGTTGGTTCCATTTTTAATTAAAAAAAAAAACTTTTTAAAAAAATGTTTATTCATTTCCTGAGAGAGAGAGACAGAGTGTAAGCAGGGAAGGGACAGGGAGAGAGGGAGACACAGAATCCGAAGCAGGCTCCCACCTCTGAGCTGTTAGCACAGAGCCCCACATGGGCTTGCGAGATCCATGAGATCATGACCTGAGCTGAAGTTGGATGCTTAACCAACTGAGCCACCCTGGTGCCCCTTTATTTCTTTTTTAAATGTTTATTTTTGGGGAGGAGAGAGAGAGAGAGCAAGCTCGAGTAGGGAAGGGGTAGAGAGAGAGAGAGGAAGTCGCAAAATCTGAAGCAGGCTTCAAGCTCTGAGTTGTCAGCATGGAGCCTGACACAGGCTCGAAATCACAAACTGTGAGATTATGACCTGAGCCGCAATTGGATGCTTAACTCTTTGAGCCACCCAGGTGCCCCCCGTCCCATTTTTATTTTTAAGAAAAAATTTTATTATACCACATTATATTAATTTCAGGTGCACACCATAGTGATTCAACAGTTCTGTACACATTAAGCTGTGCTCACCATGGTAAGTGTAGTTACCATCTGTCACCATACAACATTATTACAGTATTATTGACTATATTCCCTATGTTGTGCTTTTTGTCTATATAACTTATTTATTTTATAACTTGAAATTTGCACCTCTTAATCCACTTCACTTATTTCACTCATCGTCCTCATCAACTCCCTCTACCCCCGATTTTTAATTTTTGTGGAACCTCCATACTGTTTTCCATAATGGCTGTACCAATTTATATTCCCACTAACAGGGCACAAAGCTTCTCTTTTCTCCACATCCTCACCAGCATCTGTTATTTCTTGTCTTTTTTGATGATGGCCTTATGAGTGTGAGGTAATATTGTGGTTCTGAGTTGCATTTCTTACTAAGTAGTGAAGACCAACACTATTGTGACAAGGGAAAGTTGTCGAATTCTCGGTCACAAATAATCACAAGTATAAATTGTAAGTATAGATACCCAGCTAATTCCAAAGGAAGTTCTTTGTTTGCTGAACAAAATGATGGATGTGAGGATACAAGATTGAGATTCACTGAATTTATCTGCATTAGAAATTTTTTATTATTTTTTGCAGGAAGTAGAGGGGAAGGGCAGGGACAAGGGACAATGCTGTGAAATCCAGAACCAGGGAAAACTTAGAGCCTATGTCAGGACAAGATTAAAGTGTGAAGAGGTAGCCAAGAGGGACTTTATGGGGACAACTGAGATGCTTAATAGGAATTTCTATTAAAGTTTGTCATGTGGGACTTGATTATAACCATTTCGTGTATCATTCCATGAAATCTACAGTAAAATCCATGCTTCTTGTTAATGTTTTAGGAAGTTAAATTTGTTCTTGTTGAATCTAGAAGTGCTGAGTCTGTGAGCCCAGGACAGGGCTGCCTGTTAGGCCCAGGCATGGGTGGGTCACATTACTTAGATATCAGCAACTTCTCCTCTGGCTGAAGATATGCATTGTTTTTAAAAAGCAGAATAAAGAAACAAACACCTGGAAACCATCATCATTGGGCCCAGAACAACACAGCTCAGCTCTGCAGGATGGAAGTAGAGTTTCATCTGGCAAGGTACACAAAATGCAAAATATTTCGACTTCATCCATAACTTCCCTATGCATCTCGCCAAGGGTTATAGAACTTCCAATCCAAATCTTCCTTGTTCAGAACATTTACCTGATGCCGCAAAATTTGTGTGAAAAGTAAAAGAGTATTCAGGAAATCCTAGGGCCGAGACTTTCAATTGATTGGGAACTCTTTCCCTTCCCAGAAAACCAGCAGCAGCCTTCTGAGCTCACGGTGGCGATGGCGTAATGGGCGGGATCGTCAGGGCTGCCGCAGAGCTCGTGGTCACATTTCGCTCTATGGGTCTACTTTTCCCACAGTCGTCCTTGCTTTTTCACAGTGCAACGGGGCCTATTAGGAAACAAGACGTGGCTTTTCAGGAAGAGATCACAGAAGCAAACATACCTTGAAAAACTGATAGGAGTGGAAATTGGATATAGATAAAGAGGACAGGGTCTAGGAGAGACTCCAGGAAGCTTTTAAGATCTGAGAGCTGCATGTAGTGTACTGCTTTGAAATAATGGCCACTCAAATGAATAAAGCTGCAGCAATTTGTTGTGGGAAATTAATTGCTTCAAGCCTTTGGTGCCACTTCGAGAACAGCTACTATTTTAATTGGAGAACTGCTTTCTGTAGGATGACTAACAGGTACAAATGAGTGGATGGTGCTCTACTGCAGGGATAACATAAAGATAGCCCGGAATGCACCACAGTGAGTCATCACATAAGCCAACTCTAAAAATGGAGCATAATAATGTAGAGGAAAGAGCAGAAGATTTAGAGTCAAGTGGCCAAGATGAAAACCCAAGCTCTAGTACTTGCTACCTGTCTACTGGTAGGTCACTGGGTTCTTCCGAGACTCAGTATCCTCTTATATAAAATGAGGTATTATACATCACATGACTGTGAGGAGATCAATGGCTATAAAATACACATGGAAGGGGCACCTCGGTGGTTCAGCCAGTTAAGCGTCTGACTCTTGATTTTGGCTCAGGTTGTGATCTCATGGTTTGTGAGATGGAGCCCCATGTCCAGCTCTGTGCTGACAGCACAGAACCTGCTTGGGATTCTCTCTCTCCCTCTCTCTCTCTGCCCCAGCCCCACTCATGCACTCTTTCTTTCTCTCAAAATAAATAAATAAACTTAAAATAAAATAAAATGTACCTAGAAGTACTTTTAAATTTTTTTCTTTAAAAAAATTTTTTTTTGGTAATGTTTATTTTTGAGGGAAAAGGAGAGAGAGAGAGACACTGAATGAGCAGGGAGGTGCAGAGAGACAGAAGGAAACACAGAATCTGAAACAGGCTCTAGGCTCTGAGCTGTCAGCACAGAGCCTGATGTGGGCACGAACCCACAAACTGCGAGGTCATGACCTGAGCTGAAGTCGGACGCTTAACCAACTGAGCCACCCAGGCGCCCCTAAAATTTTGTCTTAATTACAAAAGGATACATGTCCAAAATGGGGAGAACTGAGATGGAGAAAAGAAAGACAAAGGAAAACACCAAACGAGTACCTGTACCAACTGGGGAGAACAGAACATATTACAATAATATTCAATCTCTTTTATATGCATGCACCTACACACATACACACAGCACATACTTTCTTTTACTCAAAAATAGCATTTTAACTGTGCAGACTTTTTTGTAGCCTGCATTTCCACTTGGCTGTATATTGCAAAATATTTCCCACATCAATAGTCTTCTGTTACAGGTTTAGGAAAGCTTATTTGTTTGTTTGTTTATGGAAAGCACTTTGAAAACTGTAAAGGGCCATTCAAAGGTCAGTAATTATTATTAAAATATGAATGAATGAATGAATGAATGAATGAATGAATACACTCATCTCTCCTTCAATAAACACAAAACCCTAAGCATCCAAAAAGTCATCCTGTAGCGTTCTATTGGCAATTCTCTAACTCAGACTTAAGGTGAATAGGATCATTTTTGTCTATCAGTTCTTATTTCTTTTCTGGTCTTTTCTTTCTAATACCTAGGAAGACAAAAGTTGTGCATTTTATTTTAAATGCCTTTGATTTATTCTCTTCAAATTTGCTCTGGCAACGATGCATGGACTCTGTTGAGAGATGCTACATGTATATCATGACGCTCTCCATTAACATAATTTAAAAATAATTACCCAGAAGTCTGGACCCACTGCTCCTTTGTCTTCCATGTTCAAGGCCTTTTACTTACCTAATGAATATATATGCTTTTTCTGCACACACAGCTAGAAAACAAATTGCAACTCTGCTTTGGAAATGGTTAAAAAATTATGAATGGACAAGTTAATTTAGTGTGAGGATGTTTGGCCCATTTTTCCCTACCGCATCTAACCTGGATTGAAACTTTGGAGACATGGATTTTTATTCTGACTCTGATATTGTTCATGCATGGTGGGCAAGCCACTTGCCTTTCCTAAACCTTGGTTTTCTTATCTATCAAATGTCAAGAATAGAAAACATCATCTCTACACTTTAAGACCGTATTTGGAGAGCCAGGTGAGGATTCTGATGGCATACCAGAGATAAGGTAGACAGCTACACCCTGGAACAGCCGTAACCAGTTGGTAAAGTATTGAAATCTTCTGTTTCTCTTGTTAAAAACACCCCTGCTGGAGCTCCCAAGTATGCTCATTCCCTAATCCCACACCTTTCAATTTACCTGGCCCTTCCTCCTGGGTCCTCAAACTCCCCCAGATTCCAGCAGCTAAGGGAAGGGGGCCTCTAGCTGGCATCCATTCTGTTTATTCAGTGCCTGACTTCATCCAGGATATAAGTTCATCTGCATCCCCACTCCACAATGCATGTTGGCTCATGACAGAGGCTAAATCATTATCCCTGTGGCTAAATCTTCTGAAGTTCACAAAATTGAAGACCATGTTTGAATTGGCCATTTTTATATGTAGTGGATGAAAATAAAGTGAAAACCTTAAGTGAACTTTGTGAGTTTTAGTGACTTAAGTATAATTTAAGGTAAGTTGATACATTCATTTTTCTAAATGTGTTCAGTTGTTTTTATTGTTTTAAAAAGTAAAGTGAATTTTTTAAAAGTTTAGTTCTAGACTTCAACAAGGGAATGTATTCTTTTTTTTTAATCTTTATTGAAGTATAGGTTATGAACCATAAAATCCATTCATTTAAAGTGTACAGTTCAATGGTTTTTAGTATATTCACTGAGTTGTAAAACCATTATTACATTCTAATTTTATTATCCTAAAAAAAAACCTATACTCTTTAGCTGCCACGTCCTATTCCCCCTCCCCTCAATCACTGATAACCACTATTTTACTTTCTGCCTCTATGGATTTGTCTGTTTTAGACATTTAATATAAATGGAATCATATAGGAGCACCCTGGGGGCTCAGTTGGCTAAGCCTCCAACTCTGGGTTTTGGCTCAGGTAATGATCTCATGGTTCGTGGGATTGAGCCCTGCATCAGGCTCTGCACTGACAGTGCGGAGCCCGCTTGGGATTCTCTCTCTCTCCCTCTCTCTCTGTCCCTCTCCTGCTTGTGCTCTCTCTCTCTCTCTCAAAATAAAGAAATAAACTTAAAAAAAAAATAAATGGAATCATATGACATGTAGTTATGACTGGATCCTTTCACTTAACATGTTGTTTATAAGGGTATGAGTGTATTCTTTTGGGGGGCAGGTATGAGTGTATTCCTTTTAGAAAAAATTTTAAATGTGTTTTTTACTTTTTTGGGGGGGGAAGGGTAGAGAGAGGGAGACAGAATCTGAAGCAGGCTCCAGGCTCTGAGCTTCAGCCAAGAGCCTGATGGGGCTCAAACTCACAAACTGTGAGATCATGACCTGAGCCAAAGTTGGGCACTTAACGGACCGAGCCCCTCAGGCACCCCTACACACACATTTTTCATATGCTAGTGTTTCTGAAATTGTGATGCCTCTTATAGTTGATAGTATTTTATCATAATTGGCATTGGTTTTTGTTTCTTAGTGGCACATAAAATAGTGGTACATCTTATAGTTGTTTATATCTTTGTTTTGATAAACGTGGTACTGAACAGTATTGCTTACCTAAAAAAAAAAAAAAACAACCTTTAATAATGAAAGTTAACGTGTTAGTGACAGAGTTAGGAGGAGAGGGAGAAATGGGTTTTGAGAGGAAACTTCCTCCTTCAACATGCACTGTGTCACATTGTACAGATGTCTACCTGCTTCCTCTGTGGATAAAAGTAACCTGCTAAATGCTATCCTCATAATACCTTAATCACAGTTATGGTCATCTTTGAAACCTCCAAGTTTTTACATTTCAGTATAAAGCAGTGATGGTCTTATAACATCAGTTAAAGAGGAGTCAGAGTTATTCAAATTGATTTAATTGAATTTAATTTTTAAAACAGTATGAAACTCTTACAGGATAATGTTCCAGCCCTGAAAATGTTGAGAAGTCATTGATCTACAGCAAATTTATGTTAGGATATTAGATGCATATTTGCAGTGCCTCATGTATTTCTGTATTTTCTTCTTATACTTTCAGCCACAACATTTTTGAAAAGAAAATGAGTATAAATGTTTTTGCCCAAAGAATTTTCTCCTGCTATTTTGCTTTCTGTTTCCTAGCAGAGGCATTTAAGTGGAGGGCCCTCTGACCTTTTCAGAATGCAGAATGAGAGTTAAGTAGAAGGAAGTAGGCCAGAGAAAGCTGCTAAGTATTCTCTTGTAGTTTAGTTAGGTTGCTAGTCACCTGCTCTTTCCTTCTTTCTGGTGTTTCTCTGGACTGAGGTCACAGGACATTAGGTTTTCTTTCCTATGTGAAGATTGAACCAGTTGAGCTAAAGTCAGGAATTTCTTTTTCTGGACCAGTCCCAAACTAGAAACGTCATTTTTTACTGTTTTATTTTTTTAATGTTTATTTATTTATTTTGAGAGAGAGATGCAGAGCCTGACATGCAGGACTCAGTCTCATGTGCTGTGAGATCATCATGACCTGAGCTGAAATCAAGAGTCAGACGCTTCACCGACTGAGTCGGCCAGGTGCTCCATCCAAACTAGCAACTTCAAAGGAGAGGGAGAGAAAAAGGGAGGAGAAACGAAGGAGAGGGGAAGGGGACAGGAAGGCAGAGGGTCAGATGATCAAGTGGTGCTTTTAAGAGCTCCCTCCAACTGCTGTGAGACCAGATTGGAGGATTGCTCTTGAAGATAAGGATAAGATGTGGATTCCTGTCCCAACTGTATCAGATGTTGGATGACGGAGGCAAACATTGATCTTGGTTTTCTAATGAGGTTAATTGTGTCTCTTCTATTTCACAAGTTGTTATGAGATTCAAGTAAAATGATGCATATAAAAGTATTTTCGGGGCGTCTGGGTAGCTCAGTCAGTGGAGCGTTTGACTTTAGCTCAGGTTGTGATCTTGCAGTTTGTGAGTTCTAGCCCCTCATCGGGCTCTCTGCTGTCAGCACAGAGCCTGCTTTGGATTCTCTGCCCCTCCTCTGCTTGCACGCTTTCTCTCTCAAAAATAAATAAATATTTTTTTAAAAAGTGTTTTGAAGAAGCTCGAAGAGAAACACAAATGCAAAGCTTAATTTAGGATGGCAAAGTGCAACATAGAAAATTTCTGTGACAGCAATTACAATAAAACAGCTACCACTTACTAAGCACATATTTTGCATTTCCTCCTCACAGTAGCAATACAAGAAAGCTATTACCTCCAACTGAGAGCTGAGCAAACAGCTAAGGGAGTTAAGCAACTTCCCCAAGGTCACAGTTGCTTAGTGGTAGAATCAGAATTCAAACCCAGGCGGGGGCAACTCTTAAGCCACATCTTAAAATACTCTGCTTACATTTTTAATTTTTAGTCTTTCTATTGGTCATATTTATTGTGAGAACCACAGAAATCACAAGGGCTTAGAATGAAATAATTCGTTTTGCCCGCACATCTTGTTTATGAACATGTCTTTTTGTTCTTTTGTGTGTTGCTTTTGGTTTATAACACTTTTTTTCTACTGTTACTGGCTTGACGGGACAGCTGAAATGATAGCAGATAAGAGCTGAATGTCATCAAGTAAGCAGGTCAACCTTTTTCACTAGACTTAGAAGTGCCTGGATAATATTTTAGCTGTGAAACATCTGGTTATAATCATTCTCTTACATGATACCAAACAAGTTTGTTAAATTATAGGAACTTTATTTTTTAAATTGAGATGCTATAATTGACATATAACACTGTATAGGCTTAAGGTATACAACTTGTTGATTTGATACAGTATATATTACAATGTGAGTATTACCATAGAATTAGTTAACACCTCTATCACTTCACATAATTATAATTTCTTTTTTTGTGGTGAGAACAACTTTTTTTGTGGTGAGATCCATTCTCTTAGCAACTGTGAAGTTTGTAATATAATATTGTTGTCTGTAATCATTGTTGCCTGTGTATTAGACCCTATTTATCTACTTATTATTATTAGAACTTATTTATCTACTAGTTGCAAGCTTGTACCATTGAACAACATCTTCCCAGTTCCCCCACCCTGAGACCCTGATCACTACCATTCTACTCTGTTTTTATAAGTTCAGCATTTCTTAGTTTCCACATATAAGTGATATCATACAGTATTTGTGTTTCTCTGTCTGACTTACCTCACTTAGCGTTAATACCCTTAAGGTCCATAGTGGAGAAGATTTCCTTTTTTCTAATGGCTGAATAATATTCCTGTGTGTGTGTGTGTGTGTGTGTGTGTGTACGTGTGTGTGTACATCTTCTTTATCCATTCATCTGTTGGTGAACACTTAGATTGTTTGCTTATCTTGGCTATTATGAATAATGCTGCAATAAACATAGAAGTGCAGATATCTTTTCAATAACTTGCTTTCATTTCCTTTGGCTATATATCCAGAAATGGAATTTTGGATCATATGGTAGATCTATTTTTAATTTTTTGAGGAATCTCCATACTGTTTCCTATAGTGGGAAACTTCCACCAACAGTACACAAGGGTTCCTTTTTCTCTACATCTATGCCAACACTTATTATCTCTTGATTTCTTGGTAAAGCTGTTTTAACAGGAATGAGGTGATATCTCACTGTGGTTTTGATTTGTATTTCCCTCATGATTAGTGGTTTTGAGCATCCTTTTGTGTACCTGTTGGCCATTTGCATGTCTTCTTTGGAAAAATGTCTATTCAGGTCCTCTGCCCATTTTTAATCCGATTGCTTGTTTTGTTTTGTTTTGTTTTTGAGTTGTACGAGTTCTTTATATATTTTGGATATTAGTACCTTATTTGATATATGCTTTCCGAATATTTTCTTCCATTCAGTAAGTCACCTTTTCATTTTGTTGATTGTTGATATTTTAGTGCAGAAGCTTTTTAGTTTGATACAGTCTCACTTGTCAGTTTTTGCTTTTATTGCCTAATCTTTTGATGTCAAATCCAAAAATTCATTGCCAAGACCAATGTCAGGAAGCTTCTTCCCTATGTTTCCTCCTAGGAGTTTTATGGTATCAGGTTTTATGGTTAAGTCTTTAACCCATTTCAAGTTAATTTTTGTAAGTGGTATAAAATGAAGGTCCAATTTCATTTTTTTGCATGTGATTATCTAGTTTTTGCAACACCATTTGTTGAAGAGACTACCCTTTCCTCATTGAGTGCTCTTGGCTCCCTTGTCAAATATTAGTTGACCATATATGTAGTGACTTATTTCTGGGCTCTCTTATTCTGTCCCATCAGTCTGTGTGTCTATTTTAAGCCAGTACCATATTGTTTTGGTTATTGCATCTTTGTGGTACAGTTTGAAATCAGGAAGTATGATGTCTTTAGTTTTGTTCTTTCTCAGTATTGCTTTGACTATTTGGGGTCTTATGTGGTTCCACAGAAATTTTAGGTTTGTTTTTTCCATTTCTATGAAAAATGCCGTTTGAGTTTTGTTAAAGATTTCATTGAATCTATAGATGGCTTTGGGTAGCATGGACATTTTAATAATATTAATTCTTATCCATGAACAAGAGATCTTTCCATTGTTTGTATCTTCTTTAATTTCTTTCATCAAAGTCATGCATTATTCATCATATAGCTCTTTCACTTCTTTGGTTAAATTTATTTGTAAATATTTTATTGGTTTTGATGCTATTGTGAATGGATAGTTTTCATTATTTCTCTTTCAGATACTTTGTTGTTAGTATATAGAAACAACTGATTTCTGTATGTTGATTTTATTTATTTTTTTTGTTTTTTGTTTTTTTTTTCAATATATGAAATTTATTGTCAAATTGGTTTCCATACAACACCCAGTGCTCATCCAAAAGGTGCCCTCCTCAATACCCATCACCCACCCTCCCCTCCCTCCCACCCCCCATCAACCCTCAGTTTGTTCTCAGTTTTTAAGAGTCTCTTATGCTTTGGCTCTCTCCCACTCTAACCTCTTTTTTTTTTTTTCCTTCCCCTCCCCCATGGGTTTCTGTTAAGTTTCTCAGCATCCACATAAGAGTGAAAACATATGGTATCTGTCTTTCTCTGTATTTATTTCACTTAGCATCACACTCTCCAGTTCCATCCACGTTGCTACAAAGGGCCATATTTCGTTCTTTCTCATTGCCACGTAGTACTCCATTGTGTATATAAACCACAATTTCTTTATCCATTCATCAGTTGATGGACATTTAGGCTCTTTCCATAATTTGGCTATTGTTGAGAGTGCTGCTAGAAACATTGGGGTACAAGTGCCCCTATGCATCAGTACTCCTGTATCCCTTGGGTAAATTCCTAGCAGTGCTATTGCTGGGTCATAGGTAGGTCTATTTTTAATTTTCTGAGGAACCTCCACACTGCTTTCCAGAGTGGCTGCACCAGTTTGCATTCCCACCAACAGTGCAAGAGGGTTCCCGTTTCTCCACATCCTCTCCAGCATCTATAGTCTCCTGATTTGTTCATTTTGGCCACTCTGACTGGCGTGAGGTGATATCTGAGTGTGGTTTTGATTTGTATTTCCCTGATAAGGAGCGACATTGAGCATCTTTTCATGTGCCTGTTGGCCATCCGGATGTCTTCTTTAGAGAAGTGTCTATTCATGTTTTCTGGCCATTTCTTCACTGGGTTATTTGTTTTTCAGGTGTGGAGTTTGGTGAGCTCTTTATAGATTTTGGATACTAGCCCTTTGTCCGATATGTCATTTGCAAATATCTTTTCCCATTCCGTTGGTTGCCTTTTAGTTTTGTTGGTTGTTTCCTTTGCTGTGCAGAAGCTTTTTATCTTCATAAGGTCCCAGTAATTCATTTTTGCTTTTAATTCCCTTGCCTTTGGGGATGTGTCGAGTAAGAGATTGCTACGGCTGAGACAGAGAGGTCTCTTCCTGCTTTCTCTTCTAGGGTTTGATGGTTTCCTGTCTCACATTCAGGTCCTTTATCCATTTTGAGTTTATTTTTGTGAATGGTGTGAGAAAGTGGTCTAGTTTCAACCTTCTGCATGTTGCTGTCCAGTTCTCCCAGCACCATTTGTTAAAGAGACTGTCTTTTTTCCATTGGATGTTCTTTCCTGCTTTGTCAAAGATTAGTTGGCCATACGTTTGTGGGTCTAGTTCTGGGGTTTCTATTCTATTCCATTGGTCTATGTGTCTGTTTTTGTGCCAATACCATGCTGTCTTGATGATTACAGCTTTGTAGTAGAGGCTAAAGTCTGGGATTGTGATGCCTCCTGCTTTGGTCTCCTTCTTCAAAATTACTTTGGCTATTCGGGGCCTTTTGTGGTTCCATATGAATTTTAGAATTGCTTGTTCTAGTTTTGAGAAGAATGCTGGTGCAATTTTGATTGGGATTGCATTGAATGTGTAGATAGCTTTGGGTAGTATTGACATTTTGACAATATTTATTCTTCCAATCCATGAGCAGGGAATGTCTTTCCATTTCTTTATATCTTCTTCAATTACCTTCATAAGCTTTCTATAGTTTTCAGCATACAGATATTTTACATCTTTGGTTATATTTATTCCTAGGTATTTTATGCATCTTGGTGCAATTGTGAATGGGATCAGTTTCTTTATTTGTCTTTCTGTTGCTTCATTGTTAGTGTATAAGAATGCAACTGATTTCTGTACATTGATTTTGTACCCTGCAACTTTGCTGAATTCATGTATCATTTCTAGCAGACTTCTGGTGGAGTCTATTGGATTTTCCATGTATAATATCATGTCATCTGCAAAAAGCGAAAGCTTGACTTCATCTTTGCCAGTTTGGATGCCTTTGATTTCCTTTTGTTGTCTGATTGCTGATGCTAGAACTTCCAACACTATGTTAAACAACAGCGGTGAGAGTGGGCATCCCTGTCGTGTTCCTGATCTCAGGGAAAAAGCTCTCAGTTTTTCCCCATTGAGGATGATGTTAGCTGTGGGCTTTTCATAAATGGCTTTTATGATGTTTAAGTATGTTCCTTCTATCCCGACTTTCTCAAGGGTTTTTATTAAGAAAGGGTGCTGGATTTTGTCAAAGGCCTTTTCTGCATCGATTGACAGGATCATATGGTTCTTATCTTTTCTTTTATTAATGTGATGTATCACATTGATTGATTTGCGAATGTTGAACCAGCCCTGCATCCCGGGAATGAATCCCACTTGATCATGGTGAATAATCCTTTTTATAAGCTGTTGAATTCGATTTGCTAGTATCTTATTGAGAATTTTTGCATCCATATTCATCAGGGATATTGGCCTGTAGTTCTCTTTTTTTACTGGGTCTCTGTCTGGTTTAGGAATCAAAGTAATACTGGCTTCCTAGAATGAGTCTGGAAGTTTTCCTTCCCTTTCTATTTCTTGGAATAGCTTGAGAAGGATAGGTATTATCTCTGCTTTAAACGTCTGGTAGAACTCCCCTGGGAAGCCATCTGGTCCTGGACTCTTATTTGTTGGGAGATTTTTGATAACTGATTCAATTTCTTCGCTGGTTATGGATCTGTTCAAGCTTTCTATTTCCTCCTGATTGAGTTTTGGAAGAGTGTGGGTGTTTAGGAATTTGTCCATTTCTTCCAGGTTGTCCAATTTGTTGGCATATAATTTTTCATAGTATTCCCTGATAATTGTTTGTATCTCTGAGGGATTGGCTGTAATAATTCCATTTTCATTCATGATTTTATCTATTTGGGTCATCTCCCTTTTCTTTTTGAGAAGCCTGGCTAGAGGTTTGTCAATTTTGTTTATTTTTTCAAAAAACCAACTCTTGGTTTCGTTGATCTGCTCTACCGTTTTTTTTAGATTCTATATTGTTTATTTCTGCTCTTCTCATGCCCACTCTCACTGCTGTTGTTTATTTCTCTTCTTCTGCTGGGTTTAGGCTGCCTTTGCTGTTCTGCTTCTATCTCCTTTAGGTGTGCTGTTAGATTTTGTATTTGGGATTTTTCTTGTTTCTTGAGATAGGCCTGGATTGCAATGTATTTTCCTCTCAGGACTGTCTTCACTGCGTCCCAAAGCATTTGGATTGTTGTATTTTCATTTTCGTTTGTTTCCATATATTTTTTAATTTCTTCTCCAATTGCCTGGTTGACCCACTCATTCGTTAGTAGGCTGTTCTTTAACCTCCATGCTTTTGGAGGTTTTCCAGACTTTTTCCTGTGGTTGATTTCAAGTTTCATAGCATTGTGGTCTGAAAGTATGCATGGTATGATCTCAATTCTTGTATACTTATGAAGGGCTGTTTTGTGACCCAGTATATGATCTATCTTGGAGAATGTTCCATGTGCACTCGAGAAGAAAGTATATTCTGTCGCTTTGGGATGCAGAGTTCTAAATATATCTGTCAAGTCCATCTGATCCAGTGTGTCATTCAGGGCCCTTGTTCTTTATTGACCGTGTGTCTAGATGATCTATCCATTTCTGTAAGTGGAGTGTTAAAGTCCCCTGCAATTACTACATTCTTATCAATAAGGTTGCTTATGTTTATGAGTAATTGTTTTATATATTTGGGGGCTCCGGTATTCGGCGCATAGACATTTATAATTGTTAGCTCTTCCTGATGGATAGACCCTGTAATTATTGTATAATGCCCTTCTTCATCTCTTGTTACAGCCTTTAATTTAAAGTCTAGTTTGTCTGATATAAGTATGGCTACTCCAGCTTTCTTTTGGCTTCCAGTAGCATGATAAATAGTTCTCCATCCCCTCACTCTCAATCTAAAGGTGTCCTCAGATCTAAAATGAGTCTCTTGTAGACAGCAATAGATGGGTCTTGTTTTTTTATCCATTCTGATACCCTATGTCTTTTGGTTGGCTCATTTAATCCATTTACATTCAGTGTTATTATAGAAAGATACGGGTTTAGAGTCATTGTGATGTCTGTATGTTTTATGCTTGTAGCAATGTCTCTGGTACTTTGTCTCACAGGATCCCCCTTAGGATCTCTTGTAGGGCTGGTTTCGTGGTGACAAATTCCTTCAGTTTTTGTTTGGGAAGACCTTTATCTCTCCTTCTATTCTAAATGACAGACTTGCTGGATAAAGGATTCTTGGCTGCATATTTTTTCTGTTCAATACATTGAAGATCTCGTGCCAATCATTTCTGGCCTGCCAAGTTTCAAAAGAGAGATCAGTCACGAGTCTTATAGGTCTCCCTTTATATTAGGGCACGTTTATCCCTTGCTGCTTTCAGAATTTTCTCTTTATCCTTGTATTTTGCCAGTTTGACTATGATATGTCGTGCAGAAGATCGATTCAAGTTACGTCTGAAGGGAGTTCTCTGTGCCTCTTGGATTTCAATGCCTTTTTCCTTCCCCAGTTCAGGGAAGTTCTCAGCTATTATTTCTTCAAGTACCCCTTCAGCACCTTTCCCTCTCTCTTCCTCCTCTGGGATACCTATTATGCATATATTATTTCTTTTTAGTGTATCACTTAGTTCTCTAATTTTCCCCTCATACTCCTGGATTTTTTTATCTCTCTTTTTCTCAGCTTCCTCTTTTTCCATAACTTTATCTTCTAGTTCACCTATTCTCTCCTCTGCCTCTTCAATCCAAGCCATCGTCATTTCCATTTTATTTTGCATTTCGTTTAAAGCACTTTTCAGCTCCTCGTGACTGTTCCTTAGTCCCTTGATCTCTGTGGCAAGAGATTCTCTGCTGTCCTCTATACTGTTTTCAAGCCCAGTGAATAATTTTATGACTATTATTCTAAATTCACTTTCTCTTATATTGTTTAAATCATTTTTGATCAGTTCATTGGCTGTTGTTATTTCCTGGAGATTCTTTTGAGGGGAATTCTTCCGTTTGGTCATTTTGGATAGTCCCTGGAGTGGTGAGGACCTGCAGGGCACTTCCCCTGTGCTGTGGTGTATAACTGGAGTTGGTGGGCAGAGTCGCAGTCAGACCTGACGTCTGCCCCCAGCCCACCGCTGGGGCCACAGTCAGACTGGTGTGTGCCTTCTCTTCCCCTCTTCTAAGGGTGGGATTCACTGTGGGGTGGTGTGGCCCGTCTGGGTTACTTGCACACTGCCAGCCTTGTGGTGCTGGGGATCTGGCGTATTAGCTGGGGTGGGTAGGCAAGGTGCACAGGGGCAGGAGGGGCAGGCTTAGCTCGCTTCTCCTTAGGTGATCCACTTCAGGAGGGGCTCTGTGGCAGCGGGAGGGAGTCAGACCCACTGCCGGAGGGTTGGCTCCGCAGAAGCACAGCGTTGGGTGTTTGCGTGGAGCAAGTAAGTTCCCTGGCAGAAACTGGTTCCCTTTGGGATTTTGGCTGAGGGATGGGTGAGGGAGATGGCGCTGGTGAGCGCCTTTGTTCCCCAACAAACTGAGCTCTGTCGTCCGGGGGCTCAGCAAGTCTCCCTCCCTTTGTCCTCCAGCCTTCCCGCTTTCCAAGTAGAGCTGTTAACTTATGACCTCCCAGATGCTAAGTCGCGCTTGCTGTCAGAACACACTCTGTCTGGCCCCTCCGCTTTTGCCAGCCAGACTCGGGGGCTCTGCTTGGCCAGCGGACCGCCCCTCCACCTCGGCTCCCTCCCGCCAGTCCATGGAGCGCGCACCGCCTCTCCGCCCTTCCTACCCTCTTCCGTGGGCCTCTCGTCTGCGCTTGGCTCTGGAGACTCCATTCTGCTAGTCTTCTGGTGGTTTTCTGGGTTAGTTAGGCAGGTGTAGGTGGAATCTAAGTGATCAGCAGGATGCGCGTGAGCCCAGCGTCTTCCTAAGCCACCATCTTCCCTCCCTCCGTGTATGTTGATTTTATATCCTGCAACTTTACTGAATTCATTGAATATTTCCAACAGTATTTTTGGTTGAGTATTTAGGATTTTCTTCATATAAGGTCATGTCATCTGCAAATAATGGCAAGTTTACTTCTTCCTTTCTGAAATGGATGCTTTTTATTTCTTTGTCTTGCCTTATTGCTCTGGCTAGGACCTCCAATGTTATGTTGAATAAAACTGGTGAGAGTGGGCACCCTTGTCTTCTCTCTGCTCTTAGAGGAAAAGCTTTCAGTTTTTCACTGTTGAGAATGATGTTAACAATAGGTTTATGGTATATAGCCTTTGTTATGTTGGGGTGTGTTCCTTCTATGCCCAATTTGTTGAGAGTTTTTATCATGAAAGGATGTTATATTTTGTCAGATGCTTTTTCTGCATCTATTGAGATGATCATGATTTTTATACTTCATACTTTTATGTGGTGTATTGTGTGTAGTGATTTGTGTGTATTGAACTATTCTTGCTTCTGAGGCATAAATCCCACTTGGTAATGGGGTTTGATCCTTTTAATATGTTGTTAACAGTTTGCTAATATTTTGTTTAGAATTTTTGCATCTATATTCATCACAGATTTTGGTCTATAGTTTTCCTGTAGTGTCCTTATCTGGCTTTGGTGTCATAGTAGTGCTGGTCTTGTAAAATGAATTTGGAAGTGTTCCCACCTCTTCAAAATTTTTCGAAGAATTTGAGAAGGATTGGTATTAATTCCTCTTTAAATGTTGGGTAGAATTTACCAGTGAAGCCATCTGGTCCTGGGCTTTTCTCTGTTGGGAGGTTTTTTATTATGTATTCAATTTCCCTACTCAGTATTTGTTTTGTCAGATTTTATGTTTCTTCCTGAGTCAGTCTCGGTAGGTTGGATGTTTCTAGGAATGTATCATTTCTTGTAGGTTATTCAATAATATTATGCAATTATATTGTCATATAATTGTTCATAGTAGTCCCTTATGATCCTATGGATTTCTGTGGTATTAGTTGTAATGTCTCCTCTATAATTTCTAATTTTGTTTATTTGATTTTATTATTTTATTTTTAAAAATTTATATCCAAATTAGCATATAGTACAACAATGATTTCAGGAGTAGATTCCTTAGTTCCCCTTACCCATTTAGCCCATACTCCCTCCCACAACCCCTCCATTAACCCTCAGTTTGTTCTCCATATTTATGAGTCTCTTCTTTTTTGTCCCCCTCCCTGTTTTTATATTATTTTTGTTTCCCTTCATTTATGTTCATCTGTTTTGTCTCTTAAAGTCCTCATATGAGTGAAGTCATATGACTTTTGTCTTTTTCTGACTGACTAATTTCACTTAGCATCATACCCTCCATTTCCATCCACATAGTTGCAAATGGCAAGATTTCATTCTTTTTGATTGCCGAGTAATACTCCATTGTGTGTATATATATATATATATATATATATATATATACACCACATCTTCTTTATCCATTCATCTGTCAATGGAATGGCGCTTTCCATACTTTGGCTATTGTTGATAGTGCTGCTATAAACATGGGGGTGCATGTGTCCCTTCGAAACAGCACACCTGTATCCTGTGGATAAATGCCTAGTAGTGTGATTGCTGGGTCATAGGGTAGTTCTATTTTTAGTTTTTTGAGGAACCTGCATACTGTTTTCCAGAGTAGCTGCATCAGCTTGCATTCCCACCAACAATGCAAAAGAGATCCTCTTTCTCCACATCCTCGCCAACATCTGTTGTTGCCTGAGTTGTTAATGTTAGCCATTCTGACAGGTGTAAGGTGGTATTTCATTGTGGTTTCGATTTGTATTTCCCTGATGATGAGTGATGTGGAGCATTTTTTCATGTGTCAGTTGGCCATCTGGATGTCTTCTTTGGAGAAGTGTCTATTCATATCTTTTGCCCATTTCTTCACTGGATTATTTGTTTTTTGGGTGTTGAGTTTGATAAGTTCTTTATAGATTTTGGATACTAAGCCTTTATCTGATATGTCATTTGCAAATATCTTCTCCCATTCTGTCAGTTGCCTTTTAGTTTTGCTGATTGTTTCCTTTGCTGTGCAGAAGCTTTTTATTTTGATGAGGTCCCAGTAGTTCATTTTTTCTTTTGTTTCCCTTGCCTCTGGAGACATGTTGAGTAAGAAGTTGCTGTGACCAAGATCAAAGAGGTTTTTGCCTGTTTTCTCCTCAAGGATTTTGATGGCTTCCTGTCTTACACTGAGGTCTTTCATCCATTTTGAGTTTATTTTTGTGTATGGTGTAAGAAAGTGGTCCAGGTTCATTTTTCTGCATGTTGCTGTCCAGTTTTCCCAGCACCACTTGCTGAAGAGACTGTCTTTATTCCATTGGAGACTCTTTTCTGCTTTGTCAAAGATTACTTGGCCATAAGTTTGTGGGTGCATTTCTGGGTTCTCTTTTCTGTTCCATTGATCTGAGTGTCTGTTCTTGTGCCAGTATCATACTGTCTTGATGATTATAGCTTTGTAGTATAGCTTAAAGTCTGGGATTATGATGCCTCCTGCTTTGGTTTTCTTTTTCAAGATTGCTTTGGCTATTCAGGGTCTTTTCTGGTTCCATACAAATTTTAGGATTATTTGTTCTAGCTCTGTGAAGAATGCTGGTGTTATTTTGATAGGGATTGCACTGAATATGTAGATTGCTTTGGGTAGTATCGATATTTTAACAATATTTGTTCTTCCTATCCAGGAGCATGGAATCTTTTTCCATTTTTTTGTGTCTTCTTCAATTTCTTTCATAAGCTTTCTATAGTTTTCAGCGTATAAATTTTTCACCTCTTTGGTTAGATTTATTCCTAGGTATTTTATGGTTTTTTGTGCAACTGTAAATGGGATCAATTCCATGATTTCTCTTTCTGCCACTTCATTGTTGGTATATAGGAATACAACTGATTTCTGTGCATTGATTTTATATCCTGCAATTTTGCTGAATTCATGAATCAATTCTAGTAGGTTTTTGGTGGAATCTTTTGGGTTTTCCATATAAAGTATTCATGTCATCTGCAAAGAGTGAAAGTTTGACCTCCTCCTGGCCGATTTGGATGCCTTTTATTTCTTTGTGTTGTCTGATTGCAGAGGCTAAGACTTCCAATACTATGTTGAATAATACTGGTGAACATCCCTGTCTTGTTCCTGACCTTAGGGGAAAAGCTCTCAGTTTTTCCCCATTGAGGATGATATTATATCATCATATATGGCTTTTATGATCTAGAGGTATGCTCCTTCTATCCCTACTTTCTTGAGGGTTTTTATCAAGAAAGGATGTTGTATTTTGTCAAATGCTTTCTCTGCATCTATTGAGAGGATCATATAGTCCTTGTCCTTTCTTCTATTGATGTGATGAATCATGTTAATAGTTTTGCAGATATTGAACCAGCCCTGCATCCCAAGTATAAATCCCACTTGGTCGTGGTGAATAATTTTTTAAATGTATTGTTGGAGCCGGTTGACTAATATCTTGTTGAAGATTTTTGCATCCATGTTCATCAGGGAAATTGGTCTATAGTTCTCCTTTTTAGTGGGGTCTCTGTCTGGTTTTGGAATCAAGGTAGTGCTGGCTTCATAGAGTTTGGAAGTTTTCCTTCTGTTTCTATTTTTTGGAACAGCTTCAAGAGAATAGGTGTTAACTCTTCCTTCAATGTTTGGTAGAATTCCCCTGGAAAGCCATCTGGCCATGGACTCTTGTTTTTTTGGCAGATATTTTATTACTAGTTCGATTTCCTTACTGGTTATGTGTCTGTTCAAATTTTCTTTTTCTTCTTGTTTCAGTTTTGGTACTATATATGTTTCTAGGAATTTGTCCATTACTTCCAGATTGCCCATTTTATTGGCATATAATTGTTCATAATACTCCCTTATTATTGTTTTTATTTCTGCTGTGTTGGTTGTGATCTCTCCTCTTTTATTCTTCATTTTATTTATTTGGGTCCTTTCCTTTTTCTTTTTGATCAAACTGGCTAGTGGTTTATCAATTTTGTTAATTCTTTCAAAGAACCAGCTTCTGGTTTCATTGATCTGTTCTACAGTTTTCTTGGTTTCCATAGCATTAATTTCTGCTCTAATCTTTATTATTTCCTGTGTTCTGCTGGTTTTGGGTTTTATTTGCTGTTCTTTTTCCAGCTCCTTAAGGAGTAAGGTTAGGTTGTGTATCTGAGATCTTTCTTCCTTCTTTAGGAAGGCCTGGATTGCTATATACTTTCCTCTTATGACCGCCCTTGCTATGTCCCAGAGGTTTTGGGTTGTGGTCTTATCATTTTCATTGGCTTCCATATACTTTTTAATTTCCTCTTTAACTTCTTGGTTAGCCCATTCATTCTTTAATAGGATGTTCTTCAGTCTCCAAGTATTTGTTACTTTTCCAAATTTTTTTCTTGTGGTTGATTTCAAGTTTCATAGCATTGTGGTCTGAAAATATGCATGGTATGATCTTGATCTTTTTGTACTTACTTAGGGCTGATTTATGTCCCAGTATATGGTCTACTCTGGAGAACGTTCCATGTGCACTGGAGAAGAATGTATATTCTGCTGCTTTAGGATGAAATGTTCTGAATATATCTGTTAAGTCCATCTGGTCCAGTGTGTCATTCAAAGCCATTGTTTCATTGTTGATTTTTTGATTAGATGATCTGTCCATTGCTGTGAGTGGGGTGTTGAAGTCTCCTACTATTATGGTATTACTATCAATGAGTTTCTTTATGTTTGTGATTAATTGATTTATATATTTGGGTGCTTCCACATTTGGCGCATAAATGTTTACAATTGTTTGGTCTTCTTGGTGGATAGACCCTTGATTATGATATAATGCCCTTCTGTATCCCTTGATACAGTCTTTATTTTAAAGTCTAGACTGTCTGATATAAGTATGGCTACTCCGGCTTTCTTTTGTTGACCATTAGTAATTTTGTTTATTTGAAATATTTCTCTTTCTTTAGTCTAGCTAAAGATTTGTCAGTTTTGTTTATCTTTTCAAAAAAAACACTCGGCTCTTAGTTTCATTGATCTTTTCCATTGTTTTTCTGGTTTCTGTTTCATTTATTTCTGCTCTGATATTTATCATTTCCTATCCCTTGCTAACTTTGGCCTTAGTTTGTTTCTTTTTTCTCTAGTTCCTTGAGGTATACAGTTAGGTTATTTAATTAAGATCTTTTTATTTTCTTAATAGATGCATTTATCACTATAAAATCCCCTCTCAGGATTGCTTTTGCAGCATTCATAGGTTTTCATGTGTTGTGTTTCCATTTTCATTTGTTTGGAGATTTTAAAATTTTCTCTTTTGATTTCTTCTTTGACCTCTTGGTTATTCAGGAGTGTGTTGTTTAGTTTCTGCATGTTTGTAAATGTTCCAGCTTTCTTTTTGTTGTTTATTTCTAGTTTCATACCATTGTGGTTGGAAAAGATACTTGGTATGGTTTCAATTTTCTTAAATTTGCTAAGACTTGTTTTGTGGCCTAACGTATAATTTATCCTGGAGAATGTTCTGTGTGCCCTTGAGAAGAATGTGTACTCTGCTGCTGTCAGATGGAATGTTCTGTAAGTATCTGTTAGGTCCATTTGGTCTAACATATGGTTCCAGTCCAATGTTTCCTTGTTGCTTTTGTCTGGATGATCTTTCCATTGCTGAAAGCGGGGTACTGAAGTCCTCTACTATTACTGTGTTGTCAGTTTCTCCCTTCAGATCTATTATTACTCGCTTAATATATATTTAGGTACTCCAATACTGGATGTGTATATATTTACAATTGTTATTTCTTCTTGATGAATTGACCCCTTTATCATGACATAATGATCTTGTCTCTTGTTACCATTTTTGGCTTAAAGTCTCTCTTGTCTGATATAAGTATACTTCATCCTGCTTTCATTTGATATCCACTTACACAGAATATATTTTCCATTCCTTCACTCTGAGCCTATGTGTGTCCTTAAATCTGAAGTGAATCTCTTGTAGGCAGCATATAGCTGGGAGAAACTTTTTTCATTTGACTGTTTTGGCCAAAAGTCTGTCATGCAGATAAACAAAGTAAAACAGACTCTACGCTTTCTATGAAAAATAAAATTTGATTATGTATTCAGTATCCTCATTTATTATTCTTTTGTCCAGATTTTCTGTTTCTTCCTGATTGAGTCTTGGTAGGTTGTATGTTTCTAGGAATGTATCCTTGTAGGTTATCTAATTTTATTATCCAATAAAATTTATTTTATTTTCCACAGAAAGCATATACTCTGTTTTATTGTTTGTATGACAGAATGTATTTATTTATTTATGAAACACACACACACACACACACACACACACACACACACACACACTGGAAGGAATTGGGCCTGGCTTCTGAGCTTTGAGCTATTCATGGGCTTAAATTTATAGCAAAGGGTCAAATATCAGAAATTCTAACTTGTCATATGTTCCTGCTTCCTCACTCCAAACTAAGCCAGTTTTGATGAAAAAAAAAATTGTATAATGTGAGTGTAGGTAAAAGAGCAAACAGACTTCTTTTAATAACATGAGATTTAGGAATTAAACATAGCAAGCAGAAGATCCTGTAGGAATTTCAAGTGATATTTTACAATGGTTCACTAAAGGATGTGTTAAGCCTTGGTTTACATAGCATGCTACTTTATATAGTATTCTTTATTCTTAGGATCCCAGCAAGAGGAGATATTGTATTGATAATCATCTCTGCTTCCTTCCTATCTGGCCAGGTGGGAAGGGAATAAACAAAAATAATATCTAGCTCATAAGAGAAATAGGAACGAAACTTTAGAAGAGTAAAGGCCAACATAAAAAAGAAATGTAAAATAGTGAATATTTTGAGTAGGATAACCTTTCATTTATGGATGTCCTAAAAGATAAATGTAAGTTGAAAATATGTCTAAATGTTTGAACCAAACTTCTAAGAATTGCTGATTTTATGGCTTTTACAAGGAGATAGCTGCCATATCTTACAAAATATTTAAGAGTCTTCTTATATTCATTTATCATTTACTCTTCTTTTAATTGTATATTAGTGGTTGCTTTCTTCACACTTGTGAGGCATATGCCAGAGACTGGGCATTGTTTTTAAATTTATTTATTTATTTTGAGAGAGAGAGAGAGATTGGGAGAGAGAGCAAGAGAAAGCACGAATGCTTGTGAATGCACATGTGCAAGTGGGGGAGGGGCGGAAAAAGAGGGAGAGAGAGAATCCCAAGCAGACTCTCTGCACTGTCAACACAGAGCTGGATGCAGGGCTCCACTTCAACAACTGTGAGATCATGACCTGAGCAGAAATCAAGAGTTGGATGCTTAACCAGCTGAGCCACCCAGGTGCCCAGAGACTGGACATTTAAAAAGCTACAGAAAGACAGAGTTCTTGTCCTTGGGCTGGTTACCATTTGGCTGGAGGATCCAAATATATCAAATTAGAAGAGGACAAAAGCAATAGAGTGACAGTGTTTCAGTAAGGAAGAAATAGCAGGGATATAGAGGAAGAAAAACAATGTTTCTATTACTATTTTTTAAAGAAAACTCCCTCTGCGAGAGAATCAATTCTACAAAATGGAAAGCCCCTTTAGAAAGATGAGCACTATGAAGAGGTTGGCCTTGTGAGATGGAGATCACAAGCTGGAAAGACTTCAACTGCAGTACTGGATACAGGAAAATATTTTCCAGGGGGTAGTGGCTGGAAGAAAAGAATGGAAAGAGTGAAGAAAGGAGCCACTGAGATAAGAAGAGCTGGTAGGGCCATGAAAGGCCACAAGATGCTTACCATGCCATATTGAAATTGTTTGTATCCTTGTGACTCAAATTTCTTTCTCTGAGTTCTACAGCATGCTATCAATAGTAAACTGGACTCCTCTCAGGAATTCTTTGGATGGTGGAGTAGTTTGTTGTTGCTATTTGTGTGTGTGTGTGTGTGTGTGTGTGTGTGTGTGTGTGTCTATCAAAGAATGATCTAAGTTTTACATGACAGATCTCAAAGACAGCACCAGAGAAGGAGAAGGCAGAGGAGGCCATAAGAATCTAAGGTGCAGAGGAGCTCATAAAAGTCTTAGATGTTCATGAGCCATGGAATTTTACCCAAGTTGCAGGGGAAAGGAAGCCTCAGCTGACGTCCAGTTTCTGCAAGTAAACAGGGACATGATGCAAGTTGTGTGTGTGTGTGTGTGTGTGTGTGTGTGTGTGTGTGTGTTTGCAAGGGGTGTGGGTAGTTAAAGAAGGGGAATTTTCGTCTAAATCTTGAAAGAAATGATGGCTTAGGATTGGTTGCAGGATAGCAATAGGGTATTATAGGGTGAGGCTAAGTATAGGCAAGGCCATTAGCAGACATGTGTGCGCACACACACATAATGTGTAAATGAGCATATTTTGGCTACCTCTGGAGATTCAGTGTTTGACATCCTTTCTTTGCCTTGAAGGAATACGTTTTCAATTTCTCTTCAAGCTGTTAAAGGTTCAGTAAGAAGCAAGGCCCAGGTCTGTGGTTTGCAAACTCATTTTCAGCAACAGAATCTTATCTTCAAATAAAATTTCTTCCCAAAGTACAAAATATAAAACAGATGAAGCCTCAGTGGCCCTGGTTAAGAGGGTAGAAGCTTTGTCCTTTTGCACTCCCCCCATGCCAGTGCCTGACAATTCGTGGGGCTCCAAAGAGCACAGCATAAAAACCACTGCTCTAGAACAAGAGAAACAAGATAGTCTACTCTGTCTCCTTTTTAGATTAAACTATACTGGCCTTACAATGAGAAAGAATGAAATATGGCCCTTTGTAGCAACGTGGATGGAACTGGAGAGTGTTATGCTAAGTGAAATAAGCCATACAGAGAAAGACAGATACCATATGGTTTCACTCTTACGTGGATCCTGAGAAACTTAACAGAAACCCATGGAGGAGGGGAAGGAAAAAAAAAAAAGGGGGGGTTAGAATGGGAGAGAGCCAAAGCGTAAGAGACTCTTAAAAACTGAGAACAAAATGAGGATTGATGGGGGGTGGAAGGGAGGGGAGGGTGGGTGATGGGTATTAAGGAGGGCACCTTTTGGGATGAGCACTGGGTGCTGTATGGAAACCAATTTGACAATAAATCTCATATATTGAAAAAAATAAAAAAAATAAAAGAAGCCAAATAAATAAATAAATAAATAAATAAATAAATAAATAAACAAACAAACTATACTGGCCTTAGTAGGAGAAATTCCTTTCAGAAGTTCATGCCTGAAAATGAAAAAAGTCGATAAAATCTAGTGTTGGCAAGTGAATGGGGGAAATGGACACTTTCGAACACTGTTGGTGAGATTATAAATTGGTGCTGTCTTCTTAAAGACAGTTCATCACATTTTTAAATGTATGAGCCATGTGATCCCTCAGTTCCACTTTTAGAAATATTTCCTATGAAAATACTCCTGTATCTGTACAGAAGTGTATGTACAAGGTTGCCCATTATAAGATTATAAAATCAGAAAAAATTTAACTAAGGGAATAGTTAAATAAATTATGCTACTTCCATATAATGGAATATTATAGTCATTAAAATGAAAGAGTTGGATATATGGATAGATAGATATAGAAGGATGGCCCTGGTACACTGTGAAGTGAAACTTCAAGTTACAAAAGAACATAGCTAATTTGATTTATTATTTTATTTTATTTTATTTTATTTTATTAGCACTAGGTGTTGTATGTAAGTGATTATTTTTTAACTTTATTTATTTTGAGACAGAGACAGCATGAGTGGGGAGGGGCAGAGAGAGAGGGAGGGAGAGAATCCCAAGTAGGCTCCATGCACAGAGCACAGAGCCCAACATGAGGCTCAAATTCACGAAACTGCAGATCATGACCTGAGCAGAAATCAAGAGTCAGATGCTTAACCAACTGAGCCACCCAAGCACCCCAGATTTTGTTACTTTTTTAAAGCAATCAAGCAAAACCCACATTCTATGAAAGCTATGTTAAGTACTTCTAATGACCAATAACAAAAATAAAAACAAAAAGAAAATCAACATCAAAAAACCAAAAACAAAAAATCCTCTAGAAATAAATGATTAGTTTCACTTCTGGAGAAGGAGAATGGAGGCATATATAAGGGGGCATATGCTTTTTATTGTATAAACATTTGTGTTACTTGAGTTTTTTACAAAAGACATGCACTAATTTATAAATTAAAAATCAATGAAGAAAGATAAAAACAGTAACATAAAATAGTGTTTTTTTCAAGAAATGGTAAGTTTCCTTTTTTTTCTTTCAACAAAATTCAAATAATATGCCCTGCTTTCCTTTTTTGCCCTATCAGGAGGTCCAGAGTCAATTCTGAAGCATAAAGCCATAAAGACCTAGAATATTTACATTTCCCTTTTCATTGATCCCGCTTTCCTATTTCTAGTTGGCTAACTTTTTTCTAAAGCTTCCCAGGTTTGTTTGTCAAAAGAGATAGGAGTAGATTATAAAGAAAGAAAACTCTGAACCCCTCACTCTGAGTAGCCCACATTTCTCTGTGAGTACCAAACTCTGTAGGCGCGGTGTGGGCTGACTGACTTTATTTACTATTTATACTTTATACTCTGATGATTCTCACACAGGATCTGAGGATGAGAATCAGTACTCTCGCAGCTACATAAAACATTTGGCTCTACTTTGGGATTTCACTTTGTCTCCAAATTTAAGAGTTGCAAGGACCGGAAGGAGCCCTTTGCGACGTCTTGCCTTTATCCTTGTAGATGGGTGGGAAATCACAGTGGATTTTTAAGCAAAGGAGTAACTGAATCTTAACCATGTTTGAAAAAAAATAATTGGCAGAGGAGAAAGTGGGTTAGCATGGAAAAGGCAGAGCTACTCATTAAATACCTGTAGAGAGATCGGATAATTGATGGTTAAAGTTAGTTTAACAGTATGCGTTTATTGGAAGGGACTGTGTACCATTTGTCAGTTATGCCTGGTTGGGTCACTTGGTCTGAACATGAGCCAATTAAGAGTATCATAGGTCCGGTTAGACTCAAAGAAGCAAGAAAAAAGTCGGGCTTCACAAGCTGCAGTCTTAAATTCAGCAAACCATTTCATAAGGGGGGAACAGTGTTAAACAGCTCAGAGCAAAGACAGCCTTGTGGTCAGAGAAGAAGGGAAGGTTACACTTTTCCCAGGTCCCTCGGCAGTGGCATCTTCATTTATAGAGGGGCTTCCTTTTGCTAAGCCTGATGAAGACACATCCGTCTCCCCTCGGAGATGGGAATGCAGTACCATGGATACCAGTCTGAGGTCAGACCTAGCGCGGACCTTGATTCTGTCACTTATTAACTGTGTGACCTCGAGCAACCTCAGCCAGTTTCTTCATTTATAAAAGGGGAGGTAAAAACACCCATTTCTGTGGGTGGGAGGGTAAAGTGAGGGAAGGTAAGTTAATTCTAAGAACCAGGTATGACTTTAATCCTTTATCTTGTTTTTAAATTTTCCATGTTGTGCTGTCCAAAAGACTTAGGGATGAAGTTGTTATTTATTAGTGCAGGTAGCGTGAGGTGTCTGTTTTAGGCCTTTGTATGTTGAATAGCTAGTGGAATTAATAGCTGGCCTGCATTCTCCCTTTAGATATGGGGAGGAGGGTCCTGCAGGGGGATAATGACCACTTGCCCCTTGACCCCCAGCCTGCAGATAGTGGAGCATGCCCCTCCTCACTCCCACCCCCACGGATGCCAGCTCAGCCCTGACTCTGGCAGGAGTCTGGACCTCAAACATACCCCTAAAGGCTTCAGAGTTGCTGATCTGGGCCCCCAAATCCACCCAGGCTTGCTGCTCCCTGGGAGTCTTTGGAGGTAATTCCAATGCTCGGTGAGGCTGGTTCCATCCACTGCTCAAGGTCTGCTGGCTCTTTGGTCCTGCCCACCATGGAGCAGGTGTTGGAGAAATCAATGACTCAAAAAATGTTACCTAATATTGGTGTTATGTGTGCGTTCCATTTCAAATATAATCAGGACTTTGCGGTTTAAAATAAAGTCCATGTTAAAACTCCTCCCACCATGCCTGACAAATACTCAGCTATTTTTCTTTCCCTGTCCAGCCCTAGAAGCCCCTTGGCTAGATGTGGCAGTAAGCTTCTCACAGAGGAGGGAGAAGATCATCCAGGTTCTAGTGAAAAATTTTGTCCCCAAGCAACAGGGAGATAACAGGGAGATAACGTTGCTGTCCTTTGGCAGTTCTCATGAAGGGTGGGGTTTCCTCCACTGTTTATCTTGCTCTCTCTCTTCTCCCCTCCCCGTCAGGTAGGATGCTGGGTAGTGGGAGCCTCCACGCTCCAGGGCACTGCCCACACCCTGTCTCCCCAAGCACTGCTTGTCCTGGGCTACTGCTGCATGACTCACTCTGACTCACTCTCACTGCTACTCAGCTCTGCAGGGACATCAGAACAGCTGGAGGGCGCGCTGCCCTGACACCTCCACCCCATTCCTACTCCCAGCTCCATCCCTACTGCAACTTCATCCCCAGGTGTCTGGCTAAAAGCCAGCCTTTCCGGAGTCCAGTGGGGCTTGCCAGTCTCCTCTCTTGGCAGCAGGTGGTGTGGGGGTGCAGAGAAGGTCTGCAGTGCAAAGTGTTTTTGTAGGTCAGAGTTTACTAACGGGATGTCCTTGGCTTCAGGAGATGGGCAAACACCTGCAAAGTATAGTTGTATTAGCACAAATACACACATGTGTTTTTCTGGGAAAATTGTCAGAGGGATCAGTGACTCAAAAAATGTTACCAAACTAATATTGGCATCATGTATGTGTTACATTTCAAATGCATTTGGATCAGGGACTTCATGGTTAGAATAAATAAGGAAGTTAAAAAAAAAAGTCCAAGGTAAACAACCCTTCACCATGCGACAAATATAGGGGTTCTCAGTTACTTTTTAAAGTTTATTTATTTTGAGAGAGCAATAAAGGGGGAGGGGCAGAGAGAGAGAGAGGGAGAGAGAGAGAGAACCCCAACCAGGCTCTGCAGTGGCAGCACAGAGCCCAATGCAGGGCTCGAACTCATGAACTGTGAGATCATAACCTGGGCCAAAACCAAGAGTCAGGGGGTGCCTGGGTGGCTCAGTTGGTTAAGACTCCAACTCTTGGTTTTGGCTCATCATGTGCTGGCAGCACAGAGCCTACTTGGGATTCTGTCTCCCTCTCTCTCTGCCTTTCCCCCACTTGCACTGTCTCTGTTTCTCTCAAAATAATAAATAAATTTTTTAAAAAATTTAAAAAAATCTGAGTTGTATGCTTAACTGATGGAGCTACCCAGGCACCTCAAGATTTTACTTTTAAGCAATCTCTACACCCAACATGAGGCTTGAACTTAGAATCCTCAAGATCAAGAATCGCATGCTGTACCAACTGAGTGCCAGGAACTCCTCAGTTACTTTTCCCTTTTCAAATATATGTAAGGAGTAGCCTTCTTAAAGGTCTGCCAGGCCTCAGGTAGATCATTTTTGCCTTTGCTGTTATGTCCTCCTTTAAAACTCTTGGGGATATATGCTGTACAGAACAAACTCTATTATCTTAGTGTTCTTGCTAACAGATGAGGAAAATGGTGAAGACTGTATGTTTACAGAGCTTAGCCACATGCCGGACATCTCTTAAACTGTGTCTTTTTACACATGAAAAGATGCTCAACATCACTTATCACCAGGGAAATACAAACCAAAACAACACTGAGATATTACCTCACACAGGTCAGAGTGGCTAAAATGAACAAATCAGGAGACTACAGATGCTGGCGGGGATGTGGAGAAATGGGAACCCTCTTGCACTGTTGGTGGGAATGCAAACTGGTGCAGCCGCTCTGGAAAACATTGTGGAGGTTCCTCAAAAAATTAAAAATAGATCTACCCTATGTCTCAGCAATAGCACTACTAGGAGTTTACCCAAGGGATACAAGAGTGCTGATGCATAGGGGCACATGTACCCCAATGTTTACAGCGGCACTTTCAACAATAGCCAGATTATGGAAAGAGCCTAAATGTCCATCAACTGACAAATGAATAAAGAAGATGTGGTTTATATATACAATGGAATACCACTTGGCAATGAGAAAGAATGAAATCTGGCCATTTGCAGTAACATGGATGGAACTGGAGGATATTATGCTAAGTGAAATAAGTCATACAGAGAAAGATAGATACCATATGTTTTCACTCATATGTGGATCTTGAGAAACTTAACAGAACACCATGGGAGAGGAGAAGGGGGAAAAAGTTACACAGAGGGAGGGAGGCAAACCATAATAGACTCTTAAATACTGAGAACAAACTGAAGGTTAATAGGGGGTGGGGAGAAGGGAAAGTGGGTGATGGGCATTGAGGAGGGCACTTGTTGGATGAGCACTGAGTGTTATATGGAAACCCATTTGACAATAAATTATATTTTTAAAAAAACTGTGTCTTTTCAAATCCCTGTGATTTTGATCCCATTTCACATATGAAGAAACTGAGGTAAAAGAAATCAAATAACTTGCCTAAAGTCACAGCATTTGAATATAGATCCAAAACTCTTTGTATCCAAAGTGAATACCTTTTCTACTCCACTAAGAGTTTCCTGAGGGGAAAATTTTAATCACGGGTAAAAGTTGCATTATAATACTAAAACAGTTTAAAAAACATTTTTAATGTTTATTTCTTCTTGAGAGAGAGAGGGAGACACAGAATCTGAAGCAGGCTCTAGGCTCTGAGCTGTCAGCACAGAGCCCAGTGAGGGGCTCAAACTCATGAACTGTAAGATTTTGACCTGAGCCAAAGTCAGACACTTAACTGGCTGAGCCACCCAGTCACCCCTATAATAAAACACTTTTAAGTGCTTTATTATACTTCCTTTGGGGGAAAAAAGTGTACTATCTCCTAAATCATTAGCATTATAGAAGATGAAAGCTCTGAACTCCCAATTGCCCCCGACTAGTCTGGGCTTTTCTGGAGTTCCCTCTCTTCATGCTCTAATTCCATGATGGATGTATGGGACTTAAGTTGGCAGGAGGAAGGGGCTTTGGATTACAGTGGTGGAAGGCAAAGCGATTTGACTCTCTTAAGAGATAACATATCTTGAAGAAAGAATGGTGCAGGTAAACTTGATCCAGCAACAAAATTTGGGTGGCAGGAGGGGAGGAATTTATGTTTTAGAATCTTGCACCAAGGATGGTTTCTCTAGCTGATATCCAAGAATCCCAGAGAAGTGGGTTATTGGTCTAGATTAGGTAATGGATTACCCTAAGCTAATCAACTCTAAACTGCATATGAGATCGTGTAAGAACATGTCAGCTGCTGAGTGGCCAAACTGGGAAGCTCTTGGAGAAAAGGAGGGCAAGTAATTACATCAATGTTTCCCACATTTAGCCACTAGCCAAATCAATGCCTGGGATCTGAAGGTTAGCTATCACTGCCATGCCAGTGTACCAGCTTCATCATCAATTTATTTGAATAAGTAAAAACAAGGTACAGTAAGTTCTAAAAAGGCTGTTTAAAGAAAGTGGGGTTAGGGGGTACCTGCAACCGGTAGAACACGCAACTCTTGATTTCAGGGTTATGAGTTCAAGCCCTGTGTTGAACCTTAGAGCTTACTTTAAAAAAAACTGAAAAAAAAAAAAAAGAAAGAAAGTGGAGTTCTGGTTTTAAATGGTAAACTGAATGCATGCATCTAATTTCACTTCCTCTTTAAACACTCTGTAGCTACATTGAAGTGATTCTTTACCAAAGACTAAACATATAAGTACAGGGAAAATGGAGAGATGGTAAGAGCAAGGAAATTTTGGAAACTGGAAAGCACATGGACAAGAAGTAACTGATTAAACAACAGGCCCAAGAAAGCTGGCTTAAAACTGCAGAATCCTCAGGAGGCTCAGCAATTGGCAGAGTCAAGTATGCCTAGGATTGGGGCAAAAGGTAGACCTCAAATAAGGAAGAAAAAGCTACTTGAAAAGCAACAGCATTCCTAACTTCCTTTTCCCTCTTTCTGGTACCAGCGGACTGTCCTCCCATCTGACAGATTTCTATGTGGGTTTTTGTCTGTATAGACGGTAATATAGATGGTCTGAGGCTGAGGGATGCCAGGCACATTGGAGCAGGGCTTCTTACTGGGGGGAAATGAGCTCATATATTCTGACTTTCCAGATGTCTTTTCTCACTTGTTTCTCAGCCAGACTGTCATCCACAAGGCAGGAGACTGGAATATTCTTCCCTAGGAATATGACCAGCACAAGAAGAAAATGTAAAAATACTGACTTCAATATTGAATACTGAAATAGCCCTCCCAGGTCCACTTTAGAATACAGTTCAAAGTCATCAAGTCCATCTACTTGTTGATTTTAAGCAGTTTTTTAGTTCCCCATTATTAATCAAAAGCTGAAAAATAAGGATTACCAGATATCTGAGGACAGTCCCCAGCAAAAAAGATAGAGATTAAAAAAAAAAAAAAAAAAAAGAAGGCAGCGGCAATGTGGAACAGCAGCAACTATGTAGGGAAGAGCCAAACAAGAATTCCTATATCCTCAGATAATAGAGAGCACTGCACATACAAAATAAGAACAGGACATTATAAGAAAGTAATATTTAGAGAACAAAAAAGAGCTCTTAAAAATTAAGAAATTAAGGACATAATCATGAAAAAAACCCCTAGAATGTCTAGAATGTAAGAGTAAGGATTTTCTCAGAGAGTAGAGCAAGCAGAGTAGACAAAGAGGAAAGAGTGAGAAAGTAAGAGAGAATTCTGTTCCAGAAGGCACACCATCCAAATAATAAAAGCTCCCGAAAGAGAGAACAACATAAATGGAGGAGAGAAAATCACCAATGAAACAATTTAAGAAAATTTCTCCCAACTAGAGAACATGAGTTGACAGATCAAAAAGGCCTATAGAGTCCTAAGCACAATGAAAAGAGACCCTCACAAAGGCACACTGTGAAATTTCAGAACTCTGGGGAAAAGAAAATTTATATAAGCTTTGAGAGAGGAATTAACAGGTCACATAAAGGAAATTAAGGACCCAAATAACTTTGGACTTCTCCACAGTGACACTATAAATAAAGTGGAGAAATACCTTTTTAAAAAATTTTTTGTTAATGTTTATTTTTGAGAGAAGGAGAGAGTGTGGGAGAGGGGCAGAGAGAGAGAGGAAGAAAGAGGATCTGAAGCAGGCTCTGTGCTGACAGCAGACAGCTTGACGTAGGGCTCAAAATCATGAACTGTGAGATCATGACCTGAGCTGAAGTTGGCCACTTAACATATGGAGAGACCCAGGTGCCCCAGGAGCAGTATCTTCAAAGTTCTGAAGGAAATTATTTCCAATCTAGAATTTTATACCCAGCCAAACCATCAGTTAAGCAGGGCTACCGTATTACACAACATGAGGGAACAACATTCAAAATACAATGTTGTACTTACAATTGAGTAGGAGGAGAGAGCAAAGACATTTTCAGACATTTAAGTCTCAAATATTTATTTCCCATACACTCTTTTTGAAAAAGACTACTGGAGAATGTGCTCTACTAGAATAAGAGAATAAATTAGGAAAGAGGAAGACATGGCATATAGACAGGGCTGGTTTTGCTGGCATCAACCCATGCTGTTGCACAGGTCCCACACATAGAAGAGTCCCATACTTGTTTGATGCTCTGCTGTCACCATCTTGAAATTCTTAATAATTTTTTAACAAGGAATTCTGCATTTTCACTTCTCACCCATCCCCACAAATTATGTATTCCAGTCCAGGATACAAGAAACAGGCGATCTACTTCAGGAGGAAGGCAAAGGGAATCCTCATGAGGAGAGTGAAGGGATTCCAGCATAACTGTCTCAGAGAGAAACATGAGACTCAAGAGACAGACATGTTGGTGGCTGTCATAGCCAAGTTTCCACTGTTATTTTACCTTCCTCTTCACTCTGAAGACAGAATGCTTGAATGAGCCTTGCCTAGATTCTAATCTATGGTTTGACCATTTGTTCATAAAGTTCCTGCTCTCTTTTCCATGCCCTGCTACCTGGATCACCTAAGGACACTCATTGCATCTCACCAAACTTTCTGCTTAATCCTACATCTGAGAACTGGAGGTAAGGTAGAAAATAGAGAGCATCCCGTGCCCTCTGACCATATTTTTGTCTGATGACAGTACCGGGCTTACCTGGCAGCCTTGCCACATGCCCTGACTGTGCAGAGCTTTGTGTTTGCTAGGACTAGCTTCTAGCTTTGTTCACTGATTCCCCAGAAAGGGCTCTTGTAAACTCTCAGGGGAGCTGACACCACTGGATAATGTTGCATTTATCCCTGAGTTTTCAATTAATAGTGTAACTCTGATCTTTATGCAACTACCAAATTTTCAAAACTAAACAATATGTTGTATGGGCATATAGTCATTGGTGGTAAAGCCTTAAAGAAAATGGGGAACGATTAACATAAGAATGTGAACTAGTAGTAACTCTTAGGTGGCCACCAAGAGAGAGTAAGCACAGGAGGATGCAACTGTGGTAGGCTCAGGGGGCTTATGAGGTATTGTTAAGATTTTATTCTTAAGCTAGGATAGATGGTAAGTACATGGATATATAGACAGGGCTGGGTTTCATTCTGGCTGGGTTTCATTTTTCTTTAAACCGTATATTTTAATAAACTCATATGATTATGTGACACAGTAAAAAAAATAATGTCAATACCATTATCATAGGTTAATTTTAATCAGTGGCCACGTTTGGCCCTTGACCTACATCAATCTACATAGCCATTTCATCATGGAATTTCAAACAAAAGAGCTCAGACCATCTGGTACAACCTCCTTTTTGTTTGTAACCATTATTATTTTAACTGGCCTTCGATATATCCTCACATCAAATAAGTTGCAATATCAGCTTTATGTTCATGTTGTTTTAAATGCTTGGTGAATTATTAGACTTTCTACTGGTATTTCTGCCTTTCTCCTTCCCCTGGGT
Organism: Panthera pardus; assembly: GCF_024362965.1. Taxonomy (NCBI): domain Eukaryota; kingdom Metazoa; phylum Chordata; class Mammalia; order Carnivora; family Felidae; genus Panthera; species Panthera pardus. The sequence continues at coordinate 79,859,663 of NW_026526821.1, forward strand.
CTTTTATCTTTTTGAGGGGTGTTCTCAAGATGTTCTTCATTGGCCATGATAATTTTATTTTGCTCAGGTATATAGGGTAGGGTGGTACATGGCGATACTAAAGGAGCAAACTGTTTTTTATTATCAAAGCTGTCCTGCCTTTACTTGTCCCAGAGAATGTATCCATCTGGAATCTACTCAGTTCAATCAAACAGCTTAGGAACCTGGGACATTTTTGCCAAATTGAGCATGAATTGACTCACTGACATATTTCTCAAGTGATCCATTGGTCCAATGGGTAACATCCTGGAAGAAGTATGAATTATTGTTAGTCATAGTTATTCATTCACCTTTCCTGGAATGCCTTTGATGGCACCAAGCATCAGCAATATCTGTCATCAAAAGCTCTTTTGTCTGCAGTTTCTGTGATTGCATTCAGCTTGTTCATGGCAGAGAAAGAGTTGTTCTTCATAGGATAATGGCTTTCCTTCTATAAAAGGTATCCACTATTAAGCCCGCCCGCAGAAAGGAAGTTGGCATAGGTTCTGAAGACCCAATCAATTCCTTAGCTGTTCTTCTTGAACAAGCAGCCTTTTCTTGATAGCTCTAGAATTTCATTACAATTGCAGAAGTTGAGTAATCTGTCAGCTGGTCATTTGTAACCAATAAAACTAAAAAGATTATCCACCATTGTTTGAATTTTGGATAAGTAAACAAGATCTGTGATTCTGGAATTGTGTTATAAGGGTCGATTGTACTATGGAATTACATCTGGACAAGATTTTGCCATAGTTCTTGGCATTCCTGGAGTGAAGGAATTAAAAATCTAAGTCAGCATCATACCTATTAACTTGTTAGTTGTTTTCATGGTATAATGAGTAAAGAATGAGCTGTAGCACTGAGATATGAGAGGTATTAAAACATTTTTTAATGTTTACTTTTAAGAGAGAGAGAGAGAGAGAGAGAGAGAGAGAGAGAGCATGAGTGGGGTAGGGGCAGAGAGAGAGGGAGACACAGAATCCAAAGCAGGTTCCAGGCTCTGAGCTGTCAGCACAGAGTCCGATGCAGGGCTCGAACTCACAAACCACAAGATCATGACCTGAATCAAAGTCAGACACTTAACCTACTGAACCATCCAGGTGCCCAGATATGAGAGGTATTAAAAGTTATAAAGGTTATAACTTTTATTTTGGTTGCAAAAGACAGAAACCCTGGTAAAGCTTAATAAAAAACAGGAAATTTACTATACTGAGGATACAAGAGCATCACAGAAGCCAAGGACAGAAATGTGATTTACCCTTGAGAAAGGATTGGAATCAGAAATTAGGACCTAGGGACTCCTTTTTTTTTTTTTTTAATTCTGCCCCCCTCTGCACACGTACATCATTTTTCTCTCTCTTTGCAAATCAGCTTTTCTTAGATTCTTATCTGATCAAAGTCACTCCTTTGCTGGTTCTATGTTAGAATAATCTAGGATATGTTGAAGCAAAAACTAAATCCTAACCCATAATTTTTTTCCCTTACTCATGTCATAATTTTCTATGAAATGGGTAGTCCCTCTCCATCTTTTAGCTATGCCATCTGAGCCTGTGGCCTCCAAGGTCACTGTGGTAGGGAAACAAAGTGGAGGGATATGAGGGATATTTTCAACAGCCAAGCCAAACATGGCTTATATCATTTCTGTCCATCTCCCCATGGCCAGAACTTAGTCACATGGCTCCATTCTAACTGCGAGAGAAACTGGGAAATGGAGAGGAGAAATGGATAGTAAGCAAGCACTAACAATATCAAGTTACATCTCCTGTCAACAGACAACTGAGACCAATTAGTCAAACTTCTTGTTTTTTGGTAGTTTCTATTAGTCCAAACTCCAAATTCCTAGGGAAGAAACTCTGGCCTAGCATTGGTCAGATGTCCACTCTGATCCAATATGTTGTCTTGGAGAATGGTTCATGTTGAACATAACAGTTGCCAGATTCCCACCACTTTCGCTATGTGATTCAAATGTGGAAAAGAAGGACAATACTCAGAAAGAGTAGATTCTTCAGACAATTAGGGTCCATTACCTAGAGTCATGTTTTATTTCTAAAGCCCCTGAGAATTAGTCTCTTCCTTATGCTATTTCTCATAATGATGTCTGTGTTTTATGGAATTCTTTAAATTATTTTGTTTTGAATTAATTTTAAGTATTTTTTTATAGAGAGGGGTAGAGAATCTTAAGCAGGCTCCATGCTCAGCACAGAGCCAGACATGGGGCTCAATCTCAGAATCGTGAGATCATGACCTGAGCCAAAATCAAGAGTTGGACACTTAACTGACTGAGCTACCCACGTGCCCCGGAATTCTTTATTTTAAAGATGAAAATTATAGTGAACCTGCTTGGAAGAATTAAGAATTACTGCTTTTCTCTCTAGGTAATTGCCTATAAGATATGCCTCTGGAAATAAGACACTTGAGTTGGAAGGGTGGCTACTACACACATAAATATGGAAATAGTTCTTCCTGATCTAGTTGAGAGCTCCTAGAACACAACACTGAGTAAGACTGGAGTCCTTCCAAATGGACCCCTTGCAGGAGTCATTACGGTTGTTCCAAATAGTCCCATTCTCTTCTTCAGGATATGTGGTAAGAGTGCGCTTCCTTGCCTCTTTTTATAATTAGATGTGGACATGTGACTTGTTTTGGCCAATGAAATAGAAACAGAAGTGACATGTGTCACTTGCAATTTAAAAACCAGTGCATGATTCACTATATTTTCTTCTCCGTGCTGAAGGAATTATAAAAACATGTGTTGAGATGGAATAGTTCCGACTGGATCTCCCTGCCTACCTGTCCTGGACATTTAGCATGAGTCAACAATCAACTTTTGGTGTGTTGAGCCACTGAGACTTTGGGACTATTTGTTACTGTAGACAACTTAGTCCATTCTGTCTCCTACATGTCCATTCATAGCCACCTGTACCACAATAGACCTCCCAGCAATGTGCACAATCTTATGAAGCAGTCCTGCTCAAAGCAGAGTCTTCTTTCTTCTCTATGATCTCCCTAGGAGAGTCAGCTGTGGGGTTTCTGCCAGCTTGGCAGTGATTGTGATGCTTGAGTCCACTTCCATGACCTCTTATTGCAAAAGCCATATGATTTATAGGATATTTCAAACTGGAAAATCTTTGGATGTAGAGGACTATAGGATAGATATCTGGAATAAATATTTAGGCATTGTTCACTGCTGCCGCATTCCAGAGGACAGGCTGATTCACTATGCTTACCACAGACTGCCTGCACAGACTATGCTTTGTTAAAGATTAGATAAAGATGAAGTGCTAAACAGAGAGCAAGGAAGAGCATGAGACACTGCTGTGGTTCGATACAAACAAAGCCTGCTTGTCTCACTGTGGCAGCTGTAACGTCCTTCACAGGCTTCACACTGACAAGCCACACTTTAACTCACTTTCCAACAAGCTTTGCTTAGAGCTGTTCTCAGGTGAAATCAAGAATCAGGCAAATCTGACTACTTGTTCAAGGACCAAATTTTACTTTAGCCATTAAAGAAAAGAGAATTAAAGAGATATATGGAGATAAAGAGGAAATTCTAAGAGTTCCTTCAATACAGGTAGGACTCAGCATTTGACCAAACTGAGTTTCTAAAAATCTTAGGTAAAATATTAACAGCACAGGCCAAAGAGTACCTTGAAAACACCAGAGGTAAAGGCAATGTAATGAATACTCCCTGAGAGCAGTAAGAAAGGGGCCCCTCAGCTGGAGTCACAGTTCTAAACCTAAACATTTGATTGTGTATCTCCTCCCCTCCATTCCCCAAAATGCTTATTCTTCAACTTGGCCTCAACACCCCCAATTGTTGGTTTTGGAACTCCTCCAGAAAGGTATGGCATCTCCTGTGCCTGCTGTTACTGACTCTTAGGCTCAAGGCATGGCCGCCCCATAACCTCTGTGTAAATGAGAAAAGACATCCCATCTTCCTTGCAGATGCTCTATCAGCCAAGATGTTCAGCATGGACAGTAGAGCACAGACTAGATCTCAGACTCCACTCACCCTCTTGGCCTGACCCTGAGGTACAGGACCCAATCCCATCCAAACCCAGCACCCTGCCTGTTTTCCCACTCTCCTTGAACTCTTTCATTGTCCACACTGGGAGCTGCAGTGTACAAAAATTTGGAACTTGACATAAAATTCCCTAAAGAAGCTTAGGTGATGATGATGAAGAGGAGGCAAAAGAGAATTATAATTATTAATTATCAGTCATTAGTAATATGATTATGAGTTACTATGTCAATTAGGTTTATACTTCCAGAAAAGCCAATTTAATGAATAATGCTGCTAAATTCTTATACTAATAACATTTGTTTAAATTTCTGGGAACAAGGGCCACAGGCTCAAAACTCAAATGGGAGGAGAAAGGAGAGTATAGGAGAAGAAAGAGATGAAGAAGGAACATAGGGCAGAAAATTAATGCCTTTCTTAGGGCATGTTGAATTAATGATGTTTACTTTGGGTGTTTTTCTAATTCCTTTTTACACCTTTCCTAGGGTGTCCTTGCCCATGTACACACACACACACACACACACACACACACACACACCACTGCCCCTCTTCCAGAGGGGCACCATGCTCTAGAATTATCTAATTTTCTTTCCCTAGCAAACAAAATTCCGTCTTCTTGGTGCAGCTAGTTGTAAGAAGGAAAGCAATCTGGTTGAACAAAACCATATTAAGATGAGAATAACAGATGACCACAGTGCTTTGCTAGAAGTTTTTTTTTTTTTCTTTCTCTTCTCTCTTTCTCTATTTGTTATGTTTGTCTTCATAGGGATGCTTACCAAAAAGAAGGCCTATCCCTGGCTGGATGTTTGCTCCTGGAAGCAAGTCCCCCAGGCTGTTCCTGCTTCCTATAATTTCTTCTGTGTTTTCTCTTAGGTACTCCTGATTTTCTAGAGGGCTCTAATTTTTTTTTCTACAATGATTCCCTTGCAGGAGAAGCAGGGACCCTGGTGGGGGAGCAATCTTAAGGAAGGAGAAATGGAATAGAGGTTTTGTTCATTTTCTAGTTGGTGACACACATACTACATACAAGGCAGGTTGAGGACTTATGTGCATATCCTACATCCATGTCTTCCAGCAGGGCACACTCCAGGTCCTAAAAATCTTTGCAGAAAAAGAGTGTTTTCTGTAGTGAGACATGCCTGATTATATCCAAGTCAAACATGAATCAATGCTGAAAATAAGAGCCATAGAGTGTGCGTGATATTGGTGTCTGTGCATCCCTCAACTGACATTGGGTTGCCTGAAATGACTTCATGGTCAATAGCACTAGACTCTAGTGAACACTAAGTGAGCTAATGATGCCTCCCCTTTAAAACAATGCATGGTGTGGGAAAAGAAAGTTGTATCTTAATGGATCCCCAATTATGCCTGAGTCAGTATTACTGGAGGTTAACAAAGACAGGCCCAATCTTAGAATATTGATTCCATGCTCTATGGAAGTACCAAAAATACAATCTTGAAAGCTGAAACTAAGTAAATATATTTTAATTTATATTTGAGGACTTCAGTAGGCAATCACTCAAGTTACTATCAAAAGGCTTTTGCTAGAGATCCTCCAGCTTCTTGCCTCTGCTTCATTTGCACAAACATAAAAGGAATGTGCTGGTCTTTTTATTTTTATTTCAAAAACAGAAATTGGAAGAACTTGTTGAGAATATTTGATACGACTAAGCTCAGGAACAAACAGCAGAGGAATTGTCTCCTTAGAAAAAGTTGAAGTTGGGGAGGGCTTACTCAGCACCCTGGGTACTCAGCACTCTACACAGAGACAAATATCTGAGAGTTGCTCAGTGGGAGGGGTGCACAACGTCATTAGCCCCTGGGTGTAAACAAAGGGGGCCTACAATGGCTATTTTGTTTTCTGCTTCATCAAAGAACAAGGATAAAGAGTATGCTATCCATGATTAATTCTGGAGAAAAAAATTCCATGCAATTAGAATTTTTTCCAAGATTTAAAACAAAACAATATTTTCAACCCATATCAAAACCCTCTCAGGACAACTGATATTGTGCACTGTGGAGAGTGCTTAGGAGAATGTGGTATTTGTTCTCATCCTTTTCCAGGCTTTGTCCTCATGGCAAACTTCAAGGCCAACAAAAGACGAAGGCAGAGACAAGGCTGCCTCTGGACAAATGGTGAGTGGGCAGCATGGGGTGGAGCACAGAAGGGACTGAGGGGAGAGAAGTGGGGGGTCAGTCACCAATTGTAAGCTGTAGGACTCTGAATTCGTCATTTAACCACATGGATCTCAGTTTTCCTATCTGTAAAATGGGTCATAGGACTGGATCAGTAGACCCAAACTTCTCTGTGAAGCCTTCTCTGATTGCTCAGGTTATATTTCTACTTCCTCTTCTTTAAAAAAAATGTTTTTTTACATTTATTTATGTTTGAGACACAGAGTGTGAGTGGGGGAGGGGAAGAAAGAGAAGGAGACACAGAATCCAAAGCAGGCTCCAGGCTGTGAGCAAGCTGTCAGCACAGAGCCCGACACAGGGCTTGAACCCACGAACTGTGAGATCATGACCTGAGCCGAAGTCAAACACTCAACTGACTGAGTCACCCAGGCGCCCCTCTATTTCCTTTGATACACCATTTTAAGCTCCCTAACCATGACATTCTCTAGGCACGATTCTTATTTAATACATACAGGTTTATATTTTATCAGCAATTGTAGAATTTCAGTCCTGGAACTTGTAAATTGCAGATCACTCTTTCCATGGGTAGCTGGGGAAAGACAGAAATGGAAGTTGAAAATAGAGAAGAACTAAAGCAGGGATAACATAGAGATTTTTGAAATAAAAGATTAGGCAGGACCAAGGAAGACAAGCAGTAATATTCCAGGGCTTTGGAAGCACTTCCTGTGGTTTCAGTTAGGAGAGTAAGGGGAGAAATGCATGTACCTGGCATGAAGTTAAAATGGGCAGATGCAGGGCTGCAAAACTCTGGGTATTGGTAGGGAGGATTAATTCTCAAAGGTTTTTCTCAAGCCTCCAACATTTCTTGAGAACCCAGATATGTAGGAGGCAGAGACCAGGAGATGGGAGTCATACTTCCTCCTGGATTTAGTTCTCCCCAAAAGCAGAACCTGAAACAAGGATTTTAAGGCAAGCTTTTTGTTTAGATGTTACCCTATGAGTTCAATACAAAGTGTAATGAACACATTACTGCTGTGGTCAACTAGGGCCCAATCCCTCTAGAGACCTCTGGGACATTATATGATCCCCACCTTGAGTCATCCCATCTGAGAGCTGAGAATACATGCATTTTTCTACAAACTCTTTTTGCTCTTGGAGGTGTTACATCTCCAGCACTTCTAGCCTGCCTCTGACCAAGTCTGCTCCTGCAGCTGGGAGAAGCCCTCTGGTAAAGTCATAGATACTTGAAGGAAGCCATTGGTGTGTAAGGAATATAGAGAGGACAATGGCATTTCTGACAGAAACCATCATGTCATAAAATAAGACCTTGAACATTCAGAGGAGGACCAACCCCAGAAAGAAATTTTCTCACTATGGATATTTTTATCAATGTGACAAAATGATTTATAAATATCTTAATGAAACTATAGAAAAAAGACCCTGAAAGGTATCTTCCTAGTGAGTATGAAATAGTAAAGGGTTGAATATCCATGTAGTAGTTGTGATTACTGAGTTAAGATGTATAAAAGTCATATTTATTTTTTTATTAAAAATTTTTTTGATGTTTGTTTAGTTTTGAGAGAGAGAGAGAGACAGACAGACAGACAAAGCACGAGTGGGGGAGGGGCAGACAGAGAGGGAGACACCAAATCCGAAGCAGGCTCCAGGCTCAGAGCTGTCAGCACAGAGCCTGACACGGGGCTCGAACTCATAAACTGTGAGATCATGACCTGAGCTGAAGTCAGAGGCTTAACTGACTGAGCCACCCAGGTGCCCCCGAGAGAATATAATTCTAATGGCTTACAGAGGTTTGCTCCAAATATCATTTCCCCTGACATGATTTGTCATAGGGATTTAAGTTCTTGAACCACAGTCCTTCTGCCTCAGAGTTCTTTTTTTTTTTTCATTCTTTCATTTTCATTTTATTTTATTTGAGAAAAAGAGAGTGTGAGGAGCAGGCGGGGAGGGGGCACAGGGAGTGAGGGAGGGAGGCAGGGAGAGAGAGAGTGTTTTAATCAGGTTCCATACTCAGTGTGGAGCCTGACATGGAGCTCAATCCCATGACCCTAGGATCATGGCCAGAGCTGAAATCAAGAGTTAGATGCTCAACACTCAACCCAACTGAGCCACCCAGGTGCCCCTGCCTCAGAGTTCTTAAGAACATGGTCTCCACAGTTGAGGAGCAACAGCGTACAGCTTTTTAATTTCATTTTTTATTTATACTCAACTGAATTAGAAACTGAATTCTCTACAGTAATGCAGCTCTCTGAACTTTTCATAGCACAGAGAACAACTCCTTAAACATAGTAGTTCTTCCATAATCTTGATGCAGTCTAAATTTTTTTAGTGGTTGCACAGTTGTATTCCCCAAATCATTAGGGAAATGACATAAATTTGTAAGGGAAAAATATATCTTGATGACAAATGGTCAAATATGTGAACATTTCACATAAGAGGAAGAGATTCACACAATAACAGTAAACAGATGTGAAACATATCAAGCCCCTCTAATCACTTGAGTTGGTGGAATCTATCAGTTGGTCTGGCCAGAGCCCTTCTGTTTTGCACCTGGTCTTTGGGTTAATGCTTTTCCTTCCACTCTAGATAAATGCCTCTGAGGCATTATCTGAGGGACCACCAGTTACAGCAGCCAACTCCCTGGCCACAGTGGACTGGTTTAGGAGTGAGCAACTGACCCAAGCTGGGCCAATAAGACTCCTTTCCTGGGAATGTGCAGTTGATAAAGCCATGCAGTCACTGTCAAAGGAAGCTTGGGAGCTCCCAGTGGCCAGGTTTTCTACTAGGTTGGGGGAAGCCAGGTTGAAAAATGAAACCAATGCACAGAGAAGAGCAGAGGCCAGAGACAGAGGGAGGAAATAAGCACCCAGCTATATTCCCGCCTTTCCTTCTAGTAAAAGGTTGAGGTTTTTTCCTTGAAACCAAGAGCTCCACCTATTGCAATGGAAAACTACAAGTGTAATAAATGTAAGGTAGGATTCTTGTAGCAAAAAAATAAGAACAACAGTACACAAAGATGAAAGTTTGGAGGCATCTGATGATTCCATAAGCCAATGTTCTTTTTCTGGAAAGCATCTTGAACACAGCTGACATGAATCAGAGGCTAAGTCTTTAAAATTCTTCACAACCCTGAGCTTGTAATTCTATGATTAATAGAAATGATCAATACATTGTCCAAATTGTAATTTGATGAAAACAAGGAAATGGGCGTTTATTGAGTTTTAGAATGCAACAAACAGTATGCCAAGAACCATATGTAATGATTAACTACCATTATTGGACATTTTTGATCTGTTAAGCACAGTCGTAAGGATTTCCACGTATATAATACCTCCTATAATTCTCACATTAATCATGTAAGGTGGGAACTACTATTATTCCTGTTTTTTAGATGAGGAAACTGTGTCCCAGGGAGGGTAAGTAATTTGCTCAAGTTCTCACAGGTGGCAAGTGGTAGGATTCAAACACAGCCAATCTCTCACCACTCACACTCTTCACCATACATTATATATTACCTTATTTAACTTTGGAAAATGTATCATATACTGAGGAGGTAATTCAAAGGAAAGAAAGGGCATATGGACGTGTGTAGAAGTACTCATTAGTACATCTAAAAACTAGAAAAAGTGCCTCCCCCCAACACATATCTATAGGGAAATAAGGCAGGAAATCAGATGTGATACATTGATACAATAAAACATTATATTGCTGGAATGATAAATATGAGAAACATAAAAAATGAGTTAAGGACTATAGAAAACAATAGCAGAGGAGAAAAAAAATGTATAATTCAGAAATATAAACACTGGTTCCTAACAATTATGCACGATCATTTCTATGCAAGTGGTAGAAAGGAAAAAGTCTTCAGGGCTTATGAAAATATGGTAATTTGAGATTTTTTAAAGAAAGCTCATGTTGCTATTGGTACTTAGACATTCCTATTTGACTTTCATTGTAAAGTTGATTAAATAGCCAATTAAAAGCAAACTCATTAAAGATTTAAAATAATATTCATGGAAGAAAATTAAAAAGAGAAGTTTGTGAGATTAAAATAAGATTTTTTTATTAGAAAGCCTCATTTGAAGAATATAAGTAAAAATGAGGACTGCATAATGTACTCGGAAGAGAAAAAAGTATAAATAAAAAGGCAAACTCACATCTGCTTGCTTGTCCCTGATCTGGTACAATCCTACCTGTCCCTAAGGCCCCAACCAGAAGCTTCCTCTGAGCAAACACCACACTTCATTTGTCTTTTTTTTTTAATTTACTTTTTTTAATGTTTATTTATTTTTGAGAGAGAGAGAGAGCGCGCGCGCACAAGTGGGGGAGGGGCAGAGAGAGAGGGAGACAGAATCTGAAGTCTCCAGGCTCCCAGATGTAAGCACAGAGCCCGACACAGGGCTCGACTCACAAACCACAAGATCATGACCTGAGCTGAAGTCAGACGCTTAATTGACTGAGCCACCCAGGCGTCCCTATTTGTCTCTCTCTTATGGTGCTTGCCCTTGTTTTATAGCTATCTGTGTAGATGGCCCTCTTCTCAACCATAAGCTTTATAAAAATCGGAACCATGTACCTTCAACATCTTTGTAGGCCCCAGTTGCCCCATGTTACGCCGCGTGTGTTTGTTGGATAAATAAGTGTTCTTATGAGGAAATAAAAGACTTGGCAGCATAGTTTTGAACAATAAGCAACTGTGATTGGAGACATTAGAATGGTTGCCTTTAAGAACACTATTTCTATGGAGCACCTGGGTGGCTCAGTCGGTTGAGTGTGTGACTGGCTCAGGTCATGATCTCATAGTTCATGAGCTTGAGCCCCGCATGAAGCTTGCTGCTGTTTGCGCAGAGCCTGCTTCAGATCCTCTGTCCCCTCTCTCTCTCTGCCCCTCCCCCACTCATGCTCACTTGCTCTCTCTCAAAAATAAACATTAAAAAAATTAAAGAACATTATTTCTTCTGCCAGATTGAGGAGGTGAGTGTTGTAGTTCTGATGGACTCCAGAAGGAGAGCGGAAGCATAAGGTGATTTTGATTTTATGAGCTCTGAGGCCAATATATCTGGAGATGACAAAACAACCATAGTCTTGATTTATGATTGCAGCTGGCAAAGAACACTGAAAGAGGAAAGTTGAAGAAAGAGTAAGTGGGAGTAGAAGTTAGAGAAGAAATTTCAGAGATGTTATGCTAAAGAATTCTTATGGTCTTTACCTCATATAGGCCAAGGTCCTTCTTTTTACAGTTGTTTTTTAAAAAAAGCCTTGGGGCACCTGGGTGGCTCAGTCAGTTGAGCATCCACCCTCAGCTCAGGTCATGATCTCACGGTTTGTGAGTTTGAGCCCCACAGCAGGCTTTCTGCTGTCAGCCAGGAGCCCCCGTTGGATCCTCTGTCTCCCTCTATCTCAGCCCCTCCCTTGCTCGTGAGCACTTATGTGTGCACATGCTCTCATCTCTCTCAAAGATAAATAGACATTTTTTAAAAAAACCTTTATTGTGATCAACACCAGGTAATGCATGGAAGTGTTGAATCACTATATTTTATACCTGAAAGTAATATTACACTGTATGAAAACTAACTAGAATTTAAATAAAAACTTAAAAAAATTATGTTTACTTATTTATTTTGAGAGAAACAGAAAGCCAGAATGAGCAGAAGAGGGGCAGGGAGAGAGGGAGAAAGAGAATCCCAAGCAGGCTCCACACTGTCAGCACACATCCCAATGTGAGGCCCAATTTCATGAATTGTGGGATCATGATCTGAGCTGAAATCAAGAGTTTGATGCTCAACCGACTGGGCCACCCAGGTACCCCTAAGTAAAAGGTTTTTAAAAAGTCTTTAACTATAGTTCAGTAGAATGAGCAAAGTGGAATGGCCATTCTTCCACACACAGAAATGCCCGGTTTCCCTGTCATGCCAATGATGAGAGTGTAGGGTTTTTGTGTGGTTTGGTTGACCAAGTAAGAAAAAACACAGAGTGTCGAAGAATTACTATTCTTATGTAAGTTCCAAAGGGCCCAAGGATTCTAAACCTACTTCACACTTAAACTGTGACCCACGAAGACAATGTAGCTCTGATTCAGATGGTGCACAAAATATCTGATGGTTCTTTTCCTCTTTGCCTACGTGATATGCAAGAACACCTTGCAAGTTAGGACTGTAAACTCTCTGAGTTCAGGAACAAGGCCATAAATTATACACAATCTGAACAATCCATACTTAAATATTTACTAATATGATTTTATCTACTTCTAGTCACAAAGACATACATTCTTCCCAATACCTGCTCTCCTGTAAACAAATAATTCCTCTACCTTGCCCATTAAATACATGGAGTTATCTTTAAAATTTTTTTTTTCTTTGAGTAATTTTTGGTTTATTTTCCGTCTTCCTCCACTAGAATAAGTTTCATGAGAGCAAAAATATTGTACATTTTGTTCAACTATGGTACCCTCCAGAGCTTACAATAGTTACTCAGTAAATACTTGGTGCTGAGTAAGTGAATGAATAAATGGTCAAATGACCAATTATTGTTCTGGCTGTGGCTTTAGAGACTTTTGTAAATATTGACTTGAATATCTCACTTGAACACACACGTGGCTCCTCAGTGGCCTTTCCTCCCCTACCACTCTTCCGCACCAACTGATCAGATAAACTAATAGTTGGCTGGCTATGCATAAGGATTCATCTGGCTTTCACTGAGTAAGAAACGGAAATGCTTTGCTTTTACAAAAACTTATGTGGGGAACTTACATCTCAAAAAAGATGTTTGTAATACCAAAGTGTATTTTGTTTTATTAAATCCAGAACGTTGGGTGGAGTCCCTTAGCTAAAAGTCACTCTCAAGCAAAATGGATTGCTTGTTATTCTCACAAAGAATTTACAGGAAACAATTTGTAAAGGTTGCCATCAGGCTGAAGTCATTGTTGGCACTAGGAATCAGTGTGTCATCAACCTCAGAGCAATCATTTAACCTGGGTCTGCTCAGAGAAATCTCCATAATGCAAGGAAAATTGAATTCTACTGCCTCAGATTACAATCACTTTTGATATTATTCCAATCTGATCATGAAGTATTTGACATAACAGTTTCTCTCATCCAGACACTATGTAGAAATGTCTATTTTACATGTGCTTAACACTGGTCCTGTCATTACCAGCTATTTCACAAATAGTTATTAAAAGCCTGCTCTCCTTTCCTTGTACTCCGGAAGTTGCCATAGGGATAGCTAGGAAATGAATGGCTTGCCAACTTATTTGGCCCATTCCAAAGTAACCTGTCTTCTGGTCAAGTAATAATATAAAAAAATTTCTAGTCATTTTGAAGGACTATCCTTCAATCTAGGTGACAGATGGGCAATTGTTTTGGATAGGCCTATGGGGGCATCATTATAGCAGAGAAACACTGGATCCAGACATGCCGTGAAGATGGACAGTTCTATGCTCCTAATTTCTGTCAGTGTGTGTTTATTTTCATCACCCTGGGAAAACAGGGCTGAAAAGATGGAAACACATAGATTCATACCATAACAAACGTTAAATCAGTTCTCTATGTTTCCAACACCCGTTTCCAATGTCAAAGTAGAAAGTCAGATCTTGACAAAACCATGCTGATCATTTTTTAGTCTTATCCAAATGATGTGCAATTCATTTACTGATTCAGCAAAAATGTATTGAATGCTGTGAGCCATCAGCACAAAGTAGACTGAAAATAATGCGGAACACCTTACTGCACAGACTCCTCTACTACTAAACGATTTTGAACTAATGTTTCCTTTACTATATATACATTGGGAACAATCATATACTCATGTTAAAATCCCTCTGTCTCAGATGGAAAATGCAGCAACCATCAAGTCTAAGTGCTTAGGGATGTTTCACTCCATTGAATAATTATCCTAAAAAAAAAAGACTGACAGGAAGTATGTGGTCCTCTTTCTCTTCTCTCCAAACACAATCACACCCTTTGTTTAGCAGCTGAGACTGCTGTTTCTAAGTCCTGTCATTCAGCACCCTGGTCTCTGGGCCTCCCAAGTTGAACAAGATTTCATGATTGAGTCAAGCCATTCATTTGCTGATTGCCCCGGACCAGTGTGGCTGTTGGCTGCTATCACCCTCCAACAGCTAATGCTTATAGTGTGACATGATTTGGCCTGATAGCACTCCACAGCCCACCTGTTGTTCCCATCTCTTGCCCATTCCACAGCTGATTAGGCAGCCTCCTGTCCATGGTTCTTATGCATCTGGGCCAAAGAAATTAATTTGCACTCATCATTCCTAGTTGCAGCTGGCTAATTGGACTCTAGGGTCACTTCCTTGTCTTATACAATTAATCAAATTCCACTTAGTTAATTATTGCAATATTTGTTCAACAAATATCTATTGAACATTTACTATGTGCCTGACACTGTGCAAGGTGCAGAGAATAATACAACTGGCCATGCAAGTTCCAGTAACTTAAAAATTTAATGTAATTCTCTAATTTCTACCTTATTCCTATTTCCTATGTTTTTCCTACCTAATTTCCTATTTTTAAGTTGAATAAATGTTTTTAAAATTATGTATGAGACCATTATCCCTTCCTTTGTAATTTCTTCTTTTGCTTCAAAGTCAAAGAAAATTATAATATCTCTTGAGACCTGCTTATTTGCTTATTTATGAATTTAAAGGTATTTAGTTTCTTAAGACTTCTGGAATATATTTGGGGGGTGTTATGAAATATTTCATCTAAAATAGTTTAATTCAAATTTCTAATAATTTCCACAAATGTGTATTTAAAAATCATCTCTCTTGTTTTGTACTGCTCTTAGTCATTGCTTAATCCTCATATACAACTAGGCTTATTTCTGAGGCTTCTGTTTCACTGACTTACATTTCTGTTTTGTTCATTCATTTCCTTTCTTATTTTTAGAATATTTTTGTTATTCTCACCTCTTTACTTTTCTAACTGAATATTATAACGTTCTTTAAATTTAAATTCTAAAGAGAAGTCCATTTTTATTTTGACTGGGATTGCACTAGATTTAAACAATAATGTATATGAAACCAACATCTTTATAATATTTTATTCTTTCTACATGTTACTGCCCAATAAGCTTTATTATTTTAATAAACACTTCCTATTAAGTCTACTCCTCTTTATATTTTATTGCTATTATAAATTGAATCTTTTTTTTAAATTAGGCTTTTCTAGTTTTTATTGGTATTTAAGAATCTTAATGATTTTTCTTAAATGTTTATTTATTTTTGAGACAGAGCGAGACAGAGCATGAACAGGGGAGGGGCAAAGAGAGAGGGAGGCAAAGAACCTGAAGCAGGCTCCAGGCTCCAAGCTGTCAGCACAGAGCCCCATGCGGGGCTCAAACTCACAGACTGTGAGATCATGATGTGAGCCGAAGTTGGAGCTTAACTGACTCAGCCCCCCAGGCGCCCCAAGAATCTTAATGACTTTTCGGTATATTATATTTTATCTGTCCACTTATTATTCTATTTAGCCTAAAAATATTAGCTGATTCCTTGGGCATTTTGTCAGGTTATGTAATTAATTGTCTTCAAATAGTGATGTTTTGTTTCTTCTACTATTTCTCTCTTTTTGATTCGTTTCATCTCTCTTCTTATACTGGCCTGAACTCCCAAAAGAACATTAAGTCAAAATGATGATAAAAGGCACTTCTCTAGTAATACCATCTTTGTTTTTTTGTTTTTTTTTTTTTGTTTGTTTGTTTGTTTTTGTTTTTTTTGAGAGAGAGACAGAGTGTCAGCAGGGGAGGGGCAGAGACAGAGGGAGACACAGAATCTGAAGTAGGCTCCAGACTCTGAGCTGTCAGCACAGAGCCCAATGTGGGGCTCAAACTCACAAACCGGGAGATCACGACCTGAGCCGAAGTCGGACGCTTAACTGAGGTGCCCCTTGGTAGTATCATCTTAAATACCTCTCTTCATGCCTTAATCTAGTCAGCAACACTGAGTGGGGGAACTGCAATGGCAGAAAGTTTGGGATCTAACATTGCTATATGAAAAACTTAGCCTTTTATAAATTTAATAACTGACTAACTTATGCTTCTTGGTCTTTTGGCCAAGATCTAGTAATGATGATATTGTGGTTCTATTAGTAAAATTTAATCAGGAACTGGAAATAAGATGTTTGTCCTAAGTTGAAGCTTTATTCTAATTCATATTGACATTGTTACACCTATCACAAAATTATAGTTTGAAGGTCAGGTTTCTTCCAAAAGTAGTATTTCATGCTGATTTAAAAGGCAATGTAGCTATTAAGGAATAAATTGTGATTTTGAATAACAATATCAAAAATATTCAATCTTCCAATGTGCTATGATTCTAGAAAAACTACTAGAAGTCAAAATTATATGAGATAAACTTTGTTTTTCCATAGAAATAGTAATTCAGAATTGAATTCATAACTAAGGGTTAGGGGTGTCTGTGTGGCTCAGTCGGTTGGATATCCAACTTCGGCTCAGGCCACGGTCTTACTGTTTGTGAATTCCAGCCCCATGTCAGGCTCTGTGCTGATAGCTCAGAGCCTGGAACCTGCTTCAGATTCTGTGTCTCCCTCTTTCTCTCTGCCCCTCCCCTGCTCGTGCTCTGTCTCTGTCTCTCTCTCAAAAATAAATAAACATTAAAAAAAATAACTAAGGGTCAAACATCCAAATTTTCCTAGAAATGGCTACCAAATCATATTAAATAAAATATAAATGTTATGTGATATAAAGTTTATTAAGCTTATCTATAAACTAATTTATTTATTGACCAGGACAACAACAGTTACCCAATCCTTGACTTCATATTCCCTAGAGCATCATCATGTTCTGTATACATTTCTCATTTTCTTGGTCACTTCTTCCTATTTTAAATGAGGTCACTTCTTCCTATTTTAAACCCTCAGTTTAGAGCAAGGGTTTGGACACAGGTTTTGGAGTAGGGTATATTTGGCTACAAAGCCTGGTTCTGCTTATCATTCATTTAAAAATATTTAGTGATGCTCAACGTCACTCCTCATCAGGGAAATACAAATCAAAACCACACTCAGATATCACCTCACGCCAGTCAGAGTGGCCAAAATGAACAAATCAGGAGACTATAGATGCTGAAGAGGATGTGGAGAAACGGGAACCCTCTTGCACTGTTGGTGGGAATGCAAACTGGGGCAGCCACTCTGGAAAACAGTGTAGAGGTTCCTCAGAAAATTAAAAATAGACCTACCCTATGACCCAGCAATAGCACTGCTAGGAATTTACCCAAGGGATACGGGAGTACTGATGCATAGGGGCACTTGTACCCCAATGTTTATAGCAGCACTCTCAACAATAGCCAAATTATGGAAAGAGCCTAAATGTCCATCAACTGATGAATGGATAAAGAAATTGTGGTTTATATACACAATGGAGTACTACGTGGCAATGAGAAAGAACGAAATATGGCCCTTTGTAGCAACGTGGATGGAACTGGAGAGTGTGATGCTAAGTGAAATAAGCCATACAGAGAAAGACAGATACCATATGTTTTCACTCTTATGTGGATGCTGAGAAACTTAACAGAAACCCATGGGGGAGGGGGAGAAAAAAAAAAAAAAAGAGGTTAGAGTGGGAGAGAGCCAAAGCATAAGAGACTCTTAAAAACTGAGAACAAACTGAGGGTTGATGGTGGGTGGGAGAGAGGGGAGGGTGGGTGATGGGTATTGAGGAGGGCACCTTTTGGGATGAGCACTGGGTGTTGTATGGAAACCAATTTGACAATAAACTTCATGCATTGAAAAAATAAATAAATAAAAATAAATAAAATGGAATAAATAAATAATAAATAAATAAAATAAATAAAAAATAAAATAAAAATATTTAGTGAGTTCTAGGGGTGCCTGGGTGGCTCAGTCTGTTAAGCGGCCAACTCTTGATTTTGGCTTATGTCATGATCTCATGGTTCATGAAATCAAGCCCCACGTCAGGCTCTGCACTGACAGTGTGGAGCCTACTTGGGATTCTCTCTCTCCCTCTCCCTCTTTCTCTGCCCCTCCCCCATTTACTCATGTTCTTGCTCTCAAAATAAATAAATAAACTTAAAAAATATTTAGTGAGGGCACCTGGGTGGCTCAGTCAGTTAAGTGCCTGACTTTGGCTCAGGTCATGATCTTTCAGTTTGTGGGTTGAGCCCCGTGTTGAGCCGTGTGCTGACAGCTCAGAACCTAGAGCCTGCTTTAAATTCTGTGTCTCCCTCTCTCTTGCCCCTCCCCCACTTGTGCTCTTTCTCTCTCTCAAAAAGTAAATAAACATTAAAAAAATTTAGTGAATTCTAGATCCTAGGGATAGAACAGTGGACAAAACAGGCAGCACCCTCACTCTCATGGAGTTTACATTTTAGTACCACTTTCTGGCCATGACATTTTAAAAGTTTTTTTTTAACATCTCTGGGCTTCAACTTCTTCATTTGTAAAGTAAGAATAATAGCACCTACCTCATAAGGTCATTCTAAAAATTAAATTATGTAATGTCTGTAAAGCACCTAGTGCATATCAGAACTCAGTAAGTAGTAGCTGGAGGGCACCCGATTGGTCAGTTGGTAGAGCATGTGACTCTTGATCTTGGGGTCCTGAATTCGAGCCCCATGTTGGGCATAGAGTTTACTTGAAACAAAAAGCAAAGAAAAAAGTGGTACCCGGTTTTCTTATTTTAGACATACACTTTTGAAAAAAAATTGTAAGAAATATTATAGAAAAGAGGATGTTTAAATCATTATCTAGAAAGAACTATTGTTTTTAACATATACTTCCCGATTTTTTTCTATGCATATATTTTTAAAAAGAGAATCTGTAGCACATACTTTGAGATCCATTTTGCCCAAATGCCCTTCAGAAAGGTTGAATTAGTGTATACTCCCACCAACTGTACAGGGGAGTGCCTGTCTCTCTTTGGGGAGATTTAACAACAAAGTCATATAGCCTTGATTGTAATCCTATGTCTACAAAATGAAATGTCCTTCCACCTATGGCCTAGTTCTGATTTTTGTCTTATAAAAATGAATTTGTGGGAGAAAATATTTGCAAACCACATATCTGATAAGAGCCTTATATCGTGTGTGTATGTGTGTGTGTATTTAAACTCTCAAAACTACAATAAAAAATCCAATTATAAATTGGGCAAAAGACACAAAAGGATTTCACAGAACAGGATATAGGGATGGCAAATAATGACATGAAAAGATGTTGAACATCAACATCAATGGAAAATTCAAGTTAAAACCACAATGAGATGCCACTAGATACCTATCAGAATGACTAAAATTTTTAAAAAGTGATCATACCACTTGTCACAATGTAGAGAAACAATCTGTCATATATTGCAGGTATGAATTTGAAATGGTACAGCCACTCTGGAAAACAGTTTGGCATTTTCTTGCAAAACTAAACATATAATTCAGCAATCACACTCTTGGACCTGAACCTCAGAAAAATGAAAACTTAAATTCACATAAAACCTTTACAAGGATGTTCATTGCAGCTTTATTCTGACTAGCAAAACACTGGAAACAGCCAAAAAGCTTTTTTTGTGGGCGAATAGTTGAACAAACTGTATGACATCGGGAATGGAATATTACTTAGCAATACAAAAGGACAAACTATTGATACACGATAACAACCTGAATGGACCTTAAGGGCAGTATGCTGAGTGAAAAAACTCAATCTCGAAAGGTTAAAAGAAGTAAGATTCTATTTATATCATGTTTCTTAACTACCAAAACTATAGAGATTGAGAAGAGGTTAGTGGTAGCCAGATGACACAGAGGGGATGAAGTGGGCGGTGGGGGGGGAGGGGGGGCACTAATACAAAGTGGTAGCACCAGGGAATTATTTTGCTGAATTTTGATATAATGGTGTTTACACAAATCTATACATGAGATTAAATTGTATAAAGATACACCTCCCTCCCCCACACATACACAAAGGAAGGCAGGTTAAAAAAAATGGTGGCAGCTGAGTAACATACCACCTGTGACTGTTGCATCAGTAGTAATGTACCAATGTCAATCTCCTGGTTTGGGTATTATACTATAGCTACATAAGAGAACACCATGAAGGGTACATGGGACTCTATACTACAGTTGCAATTTCCCAGGAATCTATAATTATTTCAAAATAAAAACTATGTTTTAAAAAATTTGTTAACATTTATTTATTTTTGAGAGGGGAGGATAGAGAGGCAGAGAGAGAGAGAGGGAGACAGAATCCTAAGCAGACTCCATGTTGTGAGCCTCACACACGGTGAGATCATGACCTGAGCCAAAATCAAGAGTTGGCTGCTTAACTGACTGAGTCACCCAGCCACCCCAAAATAAAAACTTAAAAAAAAAATTGTAACGATTACTATGGCTCTGATTTTCTTCCTTTGCCAGCTATTTTAAAGGATATTAAAGAATTAAATTTATCAGGCAAAGATAAGATAGTGATGCTATTTTAAAAACAATCTTATCCAAAAGGAGTATTATTTTTAAAGTAGTCATTTTGGAAGTTTGACCACTTATGTGAAAGTTTTGGGCCACTGCAGATAAAATATTTTAGAACTCCTCCTTTGTAATTGCGTGCAGAGATGGCCAGCCATTGGCAAGTATGAAGCCTATTACCTTATAGGACAGTCTCTTGAGTTATTATATTTTCTTCCCATTTCCCTTTACTTTGTCTTAATTCTACATGTTACCCCAGAGAAAAATGAGTTATTTGGCACAGATAGGACACCTGTAAGACAAAGGAAAAGAGGGTCCATCAGTTTATTCTTTCTTCAATCTCTGGGTATTCATGCTTTTAATTTTTCAAGTGTGAGACATTGTTGTATGTTGTGGAGGATGTGAATTTTCTTTTTCTTCGTCTAATGCCTTTCGTTATTACCAAGGTAGGTGATATTTGAAAAAACTTGAAGCAATATTTGTTTATTTTTTATTATTTTTTTTTAAATTATTTTTTTTAACGTTTATTTATTTTTGAGACAGAGAGAGACAGAGCATGAACGGGGGAGGGTCAGAGAGAGGGAGACACAGAATCCGAAACAGGCTTCAGGCTCTGAGCTGTCAGCACAGAGCCCGACGCGGGGCTTGAACTCCCGGACCACGAGATCATGACCTGAGCCGAAGTCGGCTGCTTAACCAACTGAGCCACCCAGGCGCCCCCAATATTTGTTTATTTTAAAGCAGTTGAAGAGTTAAATCAAGGAAACTTAGTTGATTTTTTTTTAACTCAAGTTTTCTTGGCTCTTGGTCTTTGGGAATTAAATGCCTTGAAGATACAATTTGAGAATCTCTATTGTGGTTCACAAGATTGTATTTTCTTACTGATGTGGCCAGAAAGTGAGGAAATGGACTTAAATCTGGGAAAGGGAAAACAAATATATTTATTTGTTCAAGGAGGTACAGGTATTGAGACTCAAACTGACCATGTCAATTTTACAGATGTTACCTGAAGTCCTCATTTATTTCACATTGAAAAACTGCCTTTGGCTCAGTGAAATCAGATTTTGGAACATTATATGACTATTCAATAGAAATAACATCACAATTAGAGAAGGGATTCATAAGTTTTGATGAACATTACCCATGCTGTAAGTTTCTTCAACTGCCCTTAGATTACAAACTGAATTAATAAATCCTCTCTAGCCAAGTTGCTCAGATTTAAGAAAAGCTCATTGAACTGAAAGCAATGCCAAATTTCTGATATTTTAGAGACTAATACATTAATCCTGTCATTATACTAAATGTTATGGCTATCTAGTCAATTCTGGCCTTTGTTTGGATCTGCCTAGTTGTAAAAAAGATATATACTTTTTCAAAGAAACTACTGAGGTGCACCTGGATGGCTCACTCAGTTGGTTAAGCATCTCACTCTGGATTTCAGCTCAAGTCATGATTTCACTGTTCATGAGTTGGAGCTCCACATCGGGGCCCTGTGCTGACAGTGTGGAGCCTGCTTAGGATTGTCTCTCTCTCTCCCTCTCTCTGCCCCTCCTCAACTCGTTCTCTCTCTTTCTCTCTCTCTCTCTCTCTCTCTCTCTCTCTCTGTAGCTCAGAGTAAATAAAAAGAAAAGGAAGGAAGGAAGGAAGGAAGGAAGGAAGGAAGGAAGGAAGGAAACGGAAGGGAAGGGAAGGGAAGGAAGGAAGGAAGGAAGGAAGGAACTACTGAAATTGAGACCAGGAAACTGAAGGACTCCATAAAAAATTGCTTTTTGCTCCTTTTCCTGCTTCTATTCATGCTAAGGCCTCACTTAACACATCGATTGTAAATAGCCTTCTTGTAAGAGACAAGGAGTTACTGGTTCTCTAGGATATAAAACATCTAAAGAAGGACTAAGTGAGAATGACCCGAGGAAGCCATCACATGCAGATTCCAGACCATTGGAAGCTAGACATCTCAATGCCAAGACCCCCTGGCTCCAAGGAATGACACCTGACCCTTGTCTTTGCTTTCACTGATTCCTGGATGCCTGAAAGGACACATGCACAAGACTACCTATCTCCAGTAAAAACCCCAGATCCCGAATATAGGAGAGACTCCCTCTTTTCCTTTCTGAGTCTCCCAAATACTCAGTCTGTTATCTGCTCTATGTCTTCAGTCAACTCTGCTTTCATCCCCTGCTGGCTCACATTTGATTTCCATTCTGCATGAAGCCAAGGACCCCTCTTGGCTTGTCCTGTGGGACCCCTTCCAGGTCCTCGACCCAGCCTGCCAGCATCAAAATGAAAGCAAAAGGCACCTTATTTAATGTTGATCTGGAGTCCAAATTGAGACCAAATGTACTTGCAGTTTTAAGCTAGATCTATAGATCTAGCTGTGTGCTTTGGAGTAAGTGGTTATTCTGTTTTAGAACTGTATTTGTATTATAAGTCAAAGCTCTTTTCTTCCTCATCCTTCTCCTCATCCCCTCCTCCTCCTCCTCTTCCCCCATTTCTTCCTTCTTCACCTTCTTCTCCTTTTACTCCTCCAACTAAACTCAGAGTGAAGAATAGCTTTCCTGGAATGAAAAGGTAGGTGAAAATCTAGATGAACTCCAGAAGCAAGGCACTAATGTCTATGGTGGTGTTCACTTGCATGGATGGGCTGAGATCCAAAACAAAATGCATGAATATTTGAACGCTCCATTACTTTTTTTCTAGAAAATATACAGGTTTGGGTCTGGTGCCAGTTAAGTCCCTAAATTTTGCAGTTGTTTTGCACTTCATATAAATGTATAAAAAGTGGAGGTGGAGTTCAAATTCCTTCTTGTGTAGGATTTAGGGGAGTTCTAGTTTATTTCCATTCTATCCAGCTTTACATTATAATTTCCGTGGAATATATTTTGTACAATTGATCCTCTTCTTTTGCATATGTTCATTTTATTTTTATTATTTTTATTTCAAAGTAAATCAATGAATACAGAATTATTTATAGATCACATACACATATATAAATAAGTTATAATGTAGAAAAAAATCTCTAACCACTTACAATATTGCCCCACCTCGTTCCACACCCATCCTAAAGAAGCAAACATAGTCAAGCTTTTGATATGTTTCCAGCCTTTTTGGAAGAATATTTAGGCATACACACTGTTTTTACAAAATAAAATCATACTTTACATATTGTTACATAATCTTTTCACATAATAATTAATAATAATTCAGATTTACCTCTAATTTTTAAATGACCACAGAGGTTTCCACTTTACAACTATTTTAGTATCCAAATTTTAACCATTCTCCTTTTGTTGACACAGAGGTTTCACAGTTTGAGTTATTACAAATAATATTCCTATCCATATATCCTTGCACACTTGTACAAGTATTTCTATAGAATGTAACACTAAAACTGAGGTTAAAATGTTTGTAATTTTGATAGTTATTGTCACATTGTGATGATATTTATTATATGACAGTGATTTGCCACTCCAAATAGGTTGTTAAAATTCACACTTGTACCAGGAGTATATGAGTTCTTTCTCTGTATCCTAGGCAAACTTGGATTTCATCCATGTTTGTTTAACTTTTTGTAATTTAATGGACAAAAATAGGACCTCATTTTTAATTTGCATTTTCCTAATTGCCAGCAAAACTGAACATCTTTTCATATGTTTATTAAGTATTAGCATTTGGGGTTTTTGTGGACTACTCGTTCATATTTTGTTGTGCTTATTGGGTGTTGTCTTTATAGGAGCTGTTCGTATACTAGGAATAGCAATACTTTCTCTGCTATGTCTTCCACAAAGGTTTTTATTTTCATGCAATCATTGCTGTTTGTTTTTTGTTCTTGTTTGGTTGGGTTTTTGGGGTTGTTTTTTTTTTTTTTTTTTTTGGTTTTTGTTTTTTTTGGTGGCTTCTGAGTTTTATCTCTTACTTAGGAAGATCTTTCCCAGTATTATTAAACACTTCCTATATTTTGTTCTAGAACTTTTATAGCTTTGCCTTTTTACATTTCACTATTTAATCCTTTTGGAATTTAGTTTTTAAAATGTGTGCTGTGAGGAGAACTCTAATATTTTCACCTAAATGGTCATCCAGGTGACCTCAAACTATTGATTAGTCCATTATTTCCACAATGGTTTGAAATAATGTATTTTTCATTTACTAAATTTAAAATTCATATGCACCTGTTCCTGAATATTACTGTATTCTATTTCTGTACCAATATTACACTGTTTATCACTATAGCTTTATCGTAAGCTTTGTTAAAGGATTCAGTTCCTTCCCATTATTTTTGTTCTTGCAATTTGTTTTGTAATCATTGCTAATCTACTCATGCAAATAAACTTAGAATTACCTTGCCAGTTTCCATTAAAAAATCCTGTTGGATCTTTTAAATTTGAGGTGATATATCTTTATGATATTTCATCTTCCCATCTTGAATCATAGTATGTTTTTCTCTTTTTCTGGGTCTTTTAAAATACTTTCTAGAAAGTTTTATACTTTTCTTCATCTCTTGTGTATTTTTGGATAAGTTTATTCCACTGTAGTTGAGAGTTTTATCGGCAATACAAATGGGGTCCTTTTTCATGATGTCTAGTTACCATTGGTATCCACAAAAGCTATTAGTAATTTGTATTTTGATCTTAAACCTGTCTTCCTTACTAAAATCTCTTGTTTAATGGTTTTTTCAAAATCAAATTGTTTCTATCTTTTTAAGATACATAAGCATAGAATATTGTCTCATCTTTTCTAATATTTCTCTTATGTATTATCTGTATGGTGTGTGTGTGTGTGTGTGTGTGTGTGTGCGCGCATCTATCTGTCTACAGAGAAAGAGAATGAAGCAAGTTTGTGTGCCTTACTCCATTGATTAGGGTTTCCAGGACATTATTGAACAATATTAATGATGATAAGCAGTGTTGTCTTGTTTCTCATTCCAATGGCATTCTATCTCTAGTGCTTTAAGATTTCATATCAAGTTTTCTATTGACTTCTTGATAGACACTCTTTATCAAATTAAGTATTTCTATTCCAAGGTTACTAAAATTTTTGTGAAGCATTAGTATTGCTTCCTCTGAACCTATCAAAATGAGCAAATGACCTTTACTATATTAATGTTATGGATGAAAGTATTGTATTTACTGATGTTAAACTATTCTTCCATTTCTAAATTCTATTTGATCATGATGTGTTGTTTTTTCATATACTGCTGTAATTAGTTTGCTAATATTTAATTTAGATTCTAAGTACCTGTAGTCACAAATGAGATTAGGCTAGAATATTTTCTTTGTTTCTTTCTTTTGTATAATTTTTGTCTGGTATTGGTATAAACACGTTAAATATATAAAAGGAATTTGACAGATTTTCATCTCTTTTTATTCTACAAAACAGTTACCTGTATGTTTAACATTTGAGAAAATTTATTCACAATGTCATCTAGGCTTGGAAAATTTTTAGGGAAAGAATATCTTTGACTAACTTAAAAATACTTTAAGGATATTGATCTATTTTGTACCTTTTCTTGTAGTTTGCAAATTTATATTTGCCTAGAAATTCTTCCATTTCATCTAGTTTCTCAATGTATTGTTAAAAAGTTGTATACACTATTCTAATATTTTTAATATCTCCTATATCTGTGGTTATATTCCTGTTTTATTATTGGTGCTACTATTGTGGGTTTTTTTCTTATTTATTAGTATTGGTAGAGGTTTGTTCATTAAATTGTTCTTTTAAAGAAGCACTTTGGGGGTGGAAGATTTTATTTTTATTAAATTTTTGTTTTGATCTTTATTAGTTCCTTCTATTTTTGTTGTTTTTGTTCTTTTCCAATTTCTTATGTTGAATGTTGTTCATTTCTTACCAGTTTTTTTCTCACCAATAGATGCATCTAGAAAGACTACACTCCTCTGAGTAATACTTTGAGGTTTTTTTTCCTATCTACTTGATTGAGGTATAACTTACATACCAGAACACTTACCACATAAATTTTAGAATTCAATAATTCTAGTAAATTCTAGTAAATAATTCAATAATTCTAGAATTATTAGAATTCAATAATTCTAGTAAATAGAGTTGTGCCATCATCATCACAGTCTAATTTTAGAGTATTTCCATCACCCTAAAATGAAAACTTCTACCCTTTTGCAGGTATTCCCTAGTCTCCACCCTACCCCCAGGTACCTGGTCATTTTTTAAAAACATAAATGTCCAAATCCCACTGCAGACTATCTGCATCAGAAATCTGGGGATGTTGTCTTCACATGTGTATTTCCTAAAATCATCAGGTAATTTGACTTTGACCAAGGTTTGAGAACCACCTTGACATGAGAAGAAAGCCTTTAGACTGCTTGATGAGGGAGTAATCAAGGAGAATTATGAAGTTAAATAATTCATTGGAACACAGTTTAAGGAATCAGAAATTCTTTAAATTACTTTGGTAACACAGGAACCTTGAGTCCAGGGATTGAATTGATTCATTTTTATATTTCTCACAATGCCAAGTATAGTGATTTACATAAAGACGATGCTTCAAGTATATGTTTTAAATGTGGAACAGACTTTATTTATGTAGCTGTCAAATCTACAAAGATTATTCCCTAAAAGATATTTTTGACTCAACTTTAAAACTTATTTAGAAAACTTTTTGTTTTTCATATACAATTCCAAAGTTTATTAAAGTCTAACTTATAATAAAACCTCAAAAGTACTATATTCCCAAACCAACTTATTTCCTCTTCTTATAAAAAAAATTAGTTCATTACAATTAATGTTATATAGTAAATCCTGTATAATAATTAACCACATGTTGTTAGTTGTTAAAAAAACACATGGATTCAATTAGTTTTAACAGC
Source organism: Panthera pardus (assembly GCF_024362965.1). Taxonomy (NCBI): domain Eukaryota; kingdom Metazoa; phylum Chordata; class Mammalia; order Carnivora; family Felidae; genus Panthera; species Panthera pardus. The sequence goes on from NW_026526821.1 coordinate 79,887,132, forward strand.
ATTCTCCATATATCACAAAATAAACTGTTAATCTTTGGGTGATCCCTCTTTAGAAGGAAGTACTTTTTTTAACATTCTTTAATGTATTTATTAGTACTCCAATATTGTTGAATTCTTAATTTTGAATTCAATATTATTGAAGTAGTGCTCTAGCAATTTAATTTAAATATTCCATTTCAATTAACATGTGAACTCTGGAATTTTCAAATAGGGATTGGTTTATAATTATGCCATTTGTGGATATGGTTCAATATAATAACTATAAAGTTTTTTTGTGATAAAAACACATAAAATTTACTGTCTTAACCATTTTTAAGTGTAGAGGAGTGTTAAGTATATACACATTGTTATGCAACAAGATCTCCAGCACTTCTTAATTTTGAAAAACTGAAACTCTGTACACATTGAACAACAACTCCTCTTTGCCCACTTTCCCAAGCCCCTGGCAACCAGTATTCTGCTTTCTAAGAGTTTGACTATTTTAGACACCTCATGTAAGTGGAATCATACAGAATTTGTCTTTTAGTGACTGGCTTATTTCACTTAGCATAGCATCCTCAAGGTTCATCCATGTTATAGCATATGGCAAGATTTTTTTTTTTAAAGGATGAATAATATTCCATTGTATGTATTTACCGTATTTTCTTTATCCGTTCATCTGTTGTTGGACATTTAGGTTACTTCTACCTCTTGGCTATTATGAATAATTCTGCAGTGAACATGGGTCTGAAAATATCACTTTGAGTCCCTGATTTCAATTCTGTTGGATGTACATAGACGTGGAATAGCTAGATCATATGGTAATTCTATTTTTAATTTTTTGAGGAAACTTCATACTGTTTTCTATAACAACTGCATCATTTTATATTCCCACCAACAGTGTATAAGTGTTTTCTCTACATTTTTCCCAACACTTTTTATTTCTGGGTTTTTTGTTTGTTTGTTTGTTTTTGTTTTTTATGGTGGCCATCCTAATGGGTGTGAGGTAATGTCTCATTGTAGTTTTGATTTGCATTTCCTTGATAATTAGTGATATGAAGTATCTTTTTATATGCTTGTCAGTCATTTGTGTATCTTCTTCAGAGAAATGTCTACTAAAGTCTTCTGTCCACATCTGAATTGGGTTGGTTTGTTATTGAGTTGTAGAAATTCTCTATATCTTCTGGGTATTAAACCCTTATCAGATATATCAAATATTTTCTCCCATTCCCTAGATGGCTTTTTCACTCTGTTGACTGTTTCTTTTGTTGCACAAAGTTTTTAAGTTTCACGTAGTTCTATTTGACTATTTTTGCTTTTTTTTTCCCTGTGCTTTTCATGTCATGTCCATGAAATTATTGCCCAGTCAAATGTCATGAAGCTTTCCCCTGTGTTTTCTTTTAGGGGTTTATAGTTTCAGATCTGATGTTTAGGTCTTTAATCCATTTTGAGTGAATTTTTGTATATGATGTAAGGTAAGCATTCAGCTTCATTCTTTTGCATGTGGCTGTCCAGTTTTCCCAACACAATTTGAAGAGACTATTCTTTCCCCCATCTTGTTAGCATTGGCACTTCCATCAAAGATTATTTGACCTTATACATGAGAGCTTATTTCTGGGTCCTCTATTTTGTTCCATTGGTCTACCTCTGTTTTTTATGCCAGTGCCACACTGTTTTGATTACTGCATCTTTGTAATATGTTTAAAAAAAATTTTTTTAATCTTTATTTTGAGAGAGAAACAGAGTGTGAGCAGGGGAGGAGCTGAGGGGAGGGAGACACAGAATCAGAAGCAGGCTCCAGGCCCTGAGCTGTCAGCACAGAGCCTGACGCGGGGCTCAAACTCATGAACCGTGAGATCATGACCTAAGCAGAAGTCGGACGCTTAACCGACTGAGCCACCCAGGTGCCCCAGTTTGTAATATGTTTTAAAATCAGGAAGTTTGAAGCCTCCAGCTTTTTTTCCTTAAGATTGTTTTGGCTATTTGGGGTCCTTTGAGATTACATATGAATTTTAGCATGTATTTTTCTATTTCTAAAAAATATGGTATTGAGACTTTGATAGAGATTGCATTGAATCTGTAGACTGTTTTATGTACTATGGACATTTTAAGAATACTGTCTTCCATTTCACAAACGTGGAATGTATTTCCATTTTTGAATCTTTGATTTCTTTCTGCAATATTTTGCAATTTTCAGTGTACAACTCTTTCACCTCTTTGGTTAAGTTCATTCCTAAGTATTTTGTTCATTTTGATGCTATTATAAATGAGATTGTTTCCTTAATTTCCATTTCGGATTACTCATTGTTCATGTATTGAAATACAACTGAGTTTTGTGTGTTGATTTTGTGTCCTGAAATGTTGCTAAATTCACTTATTAGTTCCAGCAGGTTTTCATGTGAAATCTTTAAGGTTTTCTACATAAAAGATTGTGTCGTCTGAAAACAGAGATAATTTTACTGCTTCTTTTCCTATTTGGATTCTTTTATTTCTTTTTCTTCCTGATTGCTCTGACTAGCACTTCTGCTATGTTGAATAGAAGTGGAAGGAGTGAGCATCTTTTCCTTGTTCCTAATGTTAAAGGGAAAGCTTTTAGTTTCTCACCATTTAACTCTAAAATTGTATTGTTTTAATACAATACAGTATTGTATTGTAAGGAATAGTAGAGGAAAAACTTCCAAGGTATATTAGCACACATTCTCTGAGAGTGAGGACCAGTCACACTTTAATCAAGGTCATGAGAGAAAAATATGGCAGTAGTTGATACACTAGGCAAAAACTCATGCTCAGTGAACATTTTCTACTCCAAGTCAATCACTAATTTGCATGTTCCCTTAGGCAAGCTTTTTTTCTCCACCAAGTAGTATCTATTTTCCCTTCTACAAAATGGGATAATATTGTTATATTCATTTTATCTCCATAAGGTCTTATGAGACTATACTATACTAAAATTTATATGTACATTACTTTCTGCTAATTGGTGATAAGAATAACTTCAGTAAAATGTGAGATTACAGCATAATCTTTTTATGGGAAAAGATTATTGAGATCCTCATTTTTATTCTGAAAAGAAAATGAAACTCCATAAAGATGGTAATTTTTGGATTTGCATTTATACTGATCTTTAAAAATCATAGTAGTAACTACTACCTATAAATAAATGACTTTGTATTTAAGTACAGTGGTTTGAATAAGTAAGCATGCAAGAAAGTCTGTTGAATACCTGTTAAATAGAAAGGTAATTTTAATTATATATTTTATTACATTTTCCTTACATCTTGTGTTAGTTTTCTATTTCTCATCATCTAAATCAGGTATGGGTGAGACTCAGGGTATAATCCATCCTAGGGCACAGTTTCTCTCCATCTGTGGACCTGTGAAACTAGAAAACAAGTTATCTGTTCCCAAAATATACTGGTAGGACAAGCATAGGATAACACTTAACATATTCCAGTTCAAAAAGGAAGAAAATGGAATGGGGTTTAAAAAAAAGTCACTGGTTCCAAGCAATTTCGAAATCCAGCTGGGGAAACTCCATTAAGTTTCAAGTTCTGGAATAATCCTCTATGGTGCATGGGATGAGTCATTCTTTCTTTTTCATGAAAGAAATACGTGTTTGCAGCTGTGTGATTTTATCAGCCTGTTTCCTGCATGTAGAATAGTGAGAATCTCACATCCTCCTTTCTTTTCATGCTTTCTCTCCTTCTTTTGGTCCAAGCTGACAATATTTCTGCTGAAAGAAAATTCTCAAGAACTTTGTGGGTCTCCCATGTATGCCACAGGGATTTTACTCTATTAGAGAGTAGGCTCGTCCACAGATCTTTCCTAGATAATTCCATCTCTGTTTTTGGATTTTGCTGAGATGTCTGAAAGACAAAGTCTTTAAAACTTCCTAGAAGCTCTTTGGTTTGCTTGAGGGAGATCTGTGAGTCACATCCTAATCTCTTCAAAGGACCTTTTGTGTGATTGAATACTCAGACCTTTTGATTTTTCCAAGGTAGCAGCAAAAGTTTGTCTAGCCATACCCTCAGTTTTTTCTCTAGAGTACACTTCCCTGACAGTGAATCTCTTAATGTTAGTGTCTTTTTAAAAATATGTTTATTTATTTATCCCTGAGAGAGAAAGCATGAGCAGGGGAAGGGCAGACAGAGAGGGAGACAGAGAATCCAAAGCAGACTGCAAGCCATCATCTGCAGTGCCCAATGTGGGGCTCAAACTCACAAACCATGAGATCATGACTGGAGCTGAGGCAGATATGTAACCGACTGAGCCACCCAGGCGCCCCTAGTGTTTTTCTACTCTCTATAGGTGGAGAACTTCCGAAATCATCAAATCCTGGATCCTATTTGCTTAACAGTCATTTCCTCGATTTATTTATTTCCTCTCACATTTTACCATAAGCAACAAGAAGAAACCCATTTGCACCTTCAACACTTGCTTGGAAATCTCAGCTGAATGTCCAATTTCATCATTTATAAGTTCTGCTTTCCATATAACTGCAGGATACAATTTCCTAAAGTATATTATATTTCTACTAAATTTCTACAAAATTCTACTACTTATATTTCTACTAAAAGTCTATTCAATGCAATCTAGACTTTTTCTATCATGCTTCTCAACATTCTTCCAGCTTCCAATTCCCCCAATTCCAAAGCCCCTTCCATACAGTTAGGTGTTTTTATAGCAGCCCCTCATTTCCAGGTACCTAACCTGTATTCATTTTCTATTGTGTCCCTAACAAATCACCACAACCATACTGGTTCAAAACAGCACAAATTTATTATTTTACAATTCTGTAAGTTAGAAGTCTGACACTGGTCTCACTGAGTTAAAATCAAGATATCTGTAGGGCTGCATTCCTTTGTAAAGGCTCCAGGGGAGGATATGTTTTGTGCTTGCTTATATTGTTGCAGAATTCAGTTCCTTATGTTTGTAGGACTAAGGTCCCCATTTGCTTTTCGGCTGTAAGCGAAAGGTTTTTCCTAGTTTCTAGAGGCCACTGTACTTCTTGATTCATGGTCCTCTTGCTCTGTCTTCAAAGTTCTCAATGGCAGTTTCTCATATTACATCTCTGACTTTCATAGCTTTTGATATGTGAAATTATCATTGTCCTTCATTTCCAAATTTCTATAATCTCATCATGTTTCTTTCTTGTTAATCCAAGGGTCACTTAGAAGCCTATTTTAAAATTTCCAAATGGTTGGGCTCAGGGCTATTCTCTCTCTGTCTCTGTCTCTGTCTCTCTCTCTCTCTCTCTCTGTGTGTGTGTGTGTGTGTGTGTGTGTGTGTGTATTGCAATATGATCAGAGAATGTGACATCTATGCTTTCAACTTCGAGAATTTTATGGGAACTGTTTTTGTAGCCTAATTGTGTTAGTGACCAATTTTTTAATAGTTCCATAGGAATTTGGTAAAAAATATTTATTTTCTGTTTATATGGTATAAAGTTCTATATAGCTATAAGGTTTAGTTTGTAACTGTGTTAATCAATTCTCCATATCCACATTTGTTTTCATTGACTTGATTTGCCAGTTTTTAAGAGATATGTACTAAAGCGTACATTTTATTTTATTTTTTTAGTCTTTAATTTATTCACATGGTGGTAAATGAAATAGATATGAAAATAAATTCTTATTTAATTTTTTTTGAGAGAGTGTGTGTGTGTAAACAAGGGAGAGGCAGAGGGAGAGGAAAGGACAGAATCCCGAGCAGGCTTCACACTTAGTGTGGAACCCAAGGTGGGGCTTGATTTCATAACCATGGGATCATGACCTGAGCTGAAATTGAGTCAGATGCTTAACTGACTGAGCCACCCAGGTGCCCCTAAAAGACAATATTTATTAATTAGAATTTCTAATACATACTTGTTTTTTTTAATACATTGCCTATAATTTTTTATATAGTGAATTTTGTGGGTCTTACTTTAGACTGTGAATTATTCTATAATTTTCCAAGAGTGAAAAAGCACCAAACCTAAATCATATATGTAATCACAGTTCCTGAATAGAAATGTAACAAATTAAAACTGGAGAAATCCATTTACATAGCATCACAAAAACATCCCAGCAGGTTTCTGACACTTCCTGTCCTTCCATTTAATGCACGGACTCCATTGGTACCCAACTGTCAGGTTGATTCTTTTTTATTTCTCATCATTTTTCCTGAACATTGAGTATTTGTTGCTTTCCAAGGTCTATAGGCTAGAAACTTTTAAAGAACAAGTCAATTCAAGAAACTATGAAGCATTCTGAGAGTCATGTGCATGGGGTTCTATAACCAATTTAGTCCCCAAATCCCAAGGGAAGAAAGTTGGGAGTCAGATCTCTGCTTGAAGCCTTTTTAGTATGAAATAGACTTTCTCTTGACTTGCATTTTGTAAAATTAGAGTTTGGACAGTAGTTCGGTAGTGACCTGATAAATTAATTTTGTGAGTTTGTTTGTTGATGCTTTTATTTTAAATCTTTTAGCTTAGTCTAGTGACCACCACCACAAAGGACTATGGCATATAACTTTCTTATTATAAATTAACATCCCAAGTGCTGCCTTAAAAGAAATTGGAAAAAAATTTTTTAAACTGTCTAATCCCTGTCTTAAATGTAGACCACTCTACGTTTCTATGTGAAAACCTAACAAGGGTACACTCAGAAAGAATTACTCCCTTTTTTTTTTCAAGATTTATGGGTTTCCATTGTAAAACTGTTTTTTCATAACTTTATCTTAAGGACCTTAAGTGTCCTGCAGTTAAATATGCTTAGTTTAGAGAGTTAAGAAAATGTAAAACCTACTTTAAGAACCACACTTTACTAACTTACTTTTTAGGAAAACAAATTCAACAGGGTTCTATGTGATAATGGGCCAGTGAAGATTTACTGTCTTAGTCATTTCGAGGGCTGAACCTCTTGGTTTTCTGTGCCTTACTAAACTAGTTACTCTGCTGAACTTTGAATTAACAAAATAAAAACCATCAGCAACATAAAAGGAAAGCTGCTGCAATATCCTCTTATCAGAAAAAGAGACAAGGCATAAAATCTTCAGCTTTAGGAACAAATAGTAAATCATTTATGCAAGAGATTTGGGAGAGGAAATGTGGCATCCAGACAAATAAATAAAATACTGACAGTGCAATATTAAAATGAATTTAGCTAGCTTTTAACCAAAAGAGTGAAAATAGCCTGGTTTTAGCTGGAGGCTGGTAGAAGAGAAAAACTTCTTAGGCTGTGTATGCTGACCTGCAGATAGAATTTTCTTGTCACTTCACGTTTCACAGGCTTTTCCAAGAAACACATTGTCAAGTTTTAGGTGCTCCAAGATCACGGGGATACGTATGTCTTCACAGGAATATATATAAAAGTTTGCAGTCAAGTTCAGTATGAAGGGTGAGATTTATCTGTCCATGTCCTTTCTTGTCAGCTGCTCATTGGTACCCAAGCTATGAAATGCCTTCTCTTTCTTATCCCCTGCCTCACCTAGAACCCTGGAAATTGCACGAGAGCTCAGGTCTAAACCTTCAACTTTCCCTGACAAATAAGCCTGGAAGTTCCCCCTGACCTCACCAGCTCAAAGTAGTCTTTCTCTCCTGATTTTGAATTTTTATACCAATTAGTACCTATTAATTTGCCAAGTAGCCATGTGCTGACCTGTGACTTTTTCCCTTACTGTCTTTTCCCAACGATTATTTACTTCTTGCTGTTGTTGAACTTTCAACATTTATACTTAATCATTTATATTAGCTTGGAAGTCCTTTGAAATCAAGGTCCATGTATTATTCTTATTTGAAAAAGAAGAGAGGGAAGGAAGTTGAAAAAGTGTTAACCTCTACCTGCATTAGGGTACTCCGAACCTATGAAGCCAAAGAAATATACCCATTTTTTATGACAGTGCACAAAACTCAGCTAGGCTGTAGGAGATAACATGGTTGTTATTATTATGATTACTATCATCTTGGAGATAATAGTGGTTTAACAGTCATATCCTGTCACATGACTTACTGGGGAAGCTGAGGGAGGATGAATAAAAAAGGCAAGGTGGAGTACAGGGGTTCAGTGAGGAGCTGGGCATGAAGCAGATCCAGGGGATGGGATGCTGAGCCAGGCAACAAATAGGAAAGGGATCTAGTGAATATCAAAGATAAGAATGGGGACCAGGTCTGCTCTTTGCATGGTGATATATGCCTGGACAAACTTAGATGAAAGAACTAGAGACAAAACAGCTATATGTGAGTCACAAAAGCAAATTCAGGGCTTTATACAAGCTGTGTCTCCATATCTACAGAGCATTTATGTTTTACTTGAGAATAAAATCTAAAACATTTGGGTCTCTTAGTTCAGGTAGCATTTAGGCTCCTGGGAAAAGTCCTGTTTGTTCCTTCCCCTCTTTCTGTACTTCCCAGCATCCTTGTACTTCCTTAGGGTCCTGGAATGGTCCTATCTAGTGCCTATCAACTCCACCTTCCACACCACATCTTTTATTCATATGCTCGGCCTTATCTAAATGCCCCTTCCTGTCTCCTCCGCATTCAGGCTGCCAACGTGAATTCCCTACTGCAGAGAACTGCATTCTCAGGCATGAGTTTCACTGCGAGGCTCCCAGTTTCTGGTTGTCTTAGCATGTGTTTGCAATATCAGTGCCTGGAGTGGCAATAAAGCCCTATTCACAGAAGATGCTATGTCAGACTCCTACACTGACTTCTATTATTCCAATCCTTTGGGCTATTCTAAAGAGCTTTATCTGTTTCTCCCACTTTCCTTAGCATTAGCCATGTGCCCATTTCTCCTGGCTATTTGTTTAAGTAGAGTGTACCTGTTTGGTCTGTTTGAACAGGAATTAGGAAGTCCTGTTGATAGTAGCTTACAGGGTTACTCGGGGTCTGTACAGACTTGCTATTTCTCAGATTATTTATACAATTTATTTGTCTACATTCTCTTACCTCTGTATCTCTAAAATCCATCTTAATGCAATACAGCCCTTAGTGCCAAACCAATTTTTTCTAATACATGTTTTCCCTAAAGCCCCAATACCTTCATTCCTTTGTTCTGATTTATTGCTGCTGCCTAACCACAGCTACGAGGCAGAAAAATAATAATAATAAAAATTTTAAAACCCTAGTAACAAGCACATCAGGATTAACATACTAGGTCTATGTTAAACCACCCAACAATGAACTAACTCATCTTTAATTTATTAGCTTGATTCTGATATAAATTCTGAATGAAAAGTAAAAGGTTGTGTAGATTAATAATATTAAAGTTGCAAAACAAACCCCTGAAAAATAGGAAATGTTAAGCAAAGGGAGCTGTGCCATCTTTAATTCATTGCTCTGTTCCTAGGCAATTCCATGCATGCAGGATGTAGGCTCACAGCTGCGTTTTTTAAAAGACTCTGTGGTACCCAAGGCATCAGTGCAAGGTAGAAACGGCACAGCTTGTGACTCTAAAGTGTAGGGCCTAATTCAATGTGTTGTGTGACATTGACATGAAAAACATTTCATTAGGACCTTTCATTAAGTGTCACTTTTGTAAGTTCTACAGATAGGCCTATCATTCTAGAGGCAAAATTGCAGGTCAAGTACTAGATAAATCCCCAAGTGATGTGAAGATCCTGCAGCCAGGGATTAAGCACCGTGGATGGGAGGGGTCTAAATCAACAATCTTGGAATGAAAAGAGCATCCGTGTCAGGTGACTTGAGCTTTCTCAACACTTTTAATGTTCAGTAAAACCTTGCTTATTCAATCTAATTGGGAAGGTCAGCATGAATTTGTGAGATGGACACAAGACACATGACTTCTAGAGAATAGAAGGGATTTATTGGTTTCCAAGGTACATGGTTACTTCAGTTGAAGTTCTCAATACTACCAAATTGTGGTTCTGTCCCTCCTGCTGGAACTGACAAAAAAGAGTGAAATTGACGTGTTAATTCTGCAAACACTAAAAAAAAAATTATAAACGACTTAGTTAATAATTAGCTTAAACATTCTCCCTTTAATATTTACACCAGCAGGTCTCAACAGGACACATTGACGTGTTGCAAAAAGCCTGATATCAATCATAAAAGAAGTATGAAAGCTTGCAAATGAAGAACTTTTAAAAAGAGGCCAGAGATGATGTGAGGTTATCACAGTAATATCATGGTCATACATTTGCATTCCAAAATGATTTCTTGAGAGAAAAGCAAGGCTGGGGTTACAGAGATGAAGCCAGGAACTGCACTTGCACGTGGGGCTGTTTTGCACATGCCAACACCATTCTTATATATCACAGAAAAAGCAGAGGTAATTGCTTTACACCATCAGTTTTCTTAACAAACTCTTTTATCATACAAAGGTAAAACTAAACTTTGATCACTTACTTTTCTGATTGTAGCTAATGATTAGAATTAGAGTTTACTTATTGTGTACACCTATATATAGCAAAGAATATGGACCTTAGAGATTTATACACCACTGGCATATTATTGATTATTATAGTGCAATGAGGTATGGTAGGAAGGAGGAATATAATCAAGAGAAAACAGTGGAATCTGTTAAGCCTCAAAGGGTGGCACTACCTTGGTGAGGTCACCTCAGGCTCATCTTGGTCTTGCAGGTTGAGAAACTCAATTTTGCTAGGGGTCTGTAGTTCATCAGACTGTAACAACTGATATGGGCTGTCCAAACTGTCAAGACACTGTCATATAACGTTATTTACTTCGGGATGTTATTCACTTACATTGGGGAATATTCCTTTCCAGTTACCAAAGTTACTTTCTTCCTGATCTCATAATACCCTGAGAATTGAATTTGTGATTTTGAGGTTGGCTAGTAAGGTGGAATCAGAGAAAAAAAAGTAAAGGATGGTTTGAGAAATATTCTGCAGGTCATGATGAGGTCTGAAGAATTATGCTTGACCCACAATGGAGAATGTCTTTCTAGTAATCAGCTTCAGGGACACACCCTTCAGGAGACACACCCTCCTCTGAAGGGTGCTAGACAAACACTGCCAATTTCTGATTCTGGGTTTCCTTTCTCTGTGCTCTGAGCTTCATGAGTCCCTTCCACTCAGGCAGTTGGTTCAGTTTCAGTATATTTTCTGCCACCATTAGGGCTCTGTGGTTATACATAATAGAAATTTCCTTTGGCTAATTTTGAGCACAAAAGTGGAATTTATTGGAATGAGCTGATAACTCTTTAAACGTTTTAATGAAACACCAACCTCTTAGGTCTCTAAAAGGATCCATGGAGCCACCCCCAGGATGCTTACTTCCTAGTAAGGGAACAGACACTTAAATAAAAAGAAAGGTCAATTGTCCCTGGCTGGGAGTAGGCATAAAGTTGAAGGTGAGCCAAGACTTCATAGGGGAGGCAATATTTGAGTTTAAAAGATGAGTAGTAAATGTTTGCCTAGTTATCAAAAAAAAAAAAAAAAAAAAAAAAGGAAAGGACACTCAAAGGACAGAGGCATAAAGCTCTGTAAGATTATGTAACTCATGTTACAATAGAAAACTAGCATCAAATTCAAAGATAAGTTTTGTGTGTAAAACTCCTACATAGCAAAAACTTAAAAAAAGAATCATGGTGATTATTTTCAAAATAATTTTCTTTAATTATTTTCTTCTTCACTTTTCTTCCTTTTTCTCTTGAGGACCACTGATGCCCTTCTCACCAACACCTCACCATCACCAACACTGCCTTCTCCACGCACATACATAAAGTTACATGATGTTTCATGACTACTGGAGTTGTTTTCAAAAGGTCAGAATCAGGGGCACCTGGGTGGCTTAGTCAGCTGCGCATCTTTCTCCTGATTTCAGCTCATGTCATGATCTCATGGTTCATGAGATGAAGCCCCATGCCAGCTCTGTGCTGACAGTGCAGAGCCTGCATGAGATTCTCTCTTTCCCTCTCTCTCTGTCCCTCCTCTTCCCCCCCCCCCAAATAAATAAATAAACATGAGGAGAAAAAAGGTTAGGATCATGCCAAACTTAAAATGTAATTTCACTAAGACTGACTCAACTTCATCTCTTTGAGAACAATTCTCTGAAAATCCTGCCCTGGCAATAATAGACTTAGCCAATAATAAACTGAGCAATTACTAGGAGATAATTTCCCTAGGTAATAAAACATGTCGAACCTGCTTTTCTAATCCATACTTGGCCTTCATGTAGGTTCACAATAGTTGCTCCAGCTGGAGCTCTAATTCATAGAACCCAAACCAAGTATCAGACTATGCTGTACTCTTTTTTCACCATTAAAAAATTTTTTTTGATGTTTATTTATATTTGAGAGACAGAGAGAGAAAGACAGACAGAGCATGAGCAGCGGAGGGGCAGAGAAAGAAGGAGATACAGAATCCGAAGCAGGTTCCAGGTTTTGAGCTTTCACCACAGAGCTTGCAACGGGGCTTGAACTCACAAGCCCTGAGATCATGAGCTGATCTGAAGTTGGATGCTTAACCAACTGAGCCACCCAGGCGCCCCTCTACCATCTTTGTGGAAGGTTGATACAACATGTGGCACATCCAGACATAGCTGACCCTTGGGAAGGAATAATCATGACAGATTTTTTCCCTTCTGGGCACAAGAATTTTGATCATAATAAGCAACTAGTGTGACTTCAGCTCAGATACTAAATAACTAAAACCTGGAAGGGCACTTTAATTTTGAAATTTAGGAAGGTAACCAATGGGTTTGTTGAGAATAACTGAATCTTCATTCTGAAATGAGAATTTTAATATTTAAGTGTTTTATCATAGATAATAATGAATATTTTGTGTTTAATGCATCGTTTATTATGGATTCTGCTTTTTCCCCTTTCTTACTAAGGAAGTAGAGGAAACTCCTAATTAGTGTGGCCCAAGAACTATTCTGTTTCTTCTAGTCTCTAAAAATCCTCTTGCCTCAGCTTCCTGGGCTGGGATTCCACTTCTCTTTTCAGGGCCCTTACTTCTAATGTCGGGTTTGTAGGCTTTGCGTCTGTATTTCTCAAAGTGCAGGTGTTTTGTTTTGTTTTGTTTTGTTTTTTGCCAGGTGTTTTATGTTGAAGGTTCGTTTTCTTTCAAAATGTGCTGCAAAATCCTGGCTGCCCACTTTACTGATTTGCAGGGATGGCTACATGTTGCTGCAGTTTTCTGTATTTCTAATCTGAGTGTGCTAGGGCCTTGTTTATGTCTGTTCTAGTCACTTTCTGTGACTTGAAAAATAGTAAAGGGGAGAAGTGGCTATGACTAACTAACATCTTTACTATCCTTACCTTCTCTTCCCAAATAAGTAGCAACTCATAGCACTTTCCAATAGGATGTAACATTAATATCTCTGCCAGTAAAGAAGATCCAGAAATAAAACCAAATTTACTATTTTCAAGTTTCCACAAGATCACAATTAAAATCTCTAAGAAGGGAGTTTTGAGAAGAACTTAAGATTGAATAAAAGGTACAACATCGGGAATAGTCAGTGGTATCATAATAGTGCTTTATGGTGACACATGGTAGCTACACTTGTGGTGAGCAGAGCATAAGGTATAAAGTTGTTGAATTACCATGTTGTACACTTGAAACTAATGTAACATTGCGTATCAACTACACTAAAAAAAAAAGATTTTTAAGATTATGTATAAATTTTGATTCTCCATATCATCTCAGATCCTTATTAACCATAGTGCTTATTAACTAAGGCAGATGGCATTTTCCAAAGATGGCTGCAACAATATGTCCAATCCCACATGTTCTTCTACAATGTGACATTGCTACCTTCCCATCAAGAGGTTGCCATTTCTCTACCCCCTTGAATCTGGGAAGACCCCACGATTGCTTTGACAATAGAATACAGTGAAAGTCATGTTGTGCCAGTTCTGGGCTTTGCCATTAATTGGCCTGGAAGTTTTAAATCCTACCTCTTGGAAGCCAGCTGCTATGTAAGTGTGACTACCAGAAACCACCCTATGAGAATCCCAAACCACACTGAAAGACCATGGAGGATAAGATGCTACATGGAGACAGACAGAAGCCAAGGAGCACTAAAGCTCGGGACATGGGTCGAAGGAGTCATCATGGATGTCCATCCCAGCAGAGCCTTCAGAGGACTTTGTGACTGTAACCGCATAACAGTTCCCAAACAAGAACTCCCCAGCTGAGACTTGTCAACCCACAAAATTATGACAGTTAATAAAATTTTGTTTTGAGCCACTAAGTTCTGGAGTAGTTTGTTAAACAGCAATAGAAATCTGGAACACGACCTGTGGTTACCAAAGTAGGGTCTAAGTGCAACCCTTCTTTGCAAACTTGGAATGGAGTAGCTCTGTATCTATTTTACATTTGGGGATTCTTCATAAGAAATTATTTAGAAAAGAGTGACTCTGCCTGTTAAAAAGTTTGACTCTCATTGCTATGTAATTAAAAATTGGCAAAATATGGGGCACCTGGGTGGCTCAGTCGGCTAAGCGTCCGACTTCGGCTCAGGTCATGATCTCACAGTTCGTGGTTCAAGCCCTGTGTCAGGCTCTGTGCTGACAGCTCAGAGCCTGGATCCTGCTTCAGATTCTGTGTCTCCCTCTCTCTCTGCCCCTCCCCTGCTCATGCTCTGTCTCTCTCTGTCTCAAAAATAAATAAAAACATTTAAAAAAATTAAAAAATTAAAAAATTGCAGGCCATAAAAAACATTGTGATGTAAAATCTTCCCTGATTTCAAAGGTATCCTTTTTCTTTTTTTCATTTAAAAAAATGTTTTATTTTAGAGAAAGAAAGTATGTGAGCCGGGGAGAGGGGCAGAGAGGGGAGAGAGAAAGGGAGAGAGAGAGAGAGAGAGAGAGAGAGAGAGAGGATCTTAAGCAGGCTCCATGCAAAGTATGGAGCCTGATGTGGGGCTCAATCTCATGACCCTAGGATCTGAAATCAATGAGCTGAAATCAAGAGTCGCATGCTCAACCAACTGAGGCACCCACCTAGGAGCCCCCAAGGGTATCTTTTTCTTTAGACACAAATTTACTTGAGTCATTCCTGATGGATGTGTCTTCTATATCTGAAGACCTCAATAAAGGGTTCTGGTTTCAGTTTAAACAGTCTTGACCAGTGGTAAACGATTTTTCATCAGAGACTTATAGACAAACTATGGACTATGCCCTACTCCTACAGCAGCCCTTGTTTGAGTTCAGGAAAAGGAGTTCATGACATCTTTCTTGGTGATCTGGACTGTACCTCTTAGAAGAGAGCAAAACCACTTTCTTTGGTGCCATTATCCTGCATTACATACAAGATGATGAGAAAATGCATCTTAATAAGGGCATCCATTTTAAATAGAAATGGCTTCTTCATAAAACTTGCATACCCTATGGCCCTGAGCTTTGCTTAAAGCATTTGAGGTGCCCTTGCCAATCAAAACCATTTTTCCTTCAACACTTAGCAGAGCTATATGTAGAAAGATTTTCTTAAAGACTTTCAGCATGCTTAGCTAAGAGCAGTGTTTTTAGTCTTGCTGCACTAGTGTGCTGGTTCCTTTTATCATTCTGACCATCTGTGATGAAGTCTATTTTGTTAACTCAGAAAACCTCAATTTCTGTAAGACTTTAAGATGAGGCATTAACATATTTTTACGGATTGTGCTACCATTATGGTTTTGGAGACTTCTCATTTCTGTTATTAAAAAGAAAAACCCTGCCATCTAAGCTTCTCATAAGAAACTATTTTTACATTTATAATCTTTAAAGATGCTTATGAAAAGAAGTGCTTTGAACTCTTTCGGTAAGATTTAGCTCAGTCTAAAGCTTAACAACAATGTAATTTGAGTGAAGGTGTCTGATCCTACCTGTCAGAGATGCTGCAGAAAGATACATAAATCATGGCCAGAATCTCATCTGAAACCAGTTTAAAAATTCATGTAGCTAAAAGTCATTCCTGTGTGATCTGGTTTCTTAATACTATAGTGTGGGGATTTCAGAGCTGGAATGCGCCTTAAAACTCATTTTATCAAACTCCTTTATGCTACAGATGAGTACACTAAGGCCACACATTCTGACTGGAAAGCGCACTCTCTTCTCACTCTCAGAGGTTGCTTCCTAGATAACCAGCAGCAGCACCTGGGGGCTTGTTAGAAGGGCAAGATCTCAGGCCTTGCACCAGACTGATTGCGTCAGTTTTAAGATCCCCACGATCTTATGTGTTCGTGAGCACATTAAAGTTTGAGAGGCACTGCCCCACACCACATTGTCTCCCAGGAGAAGGTCAAGACTTTGGAATCAGGTTGCCCCTGGTTCAAAATCCAGATTTTTCGCTAACTTGCAAAGCGCCCTTAAGCAAATGACTTGACCTCTTTGATCCTCCATTTCCCCGAGAGTTCAATGGGGATGATACTACCTATACGGGAAGGTTACCTTGGAGTTTAAAGAAATAATAGCTGTGGAGTTCCTACCCAAGTGACTGACAGTAGACCTGCAATAGGGAGACAGTGCCACGACTACTGCAATTGACTACTATTGCTATGCTATTACTGCTGTGGCTCCTACTCCTACTCCTGCTACTACCACTACTATCGCTGTGTTGCTGCTCCTGCTAATACTATACCGCTGCTGCCGTTGTTACTAGTACCATTGCTGCTGCTTTTGCTGCTCCTGCTGCTACGACTGCCGCTGCTCCTGCAGCTACCACCCCCGCTACGGCTGCTGCTGCTTGCCCTGCTGCCGCTAAGCACCACGGTTGTTAGTATCTCCGAAAGGGAAAGTAACCTGGCTTACACGTTGCCAAGTGACCTAAGTGAAACTGGGGCTCAGGTCTCCTGGCTGTTATTCCGGGGCACCTTTCCCTACACCTGATAATTTCCCTCCTCTTTCAAGCGCAGCTGAATGTCGCTACGACCAGCATTCTTTTCTTAAGAAAAAAAAAAAAAAAGTTTATTTGTTTACTTAGGGGTGGGGGCAGAGAGAGGGAGAGAGAGAATCCCAAGCAGAATCCGCACTGTGTGCACAGCACAGAGCCAGATGCAGGGGTCAAACTCACAAACTGGGAGAACATGACCGGAGCCCAAGTCAAGAGTTGGATGCTCAACCCACTGAGCCACCCAGGCACACCTAGAAGCAACATTCTTATTTAAGACCACTTCAGTTCCTAGAGTGGGATACAGAAAAAGGAGGCTGCTTGTTTTAAGGTTTCCATTTAAACTTCCTCAAACAATAAAGTCAGTTTGCTCAATTCTCTGTCCTTTCAAAGTGTCATAGCCTCAGCTCAGTCTGAATTTCTTCCAGGTGGCAGCTTCTGTTTCCTTCGACCGTGGAACACTGCCTTTCTTCAATTTTGCTTCTGGCCTCCAAAATTTTTTCCATAGAAAGCTATACTTGATCTGATAGTACATTTTATTTTCCTAGAAAATAGGATATATGTTGAACTTCAGGGTGACTTTGATTTTTTAAGTGAATCTTGTGTATTTCAGTCCTCATCCTTTAGTATTCACCCCTACACTCAAGTGCACCCACATCTCCAGATATGTAGCCCCACTTTGAACAGTTATAAAAGGAGAAAAAACTTTCAGTGTATGAAAATAAGATTCTGCCATTTTGCAAACTGAAATAGATACTGATTTCTTTCTTTGAGGTACCAAAATGACCTCTGGTCCCTGTACTTAGAACTGAAGGTATGTGGGGGCACCCGGGTGGCTCAGTCAGTTGAGGGTCCAACTCTTGATTTCAGCTCAGGTCATGATCTCATGGGTTCATGGGTTTGAGCCCCACATGGGGTTCTGTGCTGACAGCACGGAGTCTGCTCATAATTCTCTCTCTCTCTCTCTCTCTCTACCTCTTTCTATTCCTCCCCTACTTGCTCTCTCATTCTCTATCAAAATAAATAAATAAACATTAAAAAAAAAGAACTGCAGGCATGTGGCTTAATTTGAGAACATTGGCTAAAATACTAACCTCTTAACCTCAGACATACTGGATTCCAGAAAATTATAAATCCCCTGGCCAGTGAAACAATATATTTGTGTGGAAAGCATCCAACTATCCCAACAAGATTTGTAAAAACACTTAGAAATTATAGATACTTAACAGATATTCCTGTCTCATTTATCTAAGGAAATGTAAACAGAAGAACAGGATTGTTCCTGGGGCCAGTTTTAGGCTTGGCCACACTGTAGGAAATAATGCAGTTCCACAATTTCCAAGGAATTACATGGCCTCAGATAGATGGACAACATGAAAGATGCGCATCTGAACCCATGAGTAGGCTCTTTAATTCCAGTGGAAGCGTTCTGGGATGAAGTGGAAAACCCTTGACAAGCTCTGTGAGAAATCATGCACATCATTAGCATCTAAAATATATAACCAACTCATACAATTCAGTGGCAAAACAAAAACAAACAAAAAAACCCAAAATGAAAAAAAAAACAAAACGAAACAAAAAACCCAACGCGCGTGTGCACACACACACACACACACACACACAAACCCACTTCAGTTAAACAATGGAAAAAGGATGGATAGGTAGTTTTCCAAAGAACACATACAGATAGCCAACCACTATACTCAATAGTGCTCAATATCGCTGATCATCAGAGAAATGCAAATCAAAACCACAATGAAATATATTCTCACACTGGTAGAGTAGCTATTATCAAAAAGACAAGAGATAAGTGTAAGGATGTGAAGAAAAGGGAATCTTTGTTCACTGTCGGTGGGAATATAAATTGATTCCGCCACTGCAGAAAGCAGTATGGGGATTGCTCAAAAATGAAAAATAGAACTACCATATGATCCAGCAATCCTACTTCTGGGTATACAGCCAAAGGAAGGGAAAACAGGATATTAAAGAGATATCGGCACTCCCGTGATCATGCAGCATTATTCACAATAGCCAAGGTAATAGAATCAACCTAAGTATCTGTTGACAGATGAATGAATACAGAAAATGTGGTATATACATAGTGGAATAATACTCAGCCTTTAAAAAGAAGGAAATCATGTAATTTGAGACAACATGAATGAACCTGGAGGGCATTATGCTAAATGAAATAAGCCAGACACAGAAAGATGAATATGAATATCGCATGATCTGGTATATATGTGGAATCTAAAAAAAAATGTTCAACTCGTAGTAACAGAGAGTAGAATGGGGATAGGGAAAGGGGGAGATATTGATCAAAGGTATAAACTTCCTTTATGAGATGAGTAAGTTCTGGAGACCAAGTATGTGGCATGGTGACTATTATTAATAATAATATATTGTAAACTTGAAATTTGCTAAAAGAGTAGGTCTCAGGTGTTCCTACACACACACACACACACACACACACACACTAAAAAAGGTAACTATGGGAGGTGATGAGTATGTTAGTTTGATTGCGGTATCATTTCACTATATATATGTACATAATACCTTAAATATTTGACAAATATTTCTATTTGTCAAAAAAAAGGTTTTAAATATTTGACAAATATTTCTATTTGTCAAAAAAAAGGTTAAAAAATTAAGTGAGGGATGCCTGGGTGGCTCAGTCGGTTAGGCGTCCGACTTCGGCCCAGGTCACGATCTCGCAGTTTGTGAGTTCAAACCCCACATCAGGCTCTGTGCTGACAGTTCAGAGCCTGAAGCCTGCTTCAGATTCTGTGTCTCCCTCACTCTTTGACCCTCCCCGGCTCACGCTGTGTGTGTGTGTCTCTCTCTCAAAAATAAACATTAAAAAATGAAATGAAATCATGCACTTCATCCTCTTATGGAGGTGGAAAAGCACTGGTTTTTTGTTTGTTTGTTTTCATCTTCTTGAAGCTGAGACTCCTTGGCTGCTGCTAGAGTAAGTGGGTACAGTGATCGGTTTCCCAATTTGAGGGCTGCATCTCATGCTTGCTCAGTTTAGCAAGATCTGTGCTTTGTGTTTTTAACAAAACTTAGGCATTTGTAGAGATCCAAATGAATCAGAAGATCCAGTATGCATTTTCAAAGCACTCCCCTCTGTGCACAGTTGCCACACACACACACACACACACACACACAAATTGGCTAAATTCACAAACAAGCTGCTTTATCAGGGTCAAGGAGCCTTAAGCATGGATCCAAGTGAGTTACAAGCCATAGATATAAATAAGAAGTCTAACATTTCCTCAGTGGGGCATAAGTACACAAATACACTGTGCTGTCCTAAATTCCAAAGGCAGTATTTCCCAGTCTTAAAAAAGAGGTTCTTTTAATTAAAAAAAAAAAAAAAAAACTATTTATGTATGTATGAATGCATGTATGTTCCAAGCACTTTACAAATGTTGATTCACTTAACAACTTCAACGATCTTTGCCAGGTAAGTACTCCTCTTATCCTCACTTTACGGATGAGGAAAAGAGTCACATATTGTTTGAGTAACTTGCCTGAGATTAAACAGCAAATAAATGTCAGGATAGGAACTCAGGCAGTTTGACCCTAAAATCTATGCTATTACTTAGTATGTTACATCATGAGGTTATTACGCTGCAATTTTCTTTATACCTAGCTGGTAGATAAATTTGTTAGCTTGTAGTACTGATGAAACCAGAATGGTGAATTCATTACTTGTATATGCCTACTACTGAGGCTCTGCATACAGCACTATATAATCTATAGTTTGCATTTTTTATTTCAAAGTCTTCAGTTAATTCTTAGGTAACTTTTTCAACTCATAAGACTATGATAGTTTTCCCTTTAAGGGCTTATACTTATAAGCTACAAGTATAAAAAGCAAGCTAAGAATTATTTCAAAAAGATCCTAAGGTTGCAATATGAGGGACCAAGTATAAATGCCCAGGGCTTACTAGAGATTTGTAAGAGAGAATTTAAAATGAGACTAAAAATTAGTTATTTGCCTGTTGAACACCTCCTTTCCTTCGATGCTGCTTATTTGCATGACAATTGGCCCCTTAGGTCAGGGTTTATTATAGGTTGGGAAAAGTTTCCAATAGCCAACCACAAACCCAGGAATCAAAATCTCCCAACACACATAAAAAACAAAAAACAAAAAACAAAAAACCTCCCTAATCTGCAGCCAAAAGTGCTTCTGGGTCTTGGAACTGCCCCATTGTGCCTGGGCCACTCCAGCACAGCCAGCCTGAGTGTTGCCATGGCGGCAGGGACCCAACTGTGTGGGCTGGTTTCAATAACCAGCAGCTGCTCACTTCAGAAAAAGCAGATGACAGCCTAGTTCTGAATGAGCATTTTTCTCTGGGCTTTGACCTGACCTGCATATTGTTTTCTCATTGAATTTCCTTTTATTTATTTTTAAATATCAACTTTCCTTGAACTTTCCCTCTCATTTGTGTTGCATTTGGCAGGACTACAGAATTTCTCTTTCTCTCTGTAGAAAATGGGTTTTTTTTCTTTCTTTAACAGTCGGTGAGGTTTTCCCTGTACCTTCTTTATCTCCCCCATCCACCCCGCACCCCGCCATGCACACAAACACCTTTGCCTCATTATATAAAGATGCAGGACAAATACACAGAGTTTAATTACTTCAAGAAGTTTTTAGGCTCAGATAACCCCTAAAACTCTTCCTGACTCACCCAACATTAGGCATATTTCATTTGTCCTGTGAAAATTTGGAGGTGAAACAGAAAAATGACCCTTTATTCACATTATTCTGGCCATGATCAGAGAATCTACGTTTTTTTCTTTAAAATTTTTTTATGTTTCTTTATTTTTGAAGGAGAGAGAGATAGAGCGTGAGTGGGGCAGAGAGAGAGGGAGACACAGAATCTGAAGCAGGCTCCAGGCTCTGAGCTGTCAGCACAGAGCCTGACGTGGGGCTCAAACCCACAAACCGCGAGATCATGACCTGAGCCGAAGTTGGACGCTCAACCGACTGAGCCACCCAGGTACCCCGAGAATCTATGTTTTAATACTAAATGTATTCTCAATTCACAGTTGATTCACAGCCTGGTTTTTTTCTCTTTGTTTACATGTTGGCAAAATGTGAAGAATATAAAAATATAAAAACTACTAATATGATTTCTGACCCTCCTCATAGGGGTTGCAGAAAAACTGTTCTTGATGTAAGCAAGAGCTATACTGTGTCTGAGATGAATTTTGCCCTCTTCAGTTCTTGAGGGGTTTGGAACGATCTGGAAGTGAGGTTAATGCTGCTGTTGAACTTTTTTTTTTTATGAACTTGAAACAATTTGTTTACAAGTTGTTACTAAAGACTGTCAGAGAAAAATGTTTGTGGACATAGTATCCAAAAGGCTGACAGAACCCAGAACTTGCTTGGTATTCAAAGGAGAGCTCATCCAACATTATCCTGCACACTGTATAATTACTTGCATGTTGGGAGCCAAAAAAGGGAATGCAATCCTGTGAATGTGTGTTTATACTGGAGACTTTGAGAAGCAAAACAATTCAGCAAGTATTCTTCAACCCCAGCATCTGGGAATAATTAATTGGCTTGCTATGGTTTATAGCATAAATTGATAAAGTTGTCTGAAGCATTGAGGCCCTTTGCCTTATTTAAAACTTTCTGCTTTAGGGTTTTACATTGTGGCTAATTTTAGTAAATCTTTTATTTTTAATCCTAAAATGGGTGACAAGGAAGAACCTTCTGCTTATGGTTTCTTGATCATTTTCTTTTTGGTCTTATTCCCAATGTGTTCAGGAAGCTGGTGCTCACACACCTCCGGGAGCCTCCCTTCTTCCTTGCCGCGTAATGCTGCAGGGGTAAAGAGCTCTCAAAAGTAAGCTCTGGAAAATGTTGTTGGGCTTTTACATATTGTTTTCAGGAAACACTTATCGGCGCTCTGAAGAGTTTC
This sequence comes from Panthera pardus, assembly GCF_024362965.1. Taxonomy (NCBI): domain Eukaryota; kingdom Metazoa; phylum Chordata; class Mammalia; order Carnivora; family Felidae; genus Panthera; species Panthera pardus. The sequence continues at coordinate 79,909,820 of NW_026526821.1, forward strand.
TCTGGAACATAGAACGTATTTTTGCTCCATTTTACAAATTTTAGGCCAGGGCATTAGAGATTGTCATGTGAGACTCTCAATCTATTACATATGGAAAGTATTGTGATGAGTTCTGATGGTTTATGTGAAGTGCTGCATTCCTTTAATTGTGGCTTTTGGGAAGAAAGCACAGTCCATACAGTTGACCCTTGAGCAATACCAGGGTTGGGGGGCCAACCCTCCATGCAGCCAAAAGTCCACATATAACTTTTGACTCTAAAACTTAACTGATAATAGCCTACTGTTGACCAGAAGCCTTACTGATAACATAACAGTTGATTAATATGTTTTTTGTATGTTATATATATTATATTACATACTGTATTCTTACACTAAAGTAGATAGAGAGAAGAAAATGTTATTAAAATCAAAGGAAAAAGAAAATGCATTTACAACACTGTACTGTGAAAAATCCACAAAAATGCACAGGTAGACCTGTGCAGTTCAAACCCTTTGTTCAAGGGGCAACTGTATATATCATGTCTTCTCTATCCAACCTAACAATTCAACATGTTACAAAGAACTTATCAGTCACTGGGGATTCTCCTCTGGTTTCTTACTAAGGCATGCTAGAATGAAACACAACTGTCACTCTGACCTTAGTTTAATTTGGTATTTCAGAGTAAGAGCAAATGTCTTACTTTTGTTGGCTGAGTGTTCCAAGTGTTTAACAGCGCTAAAAGTTTTCTATAGCACTTTTAAAAGCTCAAATTTCATAACATCCAGCTCTTTTCTTTTGAATCCTGGTGAGAAACAAACTGAGGAACTCCTCAAATACAGCCAGGATTTCACCCCACCTCTCTCTTTTCTCCGGATTCATCTCCACACCTTGACAACTGTTTGAAATCACTTGTGACCTATATTTCAGGTTTCTTTGGACTAAATATATGTCATCGTTCTTCACGGCCAAAAATAACTTCTAGAAAGATTTCTGTTTATATGGGGGCTGTACTCACCAAGAGTAACCAGCCTGAGGTTCAGTTGTTAGGCTGGCACACTCACTGCCCCAGAGCCAGAAGATGATCAGTTAGAGAGCTACTTCCAGTCTCTGTACAGTGTGACACCTTCCTGTTCCTTTCTTTCTTCAAGACTCAGAAGTAGGGACTGGACCTTACATCTATGGCGGGGCAGGGGATGTACTCTCATGCTACCACTCTCAAAAGCCAGTGCATGTCCAGTGCCTAGATTGGTACCAGTTGGTCATGAGTTTTCTCAGATCTGTTTTCTGATACCAAAAAAACATAAGTTACATGAATACAGAGAACTTCCCTGTCATTACCACTGTACCTTATCATGCAGAAACATTCCTGGTGCATATCACTTAATATTTTGCCGATGAGTGAACAAAAAGGATAAGTGGGTGTGCAAATGAGGTGAGTTTTTCCTGAAGCTGAGTTTATTCATTTTCAGAACTTCTTTTTTTTTTATGTTTATTTATTCTTGAGAGAGACAGACAGATAGAGTGTGAGCAGGGGAGGGGCAGGGAGAGAAGAAGATACGGAATCTGAAGCAGTTTCCGGGCTCTGAGCTGTAGGCACAGAGCCCAATGTGTGGCCTGAACTCTTGACCTGAGCTAAAGTTGGACGCTCAACTGACTGAGCCACCTAGGTGCGCCTATTCATTTTCAGAACTTCTAATAATATGTTCTTCTTGCTTTTCCCCTTTAAAATGTGTTTATTTTGTAAAAATTATTACATAAGGTAAAAATGTTATTAGGGAGATTTTAGACAAATGGGAGCTATTAAGCAATATCATATTAGTTCCCCAAATTCATGTATTCATCCAGAAAGTTCAGAATCTGGAAATCACTCCCCAAAGCATGTTCTTTCTTGCTGTTGCCTTGTCTCTTATGACTCTTATGTCTCTTATTATCCTTTTCTTCATAAAAGCTGTCTCAGAAGAGGTAACAAAAAGTTAATTTATATGAACCAAGGTGAAGAATGGAATTCGGATTCAGAATCACCAACAAAGTTGAGCATTCACTTAGTACTGTGCATGTGCACATGCTACCCTACTTAAATTCTGAGATATGCATTATTATTTCCCTTTTACATAGTGACAAGTGAGCTAGATTTTGGGTGCCCCAGATCCTCCCCCACATAAGAAGATTGGAGGGCTGAGGAGGTCCAGAAGGTTAATGGAAGATGTGAGACTAAATGGTGCTTTCCCAGTTAAGAGTGATTTGGTTGGGAAGAGAGTGACATTATGTTAAGAGTAAAGATGAGGAGGAAGAGTGAGCATACTGTAGTTTGGAACAGAGTCCAGACTGACTTGAATGGAAAGCAAGCAGCAGATAGGAAGATTGTGGATGTTCAGATCGCCTAAGACCATCATTTTGCAAGCATGAAGCTTCAAAACTTGATATGTTCTAAAGCTTGCTAACTTCTCAGGTTCCTACTCAGTCAGTCAATGCCCTGAAAGACATATTTGTCTCTGAATTTGTTTACTTGACTATTTTTGGCTTTACATAATGTTGCTTAGGAAGATGATTGTGCTCTTAACTGCTGGTCATGTTTCCCTATAAGAAAGATTCTCTTCAGACCTTAGTAGGTTGTAGGTTTTTAAGCATAATCAGTCAATAGCCCCTACTGCTGACTGTGCAATGTGAGTTTTCTATAAGAGTTCAGACTATTGAGTTAGATATTTCTAAGAGAAGCAGAAGCCTAGCCTGTTCCAAGTTTCTAGTCCCATTAATGTATCTATAAGCTCAGTGTAAAAATTGTATAACATTAATCTTATTATAAAGGTTTACTTTTTCCAGTGGTGTTAGCCTATTGATCTAAGGATATGTGCACTGTTGTTAACTCTGAGTCATCTCATTTGAAGAGTGGAAAGCTGATAAGCTTGACAATGTGTGTATATGTAAAGTACCTAGTTCAATGACAGGTGGTAGGTGTTCAACAAACTGTAAATACAGTGGATTCTCATTATTTGTGGGTCCTAATTTTGTGAATTTGCCTACTTCCTAAAATTTATGTGTAACCCCCAAATCAATACGGCACTTTCATGGTCATTCATGGATGTGGGCAATGAAAAATTTGAGTCACCTGACCTACACATTCCCAGCTGAAGGTGAACAAGGTAACACTATTCTTGTTTTAGTTCCAATACTAGAAACACTTTTAGTGTTTTAGTTCCAATACTAAAAAGCACTTTTTGTGCTTTTTACTGATGATTTTGCTGTTTAAAATGATTGCCAAGTGCAGTGCAAAGTGCCTTCTAGTCTTCCCAATCACAAGAATAACCTTTTAGAGAATTACATGTGTTAGATAAACTTTGTTAAGACATAAGTTACAGTGTTGTTGGCCAGGAGTTCAATGTTAATAAATGCATAATACATATTAAATAAGGAAATAAATCATCTTTAAAGAGGAACATATATAATACAAAGTTATGTATTAATCAGTTGATGAAAATGTGACCACAGCTCACAGGAACCTAAACCTGCATGTTCCCTAGGAACAATGGTCCCATATTTGCTAATCAGTGTTCCCAGCAACTTTGTACCACAAAATCTATTGCATTTATTATTGTAGTCATTTAAGAAAGCCAAACTCTGGTTTCTACCTAAGCCCAATTTATTAAGAGCATCAATGATTTTGTAAAGTTATATCAGATTCCACCATCTTTCCTATGTTTACACCTTACCAAGATTCTCGAAGAGGTATCTTCTCATGGTCCACGTTCAATGAAACGTCCTTTCAGTTCTTGAGCCAATCTTGCTTGGGTTAATAATCTCTGACTCAGGCCCACCGGTTTGTTAAGTTTGGCATGAAGTCAGACCTTCCCCGTCCAACCCCCTCCCCCCCCCCACCCCGAACTCTTGCCAGACCTGTATACCCACTAGAATGATTGATTTCTCGGGTTGAACCTTCAAGTCTAGTTCACAGCCCATCATCCTGGAATCCTATATCCAAAGATGAGGCCTGTGTGTCTGCATCACTACTGAATCTCCTTACCTCTGTGTTTCCTACAAGTGAGGATCTACCCTGTGACACTCGGTTAAGCTGGGCAGAGAGACCCATAAAGAGTTGTAATATAAATAATGGTGTCAATGATGTGTAGATGGTGCTGTGGGAGTATGAAGGAGAGACAGTAAATCCAGCAGGAAGCCTCTCTGGGAAGGAGAATCAGATGTTACCCACTAACTGGGCAGACTCCCAGTTACCACCTTGTCATATCTGTGATGGCATAATGGGAGGCCTTGAGTGCAACTTGGTAGAGGGAAGTCAGGAGACTTGGTCACAGGCCACCTCTGCCTTCGCAGCTGTTTGACAGCAGGCAAGTTACCTCACTTCTCAGTTTAGATATCTCCTCTATGAAATGGAAGTAATAATACCAACCTCACAGATTTCTTATGAAGATCAAACAAGATAATGTAAGTGATAAAACATGGTATAATATATGTTTTATTTATAAAAGTAATGTGTGTTATTGCAGAGAGGTAATGTTCATGCAAACATTTGGACTGTTCTAATTTCAAAGTTTAACTAATATTAGGATGCTATGATGTATAAGAATGACAAAAAATATAGACTGTCAGCCATGGAGATCAAATGCAAGGACCTCACAGGCCCTAGAGATTGTTGAGAAAGAGTACAAGTTCCTGATTCCACAATCCTGAAACATGTTATAAGGAAAAGTACATGTCTCAGTGGTCCTGAAATCTCCCTCCAGCTCTTTGTTCCCCCTTCTCCTTGTTTGGAGAGCAGGACTTAATTCAGAGTAATTCCAAACGTTAGAAATGAAGGATTTTTTTTTTCTCTATCCTACTTGAGATTAGGCGCTCTTAAGAGGACAGCGGCTGAAGAATGCTAAGAATTCTTCCCTCCACCCAGTCAGGAATGTGTCTTGCTTGGGGTGCTTAGGAAGAATGTGAGGGCTGCCAGATAAGGCCCAGAGCTTGGCCATTGTGGGCTTGTTGCGAAAGGGGGATGGGAGGAGCCCTCCTCCAGAACCAGGCCTTCCTCAAGATCTCCCAGAGGTTGCTCTCTGGCTGACAGTAGAGACAAGAGCTGGTGCTGCAGAACTAACTTCTGCAGACCATGAGTGAAGAGACAGCTCAGCCAGACATGTGAAACAAAGACACAACAGTGTTCTCAGGCTTTGGGGGAAGTATTCTGGAATCAACACAGATGTGAGCTTGACCACAGGCTGTGCTTCTTACCAGTTAGCTGCATAACCTGAATCAGATACTCTAGGAGCTTGGGTTTCCTCATCTGTAAAATGCAAATAATAATAGCACCTGCCTAGTATAGTTGTGGGGAGCATTGACTAAAATGATGTATATAAAACACTTAGCATAGCACCTGTCCACAAATGGGGGCTATAAAGCCTATTTTTATATACTAGCTTTTAAACAGTTTCAAGATCCTGTATTTATTCAATGTTACAGTATATAATGTGCTTTCATATTTGTTACTTCTTTTTTTTATTGGTCCCAGTAATTTTTTTTATATTATAAGACAATTTTATTTGTCAATTATATCTTAGCAAAATTGGGGAAAAAATATGTGCCTCCAGAGGAAAGTCCACAAACCACCTATGGAATATCTTTCTCCCACATACTGACCCTGAATTTGATCAAGCATCTATATCTAAATGTCAGTTTATAGTTACAACTTACAAGAGGCATATTTGAAACAATAGCATACAAATGTAATCAGTAAAATCTAGACCATTTCTTCAACACATAAATTCCAAGGGAGATAAACAAAAAGAGAAAAAATCCTATAGTGTTACTTCTTTTTAATTGCATTAAGCAATATTGTGAACTTGGGTATCCCAGGGATGATTTGTAGATAGTCATCTTTTAGAACAAGTAATAGAATGTCAGATTTGACAGTTATCCTTGGGTCTTCTCTTAGCTCTTGTCCACACTGTATCCCTATCCCAGTTTTTCTAGTGAACTTCCAGTTACAGCTGCCTCCCTCCTTCCCAGGCATATTGACTCCATTCAACCAGTGTAGCTGCTCTTATGCAAGTTCCAATGGGAGCTTGGAAGAAGCCGTTGTCAGAGGTCATAGAGAGGCTCAAAGGCTTCAGGGATTCTATCAGGTAGAGTTATCCTTGAGGGGCCCTGGGGGGAAGCCAGAATGCCTACTTGACTCCATTACGTTTGGGTCTCAAAGTTCAACCTCTGTTGGAGAAGGCCTGCCCTGCTCCATGCTCTTATCAGGGTTCTCTTTGCTTGTTGCTTTGCTTCTGCCAGCCTTTCTTCTCCTGGGGCAAGACTGTTGTAGAACTCCCAGAAGAATGTGGTTCTGCAAACCAACTCTGACTCTTGGTGTTCCTGAAGCCATGGTGCCACTCCACTTTGCTGGAGCCTGAGTCTTGATTCCTACAGCTACAGTGGATCGATTGTGTACTTCTGTAGACTTGATTGTGGATTTTTAGTCTCCTCCTGGTAAAGGAGAGATAAGGATGGCAGTTGACCTATTTCCTGAAGTCTCTGTGAACTTCCTGACAATTTTCTCTTCCCTAGTCTTGGTCCCCTGTAATAATCAGCCATGGACTCTGGACATGGAATCCTACGTCCAGCTGGGAGCAAGCTTACCTCTCCACTGATTGCCTTATTGCTTCTGGGCTGGTTCCTATATAACGCCACCCACCTCTCATTCTAGAATCTCAGAGAAACTTCATCCTTTACTGACAGTAAATATTTTCTGGAAAATACATGCCAAGACCATTGCTTTTATTGAGCTTCTTAAATTCCTGAGCATATGGCCTGAGGCAAAATGGGACTACAGTTTTCTGAGTTGGCAGGAAGGCTAGTGAGCAAGAGACAATGGTTTATGTGAGGGACTCAGGATGGGGTTTGGAGGAACTGTCCTATATGAGAGTTTAAACCTGGGGTAAGTGTCTAAAGCAGAGTCTAAATGATAGCAACCTCTGTTATGGTTATGGCATCAGTTGGTGCCAGGTAAGAGATATTCCAAGGTCTGAATAGACAAGGGTAAAGGAGGGTTGGCTACATGTGGCCGGGCTGCAGATGGCTCATTTATGGGAGGAGGATCCAGGCCCAGGGAGGTTGGATGGCTGCAAAGAGTTGGAAAACCAGAACCTCAGTCACTAGCTAAAGTTCAGAGCACAGTCAGGCATTCGATGACACTTTTAACATATTTCATAGCCTCAGGCAAGTGTGTGCTTGATGCTGAAAGTGGCCTGAGCACCAGCCTATATTTTTTCTCCAAACACCTTCTCCTGGTGATTTGTCTGCTTTGCCTTCCACTCATGACCATGACTCAGTTACTGTTTCTTCTAAACTATTTAAACACTGTAACTGCCTTCAGCCTTGCCCAATACTACCTTTGACCTGACTCTACCTTTTGCTTTTTATCTCTGGATACAATGCTTATCCTAGGGATGTTTCATGTATCCAAAAACCATTATTTTACCCTATGATAAAATATTACACCCTATGATAAAATGCCCTATTTTACCTAGTATGGTGCTCTTCAGCCTTTCCTGTCTCACTGACCGGCACCATCAACCTCTATTTTTCCAAGCTAAAAATCTGAAATTTATCATAAACTTCCTTCACCTCTCCATCTACCATGTGCATATTTCACTACAGTGACTATCCAATCTCTATTCCACCATGTGGTAAACATCACCAGTATTTACCAATATCCAATTCTTTTCTTTCTGGGCATAGAAGAGACATATTTCCCACCTCATTTTCAGTTAAGTGCAGCCATATCACTAGTATGGACCAATGAAACATGAATAAAACTTTGCATCTTATTTCTGGGCTAAGGTAGTAAAAGAAACTTTCTCAGTTCTCTTTACCTGAAACATCCCTCTTCTCCTGTTGTGTTGAATGCAGAGGTTTTATGTTGAGATGGTAGTGTCACCAAGTCAAAGAAGCCTGGCTAACTGCATGACTGAGAAATAAGCTTTTGTGATAAACTACTGAGATGTGGGGATCATTTGTTACCATAATATAATCTATCATATCCTGACTAATACAATGAGTGAGGCCTGCTGATTTACCACTTCATATGCCCCTCCAGTCCCTTCACTGCTCTAGCTCAGGACCTCAATATCTCCTACTAGAACTATTGGAAAAGCTTTAAAAATGTCTTGTTTCCAGGTTGTCATCCCTCAGACTCATCCTCCAAACCGACATCAGAGTGGTTTTTGTGTAACTCAAATCCAGCCATGTATTTGGGCTACACTGTTTCATTGGCTCCCCATCACTGACATGATGAATAGGCTGGTGACATGACAGGTATTCTTCCTAGCCAGCCTCCTCTCCCATGCCTCTTCTCCCTACTTTTTACAACCAGCAACACTTAAGTGTTTGTAATTTCCAGAATAAGCCATGTTTCTTTGCCTTTATTTTTGCCTTTGCATTTATCATTTATCCAAAACATCTTTATACAGACTTCATCTTATTCTTTGCCTGGATAACTCCTGATTCTTCAAGAATAGTTTCTAATATCACCTTTCTGCAAAGGGCTGGAGGATGATTCAGGAGCACTGAGACATGTACTTTTCCTTATAACATGTTTCAGGATTGTGGAATCAGGAACTTGTACTCTTTCTCAACAATCTCTAGGGCCTGTGAGGTCCTTGCATTTGATCTCCATGGCTGACAGTCTATATTTTTTGTCATTCTTATACATCATAGCATCCTAATATTAGTTAAACTTTGAAATTAGAACAGTCCAAATGTTTGCATGAACATTACCTCTCTGCAATAACACACATTACTTTTATAAATAAAACATATATTATACCATGTTTTATCACTTACATTATCTTGTTTGATCTTCATAAGAAATCTGTGAGGTTGGTATTATTACTTCCATTTCATAGAGGAGATATCTAAACTGAGAAGTGAGGTAACTTGCCTGCTGTCAAACAGCTGCGAAGGCAGAGGTGGCCTGTGACCAAGTCTCCTGACTTCCCTCTACCAAGTTGCACTCAAGGCCTCCCATTATGCCATCACAGATATGACAAGGTGGTAACTGGGAGTCTGCCCAGTTAGTGGGTAACATCTGATTCTCCTTCCCAGAGACGGACTCCAGTGAGAGAGACTGGGAGTGTTGGGGGTTCAGGGAGCTGGTTAAGGCACAAGGTCATGGTCCCTTAGTAGCCATAGACTACGAAAAAAGTGATCCAGTATCTTGAGCAGCTGAGTCAAAAAGCCAAGCCAACTACCTAAGCAGTGATTTTTAAGGTATGCACTCTAGCCAACCGGGAGGCCACAAGCATCTTCCTGATGTTCCACAAACTGATCCCAAATGTAAGTCTTGTCTTTGGATCTTACTAGCAAATGGCCCTTGATGTCCTAGATTTTCAGTGTGTGTGTGTGTGTGTGTGTGTGTGTGTGTCTTTCTCTAAAGGCTACTTACTAATGTCTGCAAAATTGTTAGGAGTTGGTAGTATTTCGTATTCATAAATAAGAATTTAGCACATAAGTAGAGTTTACTGAGGACTTGACTAAGTATTCACCTGGCTGCCAGGCAACACTTGGCAGTATTTGCAAACTCCCACTATAAACATGCATGGGCAGATTGTTGAAGGATCCTCAATTTTGGGGAAGATTATTCTGTTACCAGTATCAGTGCTATGATGAGTTGATTATTCTTTTTTGTGGTTATTATTCCTGCTTTTTAATTATAAATTACCCTTCTCTATCTTCATCATCATCTATTTTCTTTGAGGTATACTGTTTGATTAACCCTATGGTAGGAGAGTGATATCACCATAATTTATCACCTTTAAGTTCTCTGTAACAAAACATTAGCATGAATATGGATTGCAGTACACATAGAACTGTCTATGTCAATATTGCTAAAGCAGATATTCACATAATCTGAACAAAATGTGTTTGCACAGCAACAGTTTGTTGCTACCAGAGAATTCTTTGGAGAGTAGGAAAGACTGGAGGAGTGTGTGAGTCTTGGAGCCTTTTGCCTCAGGTAGGTGGGACTCACGTCAAAAAAAGTTTGAGAATCACTGGGTGGAGAGGGAGAACTTGGGTTCATTTTAGTGGGATAGAAAGAAATACAGAGACTAGAAGAGAGTGAATATTTGAAGGAAGACTAGGAGGCGGAAATTGGAGAGATTTCTGGTTCTGAAGAAATTATGCCTACCATGTCTTTTCAGATGTCTGTGGCCTCAGAATGGATGTGGGAGGAACAGTTAAAGGTGAATATGTATCCAGGGGGCCCTATAGGGTAGTCTGTTTCAGGCGCTGTGCAAAAATGCCTTGCCAGGGCAGGTGAGGGCTGAAATCCAGCCTACTGGTTCATTGACCATGAACCCTAGTGCCAGTGAGAGAAACCTTTCTGTAAATTGCCTCTACAGAATGCCTTTTAGTAAGTTATTTAAAAGTGCCCCTATGAATGCAAATTGGTGCAGCCGCTCTGGAAAGCAGTGTGGAGGTTCCTCAGAAAATTAAAAATAGACCTACCCTATGACCCAGCAATAGCACTACTAGGAATTTATCCAAGGGATACAGGAGTACTGATGCATAGGGGCACCTGTACCCCAATGTTTATAGCGGCACTCTCAACAATAGCCAAATTATGGAAAGAGCCTAAATGTCCATCAACTGATGAATGGATAAAGAAATTGTGGTTTATATACACAATGGAATACTACGTGGCAATGAGAAAAAATGAAATATGGCCTTTTGTAGCAACATGGATGGAACTGGAGAGTGTGATGCTAAGTGAAATAAGCCATACAGAGAAAGACAGATACCATATGGTTTCACTCTTATGTGGATCCTGAGAAACATAACAGAAACCCATGGGGGAGGGGAAGGAAAAAAAAAAAAAAAAAAAAAGAGGTTAGAGTGGGAGAGAGCCAAAGCATTAGAGACTGTTAAAAACTGAGAACAAACTGAGGGTTGATGGGGGGTGGGAGGGAGGGCAGGGTGGGAGGGAGGGCAGGGTGGGTGATGGGTATTGAGGAGGGCACCTTTTGGGATGAGCACTGGGTGTTGTATGGAAACCAATTTGACAGTAAATTTCATATATTAAAAAAAAAAAAAATTAAAAAAAAAAAAAAAAAGTGCCCCTATGTGCAAATTATGGCCCTTAAGATACTCCAGGAAATCCTGGGCTACTCTTTTTTTCATGGATATACTGAAGGTGGCCACTTTTGCTCACAACCAGAGAAGATGGCTGAGTAACGTAAGGATATTGTACAGGCATTCAAGTAGACTTGAGACTTAGAGAAGAGTCCAGTAATGTGCTTATATTGTGGCAAAGTCAGAACATGGGAATTAAACAGCCTAGATACAAAATAAGGTCTTCCTTCAGTTTCTTGAAATGCCACCAAGAAAAACTTTCAAATACTGCAAAAAAAGCCATCTAGAAGGAAGAACCCATAGAGAGATGTCTTCTTATTCTGAGCATCTTTGGGTTTAGATTCAGGCAAAAGGAAATCATCTGGTTATTATGAATAATTAAAAATTCCTTAAATGAAGCTGGCCAAAATAGAGCTATCCTCTTCAAAAACCAGTTCTAAATCTTTCCTGGAATACAATTTCACATATACTTTGTTATAAGCTTTACACCTCTGTTAAGCACTGTATGCATTCTGTTTCGTAAAGTGATCCTTGTCTTCAAGTAAACTTTAGTGAATAGTAAGATATTATTAAATGTAAGGATGTAAAACAATATTTAGCTTGGCTCCTGAAAGTTATTCATGTTGATTTCTTATCTAGTAACTATTGAGGGAGATGCGCTGACATTGTGCTATTTTTGGTGACTGAATTGCCATATTCCTTTCAGAATTCACATTTCAAAAATGGCAATGGTAGTGTCAGTGGTTACCTTTATTTCATTTACCCTAGTGACTGAGTGACTATTTATTTGGTATGAATAAAGCTGAGGGTTAGCGCATGTCTCTGGCACACTAGCCATAATCCTACAGGACTGTGTGGTTGAGAAATTCCCATGTGGGCTTGATGAATTGTACAAGATCCGTTATTTTTGTTTTCTAATGGTTTCCCAACCCACAAAAGTCCAGGCCATTGTATTGTTGGAAGAGCAGGCGGAAACCACATTGCTTTAAAAAGTTTAAAAAAAAAAATTAAAGAATTCTGAAAACAAAAACAAAAACAAAAAATAAACCAAAACAAAAAACCAAAACATGGTCCCCCACCTGTAGTCAGTGGAATTTAGGTTCCCAAGGGTTATGGTCAATTTCCACAACTTGCTCCCTTAAGCTATGAGTGGGCAGGCCTATAACATCGTTGTTTGTCTTAATTCTTAACATGTGTGTAAGGGCCAAAAGACATCAAATACAGGGGCTTTGGAGGGTAAAGCCATAACAGCAAATAAATGCAGCTTTTTAAAGATCCAGATGAAGGAATAAGGGGAAAATACTGTAAAAGCAATATTCACGCCCATCTTTTTTGTCCCCCAGATGGAATAGGGTATGTTGTTTTGTTTCCCTTTTGATTCATAACCTGGTGTCAGCACTAGAAAAGAATAAAAACAAGTAACTAGCACTGTAAGTTCATAACATGCATTCATATATGTTAGCTTGAGAGTCAAAATAGCCATGTTATTAGGTTCATTTTAATGTAGAGAACACTGAGACTTAGGCTACCTGACTCACTCAGGACAACTCAGCTTGACAGGTACAGCCTGGACTCCAAGCCCCATCTTCTGATCCTAAAGTCCATGCTTTGCATTTTTTCAGCATACTCTAAAACCAAATGGCATCCCTTTTTTATCTGACCTCCCACAATAATTCGTACCAGTTTAATCAATCCCCAGGTAATGGAAAACTGATTTAACTCTAACATCAATGTTCATACCTGTTACTTCAGGAATCCAGATGCCTCTTGGCTGGTTCTGCCGTTTTTACAACCCATGTAAGTATGAAAAGCTTGAGAACACCATAACCTCCCCCAGAAAGCTGAGGTGACATTAACCTGAATTCAGTCTGGAGGCTTCTCCTGATTTGCTGCAGATCTCACATCACGGGGACCTGTACCTAATAAATTTTAGCCACTGTCATTCCTTTATAATCAGCCTAATTACCCTAACATTCATATTTTTCTTTGGATTACTTTTGTTTTCCATCTAGTTTAATGTAGTCCTCCATTCCATCTTGACCCCAATCAACTCTCTTAATATTTCAGTCTCTTGTCTGAAGGTCCATTAGGTAGCTAGCACCTGGAGGTGTTAGAAAACCTTATGCCTTTTTCACTGTTGCAAGTGAATATCTATGTATCTATATTACAAATTTCTCAACAGTAATTAAAGACTTGCCACAGACACTCAATACAAAGCATAAAAGTTGTATTGACAGAAACATTTTTAATAAAAAATAACATGGTGTTGACCACCAAATACACAGGGATAGGGGTTGTTAAATTATATAACAACTTGGTTTCAAGGTTAAATCTCAACCATCACCAGCAAAGTGTGTTGTACCAAATGCCCAGAGGTCTGGAGCTAAAACCACAGCTAAACTGAGATTTGGGATATATTTTAGTTTTGGCACATACAAGAAACAAGAGGACAAGGCATGGTTCGTTTGAGCATTTGTTCAAAGCATACTGAGTGTATGAATCCCCCACCACAAATTACCCTCTTCCACGGTTCCCATTCAACTTCCAAATAAAAGAAATTGAGAAAGTATTTCTCCCCAAATGTTGAGGGATTTGTCCTTCTTTATGATTTTTTATCAACCAAAGAAGAATCTTAAAGGAAAACACCTTCCAGCCTTGTGTCTTCTTCTTTATGAACTGTTTCATTGGGTTAAAGAAAGATCATCAGGTCAGAAAAGAAAGTTCTGCTCCTAGCCGGAGACCTACTCCTGTAAAGACTTTTTACAGTCAGTAAACAGTCAGTCTCCCCTGCTCATGCACTGTCTGTCTCTCTCAAGAATAAGTAAACATTAATTTTTTCTTTTAAATTATATATAAAAAAGATAAAGTATTTAAAAACCTGAATACATGTAAGATAGCATGACTGAAATGAGGCAGTGGCCTATAACAACTGCTCTGGTGACTTCTCACAGCACAATTCTATGCTATTGAGAGTCTTTTTTTTTTTTTTAATGTTTATTTTTGACAGAGAGAGAGACAGAGCATGAGCAGGGGAGGGGTAGAGGGAGAGAGGGAGACACAGAATCTGAAGCAAAGCAGGCTCCAGGCTCTGAGCTGTCAGCACAGAGCCCGACACGGGGCTCGAACTCACTAGCTGTGAGATCATGACCTGAGCTGAAGTCGGACGCTCAACTGACTGAGCCACCCAGGCACCCCTCTATTGACAGTCTTTATCTGAAGTCTGACAAATTTGTTTGTAAAATCTGTCTTTGCCAGAAACATTGGCAGGGCATTCATAACCAACCCTTCTGTGCTTAAGAGCTACATAAAATAGTAGTTCTACATAAATACATAGAATAGCTAGAACAACGTAAATTATGGAAAACTGTGTTCCCCCGTTAGTTTTGCACCTGGAAGGAAATACCTAGCCTCTGAATGAATAGTGATGGGATGTTAGGGAGACTGTATCATGTCACAAGAGGGAGTTAGAAGACAGGAAGTTAGGGTAGTATCTCAGAGGACTCTGACTAGGATAAGGAAGGCGCTGAGGTACCTGGGCATATTTATTCCAGAGAAACAAATGTTATGGGAAGAACACAAATGCTGCCACAAAATATTGAAAGGGCTGTTACAGAAAAGATGATTAGATACTCTGTTCCAGAAGGCAGATCATTGGAATAAAATGAAGATGTTGAATTGAATGATCTCTAAGTTCCCTTAAATAAAATTCTGGTGTTTCAAAGTTACAAGGAGAGAGGCTGTGGCTCAGCACAGCACATAAATATGAGTTTTCCTTCAATGGGCAGAGACACCCAATCCTTAAGATATTTTGACATTTGGAAGAAGTCTGGATTGCCATTTAAGAAAAAGGTAGAGGGCATGCCTACATTCTGAGTAAATCAAGCTCTATGACAGCATGGCCTCTCCAATTCTAAGATATTTTAATTCTTTAGTAGGATGTGATGTGTCATAGAAAGTGCTAAATAAGGGGTCTATGTGTCCTTCATTGGCCATGGGGGTAGGTACTGTCTAGGTAGAGATTGTTGTCATTCTCCAGTTCTCCCGGCTTGGAAATTGCTAAGAAGCAGATTTTCCAGTGCATTTGAATTAATAGTCTTACTTCTACTTTATCTGGGATTTTTTGGTTGTTGTTCATTGTAAACATCTGTGAAGTTTTTTTTATAGCAGCTATAAAACCAAAGCCACATACAAGCACGCACCAAGAAAATCCTATACTCAGCCTGGAATGAGGATGTCATTGGATACTGTTTTGCAGATAGCATGTGGTAAACTGATTGACAAAGTCTAGAAATAAATCAAGATTATCCTAACGTTTAGAAATCTGACAGACAGATGGTGCCAACACGTTTCAAGCTCTTAACTGGGTCATAGTCTTATAATAAGTTATGATGTTTCCTGACCTTCTAGGCAGCTATCCTGCCAACCTCTAGGGTTTGGGTTTGGGGGAACAATTTCACCATCAACTACCTATAAATTCTCTCACTGGAAGAATAAGATTAACAAGAGCAAATTCACCGAACATCCTATTAACACTGAAGTGAAGCTCATCCCAGCAGTTATGAGGGAGCTAAACATGTAAAGGTCATGCACAAGAACAACTTGTATACTAAGCAAGAAATAGAAGACAGAAGGCCAAAAGAAACAATAGATATATTGGGATACCTTCAACTGCAAGTGCCAGAAAACCCACCTCAAAATGGCCTAAGCAGAGGGAATTTATTGACTTACATAGCTGAAAATTTCAGGTTTGGCTGGACTCAAAGATGCAGATGATGTCCAGACAACATTCACAACGCACTCCCCTAGATCTCTCTATCTCTCATCTTCGCTTCATTCTCAGAAGATTCTTTTCACCTGGTGGCCCCTAAAAACTCCAGGCTTACATTCTTCCCAACCCCAAGTCAAATAGAGACAGTACCTTTTTCCCAGCAGTTTTCGCACAAGGCCCTGATTGATTTCATTGGCTTGTTTTTGGTCATGTGCACCTTCTTCACTAATGGTAGAGGCCTAGAGCTGGGTTTATAAAGTCAGCACCTAAACCACAAGGACAGAAAATGGGAAAACTAGGGAAGGAGGAGGAATAAATGCTGGGCAGGCAAAACCCACGGATGTCTATTTGCTAGAATAGCTTCAAGCAATGTGGTAACATCACTGATGTCTGGGAAATTTCTATAGGCTGTAGACCCAGGCAGTTGGAGTTTCAGACGTTGCTATTTTATGAATAGAAGCTCCAGTTCCATCATAGATGAGGATATAGCAGCTCTCAGCACACCAACCAGTTCTGGATTTTGGAAGGTCTTTAGTCTAAGAATCAGTGTCAGCCACATTTGGCACAAGAAGACCCCATATTCTCAGAGTAGATAAGGCTACTCTGTATCAGGCATACACATTGGAACTTATCTAGTAGTGCCATCTTAAGAAACAAAGAACAACTCTGTGACAGTATGGGGATGTGCATAAATGTTCAGATGCAAGTGTCAGTAGTCTTGGTGCTGTATCACTGAGAAGCCCTTAGAAGAGCACAATAGACAAACAGTGGTCTTGGAAACTCATCTTTCATGTGGCAGTGGGTAGAAAAGGGAGGGGACAATAAGTTAAAACCTGGGCTAGACTCCACTGTGTGGGAGTAGGGGAAATCACTCCTTGAGAAAGAAGGAAAGGTAATAGCTTATTGCTCTGCTCCATTTTCGAGGTGGATGGGTAAGTCTGGACAAAGTAAAACTTTTCAGCAAGTTGAAAAATGAGTTCTTCAGTCAAGGTAGGGAAAAGCCACTGTGGAAGAAAACAAGGGAAAGGCTCTAGTTCTTGAGGGTTTAAAATGAGCCATTGAGTTTTAGGAGCCATAATTTGACTTTGAGCACATGAAGACATTGGCATATATGTCCCTTGGGGGCAGCTCCTTTTGCCCACTATTGCCAAACTTTTAGTTACAGTCAGGTGTGGATATGCCTTTTAACAAGAATTTGTATTTCTTAATGATACAAAAGGCCTAAAGTCCATCAATGACTTAAAAGGAAAATCATGTTCCTGTCTTCCAGCCTCCTTTTCATGAAGTCTAGCAGGGAAGGAAGGAAGGAGGAAGGGAATTCCATATATTCACTAGGATTGTAATAACAAAGTACCACAGACTGTGTGGCTTAAAAAATGGAAATTTATCATCTCATAGTTCTGCAGGTTAGAATTTTAAGATTGTGGTATAGATGGTGTTGGTTTCTTCTGAGCACTGTGAGGAAGAATCAGCTCCATGCCTCTTCCCTAGCTTCTGGTGGTTTTCTGGCAATCTTTGGCATTCCTTGGCTTATAAATGCATCACCCCAATCTGTGCCTTCATCTTCACATGGTATTCTTCCTATGTGGCCATCTGAGTCCAAATTTCCCATTTTTATAAGGATACCAGTCATATTGGATTAGAGCCCTTGCTAATCTCTTCTTTTTTAAAATTTTTTTAATGTTTATTTATTTTGGAGAGAAAGAGACAGAGCATGAGCAGGAGAGGGGCAGAGAGAGAGGGAGACACAGAATCTGAAGCAGGCTCCAAGCTCTGAGCTGTTAGCACAGAGCCTGATGCGGGGCTCAAACTCATGAGCAGTGAGATCATGACCCGAGGCAAAGTCGGATGGCCAACCGACTGAGCCACCCAGGTGCCCCCTAATGATCTCTTCTTTACTACCTCTTCAATAACCTTTGTTCCAAATAAGGTCACATTCTGAGGTACTGGGGGTTAAGACCTCAACATATGGGGGAGGGTGTACACAATTCAAACCGTAACAGTCCATAATCATTCTTAATATTCCAGAAGTTATAAATGGCTGCACATTTTGCTCCAGTGTTTGAATTATAGCACTAAATATATACTTAATATTATGATGGCATTGGGGAGGGGAGTGTACACTTCAGAATTCCCTCTTTCCCATCACTGAGATAATCCTGGTGACTGAAGGATAAAAAAACAGATTCTTCCAGCTTGAAAGATTTATATATCTTTTGAGTCAAAAACTGGAGGAAAATCAAAATTCCTTTTGTATAAAGGGACTGAGTCTTTGACTTTCCAAGCAACGGGAGAGGAGAACCCGTTGTTACTTTACTCTCAGTAGGGACAGGAGAATACAGTGCTTCTCTTTCTACTCCCCCTCTCTGAAGTAGGAGCATGGGAATTTGGCTTTTGAGAGCGATTTCTCCTATTTCTGATACAAACTAATTGATCACATGTTTCTGCAAATACCCACTTGCCCAGTGTCAGTGAGGCTTTGTGCTGAACAAAAAGAAGACAGCTGTACATTTAACCACAGTCAAGTCCTTTGTGGGGCAGACAGGAATAACATGCATGATTGCAACCCATAAATAATACACCTCATGTCATCTGCATTTTGCCTACCCTTTAAAACAGAGTCTGCTATTCCTGGACAAGCCAATGTTAATCCTAGACTCCTAACTTCAGGGCCAGTTCTTGCAGGGAGTGGCATTTCCCTTCACCTCTTCCTCTCTCTATATTTTCAGTCCAGCCAAGCATAAATAAGTAGGCAGTTTCTACCCTGATCACTGAAGCTCTAAAGATAGGGCACTGAACCCACTAAATGATGAATACATGCCATATGGAGCTAACGGCAAGTTCGGATATAAATTATCTCTGTATTGCTCTCTGCATTGCAGATAAAAAGTCCCTTGTGTCATCTCTTTGTACTGAGCTGTGTGTATCTGAAAACAGCAAAAATCACTGAGAAAAGTGGGACATTTAATTTTGTCTAAAAAGGACTGGGTATTGCTTGCATTGATTAGTGAATGTTTTTAAAACATTATTTGATGTTGTGCACAATTTATTTCATTGGAATCTTATATTTGAAGCAAATATTTGAATTCTTCTGGCCAGCTGTATTGATAGTGCAGTGCAGTGTACAAGAGTTGGAGTCAAAAGACCCTGGTGTGGGTTCCTGCACTGAGAATAACATTTGCCAAACATTTGCAGAATACTAACAACTGTTCTGGGCAGATTATGTAGGTTATATCATTTACTCTTCACAACAACTTTAACAGACAGGTCCTACTATTCCCAATTTGTATGTGAGAAAACCATTCAGATAGCTATGAGAAGAGCTGGATTCAAATCCACGCTGTCAGCCATAAAGTCCATGCTCTTTCCACTACTCCATGTGACCTCTTGCCTTCTGGCTGTTTTGACCTGAAGCAGACACAAATACTTTCTTGGTCTCGTTATTCTTAGGGGAATTAAATTAAATATTCTCTAAGATCCTTCTGAGCTCTGAACACTGTCTGTGATCACTCCCTTTCTACTTTTCAAAATCTGAGTAAGCCTTTTATTTAAATACTACCCTCCTTCTTCAAACCCTAAGATAATCTTCCTATGGATGGAGGGAGGGGGGTAAACCTTTTCTGCATCAAAGATTAGAAATTATAAAGTTCAGAAATTGTTTTGCCTTAGGCCTATCTTCCTGTTGACCTACGTGCAGTCTTCTACTAGCACAAAGAGGGCATAAGAAATCCCAGTGTCCTTCAGCAGTCCCGAGGGTCTCAGACAATGTATGGTTGCGTTGTGTGATATATGTGTTTCCCTTCTGTATAGAAGTATGAACTATTTAGGAATACAAGTAACCACTTATTGTCTACCTAATTTTCTTGGTATTCCTACCTAGATTCAATAAAAATACATTTGAAACATGGCATATTAATTTCTCATTAAGCTTTCCCAATTTTCTTTATGGATTGATGTGCCAAGCTAAATACAAGAGGATAGCTATGTTCTATGAAACCATCTGTAAGCATACCAATACCAAGAACAAAAATATTGCTTTCAGGATACTCCTAAGGGTGGCTGACTGGCTCAGTCGGTAGAATGTATAACTCTTGATCTTGAGGTCATGAATTCAAGCCTCGTATTCGGATCAGAGATTACTTAGAGAAAAAAAAAGATACCCTGAAGGGCTCCAGAAACTGCACAGAATGGCTATGGAAAGATTAAGAGGCAAGAGTAAGTATGGCCTTAATAAAGTCTTGGATTGAGGAGATTCAAGGAAAGATAGCAAAAGTGACCTAGTCCCAAAGTAGTTACTGCTAAAATTTTCAAATGAGTGAACTAATAGATGACTTCTTCACCAGAGTGTGTAAGTATACAAAATATTAGATGTGCCTACTTTTGAAAGAAGAAGAGAGGAACTTTCATTAAAAAAGTAGACTCTGGAAAAGACTCCTTAGGTTGCCTTTTCATTGGAACTTGACCTTCGCAAAAGCAGTGAAGTGATATAACTAGAAGCAGATTTTTTGAAGGCTCTTTCAGGCTCTGATTTATAGCTTGAGAGATAATTATTAAGAAAGTAAATCATTGAATGTATAAGTTGGATATTTTAGATAGCATGAATGATCAATACCATCTCCTCCCTTACACTTAATTAATTTAATCAACAAGTTATCTACTAAAATCTCTCTTCAAAAGGAACAAAAAAGAAGGAAGTCAGCATTTACTGAGTACTTTCCATATGTCAGACATATTATTTTATTTTATTCATCTCTTTGCCTTTTCTCCACCTAGCCTTAATCATAGAGAAAGTATAAACAGCCACTTTTGAAATAGCCAAAATCAAAATAGGATTTTTTTTCTTCTCAACAACTAGAAATTTTACATTAGTTCTCCTTTCTTTGTAGAGGACTGATACAGGACTGGATTCAATTTTCAGAATGACTATTCTGGCTTTGATTCATGGAAGGCACTGTTATGAGTACTGAAAAGGCTATTTTCATGCAACCCTAAGTAAGGATGTATGTAACCCATTTCATCCATCCATACTCAGGAGTCCCATAATTAAGTGTATAAATCATTTGAAGCCTATCATTTTTTTATAGTTACTAATCCAGCACAAATATTTAAAAATTTAAAAAGAAGTTTCAAGGTCTATAGTCACTTTTATTGAAAAGGATCTTTAAATGCATTAAAACTCAAGTCAATCTTACTTATTAAAAGACAGAAGCCTTGGGGTGCCTGGCTGGCAGTCAGTAGAGCAAGCAGCTCTTGACCTTGAAGTCATGAGTTCGAACCCCATGTGGCACATAGAGATTACATCATCATCATCATCATCATCATCCATAAGTCTCAAAACCTTATCAGTGAGCTGTGAATATAATAAATATCTGTAAGTGTAACCTCAACACAGAAAATATCAAGAGTGATAGGAAAAAAAAAAACAAGAGTAGGCTAGTTCAGAATCTATTTTGATGTGTCTCCCTAAAACAAAATTTCTGCTAATATTGAAATAATTTTTAAAAATTACAAATGTCATGGCACCTGGCTGGCTTAGTCAGTAGAGCATGTGACTCTTGATCTTGGAGTTCTGAGTTCAAGCCCCACATTGGGCAAAGAGCCAATTAAAAAAAAAAGTAGGGGTCCCTGGGTGCCTGAGTCGGTTAAGCTTGAGACTCTTGATTTCAGCTCAGGTCATGATCTCATGGTTTGTGAGTTTGAGCCCTGTGTCAGGCTCTGTGCTGACAGTACAGAGCCTGCTTGGGATTCTTTCTCTCTCTCTCTCTCTCTCTCTCTCTCTCTCTGCACCTCCTCCTCAAAATAAATAAACTTTTTATAAAGAAAGAAAAAATTTCTTTTAAAAAATTGCAAGTATTTGTTTTCATGAGCAAGAGCCCAGATCTTGTGACCATATTATGATTACATTAATACCAAACCCTGACTGAACTTTTCCCAATGAAACAATTTTATTGCGTATTTATCTGTCCTTGCATTTAAAGTGAGTTGTAGTCTTTCATGCATGAATGATAAAATATACGCTGAAAACAATTACAATTATTACTAAAATAGCAGTAGGTTTTGTAACTTTAGCAAAAAGTTATTTCTCAGGATTTTCTAGTATTTAGTATTTCTTCATATGGCAGAATTTGCATGCATGTTGTTTTAAAATTCTATAAACAAATTGTGATGAGTTTGCTCTTTAATCACATTGGTATTGTCTAAAACCCCACAGGGGATGTTGATGTGCATATGTTTTTTTAAAAATATTTTTTAAGTTTATTTATTTACTTAGAGAGAGACCATGAGCAGGGGAGAGGCAGAGAGAGAGAGAGAGAGAGAGAGAGAGAGAATCCCAAGCAGGCTCTGCACTAATAGTGCAGAGCTCAAACTCACGAACTGTGAGATCATGATCTGAGCTGAAATCAAGAGCTAGACGCTTAACCAACTGAGCCACCCAGGTGCCCCTCAAATATGGTTTTTGACTTTGAAAATATAATTTGATTGTAAACTTTTAGTTTTTTTCTCTTTTTATTGAAGTATATATGTATGTCTAATTAACATATAGTATATTTGTTTCAGGTGTACAATATAATGATTCAACCATTTTATACATTACTCATTGTTCATCAAGATAAGTGTGTACTCTTAATCCTCTTTATCTGTTTCACTCATCCCCCTCTCCCCCCGACCCGCCTTCTGGAAACCATGAGTTTGTTCTCTGTATTTAAGAGCCAATTCCCTTGTTTGTCTCTTCTGTTCTTCATTTGTTTGTTTCTTAAATTCCATATATGAGTGAAATCATATGGTATTTATCTTTCTCAGTCTGACTTATTTCACTTAACATTATCCTCTCTACATCTATCCATGTTGTCACAAGTGGCATGATTCCATTCTTTCTTATAATACTTGTGTGTGCGTGTGTGTGTGTGTGTGTGTATGTGTGTGTATCTTCTTATCCATTTACCTATTAATAGACTCTTAGGTTGCTTCCATATTTTGGCCATTGTAAATAATGTTGCAATAAACATAGGAGTGCATATATCTTTTATGTATATAAATATATCTTTTTGAATTAATGTTTTTGTTTTCCTTGGGTAATTTCCAGTTACTGGAATTATTGGATCATAGGGTAATGTGATAATCTCATTGTGGTTTTGATTGCATTTTCCTGATGATTAGTGATGTTGAGCATCCTTTCATGTGTCTGTTGGCCATTTGTATGTCTTCTTTGAAAAAATGTCTATTCAAGTCCTCTGCCTATTGTTTATTTGGATTATCTTGGGTTTTTGTGGTGTTGAGTTATATGAGTTTTTTATATGTTTTGGATATTAACCCCCTTACAGGATATATTACTTGTAAATATCTTCTTCCATTCAGTAGATTGCCTTTTTGTTTTGTTGATAATTTCCTTCATTGTGCAAAAGCTTTTGTTTTGGTGTGGTCCCAATAGTTATACTTTTGTTTCCCCTGACTGAGGAGACATTTCTAGAAAAATGTTTCTATGGCTGATATAAAAAAATTACCACCTTTGTTTTCTTTCAGGAGTTTTATGGTTTCATGTCTCAGATTTAAGTCTTTAATCCATTTTGAGTTTATTTTGTGTATGGTGTAAGAAAGTGGTCCAGTTTTATTCTTTTACATGTAGCTTCACAGTTTTCCCAGCACCATTTATTGAAGAGATTGTCTTTTTCCCATTGTATATTCTTGCCACCTTTGTCATAGATAATAACAAAGACAAATGGATGAAACTTTAAAATATGCTAAATTAAAGAGGTGAATTATAAAAGACCACATATAATTTCATTTATATGAAATATCCATAACAGGCAAAACCATAGAGATGGAAAGCAGTGATTTCCTGGGGTGTGGGGAAGAGGGAAATGGGGAAGTGATTGCTAATGGATATAGGGTTTCTTTTGGAGGTGATGAAAACGCTCTAAAATTACATAGTGGTAATGGGTGGCTTTTTTAATTGAATAATTTAAAATAATTATTGCATAAGATTGTGAACAAATCCTGACCAGCTATAAAGCCATGGAAGATCTAGTAGCCAAGAATGCATGATTTTAAAACTTTATTACCCACTAGGGGCTGTTCTTATGCCCCTCAATCAAATGCTTAACTAACCATATATATTTAGTCAAGGTTAGGAAACTGGAGTAGACTAAAGAAGAAATTAGAATACCACTGGAAACCTTTTCAAAGAAAAGATCCTACCTTTTCCCTACAAACTAGTCAGATTTGCAACTCATAGTGTTTGGAATTTTCTGGCTGACCTCAGCTGAAATGAAAATGCCAGGGAGAGGAGGCAGGTGTAGTGATGAAGGATTTGCACAGTTTGAGATATTTTGGCCATTGTCAACAAACTTTTGGAAGATCAAATCAAGAGCCCTTGAATGTCCTTAGGTTAATTTAGAAAGTAGCTCCATCCAGAAAGGGGGCTTTAACTTTTTTTTTAAAGAGTACATTCTCCTTCTCCAAACCAACCTAAAGGTCCTTTTCCTCTTTACCCTTCATAAATTCAGTGTATTAGTTAGGATTATGTACCTTTACATGTGACAGAAAAGAAAACCCACAAAAGAACTGTGGCTTATGTGATTATTTCTGTTTCATATAAAAGAAATCTGCTGGTAAGCAGTGTAAGGTTAAGGGTATTTATTCTACAAATTTGGGAGGGACCCAGATTGCTTCCAGCTTGCCACTTGCTGTCCTTCATCCTCATGATCCAAGATAGCTGTTGGAGATCTAGCCAACCCAACTATATCTCAACAATAGGATGGAGGGACCAGGAAAGGTACATTCCCTCCCTTTGAGAAAACTTCCTAGAAATTATAAGACTTAGCCAAATTTAGGCACAAGCCATAATCTAACTGCAGATGAAGCTTGGCAGGTCTTCAGCTGACTGGAAATGGCTCAGTTAAATCTGAGTTCTTATTGCTAGAGAAGAAAAGGAGAATGGATATTCAGAGGCAAGTAACAATCTTTGCCTATAAATTTTGGTTGGGGTCCAGGCAAACCTAGAACACACATCTCCTAAATCCAAGTGTAGGGCACTTTTACATTTTAAATTTCTGTGTTAGAATACTATATTTTGCCAAGCTCTCCAGCACATTCAGTTGTCCTGTGACGTTTGGTTAAATGTGGCTGCAGAATAATATAATTGGCAAGTGCCTTTGGTCAGTGGTCTGTTTCTATGTTGTTTTGTTTTCCTTAATATCTGTTTCATGAGGTATAACTGACACATCATAAACTTTACCCATTTTGTGACTTTCAAATTGTACAATTCATGGGGCACCCGGCTAGCTCAGTTGGTGGAACATGTGACTCTTGGTCTCAGGGTTGTAAGTTTGAGCTTCACATGGGGTGTAGAGATAACCTAAAATCTTTAAAACAATAGTGTACAATTCAATGCTTTTTCATATGTTCACAGAGTTGTGCACCCATCACCGCTATGTAATTTTCAAGTATTTTCATCACCCCCAAAAGAAACCTTATATCCATTAGCAATCACTTTTCCATTTCCCTCTTCCCCAAGGCCCTGGCAATCACTAATCTACTTTCCATCTCTATGGTTTTGCCTATTATCGACATTTCATATAGATGAAATTATATGTGGTCTTTTATAACTGATCTCTTCCATTTAGCATGTTTTAAAGTTTCATCTATGTTGTCTCATCTATTAAAGGAATGTACTTCATTCCTTTTTATGGCTGAATAACATTCTGTCATATGGATATCCATAGCTGGCTTATCCTTCCATCACCTGATGAAATTTGGGTTGTTTCCACTTTATGACTATTATGAATAATGCTGCTATGAACACTCATATACACATTTTTGTGTAGCCATATGTTTTCATTTCTATCGTGTCTATACCTCGGAGTGGAATTGCTGACTTATATGATAACTCTATGTTTAACATTTTGAGGAACTGCCAAACTCTTTTCCAAAGTGGCTGTTCTGACCAGCAATGCATAAGGGCTTCATTTTTTTTTTAATTTTTAAAAAATATTTATTTATTTTTGTGAGAGAGAGAGAGAGAGAGATAGAGTGTGAGCTGGGGAGGGGCAGAGAGAGGGAGACACAGAACCTGAAGCAGTCTCCAGGCTCGAACTCATAAACTGTGAGGTCATGACCTGAGCTGGAGTTGGACGCTTAACCAACTGAGCCACCCAGGTGCCCCAGTGAGGGCTTTAATTTTGCTGCATCCTCACCAGAACTTGTTTTTTTTTTTTTTTTTTTTTTAACGTTTATTTATTTTTGAGACAGAGAGAGACAGAGCATGAACGGGGGAGGGTCAGAGAGAGAGGGAGACACAGAATCTGAAACAGGTCAGCACAGAGCCCGAAGCGGGGCTCGAACTCACGGACCGCAAGATCATGACCTGAGCCAAAGTCGGACGCTTAACTGACTGAGCCACCCAGGTGCCCCAGACCAGCACTTGTTATTATCTTTGATTTTAAGCCATCCTACTGGGTCTGAAGTGGTATCTCATTATGGTTTTCATTCCCATTTCCCTGATGGCAAATGATGTTGAGCATCTTTTCATATGCTTATTGATCATTTATATATCTTTTTTGGAGAAATGACTATTTAAATCTGTTGCCAATTTTTTTTCAATATATGAAGTTTATTGTCAAACTTGTTTCCATACAACACCCAGTGCTCATCCCAAAAGGTGCCCTCCTCAATACCCATCACCCACCCTCCCCTCCCTCCCACCCCCCATCAACCCTCAGTTTGTTCTCAGTTTTTAACAGTCTCTTACGCTTTGGCTCTCTTCCACTCTAACCTCTTTTTTTTTTTTTTTCCCCTTCCCCTCCCCCATGGGTTTCTGTTAAGTTTCTCAGGATCCACATAAGAGTGAAAACATATGGTATCTGTCTTTCTCTGTATGGCTTATTTCACTTAGCATCACACTCTCCAGTTCCATCCATGTTGCTACAAAGGGCCATATTTCATTCTTTCTCATTGCCACGTAGTACTCCATTGTGTATATGAACCACAATTTCTTTATCCATTCATCAGTTGATGGACATTTAGGCTCTTTCCATAATTTGGCTATTGTTGAGAGAGCTGCTATAAACATTGGGGTACAAGTGCCCCTATGCATCAGTACTCCTGTATCCCTTGGGTAAATTCCTAGCAGTGCTATTGCTGGGTCATAGGGTAGGTCTATTTTTAATTTTTTGAGGAACCTCCACACTGTTTTCCAGAGTGGCTGCACCAATTTGCATTCCCACCAACAGTTGTTGCCAATTTTTAAATTGGATTATTTGTCTATTGTTGAGTTAGACAAGCTCCTTATCAGATATGTGATATGGAAATATTTTCTCCCATTTATTGGCTATCTTAACTTTCTTAATGGTGTCTTTAAAATACAAAAGTTTTTAATTTTGATAAGGCACAATTTTTCTTTGTTGTTCATGTTTTTGTTATCACATCTAAAAAACATTGCCAAGCCCAAGCTCACAAAGATTTACCCCTGTTTCTAGTAAGAGTTTTATAGTTTTAGTGGTTAACATTTAGGTTGATAATCCTTTTTGTGTTAATTTCGGTATATGGTGTTTTGTACTCTTAAGCTTTATAATGCAATAACAAAATTATTGTGAATCATGGGTATCTCTCCAAAGAGAGTTCAAACAACCTCAGCAATTCGTACTGGAAAAGATTGAGCTCTTTGGGCTAGATTGCCATTTCCATTACTCTAGAAAGAGTAATATGGTATAACGATGCTTCTTTTGTTTATAATTTATCATAGATAATTTACAAAATGACCAAAATTGACTACTGTCCCCTTTAGAGTTGAGTATAAATAATCGAATTAGGAATTGGTACATTTAGCAATAATATCTTCCATGTTCCTGACAGACACCATTATGCCTTCATGGGAATTGTGACTATAAACTTTCAATTTTTGATCAATCAGAAAATTAAAGTTAGACAAATGCAATCAAATAGCCACAACTAAATTGGTACAGCAACTGTGGAAAATAGTATAGATATTACTCAAAAAATTAAAAATAGAGGGGCACCTGGGTGGCTCAGTCAATTAGACGTCTGACTTTAGCTCAGGTCATGATCTCACAGTTCATGGGTTTGAGCCCCATGTCGGGCTCTGTGCTGACAGCTCAGAGCCTAGAGCTTGCTTCGAATTCTGTGTCTCCTTCTCTCTCTGCTCCTCTCCTGCTCGCACTCTGTCTCTCTCTTTCTCTCTCTCTCTCAAAAATAAACATTAAATTTTTTATATTAAAAATGAAATACCATATGATCCAATAATTCCACTAACTGGGTATTTTACACAACGGAAATGAAAACACTAATTTAAAAGATATATGCACTCCTATGTTTATTGCAGCATTGTTTACCATAGCCAAGATATGGAAGTAACCTAAGAGTCAACTGATAGATGAATAGATAAGGAAGATGTGATATTATATACATATAATATATAAAATATAATAAATAATTTTTATTTTTAAATAAATAATATATAAATATATATAGAATATATATATTCTATATAGAATATATATTCTAAAATATATATTCTAATATATATTCTAATATATAGAATATAGAATATATATTCTAATATATATATTCTAAAATATATAGAATGTATAAAATATAATGTAATATATAATGCAGCCATAAAGAAGGATGGGATCACGCCATTTGGGTCAACATGGATGGACCTAGAGAGTATAATGCTAAGTGAAATAAGTCAGACCAAGATAAAAACAAATACTTTATGATTTCACTCATATGTGGAATCTAAAAAAACCCAAATGATAAACACACAAAAAAGCAGAATCAGACCTATAGATACAGAGAACAAACTGAAGGTTGCCAGAGGTGGGGAATGGGGGAAGGGAGTGGGAGATACAGGTTCCCAGTTATGCAATGAGTCACGGGAATAAAAGTCACACCATAATGAAAACAAAAACAAAACTAGCCCCAAGGGGGAGAGAAACAACCTTTTTAAGGTAGCAAAAACTAGATTATCATAATGGAAACAACTGTTGAGAAATTCTAAATGCCTCTTTTAGATTCTGCACACATGCATCCATTTATTAAAGGCAGGAATTTTTAAAATCACAGAAACAGAGTCGAAGGGGTCTTAGGAGGGTATCTCTTCTAGCCCTTACCTCCAGGTAGCAAAGTATCATTTTCCCATTTCCATTTTACAGATGAGGCAAATGAAGCAAACTTTGCTCGGTTTCATTTCCTGGCTTTCTCAGTTTCGGCTTCTCTCTCAGGTGGACTTGTTCTAGCAGAGGTCTCTGGTAGCAGAGTAGTCATCCTCCTAGCTACCAATCCCAGAAAAAATTTCTTCTCTTTCCTAATCATTCTATTTCTACCAGTTGTCCCAGAACTGTGTCTGCCTGGCTTGACATGGAGTTGTGTGTACATATATATGTATGTCTACCCCTTCCCCTTCCATTCAGAGAAGTTACCGGAGTTCCTAGGATGACACAATTAGTAAGTGATGGAGCTACAACAGTAACCCAGTTCTCTCAGGGTCAGCCTCATCATCTGCTCTGTGTGCATCACTATAAGTGGCTTGAGTTGCTTTAGACTACGAGACAGTAACAGATTTCTAATATCTCTTTTAATTCTGTCTTAGACTGCTTCTTCTGTTTGCCTGTTTCTTATTTTATGAGCAATCACATTTGTGATAGCTTACATTTTTATTATATCACATTTTTTCTCTGAAACTAGTTTTAAGTTTCTTGAAGTCTCCAGCTGTGACTTATGTATTTTTTAAATGTAAAAAATTTTATACATTTTTATGCATTTTTACAATGTATTTTTTGACGTTAACACTTTCTTGCAAATAGTAGGCACCTGGCAAATATTTGCTTATTTGAGCAGAGAAAAGAATCCTCCCTACAGAATGTGAAAATTGGAAGGGAGTTAAACACGAGCCCACAATTAGAGACTGATGGGGAAAATACCCAGCAGCACCATGAAATACATGGTTCTAAATCTCAATAAAGCAATTCAAGCACATAAAAAGTACTGATTAAAACTTATCCTTTTTGTGATATAAAATACAGAAGATACTCCTAGGAATAGAATGTTTTGTGAAAGAAAATCTTCATTCAATCCCCAAACTGAGGTGTGTCCATGGGCAAAATGGATCTAGAATCAGAACACCTTAGATGTGGTAGGAATGGATTTATTCAAGGAGAATTTTCATTTTTATCAATTAGATACAATTTATAAACAGAAACTATAGATGAAACGCCTTTAGATAGTGAAAGAACATTTTAATGAGTACACAGGGGTGCCTGGGTGGCTCAGTTGGTTAAGCGTTTGACTTGGCTCAGGTCATGATCTCATGGTTTGTGAGTTCGAGCCCCACATTAGGCTCTGCGCTGACGTTGTGGAGCCTGCTTGGGATTCTGTCTCTCTCCTTGTCTTTCTATGCCCCTCCCCCACTTGCACACGCATGTACACACTCTCTCAAAATAAACTTTAAAAAATAAAAAGAGTACATAAAGACTTACATAATATCTTCAATCTAAGACTATAGTTATACAATTTTAGTCATTATTGTAAAAAACAATTTAAAACATTAAAGGAGAATTTTAAAAAGAAATGGTATCACTCATAGCCTTTACACCCTAGCATAAAATTTTATATTCTCTTTAAGTATTTATTCTCTGTGTATTTTTACATTTTCTAAAATCATAGAACACATGTAAGATAAAAGGTAATTTGTAACTATTTTACCTCTAAGGATATCTAGGAAGAGAGCTAAAATATTTCTGAGCATAAAGCAGTGAAAATAAGCTTTTTATATTTTATTTTCTGAAAATTATTTTACCAAGTCAAAAGGGAAATTAGGATAGGTGTGTGTTTCTTAAGATCCTGTCACATTCCTAATAACCATTCTTAGAAGCTACATGTTGAGCTCCAAGGAATGCATTGATCAGATTGGCTTAGTTAACCTTTAACAAATAATCTCTCAATCAATGTAGTTTCAGTTTTGGCATGTTAATTTTACATTTTGTAGTTACAGTAGTGTTGCCCTATATCAATAATTTTAAAAAATGGATCAATATTATAAAGTGGTTCAATGAAGCATAAAATAATGATAAAATAGTAATGTAAATATTACAATTCAAATAAAGAAATAAACATAAATTGTAAACAGCACTCCAGTGCAAATATAGATTATAAATCTGTATTAGCTGTGACAAATCTATATGTGACTTTGTACAGGAAATAAATATGTAAATTGGAAGTACAACAATAAGTATCTGAAAATTAAATTTCATTGAGTGGGCTTTCTATTAATGTTAGCCCCCAGTGCATTGTCTCTTATAACATTTTTCTCAGTTAGCTTTTTTTTTGTCATTGTTAAACGAAGCATAGTGTGGCCTTTTATCAACTGAGATTTTTCTAACGCAAATATTTAATAATGGTTTCCAACTGATGCAGAATGTGAGTTCCATGAGGGCAGGGATTTTATCTGTTGATGTGCTACATTCCCAATACTTAGCACAATGCTTTGAGCTTGGTAGTTATTCACAAGTTATTAATGAATAAATGAATTTTTTAGTAAAAATATCGTCAAAGAAAATCAAAATCTTAAAACTATTATTCAAAGTTGTACTCTCTGTAGCAAAACTAGGTACAAGTTACATTGTTGCCTTAAAGCTTACAAAATCAGCTGAAAATTAATAAGATGTTAATATGAGAAAGCAGAAGGAACTAATGGCAAAACTATTTGATCAAAAACATTCCTGGGCATTGCACATGTGCATAGCACATAATGTTGAAGAGCAGTTACTATCATCATTCACTTTCCAGCATGACGTATATGAAGAAGTACTCAACAAGTTACCCTTATTCATTATTGACAACCAACTGCAAGATTTGGGTAATTAGTTTGTAAACTGGCGTGTAAAGCTGGAGAAGAGGCATGTATAAGGTAGCTTTGTGAGTAATTAGGAGGTATGTTATAAGAATAAAAGAAGTTCAGCAGTCATCAATAGGCTTCTGTTTTTGCTTTGGTTGTTTGAGGACAGAGTGAATATTTTAAAGATGATCAAGCTATGACCTTTAAATATACGTCTTTTTAGTATATGTTGTGTGAAGAAAGACGCACAAGTACAACATTCTTGTTTTCTACACTGAAGTATATAATACTTGTTATCAGGGGAAGGGTGCACATATAAGTTTTTGAAATGAGAAATGGGACTCTGATAATGCCAGATAATTATTTCACACCAAGTGTAGCTTAGCACTATATTCAATATCTAAGATAGACTAAATTTATTTCAGGGATAAGATGTCATGGTTTTTAATGTTGAAGATACCAGGATTTTTTAGAAGATTGAACTGTGGCACAAAAACTTAACTCTTGCACAACAGTTGACTTTCTTTTTTTGGAGAAAAATATCAGTGATTCATTATCGGGAATATTTAAAAATAGCATCCAAAAGTTGCTACAAAATATGAAGAAATGTCCAGCACATCTCACAAAGTCCTTTTTGCTAGCAGGCTATGTTCTGCTCTCTGTAAGCCTCGTCACTAATTTGGTGATTTGCTGTAAAAAGAGAGATCTGGAATGATACTGCAGCTCTCTCTGGCTCTATGCTATTGCCCTTGGCCTGGAATTTTTTTTTTTTTCACTTCAGCTTGCTTAAGCAGATTGCCCAAACTGTGCATGAGTTTTGCCCTCTGAAAGCTGGGTTCATTTTCCATTTCTACTCATCTGGGACAAGCTTCTACAAGAGGGCTTCTTTCCTTTGGCCCATGCCTAATGCCCTGGTAAGTGGGGTTCCGCCTGATTTCAGCTTGCTGTTGTTTTTTTTTGCACTGTTTGAGATGGAAATGCTCTGATTTAACACCACATGGTGGGTATTCAATGCCCTCCCAGATTGTGAATTCCTATTGCTTTTTCTTTGCCTCTCCTGTCTAACCTTATTATTTCAGAAGATGTTAATTTTATTATCTTGTTCACATTAAATACAGTCATCTAGGAATTATTCAGAGGAAAACACTGGCTGGATGCTGTTTCTGGTTACCTAGGATTTATTCCAATTTTTTAAAACATAGAAGAAAAGAAGCAGAGGTTATTCTACTCTTTATGATTCATCAAAGATTCTTTACATTTCATGGGAAATGGCCAATAAATCTTGGTCAGGAATCTCTACTGATTTTATAGGAGATACATTTACTGAATTTAGCAAAAGTTTTCTTGGAAATGGCTCGTAATTCCAACTCAGACCTTTGTTGCAATACCTCTAGTAATGGCCCACTTATTTGTGATGTGTAAATATCTCATAACTGCACCTGCTTTCACATACACAGTATTTGTGCACTGTGACTTCACTATCCCAAAATTATCTCAAGTAATTTGAAGGATCAGACCAAGAGAATGGTGCAGACCAGCAAGGGTACTCTAGAGTCAAAGTTGTATTTAGCTGTTCCACATTAGGATAGCTGAGCCAAATATGCTTATGGCTGTCATCCACCCAAATGCTTAATGTCTGTGTGGTGTTGCTAGCATTTTGAGTCTCCACCTTTTGAATATCATTAATGCCTGTAATCATTCTTGAGGATTTCTGAGCCTTCTCATCATTCAATGTACTGCTCCAGATTAACAGTAGAAGTCAGACCTACTGAATCACCAAAGGATGGTCTCTACAGACTCGCATCTGTCTCTATCTGAATTTCAAGGCCGTTAAGGATGCTCCTCTGTCTCTACCAACCCAGGTTAGTCTTTCCTAGAAGCTATAGAACTAGACAAAACTGGTTTTTTAGGATGCAAATTAGGTCCTGGAATTAGTGTCATCTCAGGTTCAATGTACAAAATTTCATTATGACTAACTGCATGACTTGTTCATGGGAAACTAGCATGGAAACAATTTAACAAAAGGATACCCTCTTTTTAGTTGAAAGATGGTTTTCTTCATTTTTTTAAGTTAAAAAAATTTTTTTTAAAGTTTATTTTGAGAGAGAGAGAGAAAAAGCACAGTGGAGGGTGGGGAGCAGAGAGAGAGGAAGAGAGAGAGAATCCCAAGCACACTAGCAGTGTGGAGCCCAAAGCAGGGCTCTAACCCATGAACTGTGAGATCATGATCTGAGCTAAAATCAGATGCTTAACCCACTGAGCCACCCAGGCACCCTTAAGCTTTTTGTTTGTTTGTTTTATTTTGTTTTGCTTTGTTTTTTTAATTAGAGAGAGAGAGAGAGAGAGAGAGAGAGAGAGAGAATAAGTGGGAGAGAGGGGCCGAGGGATATATAGAGAGAATCCCAGGCAGGCTCCATGCTCAGAGTGGAGACCAATGGGGTACTCAATCCCACAAACCCTGGGATCATGACCTGAGCTGAAATCAAGATTCCGATGCTCAACCAAGCTACCCAGGTGCCCCTGTAAAAGATGGTTTTCTGATGCAGCTTTTCTAAGCTTTCAACCAAAGAACTTGGGTTCTATGATAAAGAAAGAAAGACTGTTTTTTTAAAAGAATAAATATTAATTTAAAAGTATTTTGTTAGAATTATTATTTGAGGTTTTATAGCAGGTACAAATCTCAATCTAAAAAAAATCTGGTTTTCAAGAAATATAATTTCATTTTTTATAACTCAATTTCTGTTTCAAGCTCTGATTTCACAAAGGGTGGCAGACACTTAATCATAGTCACTGGCAGGGACTGCATCTAAATTGAAGGGGTTTACATAGTATTAGAGGAAGGGGGTTGAGCATTTGATCCTTGCTCCTCCTCTACCATGCTGGCTCTCCCAAGGTTTCCAATCTGCATCCTTCCTCAATAGCAGTCATTCCCACACATTGCTGCTGGGTCAATCTTGGTCTATCAACAAGGCCCCTTTAGGTCTGTTGGTTTCTGTTCCCTCTGCACCCTTTTGGGTGTCTGGAAATCATTGTGTTGGGTTTTCAGAACATTCATGGTACTATGTAAGGCTTCACTGTCCATTATGGTAGCTATCAGTCACATGCGACTATTTACATTTAAATTAATTAAGATTAAATATTAATACTCCTGTTTCTCAGTTACACTAGACACATTTCAAGTGCTTAATAACCCCAAGTGACTAGAGGCTACTATATTGGACACGACGAACATTTTGTTCATCATAGAAAGTTCTATTGAACTGTACTCTAAAGTCTGGGCTGGGCTAGACACATAGTTCAGCTTTTTCTTCTCTCTGGGGTCTTGTCACCTCCCTTTGGCTCTAACAAGGAAAAAGAATGTTGAGTTATCTCTCTCAGATCTCAGATTCCATAGATAGATCCTGCTATTTCAACTGCACCTCTCCACAACTTGTGCCAGAGTAGAGTGAGACTAGGACTTACTGTCCTAAGGACCCACCAGCATCTAGCTTCTCAATATTTTCCTCCCAATTCTTCTTCCCCTTCCAGTTCAGGAAATCCACTTCTCATCTCTATTAAAGGAAGTTTTACTATTGTCTATAGCAACACTATCCAATAGGAATATAATGCAAGCCACATGTATAATTTAAATTTTTCCTGTAACAATATTAACATGGTAAAGTAACAGGTGAAATTAATTTTTAATGTCTTTTATTTAACCCAATATATCCAAAATACTATAATTTCAACAGGTAATCAATATAAAACTATGAATAAGATATATTCCTTTTTTTACATGATAAGTCTTTGATATTGGTGTATATTTTATATTTACAGCACATCTCAACTTGAACTAGCCGTATTTCAAGTGTTCAATAGTCACCTGTGGCTAGAGGTTATCATACTGAACAGTGTAGGTCTCTAATAGGATTCATTTCATTGCTCCCTAAAGGGCTAGGATTTAGAAACTCAAAAGCCAGGGAAAAGTTCCCTGTTTCTCTGCATTCTGTTATATTCCTTTCCTGAAACAATGAGCAAAGACCAGCCTAAATGAGGGTGGGTGTGATGCTGAGGGTGTATCAGGGTAGAGTCTAGGAGGAGAAAGGCCATAAGATAAAAAGAAGTACATGGAAAAACAACTACTACAGAAACCATCAATTAATATTTTAAAGTATTAGCCTGCCACAATGAGTATTTTTAGGACATAAGAACTGCTGTAGGATTGTCAGGAGTAAATTTGTTAACTGTGGATTTAAAAGAAATAATTTCATTAGCAGTTAAAGATTGCAGGAATGTTGTATACAGTATAACTGCTATGGTAACTGGAAAACAATGCAAAAACCTGCAGTGCTATTATTGGGAGTAAATCTTATTAGTATGACTAAGGCACAGATAAGTTCTATTAGTAGTTAAATCCTGCAGTAATATGTCTGACAATTTTTACTGCAAAAACTGTAAAACCTAAAGATAAAAATTTTATCATCAGGAATGACAATAATTCAAGCCTTTGGTTGCATTTCATGGACTAAAATTTCCATTTTGGAGGTTTCTGAAACGGTGACTAGCAAAGCTGCTTCAAGGAAAATACTTTCTATAATTTCAAAAGTGTCATGGCAAAGAAGATTGAAATTTTTGGGATTTCCACTTATTTCTTTGTATTCTGTCTTCACTGTGATCTTGATGAAATTTAAAGGCAAAATCAAAATTATTTTAAATGTTGAATATTTTGTGAAGTAAAAATCTATTTATAAAATTTTGTAGTCAACACCTGGGTCAAATGAACAGGACACTTAAAGTAACATACATCCACAGGTCTATTATGCAGCTTAAGTCTGAGATGGAAGGAAATGATAAATCAAGACTGGAGTAAGTAGGGGATTAGAAAAGGCTTTGAGGTGTAGTTCTTGTGTGGAAGGGCGGGAGAGGGTCAGAAGGATTTGCACACCGGTAGGTAGGGAGAATGGGGGCTTTAAGAAAAAGGTAACTTCCGGCATGCCAAAAGATCTCAACTATACATGGCATGAAAGGTGGTCATGAGAATTGAGGGTAAGTGAATTTATAGTAATTATTATAAAATCTCGAGCCCACATAAGTTATTGGTTTTCTGGTCTTGGTAATCACTGAGACAATGGGAAAGGAATAACGTTAAATGCACTATTTCTTTAGTCCTGAGGTAGCTATGTTTGGCAGCAACTAAGTATTGCTCAAGTATTCTTGAATACTGGTTGTTTTTTTCTTGACTGTTTATGTTCGCTACCAAACACAATGGTGTACATTATTAATTACCATTTAGTGACTGTTTTACTATGTATCAAGTACTTTACCTACATATCTTCCATCTTCTCAACATCCCAGAAAGGCAGGCATGGTTATTTGTTTGCCAGAATAAGAAGTCAAGACTCAGACAGGTTAATTTGCATTATTTTCTTGCATGCTAAACACCTGTTTATGAAAAACTCCTTGAGAATAGGGACTGTATCTTTTATGTACTATTAATGGTATTTAATATGATCAATACTCAGTTGGTTTCAATAATTTTTAGCTAAGCAGATGAAAAAAAATCTTAAGATATTTTGTAAGAAAGTTTCTTCAATAAATTTGGTTAGCAAACAGGTTATTAAAAAAAAGTTATGAGAGAAAAAGCTGTTTGGTGGAGACTTTAGGAGCTAGCTTATGAACTTGAGCTCAGCAGCAGAACAATGTAAGGTCTGCTCTTAATTTCTTCATTTTGAACCTTGATCTCTTCTTAGCAATCTGTTCAACTAGAATGAAAAAGAAGAGTTTACATCCAGGAAAAATACTTCTCCAAAAATAAAAGCTGTCCTGTAAGAAATTCTTTCTCAGTCTCTTGAGAAAGATTCTTTAGGGGCCCTATATACTCCTTCTCCTTCTTGGTTCTTTTTTTTCTTCTTCTTCTTCTTCTTCCTCAAGAAAAGACATGTATTTAAAATAGATTGCTTTGAAGATAATTTCTCTACAATAAAATCTCTCTCCTTCCCCCCCCCCCACCCCCGAAGATGGGAAAGAGTACTAAATGAAACCAGGTTGACCACATAAGAAAGTTTGGAAAGTTCTGAAGAACAATAATAAATGGGATGCAAAACCCTCCTGATCCTCATGTGGGTTGTTCCTGAAGGGCAACTTAGATTAAAATAGTTTATGACCATTTCTATAAATTAGTCATAAAAAAAAACCCATACACTTAAAGTCTGTTAATGATGCAGAATATATCACTATATGAGATCATAATGGCTGTAGGTTGTAGTGACTTAGTAAACCACTCAGGAAGGACACATGAGAACTCTAAGATGTACAGAAAATAAGAATCAATATAAATATTATGTTTTTCTTAATATTTTAAAGTTAAGACTGTAGCAAAATACATGATATCTATGTTCTTTTCTGTAAAGCACACATTGTGTTCTTGTGGTGTTATTAGATTAATTTCTTTATTGAAAAAGGAAATATAATTAGATACTGGATTCAAGACCTGTCTCCCCATCTCTCCTGATTCTTCAGTCCCTCTCTCCTTTTTCTTGCTCTGCTTGTGTATATAGATGTGATCAACTCTCACCATTGCCCTCCTGTCCTGTCCTTCAAAGAGTCCGTCCCTAGATCCTGATACCTTTTAAGGTATTTTGTCCAAGCACTCTGCTCTCCATCCTTAGTAAGATTAACGATGGCTCTTAATTGTTTCGGGGACCCAACTTGTTTATTTTCTTTTCATGTTAGTTACCCTTTCTTTTTTCATACTATATGGTGATTGCTTACAGGGTACTCCTACTTCTCTGACCATTCCTCCTCTGTCTCTTTTCCACTTTACTCTGCTTATTCCTTAAATGTTGGGATCCCCTTTCCTCCAATATCATTCTTTGCCCTCTTTCTCTACACCAGGGGTCTATGAGCTACCCAAAATTGAAAGCAAATTTTTGTGTTTTATGATAGGATATATTTTCCTCCTTGGGAGAGTGTCTGTAGCTTTCATCAAATTCTCGGCTTTCATCAAATTCTCAGAAAGGTCCTTGGCTCTTTTTAACAAGGTTAAGTGTCCCTGCCCTCACACTCTGCTTGGGTTATTTCATCCTCTTCTTTGCCTATAACCACCCTTTTTATATGCCAGCCACTCCCGAGTCATTACAAGGGAAAAAGACCACAGGGGGGAAGGAAGGAGAAGGAGGAGGAGGAGAAGGAGAAGAAGGAGAAGGAGGAGAAGAAGAAGGAGAAGGAAGAAGAAGGGGAGGAGGAAGAGGAGGAGGAAGAAGAGAAGAAAAAAGAGACCAAGATTCAAAGAAATGTTGAAGAATCAGAACAAGAAGAAATTGCAGTGTAAATATTGTTTCCAGCTCAGTTTATTCAATCCCGTTGAGGAACAGTACACTGAATGTTAGGCGTGCGTTGGCAGGGTCATTACTCCAGTTTGTCAGAGGAAAACCCCCAGGAGGAATCGGGTGAAACCAAGGCCGTGTGCGCAAACAGCCTAGTTGCTAGTGGCGGAGAAGGCGCACCCAGCTCCTAGGGTGGGGACAGGAGAGTACCAGAGAGCAAACCACAGCAGCCGTACTGCCCACAGCTACAACGAAGCCAGACCGGGCTCTACTTTCACTGAGTCGAGCCAGAAACCCCGCCCGGCACCCAGCGCACCTTTGACGGACATCCAGTTTAATCAACCATCTTCCAGGTCACTATAAACACTCCTTACTCCTCCCGCCTATCGTTTCTTTCTCCAAGCCAATCAGAGGAGTGGGCGGGATCGTCCCTGGTGGATTCCAATTTTTTTTTTTTTAAAAAGGGTGGACTGTGCGCCGCGTTCCGGCTGGGGCAAAAACACCTCCAAAGCTGGGGGGGTGGAGCTCCTGTTATGGGCACCCAGATTGGCCAATGAAGTGCCCCCGCCGCTCAAAGGCCCGCCCACCGAGATGGGCGGGGCACGCGTGGTGCCCGGCCAATGGCGGCGGGGCGGACGGAGGTTGAGCCGCCGTGGGTAGGGTTAGTGTGAGAGGTGCGGCGGGGGAGGTAATGATGATGGTGGCGGAGGAGGAAGGCGGGGGAGGGGTTGCTGGGCACTGAGCAGCGGCTCTGGCAGGGTTTTGTAGGGTGGGGGACGGTCGCGGGGCGACTGCGTCCGGGAGGGGGCGGGCGTGAGGCGCGCCGTCCGCCTGAGGGGCTGCAGACCCCGGCTCCCGCGAGCGCCGCGGCTGGCTCGGCTGTTCCATGTGGCTCCGGCGGGGATGGAGGACTCGGTGGCGGCGGCGGCGGCTGCTGCTGCGGCGGCGACGGAGGAGCGGCGCTGAGGAGGGAACGGGGCCAGACTCAGCCCGACAGCGGGATTAGAGGTGTGAGGAGGGGGCGGGAGTGGACGTTCGGCGGGGACGGGGCTCGGGGACCGGGCTGGGGTCTTCAGGCATCGCCTGGGTGACAGGGACCGTGGGCGAGCTACCGCCTGCCACCGCTGTGGGGCAGGGGTCTGGGCTCTGTGCGTGAGAAGAGGAGGCTCTAGAGGACTGTTCCCTTCGGATGGGGGAGGGAGGCACCGCACCCCATACTGTGCACTTGCCCCGCTGGTCATTGCTTCACGCCCAGGCAGGAGTTTCCATTTCCCTCCGGTTGGCAGCAAAGGTGGAGAGCCCAAGTGGCCTGGAGCCCGGACGTTGCCCTCCCTCTGCCTTGAGATTTCCCTCCACTCCTCTTTTCCCATCCATTTCCCTCCTCTGACTGAACAACAGCATTCCTCCTTGCTCCTTAATTTGTTCCAAGCACATATTCAAAGACTGGAGGCTATTAATTATCGGCTGAAAAACAAAGTTTATTTAAAAATGTTCCACTCCTCCCTCTGACTGCCGGTGGACATTAAACAGCATCCCTAGACTTTCCCGCTCTGCTCGCCCTTCTGTGATGCTAGGAGGGGGAGGTAGGGCCCCGACTTGCGTTTCTCGATTGTTGTTGATGCTGATTACCTGATGTGTTGCTCTACGTCTTCGGTGTGAATTGTAATTTCTTCCTTGACGTCCTGCATCCTTGATGTTACTGGCTTTTGAGGTTGGTGTTTTGTTT
This sequence comes from Panthera pardus, assembly GCF_024362965.1. Lineage (NCBI taxonomy): Eukaryota > Metazoa > Chordata > Mammalia > Carnivora > Felidae > Panthera > Panthera pardus. Next base: position 79,950,560 of record NW_026526821.1, read on the forward strand.
CATTGTTTGAAAAACATGCGGAGAACTGAGGTTGTCTGTTGCAGTGTTATCTAACCTGGGTGGTTAGTCACTCCTCAAGCTTCTCTCATATATTTCTCTTTGTTTTGCTTTTCAGTCCTCCAGAATACACATAATATAGCCCCTGAGGTGGAATGGTGATGTCTTCATGAGGGAACCTCCTCTCATTCATCCTGTCATGTGTATCATACTGTTCTTGACTGGGCCATTCATCTAAGATGGGATTTACCCTGTGAAACAGGGAGAAGACTTATGGACCCCAAACATCATTTCAAGTCGTAGTTGAGTTTTTTTTAAAGTACAGACATACATGCAAAGCTCCTTTCCTTTGGGCCCTCTGCTTTGTTAAAGCTGCTGTGTTGCTAACCCAGAACTGCTCAAGTGACTGATCATCATGGCTTCAGTTTGGAAGAGACTGCAGCGTGTGGGAAAACATGCATCCAAGTTCCAGTTTGTGGCCTCCTACCAGGAGTTGATGGTTGAGTGTACCAAGAAATGGTAAGACATGTCTGGGGGTAGAGTTTCCTGTGTGGCCTAAACTCCGTGTGGCCTAAACTCTGCTTCTTCTGACAGCAGATTTACCTTTCTGTAGTGCACGAGTGTGTACAAGCTGTGCAGGGTACAGATTACTCTAACAAGTATCGTGGTATGCATTGTTGCTGCTGGTACCATCCCTATGGGTTTTAATTATTGCACTTTAGTATGGCTCAGAGGACTAACCGTGAGAGCTTACTAAGTACAGTTGATTTGGTCTTGAGGTCTTTCATCATTAGAGTTAGCAAAACTTTGATTTTTTTATAATTTGAAGGAGGTTTAAAGAATGACTATTGAATATTGTAAACATGCATATGTTTTATTGTAACCTGTACGTGTTTTAATATGGAAATCTATATTCCTTTGGGGTGGTGATGATCGATTTTATTTTGTTCTTGATTTTTCATTTTTCTTGGCTTAAAATAAATAATTTTTCATTATTTGAATAATGTAATGCTAGCCCATACAACCTTAGAAATTCTTTTGTTATATGCTTAGTCAGGCAACTGTATTTTATTTTAATTGCCTAATGGGATACATTTCTTGGCCAGACTTAAGGAAGCAATTAGTAGTGCTGGCCTATGATTTGCTTCTTTCTACTTGAGCAAAGTAAATTTAGGGCTTTCTTTTCACTGCTTTGAATGGTAAGCAAGAATTCTTATTTAGTAAGTGAAAAAGAGTTAATCTGAAGCAAATGGTCCTTTGGGTTTTGATTTATTTCAGTGTTTATGTAGTATTATTGCTACATAAGTCTATCTCATTGTCCACAAGGACTGTAATCTCACGTCTGTATTACCTTTCTTTTTGACATCCTTTTTATTCCATGAAAGAAATAACTTGCTCTATTCTAGAACTCTTATAGCATATTTGAATATTTGGAAACTAGTTTCTGAATGTTTTTTTCTCGAACTTGTAAGGAATGTTATTTTATATGCAATTCAAGAAATGCATGCACTAATTACCTGCTTTACACTAGGCACTGTGGCTTGAGAGTTGAATATGACATAATCCCTACCCTCAAGGAGCTCACAGTCTATGGTGATGACAGTCGTGTAAATAACTTCACTCTGATAGGAATAGTAATACAAATATGTATGATGTAGGGATTTTCATCTGTCTCCATCATTTAACAGTTGGTATGCTTGGGGACAGGTTATTTATTTCTCTGTGATTTAGGCTCCATATCTGCAAAAGAAATAATGGTACCGTTTCATAGGAGAGATTATTGTGAAGATTAAATGAGTTAATACCTGTAAACTGCTTGGAACAGTGTCAGGCACATAGTAAATGCCCAGTAAATTCTATTATTACTTACAAAGTTGGCAGTGGAGGAAATAATTCTTTAAGAGAAGAGGGTATGGTCTCAGGATGGCTTCCTGGGATCTGAACTGGGTTTTGAAAGATTCATAGTAGTTGGCCAGAAAGCCAAGGGAGAAGAAATGAAGGATATTCTAGCCTGAAGCAACAGCCTATGCAAAAGCTTGGAGGAATTAAATAGCATGGGATGTGCTGGAAATTCAAGCAGTGTAGTTTGATAATAATGGGGCTTAAAGTGCAGGATAGGGGGAGTGCAGTGGGATATGATGCTTGAAAGGCAGGCAGGATTCCAATCATGGAAAGTTAAGTGCTTGGACCATTATATGTGGCTTGGACTTTATTCTGTGGGTGATGGGTGGGGGGCATAGTAAAAAGTTTTGAGCGGAAGATACATTAGGTTTGCATTTTGGAAAAATCACTTGGATAATAGTGTGGAGTAGGTATCATAGTGGAAAGGGTAACTGGAGGCAGCAATGACAGGGTAGCTATTGCAGTAGGTAAGGTGAGGAAAAAGGCTAAGACTAGGGCAGTGCAAAGGAAATAGAATAGACTGGAGGAACACTTAGGACACCAGATTGATAGGACTTGATGGTCATTTCAGTCAGGAGTCTGGAACAGATGGGGATGAAGGAGAGGGAAAGGCCTAGATTGACCCTCAAGTTTCTGGTTTGGAAGACTGGGTACTGGTAACCAAACTAGGGAATGAGGAAGATCCTCATTGTAAAGTATTTTTTAACTGGGCAGTATACTGGGAGTATCACCTTTATGATGGTTAAATTTGAGTCTTTTCTTAAGGGATGTAGAACACATCAGGTGATTCTTTAGTTACAAAATCAGTTTCTTGGGGTGCCTGGGTGGCTCAGTCGGTTAAGCATCTGATTCTTGATCTTGGCTCAGGTCATGATCTCATGGTTCATGAGATAAAGCCTCATGTGGGGCTCTGCACTGGCAGTGTGCAGCCTGCTTGGGATTCTCTCCCATCTCTCTCTGCTTCTCCCCTGCATGCACTCTCTTTCTCTCAAAATAAACATTAAAACGTCCACAAAAACCAAAATCAGTTTCTTCCCTATAGTTTGCAGCATTGCTAATTTTTTTTCCCTTGAGAAGTGTGTAAGTTACTGTTAATGTGTCTCAATGTGAACGAATGAAAATTTAACTTGATTACAGATGAATAGATGGCTTGATCATTTTTAGAGATGGCCATTATGGTATACCTATTAAATTAGGTCTTTATGATAGGAAATGGCTTTAACACTAGAAATATTTGGCTGTTCTAGACTTTTCAATTTTATAGTAGTCACATGGAAGGTAAACAACTAGTATAGGGAAGAAGGAATAAACTATGAAAAGAACAGATAGCATCCCATTGGGATTGTGTCTTTGGAGGTAACCTATGTATATAGGTTCTATTGCCTTTTAGAACCTTCTTATTTAAAATGTTTTCTGAGAAGTAGGAGCATTTGCAACACCTGGGACCACCTGTTAGACCTGCTGACTTTCAGACCTTGCCCTAGACCTACTGAGTCACACGGTATGCATGTTAAAGTTTAAGAAGCAGTATTTTCTTTTAGAGGGTCGGGGGAGAGAATCATAAGCAGGCTCCACGCTCAGTGTGGAGCCAGACGCATGGCTCAATCCCATGACCCTAGGACACTTAACTGACTGAGCCACCTAGGCACCCCAAGAGCCAGTATTTTAAAATAATGTTTTCAACCTTACCAAGTGTTCTCATGACTCCATGATAAAGTATATTAAAAATACACTGACTTCTGCATGAATTTGAAACTCAAGGAATAAAGATGAAACTTGAGATTAGAGGGTCATGGGAATCAGGATATGTTTTTCAAGGGAGAATGTGTTATTTCTGTGATTAAGGCAAGGAGAATGTTTCCCCTGTTCTGTTGTCATGGCCATACGGTATGAGCCTGGACATGCCAGATAACAGGATGAAGGTAAGAGTTTAAGGATCTTTTTTTAGATCTAGGCCATGAGCAAACTCACAGTACTTTACCTTTGATCAAAGGATGGATTCTATAGATTAGAGGATTTGGGGCTTCTGCGTTCTCAAAGTTCTTTTCTCTCTTGTCTTACAATATTTCACCTTTGCTCTGGCTGATAGGGTGTGAGTCCACTTCCTGATTCTTTCATGGTGTAGTGGTTCTAGAACTTAGGTCAAGAACAAAAACCTGAATGACTTTTATTCATCTTAGAGAAGGGCACTGTACTGTGAGATCCTATTCCTCATCACCCCTTGATTGCCACGTAGAGGCTCTAGCAAATTTGGAGATGTTAAGGGTTTATATCTCCTACCTTTATTGTTGTTCCCAAGTCATTTAATTATTAATCTCACTTAATTGATGAAGCTGTGAGACTGGCCACTGGAGATGAGTTTGAGGGAAAGAGACTGTGCTGTCTTTTTTCTTAGTTTATTTCTTATTTGGTTCTTTCATCATTTGTAGGCTTTTAGATTCTGAGGAAAGTCTTCACTGTATGAGCTCTCAGCAGCTATTCAGGTATTTAAGGAAACTACTTGAAAGTTGGCAAGTTGTGGTTATGATAATTTAGGTTACAGAACTCAGTTGTGGTAGGAGCTCCCCAATACATGATGTGAACCATTATGTATGAGCATATATTGCATTTTGTGTGTGTGTCTGTATCATCTACATATATGAATATATTTTAGCTAGGTTTTTATTTTATTTAATTCTTAGTTATGGCATTCAAAAAGTACTTAAAGTACTATAAACTTTTCCCAAAAAGGCAGAAATATATTTGCTTCTGATTTTCCATGTCACGTAAAGATTCCTTTTTTCTGTTTTAAATATATATTTAATTATAATTTATTTTAAAAATAGGTAATATGATCACATGGCTCAAAATTCTAGAGGTACAAAAACTGTGTGTGTGTGTGTGTGTGTGTGTGTGTGTGTGTGTGTAGTATGTAGTATGTATGTATGTATGTATCCCTGAAAGTAACTTCTCATTTTCTTCATTGCTTTATACCTCTTTGTGATCTCAGGATTTGAAAAGTTAAAAAAAAAGCAGTTCTTCCTAGTGCTTAAGTTTGTGATGCTGGCCTATTAGATAAAATGTAAACTCCTAATCTGATGTTCCAGGCTTTCTGTAACTGATCCAGTTTAGTTTTCCAGTTGGACATTAGAATGTTGAATGTACTTTAAGTCTTGACTTGAGTTTATGAAGGCCAAATTACATTAATAAGTGCTCATTCAGATCCACTTCTTTGGATGGCTTCAGCAAGCATTTCTCTGTTGACCATTTAATGGAGTGAGTTAGAGGTACATCAGCTTTTGTGTAAAGAACCTACTTTTGAAGTACATTTAAAAAAAAAAAGTAATTGGACACAAGTTTGTTTTAGTGTGTTTTAGGAGTGTATATAAGACCATTGTGTCTGGAACACAGTAGAACAAAGGAAGGATGATAAAGAGGTGAGGTCTGAGAGTTAGGTAGGCATTAGATAATGTATGGCCTTGAGCGCTTTTGGATTTTAAGTGTATAGGAAACCATTGGAGAAGTTTGGGCAGGGAAGCGATATCATGTGATAAACATTTTAAAAAGATTATTCTGGGGGTGTCTGGGTGGCTCAGTTGGTTGAGCATCTGACTTTGGCTCAGGTGATGAGTTTGAGCCCTGTTTTGGGCTGTCTGCTGTCAACTCAGAGCCTGGAGCCTGCTTCAGATTCTGTGTCTCCATCTCTCTCTCTCTCTCTCTCTCTCTCTCTCTCTCTCTCTCTCTCTCTCAAAAACAAATAATCATTAAAAATTTTAAAAAACAAGATTATTCTGGATGCATTGTGGAATACGAATTGCACTGAGTAAAAATGAAAGCAGGGATACTAATTAGGAGGCTATTGCAGTAGTCCAAGTAGCAAGGAGGTAGTGATGGAGGTGGTGAGAAATGGGCAGATATATGCAGGTAACAAACATACATTTACACCACATTTTACTGAGGTATACCTTACACTTTTGCATACAATAAAATGCATCACTTTTAAGTCTATAGTTCAGTAAGTTTTGATAAATGTATACACCCATGTAACTGGAAATAAATTTTTTGAAGGAATTGTTGACAGGACTTAATGATGGATTAGATATGATGTAAAGTCAGAGATGGATCAATAAGGACTGTAGACTTTTGGTTGAACAACCAGATGAATGTAATGTTAATTATAGGGATGGGGAACACCTGGAGAGGAAAAGGTTTGGCATGAAGGGGAAATCAAGAATTGGCTTTGCTTTTCTTAAAGTATGGGACATCCAGGTGGAGATTTAATTAAGCAGTTAATTACAAGAATCTTGAGATCAGGAGAGAGAAGAGGTTGGAGTCTCTTAGTAAATAGAATTTATAACAATGGGGCTATAGGAAATTTCCTGTGGTGTTAATATAGATTACGACGATGGAGGACTGAGCCTTGGGACACTTCAACATATAGAGGTAGGTAAGAAGAGGAAGAGCCAGCAAAGGAGACTGAAAAACAAGCATTAGTAAGTTAGGAGGAAAATTAGGAGACTGTATTCTCTGAGGAACCAAGTGCAAAATGTATCAGGAAGGTAGCGTTTAACTGTGTCAAATACTGTTGAGAGGTTGAGCAAGATGACAGTGGCTTTGGCAAGGTGGAGAGAGCTGGTGACTTTGAGAAATGGTTTCAGTGGACAGGTAGGGATAAAAGCATGATTAGATTGGGGTAGGAGAAAGGAGGTAAATATGATCAATGTAGATACTTTTCATAGAGAATTTTGCTACAAATCAGAGAACTAAGGAGTAGCTGGAGAGAGACAAGGAGTCAAGGTTTATGTTTCACGTGGAAGATTTGCAGCATATTGGAATGCTTGATGGAAATGGTTGGTAAAGAAGGAAAAACTGATGGTGTGCTGGGAGAGGAGGTAACTTCAGGAGAAAAGTCCTTGAATATGAGAACAGGAACAGGATCCAGTACCCAAGTGGAAAAGTTGAACTTGAGTAGAAGCAGGAACAATTCATTGTTATAAGGAGAGAAGGCAGATGACACGGGTAGAGAAGCAGGTAGGTTGGTAGATTTGGTGCAGGAGGGTGTGGACATTCTCTTCTCTTGGCTTCTCTTTTCTCAGGGAAGTAATATTAGGGGTCATCAGCTGAGAGGGAAGTGACAGGTGTTGAAGGATTAAGGAGAGAGGAGGTATTGTCAAAACAAGAATTGACTAGGGAAATGTAGAAAGAGTGCTGCGTAGTGCTGGGACCTTCTTAACTTTGTGGTCTTAAATTTAAAATGAATGCAACCAGCAAGTTTGCATATTTTAATTGAGCTATGTTCCTTATTTGGGTTCAGGCATAGAATAGGCAGAGTTGGATTTAATCAGGGTTGAGTTTTGTCATGAATGCATAACTGAGAGAAAAAAGGGTGAGGAAATTGAGAGTGAATGCACAGGAATGCTTATAGTGATGCACCATGGAGTATGAGATGGAAAAGGAGGAAAATAAGGACATGAACGGTAGGATGGTCAATGAAAAAGTGAAGAGGGTAGTGCTTTTGATATGTTCAGGAGGTTGAATAGTTGTTGGGGTTGAGTTACCAGAGTGAATGAACTGGAAAAAAGCAAGATGTTTGATTGTGGAGGAATTGGTTAAAGGTAATGATGAGATAAAGGTTGTAGTCTCCTCTGGATCACGTTTGCTTATCAGTTTAAAAAAATAAGCATATGGGTGCCTGGCTGGCTCAGTTGGTAGAGCATGCTAATCTTGATCCTGGGGTTGTAAGTTTGAGCTGCACATTGGGTGTAGAGATAAATAAAATCTAAAAAATATATAAATAAGCATACATCCTCAATATGTTTTTTTAATGTTTTATTTATTTTTGAGAGAGAGAGTGAGCACAAATGGGGGAGGGGCAGAGAGAGAGGGGAACAGAGGATCTGAAGTGGGCTCCACACTGACAACAGAGAGCCCAATGCAGGGCTGAAACTCACGAACAATGAGATCATGACTTGAACTGAAGTCAGACACTCAACCTACTGAGCCGCCTTGGTGCCCCCTCAATATGTTTTTAATTAATATTCCATATACATTAAATATGAGTATACCTTAATTTTCTTTTTTAAAAAATAAGTTAAGTGGAATTTCTTCTATATTTGAATGGGTCATCTTTTGTACTATAAGATTATAGCTGTTAGGGTGCGACAGTGGCAGTTGGTGATTGAAGTGGAATGGAGGAAAAGATTTTTGGGAGTGAAGAGGTTAGTCCAGGAATTTATAGGCTAAAGTGTGGGACAAATGGCCTCTCTGGCTCTTGAAATTGCCAAGACTAATTGCAGGAGAAATGGTTAAGACAGGTGCTAAAATTTTAATGAGGGGAGAGGTAAGGCAGAGAGTTTTACTTTGCAGAACTTCGTGTTACAAGTTATGTGGATCTTGAACCCCTTATTCCTTGAAAGGAAATAGCCCAGTCTTCTTTTGCATGTGATAAATTGTCAAAGGTAGATTTAACTTTAGTAGATAACAAATTGATATGTTACTTTGTTAGCAGTTTTATGTTAGTGTTTGTGGACTGTTTTTTTTTTAAACTGGAATTGATACATGTTGTATTTTATCCAGATTTTAAATATTTATTACACGTGAAATTCAGCTGTACAAAAGTTCGATTGTAGGTTACTTAAGGAAAATAGTGAGGATACTTTATGCCATAATTTGATATTGTAGTGCTTATATCACAGTTGCCTCCACACCAGATTCAGTAGCCTCTAGATTGTTGGCACGCTTTGGCCTGGTCCAGGCTGTTTCTTTTGTAAATAAAGTTTTATTGGAATATGGCCATGCCCATTTGTCCATAGCTGCTGTCACACTAAAATGGCAGAGTTGAATAGTTGCTACACAGACTGGGTGGCTGCAGAGTTTAAAATATTTACTCTGGCCTTTTAAGAATAAGTTTACTGTCCCCTGCTCTAAATCATTGGAGTTACTTGCCGCTACTGTTTGTGGAATCTAGAGTCTGGTACCTTTCTGTTTTCTCTGTGCCCAACCTGCAAACTATCAGTTCAACTTAATGTAGTCTAACTGCATAAGAATGGAGGCCAGCCCACAGTGCCTGCCTTCCAGCTATAGAAAGAAACTTTACAATAGCTTTAAGAAACATTTATATCTGTGTATGTACAAAAATATATTTTGACTGTGTGATCTTGGACGAATTACTTAACCTCTTAGTACTTCATCTGTAAAATGGTGATGAAACTAATAAAGTTGTTTTGACAATTAAGTGAAATAATACTTGTAAAGTGGTTAGAATAGTGCCTGACATATAGTAAGCACTCAATAAACGTTACCAATTGTTCTTATTGTCATTATCTGATTATTTAAGCAATAAGTGATGAAGAGAACTATCTAGACAAAAGGATAGAGTAAGCAAGAAGACTGAAACTATAACCTGAACACTTAAGAGTGTTAGAGAAAGATGAACTAGCACAGAAGTTTGGAGTGACACGAGGGGTGGGAGTAAACTAGGGAGCATGCTAGAAGTGCTGTGCTGAAATTAAGTTTTGGCAATACTTTGGCTTTTGGGGAAAAGAACTACATTATCTTTGCCTCTGGAGCAAAATCAGTTCATGTGGGGGTTTTTTTGTTGTTGTTTTGTTTTTAATGTTTATTCATTTTTGAGAGAGAGACAGACAGACAGCGAGACAGCAGGAAAGGGACAGAGAGGTGGAGAGACAGAATCCCAGGCAGGGTCTGTGCTGTCAACACAGAGCCCACTGTGGGGCTCGAACTCACGGAACTGTGAGATCATGACCTGAGCTGAAGTCAAGAGTCAGAGGCTTAACTGACTGAGCCACCCAGGTGCCCCCAAATCAGTTCACATTCTTATAACTTTATTTACTTTCTAATAATCACTTCAACTAAATAATATGGCTAAGGAAACTAATTAAATTCATCTAAAGTAGAATTAATTTGCCAGCATTTGTTTGTGTGTCCTATGGTGACTGTTTATGATATTTAGGATATATTTCTTTATGATAAGTTTTCTTAAAGAATTTTTTTTCTCTGTCATGATTTTTTTAATGATCCCATTTAGAACACTGTATCTCTCAGTAATATGAAATTCCCTTACCTTAATTTGGTATCAAGTTTTGGCTTGTGTATTTGTTTTTAAGTTTATATATTTATTTTTGAGAGACAGCATGAGTGAGGGAGGGGCAGAGAGAGAGGGAGATGAAGAATCCCAAGCAGGCTCCACAATGTCAGTGTAGAGCCTGATGTGGGGTTCAAACCCATAAACCATGAGATTGTGACCTGCGTCGAAATCAAGAGTTGGACACTTAACCGACTGAGCCACCCAGGCACCCTTTGGTTTATGTATTTTATTTTATTTATTTATTTTTTTTTTAATTTTTTTTTTTCAACGTTTTTTATTTATTTTTGGGACAGAGAGAGACAGAGCATGAACGGGGGAGGGGCAGAGAGAGAGAGGGAGACACAGAATCGGAAACAGGCTCCAGGCTCCGAGCCATCAGCCCAGAGCCTGACGCGGGGCTGGAACTCACGGGCCGCGAGATCGTGACCTGGCTGAAGTCGGACGCTTAACCGACTGCGCCACCCAGGCGCCCCTGGTTTATGTATTTTAAAGGTTGATTAAAAAAAAATATTTTTTAACATTTTATTTATTTTTGAGAGAGAGAGAGAGAGACAGAGCACAAGTGGGGGAGGGGCAGAGAGAGAGGGAGACAGAATCCGAAGCAGGCTTCAGGTTCTGAGTGGTCAGGTCAGCACAGAGCCCAATGTGGGGCTTGAACCCACAAACCGTGAGATCATGACCTGAGCTGAAGTCGGACATTCAACCGACTGAGCCACCCAGGCATCCCAAAGGTTGATTTTTAAAATGAAATTTTAAGAGATTATTTGAAATTTTACTCTGACGATTTAAGTTTAGTTTCACATTAGTTTTGCAATTAGATGCTCAGGGAACTTAAAACTAGGCATTTCTAGAAATGTGCTGTTGATGTTTCAAATGTGTTCTAATTTTGTGGAAAATTTCAACAAAAGAGCTACTGAAGTAGTTCCCTGCATGATATAAAAATAGGCCAGTGTACTGAAGGAAAAATTGCACAAGCTTTTTGAACTGAATGCTCAGTAGGGATGTTCATATTCTGCATCAGGACTTTTGCATGTTTTATAAAAGGAGTAGAACTGAGTTTGTGAAATGGGGGCTATAGAATTACAGCAGGATGTTAGTTTATGTTTGTCTTATTTGTCGCTATTATAGTGATATTTTCAGGCAGGTTTGCTAATAAGTACCTAAAGATTTTCTTCAATACATTTGTTCCATTAAATATCTCTTTTTGTCACTAACCCTAGTGTTGTTATTTTAAAAGTACTTTTTAAATGAGAAAACTGTTAAAAAATTGACTTTAAAGCTCAATTAACAATAAAAGCATTGACTTTAATTAAAGAAGTTATCACTTTAAAAGTTGACACTCTGCCCATGTCCAAAAGGGTTTGTCTGCTTAAGAATTTAAAATAACACTATGTTGACTAATTTAGAGATATAAATAGAACAGAGATAGTCTTGAGGATCAGAGAATGCATGTTACTGGACACTTAAGAGAAGTTACCACTGGACACCGGACTTGGTTCTGAATTTATTGGCAGCTAAGGCAAAAAGGGAAGCACATTGGCTCAGGTGGTATTTCTTCTGGCTAAAGAAAATATCCAGATTTTTTTGCAGAGACTTTTCTTAGAACTTAATTCAAAGAGGATTTTTATTATGAAAAAAAAAAAAAGGGTATGATATTGGGTAAGTCTCCACCTACAAAAGACTCAGACTGTTAAACTGGATAAAGTTTACCTAGTTTTCTGATCATCTAATTTAAATCAAAGGTACAACTTGGAAAATTTATAAGAATGGATATTTAAAATAAATCATCAAGTTCTGTACTGTCCAGTACAGAAGCAACTAACCACATGTGGTTATTTACATCTAAACTTAAATTTGATGAAATTAAAATTTTAGTTTTAGTTTTTCAGTCACATTAGCCACATTTCAAGTGCTCACTAACCACATGTGAGTAGGGGCTACCATATTGGATAGTGCAAGTATGGAACGTTTCCATCATCACAAAAAGTTTTACTGGACAGTGCTGTTTTGGTCATTTCCTCTCAAACTAGCTGATTTCAGAATCTCTGGGTACTTTGCAAATATGGAGATTTCCATGCTCATTAGAAAGTCTGAGCTTGTAAATGGGGAATGGTGCTGGCAAGTCTGTCATTTTAGGAGTTCCCTGATTGCTTGCTTAAGATCCATCATCAAGCCAGGTTTTAGAACTATTATATATGATTCTTTCTCAGATACCTGTTTAAAGTAAAGTTTTGCAAATGCTGGATGGCAATTCCTATTGGTACTCTAGAAATGTTAATGAGTTGAAAATTTGAATTGAATTTTTTTTCAGCAGTTTCTGTAATATATGTGTGTGTGTTAAAAGTGAGAGTAATGTACTTTAGCAATGCCACCTATAAAGGCTGTCAAGTTAATATAAACATTTGAATAGGTTTATTAGTTCATTAAAAAAAAAGACTGTTCTACAGAAGCAAGGACTATTGGAGGATAGCTAATAATACAATAATTTTTATTATTATATTTTTGGAACTGCTCAAGTGCTAGCACAGTTATTATATGTCCAAGCAACATTTCTGGATCTGCTGATTTTTTTTTTTCTCTGAGGCATGTCTCAATTCTCACTCCAGTTTTGCCTTCTTGCTTTCTTGCTTTCTTTCTTTAATGTTTATTTTTGAGAGAGAGAGAGACAGAGAGAGGGAGAGAGAGAGAGACAGAGAGAGAGAGGGAGATAGAGAGAGAGAAAGAACAAGCAGGTGAGTGGCAGGGAGAGAGAGAGAGGGAGACATAGAATCCGAAGCAGGCTCCAGGCTCTGAGCAGTCAGGTCAGCACCGAGCCCAATGCGGGGCTCAAACCCACAAACCATGAGATCATAACCTGTGCTGAAGTCCTGTGCTTAACCGGCTGAGCCACCCAGGCGCCCCTCACTCCAGTTTTTCTGTTGCTACTGTCTTGGCAATATCCTTTGTCATCTTTTGTAAAGGTCTTAGTTTCTAAACTGTGCACTGAGGAGGCCTTGAAGGCACTGCAGAGAACTCTACAGGTGTGCCAAAAGATGGAAGAATTTTGAGGGAAATGACAGCAACATGTGTTGGAAACCACACACACTATACTTGAGGTAGTTCATTTTCAAAATTGGATTGCTACAATCCTTTCATTGATACCATATTTTTACAAAGCTGAGTGTTGGCAGTTGCTATTATGAAAAGCAAGTACTATGTGAAAATATATATGGAACAGGAAAGAGGAGGGCAGTGTCTTCTGAGGTTTGAGAGGTTGTGCAGTGCCCAACACAGGTGTCGAGTTGTGAGGGCATATATTCTTAAGTTGTTTGGACCTGACTACTTAATAAATAGAATGGTTAGGTGTTTCCTTTGGCCTGTGAAAAAGTTACTGACACATTCAGGGCCTTCTAAACCCAGAAAGTTTGGGAGCCTATGGTATAGGCTTTTATGATAGCCCTTAACACTTTGCTAGCCCCTTTTGGTCCTTTGTTTATGTTATTGCGGTAGTTATCCTAAACTGAACCTTCCAGATTTTCTGTTTGCTTAGGATACTATTGGAATGGTAATTTTAATCTTTTAAACCTCTTCTTATTTTATTTTAGCACTTTTTCCAACTGTTCCCCTTAAGCTTCCCAAATCTTGTTTACCACACACAGTAGTTCCTTCGTTACCTTTCATGCTTCTCTATGCCCCCTCCAAAAATCATTAAATGCAATGAGCATGTAGTAATAGTCTATTTCAGAGTAACTTAATTGAAGCTGAGTTTATTCTTGCAATAAGTTGGTTTAGAGATTGAGTTTAATGGTTCAGCTTTATTTTGAAGAGTGCTCTAATTTACAAAATAATCTTTTAAAAATTGGTTAATTCATTTATTAAAAAAAAACTTTATTGAAATTATTATACATTTACAGAAGAGTTGCAAAGACAGTATATAGACAGTTCCTGTATGCTCTTTACCTAGCTGACTTTGGGTAAAATTAGGGTGAATAAATTCACCATGGCCATTTATCAAAACTAAGAGATTAATGTTAGTACAATATTGTTATACCAAACTACAGACTTATTTGTATTTCATCAGTTTTGCCACTAATAATCTTTTTCTGTTTGAGGATACAATTCAGGATACCACGTTACATTTAGTTGTCACATCTCCTTAGCTGCTCTAATCTATGGCAGTTTATCAGCCTTTCCTTGTTTTTCATGACCTTGATAGTTTTGAATAATTCTAACTAGGTATTTTGTAGAATGTCACTTAAATTGGGTTTAATGTTTTTCTAATGATTAGACTGGACTTATGGATTTGAGGAAGATACCACAGATGTGAAGCGCCTTTATCACATCATATCAGAGGGTACATGATAGCAGCATGAGTTATTACTGGTGGTGTTGACTTTGATCACTTGGTTAAGGTAGAGTCTGCCAGATTTCTCACTGTAAGTTATTACTTTTTTCTTTTTTATACTCAACTTGTTAGCAGCTAGACACTAAGTCCAATATAGACTCATGAAGAGGGGAATTTAGTTCCATATACTGGAAGGAGGAGTATCAAAGGATTTGTGGACATATGTTAAAAAATTAACAAATTTTGGAGGGGAGATAACTTGAGAGGTTGTATAAATATCCTATTTCTCTTTAAAGTTTAAACCACTAATATTAAATTCTGGTAGATTCTGACTGTGGCAATTATTACTGTATTCTAATGATGATTTTCTGTTTCCTTTAGTCTTCTTACATTTGGAATTCCATTAGAAAGATTTGACTTTTCTCATTTATTCAGTTATGTATTTAAAATAATCTTTTGATTTAGTTGTCATCTTTGGTACTAAGGTTCTAACAGGGGGTATATTATTGCAACATTATTTCTTTTTAAAAAAGAACGTTTTATTTTGAAAAAATTTCGGTCTTCTAGAAAATATGCAAAATTAGTACAAAGAATTTCCATATACCTTTCACCCAGATTCCCCAAGTGTCAACTTTTATCATTCTCTTTTGCTCTCTCTATATGTCATTTTTCTCTTAACATTACCTATGATGCCCCTTCACCCGTAAATACTTAAGTGTGTATTTTTTAAAAACCAGGACGTTTTCTTAGGTGACCATAGTACAGTTTATCCAGTCAGAAAATTAACATTGATACAGTATTGTTGCTTAATCTGTAGACCTAATTCATATTTCTCCAGTTATGCTGGTAGTTCCATTTCTAGCAAAAGGTTAATGTGTTTTTCTAAATCGGAATCCAGTCCAGGGTCATATGTTACATTTAACTGTTATTATCTCTTCACTCTCCTTTATTTATTTATTTATTTATTTATTTATTTATTTATTTATTTACAAAAGTTTATCTTGAGAGAGAGAGATAGGAGGGTAGGGGCAGAGAGAGAGGGAGAAGAGGGAGAGAGAATCTTAAGCAGGCTTCATGCCCATCACAGAGCCTGAGGTGGGGTTAGATCTCATGACCGTGAGACCATGACCTGAGCCAAAATTGAGAGTTGGTCGCTTAACTGACTGAGCCACCCAGTGCCCCTCTTCACTCTCCTTTAATCTGATAGAGTTCTTCAGTCTTTCTTTGTTTTTCATGACCTCGATACTTTTGAAGAAAGTTCCTCAATTTGAGTTTGTCTGTTGTTTCCTCATGATTAGGTTCAGATTATGACTTTTTGGCAGGAATGTCAAAGTGATTCTGTGTACTCACTGCATCATATAAATATATTTACATGTTATGTAAACATCCTATTCCTTATCAAACTTTTAGCATTCAGTGTGGTTATATTTTTAATTCAGAACACAGCTTTATTTCTTTTTATTTGTATTTCGCTTTAGAAAATCCTTCCCCTTTCTTATTGAATTAACTTATAAGCTAATGAATTTTAATGTGGTTCCCCAAGTAAGAACTATTTTTAAAAAGGTTTATTTCTTCCATCCTTTGTATCCTATTCCCATTGCTGTATCCTTTCCCCCTTGTTCCACCCAACACCTGAATGTAACTAGTTTCATTATTCTGTGTTGTTGCTTCTCCTTCTCCTTTTTAACAGATTTATTGAGATATACTTCATGTACTATACAGTTCACCCTAAGTGTTCAATTCAGTGGTTTTTAATGTATTCCTAGAGTTGTGTAGCCATCATCAACATCTAATTTTTTAGCATTTTTCATCACCCCCAAAAGAAACCCGTATTCACCAGCGGTCACTCCCTGTTCTTCTGGAACTCCCCCCGCTCCCCTCCTCTTCTTTTTCCACCTGCCCTGTACTCCTACCCACCCCTGCTCTGGGAACCCCTATTTTGCTTTCTGCCTCTTTCTGTTTGCCTATTGGAGACTTTTCATGTAAATGGAATCTTACTATATGGTCTTTTGTGACTGGTTTCTTTCATTTAATAATGGGTTTGAGGGTTTATCCATGTGTATCATGTATCAATACTTCATTCTTTTTCATTGCTGCAAATATTCTGTGGTATGAATATACTGCATTTTATTTATACTAAAGGGGTGTTTAGGTTGTTTCTACTTTTTGGCTATTATTAACAATGTTAATATGAACATTTGTGTCTTGAGTATATACCTAGAAATGGAACTGCTAGGTCATATGGTAATTTTGTCAACCTTTTGAGGAGTTGCTAAACCATTTTCCAAAGTGGCTACATCATTTTATACACCCACCAGCAATGTCCGAGGGCTCCAATTGCTCTGTATCCTCACCAACACATCTTATTGTCTTTTATTGTAGCCATTCTGTAGGTGTACAGTGGGATATCATTGTGGTCTTCATTTATGTTTCTCTAATTGCTGAATGATGTTTAGCCACAGTCTTTTCCTGGGTTTAATGGCCTTTTATTTGGGTTTTTTGCTTGTTTGTTTGTTTTTGTTTTGACAAATGTGTATTTTCATCTTTTGCCCATTTTTATTTGGGTTATCTTTTCAGCATTGCATTGTAAGAGTTCTCTACATATTTTACATTTGAGACACTTATCAGGTATGTGATTTGCAAACAGTTTATTTCATTCAGTGAGTTGGTGAATATCTTTTCACTTTCTTGAATGGTGTCTTATGATGCACAAATGGTTTTAAATTTCATGAAGTCTGATTTAGCTATTTTTTGTTTTGTTCCTTGTGCTTTAAATTGTACCTAAGAATCTATTTTAATTTTTGTGAATGATGGCAGGAAGGGGTCCAACTTCATTCTTTTGTAAATAAATGTCCAATTATTCTAACATCATTTGTTGAGTTTGGGTATATTTTTTCTATGTTTCTTTTTACACAGATGATCAGATACATGTACTTTCCTCCTTATTTCTTCTTTCTTACATAAAAGGGGTAAGAAAATATTGTTGGTTCACTCTTTTACTTTGCTTTTCACTTAACAAAATATTCTGGAAATCATTCCATACCATTTTATAGAGATCATCCTCATCCGATATTCATACACTATTATTATCTAAAGTTAACAGTTTACCTTAGATTTCACTCTTTGTGTTGTGCACCTGTATGGGTTTTGACAAATGTAAAATATGATTCCACCATTACAGTATACAGAATAGTTTTACTGCCCCCAAAATCCTCTGTACTCCACCTATTCTTTCTTCTATCTCTTTTCCTGAATCTCTTGCAACCACTGATCTTTTTATTGTCTCCATAGTTTTGCCTTTTCCAGAATATCAAATAGTTGGAATCATACAATATGTAGCCTTTTCAGATTTGGCTTCTTTCACTTAGCAATGTGCACTGAAAGTTTTTCCGTATCTTTTTGTGCCTTGATAGCTAATGTATTTTTTAGCACTAAGTAGTATTCCATTGTATGGATGTGCTAGAATTTGTTTATCCATTCATTTATTGAGGGATATCTTGGTTGCTTCTGAGTTTTGGCAATTATGAATAAGGTTGCTATAAATGTTTGTGTATAGGTTTTTGTATGGAACACAGGTTTTTAACTTAGTTGGGTCAATACCAAGGAGCCCAATTTCTGTATCTTATGGTAAGAGTATGATTAGTTTTGTAATAGACTGCTGAATTATTTCCCAAAATGCCTGAATCATTTTGCATTCCCACCACCAATGAAGGGGAGTTCCTTTTGCTCGACATCCTCACCTGGATTTGATGTTGTCAGTGTTTTGAATGTTCACCATTATTATAGTATAGCTATGTAGTGGTGTCTTGTTTTAATTTACAGTTTTCTAGTGCCATGATTTTTGAGCATTTTTTCATATGCCTAGTTGACATCTGCATATCTTTGGTGAGGTGTCCAGATCACTTGCCCATTTAAAAAATTGGGTTGTTTTCTTGTTGTGAGTTTTAACAGTTCGAAGTGTTGGAGCGCCTGGGTGGTTCAGTCGGTTAAGCGTCTGATTTCGGCTCAGGTCATGATCTCAGAGTTTGTGACTTCAAGCCCCTCATCAGGCTCTGTGCTGACAGCTCAGAGCCTGGAACCTGCTTCAGATTCTGTGTCTCCCTCTCTCTCTGCCCCACCCAACCCATGCTCTGTCTCCCTCTCAAAAATAAATAAGACATTAAAAAAATTTTTAAGAGTTCTTGGTATATTTAGGTACCAGTCCTTTATCAGATATATGTTTTGCAGATATCTTCTTCCATTCTGTGGCTTGTCTTTTATTGTCTTCTACAGTTTTTTTTTTTTTTTTTTTTTTTACATTTAGTTTAATTTTGCAGCGGGAAAGGAGAGAGAGGGAATTCCAAGCAGACTCTACTCTCAGTATTTTTTAAGAATGTGACAGGATTTTGGGGTGCCTGGGTGGCTCAGTCAGTTAAGCTTCTGACTTTTGATTTTGGCTCAGGTCATGATCTCACAGTTCACAGGTCTGAGTCCCATATTGGGCTTTGCACTGACAGTTTTCAAGGAATTGGTCCAGTTTATCTAGGTTATCAAACTTGTGGACATAGAATTGTTCATAATATTTCTATATTACCTTTTTAATGTGCACAGAATTAGTAGTGATGGCCCCACTTTAATTTCTGATTTAATAATTTGTTCTTTTTTTTAATGTTTATTTTTTTTTATTTGAGAGAGAGAGTGTGAATGGGGAGGGGCAAAGAGAGAGCGAGACAGAATCCAAAACAGGCTCCAGGCTCTGAGCTGTCTGTCAGTACAGAGCCTGACACAGGGCTTGGACTTACAAACTGAGATCATGACCTGAACTGAAGTCAGACACTTAACTGACTGAGCCACCTGGGAGCCCCATCTTTTTTTTTTTTTTTTTTTTGGTTAACCTGGCTACAAATTTATCAATTATTTTGGTCTTTTCAAAGAACTCACCTTTGGTTTTGATTGGTATCCATTTTCAATTTCATTAATTTGTTCTCTAATTTTTACTCTGTCCTTCTGCTTAACTTTATGTTTAATTTGTTCTTTTCTTGTTTCCTAAATTGGAAACTTATATTATTGATTTATTCTTTTCAAATATATGCAGTCAGTGCTATAAATATCCTTCTAAGCACTGCTTTCGCTGGATCCCACAACTTTTGGTAAGTTGTATTTTCATTTTCTATTTGTTCAAATATTTTAAGTTTCTCTTGAGCTCCTTTGACTCATGTGTTGTTTAGAAGTGTGTTGTTTAATCTCCCAAGTATTTTGGAGTTTTTCAGTTATCTTTCTGTTATGGATTTCTAGTTTAATTCCACTGTGTATGTGAGGATACTTTGTATGATTTCAGTTCTTTTAAATTTGTTAAGATGTAATTTATGGCCCAGAATGTGGTCTGTCTTGGTGAATGTTACATGTGAACTTGAGAAGAATGTGTACTCTGCCCTCACTGGTTGAAGTATTCTATAGATCCAGTTGATTGGTGATGCTGTTCAGTTAAACTATGCCTTTACTGATTTTTTTGCCAGTGGAATCTGTCAATTCCTGTTAGAGGGGTATGGAAGTGTCCAGCTATAATAGTGAATTCTTTCATTTCTTCTCACAGTTCTACCAGCTTTTGCCTCATATGTATTGATGCTCTATTGTAGGCTGTACACATTAGGGAATGTTATGACTTACTGGAGAATTGACCCCTTTGTCATTATGTAATGCCTCTCTTTCTTTCTTTTTATTTTACTTAAAAAATATTTATTTTTGAGGGAGAGAGAGCACACACAAGTGGGAGAGGGGCAGAGAGAGGTGGGGGACACAGGATCTGAAGCTGGCTCTGTGCTGACAGAAGAGAGCACGATGTAGGCCTCAAACTCACAAACCATGAGATTATGACTGGAGCCAAAGTTGGATGCTTAACCAGTTGAACTTAACCAGGTGCCCCACGTAATGCCTCTCTTTATTTTTCATAATGTTCCTTGCTATAAAGTCTGCTTTATCTGAAATTATTATAGCTACTACAGCTTTTTTTGGATTAGTGTTAGCATGGCCTATTTTTTCCCATCTCTTCACTTTTAATCTATCTGTGTCTTTATATTAAAAATTGATTTATTGTAGGCAGAGCAGGGCAGAGAAGTTCCCTGATCGGAGATACCTGGGACACTGGTGTCTCACAGAGGCCCTGATGAGGCCAGCAGCACAGAGCTTCAAGAGGTCTCCCTCACAGGACCTTTCCCTCTTGGCAGCAGTAGAGCAGGGCTAGGCACTCCATAGTTGTAGGGAAATGATTGACTGGCCTGGGGCTTCCCTACCACATCCAGGCCCAGATGCGAGTCTGGAAGTCCCCAGGCGTGAGGTCCAAAGCGAGGGTGGAGAGTAGCCTCCAGCATTCTAGACCCAATCCTGGCTCCCTGGGCCCATCTCACACTTCAGGGTGGATTATATACAATGCTGTTGCCACAGGCAGAGACTTACTGGGTCCCTGTGGGGTAAATGGGGACCCAGTAAGTTCTGAACAGTGGTGAACAGTGGAGCTCAACCCTCTGACCCCAAATCTTGAGGGATAATGAAGCTGGTTCTCACAGGGTCTTGATAGCCATCCCAGGCCTGGGCAGCTTGGGGCCCACTGGCCCCATAAAGTTCAAGTCCAGTAAGGGCAAGAGGTCCTTAGGGGTTGGAGGTTAATCAGCATGGAAATGTTTTTGTAGGTGGATATGGGAGGAGGGGGAAAAATTGGTTTATTGTAAATAACATTGTAGGCAGCATTCATTTCGTGAATCCAACATGGATGAGTCTTGTTTTTTTACACATTCTGATAATCTTTTAGTTTATTTAGACCATTGATGTTACTGATATCGTTGGATATCTACCATATATGTTACTGTTTTCTATTCTTTGCTTTTATTCTTTGTTTCTTTTTTGTCTTTCACTCTTTTTCTGCCTTCTTTGCTTTATTTTTTCCTTGTCTGGTTTTAATTGAGCATCATATGATTCTATTTTTTGTCTTCTCCTAGCATACGAATTTTACTTCTATAAAAAATTTTATTTAGTGAGTGCCCTTAAGGTTGTAATACACATTTACAACTAATCCAAGTTGTTTGTCAAATAACCTTATATTACTTCACATAGTGCAAGTACCTTATAACCAAGTACTCCCAATTCTTTTCTCCTGTTTTATAACATTGCTGTTATTCATTTCACTTATCCATAAGCTCTAATCATCAAATATAGTGTTGCTATTATTATTTTGAACAAACTGATACCTGTTAGATCAGTTAAGAATAAGAAAAATAAAAACTTTTATTTTGCCTTTATTTATTCCTTCTCTAATGCTCTTTCTTTCTCTATGTAGATCTGAGTTTCTGACCAATATAATTGTCCTTTTTAAGCATTTCTTGCAAGGGAGGTACACTGGTGACAAATTCCCTCAACTTTTGTTTATCTGAAAAAGTCTTTACTTTCCCTTCACTTTTGAAAGATAATTTCACTGGATACCAAACTCTAGGTTGGTGTTTTTTTTTTTCCCCATTCAACACATATTTAGTAAATATTTCTCCATTCTTTTCTTGCTTGCATGATTTCTGAAAAAAAGTCCAATGTAATTCTTAGGCTTGCTCCTCCATAGAAAATTGGTTTTTTCCTCTGCTTTTTTTTTTTTTTTTTCCAGCTCAGATTTTACCTTCCTCATCCTGTTTATTCTTTTTTTTTTCCCAATATATGAAGTTTATTGTCAAATTGGTTTCCATACAACACCCAGTGCTCATCCCAAAAGGTGCCCTCCTCAATACCCATCACCCACCCTCCCCTCCCTCCCACCCCCCATCAACCCTCAGTTTGTTCTCAGTTTTTAACAGTCTCTTATGCTTTGGCTCTCTTCCACTTTAACCTCTTTTTCTTTTTTTCCTTCCCCTCCCTCATGGGTTTCTGTTAAGTTTCTCAGGATCCACATAAGAGTGAAACCATATGGTATCTGTCTTTCTCTGTATGGCTTATTTCACTTAGCATAATACTCTCCAGATCCATCCATGTTGCTACAAAGGGCCATATTTCATTCTTTCTCATTGCCACGTAGTACTCCATTGTGTATATGAACCACAATTTCTTTATCCATTCATCAGTTGATGGACATTTAGGTTCTTTCCATAATTTGGCAATTCTTGAGAGTGCTGCTATAAACATTGGGGTACAAGTGCCCCTATGCATCAGTACTCCCGTATCCCTTGGGTAAATTCCTAGCAGTGCTATTGCTGGGTCATAGGGTAGGTCCATTTTTAATTTTTGAGGAACCTCCACACTGTTTTCCAGAGTGGCTGCACCAATTTGCATTCCCACCAACAGTGCAAGAGGGTTCCTGTTTCTCCACATCCTCTCCAGCATCTATAGTCTCCTGATTTCTTCATTTTGGCCACTCTGACTGGCGTGAGGTGGTATCTGAGTGTGGTTTTGATTTGTATTTCCCTGATAAGGAGCGACGTTGAACATCTTTTCATGTGCCTGTTGGCCATCCGGATGTCTTCTTTAGAGAAGTGTCTATTCATGTTTTCTGCCCATTTCTTCACTGGGTTATTTGTTTTTCGGGTGTGGAGTTTGATGAGCTCTTTATAGATTTTGGATACTAGCCCTTTGTCCGATGTGTCATTTGCAAATATCTTTTCCCATTCCGTTGGTTGCCTTTTAGTTTTGTTGGTTGTTTCCTTTGCTGTGCAGAAGCTTTTTATCTTCATAAGGTCCCAGTAATTCACTTTTGCTTTTAATTCCCTTGCCTTTGGGGATGTGCCGAGTAAGAGATTGCTACGGCTGAGGTCAGAGAGGTCTTTTCCTGCTTTCTCCTCTAAGGTTTTGATGGTTTCCTGTCTCACATTCAGGTCCTTTATCCATTTTGAGTTTATTTTTGTGAATGGTGTGAGAAAGTGGTCTAGTTTCAACCTTCTGCATGTTGCTGTCCAGTTCTCCCAGCACCATTTGTTAAAGAGACTGTCTTTTTTCCATTGGATGTTCTTTCCTGCTTTGTCAAAGATGAGTTGGCCATACGTTTGTGGGTCTAGTTCTGGGGTTTCTATTCTATTCCATTGGTCTATGTGTCTGTTTTTGTGCCAATACCATGCTGTCTTGATGATGACAGCTTTGTAGTAGAGGCTAAAGTCTGGGATTGTGATGCCTCCTGCTTTGGTCTCCTTCTTCAAAATTACTTTGGCTATTTGGGGCCTTTTGTGGTTCCATATGAATTTTAGGATTGCTTGTTCTAGTTTCGAGAAGAATGCTGGTGCAATTTTGATTGGGATTGCATTGAATGTGTAGATAGCTTTGGGTAGTATTGACATTTTGACAATATTTATTCTTCCAATCCATGAGCACGGAATGTTTTCCATTTCTTTATATCTTCTTCAATTTCCTTCCTAAGCTTTCTATACTTTTCAGCATACAGATCTTTTACATCATTGGTTAGATTTATTCCTAGGTATTTTATGATTCTTGGTGCAATTGTGAATGGGATCAGTTTCTTTATTTGTCTTTCTGTTGCTTCATTGTTAGTGTATAAGAATGCAACTGATTTCTGTACATTGATTTTATATCCTGCAACTTTGCTGAATTCATGTATCAGTTCTAGCAGACTTTTGGTGGAGTCTATCGGATTTTTCATGTATAATATCATGTCATCTGCAAAAAGCGAAAGCTTGACTTCATCTTTGCCAATTTTGATGCCTTTGATTTCCTTTTGTTGTCTGATTGCTGATGCTAGAACTTCCAACACTATGTTAAACAACAGCGGTGAGAGTGGACATCCCTGTCGTGTTCCTGATCTCATGGAAGAAGCTCTCAGTTTTTCCCCATTGAGGATGATGTTAGCTGTGGGCTTTTCATAAATGGCTTTTATGATCTTTAAGTATGTTCCTTCTATCCCGACTTTCTCGAGGGTTTTTATTAAGAAAGTTTGCTGAATTTTATCAAAGGCCTTTTCTGCATCGTTTGACAGGATCATATGGTTATCTTTTCTTTTATTAATGTGATGTATCACATTGATTGATTTGCAAATGTTGAACCAGCCCTGCATCCCAGGAATGAATCCCACTTGATCATGGTGAATAATTCTTTTTATAAAATGCTGTTGAATTCGATTTGCTATATCTTATTGAGAATTTTTGCATCCATATTCATCAGGGATATTGGCCTGTAGTTCTCTTTTTTTACTGGGTCTCCGTTTTAGGAATCAAAGTAATACTGGCTTCATAGAATGAATCTGGAAGTTTTCCTTCCCTTTCTATTTTTTGGAATAGCTTGAGAAGGATAGATATTATCTCTGGTTTAAACGTCTGGTAGAACTCCCCTGGGAAGCCGTCTGGTCCTGGACTCTTATTTGTTGGGAGATTTTTGATGACTGATTCAATTTCTTTGCTGGTTATGGGTCTGTTCAAGCTTTCTATTTCCTCCTGATTGAGTTTTGGAAGGGTGTGGGTGTTTAGGAATTTGTCCATTTCTTCCAGGTTGTCCAGTTTGTTGGCATAAAATTTTTCATAGTATTCCCTGATAATTGCTTGTATCTCTGAGAGATTGGTTGTAATAATTCCATTTTCATTCATGATTTTATCTATTTGGGTCATCTCCCTTTTCTTTTTGAGAAGCCTGGCTAGAGGTTTATCAATTTTGTTTATTTTTTCAAAAAACCAACTCTTGGTTTTGTTGATCTGCTCTACTGTTTTTTTAGATTCTCTATTTATTTCTGCTCTGACCTTTATTATTTCTCTTCTTCTGCTGGGTTTAGGCTGCCTTTGCTGTTCTGCTTCTATCTCCTTTAGGTGTGCTGTTAGATTTTGTATTTGGGATTTTTCTTGTTTCTTGAGATAGGCCTGGATTGCAATGTATTTTCCTCTCAGGACTGCCTTCGCTGCATCCCAAAGCATTTGGATTGTTGTATTTTCATTTTCATTTGTTTCCATATATTTTTTAATTTCTTCTCTAATTGCCTGGTTGACCCATTCATTCTTTAGTAGGGTGTTCTTTAACCTCCATGCTTTTGGAGGTTTTCCAGACTTTTTCCCTGTGGTTGATTTCAAGCTTCATGGCATTGTGGTCTGAAAGTATGCATAGTATGATTTCAATTCTTGTAAACTTATGAAGGGCTGTTTTGTTACCTAGTATGTGATCTATCTTGGAGAATGTTCCATGTGCACTCGAGAAAAAAGTATATTCTGTTGCTTTGGGATGCAGAGTTCTAAATATATCTGTCAAGTCCATCTGATCCAATGTATCATTCAGGGCCCTTGTTTTTTTATTGACCGTGTGTCTAGATGATCTATCCATTGCTGTAAGTGGAGTGTTAAGGTCCCCTGCAATTACCACATTCTTATCAGTAAGGTTGCTTATGTTTGTGAGTAATTGTTTTATATATTTGGGGGCTCCTGTATTCGGGTCATAGACATTTATAATTGTTAGCTCTTCCTGATGGATAGACCCTATGATTATTATATAATGCCCTTCTTCATCTCTTGTTACAGCCTTTAATTTAAAGTCTAGTTTGTCTGATATAAGTATGGCTATTCCAGCTTTCTTTTGACTTCCAGTGGCATGATAAATAGTTCTCCATCCCCTCACTCTCAATCTGAAGGTGTCCTCAGGTCTAAAATGAGTCTCTTGTAGACAGCAAACAGATGGGTCTTGTTTTTTTTATCCATTCTGATACCCGTTGTCTTTTGGTTGGTGCATTTAGTCCATTTACATTCAGTGTTATTATAGAAAGATATGGGTTTAGAGTCATTGTGATGTCTGTATGTTTGATGCTTGTAACGATGTCTCTGGTACTTTGTCTCACAGGATCCCCCTTAGGATCTCTTGTAGGGCTGATTTAGTGGTGACAGATTCCTTCAGTTTTTGTTTGTTTGGGAAGACCTTTATCTCTCCTTCTATTCTAAATGACAGACTTGCTGGATAAAGGATTCTTGGCTGCATATTTTTTTCTGTTCATCACATTGAAGATCTCCTGCCATTCCTTTCTGGCCTGCCAAGTTTCAGTAGAGAGATCAGTCATGAGTCTTATAGGTCTCCCTTTATATGTTAGAGTACGTTTATCTCTAGCTGCTTTCAGAATTTTCTCTTGATCCTTGTATTTTGCCAGTTTCACTATGATATGTCGTGCAGAAGATCGATTCAAGTTACGTCTGAAGGGAGTTCTCTGTGCCTCTTGGATTTCAATGCCTTTTTCCTTCCCCAGATCCGGGAAGTTCTCAGCTATTATTTCTTCAAGTACACCTTCAGCACCTTTCCCTCTCTCTTCCTCCTCTGGAATACCAATTATGCATATATTATTTCTCTTTAGTGTATCACTTAGTTCTCTAATTTTCCCCTCATACTCCTGGATTTTTTTATCTCTCTTTTTCTCAGCTTCCTCTTTTTCCATAACTTTATCTTCTAGTTCACCTATTCTCTCCTCTGCCTCTTCAGTCCGAGACGTAGTTGTCCCCATTTTATTTTGCAGTTCATTGATAGCATTTTTTAGCTCCTCCTGGCTGTTCCTTAGTCCCTTGATCTCTGTAGCAAGAGATTCTCTGCTGTCCTTTATACTGTTTTCAAGCCCAGCGATTAATTTTATGACTATTATTCTAAATTCACTTTCTCTTATATTGTTTAAATCATTTTTGATCAGTTCGTTAGCTGTTGTTATTTCCTGGACGTTTTTCTGAGGGGAATTCTTCCGTTTCGTCATTTTGGCTAGTCCCTGGAGTGGTGCGGGACTGCGGGGCACTTCTCCTGTGCTGTTGAATAACTTGCATTGGTGGGCGAGGCCTCAGTCAGACCTGATGTCTGACCCCAGCCCACCACTGGGGCCACAGTCTGACTGGTGTGTGCCTTCTCTTCCCCTCTCCTAGGGGCGGGATTCAGTGTGGGGTGGCGTGGCCATCTGGGCTACTTGCACACTGCCAGGCTTGTGGTGCTGGGGATCTGGCGTATTAGCTGGGGTGGATCGGCAAGGTGCACAGGGGCGGGAGGGGCAGGCTCAGCTCGCTTTTCCTTTGGAGATGCGCTTCAGGAGGGGCCCTGTGGCACAGGGAGGGAGTCAGACACGCTGGAGGGATGGATCCGCAGAAGCACAGCGTTGGGTGTTTGCCCGGTGCAAGCAAGTTCCCTGGCAGGAACTGGTTCCCTTTGGGATTTTGGCTGGGGGATGGGCGAGGGAGATGGCGCTGGTGAGCGCCTTTGTTCCCCGCCAAGCTGAGCTCTGTTGTCCGGGGCTCAACAACTCTCCCTCCCGTTGTCCTCCAGCCCTCCCGTTCTCTGAGCAGAGCTGTTAGCTTATATCCTTCCAGATGTCAAGTCCTGCTTGCTGTCGGAACACACTCCGTCCAGCCCCTCCACTTTTGCCAGCCAGACTCAGGGGCTCTGCTTGGCCGGCAGGCCGCCCCTCCGCCCCGGCTCCCTCCCGCCAGTCCGTGGAGCACGCAGCGCCTCGCCGCCCTTCCTACCCTCTTCCGTGGGCCTCTCGTCTGCGCTTGGCTCCGGAGACTCTGGCGGTTTTCTGGCGGTTTTCTGGGTTATTTAGGCAGGTGTAGATGGAATCTAAGTGATCAGCAGGACGCGCGTGAGCCCAGCGTCCTCCTACGCCGCCATCTTCCCAGGATTCCTTTCCTCTGCTTTTTAAAAGATTGTCTTTGATTTTCTGTAGTGTGAATATGATATGCTGAGGTGTAGGTTATTTTATATTTATCCTGCTTGGTTCTTCTGAGCCTCTAAAATCTGAGGCTTTATATCCGTCACTAATTTTGGGAAGTTCTCTGTTGTTACTGCCTCAAATATTTCTTCGGTTCTTTTCATTTTCTTTCTTTCTTTCTTTCTTTCTTTCTTTCTTTCTTTCTTTCTTTCTTTCTTTCTTTTCTTGTATTCCTATTATGTGTATGTTATACTTTCTGTAATTGTCCCAGTTCTTGGATATTCTCTTCTTTTTTTCTTTTTCCATTTCAACTTTGGAAGTTTCTGCTGACATTTCTTCAAGTTCACCAAGTGTTTTCTCTGGTGTGTCCTGTCTGTTGATAAGGATATCAAAGGCATTTTTCATTTCTGTTACAAAATTTTGATTTCTAGCATTTCCTTTTGATTCTTAAAGTTTCTGTCTCTTGTATTACTTATGTGTTGTTGTATATTGTTCATTTTCTTCATTAGATACCTTGGCATATTCCTCATAGTTGGTTTTCTTAAAAAAAAATTTTTTTTAATGTTTATTCTTGAGAGAGAGAGAGCACAAGTGGCGAAGGGACAGAGATTTAGGGGGACAGAAGATCCAAAGTGGGCTCTGTGCTGACAGCTGAGAGCCTGATGTGGGGCTTGAACTTCTGAACCCAGAGATCATGACCTGAGCTGAAGTCGGATGCTTAACCAACTGAGCTACCCAGGCACCCCAGCATATTTCTCATAGTTGTTTTAAATTCCTGTTCTGATCATTTCAACATCTCTGCCATCTGAGCCTGGTTCTACCGCTTGCTCTGTTTCTTCAAACAGTGGGTTTTTTTGTGTTAGTATGCTTTGTAATTTTTTTTTTAAAGCTGGACATGAGGTACTGAGTAAATGGAACTGAGGTAAATAGACCTTTAGTGTAAGGTTTTATGTTTATCTGGATAGGAGTAGGCTGTGTTAACTATTTGCTGCAGCTATAGGTGTCAGATGCTAAAATGTCTGTGTACCTTTTAAAAAATATTTCTTTTGTTGTCTTGGGGTTTCCTTAGAGACTTTTAAAATGTTTAAACATTGTGTATTATAGGAACACATTATGATGATTAGGTTAATGATAATTCTATGTATCAAGCACTTACTCTGTGCTAGATTAGATACTGTGATACATATTTTATACACATTATGTTATTTGTATTTAATCCTTGCAGTGACCTCATGAGGAAAGGCACTATTACTGTTCCCATTTTTATAGAGGAAGAAACTTAGGCATAAGAGATGAAGTAACTTTCTCAGTCTATTATTGGGGTCTAGGACTGAGATTTAAATTCATAAATCTCAGAACCATAAAGCACCCTGGCTCTAGAGCCTACTTTTGTGGTCAGTATATGTATAATGAGTTTCCTGAAGTTTTGTGAATTCTTTGGCGAATTGGTGTGTTTTGTTTTAACTTAGAAATATTTGATAAATGTCAGGGTTACAATATTAGGCTTAATAGTTTTGTTGTCTATAATTAATTATATGTTCAGCATTTCAAGTAGAGCAATAGAAGGTTACTACAAGAGAAAATAGTGAACAATTCATTTTACAAAAAGATAATTTTTTAAAAGTTTACCATAATAATAAATTATTAATTATACTAAGTTAGGATAGGATATATAAAAATAGATACTAATAGGTTGCAAAGTATGAATATCTATAAATCTGCCGTTTTGTTACTTTGGAATTATTTTTATTTATTTTTTAATGTTTATTTATTTTGAGAGAATGCATGTGTGTGAGCAGGGGAGAGGCAGAGGGAGAGGGAGAGAGAGAATTTTAAGCTTCCATACCCAGCACAGAGCCGGAAGCAGGGCTCTGTGCTGGGGCTCAGTATCACCACTGTGAGATCATGATCTGAGCCAAAATCAAGAGTTGGATGCTTAAACTGACTGAGCCACCCAGGTGCCACTAGATGATTTTTCTTATTTCAAGTTTATTGAATTGTTTTACAACATATATGTAACAGGCAAGAATAGTTAAAATCATAAAGCTATATGCATAAGTTATATGCATGAACATTTAGGGAAGTTTTATTTGTATATCCTTAAATGGCATCTTAATTTTTCTCATACTTATGATTTCTTAGTATACACAAAATACTTCAAGTGTTTAATTTTTATTTTTGCCTCCTTTTCTTGCCATGCACATGAATATTTCTTTATTTAATATCTATTGGTTGTTTTAGACATTTTTTTTGGCTGGACTTTAGTTGTTAAATATTGCAGTCAATTATTGTTTTGTTAAGTGAGTTTTATTTAGTATTATTTGAAATATTGTAATTTAACCTACAGTTTAAATTTCTTCCCCTAAAAGTAAATCTGTGTTGAGTGACACTAATACGACCAATTGAGAATATTTATTTTTTTCTTGAAAAAAAATCCTATTTTACTTCCTTCTATAAGAAGTATTTCTGTTTCTTCTGCTGTAGTTAGATGTTTTACTTCATTGTTCTATAAACATGCCCTACTTACTCAGTCTTTTAAGTCTTTAATTGCCCGCATATCTGCCCAGTTCTGTCCATTTCTACTTTCCTTCAAGGATTAGCTGAATTCTTACCTGCTTTGTAAAGCTTTCCTTAAATCTTGCTGTTATTGATCTCCTTTCCTTCCTGCAACCACCTATATACCACTGGTAGTCAATAAATAATACCAAGAATAGTTAAAATAAATAATAGCTAACATTTATATACTAATTATGTGCTAGACATTTTGCCAGGTGTTTTACATGAATATTTTATTTAGTGCTTACAGTAATTCTGGAAAGTCAGTACTATTATTATCTCCAAATAACATATAAGGGCAGCTGGGCTTAGAGAGATTGAGACTTCCCCAAGGTCACATAATTATTGGAGCCAGGATTCAACTTAGATCTGATTGTAGGATCCATACTCAACCACTTTGCTAGTATTTAAACATTTAACTTCTTTTGTTGTACTTTTTTCTCTTTCTTGTAACTTCATTTTAGTTCCCTCTAGATTATAAACTCATTGATAGTAGAGCCTTATTTCTAATATGAGCCAAAGTAGTTTTTGAAGAGTAACAGAATGTTTTATAGGATGTTCAATAATGATTACATGTCTTTAAGTATTTAATGGGTCTTTAGTAATACAGAAATGTTTTATGATAATTATCTCTAAATTAAAGGCATCAAAATACCTGATATATTTAATAAATATGTTAATATATTATAATATATATAACAATGTATTAATAATTTATTCAATTAAATGATTAAATTAAATAATTAAATATATCAGGTATTTTGCTGGTATATTTATTAAATATATTATTAAATATATCATATATATTAAATATATCATGTATATATATACGTGTGTTTGTGTGTTTAACAAATTTGTCTGCCACTCAAGATTCTCAATTTAAAACTGTGATTCAGGTCCTAATTTGTCACATTGTTTAATTATGTAGGCAGAGTTGTGGAGAAGATCTTGAATTTCCTGTTTTACACAGAAACTATTGCACTTCCACATGAAATTTGGGAATGAGGTCTCTGAAGCAATTTTTTAAAAATGTCCTTTTGGCAAGGAATTGATTATTTAAACGTGCAAAATACTAACTTTCTAGGTATTAAGTATTTTGGAGATGACACATTTGCTTGAAAGAATCTGTATTATAATATAAATGTAACAGAAGTTTCATTGGGCCCAAAGACTATATATAGCTTCTCTTCTACATAAAATGCTTTCAGTGTTATAATTTGAGTGCCTTCTCCATCCTATAGTAACAAAGTAAGGGCCTTTGTTACTATAATTAAAATGCCTATCATGAAGAAAACACTGGGTGAGGAGGGCTGGAAGAGAGAAAAAGAAGAATGTGAGCCAGTAACTATGTTTGTTTGTGGTAGTGGTGAGGGGGGTTAACATATTTAGCATTTTCAAAGGGATTTGAGTTCCAACATTTGATGCTTTTGTGTTCATTATGGTTTCTACCTTTGACTGTAAAGTTCTTAGAAATGATTTTACTAATTAAGCATATACCCAGTGTGTAGAGTAGGCACTCAGTAAATTTTTCATGCACTGATTGAGATAAGATATATATATATATATATATATATATATATATATATATATATATACATTTTTTTAATGTTTATTTTTGAGAGAGACAGAACGCAAGTGGGGGAGGGGCAGAGAGAGAGGGAGACAAAGAATCCAAAGCAGCTCCAGGCTGTGAGCTGTCAGCACAGAGCCTGACACAGGGCTGGAACCCACGAACCACGAGATCATGACCTGAGCTGAAGTCTGATGCTCAATGGGCTAAGCCACCCAGGCACCCCAAGGTAGAATATATTTTAACTTAAATTTGAATTATTCAAATTTTCAGTATTTATTAAAAGAAATGATTAAAGTCTTGGAGCATTAATTTGTAGAGGTAAGGAAAAAAAATTCTAATGCTACAATGCTACAGGTTTCCCCAGTTACATATCATGCTTCTAATTATATTTAAACAAGTGGATAAATTAGGTCACATTTAATTGATATATTAAGTAAATTGCTGGATATGAATAGATTATTTTAATACTTAGGTTTGTTTCCTTAGAAATGTCAGTGGAAATGTAGTTTTCAGCCTTGAAATTTGCCTCCTATTTGTTATTAAGATGATCTGTGATCAGCTTATGTGTCTCAACATTGTTAAAAAAAATTTTAGACATTTCAGTAAGTATGTAGTGAAGTAGTGAATATCTTCCTTTTATTTTAATTTGCATTTTCCTGGTGAGTAATGCTGTTGAGTACCTTTTTATGTGTTTATGGTTCATTGGTGTATTTTTTTTTTTTTTTTTTTTTTTTTTTTTTGTAGGTAGCATGCCCAATATGGGGCTTGAACTCAGGACCCTGAAAGTAAGAGCAGCATGCTGTACTGACTGAGCTAGCCCTGTGTATCTTGTTTTTGGACTATTTAAATCCTCTACCCATTTTTTAAAAATTGTGTTGTTTGCTTTCTAATTAACTGGTAAGAATTCTTTTACATATTCTAGATACCAACACTTTGGCAGATAAAAACATTATGAATACTTTCTCCAATTCTATGTCTTTTCATATCCATAATATTTTTTAAGAAAAAATTTTAATTTTGATGAAATACAATTTACCAGTTTTTTCTTTGTGGTTGGTGTTTTTTGTGTACTAAGAAACCTTTGCCTATTGCAAGGTCATGAAGATTTTCACCTATTTTTTCCCCTAGAGTTTACAAATTAGCATTTACATTTAGGTCTACGATCCATTTCAAGTTAGTATTGATGTTTTATGTGAGGTAGAGGTTGAGGTTTGTTTTTTCTCCATATAGATATTCAGTTGTTCCAGCAGGGGGTATTCTTAATGTGTATGATTGGAGGATTGAGATAGAAAGAAATCAGAGTATACTTTTTTGATCAGCAAAATTAATATTTTTGTTGAGAACAAGTAAATGTGGTATATACCTGTATGAACAAGCAGATTTTGAGATACTGAATATTAGTATCCAGAATGAAGATAACCTTTTCAAAATAGACGCTAGATAAACATTGAAAAATTATTGGATTCCAGGTAAAATACCACTGCAGTTCCAAGTTGGTACCAGGCTGATGGGTACAAAAAAATTCACAGCCTTAAAATATATTTTGATATGTAGAGAAAAAGTAGACAGGAAAAGAAATATCACTCTACTAAAGCTTTTTTATTCAGACACTCCAAAAGAAGGAAAACAAAAATCTGCTTTGGCACTCATGACTTTTTTTGAAGTCCCAACAGGATCAAGAGAGTTATAGAGAAGAAACCTACAGAGGGGTAATTTTTTGTTTTTCTTCAAGAAAACTATAGACTAAAACTATAGGCTAAACAAGTTAATATTTGAGCCTTAAGAAGTTTGAAAAACAGAGGACAAAAACTAGGATTTATTAATAAGCACTTAATAATGAAAGAGACCAGTATGGTATTATTAAGAAAAAGTCATTTTAGTCTAACCTGAATTCATTTTTTTGACAGATGTGCTCCTTAGAGAGAAAGCAAATATGGTAAACATACTACATTTGTAGTTCAGTAAAGGGTTTGTTGAGTTCCATGGTGATACTGTCAAGACAGAAAAATATGTTCTGGAAACTGGATATTTTATTATTTTAAGTTCAAAGGGACATTTCTACAGCCTTACCACGGGACTCTGTGTTTGTCTTTATTCTATTTTGATCAGTTACTTTACTTATATGTAATATAGAAGGTATATGTTTCAAATTTGCAGATCATGGTCGGCTGTGAGGATAGTAGATACATGAATCAAGAACCAGGGTACCAAAAGATCTCATTTGGCTGGAATAGTGGACTGATTTTAACAAGATTACTTTGAATGGCATAAATGTATAAAATTGTGCACTTTAGTTTAAAATAGATTCCTGCCCTGTAAGTGTATAGTGGAAGGGATTTGAATTACCATGCTAGTTAAAGATTTTATTCAGTGGTAAGGTTATTATGAGTCTGATTTGATGTGGCTGTGAAAACAAAACAAAACAAAACAGAGAGACAAACAAATATGTCCTTAAGTTATATTAATGGACGTCTCTAAGAAAGGAAATTAATGGTTCGTCTTTAGTCAGACCGTATTTGAAGTATTGTCTGCAGTTCTGGCCATCCTAGTTTAAGGTGGTTTAAAGAAGTTGGAATGTGTTCAGAGGAAAGTGACTAGGAGAGAGGTGTGGTCAAAATTACACAAGGTTAGGTTTAAGGAGTTAATGGATATTTAGCTTAGAGAAGAGAACATGCTCCAGGAGGTTGTGTGGCTGTTTGAAGTATATGAAAGGCTGTTCTTGGAAATGGAAGTAGGTGTCAGGCACCAAGAGGATAGAAGTTGAAGGGAGGTGGGTTTCCCTCAGCATAGGAACAGTTGGGGTTGTTGGAAAATAGAGTGGACAGTCTGAGGGGAGCTAATGGTTTCCCCTGTTGCTGGAAGATCTGGGTAACTGCTTCGCAGGCATAGTTGTAGACTGGATTCATGTATCTACACTAAGTAGTGTTTACATTATCAAAGTGACCTTTAAAATTCTTTTCAGGTCTGAGGTTTTAGGATTCATTAGAATGACAGAGGCAACCGGAAGTGTGCAATTCAATACCTTATTCCTTAAATAATAAGCAAGGCTTGCAAAAATGGAAGAATATTTAATCCAGGAGCCCTGGTTTCTAATCTGGTCCTGTTGCTGTCCAGCTGAACACATCTGTAAAATTAAAAGATCATACAAGATTCCCAAACATTGCAGGTCTCAAAAATTCTATTGTTAGGAGCGCCTGGGTGGCTCAGTGGGTTAAGCGTCCGACTTCAGCTCAGGTCACAATCTCACGGCTCATGAGTTCGAGCCCCTGCATCGGGCTCTATGCTGACAGCTCAGAGCCTGGAGCTTGCTTCAGATTCTGTGTCCCTCTCTTGGTCTGCCCCTCCACCACTCATATTCATTCTCTCTCTCTCTCAAGAAAAATAAATGTTAAAAATTAAAAAAAAATTCTATTGTAACTGTGTAGCTTAGTGCTTTAGGAAGAAGGAGGATTCGCAGAAAATAGAATATTTTAGATCCTGATTCAGTGAAAGTTGATTGGTAGAAAGGTCAGTATGAGGTGGAAGTTTGAATAAGAAAAACAAAACAAAACAAAATGACCCCAACAGTCTGTGTTATAGTTGTAGCATAAGCAGCTACCTCATGTACTGAGTTCATATCTTGTCATAATCAATAGTAATGTGTTTTTCTTCATGTTTTTAAAACATTTTTATCTCCTACAGCTCTTTACCGGTTAGAAAATGGATACGGAAATGAAAATTGATACCTTTGCAGTCAGTGTATGGATTTGTGTTTATTCCCATATGACTTCTTTAACCTCTTTATTCCTCTCTCTAAAGTGTTAGAATTATTTTAAAAGTTAGATAGTAACAGTATTTCATGTTTTTTTCCAAAGTTTCCTTTTAAAATTAAAAATGTAATTTTTTTGAAATGACAAACCCAAATCTTCAGCCTCCTGAAAATCACCACAATTCATTGTAGTTCATTGTGCCTGAGGGCAAGCCAACATCATTTGACTTTCCTTACAATTAGAATAAAAATGAACCCTTTTATGTTGCAGAACTATTAGGGATCATTAGTTATTATCCCTATCCCCAACATTTATATTCACATATGCACAGACTTTTTTTTTTACCCAAAAGCTTAAATGAATGTTTAAACACTTCGTGTAAGTTTGTTGGCATTAATGTTGACTACTAGAAGAAGTGATTAAATGTGTGTCACTATTGAAAGGGTTATTTGTTGCTAACAGACTTGGTGGGGCTGTTTGGAATTCACCTAAGATAAAAAGGAGCAATTATGTTTAATTTGGTAGTGATGCTGGAAGGAAATACACCCAAATGTTATCTGATATTGCATATGGGGTGGGGCTGGGGGGATTAAAGAATTCCCTGTAGCCTTCACTAAATGTCATCAAATATTAACATATTGCCACATTTGCTTTATCATTATCTTCTTTTTCTCTCCTTATACATATACTATTTCTGTATTACAACAGTTTGAGAATAAATTGCAGAGTTACTTTCCTTTACTCCTAAATAATGTATGTCCGAGATATCCGTTGTTGTAGAAAAACTATCCAAAAACATAATGCTGTAAACCAGAGGTCAGGAAACTACAGCCCATGGTGCCAAAACCAACCTTCCACTTGTTTTTTTTGTACAGCCCACAAACTAAGAATGGACTTTCTTACATTTTTAAACATTTCTTTTTTTTTTAACGTTTACTTATTTTTGAGACAGAGAGAGACAGAGCATGAACGGGGGAGGGTCAGAGAGAGGGAGACACAGAATCTGAAACAGGCTCCAGGCTCTGAGCTGTCAGCACAGAGCCCGACGCAGGGCTCAAACTCATGGACCACGAAATCATGACCTGAGCGCCGCTTAACCGACTGAGCCACCCAGGCGCCCCAAACATTTCAAAAAACAAAAGGAAAAGAATAGTTTGTGACACATGAAAATTATGTGGAATTCGGACTTCTGTGTTTATATAAATAAAAATTTGAAACACAGTCACATTTATTTACATAGTGTCTTTGGTCATTTTTGTGCTGCTATGCCAGAGGTGAGTAGTTGTAACACAGACTGTGTGGCTCTCACAGTTTAAAAAATGACTCTCTGGCCCTTTACTGCAAAAAGTTTGCTGATCTTTGGTGTAAATCAACAGCTAGTGATGCTTACAAATCTACGGGTCAGTAGTTTGGCCGTGAGATGGTGTAACTACTCCATAATGTCTGGGGCATCAGATGGGTTAGCTTGAAAGAATGGAGATAGCTGGGAAATCTCCACTGGAACCATATGTCTGGAGTCTTAATTCTGTTTCAAGAATGTATTGGAGCTAGAATGTATAAGGTGGCTACTTCACTCACGTGTATGGTGCTTGGGCTAGTGGCTGGTAGGATCACTTACTCTACGCTTAGCAGACTCATAGTAATTGAATTTCTTACGTGACATCTGCTACCATCAGAGCAAATTTTCCAAGAGGGCAGGTGGAGGCTAAAAGGCTATGACCTAGCTCCCAAAATCCTTTAAATAAATCAAAGTACTAAGACCAGCCAGATTCAAGGAGAGGGAAGGAATAGGTGCTGTCACTCCATGAAGGAATGGCAGGCATGCACATATAGGAAGGAAAGGAACTACCACAGTGTGTATTTCTAAACACTTTTTAAAATTCAACTTATTTTGAGATAAGTTTCCACTAGCAGTTGTAGGAAATAGAGATCTTATATA
Organism: Panthera pardus; assembly: GCF_024362965.1. Taxonomy (NCBI): domain Eukaryota; kingdom Metazoa; phylum Chordata; class Mammalia; order Carnivora; family Felidae; genus Panthera; species Panthera pardus. The sequence continues at coordinate 79,988,283 of NW_026526821.1, forward strand.
GCCTTGATTGTTTCTTCCTATAATAACATCTTAAAAAATTATAATACAATATCACAATCAGGGTATTGACATTGATACAGTAAAATTACAGAGCATTTCCTTCACAACAGGATCCTTCATGCTGTCCTGTTATAGCTATACCCATTCTCTTGTCATTTCCACCCCTCCTTAACCCTGGGCAAATACTAACTTCTCATTGCTATAATTTTGTCATTTCAAGAATATTGAATAATACAATATGTAACCTTTTGGGAATTGGCTTTTTTTCATTCAGCATCATTCTATGGAAGTACATATGGGTGGTTGCATGTATCAATTGTTAATTCCTTTTTATTGTGGAGTAGTATTCTATGGTATGGGTACCACTCTTTTTTAATCATTCACTTGTTAGAAGACATTTTTACTATGTTGAGTTTTTCAATCTATAAACAGGATATGTCTCTTTATTTTTTTGGGTCATCTTTGATTTCTTTCATCAACATACATAGTTTTCAACATACAAGTCCTTTAAATGTTTTCTTAGATTTACACCTAAGTATCTCATTTTTTAAATCAGTTTTAAATGGTATTTTATTTTTAATTTTGATGTACATAGAAATATAAATCACATACAATATATTTTGTGTCCTGTAACCTTGCTAAACTCAAATATTAATTCTAGGAGTGTTTTATGTAGATTTTTTGGAATTAAAAAACTTTTATTAAGATTTTGTATTTTTTTAAGTAATCTTTACACCCATCGTGGGGTCTGAACTCATGAACCCAACATCAAAAGTCACATGCTCCTCTAACTGAGCCATCCAGGTGCCTCTGGAATTTTTTATGTGGACAATTACATCATTTGCCAAGAGGACATGTGCAGGAGTTTTCCTTTCCAATCTATATGCCTTTTATTTATTTTTCTTGCCTTATTGCACTCTCCTGAACTTCCAGCACTATATATTTAAAAAAATTTTTTTAATGTTTATTTATTTTTGAGAGAGACAGAGTATGAGTGGGGGAGGGACAGAGAGTGGGAGACACAGAATCTGAAGCCGGCTTCAGACTCTGAGCTGTCAGCACAGAGCCTGATGTAGGGCTCAAACTCACAGACTTTAAGATCGCGACCTGAGCCGAAGTTGGATGCTTAACCAACTGAGCCACCCAGGTGGCCCTAGAACTTCCAGCACTGTATTAAGAGTGGTGAGAATGGATATTCTTACCTTGTTCTCAATCTTAGGGAGAAAGCATTTATTCTTTCACCATTAAGTATGATGTTAGCTATAGGTTTTTTGTAGGTGCTCTTTAAAGTTAATGAAGTTCCACTTCTGTCCTGTTTTTATCATGCATGGGTGTTAAATGTCAAATGCTTTTTCTGTATCAATTAATATGATCATGTAATTCTTCTTCTTTAGCCTGTTAATATAATGGATTACATTGATTTTCAGATTTGAGACAGCTTGGCAATCCTGGAGTAAACCTCACATCGTTATAATTCCTTTGATATATTGCTGAATTACATTTGATACTATTAAGGAATATTCACAGGGGATATTGGTCTATAGTTTTCTTTTTTTTCCCACTATCTTTGTCTGGTTTTGGTATCCGTATAATACTAGCTTCATAAATTAGTTGGGAAATGTCTCTTTCTCTCCTATTGTTGGAAAAGATGGTGTAGAATTGTTTACTAATCTTTACATGTCTCTTGGAATTCTCCAGGGAAAAGGATCTGGAGATGTATTTTTGGAGAGTTTTTAGGTTGTGAATTTAATTTTCTTAATGGTTTCAGTTCTATTCAAATTATTTCATATTGGATAAGTTGTAGTAGTTTGTGGTTTTATTTTTGTTTTTTTGGGAAAGTGGTCCATTTCATTGAAGTTATCAAATTTGTGGGTATAGAGTTGTTTGTAGTATTCCCTTATTATTGTTTTCATGTCTGCAGGGTTCATAGTGATATGCCTGGTTGCATTCTGATACTGGTAATTTGTATTCTTTCTCTTGTTTTCTGTCAGTCATGCTACAAGTTTGTCAACTTTATTGATCTTTTCATAGAACTAGTGCTTTTTTTCATTGATTTTTCTCTGTTGTTTTTCTGTTCTGTTTCATTGATTTCTGCTCTTTGTTATTTCCTTCTTTCTGCTTTTAGTCTGTTTTGCTCTTTTTGTAGATTCTTGATGGAGAAGCTTAGATTGTTGATTTGTGACTTTTCTTCTTTTCTTTTTAAAAATTTTTAAAAATGTTTATTTTTAAGAGAGGGAGATACAGGCAGACAGACAAAGCATGAGCTGGGGAGGGGCAGAGAGAGAGGGAGACACAGTATCTGAAGCAAGCTCCAGGCTCCGAGCTATCAGCACAGAGCCCAATGTGGGGCTCGAACTCATGAACCGCAAGATCATGACCTGAACTGTAGTCAGACGCTTAACCTACTGAGCCACCCAGCCACCCCTATAATGCATGCATTTAGTGCTACAGATTTCTTAGCACTGCTTCAGCTGTGTCCCACTAATTTTGATTATAGTACTTTCTTTTTTATTCAGTTCTGTGTATCTTTTGATTTTCTTTAAGACTTCCTCTTTGAACAAGTATTATTTACAATGTGTTGTTTAGTTTGCAAGTGGGGAGATTCTCATGTATTTTTCTGTTACTGATTTCTACTTTGACTTCATTGTGGCCAGAGAGAACACTCTGTATGGTTTAAATTTTTGTAAGTGATTGAGGTTTGTGTTATGGCTTAGGATGTGGCCTATCTTCATATACATTCTGTGGGCACTTGAGAAGAATTTGTATTCTGTTCTATTTGGGTATTCTATAAATGTTGATTAGACCTTGTTGGTTGATGTTGTTGAATTCTATAATTTGCTGATTTTCTGTCTAGTTATTCTGTCAGTTGTTGAGAGAGGGATGTTGATGTTTCCAATATAATTGTAGGTTTATCTATTTCTCTTTTCAGTTCTATCAATTTTCATCTCACATATTTAGCAACTTGGTTTTTGGCCTATACACGTTTAGTATCGTGTATCTCTTTGGTGGGTTTACTTTTTAATCGTTATAATGTTTCTCCGTCTGGTAATTTTCTGTGTTCTTACTCTCCCTTTTCTGCTAATAATATAGCCTTTTCTTTAGTTAATGTTTACTTTATAAAGTTTCTTTCCATCATTTACTTTGAATTTACTTGTATTATTAAATTTGAGGTGAGTTTCTTGTAGATAGCTTATAGTTGGGTTGTGTTTTTTAACCCTCTGTGCCAATGCCTCTCTTTTATTTTTGTATTTAAACCATTTACATTTAATGTAAGCAGTACGTTAAGGCTGATGTCTACCATTTTAGTGTTTGTTTTTTGTTTTCCATTGTGTTTTCTTTTTTCCATCTTTACTTTTTTTTTTTTTTTTAGTATTGTGGGATTCTTGAACAGTTTTTAGAATTCCATTTCAATTTATTTTAATATTTTTGAGTATATCCCTTTGTTACAGCTTTTTTTTTTTTTTAGTGGCTGCTCTAGTTATTACATTATATACACATAATTCATCGCTCCCACCTAGCAGTAAGGCCCCCCTCCCACTCCCTACTGGGTTGGTGTCAGAGGAGACTGAATGGAGAGTTAGAATTTTCATCGTTACTCAGTTGAGAACTCCCAACCCTTCCCAGTAACAACAAGAAGCCCCCCTGCTTTATTGCCGTATCAGTGGATGTCAACAGGGAACCTCATTACTGCTGGATGGGGGTGAGAGCCCAGGTTCCTCATGTGGTCTCCACCGACACCATAGGCAGGTGAGGCCTTAATATTATTTGGCAGAGATAAAAATCCTGGCTCTTTTGTTGGCCTCCTTTGACACTACCTCAGTGGGTATCTTGTTAGAGTCTCAGGAAGGAAGTCTAGATAACCCATTTGGCCTTTGCTGACATAGTTGGAGATGGTGTTACAGATTTTCTGTGGTGTTCAGTTGTTGTCAAATGGTTACTTGGTCTTGTTAGACTGCCCCCTTTCTTGGTCCTTTAACTTCATTTGGGGCTTTGTAAATGTGAATGTATTGGTGTTGTTGGGTTTCTGGTTTCTTTAGCTCCAAGTCTGGGATACTTGAGGCTGAGTTCCCTAGCTGGTCTGCTGCTTTCTTTCTGTTCTTCAAAGTCTTCTTCTGTTTTATATATAGTATCCAGTGGTTTTTAGTTGTACTTAGGGGGAGGGATGGGAGAATTTTGTCTAACCCATCTTTCTAGAAGTGGAAGTCTAGCACTCTGATGATTTTTTACCCTGACCTCTTGTTTATCTGTGTTACCATTTATTAGGTGATTAATCAGCTCATTATTGAGAACTGTGTTCCTGGTCAAGATTACATTAGTGGTACTTGAGCTGCTTTATAATTGCAAAAGTAAATTTACTTTGTATGTGCAGTCTGTGAGTACTTTTAGGTCCACAAAGGTAATCTGTCAGCCTGTAGTTACTGAGTACAATTGAGTAGGAATTGAAGGAGACAGGGAGAACAAGTGGCCAGTAGAGATCAACATTGGAGAACATTATGAACGAGCTCCTTACTTTTCTTCAACATTCTTGCTTCTTTTTTATGGTGTTAAGAAGAAAAAGTGATTGAAGTTAAAAATTCATCAGAGTAGAAATCATAAAGGAAAATATTGATACATTTCATTGGTTATTTAAAAAATTTTTAGTATTAACATTATAGACAAAGTTGAAAGGCAATTAGCAAAATGGGGAAAATATGTGAATAAGAAATATTACTATACTAATGGAAAAACAGGTAGAGGAAATAAGTTTTTTGTAAAAGAAGAAATAGAAATGGCTAGCAATAACTCTGACATATTTTCCCTGTTATATAAATGGAAGTAACTTTATCTTTTTATGATTACATAGATAATACATATTCATTATAAAAACTCAAACATACATAATAGTTTAAGGAAAAATTTAAAATCACCTGATGATAACTACCATAAACCTAGTGGTGATCATTCCTGCATTTAACTCGTTGTGCATATATACCTATACAATTTAATTGAAAGTTCTATATGCCTGCACACACACACACACACACACACACAGGCATATATCTTTAAATGATTGTTCTTCTATTAGTGTAGGTGTCTAAATTTAGCTTGCCACCTCATTTGCTTACTGATCTTTAAGTATGAACTCATTTTTTCCCCTTAATCTATGGGATCCCTAAAGACTTAAGTTGGGTGTTCTTTCCTTTATTGATTTGTTCTGGGATCTGACAGTGCTGCTGACTTAGGACCACTTCAGCTCTCTTCAGAAGAACCAGGCTTAATGTGGAAGCATCAGTTTCACCTCTACCACTTTGCTTCTGGCCTCAACTGTAGTATCTCTCAATTGCAGTGCTGCTATTGACTTTTCCCTCAAAGCATCACTGAAAGTTTCTTTCAGTTTGTTTATAGATTGGAGCTCGCAGCTTCCATATCAACTAGACTCATGATTTGTATCCCTCACCCCTCACTTTTTTTTTTTTTTAAGTGCTTGGAGGGGTAGGTGAGGGTGTGGTTCTTAGAGAATTCCCCTATTTTTAGGGAACCCAGCAATATGTTTAAAACACACTGTACATTTTCTAGAATCTACTTGTTTTACAATGGAAGGGCCCTTTAGTTTATCTCGTCTTCTCTTTGAAAAAATGTTTATTTATTTTGAGAGAGAAAGAGAGCAGGGGAGGCAGAGAGAGAGGAGGGAGAGAATCCCATGCAGGCTTCATGCTGTCAGCACAGAGGCTGATTCAGGACTCAAGCTCATGAACTGTGAAATAATGACCTGAGCCAAAATCTGGAGTTTGAGCCACCCAGGCACCCCTAGTTTATCTAATCTTTTGACTTTAGTTATCTAATGTCAAAAAGTGCAGAGTTAAGAACATGATATGCCTTTTTTCCATTTGTCTAGATTTGTTTTATGTACCTTAGTAAGAGTTTATAATTGTCTTCATATTTATAAAAGAATGATTATACTTTCTATTGGTTGTAGTGTGGGATCATTTTGAGTCTTTTTGCTTGTAAGAATATAAACTAGTATGACCTTCCTGAATGGAGGTTTGGCAGTATGTCTCAAAAGTTTTAAAAATGTGCTTTGACCCTACAATTCTATTTCTAGAAATTTCACCTGAGAATATACATTCTCATGGGTTTGTGCAAACGTTCATTTATAAGGAAGTTTATTTTGTGTTCTTTATAATAATAAAAAGCTTGGTGATAATAATGTCTACAGTTGGGGAACTGGTTAAATTGCACTGCTCTGCATGTGAAGAAATACTCTGTGGCCACTAAAGTGTGGGAGAATACTGTGTTTAAAAAATTTATGAAATGTTAGACGAACAAGTTGTTAGATGCATTGCAAAGTAGTACTATAATATGATCCTATTTTTCTTAAAGTACATATATTACTGAATCATTTACTATCTTAGTAATAAAAAGAGTGAGCTGTTGGTTTTTAAAATGTCTGTGTAGGTAGTGAAGCACAGGAGCATCAAATAGGCTATGTAAATCACCATAGAAGAATTAGACTTCTGATGAGTACCACTGAATGATAGAAGACAAGGAAGCATGTGACTTCAAGTCATAAGGGAAAATAATTTTGAATCTCGAATTCTCTCCCCATCTGAGCTTTAAAATTAAGTACAATACTGATTGTTTAAAATTCAGCTCCCCAAACACCTTTTGATAGTCTGATGCTGGGGCTGGGACTGTGCAAATTATATTTCTCAAACGATATTAGCTGGCTTGCTATCGGTTTCTACCATTAAGAGGCAAGAAGAGAGGATAGAGGGCGTAGTACCTGTTGTCTTGATACTCTCATCAGTGGCGTTTCATGTCAGCAGCGACAGAGTTTCTTCCATTCTCCAGCTTCTTCATATTGCCAGAACTGTCCTCATTTTGATACTTTTGAGTTATCAGCAGTAGCTGGGCAGTGCCCATTCGATTCTGAGGTCTATCCCCAGTGGCTCCTCTTTCAAGCTCTTAGGTTCTGATAGTACCAGCCACTTACTGTCTGTTCCTGCAACCTTGGAAGTAGTACCTGCTTACTGCAGATAATTATCTCTGTGATGCCTTTTTGTTTTTTTAGTCCATTATCCCATGTTTAAACAATTTTTTACTTTAAATCACTGCTGTTAACATAATCTAGAGGAATTTAGATTTTCTGATTAGATTGTAATGGATAAAACCACACACTTTGACTTTCTGAAAGAATTACCTGAGGATATATTCCAATAAACAAAAACATCTCAAGAAATACCAAGTCTTGGGTTGCAAGAAAACAAAGAATTTCCAATAATATAAAATAGTATAAAACTCCCCTCCCCCACCAAACAAACCCAAAATAAAATGATGATCCTTGATTGAAACCTGTAGAGTAGGTATTGTTAGAAAGCAAATATTCCAAAGCAAACGTTAGAACAGGAGGTTTGAAGATCCAAGAGAATTATGTAAGAATAGCTATATTCCTTATGGTGAAGAAGCTAAATAATCTTAGAGAGAAGGTAAAAACACATTAAATATTCAATGAAAAAAGAATGTGTTCCTCTTTCTCACCCCTCTTACTAATCCTTTTTTTTTTTTTTTTTTTTTGCTTCAAGTGGTGTATATTTAGCAATCTGTCTCTGTATGTACAGATGCTATCTGATTCAGAGTGAAAATTATGTATTTGATATTTAGGCCGTAGATATTTTTTCTGTTTAAAAAATAACTCTTAATCCAAAATACATAACTTATTTATAGTTATAACACACAATATGAAGGTTATAAACCTTGAAATTGTGAAAATGATGGTATTGAGGTAGAGGTTGGGACATTAAGTGTGAGAAAAGAGAAAATATTGTGGCACAAAAGCACACACCTTTTAGTGCAAAGGCAGTCAATGAGCCAAGAAATGAGATCTGCTTTTTTTTAGTATCTTCTTGTAGTTTTTATTCTTACGTGCATGATTTTACAACAATAAAAACAATACTTAAATGATTCTATGTAGCACCTTAGAAGAGCACACAACTCTACTTAGGGCAAATGTTTTAATAAACTAGGATACGCATTTGTGTAAAGTATGATTATAATTAGATTGGTATTTTTATGAGAGTATGGATAACATTTAGAAAATGAAGTAATGTTTGTATGATTATAAAAATACACTTATTTTAAACATTTGTAAAATAGAAGAAAAGATAAATATAGGTGATGAATGCTGTCAGATATCAACACAAGTTATTGAGAAATTTATATAATAAACTCACTATTTGAGAATCCATCAATAAAGGAAATAGGATAGTCTCTCATTCCTAATTTAGAGATTAAATGTGCAACATAAATGTCCTGAAAATGTTGGAAAATTGATCTTAAGTGTATTGATCTTAAACGGTAAACATCTTAGTAATTCTAGTATATAGATAATAGAATTGATATTTGTTTATCTATGTTGTATCTTGTAGCTTTACTAAACTCACTTATTCTAGTAGTTTTCTTAGTAGATTCCCCTGTGTCTTTTTCCTAAAGGATCATATGATCTCCAAACAAAGACAGTTTAATTCCTTCCTTTCTAATCTCCATGTCTTTTCTTTCTTTCTTTCTTTCTTTCTTTCTTTCTTTCTTTCTTTCTTTCTTTCTTTCTTTCTTTCTTTCTTTCTTTCTTTCTTTCTTTCTTTCTTTCTTTCTTTTTGCCTAATTGTACTGGCTAGCACTTCTTGTACAACATTGAAGAGAAGTGATGAGAGTGGAAAACCTTGTTGTGTTCCTGATCTTCAGAGGAATGATTCCATCTTTCACCAGTAATATGGTGTTAGCTATAGGTTTTTTGTAGATGATCTTTTTGAGGTTGAGGAAGTTCTCTTCTTTCCTATCTTGCTGAGAGCTTTCATCAGGAATGGATGTTGGATTTTGTCAAAAGCTTGACATATGATTGAGATTATCAATCATATCATTATCATATATCAATTCCATATATCATTATCAATATATTATATCATATATCATATATCATCCATATAATTATCAATCATATGATTGAGATTATCATATGGTTTTTCTTTTAGTTTGCTAATATAGTGAACTACATTGATTGATTTTTGAATGTTAAGCCAACCCTACATTTCTAGGATAAATCACACTGGATCATGATCAAAAATCCCTCTAATATTTTGTTAGAGTCAATTTGCCAAATTTTATTTAGTATTTTTACATCTGTGTCATGAAGGATATTGTTCTGTAGTGTTTTCTTTTTGTTTTGTTTTCTTGTGAAGTCTTTGCTTGCTTTTGGTATTGGGATAATACTGGCTTCATTGAATGAGTGGGAAGTAGTTACTCCTGTTTAATTTTTTAGAAGAGTTTGTGTGGAATTGGTATTCTTTTTTTTCCTTAAATGTTTGGTAGGCCTTACCTTCGATGAAGCCATTTGGCCTGGAGGTTTATTTGTGGGAAGGCTTTAAACTACAAAATTAACTTCTTTAATAGATATAGGACTGTTTTGATTATTTTTTTCTTGAATAAGCTTGTTTGTGTGCTTTCAAGGAACTCATTTCATCTGTGTTGTCAAATTTATTGACATAAAGTTGTTTATAGCATTTATTATTTTTAGATACCTGTAAATCTGTAACAATGTTACCTCTTGCATTCTGGATATTGGTAATTTGTGTCTTTCTCTTTTTTCTGATCATTCTAATAGTTTACCAACTTTATTTCTCTTTTCAAAGAACTCACTTTGGTTTCATTGATATTTTCTTCTTTTGTTGTTTCTCTTCATTGATTTTGTTTTATTTTTATTATTTGCTTTTCTGTTTATTTGGGTTTAATTTGTTCTTTTTCTAGTTCTTTAATGCTGATGACATTTTTAAAGTGGAAGTTAAGGTCATTCCTCATGTCTGAAGCTCAGACAGATGACCTTGAGCAGGAAATATAAATTTGGTTTAGTCATTCATTGTTGCTGTGGTCCTGAATACTATTGCCAGTGGAGACAAGGACTAATTTTTTTAAATAGTTTACCAACTTTATTTCTCTTTTCAAAGAACTCACTTTGGTTTCATTGATATTTTCTTCTTTTGTTGTTTCTCTTCATTGATTTTGTTTTATTTTTATTATTTGCTTTTCTGTTTATTTGGGTTTAATTTGTTCTTTTTCTAGTTCTTTAATGCTGATGACATTTTTAAAGTGGAAGTTAAGGTCATTCCTCATGTCTGAAGCTCAGACAGATGACCTTGAGCAGGAAATATAAATTTGGTTTAGTCATTCATTGTTGCTGTGGTCCTGAATACTATTGCCAGTGGAGACAAGGACTAATTTTTTTAAATAGTGGTAAATGTACATAACATAAAATTTACAATTTTAACCATTTTTGAGTGTACTGTACAGTGGCATTAAGTACATTCAAGTTGTTGTGCAACCATCACCACCATCCATCTCCGGAACTTTATCTTCCCAAACTGAAACTCATTATACAATAATTCCCCATTCTCCTCTCTTCCCAGTCCCTGACAATCACCATTCTGCTTTCTGTCTCTAAATTTAACTACTTTAGGTATATCATGTAAATGAAATCATAAAATACTTTTGTGTTTTATATCTTTCATTTAACATAATGTCTTCCGAATTCATTCATGTTGTAGCATGTGTCAGAATTTCATTCCTTTTTAAGGTGAGATAATATTCCATTGTATGTATATACTATATTTTGTTCATCCATTGGTGGACACTTGGATTATTTCTATCTTAGGACTATTATGAATAATGTTATGAATGTGATGTTTGACTTTTTGATGAACCACGAAATTCTTCTCAGTGGCTGTGCCATTTTACATCCCCATCAGCAGTGCATTAGGGTTGAGATTTCTGTGACCTTGTTAACATTGGTTCTTTTCTTTTTAAAAAATAATAGCCATTTTTATGAGTGTGGAGTGGTATCTCATTTTGGCTTCCCTAATGTTTGGTGATATTGAACATCTTCTCACGTGCTCATTGGCTATTTGTATGTCTTCTTTGGAGAAATGTCTATTCAAGTCCTTTGCCCATGTATTTTTTAAAAATAAATTGATTTATTTGTGTATAGTTGACATGTTACATTATTTTTAGGTGTACAACATAGTGATTTAGTTTCTCTGTACATCCTGCTGTGCTCACCACAAGCATAGCTACCATCTGTCACCATACATTACTATTACAATATCATTAACTGTATTCCCTGTGCTGTGCCTGTCCCCATTTTTTAATTGGGTTGGTTTTTTTTTGTTGTTGGTTTTGTTGTTGTAAGAGTTCTTTATATATTCTGTATATTAATTCCTTATCAGATAAATGATTTGCAAATGCTTTCTCTTATTCCATGATTGCCTGTTTATAAACTACTGTTTATAGTGTCCTTTGATGTAAAAAAAAAGTTTTTAATTATAATGAAGTCCTACATAACTGCTTTTTCTTTTGTTGCCTGTGCTTTTTTCATATTTAAGAAATCATTGCCAAATCCAACATCATGAAACTTCTTGAAGCTTCAGAAGTTTTCTTCTGAGTTTTCTGGTTTTAGCTCTTAAGTTTAGGTTTTTGATCCATTTTGAATTAATTTTTATATATAGGTGTAAGGTAAGAGTACAGCCAAGTTTTTTTTTTTAAATTTTTTTTTTTTAACATTTATTTATTTTTGAGACAGAAATAGAGCATGAACGGGGGAGGGTCAGAGAGAGAGGGAGACACAGAATCCGAAACAGGCTCTAGGCTCTGAGCTGTCAGCACAGAGCCCGATGCGGGGCTTGAACTCATGGACCGCGAGATCATGACCTGAGCTGAAGTCGGACGCTTAACCGACTGAGCCACCCAGGCGCCCCATAGTACAGCCAAGTTTTGAGGACTTCCTAATATTGCCTAGCTAGGTAGAGGAGGAAGTGCCTGCAAAGAGGAAAAATGTACAAGTGTCCGTGTTGCCAAGAGGTCAGATAAGGTGAGGACCCCCAAAAATGTTTATTACATTTAGCAACATGGAGGACACATGAAGAAAAACACAGGTCATGTTCTTGGAACAATGACTGGTCTAATTTATATGCAGCATACAATGTAGTAAATTAGATTAGATTTGTAGAGGTCAAATTGAGAAGGGCTTTAAGTGAGTTTGAATTTTATTCCCTGGACAACAGTAAGGCATAATAAATAATGAAATAATAATTCTTTGAGAGGAAAGTATAATATGTGGCAGAGAGTCTGATATTTTTTCTTTGTTTTTGAAAAATTGAGTTCCTTCCTAGTAAGTGAGGTGTACGGTTGGTCATTAGTTCCACGGAACTGGTTCTTCCTGGTTGGTGCTAATCTTTGGCCGTGGAAGTGAATGTATTTCTCTTGACTGTTGGATATATGTAACACTCAGCTTCTTGCTGATGCTATAGCTGGAAATAGCTCAGCTCTGTTTCTCTTTGGCCATGACTAGACTGTATTGAACTGGGTTATTTTAAGCTGTGGGCCAGACTGCCGATTGATAGATGTTATTTATGTGTCTGAAAGCCATCAAGAAGTGCTATTATTTTCAGGTTTCCTGTGCAGAAACTAGTTCTGAGTGTTTTCTTCAGCCTTGGGGCTGTTTATCTGGGAGCTGGTTACTCTGTATTTCCCAATATTAGGTGATAAATACAACATTTTATCTCCCCCCAGACCCTGTTCTTTATCACCAGCATTTTCCTAATTAGAAGGTCCATTAGAATTTTTTTTCTGATAGCTGATAGGAATAGAGGTGAAATAGTCAAATACTGCTTATATTTAGTATAATTTAACCATATGTATTTAATGTCACAGTACATAAAATAAACTTTAATATAAAAATACATTCCATCAAATTTCTTAAAAAGTTTTCTCTTAAGATACTAATTGATTTGTTGATTTTTTAATTTGGTTTTTATAAAGTTGCAAAGTGGTGCAAAGAATTCCCATATACTCCTTTAGTTGCCTTATTTGCTTTAGCATTCCCTGTGTGTGTGTGGATATATGGGTGTGTATGCATATACATACATTTTTTCTGACCCATTTGAGAATAAATTACAGATGTGATGATTTTATTTCTAAATCCTTTGATGTGTATTTTCTTTTTTTTTTTTTTATGTATATTTTCTGAGAGAGAGACAGACAGAACACGAGCAGGGGAAGGGCAGAGAGATAGGGACTGAGCCGGATGCTCTGTCAGCACAGAGCCGGTCGCCAGGCTCCAACTCATGAACCGCGAGATCATGACCTGAGCCAAAGTGACCTGAGCCAAAGTCGGATGCTTAAACTACGGAGCCACTCAGGCGCCCCCATATGTATTTATTAAAAACACAGTCTCTTACAAAAATACAACACAATCATCAAAATCAGGAAATTAACATTGGTTCAATACCATTATCTGATCTACAGACCTTATTCAGATTTCACCAATTTTCCCAATAATGTCCTTTGTAATAGAGGAAAAAAAATTTGTTTCTGGTGCAAGATTCAATTTAAGAGCAAGAACATGTTGCATTTAGTTGTACTGCTTCTTACAAAGCAATTTTTTTTTTTTCAAACTGTGTTTATCTTTGACATCAATATCTTCATCCTCACTGGAGCTACTGTTTGAGTGATTTAGACTAATTTTCTAGAGCATATTATTCCACTTCTGCCTCTTTCTCTGAGGCACAGCACTCTTTGTTTCTGATTATGGTAATGTCACTGGAAACATTATCCCAGGCTACAAGTAAATGACATTAAATAATAAAACATGAAAACAGTTCTTTTTCTCATTGACCACATATGTATGTATTTGGATTTCTACATGGCAATTTTTTTTAAGTTTATTTATTTATTTTGAGAGAGAGAGAGAGAGAGTGTGTGTGTGTGCACACGCACACATGAAAGCGGGGAAGGGACAGAGAGAGGGAGGGAGAGAATCCCAAGCAGACTCTCTGTCTCTTTCTCTCTCTGTCTCTCAAAATAAATAAAAAACATTAAAAAAATTACTTATCATGGTGTGGCAGTGTCTTGGAGAGAAATCTGCACAAAGTACTTGGATCACACTACTTTTGGCACATGGGATAATAATTTTAAATATTCACTAATTTTTTAATGTCCCATATGATTTTTTTTAATTTTTTTTTAATGTTTATTTATTTTTGAGACAGAGAGAGACAGAGCATGAATGGGGAAGGGTCAGAGAGAGGGAGACACAGAATCGGAAACAGGCTCCAGGCTCCGAGCTGTCAGCACAGAGCCCGACGCGGGGCTCGAACTCACGGACCGCGAGATCATGACCTGAGCCGAGGTCGGCCGCCCAACCGACTGAGCCACCCAGGCGCCCCCCATATGATTTTTTAAAAGTAATTTTGTAATTGCTATTATAATTTTATTAGATTAAACATATAGAGAGAAGTAATGATACCAACATACCAAAAATTAGCTTTATAGTGAGTCAGATTATGTTATAGATAGTCAGATATTTTACAACAACTAGAAATGAAATTTCTAATCTGAACAAAAACTTTTGACAGTCTGAGAGGCAAAGATGGAATCACAGACCAAATAATAATATGCACATGTATTCCTTGTGAGAGCTCAAATAGTGGTGTAAAAACAAATCTAACTTTCATGCCTGGATAATGTTGTCATAGGTTATATGAAGTTTGTGAGTAAGGTAACAAACTTCTAAAAACAGGCTAAAATCCATGCATTTAAATAAGTATTGTACTTTCATGTATAACCTCTCAAAGATATTAATGCTGTTTGGAAAATCTTTGAGATTCTTTATAGAGGCTGCAGAACATTTGTCAGTATAGATAGTGGGTGAGAAGCATGGACTCTGATGCCAAATTGCCTCATTTCAGATCTTACTGTCTACTACTATTTGAGTCACCTTGACAAAGCTTCTTAACTTCTTTATGCCTCAATTCCCTCATTTGTAAGATAGGGATGTTAATATCTATTCAGATTGTGAGGCAGGTCATACAGGATGTGAATGACACTTCTAGTGTTGGGCAGCACAGCACCTTATTTCCTACTTGTGGGGTCTTTGTGAACTTTAAATGAGTTAGTATATGTAGGACACTTAAGATTTGTCTTATGTGATATACTATGCAAGTATTTGCTGCTCTTGTTTTTAAAAATATCCTCATGATGGTGAATCTTTTGAGGATGGGCTGGCAATGGTTAATTTGTAGTCCCTTTTGTGAATAAGGAAGCTGTTCAAAGTAATGACTGTATTACTTGTAGATTATAACCATTTAGCATTCATCTCCAGCCCTTTCTTGCCTTTATTCCTACTAGCCTTGTTTAAACTCTTAAAAATATTTGCTAATGACTTTTTTAATGCCGATCAGTTCTTCAAATACTTCAGAATGCATTTAAGAGTCAAGGATGGAGATCATGACTTTTAAAAAATGTGTTTTCCTGTTTCATCTCTGTTCTTTTCTGACTGAATAGATGTAAATTTTTGCCTTTGCTCTGTATTTTCGCATACCTTTTTAGTCTTGGAAGATTTTTTCCTCTATTGCCAAGAACCTTTTATTTTTAAAAATATGTTCCCATTTCTTCTTTTATTTTTTAAAATGTTTTTATTTTATTTTTGAGAGAGAGACAGACAGTGGGAGCGAGGGAGGACAGAGAAAGAGGGAGACATAGAATCCAAAGTGGTCTCCAGGCTTTGAATCGTCAGCACAGAGCCCGATGTGGGGCTCAAACTCACGAACAATGAAATCATGACCTGAGCTGAAGTCAGATGCTTAACCGACTGAGCTACCCAGGTACCCCCCCCCCCGCCCCCCCATTTCTTCTTTTAAAAAAAGTTTCTATTACTATAACACTGTATTAGTTTAAGGTATACAGCATAAAGATTTAATATATGCATATATTGCAAAATTATTACCACAGTAAATTTAGTTAACGTCTATCATTTCAGTTACAAATTATTTTTTCTTGTGATGAGAACTTTTATCTACTTTCTTAGTAACTTTCAAATATACAACACAGTATTAAGTATAGTCACCGTGTTGTACATTATATCCTTAGAACTTATTTATAACTGGAAGTTTGTACTTTTTGACACCTTCTGCCCCACCTTCTGCTTCTGCAACCACCAGTCTGTTCTCTTTATTTGTGAGTTTGGTGTTTTTAGATTCCACATATAAGGGCATACAGTATATTGTCTTTGTCATTTCACTTACCATAATGCCCTTGAGATCCATCTGTATTGTCGCAAGTGGCAGGACTACCTTCTTTTTTATGGCTGAATAATATTCCAGTGTGTGTGTGTGTCTGTGTATGTGTATCACATTTTCTTTATCCATTCATCTGTTGTTGGACACTTAGATATTTTTCTGTCTTGGCTATTGTAATGTGAACATGGGGATGCAAATATATTTTCAAGATAGTGATTTTGTTTGCTTTAGATATATACCCGGAAGTGGAATTGCTGAATCATATGGTCGATCTATTTTTTACTTTTTTGAGGAGCCTGCTTACTGTTTTCCATTGTGGGTGCACCAATTTACATTCCCACTAATAGAGTATAGGGTTCCCTTTTCTTCCCATCCTTGCCAACACTTGTTATCTTTTTGATAATAGCCATTCTAACAGGTCTGAAATGATATCTCATTGTGGTTCTGATTTGCAATTCCCTGACAGTTAGTGTTGCTGAGCATCTTTTCATGTATGTGTTGGTCATGGATGTCTTCTCTGGAAAAATGTCTGTTTAGTTCCTCTGTTCATTTTTTAATTAGATTGTTTTTTTGTTTTGTTTTTGTTTTGTTGCTATGGACTTGTGTGAGTTCTTTATATATTTTGGATATTAAGCCCTTATCAGATATATGATTTGCAATATTGTCTCCCATTCAGTGGGCTATCTTTACATTTTCTTGATAGTTTCCTTTGCTGTACAGAAGCTTTTTTAGTTTGATGTAGTTCCCCTTGTTTAGATTTTTGCTTTTGTTGCCTTTACTTTTGGTGTCAAATCCAAAAACAAAAAACAAAAAAACATCGCCAAGACTGGTGTCAAGGAGCCTACTGTCTGTTTTCTTCTAGGAGTTTTTTGTAGTTTGAAGTCTTATGTTTAAGTCTTTAGTTCATTTTGTGTTAAGTTTTTGTGTATAAGTTTTGTGTGTAAGATATGGGTCCAACATCATTCTTTTCCGTGTGGCTGTCCAGTTTTACCAAAACCATTTATTGAAAAGACCATGATTTCCCCAGTGTGTTTGTGTGCCTCCTTTGTCATAAATTGATTGTGTATGCATGGATTTATTTCTGGACTTAAGTTTCCTCTTTGTAATTAAGATTTACAACTTATATTTTTAAATTTAAGTTTTACAAGTGGCACATATAAATCATTTGCAAAATCAAAGAGTTCTGTAAAGCTTACAGCAGAGAAAGCTTATAACAGAGTTCCTCGCCTCACCCTTTCCGGCCTTGATTCTGCTTCCTTATAGAAAAGCACTTTAAACTCTTTTAGTTCTTCTGGTGTTGTACTCTGTGTTCTTCCAGGACACATTAAATTTAATTATTTATATACGACAAAATTTATCCCTTTATAAATGTACAATTCAGTGGTTTTTATTATATTCACAGAGTTGTGCATTTATTATCACAGTCTAATTCAGAATATTTTCATCACTCAAAGAAGAAATTGTGTTCCTATTAGTAGGCATTTCCTATCTTTGATTCCCTCTCCAAGGTTCTAGTAACCATGAATCTACTCTTGCCTCTATTAATTTACCTGTTATGGTCATTTCATATAAATGAAGTTATACAATAAGTGGCCTTTTGTGTCTGGCATATTTTACTTAGTGTAATGTTTTCAAGGTTCATCTGTGTTGTAACATGTATCAAGTATGTCATTCCTTTTTATGGTTGAATCATTCTGTTGAATGGATATATCATATTTTATGCATTCATCATTTGGTGGGCACTTGAATTGTTTTCATTTTCTGGCTATTATGGATAATGCTGCCATGAGCATTCATGTGCAAGTTTTTGGGTATATACCTAGGAGTAAAATTACCAGATCTTTTGGTAAGTCTGTGTTCAACTTTTCAAAGAACTAACAAACTCTTCCAGAGCAGCTATACCATATTATAATCCCACCAGCATGGAGGGTTCCATTTTCATCATATTTTTGCCAATACTTATGATCTGTCTTTTAAAATATAATCTTCTGGTGAACAATGATATTTCATTGTTCAATAACATACTTTAAACTTTAAAAAAAAAACTTTTTTGATTTTAGACTTTATCTACTAGCTTATGACTTCATATGGTTAAGCGAGGACTCAGGTGTTCCACCACCTCCTCCCTGAAGCACATTTACCCTTCCCTTTCACCATCCTTCCTCTTTTCCAATCAGCTTTATAAGAGTTAGATCAGAATTATTGTTATGACCTCATATTATTTGCAGCTGAGCCCTATGGTATTATCACATTTCCTTTCTATTGATTTTTCTTGTGCTAAAAATTTATGGTGTTTTTGTTTGTTTTGTTTTTGTTTTTTTGCCTTTTTCTCTCCTGTGATTATTATTCCTAAATTTTTTTGTTGGCCTCTCAAAATCCCTCTCAAACCAGTTTGACATTGGTGACTTATCAGTTCCTTTTCCCTTGGAGCCTGCCAGTGTCCTGTTCCATTTGGAATGGTTTCTTTGTAGGCCCATGGCATTGGTGACATATTGAGAGTTTTTTTTAAAACTGTCATCCTGGGAGATTAGATATTTAACCTCTGGATTGATCTAAATTTCTCATCTTTTCTTGCCCTTTTAATGTCTCTGTTACCTTATTATTCTACGTCTGGAAGATTTCCTCAACTTCAAAGAAACTCTTCAATTTTTGCTTTCCTAAATGAAAAATAATGATATAATTTCCAGAGTGCTTTCTTATTCTTTAAATCTCCTTTTTTGGGCTGCTTGGGTGGCTTATTGGTTAAGTGTCCGACTTCAGCTCAGGTCATGATCTTATGGTTTGTGAGTTCAAGCCTTACATGGGACTTGCTGCTGTCAGCGCAGAGCCTGCTTCGGATCCTCTGTCCCCCTCTGTCTGCCCCTCCCCAACTCTCATTCTCTCTCTCAAAAATAAAATAAACATTTAAAAAAATCCTTTTTATTTTTTCCATGGATGTAGTTATAACTAGTCTTTAGTTTCTTTTGAGTTCCTTTCTTCTCTTTTTTAGCCACTTGCCTTTCATATTAGAAGTTTTCCTCGGATGATCCTTCATTGTTCATATTTAAGATGGAGACTATACAAAGCTTTTTGGAAGCTCTGTGGATGTACATAGGGTGGTTGCTAACATTATTTGAGAATTTGCTGAGAGACAGGCACTGAACTGAGCACTTTACTGTCTTAACTGATCTTTACATTGGTCTTATAATGTTCTAATTTCACAGATGAGAAACCTCTTGAGGCTTAGATGATAAAACCAGAGGAAGGGGAACCACATTTAAACCCATATCTGTCTGCTTTCATGTGATTCTTTTATCCGTCATATTCTGTTTTCCTGTCTCCCTCTGAATAAATGCTTTGTGAATACCAGGAAACCTCTTGAGAACCATGCGGTCAAATAGAAACAAGACAGACAAATATAATCATCCAAACACAAAATTGCAGCGATTACAGAAACCTGTTGAGAGTAAATATTGAATAGAATTGTTCTAGGAGGGCTGGGGAATGTCCTGAGTGATGTATCCTTTTTTCCCCCCCGTAACCTCAGTTCTAGGGAGCAAGGTACATAAATTGGAAATACTAATAATTGTGTGAATGACATGTGAGGCTTGTTCCAACAGGACTGTAAGAAAGGAAGTAGTAAATAATATGCTAAATTAAGAGAAGTGGTGTGGGTGATTCTGTAAAATAATAAAGTAGGGAGTATTATTTTTTTATAGTGCAAGACCACTATTGTGCAAGACCAATATTGCACACATAATACAGCAGTGATTGCTTATGATGCTATTTGTCTCAGAAATAACTTTATATTGGGGCATCTGGGTGGCCCAGTCGGTTAAGCGTCCGACTTTGGCTCAGGTCATGATCTCACGGTTCATGAGTTCGAGACTTGTGTTGGGCTCTATGCTGACAGCTCAGAGCCTGGAGCCTATTTCAGATTCTGGGTCTCCCTTTCTTTGCCCCTCACCCATTTGCACTCTGTTTCTTTGTGTGTGTGTGTGTGTGTCTCTCTCTCTCTCTCTCTCTCTCTCTCTCTCTCTCAATAAATAAATAAATAAATAAATAAATGAAAAGAAAAAGCTTTATATTGAAAAATGATAAACTCTTTGTACTGTTGAATAGTACAGCAAAAAAGAAATATATATACATATATTTATTTATTTTTTTGATGGCTTGTTAAAAAGTATACTTGGTTCAAGTATGCCAAACTACACCTCCTCAGTCTAACTGGTGCTGTCTTTAACTACTGATATATATGTATTAGAAACACTTGTCAGCAAAAGTCCATGTTAAATATTTTTGACCAAAAGCAGTCACTCTGTGAAAATTTAAAGATAATAGGAAGATGCAAAATATATTTTTTAAAAATGTTTTTGTTTGTAACAGACTTACATTTCCTATTATTAGAACTATCCTTTTATTTTACAGAAAAATATATCCTATATATGAGTACTTTGTCTTGTATAATTTTCTTACTATTGAATTAATTACTACAGTGTGCTGAATAACTCTTGTGAAGTAAGCATAAAGGAATATAATTAACTGGAGCTACAGCAGTTACAGTACAATAGGAGGCAGATGTACCTACTGAAGGATAAAAATAATTACTTGAGAAATAGTAAAGTTAGAGTACTTCTGTGATAAGACTATTTCTCCCCTTTTGTTTCAATATTCACAACATTGCACCATGAAATGTTCTGTTATGGGTAAGAGCCCGTTCCCTTAAAAAGAATAACCTTGTTATTTAGTGAAGTGGCTATTCACATCAACTGCAGGATTAATATTTTGAGCTCTCTTTTTCTCATTGTAAACATATCCTGGATTCTGTGGTGGCGGGAATATATTGTTCTTTTTGTGTTCTAAAGACTTATGGCTCCTTATTTTCAATCTAGGAGAAACTCAGAGGCTTAAATATTAATTACTAAGTTTTGAGTTATAGCTGTCTTTTATCTTTAGAAACATCAGTTTCATAAAAATGAAAACCAGTAGGACATAAAAAGGTTAAATTAATCTCAGTACTTTGCAATGTAAACTTATTACAAAATAGCAACTGTTTTATTGTTGTGTATGTCTGTATTTTTGATTTACTAAATTTTCTGGAATGTTAAAGAGTAACTGTAGCAGCCACACCCAGAAATCCCAAGTGGTTTAACCTAATAAAAGTTGATTTCTTGCTCACTTCTCAGTCTAGAGAAGGTGATCTAGGTTGACTGGCCTTCCATGTGGTCATCCAGGAGCCCAGACACCTTTATCTTATGACTGTGCCTTCCTCTGCGTTCTAGAATCTTCTCCATTCCACTGGCTCCATTTTAGTGCCAATATGGTGATGGTGGTGTTGGGTGGGGTGCGAGTGAGGGGCTTCTTGCAACACCTCCGAGGACTAACACTATGCTTTGGACAGGAAACATAGTGGTCAGTTTACTATTCTGAAAATATTACTTCCCCTTTCATAATGTTATTCAAAGTTAGTAATATATTAGCTATCTCTATCTAGATTATCAGAAGATAGGAGGCAAGTGATTTCATGCCACAAATTCTTTTTTTTTAATTTTTTAATGTTTATTTATTTTTGAGAGAGAGAGAGACAGAGCCCAAGGAGGGGAGGGGCAGAGAGACGGAGACAGAATCTGAAGCAGGTTCCAGGCTCTGAGCTGTCAGCACAGAGCTTGACGCGGGGCTCAAACCCATGAATCGCGAGATCATGAACAGAGCCAAAGTCAAACCCTTAACCAACTGAGCCCCCCAGGCACCTCTCATGCCATAAATTCTTTATTCTAGAACTTCTCATTTCATCTTAAAACACAAAATGTTTATTCAGTTGCAGTCATTTAATATTATAGTCATCAAATCATTTAGAACTAGCTGAGATCTTAGTCCTCTCTTTATCTGGTAAATTAGGGAATACGCTCACAAATGGAGAGACATTCTGAAGGTCACTCAGGGCCAGAACTAGGAGAAAGAAGTTTCTTCCAGGCTAGTATTCTTTTCCTCCATACCATGTTGTCTTGGAAAGGTCGTCTTTTACAAATTGTACTCCTAGATTAATACAAATTGTTCCCTCCAATTTCTTACCTTTCAGTACCCTCCTAAGATACTTACCCTAGGAAAAGGGGAATTTTAATTGATGTAGAAAAGAATGAGTGACCTGAAAAGCATTTGTCATTTTGTTATTTGGGCCACTAATGGAGTGTCATATTGACTTTCCATGCCCAAGGAAAAATGTCCCAGGAATTGGAGGGACTGCAAACAGAGGAAGGGAGGCTGCCAAAGTCGTGTGGGACCTATGTCAAAATTTTGTGTAGGGCCAGCTCAGACCTTGGAGAAAATTTATTTTCATGTAAGACAAAGAACACAGTCCTTCCATTTCTGTTCACTTAGAAGCAAATTTATTCAGTTGTCTAAAAGCTCTTTAAATTGAAGTGAAATTTTAAAAATTAATTTGATTGTTTAACTCTGTTCATACTTTATTGTAAACTTAAAATGATTGTTTTATTTTAAATAACTTCCCCCCCACATTTAAATAGTTTTCCAGCATAAAGCAATATAAATGCATTCCAGAAAATAAAGTATATCCTTTAAATGACACATAATTTTACTTTTTTTCTTTTTTAAATTTTTAATGTTTGTTTATTTTTGAGAGAGAGCACAAGTGGGAGAGGGGCAGAGAGAGAGAGAGAGGGAGACACAGAATCCAAAGAAGGCTCCAGGATCTGAGCTGTCAGCACAGAGCCCAACATGGGGCTCAAACTCACGAACTGCGAGATCATGACCCGAGCCGAAGTTGGACGCACAACCAACTGAGCCACCCAGGCGCCCCCATAATTTTACTTTTTAATAGTGGCCACAGTTAGCATTTTGAGATATTGCCAGCTGATGTCTTCTTTCATTATATAGTTTAGGAAAAAATTTTTTAAATCTGTATTAAACAAACTTAACATGATATCCTAAGCATTGTCCTATGCTTGTAAATGCTGTTGGAAAATATATTTAATGGCTTTATAATTTTGTAGTAGATGGACTGTATTAGTCACTCATTTTTTGTTGGACTTTATATTTAAGGTGTCATAAATTATAGGTTTTAAAATAAATTGTTGGGTGTTGGGCAAGCTCTTTTTGTTAGCATGCTTATTTCCTGCGATATACATAAGTAGATCCTTCTAGGCATAAGGTTTTTGTTATCTTCTTTGTGTTCTCCAGGGTTGTGCCGGGAGTGGGGTAGTTTGTTTAATCGTTTGTCTCTCCCCCACTGGATTGTAAACTTTTAGAGGATCGAGGTTTAATCTTCTTTCATCTTTGTACCTCCATTGCTCAGCATAGTGCCAGGAACATAATAGGCATTCAGTAAAATATGTTTTGCATGCATATTATGATTTTGGGAAATAATGAGATTGGTTTTCATGTGATGTTTTGGATTTTTTTCTCATGGCTTTTTTATTTTTTATTTATTTATTTTTTTAAAGCTTATTTTTTTTTTTTTAACGTTTATTTATTTTTGAGACAGAGAGAGACAGAGCATGAACGGGGGAGGGGCAGAGAGAGGGAGACACAGAATCTGAAACAGGCTCCAGGCTCTGAGCGGTCAGCACAGAGTCCAACGCGGGGCTCGAACTCACGGACTGTGAGATCATGACCTGAGCCGAAGCCGGCCGCTCAACCGACTGAGCCACCCAGGTGCCCCTCTCATGGCTTTTTTAGTCTCACCTCACACATGTATAAGACACACATGAGAGTGGAATCTAAATTTAAGCCAGATTATTTTTTTTTAAGTTTATTTCTTTTGAGAGAGAGAGAAAGAGAGCACACAAGCAGAGGAGGAACAGAGAGAGAGGAAGAGAGAGAATCTCAAGCACACTCTGCATTGTTAGCACAGAGCCTGATGTGGGGCTCAAACTCACGAATTGTGAGATCATGACCTAAACCAAAATCAAGAGTTGAATGCTTAACCGACTGAGCTACCCAGGAGCTCCCAGATTCTTAAAAAAATTTACCTTGATATACAGTAGCTTACTAGTGGCAAAGAGGAGGGCATAAAATTTAGCTACAGGTCAAAGAAAGATACAGCTTACTGTTTTATAATCTTGTTCACTGTAGCTCTCTTATTTTCTCCTTTTTCCTCTCCTATTTTCCTCCTCCTGCCTACTCTCCAGAATTTAGCATCAGGACCATACTTTGAGACAAGTCTGGCTGCTTTTGCACTCAACTAGTTCCTTTTTAAGGACTGTGAGGGTAGGTTATAGGTGTTAAATTTTATTTTTTTTAAATAAAGTTTTCTTCCCTGAATAAACCCACCAAAAGACTTCAGATCTTTTTAATGGAACCCTTTAGATAGATTTCACAGAAAGTGCATCTGTGTGTACATTTTATGTGTATGTGTATAAAATGTTCATATATATAATTATATGTTTGTAGGTTTATATGTCTGTGTATATTTCATGTGTAGGCCTATCTGGCTACTTAGGTGATGGAGTAGAAATGTTAAATATGTGATTATTGAATTCTTTCTGAAACCCGAGCTCTACCAGGTTGTCTTGACTTTTGATAAAAGTTGTATAATTATAGGTTCTTTGATAGTTGGATAACACTCACAGTTGCTCCATCCCTGCGTCTTGTGTGCACATAAGTAAATATTTAATGGTTCTTTTCTAGTACAGCACAGATGCTTAAAATATTAATTGTGGTCAGCTAATTGTGTGGTTATTGGTACTCTTCTGAGAACAATAAGTCACAGCACCATTCTTTATTTTAGAACACTGCCTCACGTTGCTCTGATAATACAAAGGTGGACTGATTTCTCGTAAAGACATTTTAAAAATGGGACGTGACTTAGAATCACAAAAAAGTTTAGTTGTCTCTGGGGGCATTCTCAAGTAAGTCATTTATGTTCTACATTCTCAGAACTTCAGGCAGGTAGGTTAGGAGACCACGGTCCTGATTTTTTATAGTAAAAGTCTTCCCTGTTGTGAAGTAACACATCTGAAGTAAGGTCAGAATGATTGAGGGGAGGGAGATGCTGAAAAGCTGAGTTGGAAGGAGGCAACAGTGCAGGTGGCCTGGATGGGGGTGGGGAGATACCCCCACTGCTGGCGCAACTTATGCCTCACTTGTGTTAAGTCAGGAGTTAACAGGGATTACTTACCACTGTCCCTGTGATAACAGTGGTTCTCAACGTTGGCTGCACAATTAGAATCACCTGTAGGAATTAAAAAAAACACCTGCACATGACACCAATTAAATCAGATTCTCTAGGAGTGGACCTAGGCATCAGTATTTTTCAAAGTTTCCCAGGAGATTCCAATGTGCAGCCAAGGTCGGAATCCCTGTAAAATTTGAATAAGCTACAGAGAGGATGTATTATTTAGCTACTGGCTTTAGTTAGACCTGATCAATTATAATTAACCAACTGGGAATTCCTGGTGGAAACTTAAGGTTCATTCAGTAGCAAATGTTCATTGAGCCTCAACCTTGTACCAAATTCAAACTAACTGCTAAGAATATAAAGAAAGATATGGTTGATAAAGGAGTGCAGTCTAGTGTAGGAGATAGAAATAATAGTGTAATACAGGGCATATAGAATATTTAGATACAGGTGTTTCTAGGGTATTACTGGAAATACAGTAGTAGGGGCAGATAGCTGCTTAAGGTTTGGAATATGGAATGGCGTAGAAAGGAAATGAGAAGTGGTCAAGGTTTCACAGAGGAAGTGATGAGTTAAGGGTTTATCAGGTAGAAAAGGGAGGAAAGAGGAAGTTTTTAAAGAAAGGTAATAGCATGCAATGTGAAGAGATTGAAGGAATACATGTTCAGGTATTTGTAAGTTATACAGAAAGGAAGATAGAGTTGGGTGGTAAAGTGCCTCATAAAAACAACATTCAGGAATATGGACGTTATTTTGCATGCCAGGTTGTCAAAGGGCCAAAGCAGAAGCTGGTCAGGTGTGAAACAGCTGGTAGTGTTGGAGGCTCTAGTAATTCGGACAACATGGACTTTGTTTAAAGGCATTTAATTTAGAAAGGATTTTCAAAATTTAAATTAAAAGTTAAATAAAATGGAATATTATTAAGGGAAATGAATGTGTTAAATTCAACCTGTAAGCGCCAGTTTGTTAGTACCTTCCATATAAGAGACCAGTATGGGATAATAAGCAAGGACAAGCTGTAAGATTTTATAGCATTTCTAAAGAAGTACCATAGAAATATCATTAAAAGTTGGGGTCACCTGGCGATGTGGAGATGAGAACATAATGAAAAGATTAGTAGTAATCTAGGTTAAATGTTCATTCTAACAAGCCATAAATACTTTCAAATAAGGTAGTTTATACACTTGTTGGCTACTCATTTCCTGTACTGTTAAGCTGTCAGCATTGATCATACCTTCTTCCCACCTCCATCTGTTACTTTACAGCTCCCCATCTTCACTGTCATTTGTCCTATTCTGCTTCTCTGTGTGTTGAACAAGGTTATGTTTGTTTCTGTGTTGGTTGGGATTTTAAGTTAACACTCTTGATAGTCCATACAAACTTTCTTCTGTTTCATCTTATATAGCATTTGGTTATTGCTCCCAAAATTTCACTGTGGGAAGATTCACCAAACCAAGCTACTGGTTTTAGTTTACAGTTGTTGTCTTTAATGCCTGACCCTCAGAATTGAACTGAGTCTTGGATGGAGAACCACCAATTTTCTATTTATACCATGCTGGTTATTATCACCATCAGAAACATTGTGCATTTGTTTAGATGACTCCCTACTTAGTCATTTTCATTACTGGAACCTTCCTCCTGTTTTTTTTTCTAGCGTTTCTTTGAGTTCTGTGACCTAAAATGAACAAGAATTAACATTTTATGATATTTATGTTGCTTTTTGCATCCTACTCCTTCCCTTAGTTAACTAGGATGTGTGCGTTGTAAACTCTTAAGTCTTCATATGCCTAAAACCATTTCTTTTCTTTTTTTTTTTCATTCAGCAAATATTGACTATCTGCTCTTTGTTAGACAATGTCTAAAACCATTTCTTAAATGATGGATTAGCAGTATAAAACTCAAGGGTGACAGCTATTTTCCCTTAGCAACTTGAAGATCATTAATTTTATTGTCTTTTGGGCTTTGTTTCTGCTAACGAGAAGTTGCTATCAGTCCAGCCATTCCTTTGTTGGTAACCTGTCTTTTATGGTTTTTCTCTTTATTCTTGCTGTTTTGTAGCACAGTATCTAGCTATTAGATTTATTTTTAATTATCTTGTTCATTCATATACTTTCTATCTAAGGACTCTCTCTTCAAGTCTGGAATATTCTTAGCCTTATCTCTTCAGTATTTTCTTTGCCATTCCCACTGTTCTGAACTTCTAGAATTTCTACTAGGTGTATGTACTTCTCAATCTGTCTTTTATGTCTCTTACCTGGTTTTAAAATATTTTTATCATTTTATTTTTCTATGCTACATTTTGGGTTAGTTACTCAGTACTTTTTCATTGGGCAACTCTCCCTTTGGACAGGTTTGTAGGTGAATCACTGGGTAAGGGATTCATGACTGGTGGCCTTTTATGTGTATATATGTATATGTATGTATTTAATTAAATGAAATAAGAGGACAGGTCATCTGCTGATGGTGACGGATTTTAGGGTAAAATAAATGACACATGGAAAGAGGTGAAGGTCACCAAGATGAGTGTACCATTCATTTCTTGGTTAAAAAGCTTTTATCTAAAATTTTTTAAAATAAAGATTTAAGGAAAATAACTGATAATCATAATCTTGATATTTTCCCCAAGTATTAAAGAGAATGCAATTGTATTAGCTGAGAACATAAGGTTTTTGCTTGTTTGTTTTTACTTTATATTAGCAGAAGGTAAGGAAGAGGGGTCTGAGAGTTAAAGGACCTGTATTTCATATTTGGTTCTGCCAGAGATTTTAAAAAAAAAAGTTTATTTATTTATTTATTTTGAGTGAGAGAGAGAGAGAGAGTGCAGGAGGGGGGTGAGTAGGGGCAGAGAGAGAGGGAGAAAGAGAATCCCAAGCAGGCTCCTCACTGTCAATGCAGAGCCCGACGTGGGGCTAGATCCCATGACTGTGAGACCATGACCTGAGCCAAAATCAAGAGTCGGATGCTTAACCGACAGAACCACCCAGGTGCCCCAGTGCCAGAACTTTTGATGAGTTATTTTGCCAATTTTTAAGCTTACAAAATAGGAATAATAGTATGTACCTTACATGTTGTTTTAGTACTGTATTGCTTTTATGAAGATCTTTGAGATTATGCAAATGTTTTGAAAACCGCAGCATTGTTCATAAGATATGAGATGCAAAAGTAGTATAACCCATAGATTTAAATTATTTTGTAAGTGTCATTTTTATGCTGTTGTCTCCAGATTAAAGTAGATAATGCGTTAGATGTATATAGCATTACTTTTTAGAGAAGATGTATGTGTGCTTTTTCTTTTGTCACCAGTTCCAAGTATTTTATTTTACTTGGTTTGTCCCAATGGATTAACTTACTAAAGGATTTTTAGAAAAACATGTGGATAAAATATTAGTCATTTAAATTAGATTACATTTATATTCAACATTTGCTATTTTTGAATAATTTAGAGAGACTTATTGTAAAAGCAACTGCTCTATGTAATGTAAAGTAGATGACATTTTTGTCCTTTTTTTTTTTTCAACGTTTTTTTATTTATTTTTGGGACAGAGAGAGACAGAGCATGAACGGGGGAGGGGCAGAGAGAGAGGGAGACACAGAATCGGAAACAGGCTCCAGGCTCCGAGCCATCAGCCCAGAGCCTGACGCGGGGCTCGAACTCACGGGCCGCGAGATCGTGACCTGGCTGAAGTCGGACGCTTAACCGACTGCGCCTCCCAGGCGCCCCGACATTTTTGTCCTTTTAAAAAAGGCACCAGAACTAAACTTTGTTAATTTGATGTAAGAGAACTTAAATTATACTTAATCTTTTTCCTGTTTGACAGGCAACCAGATAAACTGGTGGTGGTTTGGACAAGAAGAAGCCGAAGGAAGTCTTCGAAGGTTTGTCTCTTTTCAAAATTTCGTACCCAAATGTTGAATTTAACTTTTAGTTAAATTATTAAACTTCCGTAGTCCCATTGTAGATTTTAAAATATTACTTGACATGTTGGGTTATTTCTGATGATCTACTACTAAAATGGTTGATTAGGCATTTTGATTGTGTAACTGCAGTTCTATAAATGGGAGCCAGATACCTGAGTTTTGATCTTGGATTTGGTAGCCTTGGATAACATCAGTTATCTAGCTTCTCTGTACTAGTGTATTTATGAATTAATGATTAACTAGGTAACACTTACAAAATTGTACCTGAGATTATTTACTCAGATTCCAAGAGGATGAAGTTAGGGCACACTTAAGGAATGGTGAGTTCTTGGAGTCCATTGCTGGGCTGCAGTAGAAAAGGAGTTGGGTTTTTCAAAGATTTTAATTTAAAAAAAATTTTTTTAATGTTTATTTATTTTTGAGAGAGAAAGAGACAGAGCATGAGCAGAGAGGGGCAGAGAGAGAGGGAGACATGAATCTGAAGCAGGCTCTGGGCTCTGAGCTGTCCTCACAGAGCCCAATACAGGGCTTGAACTCACAAACTGTGAGATCATGACCTGAGCTGAAGTTGGATGCTCAACCGGCTGAGCCACCCAGACACCCAAAGGTTTTAATTTTTTGCACTTATAGCTTTGTGGGGAGTAGAACAGAATTTTTAAAATGTTCAGTAACAATTCTGCAGATACTTTAAAAATTCCATTCTGTAAATAAGTATGAATGTATTTCTATAAGCACATAATAATTACAAGCATGTTAAGGATGTTGATTTTTCCATAAGTAGTCCTGTGTGAGGAAAAAATTTATTCCTTTTAATTAAAATTAAATCAAGTTTAAATTTCAGAATTTTTAATATTTTTGTGGTATCTTGTCAAATTTTATTGTGGTAAAATTACATATAGATCTTAATTATACAATTTAAGTCAATATATACTTGTGTAATTAGTACTCCTAATAGCATATAGACTATTTTCGTCACTTTTTCCTTTGTGTCCTCCTCTGGTTAATTCCCAACTCTCAGAGGTAACCACTATTCTGATTTTTCTGTCACCATACAGTAATTTTGCCTGTTTTTGAATTTCATTTAAATGGAATCATACAGCAGTACTGTTTGGTGTGTGGTTTCTTTTGTTCAACATAATGTTTTTGAGGTTTATTCATGCTGTTGTGAATATGGTAGTTTTTTTTTTATTGGTGAGTAGTATTCCATCAAATGAATTTACTACAGTTTGATTATTTATGCCACTGTTGATGATTTGATTCATTTCCAGTGTATATTTTGAATATTCACTACTGCAAAGAGGTTTACTATAAATATTACCATAGCAGTATTTTAGGAGACAAATATTTTAATTTCTCTTGGGCAAATACTTAGGACTGAAATCAGTGGGTTGATACATTTTTAACTTTTAAATGTATTTCCACCAGCCATATAGGAAAGGTCCATTTACATCATATCACGAATGATATCTTCTTCAAAGCATATATTTATAGTTTTGGGGCATTGTATTTTGGACCTGTATTTTCTTATCCATTCACATATGAGAAAGAGTTCTGAAAATAGGCTTAGGGTCTTCTCTGTTTTGCTGGATATTGTTATTTTTGCCTAGTGGGTCTTAGGCTTTTGTGGAGAGGAATAATATAAGGTCATCCACTAAGTATGATAGATGAATATAACTATAACTATAAACTTTAGATTTAACATGTTTTTAGCTATCAACAGAAAATAATTTTCTCCTTTTAATAGTTAGATACTAATTATTTTCTAAAAAAATATGAAACATAATGAAATACTGTAGATTATAGACCAACTCATAATGCATACCCATATTTGAAGTAAAATACACCTTTATTTAATTGCATTTTCAAAAGTCAGTCAAATAACTTTTAAGGCCAAATTATTTTTAATATTGTATCAAATATTGATTGAATCCAGATAGTAAAATCCAAACATATGTGGCTATAGGTTGATTTTTCCCAGAATGCATATTTTCTAGAAAGAATTAATTCTTGTACTACTGTCAAATTGTGGCACTCTTAATATTTTAAATCCCTCCTGGATATTTCAGAATCATTGTGTTTCCTCTTAAAATATTATAGATGTAGTTTTTTTGAAAAAAATTTAAGAACCCACCATGTGTTAAAGCAAGTGCATAGTATGTTCATACATATGTGAAATGCTGTGTTATAAGTTGTACAGACAGCTAAAGAAAAGGGGGAGACTTAAAAATCAGTGTCAGAAATTATGAAAGAAATGATTACAATATTATTGTAAAAGTTAAGCAGGTAACTTTTTTTAATCTTAAGAAACTTGAAATACATGACATTTTGGAATTCTTTAAAACACACACACACACACACAAACTTGTCTCCAGCTATTTTTTATTAAATTAGTATCAGTTATACCAAAACCAAAGACTAGAACCATTTTATTTCTTCTGAAAGATACTTCTGTTTTCTGATGGTTTTCCTTTAAGATATACATTATTTGCTGCTGAGTCCCATTGAAGTCACTGAGGGAGAAAAAAAGATCTCTGCAACCATTGGGCAGAAAACATTCTAGTTTTTACTTTTAACTATGTTTTTGGAAAGAGTTTGAATTGCATAGTAGTCAATTTGGTTTTTGTCATCCATATAGCTTATTATTTCTCTTTCCTGATTCTGAGTATACCTGCCTTTTTTTTTTTTTTTTTTTAATTTATTTTTGGGACAGAGAGAGACAGAGCATGAACGGGGGAGGGGCAGAGAGAGAGGGAGACACAGAATCGGAAGCAGGCTCCAGGCTCCGAGCCATCAGCCCAGAGCCTGACGCGGGGCTCGAACTCACGGACCGCGAGATCGTGACCTGGCTGAAGTCGGACGCTTAACCGACTGCGCCACCCAGGCGCCCCAATACCTGCCTTTTTTTATATTGATTGATAGATTGAAACTTATAACTGAGACCCAGATAAATATCAGATTAGTGAGTAAAATAATAAGGCACACTACCTTATTTTTTTTTAATGTTTTTATTTACTTATTTTGAAAGAGGGAGCACGAGTGAGGGAGGGGCAGAGAGGGAGGGAGAAAGAGAATTCTAAGTAGACTCCGCTCCATCAGTGTGGAGCTCAATGCGGGTTTGATCTCATGAATCGTGAGATTATGACCTGAGAATCGTGAGATTATGACCTGAGCTGGAATCAAAAGTCATATGCTTATCTGACTGAGCCACCCAGGCGACCCTACCTTAATTAGTTTAAAGTTTAGTTCTTAGTTTAGTGCTCACTTTCTTTGGGCACATGTTTATCTTGATAGCTAAATATATAATTAGAACTCATTTTTTATTGAGAAAGTAGTTAACCATGGATAATCAATACAATGTGCAGCTTCCCTATCTCTTCTCCTCAAGTCATGGCATTTATAACAAAGATTTGTTAGGCTGCAGTTGATTTGTATATACTTAAATAAAATTATTTTTTGGTAAAATATATGGCAGTAGGAATCAAAGCAACTATGATAGTCCCCATAAATTATGGCAGAGTAGTATGTTGCCTTAAATATGGTTTTCCAACAGAAGTTTAAGCTCACAGAGAAATGGGAGGATTCCAAAGGGAAACCAGAGCTTTAAAGTCCTCACAAGCTTTTTGATGGCATTACCACCTTTACTTTCTTGCTCTGTGGTTGTGCTACAGCCTTTTACAATGTGCTGAGATAACAGGAGGGGCAGGGTACAGTTGCAGAGCTTTGCCTTATGGCGACAACTCTAAGGTAAACTCTACATGTGACATCTTAAACATATGGGTATATGCATTTTTATAAACCAAAAATTATCTATTTAACAAGTGACAGCTATATATTTTTAGTGAAATATTTTCATTTTGTAGGAATCACAAATAACAAGTGAATGTTTATTCTGTGTTTAGTACCATATTAGGTACAAGTCTTTTAGGGAAGGTATGACATGAAATAATTAGAAAGTAAGGCATTTTATAGAGTCAGTACCCTAAATTGAGAAATGTTACCTTTTTTCTAGGTTTGCTTTGGCATGTCAAAAGATCTGTCATATGATTAAAAAATGAGAAAAATCGTATAAGGGGAACTGGATAATGTGGCCTAATCCTTTTGTACTATTATCTGTATTAGATAGATTGCTGGCAAATAAAGAGACAACCTGCCTTTCTTAACTGTGCAAAGGAGCTGAATAGCTGTATGTGCGTTTCTGTGACTAATTTTTATCTTTTTTTTTTTTTTTTAACTTTTACTTATTTTAGAGAGAGAGAGAGAGAGAGAGAGAGGAAAGAGAAGGTGGGGGAGGGGCAGAGAGAGAGGGGGACACAGAAGCTGAAGCAGGCTGCAGGCTTCGAGGTGTCAGCACAGAGCACCTGACACGGAGTTCGAACTCACAAACTGTGAGATTATGACCTGAGCCTAAGTAGGCTGCTTAACCGACTGAGCCACCCAGTTGCCCCAGTGCCTAATTTTTTCTGAGAAAATCTTTTCTATTACTTTCAGTGAAGACCAATCAGGGTTCTTATAGTAGTGATGTTTGCAAGTATGTGCTTCTCCTAAATCAAATTCTTAAAAACATAAATTAATGTCTCTATGGATTTGTACAATTTTTTTTTTTTTTTTTTTACAAATCTATTTTTGCCCATATTGGACTTTTCATTCTTTTTCTAGGTTCAGATTCCTGAATTCAGTTGGAAGTGAAAGTTTTAGTAAGCTGTTTGAAAATAGGAATCTTTTTTTTCGTGTTTGCTACTATGTACATCCCTGGTTTCCTTTGCAATAAAATTTACTTCATTCTGTTTTCTGCCTACCATATAATATTTCGCTAACATTATAAAGGAGGTGGTGCCAGCTACTCAGCCAGACTAATTGATGTTGTTACAGTGTCCTAACTTAGCCAGGTTGTATAGACTCTAAAAGGAATATCAGAAAACCAGAGCTCTGACTTAGTTGGACCTTTGTTGCTGGGGACAGAGATGCTGAGTGGAATGGTAAGAAAATGGCAGCATATTAGCAACTTGGGAACTAACACCCTTACATCTTCTTTTAATAAAAAAAAAAAAAGATTTTAGTTTGTTAACCAGATTTTATTTTTGTTTGTTCAGCAATCTAATTTCTATTCTGTGATCGAAGAAGGAGGATTGAAAGAGGTCATTTAGAGTGCTAGCATTAGGGTACCTGAAGAAATTATCTGATATTACTATCTACTAACTCTGCCCAGTGATCTCTACATTCCCTGCTTTTCTCACTTTTGATATTTGTATTATCCACATAAATGTTAAGAATTTAGCGATAGAAGACTATTTTCTTGACCACTGTATGAATCAGAGATAGAGCTGGGTAAGATGTTGGTCGGGTGAAGAAATTTGAACTTGGAAATCATGTAGGTGGTTCTCCTACTGATTATTCATGTGGGTTCAGGCAAGCTATTTACTCTTTGATTACTCTGGTTTTCTTATCTGGATTAGATCTCCTAAGGGTATCTTCAGGTCTAAAATCCATTGATGGTCATTTTTTCATTATGAATTTTACAAATACTAGGGGCGCCTGAATGGCTTAGTCAGTTGAGCATCCAACTTTGGTTCAGGTCATGATCTCGTGGTTTCTGGGTTCGAGCCCTGCATCGGGCTCTGCACTGACAGCTTAAAGCCTGGAGCCTGCTTCCAGTTCTGTGTCTCCCTTTCTCTGTCTGCCCCTTCCCAGCTTGTGCCCTCTCTCTCTCTCTCTCTTTCTCTCTCAAAAATAAATAAACATTAAAAAAATGGGGCACCTGGGTGGCTCAGTCAGTTGAGCGTCTGCCTTTGGCTCAGGTCATGATCTCACAGTTTGTGAGTTTGAGCCCTGCATCGGGCTCTGTGCTGACAGCTCAGAGCCTGGAGCCTGTACGGATTCTGTGTCTCCATCTCTCTCTGCCCCTCCCCCACTTGCTCAGGTGCATGCTCACTCTCTCTCAAAAGTAAATAAACATTAAAAAAAATTAAAAAAAAGAATTTTACAAATACTGTATCTTTGCTGCTGTGGCTAATGAGAAAAATTCAGTTATTATACTCTTTTTATGTTTTTATTCTGTGGGGAGGCTATGAAAATATAATGATGGTGAGTTTGGAAAGACCAGAGGAATAGTCTGACCTACTATCACAGTACGTAAGAATTAGAATTGTCATAAATCTTCAAGATTAACTATGTAGAGTATGTAGAGTGGAGTTTTGATTAAGGATTATCTAAGGTAGGCAGAAATTTACTTTTCAAAATGGAGATTCTTGACTTTGTGAAGTTTTTGTTCTAGAATTGTCAGTAGGCATATTTCCATAAATAGAGGAATAGAAGAATCTCTAGAGATATTCTTTAATCAGTAGAACTCAGCTTTTTGCTGTTGGGTATAGTGTGCTAACTCTGTTGTGGTCAGTGTCTACTTCCCTTTCCTTCCCTGAAGTTTTATGATTGGACGGCAATGGAGAGAGAATAGAGAGAGAATTACTAACAATTTATGAGTTGAAGTGGGGAGATGCTGCTAAACCTATCTTATGCTGGTATCTTAACTAACAACATATGATAAGATTTGAATGGACATAAGTTTCCATGATCTTGATCCTTTCTCACTTCCATTTTGTGGGTTCATATCCAACTTCTGCCACTTACTTGCTGTGTGATCTTGGGCAAGTCCGTGTCTCATTTTCCTCATCTGTTAAATTTGTTCCTTGTCACACACCTGCAGTCATATCCTCTAGCTTCTTTCTTGTTATCATGAAAGAATTATCTATGCTTCTGGCAAAGGTCAATCTGTCTCCTTTTCCTACTGTTAAGGACATGACTCTAGTAATTCTTTCTCTTTTGCATCATTCAGTTTTCCCTCTTAACTGGATATTTACCATCAGCATTAAAATATTTTTATTAAAAAAATTCTCTCTGCCATTATTTTACCACTAAAGGCAGACTAGTTTTCTCTTTCTCTTACAGCAAAAATCTCAGAGGAATTGAGTGTACTTGATATCTTTACTTTCTTTTTTCTTATTCTTTGTTGAACCCTTTCCAGTCCAGTCAGGCATTTGCTCTCATCATTCCACTGAAATGGCTCTTGTGAAGTCAGAATTGGCTTCTGCTTTCTTAAATCCGATGGTTATTTTTCAGGTCTCATTCTGTCTAACCTATCACCAAGATTTGGCACAGATTGTCTCCCACTCCATGAAACATTTTCTTCACTGGACTTTCAGGATACCACACACCTCTGGTTTTCCTTCTGCTGTACCAACCCTCTTTTGCTGATTCCTCCTCACTTCCTGGACCTGTTAATGTTATGCTCCAAGGTTCAGTTCTTGAACATTTATATTCTCTATCTGTACTCTGTCCCTTGGGATCATATCCACTCTTAAGCTTTAAGTATCACCTATGTATGGTAATGATTCCCAGATTTATTCCAGCTGCCTGTTTGAAGATCTACACTTGAATATATAATATGCACCTTAGATTTAATGTGTATAAAACAGAGTTCCCAATCTTACTTTCCAAACCTGCTCTTCTTACAGTCTTGTTTTGTATCTGTTAATAGCAGTTCTCTTCTTCCAGTTGCTCAAGGGCAAAATCCTTGGAATCAGCCTTGGTTACCTTCTTTCTCTCATGTAGTCTGCAGATCTTGTTGTTTCTGTCTTGAAAATATAAAGAAAAAATATATCCAGAATCTGACCACTTTACCACTTTTCTACTACTTGAAGCCAAATCACCATCACCTCTCCCCAGGATTATTGCAATAGCTTCTACTTGGTCTTCCTGTTTCCTCTCTTATGTCTACAGCCTATTCTTGCTATATTAGTGAAGTGTGTCCTTTAAAACATAACTTAGAGCATCATGCCTTTGCTTAAAAACCTTCAGTGGCTTTCCATTTCACTCGAATTATAAATAAGTCAAAAGTCTTTGTAATGGCCTCTCAGAGCCTTATATGACTGGACCCTCCTTATTTCTCCAGCCTGGTATCCAACTTTGCTCCAACCACATTGGCCTTGTTGTTATCTGACTGACCTTTCCAGTTGCTGTTCCATCTCCTTAGAAGTCTCATCCCATGTATCTATGTATCTGATTCCTTTACCTCTGTCAGGCCTTCTCTCAAGTGTCCTCTTCTCAATGATGCCTTCTCTGACTATCCTGTTGACATTTGTTACTTTCTCTTGCCTCCCCTCCAGCCTTCTTTCTTCCATTTTTTTCTCCATAACACTTCCTCTATCTAACATACTGTATATTTTACTTAATTATTTTGTTTGTCTGCTTCTTTCTAGTATATCGTTAACTCCACTAAAGCAGATTTTTTTTTTTTTTTTTTTTTTTAACTACTCCAGTGCCTGGACAGTGCTTGGCAGATAGAATCAATTGTATGCGTGAATCAGTGAGTGAGTCAGTGAATGAATGAATGAATGAATGAATGAATGAATAGTAGCTACCTCATAGGGTTCTTATGCTAATTAAATGAGTTAAACATAAGTAAATTTCAAACTTGGACTGACACTTAGAAAGTACTCCATAGTGTTAGCTTTCATTATCACTTTCATGGAGTGTCCTGCAGCTCATAGAAAAGAAAACGGAGATGTCTTGGCATACCTAATCTTCCATCAGCTTTGACTGGAAATGCCACCACAAAGAAAGAACTATAGTGATGACTTCCAAATTTTGGGAGGTCCTTAGGGAACCACAATAAACCAGATTGACAAGGAAAAAGAATCTTTAAAATTACAAGTGCTAGAAATATTAACTCTATAAAAACTGTTTTCTTCTTTACTTGTCCCAAATAAACATTACAGTTTAATGGGAAATGAACTTAAATGCAAAGTATGCACTTTGTTTTTCCTTTTAAAGAATGAATTTGCCTTTAAGTTCCTAGATCAAAAAATATATTTTTTTAATGTTTATTTATTTTTGAGAGAGAGAGAAAACAAGTAGGGGAGGGGCAGAGAGAGAGGGGTACACAGATCTGAAGCAGGCTCCAGGCTCTGAGCTGTCAGCACAGAGCCTGACACAGGGCTTGAACTCACAAACCATGAGATCATGACCTGAGCTGAAGTTGGACGCTTAACTGACTGAGCCACCCAGGTGCCCCGATCACAAAATAATTTTTAAAATATTTCTCCTAAAAAATTTTTATCCAATCACAAACAGTAGCTTTTGAAAATATGAGACACCTCATTTTTGCATATTCTTGCATGTGATGGTGGGAGGGAGATAGTGAAATTTTGGTTACAGATAGTAATCTATAGCTATCATGTGATAGAACTGTCATGGCCCAACTTTAATGCTTGAAAAATCTAACTTGATTAATCTTTTTTGTTTCAAGGAGACTACAGATCTAATAGATAAACAGTGTCAATAAATTTTTGTAAATTATTAACATTGCATTTCCTGTACTTCATATTAAAGCCATTATTTTAACTATTCTGGTAGGCTCATAGCTGGCAACCTGGAATAAAAAATCCATACCGTGGTGTTGTAGTGTGGCCTGTTCCTGAAAACATTGAAATCACTGTGACACTTTTTAAGGTAAGTTCCATTTTTATAATTTATGCAACTTATTATTTTATAATCATGGTTCTAAATGACAGAATATTTCAGTATTCGTTGTTCTATATATTTGGGTCCAAATATATAGAATATGCATTGTTTTTGTGGATATAGCAGTTTATATCAATGCAAGTTCATGAGGGTATTTCATGGTCTATGAAATCAGAATAATTTGGGAGTCCTTTTCAACTTGTTAACAATTTTGAGATCAGTTGAAATACTTCTCTTACTACTTCCTATAGTCTACCCACAGGAAACTTAAAAAAAAATTTTTTTTAATGTTTCTTTTTGAGAGAGAAAGAGAGACAGATCACGAGGGGGGGAAGGACAGAGAAAGAGGGAGACACAAAATCAAAGCAGGCTCCAGGCTCTGAGCTGTGAGCACAGCCCAAAGCGGGGTTCAAACTCATGAACTGAACCATGAGATCGTAATCTGAGCCAAAGTGGGATGCTTAACCGCCTGGGCCAGCCAGGCACCCTACCCATAGGACACTTTAAAGTGCTTTATCGTAGAAAGTGAGGTTTGTGGAATTCTTTAGTCCTGAGCCTCATTTTGTTAGCCCTAATTGACTCATCAGAAGATATGTTTTAAAATTAGTATTCAATAAGTATTTTAGGGGCACCTGGGTGGCTCTGTCGGTTAAGCGCCAGACTCCTGCTCAGGTCATGATCTCACAGCTCGTGGGTTCGATCCCTGCGTCAGTCTCTGTCCTGACATCTCAGAGCCTGGAGCCTGCTTCAGACTCTGTGTCTACTTCTCTCTCTGCCCCTCCCCTGCTTGCACACTCTCTCTCTCTCAAAAATAAACATTAAAAAAATTTTTTAAAAACAAGTATTTTATTTATGTTAATGTAAGAAGAGAAATTTTAAATTGATATTTGATAAATATCTTAATGACATTAATATTTTACAAGTACTGTAGCTTAAAAGCAAGATTCTGGTTGTAAATTCAAAGGACAGATCCAAAAACATAGCTGTGTGTATAACTACCTGCCTGTTATACATACATGTTTTTTTTTCTTGAAAGTCTTCCATATTTCTTGAAACATTACAAAGTAGTCCTCACTGAGTTCCCATTAGGCACTAGAATGTTTACTTTCCTAACTCCTTACCTGCTTCCCCAAAATGGTGGGGAAAGATTTCATTTTAGCCTTTTTGAAAGTGGTAAAATTAGAAAACAATGCTTAATTTCTTCTTTGAATCATTCCAGTTGTGTTGAAGTTACTTTTGCTGGACAGAAGGAAGAAAGACATCTCATTGAGCATAATTTAATAATGTAAAGTTTGTGAAAATCCACTAAATATTTAAGGACATGAAATTTAAGTAGAGAAACATTATATGGCTTAGCATGAAATCAGTGTGTAAAAAAGTCCTTTTAATTTTGTGATCTAATTTATTAATACATTTATTCAGGAACTACTGCAGAGATCAGTAAAACAGAAGAGTGTGATGAATGTTAATATACTAACTCATGAATGGAATACTACTTTTAAATGCTCTGTATTTCACAGATATCTATTTTACAAAAGATTTTTAGCACTTTATGTTTTATAGTCTTGATATTACTGTTATTGACGTTATAACATTGCTCAATCGTGCTTGTCATATATATACATACTTAATTTGCCCAGAGAGAAATAAGGGGTGAGATAGTCACTACTCTTCCTTTTTTCAAGGAGGTTCAGGACTATCTGATAGTCCTTTAGTCAGCTGTACTAAAAGCCTGTTATTAAACTCCCTTTATCCATATATCTCTTACTGGAATGGTACAGTAAGCTTAGTAGGTAGCAGCAAGACCTTTGGAACATTTCCTATCATTCTCACACAGCAACCCCAACCAAGGTTGTATAATTATCCCTTTTGTACTGGTAAGGAAACTGAGACTAAAGAAGAACATGACTTGCTAAGTCACAGTGATTTAGCCCTTCTTCTTTCCTTCACATTGTACATCCTATTCTGTAATAAAAAAAAAAACACAAAACTGCTATGAATATAGATTACAACAGCAAGATCTCCGACATGCTTGAGGAAGACTTTTAAGTAATTTTTTGAATATTTTGATTTGATTTGCTGTTTACACTAGGAAAGAAAACGAATGGACATAGTTTTACAACTTGAAAAAAATGATGATAGAGTAAGGGGCTAGAATAGGGCTGATAAATAATTGACAGCCATGTGTTTGGGAAAAGGATGTGTACTAGCTGAGTGATTCTGAGTTGAAAGTGGCTGTTGAAATGGGTACTTGGAGGATTAAGAGATAAGTGTTGTTTTCAAGTACCGATGAGAATGTTCAGCATATCCTTATCACTGAACTTTTATGACTTTGAGTTTTAGTCTGTTGGAAGAAGAACTAATACCCATTTCTCCCCAGTTTGTTGTAGTAAACATTTTTGGTTAATTGTGATATTGAGGCAAACTTGCAACCATTTTAAATATTAAAACAATATTTTCAGTGGAGGCTTTTATCTCCCCAACTCCCCCTCTCTCCAGATTTCTAACAGAAGGGCAGAATGATAAAACAACTTTTTATTCCTTCAGTGTAATTTTTGGATCTTGCTTTTGAACAGCATTTAAAATATTCAAGTGGAAAACTTTTTCATATTTTCCTCTCTTTTACTTTTATTAAAGTCTCACAACTCATTTAATCTTGAAATTTGCAAGTGGGAAGGGACTGCTCTGAACCCTTTTTGTCCTAAGTGTGGTTGGTATCCACAGAAGTGTGCTCATAGACAAAATGCTTTTGCAAAAAGTTGTATGTTTCATTTTCCTACAACTTGACCAGATACTAATTTTTTTACTCTGCATGTTTGTTTTTGAAATTTGAATTAGATTGAAAATAGCTGTTTCTAGTAAATGAAAAAAAAAAAAAACCTTTTAGGGTTTTGAAAATAAAAATGGTTCTTTGAGCCATTTTCAGTTTTTCTCTTTACTGCAGCGGTAAGGTAGGAGATTCTAGAGGGTAGAAAGTAGGATACAGAGAAGACTTAATTGATACACGCTAGAAGCAATTTTCATTACAGATGTTTTTGTCTGATCAATAATATAAATAGTTAATTGTGTGTATATATGCCATTTTAAAATGGCTTGAAAATGAACATTACTTTTGCTCTTTCATGTCTTTTTACTGACTTTGACCTATCAAACGTGTCCCTTGGTCCCACTGAAACTATTCTTTTAGGAGTAATACGTTGCCTGTGTTTTTAAAACATGTTTCATCTGGGGTGCCTGGGTGGCTCAGTTGGCTAATCATCTGGCTTCGGCTCAGGTCATGATCTCACAGTTCATGAGTTTGAGCCCTGTATCAGGTCTCTGCTGTCAGCACAGAGCCAGCTTCAGATCCTCTCTCCCTGTCTCTCTCTACCCCTCCCCTGTGCTTTCTCTCTCTCCCTCAAAAATAAATAAACATTAAAAGAAACTGTTTCATCTCCTTTGAGAATTAATGTATGTCATATATAAGGCAGTGTTCAGTATTTGTCAAATTATAAGATATAGTCATTAATTCATTCCTCAAATATTCTTGAGAGCCTGCTGTGTGCCTGGTACTTTTCTAGGTCCTGGGGACAAAGTAGTAAAACTGAACCAACAACATAACTAAAAGTCAGACAGACCTGGATCGTAACATAGTTTTAACACTTACTGGTTGTTCACTGTGGGATGGGACATCTTTGAGGTCTCAGTTTTCTGTTCTTTTAAATGGTAATAAAAATACTACACATTTCATAAGTTGCTGTGATGATGAAAACACTTAGCACAATAACTGGGGCAGAGTGTGTGCTTAGTAAATATTTATTGTTATTAATTATATTAGCTGTGCTGAAACTCTGCTGTGTTCCTCAACAAAATGGTGGGGGGGGGGGGGGGAGCGAGGGCAGGCAGCCAGGTTGGTAAGATGTCTCTTTCCTCTGCATTGTGATATACTTTATTAGTTGGTCTCTAAAGTAGCACTGTTTATGACCTAAATCACTCATGGAAAAGTTCCTTCAGCCTTTATTTACGGTATTCTCTTTCCATAAACCTAGTTTGTGGACAGGGCCAAACTGAGGAAACACATATCAGGTAGACTTTTCTACCTGTCTTTCTCTTCTA
This sequence comes from Panthera pardus, assembly GCF_024362965.1. Taxonomy (NCBI): domain Eukaryota; kingdom Metazoa; phylum Chordata; class Mammalia; order Carnivora; family Felidae; genus Panthera; species Panthera pardus. Next base: position 80,031,024 of record NW_026526821.1, read on the forward strand.
GCCTTTCCTACCTCCCCTCTGCCCAGCACCACAAAAGAAACTCCTTTTTGACAGATTTTTTATCCCATTTGTGTGGATTTACTCATAGAACTAATTGCCTCACTACAGCTCAGAATTAGCCAGCCACCATGCTTTAATGTGAAAAATAAGTAAACAGAAATAAAGAACTAACTAAGGAGTTTGGAATTTATCCCATAGGTGGTGGGTGTCATTAAAGAAATCTGAGTTGGTACCAACACGGTCAGAACTGTGGTTTGGGAGAATAATCTGTGTATAAGAGTGATTGGAGGGCAGAAAGACTGAATGTTGTAGTCACTTTTATCTTGAAATAGCTCAGGCACAAAATGATAAGAACCAAAACTCAGCTGTGGCAGTAGAAGCAAAAGATTATTAATAGACTAAAGTGGAATCAATCATGAATAAGATGCTTCCCTATGAGAAGCATGTGGGACCTAAACCCCATTAAAGGAATAACAGAGCCCATTTTCCATGTATGTGTACTCCCTCATTCTTAGAGTGGAATGTTGAGCCCAAAGCCTGCTGTATTTAAATATTCTCTCATCCTCAATACCTCCATCCCTGTGCCTTCTCTAATATGTGGAGTTGAATCTGAATAAGTAAATGCACATAGATGTGACCCCACTGCTTTTCTTTTATGTCTTATACTCCATTGCTTTTGCCTTTACTTATTCAAATATCTGTGGAAATCTGTACTATCCCACCTAGCATAGATGCCTTCTTTCTCATAAAACTTTCCTATGTATTCCTGTAAGTGATGTGTTATTTTCTTTTTATTTATTTTTTCTTTCTTTTTTTCTTCTTTAATTTACATCCAAGTTAGTTAGCAAATAGTGCAACAATGATTTCAGGAGCAGATTCCTTAATGCCCCTTACTCATTTAGCCCATCCCCCCTCCCATAACCCCTCCAGTAACCCTCTGTTGTCCTCCATATTTAAGAGTCTCTTATGTTTTGTCCTCCTCCCTGTTCTTATATTATTTTTGCTTCCCTTCCCTTATGTTCATCTGCTTTGTATCTCAAAGCCCTTATATAAGTGAAGTCATATGATACTTGTCTTTCTCTCCTAATTTCGCTTAGCATGATACACTCGAGTTCCATCCACGTTGTTGTGAATGGCAAGATTTCATTCTTTTTGATTGCTAAGTAATACTCCATTGTATATATGTATAACTGACGTGTTGTTTTCTAACCTGTGGTGAAACCATGTATTTCTTTTACCATATTTATTTAGATTAGTTGTGTTTGTCTTCAGAGGCAAGGACAACAGTGTTTGAGTCCATTTTCACATCTACAATTTCTTATATAATAAGTAACCATTAAGTATTTGTCAAGTAAATACTTGCAAAAGTGTGCTTTGTTTTTTTTTTTTTTTTTTTTTAAGTTGCCTTTGGTTGGAGGCTTCATTATCCTTTCTCAGGTTTCTGAGGCATTTTCAGGGTTGATGGGAGGGGAGGAGGAATGAAGGTATCAATAGCCATGCCAATTTGCCATTTTGTGTAGATTATAAAGTCTCTTGTTGTGCTTTGAAATTCCAGATGTTTACATAACCTCTTCAGAAGAAAACCTTGTCTCAAATGGTACTTTTAGTTTAAAATATACGAGTATAAAAACAGGATGAGGACTTTTATATGAGCATTTTATATCTTTTTTTTTTTTTAAGTTTATTTATTTTGGGAGAAAGAGAACGTGGGCATGCAGGGAGAAGGAGAGAGGGAGAGAGAATCCCAAACAGGCTCTGCCCCATCAGAATGGGGCTCTGTCCCACTAACTCTTGAGATCATGACCTGAGCTGAAATCAAGAGTCCCATGCTTAACGGACTGAACCACCCAGGCACCCCAAGCATTTTATATCTTAGTAAAGTGCTTCTTAATAGTTCATTAAATTATCACTCTCTCTGATCAGGTTTCTTTTTTCAGTGGTGCAATGATGGAAGATAATTACATGCATCAACGTAAGTAAAATAGAGAATTTTTCAATATAAAATAATGATTTAGATGTAGAGAAATTATGGAAGTTTCTAAGAGTAGGCTATTCTGCTTGTCCCTTTTTAACAGTTGGTAAAAGGTAAAAGCACGGCCATTGGTATGTTCTTGGTTGGATTGAATGGTTTAAAGAAATCTATTTCAACTTTATATTTTGCTTTTGTTACAGGATCCTCATGCAGAGGAATTTGAAGATAAAGAGTGGACATTTGTCATAGAAAATGTAAGCTAATGGCAGATTTCATCACCTTTCACGTTGTTGACTGTATACATTATTAAAGTACACTAGCATTTTGGTGGTAGAAGAAATGTTACTTTATTAAAATTAATAGCGATTTGTAGATTTTAGAATTTCTTTAATGAAATGATTGCCAGTAGCAGAATTATTTTAAAGAAGGTCTTTTGTTACAATTATAAAAGTAAAAATACTCTACTGAATTATGAGTATACTTTGTATTAGTTTGGGGCTTAAAGGAAAGACCAGGTTTTACTCATCTTTTTATCTGTTCAGCATCTAGCATGGTGCTTCTCACATAGCAAATGCTTTTTTCAACATTTGTTGAACAAAATCATAAATGCCCTTTGACATCTTTAAAAATAAAGTACATGCTTTAGCGCTTTAGGTTGAGAGATTTTAGACTGGTGCTTTAATAATCATCTTCAGTTAATATACAGACTGTGGAATCCCGCATGACTAGCGGGTATATAATAGGTGTTCAGTAAATATTTTCAAATGGGGATTAGGGAAGGTAGGCAATGAAAATAGAGTGAATTAAGAATGTGGGCTCTGGAGTCAGACAGACCTAATTTTAAGCCCTAACTTGGCTCTTCTACTTACAAGCTGTGTGATTGTGGTAAGTTTCTTAACTTTTCAGCCACAAATTTATAGGGTTCTTGTGAAGATTAAATGATTTCAGTGAATATTAGCTGTTACCATTGTTATCATCATGATCACGATTGAAGTTCTAAAATATATTTATAACAGATGTATAGCATGCTTTGACTCCTTCCAGGGTCAGTGTATCGCCTGACTTCATTGTATATCTCAGTGATGAAAGGAATACTATACTGGCTGGGCCATTTTTAGCCCAGGGGAGCTGGGAAGCTTGGGAAGATCAGGTCCAAACATGGTAGGGAGAGTTCTGATGGCTGGATATCACATCAGTGTAATTGTGTTAAATGTTCATACATGTTAACAATTCTGTCCTTTCTGTAGGATAGATTTGAACATTGTGCTTGGAGTAGTCATTGAAGGTTTTAAATCAAACAAACTGAGACTTCTTGAAATTGGTTACAGCTTTAAAAGCTAACTTTCATTCTCATATAAGAGCTTCTCCCTCATGGATGGTCTTTTAGTTTTCAGCACTCGTGACTCAATTATAGATCTGTAATCGCTTTATTAACTTGATGTGTTAAAGAGTTAGCCAATTAAATTTGAGTCGTAATTGATGGTAAAAACAATGTTTGTTTAGAAAATCTTAATTACTCTTAAGATAGAGCCATACCAGTTCTAAATTTCTGAAGAACTTACTTTAAAGTAGCCCATTGAAAGGTGCATAAGTCTATTTTTATAGCAGGCATAAACAGAGTTTATTAACTGAATACTGTAAGGTGTGAGAAAGTTTAAAAATAGCCTTGGGACTCTGTATAAACCTTTTCCTAGGTTACAGCTCCCCTCAGTGGTAAATGATGAAATTGACTCTTGTCTGGAGAAACATTTGTATTCCTGTAGCAATAACATGTTACAGTGTATTCTGCCCCACATTTTAAATGTGCTTCCCCTTTACAATTTCAAAGGACTGAAGTCTCTCTTTTTCTCTTGTAAAATCTGGGGTTTTGTTTGAAAGTCTGTTGGTAAAACATTCTAACACTGAAAAGGCATGCTCTTTGAATGGGATATTAATGGATCGCCTTCCACTTTGTTTCATAACCCCACAGCCAATAAAAAAAGTTTAGTTTTTGTTTAATATATCTCAATAAAACAGAGAATTATCCAAAATATATTACCATAACATTTATTGGGCACTTACTGTGTACTGGATACTGTATAGAATGTTTTGTACACATTATCTCATTTACTCATACAATAACTCCGTGAGTCAGATATTAATAACATTATTTTTATGAATAAAGCAAATGAGACTTAGGAAAGCTAAGTAACTTGCTTAAGTTATATAGCTATGATGTTAGAATTTTATCTGGTCTTGTCATTCTCTATGACCTGTGCCCCTAACTCCTATGCAATAACTACCTCCCTTAGTGATAAAAACAGAAAGAAATACTGAAATTGTAGAGTCATAGAGAAGTTTTAATCAGCCTTTCATAGTGATAAACCTGTGAGGTACATATGTATTATATTAGTAAAGGTAGTTTTTAATTATTGTACATATTCCATCTAAAAGTTATTGACTACCGCTAGACATTACAAAATAGAATTCCGGAATTTATCAGTCCTCAGAATTCTGAATATTTTTTTCCCAAAGCAGCTTTCTTGCTTCTTTGTGTAAATTAAGGTAATGCTGCCTTCATTTTGCTGGTTCTTTTGTTTCTGGTCACAGAAAAGATTTCCCAGTTTTTTTCTGACATTTCTTCTTTAGATCAGAAAGCTACTTACACATAGGTCAAAACTTTAGAGGTGATTTTACTGCTGCTAGCTTTGTGACCTTGTACAAGTTATTTAATCTTTTACAGTCTCAATGTATGTAGGTATAAAGTGATGGCATTAATATCTACTCTATAGGTTACTGAAAATTAGAAATAATGTATAGAAAGCATCTAGTTAAGTAAGGGATAGTTATTTTTATAATTTTCTTTCTAGAGGACATGGAAAAATGTGAAAGAAAGGAAGCTAGATTTCCAAATTTATAGTTGCAGGATTTTAGTCTTTCTGTTCCTTTATACCACTTATGCTTCTCAGTGGTTCTAGACTTATCTCAAGAAATGAGAACACAACTTGAAAATATCTCACTTGGATTAAACTTAAACATACTTGTATCTTTTGAAAGGTTTCAGCTTTTGATTTAGGACATCCTCCCCTTATAAATGTAATCCAAGATTAAGAACCAGTTTGTTTTCTGAAATTAAACAAGTGTTGGTGATTTATTAATATCTACCCCTGGGCCAGACAGTCTGTGTTTGTGTTTATCTAATCACAATACGAGTATATGAAAATATTTCAAAAACAAATATAAACGAGTTTTAAATTATCCTTTATTTTGGATTGTTCACAGTCCATTTCCATATTATTAGTGCAGATCATCAAGAATGGATATCACAAAGCAACATGTTTCTTTTTTTCATCTACCATAACATAATAATGTTTGTTCACCCGGGCACTTGACATTGTGGCTTTTATTTTAATGTGAAGCCATAATAGTTATATTTCGAAAACAGTTGTTTTTTCCTTCCTGGTACTTTAAGGTATCCAACTAAAATCAGAACCAGTATATTTGTGAATTATACCTATAAGTCTTGTTTTGAAACTTAAAAATTTTTATTCTTTAAAAAGAATCTTTTGATTTTTGAATGAATTAAAAATGCATATTGATGAAAAACATCAAGCTAGGTTCAATTCATTCATTCAGTCAGTCATTTTGCAAACATTTGTTGTGCATTTTCTGTGTGCCCAGAATTTTGTTAATATTGAAGCTACAAAGTCAATTAAGACATGTAGAATTTCAGGGGTGCCTGGGTGACTCAGTTGGCCAAGGGTCCGACTCTGGCTCAGGTCCCCTGCATTGGGCTCTCTGCCGTCAGTGCTGAACCGGCTTCGAATTCTCTGCCCCTCCTCTGCTTGTGTGTGTGCTCTCTCTCTCAAAAATAAATAAACATTAAAAAAAATATTTAAAAAAAGACATGTAGAATTTCCTTGATTCTGAGATGCATGTTATTCCCCCACATTTAACTTCTCTGAAATTAGATCATCTTAAGTTTTTGATGTCCTGCAATTATAATTAGTTGTGTTTTTTTTCTTTCTTAGTGCTGTATAAAATGATGGTACATCATTTAAAAATGAGTGGAGACTTATATTTGATGGTGTGAAGTATCCTGTCCTTCTGAAATTTATAAACTATTAAGGGTGTCATATAATTAAAGACAGAAATGCAAGAAAAATGGTTCTTTAGGAGACTATAAAGGAGGGCAGCATCAGGGAAGAGTTCCTGGAGGAAGTGTCTGCCCAGTGTAGTTTAAAAAAAAAAAAAAAAAAAAAGGAGTTATGCAACAAAAAGGCACTCCAAGCAGAAAAAAAGAAGGATCAGGTGAGGGCAAGAGAGACAATGGTGAGTTTAGAGTAGTTTCTGTTCTTGATGACATAAATGAAAGGAAGAGCTTTTTTGCTTTTTTTACCCCAAAATAAAAAACAAAAAACAAACCACCCAAAATAAAACATGAAGTACCCACTAATGATCAATAGACGTTTATTTATTTATTTATTTTTACCACTAACCCAGTAAATTTAGCAATAGGCATGTGATGATTCACTTGAGATGTTGTGTCCTCCTTAGGGATGAAGAGAGTATTGTAATGTGTTTTGTTGAGGCCACCTATTCAGTCTTTCCCACTGTTTTTACCTGTGACCAATGAGATGGGCAGTTTGGCCATCTCATTGCCCTTTTTATTGCCATTTATGTGATATTACCTCCAGAAGCCATTTAAATGGATTAGATGCGATATTAATTATGTTAATTCCAAGACAGTACTATAGATCTCCTTTGCTTTGTTTCTTTTATTGGATTATATTGAAGAAGATTGGTTGTACAGCCAAACTCAACTGACAAGATTATACCACGAATAGAGATGATATAATAGCCCAAACAATACAAGGTAAACAATTTAAAATCAAAGTTTCTGACCTTATTAAATTTAAGTTTGAATCCTCCTCTGAAATCTACTCAGTCTCTTGATCTCACAGAATTGTAGTCTGATAAATTACCTCTGCTTTTTCTTTCAGAGGAAAAATAATATATAAATGCCTCTTATTTCCTCTAATCATTTTCTTCTGTGTCATCTCAGCCAAAGGATCTCATTCCAATGGTTGGGTAAAGACTGGCTAGTTTTTACAGGAACTATAGCTTGCAGTTGCTTCCATTTAAACTGGTATAGCTTCTTCAGTAACTCCAAACTGGGATCATCTTTTTAGCCCCAAGAAACTCATAAATACTAGTTTCCAAAGTCCCAAAGGGTGAATAGTACATATAACAACACCACAACCCACATATCACAAAAATTAGAAACATCTCCTCCCACATGTAACCAATACAACAATTTATAATCTTAAGTATCAATTAGAGATGGCCTAGCTTTTTTAGGGTAGGACATTTGCTCTAGTATAGTCCTACTTATAGCCTGCCTATTAATATTCTACCCCACAGAAATGTGACCCAGTTAACTTTCTTGAACCTGATCAGTCCCTGTTGACCTTCCTTCTACATGGAAGTGACACTAGGTAGGTGGGGAAGACGTTCAAACTTCCACTAGGAACAACTCCATTTTTTGTTCTTCTGTTAACCCAATAACTAGAGAGTGGTTAGTCAGTAATGCCCATATATCTGTATTTGTTAGTATTGTATACTAATTATATACATCCAATTTAAAAAATCTCAACTTAAATTTTTAAAATTATTTCAAACATATACAATAGTAGTAGGAATAATATGATGCATCTTTATGTACCCATCTCTCAGCCTCAGTAATTGTCAGTATTTTGCCAAATTTATTTCATTGGTCCATCCACTTTTCTATTTTTTATTTTTACCAGATAATTTGAAGTACATCTCAGATATTGTATCATTCCTTCTGTTAATGATGAAGGCCACTTTTGAATATCATTGGTTTAGAAACTTGCTAAAAGATACTGGCATGCCAGAAAAGGTGATCTATCTATAAATGGAAAATAAAATTCTTTTTTGTAAACTTCCTTTTAGATGATCTTTCTGATCTGGTAGGCCTATGGTTCAAAATTATTTTGTACTTGAAAAGTGATACTATTTCTTTCTGTTTCCACATAGAAAAAAATTTAACTTATATTAGAAGCAACAGAGCTTCCTTCCCCCGTGAACCCCCCAACCTCTTAGAATTAAACTCCTGGATTTGGGATAGGAAACTCATAGTGTACACAGGTTTTCCTGGGTTTCTCTAATGTCACCTTGTTGTCATATATGATTATGTGAATAGTAACTGACTGGCTATGTGAATAAGATAGGGTATTCTAGATATAGCTAGTGGTTAAATGAAGTTTTGTCAGCTAGCTCACTCTCATTTTTGTCCAATTTCAGAGAAAGTCCATATATATTCCTTTTTTTCCTATATTTTTTTTAATACTACATATTTAATGTGCCATTCTAGTTCAGAAATCTTTTAGATTGTGCTTCTGGAGGAAAATCTATATCTTTTATTCCCAAGTGACCCATTGGCTTCAAAGAAAATTGTGGAAAAATGTTGGTTTCATTTAAAAGAGAAATATGCCTGGGGCACCTGAGTGGCTCTGTGGTATAATGACTGACTCTTGATTTCAGCTCAGGTCATGATTTCATGGTTTGTGGATTCGAGCCCCTCCTCTGGGTCTGCACTGACAGCTTGGAACCTGCTTGGGATTCTCTCTTTCCCCCTTTCTCTCTGCCCCTCCCTTGCTGGTGAACTCTCTCCTTCTCTCTCTCAAAATAAATAAACTTAAAAAAATGTTAAAAAAAAAAAAGTATGCTCAAGAATGATTATGCGTGTTTTGAGCCTGTCAGAATCCTCAAAATCATAAGATTCTTGTGTAACTCTATTTGCTTAAATATTTCCTTAGTTTTCCATTTTCATCTTGCCTAATGTCTTTAATTTTTTATCAATTATTTTTCAATTTTATTAGAGCATATTAATTAGAAGAAACCAAATTTCCATCTTCAGATTCTACATTCTAAAATTCTTGACACAGAAGGGACCACAAATGGATTAAAATCTAAAGTCAACTGTACTGTATTTATCTATGTGTAATGCAAGAAGTCCTGTGTCAAAAATGTAAATAAACTACTGCATGTTAAATAATTTATTTCATATTGTAGTTTACTTTGTGAAATGTTCTAGCTAACAAACTTAAGGAAAAGTTTTATTTTACAGCCACAAAGTACTGTTTTTATACTGTCACGGTGCATATGCTATTGGGTAGTCTTTTTGGTTGGATTTCCTGATTGTTATCATAATGTATTATGTGGAAATTCATCTTTATTGATGTTAATCATACTTTACAGATGAAGTAAGTAGAGCAATAATATAAAATTTTACTAGATTAAAGTCTTAATGCTTAAAATTGCTTATTTATTCACTAAGTTGATTAAGTGGATACTATGTGGCAGATATTTGCTAGTTATTGAGCATGTAATAGTGAAAAAGATGTGGCCCCTGACTCCAGGTACCCTACCGTTTAGGGGGAGATGAACAGGCAGCCACTAAGATAGGAATAAGTATAGGGCATTACAAGTGCACATATAGAACATACCAACCCCAGTTTTGGTGGTTTAGAGGAAGCTTTCTAATGAAAGTAATATATAAACTGAAACCTAAAAGATAAGTTTTTTTATCTTTTTGCAGTCTTTTTTTACTGATAAAATAAAAAACTTTACTGATAAAGTTTTTACAGTTCTTTATCTGTAACCTCAAAAGCCAAAAATCTTTACTATCTGAAGACTTTTTAAAATATGTATTTTTCAAAAATTTGGTTCAAATTCATTTGGTGGCCAAACCTGTCCTGACCTGAAGTGAGGCTAGTTGTAGTATTTATTCTACTTAGTATGAATGGTTATTCATTTTGCTGCAGAAATATATGTTTGACTGAGTGCTGCCTCAGGCCTCCTTGGGACTGTTGCTGTAATTTAGACAGTATAATATAGGCATAGGCACTGTATTAGCCAAAATCCAAATGAGAGATTTCAGATTAAAGGTTAAGTACTCCTGGGGCATCTGGGTGGCTCAGTCAGTTAAGTGTGTGACTTTGGCACAGGTCATGGTCTCGTGCTTCATGGGTTCGAGCTCCATGTCAGGCTCTGTGCTGACAGCTCAGAACCTGGAGCCTGCTTCAAATTACGCGTCCCTCTCTCTTTCTGCCCTTACCCCGCTTGCTCTTTGTCTCTGCCTCTCTCATTCAAAAATAAAAACATTTAAAAAAAAAATTAAGTACTCCTGATAGCTGCAGGGAATTTGGAAAGTGCTTCAGGTGGCTGGGTTACCTTGAGCAGAGACAAGAGAGATTATGGCTCCTTTGTGGAACTGCATATAGTTCAGGAGATTACTTTCTAGAATATTTAATTTTAAAAATATTGGTTAGGGGCTCCTGGCTGACTTAATTGGTAGAGCATGTGACTCTTGGTTTCAGAGTCATGAGTTCAAGCCCCAGGTTGGGCATAGAATTTACTTTAAAAAATATTGGTTGATACCTCTAGGGCTATAGTAATTTATAACCACTTAGTTGAGTTTCATTATAATTAAGAAATTAAAGAATTGACTATATAGTTGCTGTGGACCTACAAAATTACATGGTTCACATGGTGGGTAATAGTGGTAAAGAAGTGTTGATGTTTTTAGTTTTAAATTAGCATTTGCTGCCCTAAAATCGTCCATGCCATTTTTTTAACAATGCAGACACCTGGGCCCCAACTTGGACCTACTGAATCAGAATTCTGATGCAGAAAGGAGAAGGCTTTGAGAATATTGGGGTCACCCACTTTTTTTTTTCCAAATTAAAGATTTGGAAAATAGGAGTGGGTGAGTGTATAAAACAGTACTTTATACATTATGAAATATATCTCATTAGGAAAATAATTTTATGTCCTCATACTTAGACCATTAAAAAGATGATACTTTACCAGAATTATTACACTTTACTTTTGTTTCTAAAATTACTTTGTTACACAAATGTGATATATTAAAGATCTTCCTTTACCTGCCTCTTAAAATAAAATTAAACTATTTCAACTGATCATTTATAACTTCATAAATAATATTTGGTAAGTTTTGTTAAAGAATACAAACTGTTTTCAAATAAATACTTCTTTTAATCCCTGAGAAATCTCTCTAAAGTGGACATTCTTATAATTTCTCTGACTTGGTGAGGTTAAATGACTAGCTCAAGAACACACAGAAAACCTCTTAGCTTGGTCTCAAATGGAAGTCTTTAGACTCTCAAGCCCCATCCATTTTACCCATGCATTTATTCACTAATTCACTCATCAAACGTTTATTGTCCTAGGCACTGGGTGTAGAGCCTAGCTGCAATAATTAATTACTATGGAGGATACATGGGAACATCTCTGCTCAGATACTAAAATCTGACTTGAGAAATAAACACATGAAACAAGAATAAATGAAGTATAGTATGCTAAATGTGTAATGATGGCTGAAAAGTACTATAGAAGTTAGAGGTAAATGAGTTAATATGTACTGAAATTATCAAGAACATTTTAAGAGCTGTTTGCCAAACATGGCTCTGTTTATCCTTAGAGTTGTGTGGCAGTTTCTTTCTGTGTTGTAAATCCTCTTCTTTAACATGTACTTCAAGGTATTTTTATAATGAAATCTCCACAGAATCATTTCAGAAATAGGGAAAAGTCATACGAATTTTGAAGATGAAACATGAGTTCAAAGAAGTGTCCTATTTTGATTGAGCTGCTTCTAGTCCTGAGTCCTAGTCCTTGGAGATATGCATCTTCTTGACTGTTGAGGATAACTAAAAGGAAAAGTTGGAGCAGCATTGGATGCTGAAAGCAAGGCTTTGGACACAGGCCTGGATTTGAATCATGAATCACACTTGCTAGCTGTAAATTTGGACTTCATACATATTTCTCCTTTCAGAACCTCTGTTTTCTCATCCATAAAACAGAGATATTTTACAAAATTATACCTTGGACTAGAGATATTAAAAGCATAAAAAGCATCTAGCACAGTACTTGAAAAACAGAATTCAATACATGCTAATAATAAATGGCACAGAAACTTTACAAATGAGAGGAAAATAATAAACTTGGAAGGGAAACGAGGGAATAAGGAAATTACTTAGTTAACTGATTAGGTTAAAAAGGATCTGGTCAGGGGTGCCTGGGCAGCTCAGTTGGTTGAGCATCCAACTCTTGATTTCAGCTCACGTCAAATGATCAGTTTCCATGATCCCACGGTCATGGGATTGAGCCTTGCATTGGGCTCCACACTGAGCGTGGAACCTGCTTAAGATATCTCTCTCTCTGTCTCTCTCTTTTTCTCTCCCCCCACCCCGCCCCTCGCCCCTGTGCTCTCGCGTGCGCATGCGTACACGCTCTATGTAAAAACAAAACAAAACAAAACAAAAACAAAAAAAAAAAAACGAAAAAAGAAAAAAAAGGGATCAGGTCATGGAAACTCTTGAATACCGGATTTGGAATTGAATATGCTTGACCAAAGATCATTTATAAGCACAATGTTTCAGAAAGGATGTATATTATCCAACCATTCGGGTTTGTGAAATCATCCTTTCCTCATTAGGCAGGCAATAGCCTTCACTGGTAACAGATAGCACTGCCAGCTTACTATCATAAACAAGCAAGGGCTCTTAAAGACCTTACATTTTGGGATTCTTAGAGGTTCTTGCATGGATGGACTTCAGAGGATTGAGATCTTTTTAATATCTTTCTTTAATAGGTAAAATTTTGTAGATGAAGTTCCACCTTTTTTAAAAATCAGATTTTCAGTGAAATCTCTGCCCAGAACATTTTAAGGAACACTGAATGTTTTTACAATTTTTGGTAAATAGTTGAGTGACATATAGAAGCAGGAAAACCACTTCTCAGGTGGATAACCTATTTTGTCACTTTGTAACGTTAGGTAGTAGCCACCCTTGTGTCTTACTTACTTTAATCTTGTACGCTTTTTGCGGACAGTAAATGGAGGGTACTAGCATAAAGACCAAATAACATTATTGAGTAATATTTAAAAGTTTAAATTTGTTAGAGTTTTAATTAATGTATATACATTTCATCAAATGACCTTAACACTGAAGGAAGTAGAGCAGTAGCATATTATTGCATTGTGATAGACATTTCTGTTTAAAACTGGTAATAGAATAGAAAGCATCTTAGTGAATGATTACTGTATCTCTAATGACTGTATGTTTTTGGAGATGATCATAAGGGGACTTAAAAGGAGAGTTCTGGGAACTAAGGAAGATACCAAAGCCTTGTGTATTTCAGTTTCTATAAAGTAAAAATAGTCTAAACTTGATAGTGAATGAATTTGATGGCATATAATTTGTCTAGTTATTGAGTTATAGTGGGAAACTGCAGTCTGTCTTCTAAATTGCTAGAGCTATATAGTATCTTCTTTGCTAGTTACCTTCAGATACCTTCCCTATAGATGAGTGAGAAAGAGAGCCATAGTTACTTTCAGTTCTTTTTTTTTTTTTTTGCCAGTTGGAGGGAGGAAACTGATAAACAAGATAGCCATCAAAACAAACCTTTAATACTTCATTACACATATTTAAAACCAGCAGTGTATTTGAACAATTTTTTACATGTTAATTCATAGAAATTTAGCAGTTAAAAGATGCTAGTGTGTAGAAGATGTTATGAATTTGCATGAGGTCTTTTTTCTCACTGAAGAAAAATAGTAGAACAGAGACTTGGTAATTGCTTTACAGTAGGGTTCTAATGCCACTCTAGACTTTTAGTAGAAAAGTATTTAAGATTTTTTCAATTTGCTACTTTCACTATCTCTATATTCTCTCAGGAATATGTAAATAAAACTTCCTTAGTCTAAAATTGAATGGATTTTTGGCATTCTAGTTTTCTGCCACACTAACCATCTTGAAAGACTGGTTAATATGTTGGAGACTTCCTACATAGTTCTTTGCTCAAAGACAACCATGAAGTGAATTATAAAAACAAACAAAAACTATTAAAATTTTAAGTTAAATTGGGGCACCTGACTGGCTCAGTTGGTACAGTATGCAACTCTTGATCTTAGGGTTGTGGGTTCGAGCCACACTTGGGTGTAGAGATTACTTAAAAAAAATCTTAAAAATAATTTTAAGTTAAATTATTTCTTTGTATAGAAATGGAACTTTGCATTATATAATTAGATATAGGTCCATTTGTACTGATAGAAAAGCAATGGAATATTTTCATGAATTATATCCTATTAAAATGGAATTGCTGACATTATAAGAGAAGTGTGTATCTGATTAGGGAAACAAAATTTGCATGTGCAATTCAGATCCAGTGTAGACAGTTATCAGCTTGAGAATACAAAACTGTCTTGGTACTTTAATACCTTTAATATCTCCAGAAAATAAGATTTTCACAACTCTGTGAATAATGTATTGTCTTACCCATTTTTTTCTATTTTAATACCTAACTTGTCTTTAAAATTTTATTTTGTGATTCTTTTTTGTTTATGACATATTCATTAATCTCTCCATATCATTAAACTAATGAGGCATATTTACCTAGTATATCTCTCTGCTCTACCATAAATTGGGTATAATAATTGACTGTTATCAGCATTGTGACTTCTAGACACTGATGAAATAGTGTCTTTTAATAACAATCTTATGCTTAATGATATGATAAAACAGTGTTCTGATAAATATGGTACTTTAGTTTAAAATAATTCAATGTTTGAAGAATATTCTTTGCCTTAAGATAGATTTGTTTTTAAGTTTTAAAAATTTCTTTATTTTTTTTTTTAAAGTTTATTTGTTTATTTTGAGAGAGGGAGAGAGTGACAGAGTATGCCCGTGTGTGCAAGTGAGTGAGGGAGAGGCAGAGACAGAGGGAGAGAGAGAATTCCAAGCAGGCTCCGTGCTGTCAGTGCGGAGCCCAACACGGGACTTGATCTTATGAACCCATGAGATCGTGAACTGAACTGAAATCAAGAGTCAGGTGCTCAACTGACTGATCCACCCAGGCAGCCCAGCTGATACTTTCATTACTAGGAAACCAGTAAAGGGAAGATATTTCTCAAGTTGTATAATAGTAACAGAATCAAGGGTAGGGACTCCTTGTTTCCTAAATCTTAGGAGCCCTATGTACATTACTGTGTTCTTGAAATCATAAAGATCATAGACAACAATAATAATGTAGACATCTATATTTTATTATCTGTCCAAGTTGCTTCTTATGTACTTTAAATAAGAGAGCTAGCTGTATACAGTATATCCTTAGACTATTTGTAGCTGGTAGCCAGCTCCTCCAGAGGAGGAGCAGTCTCTCATTATTTCCCTGAATAGCTTTTTTCCCGGAGCTATTTACCTTAAGATTCTGGCAGTCTGAATTGTCTTGTGGCATTTATTAATTATTTCAGCTAAATCATTAGAATAAATTAGACTGAAAGGAAAATTATTTATTGAATGTATTAAGTATGTTTGTTGAATGGCTTAATAGAAAGTTCTCTCTCTCTCTCTCTCTCTCTGTATATATATATATATATATATATATATATATATATATATATACACATATATATACACACACACACACACACACATAAAAATTCTTTTCTCTGTATATAACTATCTGTAACAAAGGAAGCACAGAGCTGTCCTTTGGAGGGGGAGAGGGATGTGAGATAGGAAAACAATACTCTATTGAGACTTTTCTTTAGCCAGAATTGTTTCATATCACTTTTTTTTTTGCTTTCCTTTTTATTTACTCTTTTTGTTCTTAACTAATGACTTTGATTATATGATACTTGAATCATTGCATTCTTTTGAAAATAGAGTCAATCTGGAAATAAATAAATCTGAGTAAAATAAATTTGAAGAATTTCTTCTTCCTCATTAAACTGGAGGAAAAGTTTAGAAAAGTAGTCAAATGACATGAACTGGATTAGATCACTAGATATCATAGGTTTATTTACATTATATTTATACATATTAAACCTTTTTAGCCAAAGCAAGCAATAATATATGCCTTCCTACTTCTTCTAGTCTAGATTTTCCAAAATTCCTTTTCTGTTGGCTTTTTTTTTTCCAAACTTGCACAATGCGTGGTAACTGTAGTTAATAACACTATATTGTATATTTGAAAGTTGCTAAGAGAGTAGATCTTAAAAGTTCTCATCACAAGAAAAATTTGTAAATAATGTGTGGTAATGAATATTAACAGATTTACTGTGGTAGTCATTTTGTAATACATACATATATCAAATCATCATGTTGTACACCTCAAACCAATACAATGTTATATATCAGTTATATCTCATTAAAAAAAAAAAAAGCCAACAACCAAGGATGAGTAAGATTAAACTCTTTGTAAAAGAGACCATTATTGTTCTACTTAATTGGGGCATAGAATGACTGTTTTTTAGACTTCCATTATACTATGTGCTACAAAATTGGTTATGCCTTTACTTCCTAGACTTCAGAGGTATGAATAAGACAAAGTTTTGGTTCTCAAGTTGTTCTCAGTTTAGTTAGGGAGGCAGATCTATGAGCAAGTGATGAGACTACAGTGGTAATACTAGAAAAGTGGCTTGTGGAAGGTCCATTTAGGGTTTCAAGGAGCTGTTGCATATATCAGGGGCATGGGAATACTTCAGAGAGGAGTTGACTTGAGCTATGGCTTGAAAGACTAAAAAGTTTACCTACCAGATAGAGTTGTGTGAGAAGGATGGGGTCTGGGGTAAAGACAGAAGAAGAATAGCCTTGCTAAAGGCACAGTGATAAAATTGCTAGAGCTTCATTTGCAAAGTAAGGAGAGCAGAAGAGGTTGAAACTAGTGAGATGAGCAAGGGGCAGATTGTGCCTGGCCTTGTATGCTAAATGAAAATATTTGAACTTTATCCTAGAAGTCATGGGTCCCAAACTTGTCTATCAGAATTGTCTGTGAGTATAGTAAAACTTACAGATTGGCTTAGATCCTGCATGATTCTGATTCATGATTCTAGTAAGCTATCAAGAGCCATGGAAAAGTTTTAAGTTTTAAGCAGAGAGGTAAAATGATTAGAGTTGTATTTTGAAAGATCAGTTTCTCAGCAACAAAAGGAAAAAACACATAAAAAAATAGTGAAATATAAAAACAAATTAATGTTTTATACACCCTGGGAAAAAGAATTTTTAGCAAGGTACAAAACCTTAAAGCATTCCTTTCTTTAATTTTATAGTTTTTTTTTTTTACTGTGGAATAGCTCAGAAGGTCCCTTCTGTCTTAAATAATAGAATTGATAACTGAGCAAGGAAATGTAATTTGGATTATAAAATTCTTGCTTTAATAAAAATTCCTTATATAGTGAATTTAAAAAATCAGTTTCTATCTTTCAAACTTTCACTGTACCTGTCACTAACAAATACATTTTATGTTATGACCCAGTACACACATACAGGAACCTATATTTAACTAAATAAAATAAAATAAAAAATTAAAAAAAACAAGTTTCATGAAACACATCTTACTATTACTAGGATTGTAGGATGTACTCTAGCATTTCTTCTTCCATCCTGATGTTTTAGAATGCTGGTTGCAAGCCACTAAGTTGATTTTACAAGTCATTAAATTGATTTCATGATCCACTAATGGGTCATAGCCTACAGTTTAAACATAATATTGCTATAGAGAATGAATTAAGATGTGTAAAACTGAAGAGCTAAAGATCAGATAGACAATTCAGTTACCCAAGTAGTAGATGCTGTGGGCTTTAAGTAGGACAATGACATTAGCAGGTGCAGACAGAGAAGAGGGGAGAGAGCTTCAGGAGGTATTTAGAAGGTGGTGGAATCCGGTCTTGGTGACTGATTAGTTCTTAGGGTTGATGGTGGTAGGGAGTCTAGTATGATTTCCAGATTTCTAGTTTGAATATTGGATGCTTGTGTTGTTCTTAAGCCATAGAAGGAACACAGAGGAAGAATTGGTGAAGGCAGGCTGTGGGGGAAAAAACTTATCCAAAAGGCAGCTGCCAAAAGGAAGTTGATCAGTGATTTTTTTCCTCCCAAGTCATTCCTTTAAGTAAAATGCTTTTTTTTCTTCTTCTTCTTTTTTTTTTTTTTTTTTTTTTTTTTTACTAAAATGCATATCTTAAGGCTCTGTCCTTTTCCCTTTTCCCATACAACCTACTATTTCTTATACATTGGTTTTCAGTGTTTTCATGTGGGTTGCCCTAAAATATTTTTAAAATTTTCCTCTATGCTATAAGGTCCTGTAATACCAATTCAGTCTTTTCCAAGAAGACATATGATTCCTTGCCCAAAATAAAACATAAGAATTAAACTTTTTTCTTTCCAAACTAACATCATTCTTTCCTCTCTGTCATAGGTAGAATCTCATTTTTCCAACCATTAGGCTTATTGTTACCATCATGTATTACCTGGCTTCAGGGCATTAATTTTACCTATTGCATTCGCATATGTAACCAACTCAGTGTTATTACAAGCAATGCAGCAGTGCAGGTTGAGATCTGCTGAGTATCCTGCAGAACTTAACAATCATTTTCTACCACTTGTGATTCATTTTAATAGATCAGATTGTAGTCACTGTCAAAGTTACTCAGTTTCTGTGGGTCAGAATTTGGAAGGGCTCAGCTGGGCCAGGGATAGTGTAGAATCTATTTTATGTAATAGTCTTGAGGTATTTTGGGGCTAGAGCACAGGATGGGGGCTTTTTCACTTCACGTAGTCTCAAGGGCTTCCATAGTTCCCCTCTCTGAGTGGGTTAGTTTGGATTTCTTTTAGGGCAGTCAGACTGCTTTTGTGGCAGCTGAACACTTTAGGAGCGACTATTCCAGCTCTTCTAGTGGAAGTTGCATCACCTTTTCTAATCAGCCTTCTAGTTGTATAGTGTTACTTCCTCATTCTCTTAGCCATAAGCCAGTCACAAACCTGCCTGGATTCAGGGAGAAGGAATGAGACTCCACCACTTGATGGGAGAGTGGCAAGGCTCTAGAAGAAAATGTGGGATAAGAAATATTTTTGTAGACAGTCTATAACAGCTGTGTGGAAAATAATGCCATCAGATCTTTAGTTTTGCCTGGAGTTTGCTTCCTTATTGGTACTGCTCCCTAAATCTTCTGTCAGGTTAGCTTTTATGATTTCATTTTCTATATCTTGTTTGATCTGTGAACTTGGATAATTAAGCATGTAGTTATGAAGATGCTTTAAGCCTGTTTGTGAGATTTCCCTGGTACAGGATGGTTCAGAGCAGTACCGTTGAGCCAGATCTTCAGAGAGTGGGTCATTTGAATATTACGTTACCTTGTGTGTGTTTTCTAAGACAGTTCTAGATTTCTTTTTTCAGAACTCTTAAATGACCCTTGTAGCCTGTTGCATATACTGTTGAAAGTTATTTAAGTGTCTGAAAATACATTCTCACACCACCTGCTAGGTTGCTTGTTAGACCTTAGGCATGACTGCATGAAAAGGATCAAATAATACTGGCTGTATTTCATAGCCTTGCAATTTTCCATTAGTAATAGGAGACAGACCTGACAAGACACATTTTAGTTATATGTACTGTTTTTACTTATTTTCAGAAATAAGCTATTAATCTAGTCGTGAATTTTGATTAATATATTTGTTTAATTCCTTTTAGTGCTACCATGCTCGAATTGTGCCTAATAAAGATCATTTGATAATCTGACTTAAATATTAATCCTAATTGTGGCTCTAAAATTATATTTCATACATATAGTATGCCGAGAAGCAATCCCTGAAGGATAGAAAATAAAGAACAAGAGTTAATATGGATAGTGCCCCATTCCTTACTCCCATTAATGTATTCTTTCATAGAAGAGTGGCACAGTTTGTCTATATTGAAGGAAGTCTATCCAGAATAGTCATTTAGTGTAATGCTGTTTAGAGTATTATAACCACTTGATGGCACCCTTTGATTTGGTACAAACCTCATTAGCCATACTACACTGCAGCATAGTATTTGTAATGGAATAACACAGAAGAACTAAAGACTGCAAGGTATCTGGTTAATGTAGAGATGAAATGAATGCAGCAGCAAGGCTAAGCTTTCCTGACCCTTCATGAGAGAATAGATGAAAAAAGGAAGAATAAGCTATTGTGCCAAAGGGAGATGATGAAATTCAAGATCCACACACATAATCTCTGGCTCAGCCTCTGAAATGTTAATCCCTGGGTAGAATTATTTGAGCTATAGATTGCAATTTATCATCAAAATGGCATTGTGTCAAACAATGGATGATGTTTAGAACTATCCAATTTTAATATAAAATGGTTCACAGAGCACTGCCTAATATTTAAGTAGCAACTCTTTATGGTTGTGATTTTGGGGATGGAGTATAGGGTGGCTTCTTTACCTCACTGCTTTACCTACCGCTTATATTTTAGATTGGAGGTTTTGGGGGAACCTCTCTGCTTTTCTTTTAGTGACAGTTTGGTCCTAGTGTCAGAAAAAAAAGGATTTTTAAAGAATGCCTCTTGTTAAATTAGGTAGTTTAGAATTGTTTTCTTTTCCATGCTAAAAATGTTTTTATAATTATAGAATAATTCTGTCATATTCTTCTGACATTGATTAAAAATACTTGATGAAATAGTATATTTTTTAGAGTTTATATGGAATTTTATTCCAATATTAGATCAAATATTTATAGATTTCCTCTTATTTAAAGTACCCAACTTCTGCCCTCTAGGGGCCCCATCATAATTAGTATTTATTTGTGATATTTTTTTCTTAAAAATCAAAATCTCCCAATTTAAAAAACTAAATTTTAACAGTGTAGGTGGGGAAGGGTTTCCCATATGTCTGTTAATCTTTCATTCAGAGTAACAATCATGGACTTTTCCTTTGTAAAAAAAAAAAAAACAAAAAAACAAAAACAAAAACAAAAAAACTAATTTTTGTTTTTTTTAAATATTAGAACACTTAACAGAACTCTGTTTCTAGAATCTATAAGCTTGAAATTCCAGTTTAACTAATACACTTTTCCTTTCAACTTTATCATGTTTAGTTTTAACAGGCTTCCTTTGCTTTCTTTTAATTAAGAAAAACAGTTATTTTCTATTTTATTACTAAGAAATAATTTTACTTAACTTTGTATTCAGATTCTTTGTACCTGTTTCTGAAGATCCACCAACAGAGTGATCTCTAATAAAAACCTATATTTAATCTATACCCAATAGATCATATGATTTCAGTGTTTGGTTGCAAATGTTGAAAGCATGCTGTGATCCTGTTTTAAATGCTGTAGCACAGGTCTGCGACACACCACTCATCTGTGTATGGATAATTCTATCTCGCCATATTTTAGCTCTGCTGAGGAAAAGTATTTGATTTAGTGGTAAGGGAAAAGTGGGAGGGGTTAATATGAAAAGAGTATGTCCTATGGAAATGGTTTGCCTTTGACAGCTGTCTTCTTTGAGTAATCATGAAGCACTAAGAGATCCATGGTAATACCTGTGAAGACCAGGCATTGTGTGTGTTTGAGGCACTGCCTTTCTTTGTAGATCCAGTCAAGAGCTGATAGTATAGAGTAGTTTTTAGGCTGCTGCCATTAGTAAAAGTGTTCTTTGAGACTGCGTAGTCATCATAAATTGTTTTTAGAGGCAGAAGGTCCAAAATGTGCATTGGAAAGACACAGATGTGTATAGTCGACAAAAAGCTTGGGGGTCTTAACCTGATGATACTCATACAAGTACTACAAGGCTGTTTCACTTGTTTACATAATTATATCTGTGACGTTTTAATTTAAATGCCACCCTGAAGAGGTGCCTGGGTGACTCAGTCAGTTAAGCGTCAGGCTCTTGATTTCAACTCAGGTCATGATCTCATGGTTCATGAGATTAAGCCCCGCATCAGGCTCCATGGTCAGCACGGAGCCTGCTTGGGATTCTCTCTCTCTCCCTCTCTCTCTGCCCCTCCCCTGCTTGTGCTCTCTCTCTCTCTCTCAAAATAAAGAAAAAAAAAAAAAAAGAAACTTAAAATGTCACCCTGAAAGTTGAGAGTCAAAGTAGCTGAGTGTTTTAAAATGTGACACTTTCCCAACTATGTAATCTCCCCCAACCCCTACCAAGGATTATTCCATGTTTCTGTTTATGAGGACCTAATGTTTTAAAGGACGTGCAGTTGTTCAAACATGAACAACTTCTGATCTTCATAGGTGTGACTCTAGATCTCACTCTTAACTCTTCATATTCATTCATAGAAGACAGCTGCCAAAGTCAAGACTGCAGTAACCTTTTAAAGTAAGCCTACTGGTTCCACACGGAGTGCCAATGCATACATCTTCCAACCCACTGCACTGGCAGTCTCATACCCAATTGCTGAATATGGTGTTCCAGCCTGGTGCCTTTTAGCATACACAAAACTGGTCAACGTCCAACTTTATCCAACCACCCACACTAAATCTGAAACCTCGTGATGCAGTCATAGATGCCTGCAGGGTAGCACTCCTGCAAATTTTTAAAAACATGAGATTGTTAAAACTACTAGGAAAAAAAAAAAAAAAAAAAACACCTTTTTTCCCCCCAACTGCGTAAAGTTTTCTTGGTATCTTCTTTAATTTGCTATTGGATGTCAGCAAAGGTTGATGGGAAAAGGATATTTTATATTTCTTGGTCTTCCTATATTCTCCTAGTTTTATAGGTCTTATTAAATAGGTTTCAATGGCCAGTCTTTGAAACAGGGCCCAAATGAACATTTATATTTCAGCTGTAGCACCAGCATGTATTATTGATGATCGACCTTTACCCTGACTTTGGATAGTCTTGTGACATTGAATGAAATGAAGAAACTGCTTCTTGGCTTGATTTTGTATTGGCGGAAGAAAGCAAACAGAGTGGTTTGTCAGGTTGCTAAAAATGTCAAAATACAGTCCTGGGACAATTTCTAGCACAAAGGTTTTAATTTTTGTTTTGTTTTTTAAATAATGAGTGGGTGGTTGAATGTTGTTTGCAAAAACACACCTTTGAAAGAAAATTGAATTCCAGTAATACCTGTATCAGATTAATAACAGGAAGCAGTCGTATACCTTAATTTAAAGTTGTGATTTATTATTCACATGTTTGCGAGTGACATGTTTGAACATTAAGCCTTTAGAGAATGTCACAGTTTTACAGAAAATAGTGTTAATTCGTGTAAGTATTATGGGGCGGGAAATGTGTTATTAAAAGAAATAAGCCTCTATCCCTATATGCACTTTTCTTATGTTGCAGTTTTAGTGATCATTTTAAATACTTTATTTCCATATGTAAGCTATACAGAGTATAACAGAACTCCGTTTCAAAAATAAGATGTAAAATATTTCAGTGTAATTCTCTTGTTGTTGATAGTTTCTGGCTTTCCAATTAAATATTTCTGCAAGCGGCAGCCATAAATGAAATGTCCTGTTCTGTAAACTTCATTGTTCGTACTATCATTAAATGAGCACAGGCGTATGCAGCTGTTGCCCTGCATTTTGTTTATCTTAAAAGCATTAATGCTTTCTAATAGTTAATATATTTCAAATTAATGTTGCAATATTTGTGTTGTTTTAAGTTATAACCCACTGTTAGGTTATTCTGTAATTTTAGAACCTGGTGTCCTAATGCAGATGTGGGTTTCTTAATTCAAATAATTAAATCATAGAAATTTAGATCTGGAAGGAGCCTTAGAGATCATAAAGTTCTCCTCCCTCATTTTACAGATAAGGAAACTAAGGTATTATGATCTAGTAACTAGTCCAAGGTCGTATTGCTAATTAGAAGTAGCAAATTACTCACTTCTATTCATTTTCTCACTCCCACTCAGAGGATCTACCTACCCACATAAAGTATTTGCATAAATGTGATAACATGATTTTAAATGTTTGCTTTTTGTATCTCTTCAACTAGAACATAAGTCAGCTGTCTTAGAAAAATGGAACTTGATTTATTGAAAGAAAAATTTTTGTAATTAAAGGTTTATTAGGTAAAGATCAGTTTTACTGAGGTAGATTATTTGATAGTAGTTAAAATTCAGTGCATAAGATCACCTGCTTCATACCATGTGTATATACTAGCTACATGCTAAAGTTTAAAACCTCACTTAATTGTAAGCTTTGATAATATTTTTAACGAGTAGATTTATTGAACAATATGGGCTATGAAATGCTTTAATTTTATTTTAACAGGTGGGTAATATATAATATAAATTTTATAAATTGTGAAAATATTTGAATGTAACAATTTTAAAAGTAAGTTATGATGTCAAGTTTTTTAGGTAACAGATTTGTAGTTTTAATTAAGCTTTGTAAGAGATGAATTTTTAATGATGTTTTTAATATATACAAATGTATATAAACATGTAATTTTAAGTTTTTAATACAATGATTAAAATATATAGTTTTATATTTACAAATTATTAAAATAGAAAAGCATAGAAATGTTATTTGATTCAGAACAGTGACCAGATGTTCTTTAATAATATTTATGATAGTTTAGATATCTAAACTAGAGATAGCTTTAAAATAGGACTGTTTTTAATGTTAATGTGTAAATTTCTGTCCTGGCTTAAAAAAATAGAACTCAACAGCAATGCTTGTTCTCTGCATATTGCTAACTACTAGAAATTTGCTCATAAAGCATTTTTGTTTTAGAATTTCTTCTTAAAATGTACATACAGCATTGAACACTTTGTTGTATATAGGTTAAGCTTGGATTAATACTGGCTTACAAGTACTATTTACAGCGCATTATTTCAGATCTTGGCTTTTAAGGTATGTCAATTGCTACAGTTAATTAAAGTGCTACATATGCTGCTGTCTAAGCCAATTGAAAGAATAGGGCATGTATTTCCAGTTTTGTGAGCTACAGAATAATTGTACCTTAACATGATACCTGTCCCTGTAAGTTAGTAATGTCCTACTGTGGTTCATATTCCTTTGCTTCCCAGAACATCCCATCTTTTTGCTTATTTTTGGAGTGACAGAAATCTGAGTGTACATAACTGATTTCTGTAGTTAGAATAACATTTTACAAATAGTAGACCCTCAATGAATGTTTGAAAAATCAATTTGTCACTTATATACTAAACTTGTGGGTTTTCTTTTATCTTCCCTCATAGTTTTACTTTTCATGTGATAGTCTTGTCTCTCCTTGCTAATTTGAGGCAACTACCTAAGGGTAGGAAGAGTATATTGTTTTGTAGACAGACAATACTCAGCAAGATTCTGTGCACTTATAAATATCCAGTAAATGGGTAAGTGGGTTTCCAGGTGATTTCATTCTCATTAAATTTGGAATGAGATATTTAAGTGCCTTACCTACAGGGTTTTTAGGTTCATGCCTGAAGAAGATATCTGTTGTTATAGATTCTGGGAATCAGATGTGCTGGGAGTAGTGTTCAAATAACATTGGGATGTATAACTTTTTCATTCTTTAGATATATTTTTTATTAGAGCATAGTGGATCTTTTGTAATTTTTATATTTATTACAACTGATATATTTACAATACTGGAAATACTAAAAGGGGAAAAAGTATCCATAGTCCCACTTTTAATAAATTGACTGATTTTAGTTTAGCATTGTTCTTTGTTTTGAACATATGCATGTTGTATAATTTTTTTAGGTTGCTGTTCCTTATTTTCATTTAGAGTAAATTAAATGCATAATTTGGTTTATTACATTTCCTGTTTTAAAATGCACATTATACCTATGTCTTTTTGGAAGCTTTTAAAGAAGTACTTTTAGAACTGATACTTTTGTAAAAGTACGCAGAGCTGCTTCCCAGGTGTGGGCTATGAGGGGACCTGCATTCCTTCTGCAGTGCCTCTTGCTTGGGCATTCACTCCAACAATAGCTTGACCCAGTGAAAATCTATAGGGCTTCAGATTATTGTACAAAACCCATCATTCACTCAGGCTTTTGGAATGGTCTTGTTGATTCAAGGACAGTTATGGTGACTAGATTCAGAGTTCAGTTTAGAAGTAGATTTCAATGGATACATGTCAGCAAGAAGATCGTATAAAATGAAAGTGATGACTAGAGGGAGTGTGTGTTAAAAATTAAATAAAATTGAAGGGAGCTACCTGAGATTGCTCGATTTAATTTGGTAGAAAGGTCTTATTACCTTTCAGGGGATTGAAAAGAAGAAGTCTAAACTGGTAGTGATTTTTATTTCATAAATAATGGTTCTGTGCTACATATGATCTACCAAAGAAAGAGGTAGAAAAGACTAAATTTCTTTATTCTCCATTATAAAAAAAAAATTCAAGAGGAGTATAATTTAGCTCAAATTGAAAGAAACAGTAGTTGCCAAACGTATGTGTTAAGAGGGAAGGAAAATAAGAGGAAAAGGAATCTGTACTTATGTCAGAGGAACTGTCTATGAAGTTAAGTCCTGGATCTGAAGTCTTGCTTACTATATATTTCTGCAGTATCATCAAGTGATCTTAGAATGTCCAAATCATATGCCACCAGTATTTCTTATCCTTGCTGTAACTCCTAATTTCCATCCCTCATCTAATTCTTTTTTAGAAATTGTGCTATTATTAGCAATTTAGTAACAAAACGAAGATCTGAAAACTGACATCAAATCCATCCTTTCTTCTCTCCTTTAGTAGCCAGTTTCAAAGTAATCCACAGCATTTTTTTCTCCTATACACCTTTATTTTTCTTTATCCCACCTTATATCAGTGGACCCAATTAGTGAAAATCTACTTAGAAGTTAGTGATAGTACAGTTTAAATCATTTTTGACTGCCTTCTCTTTAAATGAAACAGGTGTTACAGGAAACTAAATTACTGTAACTAGTATTTGTTTATTGAGTAGTTTTATTTAGAAGGTGATTTTATAAAAATTATTAAATGACAGGATAGATTTGTTTTTTTCATTGACTTTTCATATGTGCTCATTTATTAAAACTTTTTTTCCAAGTGAATGTTATTTTTTAAACACTGTACATCTGAAAAGTAAAGACACTATGTGACTATATGTCAGACTAAATTAGGATACTTATTTAAAGGTGTCTTAAACTTGAGGAACTCTGATTTTGTAAGCTACTTTTCACTGGTTTTAAACAATTATTTTAAAAAGGGTCTCTGCATATTTCAAAATGAAGATAATCATGATTCTTTCTGTCTTATTTGATATCAGTTCTCTTTAAATAACTTTTTTTTTTTACCATTTCATTAAAGTTAAAATATGAAATAGATATGTTCACAAAGCCAATTTTTGGGTAAAGAGAAAGGTAGGTAGCATTTTTCCTAGTTACTAAGTTGAATAAACTCTGTACTTCCATCTACTTAAATGTTTTTATTGTTTGTGAGCCTAAAACATGTATAAACCCTTTCTTTTACCATATGTATATTTAAATAAGCAACACTTCATATCTTCTGCATATAAAGTGAAATATTTCCTTAACACTAACACAACACAAGTCAGTTCTCAGCCAAAGCAAATAGAAGAATGAATGCTTTGTTAATCATCCGTAACTAACGTGTGTATACACAGAAAAAAAAAATCAAATCTGTTTTTGACAGGAACGTTTTGATGGAATTAGAAAAAAAAAAAAAAGAAAGAAGAACTTATAACACAGGTCAGGCCCTTTCTGATTTATGAGTTTAAAATTATGTTTTTACTTTTTTCAGTGTAGGCACATGGTAACAAATGAGTTATGGAAGAACTTTTACTGAAAATCAACATTCCCCTGCCACTTACTTGGTACCTCCAACCCACTTCCTTGAGGCAGCCTCTTTTAACTGCTTCAGAATTTACTTCTTCTGGTGGTTCCCTCCGTGTTTCTAGTTCTGCATGATATGCTTGTACTCTGTTTCATGACTATTTCATGATTTCTCAACTTTAGACAACATTTACTAAATCTTTAATTCAATTTGCACATGCCCGGCTCCAGCGTTTCAGAAATACAGATAGTTATTCCCTGCCAATTCTTTCAGTCCGCTTTCTTTCTTGAGAAAGTTCCTCAAGGGTACAGTCGGTTACACTATTGTGCTCACCCTTGTCCCACTGCCTCTAAAACTGGCCTCACCCTGAAGCCCGTCTTCTCCATTTACATTTGCTCTCTAACTCCTTCCACTTTTTTTCCTTATTAAAATCATTCTTTGCCCCCTTTTGGTGTGGAAAGTTGGAACAAAACATAGATTCAGATTAGGGACATTTTATAATTTTCCTTTAAAAGTTTACAAAATTCATTTCAAAAATATCTATCTAACCCTAAGTAACTATTTTTTGTTATGTTTTAATTTTTTCCCTGTGGGTCTTTGGCCCTTGATAAAGTGCAGATTTTCTATCCATCCCTAGTAGATAGTAGCCAGGCATAAGAATTTTGATATTAAAAAAGAAAAAGAGTAGGCATGGTATAAATTTGACTTGATGGATTTCATGCTCTAAGATTTTAGCATTCTTCTTAAGGGACTCAAAGTAACGTTAAAGAGAAATAATAAGTTCTGAAATGTTAGTCTTTTCCACCCTGTGCCCCTTCTCAGCTAAGCTGGTCTGGTCTTTTATTTTTTAATGTTTGTTTACTTTTGAAGGAAAGACAGAGCATGAGTGGGAGAGGGGCAGAGAGAGAGGGAGACACAGTATCCAAAGCAGTCTCCAGGCTCTGAGCTGTCAGCACAGAGCCCAAGGTGGGACTCAAACTCACAAACCGTGAGATCATGATCTGAGTCGGATGCTTAACCTACTTGAGCCACCCAGGTGCCCTTCAGCTACTCTTTTCTACTCTTTACCTGACAAACCTCTTCAACATAACTAACTCATCTCCACTCTCCATCTTTTCCTAGGAGAGAATTCCAATTCAAAGTGGCAGTCAGGATAAAAATGGAACTTGTTACTTAATTTTAGGACTTGACTTTTACTAGACTACATCAATTACTTCAAGAGATTCTAGTACTGTGACTTTAGTCCTTTCAAAACTGTTTGGAACATTGCTTGGAAATATGCATGAGATTATGTGACCCTTCCTAAACCTTGCCTTTCAACATTATTTGAATTCCCTTTCTTAATTTCTCTTGCCCAAAAAAAGTCAGTTGTACCTCTGCAGTTAAGTCAGAATTCTGGCCTTCAAAATAGGGATATTAGGTTGTAGATCAAGACTACCAGGTTATCATTGAATTTTTTTGTTTTGTTTTGTTTTTTGGTTGTCATAAAAGCTATCAATAGAAATACTTTGTATGATGTGAAATGCTTTGCCTTTTGAGGTAGCCTAAATGAGGATCTGTCATCTCCTTTCTTAGTACATATAGTCAGTAGGATTTACTCTCTTATTCTGCCTAATCAACTATCAGAAATAAACCTGCTTATGCTTATTTCATAATTCCATCCCTATACTAGCTGAGGTTTTTTTCTTCTTGTAGAACATACAATACAATTGATTGATAACTCTTTTCTTTTTCTTTACCAAATAGTATTTATGAAATATATTTTTCATATTGTCATACTATTTTCCAAGGAATTGGTATAATTCCTGATTTTAAATGAAAAAATAAAATTTTTGTTTTCTGTGTTTCCATGTCTTGAGGCTGTCATTATATCATTAACATTTTAAACAAGAAAGAACTGATCAAACTTATTCAGAATCTTAGGGTTTTGCTTTTGATCTGTCATGATCATAGTACATTTTCTTTCTCTGCATTTCTATGTATAGGGAATTATTTTCCTTTTAAAATAAGGCAACTGGACTACATCAAAAACAGCAAGATAAGAATTGCTTCAAGAAATTTTAAGCCTATGCCTACTTTATGTCTCCCAAATTTGAAGTTATTTTAAAAAACACAGAAGGCAGTAGTAGTCATGCAAATTAACACGGAATTTGAATTCTGACACTGAAACTACCCATGCCATTACTATGAACTGAAAAGCTGTATCCAGTTCTAAGTGGAAAAGGTGACATTTGGGGAAAGAGAAAAATAAATAAATATTATATCTCTTTCATTTTTTAAAAATGTGATGTCTTAGATAACATCATCTTTTCAAAAAATTTTGTGTAAACTTGAATTTTTTCCGTGCTGTTATTTATTGAATTTTACTAAACGTTTAATAGTAAAACAGGAAAGTGAAAAATTTCCCACTTTTTTCATTATTAGTTTTTAAAATTAATTTTTTTATTTGAAAAGTAATAAGTGGCCAAAGTTTTTTTTTTAACTAGTATAAAAGAGTGCAAATTAATTCCTCCCACTTTGTCCAAACTTCTTTTCTTTTCTCAGAGAACTTATTATTAGGTTTCCTATATATATCTCCAGAAATACACATACCACTATTTAATACACAGTTAGAGCAAAATAATATTTTGTACCTTACTTTTTTTTATATACATTGATAGTTTTAAGTATATAACAACTACATTAAAATTTTTACTGTATCATTACTTTTACTCCCCACATAAATCTTATAATTTTCATTGTTAGAATCTTTATGTAAAGTTTTAATCACAAATGAATCATGGCTTATTCAAAGTCCCAGTGTAATTTAATACTTTGAATTCTATAGCATATGCCATTTACAAACAAAGCACTGTCATATATTTCATGTTACTCGATCCTCTCAAAAACCCTGTAAATAAAACCTAAGGATTGCGTGGTTTGTTATGGGTTTAATGAAGTTCAAATTTTTATCTTTCCTGAGCACCCTTTTCCTTGACTTCTGACTTTTTTCTAATTTCTAAGCACAAGCAGAGGCAGGTCTTTTCCTTTTGTCTTCCAAGTCCCCCCCCACCACCACCCCCCCCCCCGCCGCCGCCCCTAGTCCCCCTCTCCAGAAAAACACACTCATAGACATGCACGTACTTTTTTAAAACCTAATGAATAGAGGTGCACTGGTTTTATCTTCTCTAGTTCCTGTGAAACTTTTGAGCTCTGTGAAAGGATCTTTCTCTTTGTAAAAAGAGACAAGCATTTAAGAAAACCTAACTAAATAATCATTTCTTTTTTGACCTATGCAAGAACATATTCAGACTAGTAAAATAGGAACATATAAGCATCATATACAAATCTCTCTTAGTTTTTAAAAGATATGCTCAAATGCTGTCTACGGTGGTTCTGAGTCTTAGCTACGTATGGCTTTTGTGTCAGACCACTTTGCGTGCAGTAACCTGGTAGTAGTTGTTGTTGCTTGTATTATATTTTGAGTACCAATAGCATACTGGGTGCCACACCAGACACATCCCAGCCCTAGGGGCACAATTTGATTGACAGAAGCTATTCCCGTAGAATGGTAATAATTGCATAAAAGCCAAAGGAACTGAATTGAAATTTTTATCAATAGGTAACCTGAAATACCCTTTTGCTGGATAATGTTCTCCAAGTAAAAGTCTACTTAAGACTTTAGTTTCTTAGATACTACCTTTTAGGGTACTTACCTTTGCTTATATGTTAATAAACAAAAATATGCCAGCTAAGTGTGCTCGTGTAGAATGGGAAGGCCAACCAAGATCATGTCACTTGACTTTAACATAACTCCTTTTGCTTAACAGGCTTTTATTTGGCTTTTTAATAGGTGATGGAGGATACCTAGATATGAATTCTTTTTGTCCTACATACCTTAAAAACACTGCTAAAAAACCAGCAAATGAAAATACTAGTAAAAGTGATGATAGGATTTAAACTCTTAGATTTACGTCTTAAATATAAAATGAGTTTAAACTTTGTGGGCCTAAGTTTCCTCTGTAAGCAGTGGTAATAGCACCAGTCTTACCTATTTAATAAGATGTCAATGAAGGTCAAATAAATAATTACCTTTAAATAGGTCACTGAACAGATGATAAAAATGGTAACTAATTTTTAATGGTAACTAACTTTGTAAACTTTGTAAGTGCTGTTAGATCACATGGTGTGAAACAGATCATTTTTCTATGAAGATTGTCTGGAATATATGTCAGTAGGGAAAGAGATGTAAGTGGAATAGAAAGGTAATTTTCATTTTATAGAAAAATAAATAACTGAAAATCTCAACTCTTCTTTCTCTGCAAACTGTCAGGTAACAGCCAGTTGTCTGCCTCTTCAGAGGCATTTTAATAGAGCAGTTGCAGAGGCTGAGTGTAGGCTTTGGACATTCCTAGCTGTGGGGTTTTGGAAAAGTTGATGAACCTCTCTGTATCTCAGTTTATTTAACTGTAAAATGAGAATAATATCATGTCTGTACCACAGGAGTGTTGTGCAGTAGCACATGTGCTTAGAACAGTATTTGACATGTGGCAAGTTGTCATTATAGTTTTGTTGTTATGTATATGACATAAGCAGCAGCCAGAATTTTAGAAATCTATGACGTCAGAAATGTTTAACCATTTCCACCACAGGAAAAGGTCCTGAGCCATGTGTTATCATGTGGCCTCTCTACTTTATTCCTATGTAAGAAATAGTCTTCAAGCTTTCATACTAAATACAGAATTCTTCTCGTAACCAGGATTGGCAATGTTATATAATTCTTATAGGGTGCTATATAGTAGGTGTACTACACATATTGTGTATTATCCATAATTGCTTACTGAAAAAGTTCCTTATAGGCAGATAAATTATTTATTTGAAGTGGTAGTGATTTGAGGTGTTGAATCTTGCATTTTAACAATATTTGCTGATTTTCACCTGAAAAATGTTAATCGATCTTTATATAAAGTACTTCTTTTTTTACACTGTATTTTAGAGAATTGTATCTTAACTGTATGTGATTGTTCAGTTTTAAATTTTAATGGTTAATTATGAGTTTTCAGCTTCAGAAAGTTTAAGATGTTTTTATCACCCTGGAGCTGAAAAAGTACTTTAAGAAATCACTTGCCTACCTTCCTGCTCTTAGGCAAGGCGGTACCTAAAACATCACAGAAAGCTATGGTAATTATCTGTATGACTTTTTTAATCTAAAGAAAGAAGATCCTATAACTTGCCCTGAAGCAAGCTCAACACTACAAAAATATTTAAGTATTTAATTATACTGGAAGCTATGAAGTTGGGGTGTCAATATGAGGACCCGGATACCTCTTTTCCCTTACTTTTCATATTCTCTAGTTACCTGTAGGGGGAAAATTACTATAAAAAACACTTACTCCACTTGTTTCAAAAGCAGTAAATGTTTGTTAAAAGTGTTCTGTGGCACCATAATATGGAAGTGTAAGAAAACAAGTATATATTCTAACAATGCTATTTTACCTGTACAGGTAAAAGGTCCTGATGGGTGTTACAGTAATTTCCAATTTACTTGATAGTGTTACAGATACCACAGCATTGAGAATTTATGCACACATTCAGAATAGATTTCCACGTTCTGGGATAGATTCCCAGAAATAGAATTGTTCAGTCAAAGGAGACATTTGTTCTATTTTGATGGTTTCAGTGCTAAAAGAATATCCTTGTAATAGGCTGTAACTGTTTATATTCCCAACAGCAGTGATTGAAATGCCTGTTTTTTCGATACCTTCAGCAACACTGGATATTACTAGACTTTTTAATTTTTGTCATTCTGATGGGTGAAAATGCTCTCCTTTATCATTTTAATGTGCATTTCCTTGATAACTAGTGAAGTTGAGCTCGTTATATGCTTATTGGCCGCTTAATGTTTTTCTGTGAATTGCCCGAGAATATCTACTGCCAATTTTTAATTGAAATGATTACATTTTCTTATTCATTTGTAGACCTTTATGTATCCTATACACTGTTTTTTTATGTGTCTTGTGGATATCTTCTCTCTACCAGTCACTTTTCTTTTTAGTATTACAAATGGTGTATTTTACTACATAGTAAGCTTTTGGTATTTATATATTCAAATTTGTGTCTTTTCTTTTATGCAGTGCAGTATAGTGGTTAAGAGTACATATTGCAGAGCCAGATTTCCTGTGTTCATATTTCATTTCTTTTGCTTACTAGCTATGTAACCTTGGGCAAGTTACTTGATCTTTTTGTGGCTAAGTTTCCTATCTTTAAAATGAGGTAGTAATAGTATCTCAGAGGACCGTTGTGAGAAACAAATGAGAAATGACAGTTAAGCACTTAAGAGTAATGCCTGATGCAAAGTTAAGTATTCTATAAAAGTAACTTCTATTGTTATTTCTTCTGGTTTTGTACCTTTTTTGGAAAGATCTTCTGTGCCTGAAAATTATAAATTTATGTCATCACAGAAAAATTGAGTAGCATATGCAATTGGCAGATTATCATCAGAGCATGGGATGCATTTGCAGGGAGGGGCAGTTGGTGTTCTTCACATGGAATCAGAGACAGTGTCCCAAAGAGCTCTGCTATGTTAAAGAGTTTTAACTTTATCCTGGAAGCAGAGAAAAATCCTTGACAAATTATAAGCATGAAATGGTTGTATAAAGATTCCCACACTTCTTGGGACACCTGGGTGGCTCACTCAGTTGAGCATCTGACTTCTGCTTCAGATTCTCTGTCTCCCTGTCTCTCTGCCCCTTCCCCACTTGTGCGCTCTCGCTCTCTCTCTCTCTCTCTCTCTCAAAAATAAATAAACATTAAAAAATAAGAGATTCTCACACTTCTCAAATCACTATACAATAGTATTGGTACTGTTTGGGAGGAGGAAAAAGAGAGCTCCTCATCTCACTACAAAAGGAATTCCAAATAGATAAGAAAGTTAACTGAAGACAATAAAATAATCGACACTAAAAGAGAAAAGTGAATATTATTTTTTTTAAGTTTATTTATTTATTTTGAGAGAGAGGGAGAGAATGTAAGCAGGAGAGGGGCAGAGAAATAGAGGGAGAGAGATTCCTAAGCAGGTTCCCAGTTGTCACTGAAGAGCCCAATGCAGGACTCGATCTCAGGAACTGTGAGATTGTGACTTGAGCTGAAATCAACAGTTGGGTGCTTAACCAGCTAAGCCACCCAGGTGCCCCAGAAGTGAATATTGTTAAATCATTGAATGAAGAAGAACTTTTTAAGTTTCTGAGCAGTAGGGAAGAAATCACAGAGGAAAATATACATATATTTGTCTACATAAAAATCAAAACTGGGGAGCCTGGGTGGCTTAGTCAGTTAAGCGTCCGACTTCAGCTCAGGTCATGATCTCATTGTTCGTGAGTTTGAGCCCCATGTTGGGCTCTCTGCTGTCAGTGCAGAGTCCACTTTGGATCTTCTGTTTCTCTCTTTCTGCCTCTCCTCTGCTCTCCCTCTCTCTCTCAAAAATAAATAAAACAAAAAAGCCCCTTCCCCCCCCCCCAATCAAAACTAATGTATATTTTAAAAAGCATGTTGAGACTCACTGTTGGCTAAGGTCCACCTGTTGATGG
Organism: Panthera pardus; assembly: GCF_024362965.1. NCBI lineage: Eukaryota > Metazoa > Chordata > Mammalia > Carnivora > Felidae > Panthera > Panthera pardus. Next base: position 80,066,129 of record NW_026526821.1, read on the forward strand.
GAGTATATGTTGGTATAACTTCTAGAGGACAAATGACAGTCATATAAAACACTTTAAAATGTGCATGTCTGAGCCAGTTATTCAACCAATAGAAATTTATCTTAGTGAAATATTTAAGTATGAATGTAAAGAATTAACAGAAGATTTTTACATGGTTATTGCTTATACTGTAATATGAAAAATTAGAAACAACCTCAATTCCCCTAAACATGGGATTAATTAAATTGTTATGTCCATAAAATGGACTGTTTATAGCCATTGTAAATGACATCATGGTAAAATATTGGCAAAGAAGTGTATTCATCATATTTTAATGAAAAAAGTAGTTTACAAAAGAGTATGCACAACATATTCAATTTTTCTAAAAAATGACTACAAATAAACTAGAAAATCAGTACAAGAATGACTCACTCTATAGGTGGGATTATTGTAATTTTCAATTTTTTTTTACTTCTCTGTATTTTGTAATTATTTTTTTTTACGATGAACCCTGCATTATTTATGTAATAAGAAAAATGTAAGGTTTTTAAATTAGGAGATTGAGGGTCGCCTGGGTGGCTCAGTCAGTTAATCGTCCAACTTTGGCTCAGGACATGGTTTCATGGTTTGTGGGTTTGAGCCCCGCGTCGGGCTCTGTGCTGACAGCTCAGAGCCTGGAGCCCACTTTGGATTCTCTGTCTCCCTTTCTCTCTGCTCCTCCCCTGCTCACGCTCTGTCTCTCTCCTTCAAAAATAATAAACATTCAAAAAAAATTTTTTTTTAATTAGATTAAGGGGCACCTGGATGGCTCAGTCGGTTAAGCATCTGACTTTGGCTCAGGTCATGATCTCACGGTTCATGAGTTGGAGCCCCGTGTCAAGCTTTGTGCTGACAGCTCAGAGCCTGGAGCCTCCTTCAGATTCTGTGTCTCCCTCTCCTCTGCCCCTTCCCCGCTCACACTCTTTCTCTCTCAAAAATAAACATTAAAAACAATTTAATTAGGAGATTAAAAGACATATTAAAAGAAAATATATTTACAACAAATGTGGCAGACAAAAGGCTAATATTTTCAATATTTAAAGAACTCTAGAAGTCTCTTTTCCTTTTAAGAGCAATATCCAAATAGATAAATGGACAAAGGACTTAACTAGTTTTACAAAAGAAAAAATATCGATGGATAATAAACAAAGAAATATATTTAGGGTCATGAGTTATCAAAGAAATGCAAATTAAATGGGTGAAATACACGTTTTCTCTTAACAGCTTAGCAAAGATTTAAAAATAATAGTGCTGTAGTGGGTGTGATGAATGAGACTAGCAGTGTTGTATACTGTAGGTTATAAACCTTGGTATGATTTGTTTGGAAAGCATTCAAATACTTTACCCAAAAATTCTACTTCTAGGAATCTGTCCTACAAAACTGTCAGAAGTGCCAGAAATACTTTGCGCATAAAAATGTTCATTGCAGCATCATTTCTAAGTGACAAAAGTGAAGAGCTTAAATTTAAGTTCATTAATAGGAGGAAGTTATATAAATTTGTGGAATAACCACAATTCAGAATGATATGCAACTTCTAAAATTTAGGTTTATAAACTGTAATGTCAATTTTAAAAAAAGCATAATTTTCAAATAGTGTCATCTCAACTATTTTTAAAGAACTAGAACAAATATGTCAAAATATTAGCAGTGGTTTCAACTAGTTGTTAAAGTTTTGAGTGATTCTTTTGTGTACTTTTTGTGTATTTATAATTTTCTGTGGTGAATTTTCTCATATAATCAGAAAAAAAGGTATAGCATTAAAACAAAAAGAGGATTACCCTCATAGAATTATGGAGTATGAAATCTAGGTGTGTGTGAGACTAGAGAAAGGTCAACAAATGCAGAGGCTATGGCAGTGGTCTCTTCACATGGTTGGAGATGGAAAGAATGGGTCCAGATTCTGGAGAGATTTAGCAGTTAGAGCCAACTTAGGTGAGCCCTGGGGTTGGGAGGCTTGATGGATGGTAGTACAATTCACATAGATGAGAACTCAGGGAAGAAACAGTTTAAGGGATGGAGATGATTCAGTTTGGCTATGTTGAGTCTGATTTGGATGAAAATAAACAACTCTGGACTAGGTCTGTCTAGTTATGAAACTTTGGGAGCCCTTATCAGCACACACATTCAAGTCCTGGCCATGAATGATACAATGCTTGGTTACCAGGGATTATGTTTAATCTAATGGATGAGTCTAATTCTCTTAAAACACTTACTGGAGACCAATTTAAAAATCTGATAGTGTCGTTCCTTTTTAAGGTCAAAAAACTACATACAATAGTATCAATAAATTTTTAGTGGCTTTCTTTAGGATTACAGGGGTAGGGGGTGATATAAACTGCCTTTTATCAAATTTGTAGTTGGTAGTAGATTTGACTTTGTATGTGTGTGTGTGTGTCTATGTATTTTACATTTGGACAGCCTACAACTTATTTAGACCTTTGACTTGAATACTTTAACTTGTACTTTATGTATATCTGGGGTTTCCTTCCATTTGAGAGGTTGAGGTTTTTGGGTGTTTTTTTTTTTTTTTTTCAGAGGGAATTTAGATTTTATTCTAAAACTAATAATTTTTACAAATGTTTTTGAGTACATATCTCAACAGATTTTTAGTGCTGATTCTTTCCATTTACATTTGTGCTACCAAATTCTCTTCCATCCAACCATCTAGTTTGGTTATTTTAGCTGATATGGTTTCTAATTAAGTCTTTGTGGTTGAGAGAGTTCCTTGTGGCATGTCTGCTTTAGCATTTAATTGCTCCATGGAATCCAAATTAAATTCTGTAGTATTCCATTTGGTCTGCTGATGAAGCAAAGATCTTTTTAGCATGGACTGAGAAATGTGGTGCTTATGACAGCTCAAAGGACCAGCATCACAATTTTTAAAAAGTTAGAGGACTTTTTGATTTCTAACTTGACTCTTTATCACTTGAAAATAAAGTTTAAAGTGTTATCACAAAATTCAGTGAGAGACCGTCAGCCACATAATAGTCTCTCAAATAGGTATTTGTAGAATAAATAAAAGCAAAATTGTTGATTCTGATGTTGTACTGCATCAAATTATTTTGTTTTAGACAGAACAAAACAAAGTTTTTAGGTTGAATTTGAATGAAAAGTACCAGGAAGCAAGTGTGATAATTCCGTTAGGGGTGATATAAGGTGCTTTTGCAATGGGGGTGACAGGTTGTATTAAGAAACTTCTATGGTCCCTCCCAATTCCACATTATCTCATTTAACAGTTTTTGTTTGAGTCAGTAGAGAAGACGGTAATTTACACAAATATTTCAGTGTGTTCTTTACTGCAAATAAATCACATGGGCTAGAGGGTAAGATCTAATAACTGAGACTTTTAAGTGTCAGACACATCTTTAGAATGCTGTCCAGAGTTCTGTCTGTCCCTTCATCTCCTGGTGCCCTGATTCAGTGGTATAAAATCAGAATAGAATTTAGAGTTCTGATTGTCAAGAATGAACAGAATCAGGCATTAGGCTGTGAGGCTCTGAAAGGTTATATGCTGCAAGCATTAATTTATCATCAGATACTTACTACCTGCTTAAGGTGATGGTGAAACATAGCATCTAAACAGACAAAATAAGAGAGAGTATTGGTTACAATGATAACTGCAGATTTAATCTGGAGAGTTCCAATAAAATAAATTCTTGAACAATCCTAATAAGTCATTAAGAGTTTCTAAATTAAGAGCTTAGGTCAGTGTGAGAGAAGTGAACTTTGTTGTGATGGCTGTTTCTTTATGGAAATGTTCAGTTCTATTCCTGTAAAATTCAAATGAGAATTTTGCTTCTGGCAGTGTGACGTGACTAGCTAGCGTGGATAACTCCCCTATTGGAAAACAGTTAAAAACTTGGGTAAAATATGACCAAATGATCTTTGTAAATGCACTTCTTAAGTAACACAGATAGAAAGAACCCAAAGAAACTAAAAAAAATAAAATAAAATAAAATAAAATTGAAAGCAGGAAGTCTAGAAGATAAGTATTCATCTTAGTTTTCCCACTGAGGATTTCTACTGAAGCCATGATTTACTGCTTTTGCCTCTGCATGGAGATGCAGGAAAAGTCTAGCACTGGCCATGCCCACAAGATGGGAGGCCTAATAAAGTCCCTTTGTTGCACAAAGCTGATATCCCAGAGCTGTACCATCAGTGTAATGAACTCATTGCACAGAAGAAAACAATGAGGAAGATTGCCTCTTCTGTTCTTAGTATTAATAGGTAGAAGTGATATTGAAATTTTATAAATAGGAACTAGTCTTCTTTGGATTTCATTTATGTATGTTCTTGATGTTGTGATAAAATTATTATTTTTATTAAATTTCATCCCTTGAATATTAAGTCTTTTTAATATTCTCTCTGACAAAATGGAAAGTATGCATAAAGTACTTATACTGCATTGCAAAGAGCAAAGTTACTTAAGCATTTGTGTGATTTGTTGAGTGGTAAACTAATCACCCTTTTTCCCTGGAACACCACTTTTACTTGAAAAAATGACTGACTTCTTATGAACACTTAGGTATTAATTTAACAAACGTTTTCCTGAAACTGAACACAGTGATCTTGCTACTTAAAGTGACTGAAATTGTTTGTTCCCAATGATAAAATATGAGCTTTCAAGTGAAAGTATTTTGCAAAACTTATTTTCAACATGTTAAGCTTGATAATTTTCCAAGTGTTTAAAGATTTTTCTGATGGAATATGTACTGATATAAGCAAATGTGATTCCTTTGGTATTATATAATGGAATGTGTAAACATTTAAAATATCTGCATAAGGGTGCTTAGGTGGCTCAGTCAGTTGAGCGTCTGACTTTGGCTCAGGTCATGATCTTGCTGTTAGTGGGTTTGAGCCCCATATCAGGCTCACTGCTGTCAGAGCAGAGCCTGCATTGGATCCCCTGTCCCCCTCTCTCTCTACCCCTGCCCTGCTCACTGGCGCTATCTCAAAAATAAAAACATTTAAAAAAATAGAATATCTGCATCATTCAGATAATCAGTATTTTCCAAAAGACTAAAGCATATGATGTTACAAAATTATGCATGAGTAAAAAACCCATTCAACATGCATGATTAGAGCATTGGATCTTAATTTAACAGAGTTTGAAAAGTTTGTGAAAAGTTTATTGATAGGGTTTCAGATTCCACATTACTGTTAACTGTTAAGAAAATACCATTTGTAGAGTTTCGATATAGTAGGAAAGAAGAGCTCAAATTGTCTGAAAGGATCATTAAAATACTCCTATCTTTTCCAACTGTATATCTGTATGAGGCTGGGTTTTCTTCGTATACTTCGATCTAAATAGCATATCACACAGATTGAACATGAGAGTAGAGATGAGAATCTAGCTGTCTGTCAAATTGGACATTAGTGATATTTTAGAGTGATACAAACACATTGAAGAGATTTGTAAAAATATAAAACAGTGGCACTCTTCTTATTAAATTGTTTTGTATAGAGGGTATACAGAAAGCAACAGGTCTGGATGGGTTCACTGATGAATTCTACCAAACATTTAAGGAAGTATACCAATTCTCTACAATCTCTTTTGGAGGATAGAAGCAGAAAAAATACTTACTAGCTTATTCTCTGAGGCCAACATTACCTTATACTAAAACCAAACAAAGACATTACAAGAAAACTATAGAATAATACCTCTTAATGACATAGATGTAAAAATTCTCAACAAATTATTAGCAAATCAAATCCAAAAAAATGTGAGAAGAATTATATGCCACAGCCAAGTGGGATTTATCTCAGATATGCAAGTCTGGTTCAGTATTTTGATGAATGTAATCCACCACATCGATATACTAAAACAGAAAAATCACAGGACTGTATCAGTAGATGCAGAAAAAGCATTTGACAAAATCTAACACCCATTAATGATAAAAATCAAAAATCTCAGCCAGCTGGGAATAGTGGAAAACTTCTTCAACTTCATAAAGAACATCTACAAAATCCCAACAGTTCACATCATGCTTTATGGTAAGAAACTCAAAACTTTCCTGCTAAGATCAAGTACCAGGCAAGGATGTCCTTTCACCACTTTTCTACATCATACTGTTAGTCCTTACTGATGAAATAAGACATGAAAAGAAAATAAAAAGTATACATATTGGGAAGTAAGATGTGAAACTCTCTTTGTTCATAGAATACATGATCATCTATTTAGAAAACAAAAGAATCAACATAAAAACCTCCTGGAACTAACTGATTATAACAAGGTTGCAGAATGCAAGATTTATATATGGAAGTCATTTGCTTTCCTATATATCAACAATGAACAGTGAAATTTGAAATTAACACAATTTCATTTACATTAGCACCCCAAAAACCAGAATACTTAGGTGTAAAGCTAACAAAATATGTACAAGATGTGTATGAAAAATACTGTAAAATTCTGATGAATGAGATCAAAGAACTAAATGAGAGATATTCCATGTTCATGAATAGGAAGACTCAATATTGTCAAAATGTCAGTTCTTTTTAGCTTGACCTACAGATTCAATCATTCACGATGAAAATCCCAACAAAGTATTTTGTGGATATCAACAAACTGATTCTAAAGTTTATATGAAGAAGCATATGGAGAAGACTCAGAATAGCCAACACAATATTGAAGGAGAAGAACAAAGTTAGAGGACTGATACTACCTGAATTCAAGACTTACTATAAAGCTACAGTAATCACTACTGTGTGATACTGATGAAAGAAGAGACATCAGTGGAACAGAACACAGAACCTAAATATAGACCCCATAAATATAGTCAACTGATCTTTGACAAAGGAGTGAAACTAATGAAGCAAAGATAATCTTTTCAACAAATGGTGCTGGAACAACTGGACATCCATATGCAAAAAAAAAAAAATGCATCTAGATAGACACTTTACACCCTTCACAAAAATTAACTCAAATTGTGACCTAATGTGATCTCAATGTGAAGTGCAAAACCGTAAAACTACTAGAAGATAACACAGGAGAAAACCTGGATGACATTGGGTATGGTGATGCCATTTTAGATAGAAAACAAAAGATATGATCCATGCAAGAAATAATGGATAATTTCATTGAATTTAAAAACTTGCCTTGTGACAGACAGTATCAAGAGAAGAAGAGAAGCAACAGACAGGGAGACAATACTTACAAAAGACACATCTGATAAAGGAGTGTTATCCAAAATATACAAAGAACAATACAAGAGCAAACAACCCAATTTAAAAAATGGGACATAAACCTTAAGAAACATTTAGCCAAAGAATATGTACAGATGGCAAACAGACATATGTCAAGATGCTCCACATCATGTCATCAGGGAACTGCAAATAAAAACAATGAGATACCACTATCCACCTTCCATAGAATGGCCAAAATCTGGAACACTGACAACACCCAGTGCTGGTGAGGATGTGGACCAACATCTTTCATATGTTGCTGGTGGGAATGCAGAGTGCTACAGCTACTTGGAAGGGAGTTTGGTGGTTTCTTATAAAACTAAACGTAATGTTTCCATACAACCCAGCAGTCATACTACTTGGTATTTACCCAAACAAAATGAAAACCCTTGTCCACATAAAAACCTGCTCATGGATGTTTTATAGTAGCTTTATTCATAATTACTAAAATTTTGAAGCAGTTGAGGTGTCTTTCAAGAGATGAATGGATAAACTGGGGTACATGCAGCCAATGGAATATTATTTGGCACTAAAAAGAAGTGACCTATCAAGCCATGAAAAGACATAGGGGAACCTTAATGCATATTAGTAAATGAAAGGGGCTAATCTGAAGACTGTGTAATTGTATGATTACAACTATGTGATGTTCTGGAAAAGGTAAAAATATGGAGAAAATAGATCACTTTTTTGTTGTTGCCAACGGTGGGGAGTAGGGGAGATGAATAGGTGGAGCATAGAGGATGTTTAGGGCAGTAAAATATCATTTAATATTATAATGATAGATATGTGGCGTTATACATTTGTCCAAACAAATAGAATGTACACCACCACAAGTGAACCCTAAGGTAAACTATGGATTTAGGGTGATTATGATACATCAGTGTAGGTTCATCCTTGGTAAACAGTGTAACATACTGGTTAGTCATGTTGATAATGGGATAGGCTCTGTATGTGTGTATGCTCAGGATTATATGGGAAATCTCTGTGCCTCTGTCTTGATTTTGTTGTACACCTAAAACTGCTCTAAAAAATAAAGTCTTTTAAAAAGTATATTTATTCTTCATAAAAATATGTTAACATGAGTTTATTAGTTATGTTTGAGTGAATTAAATATTTTCTAAATTTCTTATATTTAATTTTTTAATGAAGCAAATATTGATAGATGGAACCTACATAAAGGCTCCTTGTAGTTCTCAAAACATTTATTTATTTATTTATTTATTTATTTATTTATTTATTTATTTATGTTTATTTTTAAAAAGAGAGAGAGAGAGAGAGAGAGAAAGAGAGAGAGAGAGAGAATGAGAGGGGGAGGGGCAGAGAGCGAGAGAGACACAGAATCTGAAACAGGCTCCAATCTGTCAGCATAGAGCCAGATGTAGGGCTCAAACTCATGAACTGACAGATTATGACCTGAGCTGAAGTTGGACACTTAACTGACTGAGCCACCCAGGTGCCCCTCTCAAAGCATTTAAAAGGGCCTTGAAATAAAAACTTTTGGGAACTGTTGATCTGCACTCTCCACTAAAGGACAGAGATCATCAGACTGGATTAAAAAATTTTCTGGCTATATGCTGTGTATAAGAGACAGTCCTAAAATAAAAGGAGGTTATTTCAGAAGGAAAAAAAGGAACCTGAGAAGAAATGTTTGAGTAGCTTTTCAGTTCTTGCACGTATTTATTCCTTGATTTGTGTCCTTTAGAAAATGTTCCATGACCTTATATTTGACATTTCTACTGCCCTGCAGGTCCTTATCACGTAAGAAATTGAATGATTTGTCGCTATAGGCGATTCAGCAGTGTATGCATACCAGTTAAATACTTTTTAAGGACCTATGGAACATGTATGAAGTTGATCATGACTTAAGCCATGAAACTTGCCTCAATACATTTTGAAGGATTGAAATTAAGTAGATCCTATTCTGTGACCCCCAAATCAATGAAATGTAATCTATTACATAAAGATAAGTAGAGGGGATAAGTAGAGAGGTGGCAGTTAAGTCAATTAAACATCCGACTCTTGATCTCGGCTCAGGTCATGATCTCGCAGTTTGTGAGTTCAAGCCCTGCATCAAGCTCTGGGCTGATCACGCAGAACCTGCTTGGGATTCTCTCTCTTCTTCTTTCTGCCCTCTCCCGCTTGTGCTCTCTCTCTAAATAAATAAGTAAATAAACATAAAAACAAGTAAGTAGAAAAACTCCATATAGTTGGAAAAAGGTTCTAAACACGAGTCAAAGAACTTGTAATGAAAAATTAGAAAATATTTAAATACAAGATAACAAAATAATTAATAATAAAATGTGAGGTATAGTTAAAATAGTACTTAGAGAAATATATAGTCCTAAATGCTTAGATCAGGAAAGAAGAAATGCTCAGAATTCAGGAGTTAAAATATACCTGAGGGAACTAGGAGGAAGGAAATAGTAAAAATGAGCGTAAACTACTAAAATAGAAAACATACTAGAAAGGATCAACAAAGCCAAAAGTTGTTGATTGGGAAAGCCCAAGGAAATTGACAGTTTCTAGCAAGAATTATCTAGAAACAAAAAAGAGCAGACACAAATGGCATTGGGAGTGTAAAAAGTACAAAACTATAGATTTTGCAGAAATTAAAATAATAAAAAGATTTTAAAATGTTTTATGTCACTAAATTTGAAGTCTTGGATGAAATGTGTAAATTCCAAGGGGGAAAATACTTATCCAAATTGACACTGGGAGACACGAAACACCTGAATACTTCTATAATCATTAAAGAAATTATATCTGTAATTAGAAACCTTCTCTAAAAGAAAACAAGCTCAGATAACTTTGGATTTTTTCCAGGAATGTGGAGTTGCTTTAATTTTAGAAAATCTATTAAATTATCACATTAATAAGTTAAGGGTTTAAAAGATCTTAAATTATCCCAAAATAATTTTAAAGTGATAAAAGTTTAACACCTATATGTAAAAATAAAATTAGAAGTAGATTTAAAACCTCAAAGTCATAAGAGAACTTAATTTTATAAAGAGTAATATTTTTGAAAGAAGAAAAAGTAAACCTATAGGAAACATATTTTAGGATGAAAAATCAGAAGCATTCCCTTTTAAGATTGAGAATAATATAGGAATGACCCCTTTACAATACCTAGTCGGAATCATGATGAGAACTCGATGTTGAACATAAGAAACACATCACAAAAATGTTAATGTTATTTCATTGTATCAAGTTAAGAAATATGTAAAACTACACACTATATTCTTTTTTGACTTTTTATTGTGATAAAATCTACAAACAAAACTTACTTTTTAAAACATTTTTAAGTGTGCAGCTAGTTCTGTCGCATTAAGTACACTCACAGTGTTGTACCCTTCACCACTATCTGTTTCAAGATTGTTTTCATTATACCAAATAGAAACTCTGTATCCATTAGACAATAACTCTCCGTGTCCCCTTCTCCCATGCCTGGTAATATCTGCTCTACTTTCTGTCACTATATATTTGCGTATTCCTCATATAAGAGGAATCATAACAGTATTTGACCTTTTGTGTCTGGCTTATTTCACTTAGCATAATGTCCTCAAGTTTCATCCATGATGTATCATGTATCAGAATTTCATACCTCTTAAGGCTAATATTCTGTGGTATAGATATACCACATCTTGTTTATCCATTCATCAGCAACATTGCATACATAAGTAGTATTCTTTTTTGGAAAAGAGGAGAGAAGAAGTAATCCAAAATTCAAGGTGGTAGTCATCTCTGGATGATGGAAGGAAAGGGAGGCGATTCAGGAGAGGACATAGTAGTGTTCTATTTCTTTAGCTGGATGGTGGTACAGGATGTTCATTTTATTAGTCATTAAAATAGTACTTCTGTGTTTTATACTTCAGTATCTATAATGTATTTCACAATTGTAAAAAATCAACATTGCCATTAAGTTTAATTAAAGTATTAGTGCATGACAATCTTTTTAGAACTTTTTGTTTAATAAAACTCTGAAAAATCATAAAATCGAAGTAGTGCTCCCCCACATCCCCCTATCCTTGTATATAGGAGAAAGAGTTCAATTTCTAGCTTGTGGTTTATTTTATGTGACATTTTAATAGGTAGAGGAAGTCTGTCAAATATTTTAATAGGAGAGGTATTATATTAATCTTGGGATCCATAATAAATGAAACATCGTACTATGAACTATTCTGTAAGAAGACCCTAACTTGAATAATTTGGACAAGAGATATTCTCTCCAAATTCTTATGATATGAAAAAAAGAATACACTAAATTTAACTAAATTTAATTAACTTGCTTGCTACATTATGTTATATACCTGTTGTTGTTAGCTTGGGTGGGGGTTGAGGAAGTGGCAAGATTAGATACATGCTTTTTTGGTAAAATCTATAATGTTTAAAAATAGTTATAAAGAAGTCCCGAATCTTACAAAACTGTATTTATTTATTTTATAATCAGTTCATTCTTTACTAATAAAGTCATTATAGGGGCGCCTGGGTGGCTCAGTCGGTTAAGCGTCCGACTTCGGCTCAGGTCATGATTTCACGGTCCGTGAGTTCAAGCCCCGCGTTGGGCTCTGTGCTGAAAGCTCAGAGCCTGCTTCAGATTCTGTGTCTCCCTCTCTCTCTGACCCTCCCCCGTTCATGCTCTGTCTTTCTCTGTCTCAAAAATAAACAAACATTTAAATTTTTTTTTTTTAAATAAAGTCATTATAATTTTTTTCCCTTTTAAGCTATACAGAGAAAACATGTATTCACCTATTGCTCGTATGGTTATCACCTGAATGAGGGTGCACATTGAAGTGGAGAATTTGTTTTAGGTCTGGTAAGAATGTTGGGGGTTAATGCATAGATTTTAGTAACATAACTGCCTTACTTTAATTTTGTTTTTACTGTTTATTTTTGAGAGAGAGAGAGAGGAGAGAGAGAGAGCAAGTGGGGGAGGGACAGAGAGAGAGAGAGAGAGAGAGAGAGAGAGAGAGGGAAACATAGAATCTAAAACAGGTTCCAGGCTCTGAGCTGTCAGCACTGAGCCTGACATGGGGCTCAAACTTGGGAATCGCTAGATCATGACCTAGGCCAAAGTCGGATGCTTAACTGACTGAACCACTCAGGTGCCCCCATAGCTGCATTGCTTTAAACATCCTGCATTGAGTTATGTTTATTTATTTTCCTAATTTCAAGATTGGTGATCCAGGAAGGATTACTTGTAATATTAGTGTAATAAATCAGGTCAAGTGGTCAATAAATATTCATAATAAATACTATTTATTAAGTACCTACCGTATGCTAAAAACTCTACTAGATATTTTAGTATATTGTTATAAGAGTTTCTCCAGGACATGTATCTAAGATGGATATTATTGCTGAGTAGTTGTAAGATATGCATGTGTTCCACTTTACAAGGTAATGTCAACTTGCTTTCCAAAGCGGCTATATCAGTTAGAACTTTCTCCTGCAGTGTAAGAGAGTTTGTTTGCATTGTTCCCCATTTTTATCATCACTTGGTATTGTCCAGCTTTTAAAAATATTTGTCAATCTGGGGCGCCTGGGTGGCTCAGTCAGTTGAGCATCTGACTTCAGCTCAGGTCATGATCTCGCAGTTCGTGGGTTCGAGCCCCGTGTTAGGCTCTGTGCTGACAGCTCGGAGCCTGGAGACTGCTTCGGATTCTGTGTCTCCCTCTCTCTCTGCCCCTCCCCCACTCATGCTCTGTCTCTCTCTGTCTCACTCTGTCTCAAAAATAAAGATAAACATTAAAAAAATTTTTTTTAAATATTTGTCAATCTGACAGTGTGAAACTAAGGCTCAGATACATGAAGAAATGGGCCAGAAATTAACCAATGAATAAATGCTGGTGTTACATTCAAATGCAGGTTTGCCTGATGGCAACTACAATAGGCTGGATTTCAAAGAAATGGAAATATATAGGCTAAGTCGTTTTTATAGCAGAGAATACTTAGGAGAAATGAAAGTGATATTTCTTAAGCAAAAATGATTATATTATGTAAGAACTTTCTGAGGGGAAGTATTTCTGAAAGTGTGATTTTAGATTAACTGGATTAGAATCACCTGGTAGTAGTGGTGAGTGTGTGGGAGGGGTGGGCTGGGAGTAGAGAAGGGAGGTACATATTATTTTTAGAAATGTAGCAGATTCCTGAGCCTATCTCTGGTTTTGCTAATTTAAGATCTCTGGGGATAGGATCCAGTCATCTAAATTGTCTAAAGCTCTTACTTTTATTTTTGTTTTTTAGTAAACACTAAAGTTAACTTTGGCTTTAGGAGTTTTGAAGTAATTCCTCAAATATTGTCAGATTCACATACAAACATGTATGAACGTAGGCCAAGAGACAGAAACTTAGTCTTACATATATGTGAACACTCACTGACTTTGTCATTGTTCTTTCTTTCTCTTAAAATTCCTTTTACTATTTTTTCTCTCATTTCTGTCCCCTTCTGTACCTTGCCCGACATGAAATAGCATTAGGACTCTGGCAGCAGTAAGAGTAATTCTAAATTCTCTCTGCCTGGCTGGCCCCTACTCCTTTGTGGAAGGACTATAAGATGCAAAAGACACGCTCGTCTCACACTGCAATCGCTTATTTCATTCCTCTTTATAGAACTGATGATAGCGGTGATATCAGTTGTGGGCTGGTAAAGACTTAGACTCGGTTGTAAAAAGTGGAGATTCATGAAGCTGAGGTAGAGCTGTGAAAGATCCTTAAAGAGGAAAACAATGTGGGAGCTTGGTGGAGAATTACTAGAAATACAGTTCAGACCTCTTTTCCCAGCACAGACTCTAGTGAGATCCTGCGTTAACAATAGAAATGGATATTGTAGACTCAAAAGACTCTGTTCTGCTCACCTGTCCAGACCTTACAAAGGGCTGTTTTCATTGTTGCTGAGCAAGTAAATACTTAAAGTGGTACAACTAAATATGGTTAGAATTTAGTAGCTTTTATTTTCTGTTGTTTCAGAGACTGATATACCAAAAAGTTAAAAACTGCTTGAGTTCAGCAGAAAACCCGTCTACAAAATTTTTATCTAAAAAATGAATTTGAATGTTAATTGTCAAAACTCTAGATTTTATAGCAATTATCCTTAAATTGGGCTTTCAAAATTATGCTCATTTCCAAGTTACCTTAATTTTTATAGTTTATTTGGTTATAAAAAATAATTATTATTAGGGGATTAGTGTCATACTTTGTGAAACAGATTTGTTTAAAAAATCTGAAAATAATGTGTGGCAGTTTGTATGTCATGCTTCCAAAACAGAGGCTTTAAATCCTATATTATATGTAAAAGTTGTTAGCTATTCTAAAGGTACAATAAGAGATTATTGTTCATATCAGTGTAATAAATTGATACTACCTGATCATACTTTTTCATTTTGCACATTGTCAGAACCTTGGACCTTAATCTTATTCTTTGATTGACAGTAGAGACCAGGGAAAGAACAATTGTATTGTTTGGGATAGTCACATCTGTTCAACTTGATTCAGTTGAGGGTATTTGCATATTCTTAAGTATTTCTTCTGAGAGGGCTTAAATCCTTCTCAAGTGCTTGATGCATTTTTGAAATTCATTCATAAGGTATCTACATGCACTAATAGCTCTGTATAATATTGCTGTGCATAATCTGACAGATAAGACCACATTTTAAAACAAGGTATTCTTTAGGGATGCTACATTACATTTTTTACTTGTCCTGCTGGCAGAAATGTCAATTCTTTTCTAAAAGGCTGGCTTAATGTTTTGATTAAATTAGTATATCTTTATTTTAGGCAGGTTTGTCAATCAGAAGACAAATAAAATAAAGATTTATTAAATAATAATTCAAAGGTTAATGGTAGTTTTTCCAGCCTTGGTTGGAAAATTGAATAATTTTATAGAAAACCATTGTAGAGCTTAAATGGATTTCTGTTTAGTCTCCTTATTTTATAGGGATGTTTAGTGAGGTTTGTTTTCTTACTCAGGGTCACACAGCTTAAAAATTAGGCCTTATTTTAGATCTGAACTCCAAACCAGTAAATCCTAAGGAATGCTGGTGTATGACCTCTGGTTTACATTAATGATGTCATATGAACTCTGGTTTACTTTATTTGCAAATTATCCTCATCTAAATGTTCCCTTGCCATTAGAACACGTAGTAAGGGATTACGTCTTAATCATCTTCATATCTCTCTTGAATCAACAACGTGTCTTATACATAGGTAATGTCCAATCATTATTTTGCTGTTTTGTTTTCACTGTTCTCCTAGGCTATTATTCTATTAAGGATAATTTTGAAATGAGATAGCTTATTTCTAGAATGTTAAGTACCCTTGATAGCAAATAGGTGTTATTTTGTATTCATTTCTGATGAATTGGTAGTCTCTGTTTGGAGAATTTTGAGACCTGCTAGAATCACTTGGCAGTGTCTGCCACAGACATAGCATCAGAGAAACCAACGGTTTCTTCCTTGATAGATGTGATCTTAGGGGAGGGAGAGAGAACTGTGGAGTGGAGTGATCAAAAAAGGCCCTAGGAAGAAATAAGGCTCAGATTAAGATAGAACTCAGATACTGTAGTAAAAACGAGACACAATGCCACAGAGGCTGGAAGTTCTATAAAAATGGTAGGCATTCAAAAAGGAGAAATACCATTAATTACATTAAATAGAATGAAAGGAAGGAAAACAGTTGTCGAGTACTTTTGATACCTATCTCTGTGTTCTATCCTCTTTTTAGAGGAATTCTGGAGGCTTTCTGTCCTAGTTTCCATTCCTTGCTTTCCCTTTTCTGACATATTTAGAGTTGTTTTAGTTTATTTCTACCTCGGCCAGCTCTCTCCAATTTATGTATGCCTTATTTAAAGATGTAAAAGTTGCAATATAACTTCATCACAATTTTATTTCAATATTGTGTTACAGGAATACATTGGGGAAGGAAGTTTCAATTGTTATTTAATCATGTTATTTAAATAGTGTTTTAAAATATTTGGGTGTAAAATAACTCCAAAATTCCAAATTATATTTTATCTTCCAGGAATCCCCTTCTGGTCGAAGGAAAGCTCTGGCTACTAGCAGCATCAACATGAAACAGTATGCAAGCCCTATGCCAACTCAGACTGATGTCAAGTTAAAATTCAAGCCATTGTCTAAAAAAGTTGTATCTGCCACTCTCCAGTTTTCATTATCTTGCATTTTCCTTCGGGAAGGAAAAGCCACGTAAGTTTCTTTTGTCAAAAAGACAAGCTGCTTCTCAGTGTGTTTAAAAACTGTATGTAAACAGCTTTTGACTTAGTAGACTGGCAACAGTTGAGAATATCCTACTGCATACCAGTCATTCTTGCCATTCTTTGTTTCAGAGGCTGAATTAAATGAACTCCTTGGTGTATATAGTCTCTTGACTCTAGAGAATGGGCAATAATATAAAAGTAATATTATAGCAATGTCCAAATTTTAAATTGTGTATCATAGGGTGCCATCCATGTTTGTTTTGTATTAATTGTCTTTAGTGTAAGTAGTTG
Source organism: Panthera pardus (assembly GCF_024362965.1). Lineage (NCBI taxonomy): Eukaryota > Metazoa > Chordata > Mammalia > Carnivora > Felidae > Panthera > Panthera pardus. Next base: position 80,082,826 of record NW_026526821.1, read on the forward strand.
TACTCTGAAGTACAGACAGTGCAGTTTGTAGAGCTGTTTGATGCAGCTGAGATATAAGAGGAACCCAAGATGAAAAGTTCAGGATAAGAGGGATGAAAGAACTAAAGGGACTTTTACCAATTCATGTTCTTTGGCCCGGCCTTCCAAAAGTTGTATAGCAAAGTACAATTTTCTATATAATTATCCTTTTAAGCAATCACTTCTTAAGTACTGAATAGGCATTGCACAAAGGTAATTCCTACACCAGTTCTGATCTCCTAAGTGTAAAATTCTAACTGTATAAAATGAGGTAAACATGCCTGGAACAGGAAAAATGTAACATTTACCATGCTTGTTGCATACATTCAAGTCAAGGATGAGTGTATGTTTGGGGTGTAATGAAAGGGTTAGTACTTACTTGGAGAGGAAGATCAGGGAGGGAAGAAATGGAAACTCTAAGCCTGGATTTGAAAGGTGAGAGAAGGAAGCCAGCTATGAACATTTCGATCCAATCTGAATCATAGTTCTAAATGTATTTGAGCCAGTGGAATGTGGTTACTATATTTGGCCATGTCTACTTGACTGATTAGACTGGATTCTGTGCGTCAGTCAAAATGAGATGTTTGGCACTCATCTACAGGGTAGCAAATGACTTGGTAGATAACTGTAAGCCTCATCTCTGGAAAGTTGGCTTTTGAGTGAGTGTGGCAGAGGGACAGTGCAGAATGGAAGCAATCAGTCTTTCATCTCAGGACCTTAAATTTTAGACTTAAATACTGAGAACCTAAAAATAAAGATCTTACCCTGAAGTTCAAGCCATAATGAAAGGAAAGAAAACACAGGAAGAAAAGAGAAAACAAAATCAGAGAAGATCCTTTGAATGTGGACTCCTTTCCACTGGGCAGAAGCAGTAAGTGAATCAGCACCATCCATCCCTGGGAGAATCTGGGAAATTCAGTCAAACCAAATGTCTCAATTCCAGTGGAAATTTCTCTTAAAACACCCTAAACTCCCTCTCTGCCTCCACACTCCTTGCCTCCTTAACCTTTCATAGAGAAAAATGTTCAAGGTTAAAGTATGAGGAAATTACAGAGGTAAAATTAAGCAAGTTAACATTTCAAGAGTAATGATATATCTTGAAATTATCCCTCATTGACAGGTGAGCAATTTGTATAGCATTCATATAAGGTAATACAACTTTTTTTGTTCATGCAGACTTGATATCACTAAATTTATTTTTAAAAGGGGAAATGGTTATGTCAACTGTAGGCTTACATGAGATAAAATGCAAAGAATTTCAAAAACCAGTTTAGTCTGCATAGTTGTACTATATTTAGAAAATAAGTGAATGTTAACAAACATTTCTTTACAAAAGAGTTTTCTTGTTTTGTTTCTATTTTATTGTAGTTAGAACATGAGAAACAGTATCTTAATTTGAAATTCTGAATTTTAGGGAAGAATATCAGATTGAATTTAGTTTGTATGTAATGTGTTAGAAATGTGTTTTACTCACGGTAGTTTATTTGAAATTTAAGGTGAAAATGATATTTCAGGAAAACTTCATTATTTGATTTGTTTAGAGTAAGGTAAACTTTATATACTTATATTTAAAATACTTCAAGATAAAAAACATTTTTACATTTTATCCAGTATATGGTATTTAACTTATAGTCAATCCAGGTCATTTTTCATTTTGTAATTTTTAAAAATGCTGTTCCAATAGTTCCTTCACTTTTGGGGAGTTATGGCCCCTTTGAGAAAAATGCACATTTAAATAAGATTTACGTATAAGTTTACAGTGGTTTACCATTTCTTTTTCCTCCTACCCACAAAACCAAAAGGGTTCATGGATTTCAGATTAAGAATTTCTATTCTAATTTATTTTGAAAACTTGAATATTTTAAAGTCTAGATCTTATTGATTTGCAAACTATCTCACTGTTTTATGAAACAAGTTTTTATTTCCAGACTTAATGATTAGGAACCCACACTTTAATCCTGTGAAGAAAATTTTAGTCTTCCATAGATGGCAGCAAAGAGTTAAACTAACTCCTAACTAGTTAGTTTTTAATCTAGTTTACTTTTTACTAATTAAACATGCCATTTAAAAATTAATGAATATGACTATTTAGGTTTTTCAGTAGTCTTGTACAACTATTTAAAAGGGCTCATTAATATTTAGAAAAAAGACTATATTATTATTTTCTTAAACTTTTTTCAAACAATGTCATTTAATGAACTGTGTATTAAATTTGAAATCATTGATGTAGGGATGAAGACATGCAAAGTTTGGCTAGTTTGATGAGTATGAAGCAGGCTGACATCGGCAATTTAGATGACTTTGAAGAAGATAATGAAGAAGATGATGAGAACCGAGTGAACCAAGAGGAAAAGGCAGCAAAAATTACAGGTTGGTTTTATTAGCATTAAGCTAAAAGTTTATCTTTTTTTCTTGAGAAGTTGAAAACTCAGTTTTCCAGGAAAAAAGAATGCTGCTAGAGTATTTTTTCTTCCGTAAGCCTTTTAATATGCCATTTAGTTCTCTGAAAACTTTATGTGCTGATGGTTAATAACAGATTTTCAGAATTTAAAATGAAGTCCAAGCTTAGTCAAGAAAGCATAAAACTTTACTGGGACTACTGATTATAGTATAAAGTGGCCTAAATATGTTCACACTTCTTATGTCATTGTATGGATGAACCTTCTTATAAGTAAAGATCTGCCTTAAGGGTGGCATGACAAAATGCATTGGCTACTGTTTCCTAGCTCATGTGCATTTATTCACATAAATTATGTGCACATTCTTTGGTTTGGATTTGTATATATCTCATGTATCCTTATATCTAGAAGGTTCCATGCAAGTATTCCTTATAGCTGGCTTGGTCAAACTACTTAAGATGATTAAATGTTTAGAATCTTTTGTATTGATTGGGCAATAAATATTTATTGGTAATCTATCACCTTAAGGAATTGATGTCATACCTTTATTATTGGAGTGAGAATCAAGCGCTGTGTACATATTCCTTTCAGCTAATGAAGTGTCCTAAATTTCTGTAATGAGATCCCTAGACTTCTATCATCTAGGTGATATGTTTCCAAATTCATAGGGCACTTTGGCAGTCATCTCTTGGCTTAGCCTCAACTCTTACTGTTATATGGGGAATTTCCATTGATCATATGGCGCATTTAACTCCTTAGCCAAAAACTTTCTTGACTTTCTCAATTCTAGTGATGTTCACTTTCACTCCACTTCTAGAAGTTTATTATAAGGAATTGATTAGACTTATATGCAAAGGTGTATGTTTTGTCCTGTGTAAATTTTATAAATTATTAATTTCTAATTTATGATTGCTGTTTTGATTTCTTAATTAACTCAAGGGTTGTTTAGGAGAGTGGGTTTTATCATGGACTTTTTTATTTTTAGTTAGTTACCAGTTTAATTTTATTTAAATAAGTTGCTGAAGCCTTTCAAATTTCAATTTCATATGAGTGAGGGTTTTTTTCTTTGTAGTCTAGATACATGATCTATTTTTGTAAATTTTCTTTTAAGTATCTTTTTATATATATTTTCTATTTGTTGGATTCAGCATGTATTTATTAGGCCAAACTTTAAATTTATATTATTTAGTTATTTATAGTCTTATTCTTTTTGTGTAGTTCATCTTTGAAATACTAAGAACTTCAATGCTAAATTCTTTAGTGCATAAAAATTAATTTTCTAATAGTTTCATTATGGGTTGTAATTTGATCAGTTTGCCCCACTTTATGCCTCTTGCCGTGAAATTTTGTCTGGTGTTGATATTTTAACTCATGCTTTCTTTATATTTATATTTTCCTGGTGTATTTATCACTTTATTTTTAACCTGTATTAAGTACTTCTCTTATAAATAGTATTTGGTTTATCTATCTTTATATTCTTTGCCCTTAATAGTTACATTTTTTTGATAACTGCATACTTAATTTCACTTACATTACTTTATCCTTTTATTTGGGAATTTTCTTATTATTTTTTTCCATTCACACCTTAAAATTTACCATTCTCAATGTTCTTTATTTAAGCATTTTTAAATACAGTTATTTGGAAGCTATACATTCTGTTTTCATTTTAGTCTACTATCATCTAAGATAAAAAAGCCAGACAGATAAATGAATGAACCTGTATTTCTCTACCAACATTAAAAATAAAACAGTCATGCTTGGCTGGCTAAGTCAGTTGAGCAAGTGACTCTTGATCTCAGGGTTGTGAGTTTGAGCCCCACGTTAAGTATAGACATTGCTTAAAAATAAAATCTTTAAAATAAATAAATAAAACAACGTATTGACTCACCTCATATAAGATGAGAGAGTCAATATTTTTTTTTTTTATTTAAACCCCTCCCAGCTGTTATTTTTATTTGAGTAAATTTTGGGGTTCTTCTTTCAATAATAAATGCAGACATTTGCATTAAGTTAAAAAAAATTTTTTTTTAACTTTTATTTATTACTGAGAGACAGAGAGAGACAGGGTATGAGCATGGGAGGGGAAGAGAGAGGGGGAGACACAGGATCTGAAGCAGGCTCCAGGCTCTGAGCTGTCAGCACAGAGCCTGACACGGGGCTCGAACCCACAAACCACGAGATCATGACCTGAGCCAAAGTAGGACGCTCAACCCACTGAGCCACCCAGGCGCCCCTGCATTATGTTTATAATCATTTCAGCAACAATTATATGATACTTTTTAAAATGCCCTGTCTTTCCTATCTTTGAGTTCTTTGTTTTATTTGGGTGGCTGAAGCACTTCAGGAAGGGTAAGTTAGTAACCTTTCTCTACTGCCACCAATGACTTTTTACCTATCCTTTAAATTTTAATAATATTGACACATACTCTGAGAAACCTTTCATGCCCACTCCCTCTTAAGCTTGACCATTCTATCCCTTAGGCTACTACTGTACTATTTACAAATGCAGACATTTTCTTGCAGCATGAATGTTTATAACTGCTGTGAGATATAATTTGATCTTTTAAATGGAGAATATGGTTTGTTCTTTGTGAATGACTTTTGATTAAAACTAAATCTCAATTAGGCCCTAGTACCATAAATAGGAAATTTTAAAACCCCACAGTTTTATAATTGTTTTGAGCAATGTTGTACTACTTTGATCACAGTAATGGGGAAAAAAGGTGGTAACAGTATGTCGGAAGTTCTTTGCTATTATTGAAAGGGAAAGAAAGGACATTATTTTTGAGTAAATTATAGATATAATGAAAACAATTATAATCAGATTTTATTGTCTTAGTCTGTTGGGGCTGCTATAACAAAATACCTTGGATGGGTAGTTTATAAGCAACTTAAATTTATTTCCCACAGTTTTGGAGACTGGAAGTCTGAGATCAAGGTGCCAGCATGGTTAGATGAGGGCCCTCTTCTGGGTCACAGACTTCTCATTGTATTCCTCACATGGTGGAAGGGGCAAAGGATCTCTCTGGGCCCCTTTTAGAAGGACATTAATCTTATTCATGAGGGCTCTGCCCTATGACCTAATCTTCTCTCAAAGGCCTTACCTCCTAATACCATCACACTGAGAATTAAGATTTAAACATGAATCTGGGGTGGGGGGGGGGCACAAATATTCAGACCATAGTATCCCTTATTGCTTAAAAATACACATACACCTTATTTTCTATAATTCCTGTAGAAGAAATAATTTTCTTTTAGATAGTCTAAAATTCTCTGACCCTAATTGAAGAAATTATTTTAATGCAACTTGTGATGATCCAAGGTTTCTTTGGAATTCTACTATTTTCTGTTATTATTTTATGTATGTATTTCTTTTCCCTGTTTCATGAAATTCCTTCAAGGTAGAGACTATGTTGTAACTGTTCTTTTTATCACTCGCTTCTGGCACATTGTCTGGAACATATTGAGAATTTAAGATGTGTTAACTGAAAGGTCATAAATCAATGAAGGGACTTCTTTCTCATATGATAGCCCATACTAATCACTCTGGCTTATTATCTTGTTCCATTTATTTAACCTTTACCCATATACGACCTTATCCAAGGTTGCATGGTCCCATTTTATGGAAAGCATGTGATCTTGGAGGACACATAATTCAAACCTTAAATAATTCAAGACTAGTTTTCCAAAAGTTATGAATTCAAAATGTATATTGAGGGAGCAGGGGTAGATGGGGACAGTGGTGATTAGATGCATGCTCTTAAGTAAATCCAGTCATTATAACATTTTTGCTTTGATGTTACATTTTTTTTTCTCTATTATATTTCCAGAGTACAGTCACTTAAATTAATAGCACAGCATGTTATGGCAGTTGTTTGGCTTCCTTAGTTGCATTTTTTAGCACATGTAAATTCCATTCCAAAGTTATTATCTTTCAGGAATTTTTTTTAGCACCAGCACTACCACTCTAAAAATGTTTGGGTAAAGTAGTTTTAAGATAGTTAAAAATATATTAAAATTTAACAACAGTAATGTTAAAGCAATAGGTTAATACTAAACAAAATGAATGCATTTTATAAACATGGTACAAATAAAGTATGGTGGGTATTTTTATTTACCAACTAAAGTGGCAGTAATTTAAACACAGCTTATATTTGCTGTTCCTTGCAGCTTTGGAATTGCTAACAGAATGTTTATGGAGGAAAAAATCATTATTTAAAAAATTGCCTCTATTAATGATATCTTTATATTGCAATAGAAATGTGTAAAATGCAATCACATATCGATATAAATTGTATGGCTTTATTATTTCCCCAACTAAGCTGTAAACTTCTTGAGGGAATAAGACTGTTACAATTATTTTGTGATACCTTAGATTAACACCTAGAAGCTATTCATTTAATCAGTGATATGGAATATTGCTGTAAAATCAATAGTAATTAACAAAATATGTCTTCTGAAATTACAGTCTTTGCTAGAAGGTAAACATAAATCCATGATACCTGTACTTGGATTGATCAAAAATCCTTACCCTGTTCTACCTGGGCCAAATTCACTTCTAACTGGAAACATTTTGGGATTGGCTCTTAGGAAACTTTACTGATAGTGTTATATATAGGTGCATTCTACAGAGGTACAGCACCAGTGAATGGGCAAGAGAATTTTAAATTGCAGTTAGAAAAATTGCAGTTTGAAATGTAGTGGGAGTAATAGACCTTGGAGATGGAGAAACAAAGCCCATTAATAGAAAGTTTATTATAGCCAGTATTAGAAAACATATATAGTTTTAAAACAGTCAGTGCCTCCATCTACATGGCATCCTCACAGTGCTTGAACCAGTATTTGGTAATATGACCATCTTTGATATTGAATTTCTGAATACATATCAACAAGAGGAAAAAGGAAAGATTCCTCCATAAATAACATGTCTTACTGAAAATCAGGTTCAACTGAAGCATTTTTTATAGGAAAGCATTATCGGAGAATTCAGACATTATGAAATATCTGAAAGATCCCAGTATACCTAAAGCTGTTGGAAAGGTAACCAAGGATTCTACATAGGTTCATCTAGACCTATACAGGTAACATAAGCCAGACTAAGCATTAGATTCACTTGGAAGGATATTGGAAACATAGTAGCATGCCAGCAGAGCATTGCTTTTTCACTGGAGTCCTCACAGCATCCGAGGTGCTATTCTTTGACCTCTGTCTCACATGACAGCTTGTGTACAAGGAGACAAGATCCACATAGTTAGAAGCAAGGATTGCCTTGGTTTAAAGTCCATTCTGCAGAAGAGCTGGTATATTTTGAAACGGTTAAATAGGTATAGTTTTCAGAGTCCCTGTAAGGGACATACCTAGTTACAAGAGTCCACAATTTTCTGAGCCCAAAACTGTGGCTTTCCATCAAATATATAGTCTATTCAGAGTCTTTCCATCCAAATGTAGTTTATAAATCAAGCTTCATTTTTACCATAAGCACTGGTGTTTATTAATCCCTTTCCTGTTGTTTATAATGTTAATTTTGGAGGAGGAAGAATGACATATTGACTAACTTCAGAGGATATAATCTTAAGCACCCATGGTAGTAGAAGAGATAACAGTTCATATTTGAAGAGCTAAAGTTGATTATGGTATGTCTCAGTCCTCTGAGATTATAATGTCCTACTGCTAAGACTTGTGAATGGGTAAAAATTGGTCTACCTCCTTTGAGTAGAAGGACTGTCAGGATGAACTTGGGACTCTGGTCAGAGAATACATCCATTAATTTGTTTCTGGTTTTTACCTGACCATTTACTCTCCAGTACCTAGGATACTCATGAGCCAAATCATAGGTTTGCTGTGGAGTGTATAAAGTGATAGGATAAAAATAGTCACCTATTTTGGAGGTCTGTGTAAAGGATAGGGATTTCTGGAATACTGCATCTATTATTTTGGTATTAATAAGGTTGGAAAACAGGGTAGAATCAGAGAGTTGGAGCATTTATGATCCCTTGAGCTAAAAAATTGAGCGGCACCTGGATGGCTCAGTTGGTTAAGCGTCTGACTTCGGCTCAGGTCATTATCTCATGGTTCGTGAGTTCAAGCCCCGCGTCAGGCTCTGTGCTGACAGCTCAGAGCCTGGAGCCTGCTTCAGATTCTGTGTCTCCCTCTCTCTCTGCCCCTCCCCTGTTCATACTCTGTCTCTCTCTGTCTCAAAAATAAATAAACATTAAAAAAATTAAAAAATTGATAAGGCATCACAGCTACTTCCTTTTTAAAGGAATTTGATAGACGGAAGACAGTAAGAATAGCTTTTCCTAGTATTTAGAAGTCACATATGTCAACTCAGAGACTAGAAGTAGCAGAAGGCACAGATTCCAAATTTAACCTACTTTCTGTGTCACTCTTAAACCCTAATCCTGCTTTGTTTGTACTAATGACAACTGATCAGAATTCTCTAGGCCCCCCTGCCTCCCTAGGAAACTCCAGGAGAGTTCTGGTGACAGGGCAAGATTGGAAGTGAGAGCTCCAAAGAACAAGTTAGCTCTCCAGTATTTAGGGGAGGAACCAGGGGACAATGAATATTCTAAGTACCAGTATGCATTCTTTGAGGATTTGTCCTAGGAATGCACAGTTGATTTAACCATAACATTTGAATAAAGGAGAAAAACCATATAATCATCTCAATAGGTATATAAAGGAGTATTTGACAAAATTCCATACTGAGTTTCTCAGCAAGGTTTCAATGTAAGGGAATTTCTTCATTTTGATAAAGAACATCTGTGAAAAGCTACAGCTAAAATCATATGTAATGGTGAAATACTGAATACTTTCCTCCTAAGACTGGGTACAAGGCAAATATGTTTGTTTTCACCACTTCTGTTTAACATGATACTGGAGATCCTAACAAGGTCACAGAATGCAAAATTAATATAGAAAAATCTATATTTTTAGGAGTGCCTAGGTGGCTCAGTCAGTTGAATGTCTGACTTTGGCTCAGATCATGATTTCACAATTCTGGGTTCGAGCCTCGCATCGGGCTCTGTGCTGACATCTTGAAGCCTGGAGCCTGCTTCAGATCTGTGTCTCCCTCTCTCTCTGCCCTTCCCCTGCTCATGCTCGTCTCTCTCTTTCTTAAGAATAAATAAACATTTAAAAAAATTTTTTTAAAGAAAAATCTATATTTTTATAAATGAACAGCAAACATTTGGGAAATAAAATTAACAAAATAATTCCATTTACAATCAAGGTTAAAAATAGTATAAATACTTAGAAATAAATTTAACAAAAGATGTAGAAAAACCTCTACACAGAAAACTATGATACAATATTGAAAATAATTACAGAAGTCCTTAATAAATGGAGAGATAGTCTATGTTCATAGATTAGAAGACTCAATATTGTCAGGATTTCCATCCTCCACAAATCAGTCTATATACATTGAATTTAGTGCTAATTGTAATCCTAGCAAGTTTTGTGGGGTTCTGTTTTTGTTTTTGAGAGAGTGAGAAAGAGAGCAAATGCACACATGAGCAGGGGAGGAGCAGAGAGAGAGGGAAAGAGAGACTCTTAAGCAGCCTCCATGCCCAATGCAGAGTCCAATGTGGGGCTCAACCTCATTACTGTGAGATTATGACCTAAGCCAAAATCAAGAGTCAGATGCTTAACAGACAGAGCCACCCAGACGCCCCTATCCTAGCAGGTTAAAAAAAAAAAAAAATGGAAAGCTGATTCTAAAATATCTTTGGAAATGCAAAGGACCTGAATAATAATACAGTCTTGAAAAAGGACAGCATTGTAATATTATTACTAGGTGATAAGATTTACTCTAAAGGTATAAATCAGTATAGTGTGATATTGGCATAGGACAGACAACTTGTTCAATGGAACAAAACACAAAGTTCTGAAATACTTAACCAAAGTTAGGTTGAAATACCAAACTTAACTTGGCCAATTAATTTTCAACAAAGGGACAGCATAATTCAGTGAGGAAGGGAAAATCTTTTCAACAAATTATTCTGAAACACCTCGTTGTCCATATGGAAAAAGTGAGCCTCAATTCTTACCTCTCAGGATACACAAACATTAATTCAAGGTTGATCATAGACCTAAATGTAAAAGCTAAAACAATAAAGCTTCTGGGGAGGGAAAAGAAAAACAATGTATTTGTGACCTGAGGGCAGGCAGAGGGTTCATACATAAGACACAGAAGAGAAAACATGAAAGAAATTTTGATAAATTAGACTTCATCAAAATTAAAAACTTAGGCTCGTCAAAATTGATTGTTGAGAAAATGTGTAAGTCATAGACTAGAAGAAAATACCCACAAAGCAGATATCTGATACTGTCTTGTATCCAGAATAGATTTTTTTTAATGTCTGACCATACTAAAAACACAACCCTGTTTAAAAAAATTTTTTTCAAGATTTTATTTTAAGTAATCTCTACACCCAAGGCGGGGCTCAAACTTACAATCCTGAGATCAAGAGGGCTCAACTGACTGAGCCAGCCAGATATCCCCAACCCTATTTTTTTTCAAATGGGCAAGAATTTGAATATGTGGTCCCTCAAAAAAGATGCATCACTGGCCAGTGTTATGCTTTGGAGAGAAGAATGAGGATGCTGCAAGATTTGCAGATGTGTTCTAGCTCTAGGCAGTTTTATTTTTTTCTTCTTTTAACTCAACTACGGACTTTCTCAAAAGGAAAACACCACCTACTCTTAATGCCACCACCCCACCCGATCCCTTTTTTTCTTTCAATGTGATAATCTCTGGTGGTCAATTTCTATCCACTTTTGCCTTCCTAACAGTAGAATCTCAAATTACTTGACCCTTTGCTTCGATTGCCTGTCCCTAATTTAGTTTTCCACCTTATTCTCATCAATATGAAGCAAGTCCATATTGACACACTGTTGCTATGATGCTATGACCAAAATACTGTACACTTTGAGTTTAACACTCAGTTTGAGTAGCACTGGGATAGAAATGTGTGGCTATTACATAGCATTCTTTATAGCATTTTTCAAATGTGAAAGTATTTGGTGAAACAAAGCTTAATGCTTTGCCAGGAAGTGGTTTGGTCAAGGTAGTAAACTATTGACAAAGCTTTCCACTTAAAAAAATTTTGGGAGTGGGGAGCCTGGGTGGCTCAGTCAGTTGAGCATCCGACTTTGGCTTAGGTCATGATCTCGCGGTCTGTGAGTTCGAGCCCCGCGTCGGGCTCTGTGCTGACAGCTCAGAGCCTGGAGCCTGCTTCGGATTCTGTGTCATGCTCATGTTTTGTCCCTCTCTATGTCCAAAATAAATAAACATTAAAAAAATTTTTTTAAAAATTGGGGGAGGGGCGCTTTGGTGGCTCAGTTGGTTAAGCGTCCAACTTCTGCTCAGGTCATGATCTCACGGTTCGTGAGTTGGAGCCCTGCATCGGGCTCTGTGCTAACAGCGTGGAGCCTGGAGCCCGCTTTGAGTTCTGTCTCTCCCTCTCTCCCTCTACCCCTCCCCCACTCATGTTCTGTCTCTGTGTCTCTCTCTCAAAAATGAATAAACATTTTAAAAAAATTCTGAGAATAAATTTTTATTGTAAATCTTTTACATTTTTAACTTTGTTTCTGATTATATATTATAAAGCACATTGATATAGGAAATTTAAAAGAAACAGAACAGTGCTTTTTTAAAGGGAGAAATCCTTAACAAAATTATGTATGTTAGGCTCTGGACCAACATCTTCAATGCCAGTTGATTTGTTTCCATAGGAAGTTTCACACACACCTATAGTTTGGTATGTTCCCAACTGAATAGCCCCCATCACAGTGGTGGAACACTATTCACATAGTCACCCAAGTCAGATAGCTGGAACTTGCCTTAGGTTCCCTTCCCTATCCCTCATGTCAAATTAACTACCAAATCTTTATTCTTAATTTATTCTCTAATGAGCAGATATTTATTGATTGCCTCCCTTCATGGAGTGGTGATGCTGAACCACTCATCTTCTTGCTTCTTGTCCTGTTTTTTTCCAAATGCTGCCACCATGTTGCTACTGGAATGATGTACTGAAATACTGAAATGATGTACTGAAATATACATTTTGATCTTTCAGTGGATCCCCATAGTTCTCAGAGTAAAGTTCACATTCTTTGATCACAATAATCTTTACAATAGGATGTCTGTCAACATCATCTCATTCCGTTTTCCACCCTGGCATCTTAAACCCCAAACAACTTGCATTTCCTCAAATGTGTCTTGTTTTCATTTGTCTCCCTTTTGCCCTTGTAGAATGCTCTCATTTTTTTCTTTTATTTTAATAATAATGTCTGTTTGTCTTGTATTAGCTCAAATTTAAATGAAGGCCTTCCTGACCTCAGAGCTACATGCCTCTCTTCCGGTTTCACAGGCTTAAAATGAATATCTCAATCATAATATTTATCATACATTGTATATTGCTTTACTTACCTGCCTATCCCATAAAAATATAAAGCCGTGAGGGCAGGTACTACCAAAGACACGTATTGGTACTTGATAAATGCTTATTAAATAAGTTAGATGGTATTTCTTTGGAACTTGCCTCTCTTTATGATTTGAATTAACATTTATTACATACCAAATAGAGGGAGTATTGGTATAGCTAATTAGAATTACCTTTTCACTTGGTTAATATGAATGAAAGTTCTTAAGCGAAAGTTCTAGGAGTAATGTAAAGATTTATTTAAGATATGGATAAATAGGAAAACTAGGATAAGGACGACTGTCATCAGTGAACAGAATGGAAAGATGAAATTATTTGGGGTTAATGAGGAAATGGTCGTCACTGATTTTATTTGTCACTAAAAACATGGTGAAGGGGAGGAAACATTCTAAACGTCTAGAAATACCACAATGTAAATAATTTAATCATGTGATGGAGTCATCTTGATAGTGTTTAAAGAAATTCCCATGTTGTATCTAAATCTCTATAGAGCAATATTAATGTTTTGAAGGTAAGGACCAAGTCTCATATTTCTCCGGTATTCCTCTATGATACTTATTTTATAAGATGTTTAACAAATGATTGATTTCCACCTCATTGATTATAATAAAATAATTAAAATGTGTTAGCTATATAAGAAAACTACAAATCTTTAAGCATTACTTAAAATAATTTTCATGTAGTGGGGCACCTGGGTGGCTTAGTCAGTTTAGTGTCTGACTTCAGCTCAGGTCATGATCTCATGGTTCATGAGTTTGAGCCCCATGCCAGGCTCTCTGCTGTCAGTGGAGAGCCCACTTCACATCCTCTGTCTCCGTCTCTCTCTGCTTCCCATCTGCTTGCACTCTCTCTCTCTAAAATAAATAAACATTAAAAAAATTTTTTTTAAACTAGTAATTCCACATCTAGGAATACAATTGCACAACATAATTAAAATTAACTTTTTAAATTTTTTAAAAAATGTTTTTATTTATTTTTGAGAGAGAGAGAGAGAGAGAGACAGAGTACTTCCGAGGGAGGGGCAGAGAGAGAGGGAGACACAGAATCTGAAGCGGGGCTCGAACCCACGAATTGTGAGATCATGACCTGAGCCGAAGTCGGACGCTTAACCGACTGAGCCACTCAAGCACCCCTTGTTTAAATATCAAGTAATTTTATTCATGCAAAATGTATTTCTCATTAAGACAAAAAAATTGAATAAGTTTATCAAATTTTTATGTATATTTAGCTCAAAGATCTATAATCTTTCTGATCACCTCATATTCTAGTAGTCATTTACTAAGTCTGTTTCAGTATTAATTTGTATTTTTATAGGATGTAAATTCCAAGAGGACAATACCATGTATTTTTTTTCATCCTTGTGTCCTAAGGATAGTACTTGGCACAGAGTAATAAATATTAATTCAACAACAAATGAATGGACGAAGGCAACCTTTTTAAACTGTGTATTCTGATTTAGTTCAAATAAAATTTAGAGTGTGTACTTAGATTTACAGTGCTAAAGAATACCATTTTTAAATGCTGAATTTATAACTATTTTCTATTTCTAATCATTTTTTTTTCTTTACCACTGAATAATCTGGATCTGTTTTGTTTGTCCTAATACCTAAGGTATTCCCAGGTTGTAACTTTGGAAACAGCAAGAGTTAAATAGAATACCCTATTGGCTCTTATTCTTTTTTCAAGTTAATTTTCACCCAGTGAGTGATAATTGCACATATTCAGAGTTGTCCAAAATATATATGAATCATGTTAAAAGATTCTATTTATGTACCAAATGAATTCTATCTTATTTTAGTATTTTTCTATCTAACCTTGTCTTTTGTTCTGTTTCTTATTGGCTAAATTATAAGATTTCCTAAAGCCAACACTCGGGAGTTCCTTTAAAAGAACAGTTAGAAAAACAAGAGTAGAAAACAGTAGCTATTTCTACTTTTCTTATTTTGTGCTGATTTTTAAAATTGTGGAACATGAACAAGTGCTTATTATGTTCATGATTCATGTAGATACACTTCTTAAAACCTTTAGTACATTTAGAATATTACGAAAAATAGTACGTATTATCTGTAGTATCAGAGGACATTTTTTATTGTTTCTAACATATGCGTTTAAAGTACTGTTTTACAAATACAAAATGTGGTTGCTAAAAGCCAGTGTCAACCTCTTGGGTTATTATCTTTGTTTTGTGTTTATTAACATGGGTGTTATATTAATGATATAAATTTAACAAAATGTTTTCTATTTTAAAATATGAGTAGAGCATTAACTTTCAGTTAAATACATCTGTTATAGTCCATCACAATAACATCCTCTAAATGTACTCTCATGATTAACCAAACATCCCCTCTCTTTGTCTTTTTGAGTAACAGCATGCTTCTATGGCTCTTTAATTAAATGACCTTACCTTACATTTGTCTCGACTGGCTTCTGTTTACAGAAATTGTAAACCAATTGAATGCTCTGAGCAGCTTAGATGAAGATCAAGATGACTGCATAAAGCAAGCAAATATGCCTTCAGCTAAATCAGCCAGTTCCTCTGAAGGTCTAAGAGCTTTCTTCCTTTCTTTCTGCTTCTGATTGCCTGTATTTACTGTGACCTGCTACCTCTTGACTTCTGTCTGTACTTATTAGCTGTCAGTTTTGTCTTTGTGCTTTTCCTTGAATGTTTTCTTGGTAATTTGTAGCGTACCAACAGGCAACAGAATAACTTACCATCTTTAGCAAAGCCTTATATCAGTATCATCATATTATGTGACCATATATCTTCACTTAGCTTATATATCATAAGTATACTGTTTTAAAATATTTGCTTACATTAAACCCATTTAAATGATTCATATTTAGGAGTGAAGGATATGTTTCTAAGAATCTATTTCAGTACTTTTTTGTTGGATCAAATTAGAGTCCAATGAAAGTTTCTCTCGTTCATTATCCGACATAGTTTTCTTTTTTTTCTGACATAATTTTCAAATTAATATGCATATATTTGTTTTGCTTTATTTGAATATGTTGGTATGCTACAAAATACTTGAATGGCATTCTGCCATAGGTAAAATGCTACATCTTATTATTTGCAGGTATTAATGTGAATTATAATTTGAAATATTTTTGAATGACTGATAAAATTGTACTTAGCTATAATCATAGTGAACTAATACATATGTTTATTTTCAGAGCTTATCAACAAACTTAACTTTTTGGATGAAGCAGAAAAGGACTTGGCCACTGTGAATTTAAATCCATTTGGTGATCCTGACGTAGCAGAATTAAACCCATTTGGAGATCCTGACTCAGAAGGTAGCAGATTTTTTTCTGTACTTTTTAAAGTCTTTATAAAGTGAAGTTATTTTGAATAGTAACGTGGGAAGAGTTTCTTTTTTTCAAAGACTCAAAGTAATTTTGTTTATGATGATATTATTGTGTTCAATGCCACTTGCAGTTGATCAACAAATCTGAGTAGCTTCCATTGAATTATTTTTAAAGAAAAAAAGATACCTTCACATAAACATTTACATGGGGCTTTTTTTTTTTTTAATTCCAGTATAATTAACATGCAGTGTTAGGTTAGTTTCAGGTGTTCCATAACAGTGATCCAACAATTCTATGCATTACTCTGTGCTCATCATGATAAGCGTAATCCGAATCTCCCTTCACCTATTTCACCCTTCCTCTCCATCCGCCTTCTACATGAGGCTTATTTTTAAATTCTCTATTACTTTGGTCAAGTTAGATAGTAAAGCTCTAATGTTAGAGATAACAGTATTTTACCTACCTGGCATATAGTAAAGTCTCATCAGAGTAGCCTACCAAAGTAAGGGCAAGTTGTGAGACATGCTGACCCTGTCATGCTGACCCCCATGTCAGCTCCTCTGACCTCACCCTCAGAGAGTCCAGTGAACCCCTCCACCCCACACTCCATGTCTCAGGCTGAGAATTATCGTCAGTAGTGAGAGTAGGTTGTGTATGTAAATGGCATGGAGCAAAAAGAAGCCTGCAAACCACCGCTATCATGTATACAACATACTTGCAAGGAATAAATCCAGGGAGTTTTTTTTTCCTAAGTCATTTTTCTTATCAAGTAGTTTTGAACTCTTAAAGCCTAGATAAGAGCTGTGGAAGGAGTGAGACCTCTGTTTAATTAAACTGTTTTTCCAAAGTAAATGCAAGAATGATTAACCAGTGTGTACATCTTTTAGACTGCTCTTATGAAATCCTCATGAGCTTTGAAGAATTTTGTTACTACCTCTCATGGTGAAAATGCAGTTTTAACTTCAGGATTCACTCTTGTTGGAGCAATCTCATTTTATAATCCGTTTCGTCTTCTCTTCTGTACTTTCTCCCTTCTTAGCAGATTCTAAACTTGTAAATTTAAAATAATGAGATTTTGTTTGTAAGCTATATATATTAAGGATATATTTTAAATCTCAATGGCTATCATAAATCTTAGAAGTAATCTACTTCGGCTGCCTCTTTTCATAGATTAGGAAACTGAGGCCCAGAGGAATTCACTGATTTGAATAAGAACTTTAGGTAAATGGAAGTGGAGGTGGAGCTAAGATTCCTAATCAAGTGTCTTCTTTTGACCACACAGCTTCTCCTCAGTTGTGTGCTACATATATCTGAGTTTTAAAATATTACCACAGCATTTTGAGACATCAGTATTTGAACTTTCCACCTCAAAATCAAATAAAAACAATTTAAAAAAAATACATGTAGGTCTGATTTCTGAGGTATTGAAAGGAGTAGCAGATAACACATAATTTTTGTTTAGGAGCGGTTAGCCAACCTGACTCAGAATCTTTAATCATGCCTATAGAGCTAAAAAAAAAAAAAAAGAAAAGAAAAAAAGAAAATGTGACAACCAGTATTTTCTTTAAATATACATCTCTCAGAGACTTTGGACTAAGTATTTTCTAATAGAAGAATACTTGTTTTTCTAGAAGTAATTTTTAAATTTTTATTGATCAAAAATTCGCATCCTCAGGTAACAAAAGCCTTTGAGGAAAAAATAATGTGTTGCTGTTGTTCAGATGGTTCTTTTATTTGCCTTTACAGCTTCAATTCTCGTCTTAGATTCATGACATTCTGTGCTTCAGTGACCCTTTTAGAAAGTTATTAAATGTATTTGTTAGCTTTTATATAAAATAATCTTATTTTAAACCCTCCTTTGTTGCCATTTCTGCCATCTTCAAATCGTCCTCTGTGGTTTAAATACTTTCTTGTTTTTGGTTTTGTAAATGATGAATTTGCTTGGATCAGTTTTTGCAGTCCTCTTCCTGAAAGTAAAAATAAAAATCTTATTTCCATTGACCAGTTTTGCCTGTTTCTCCAGCATTTGAGACTTGATATTTGTTAATAAAAAATTGAATAGGCAAAATCTTCCAGTCTCTCTGCCCCTACAGAGAAAAGAAAATGCCTCATTTACATTATTTTATAAAGATTCTAATGCAGTGTTAAGTTTGAGTATTATCCTGGTGTTACAAAAGTTACCGTTGCTGAGTCTTCTCTAGCGTAGTCTAGATTTAAATTTAAATTTAAAATTTAAATTTTATTTAAATTCATTTCAGTATTTATTATGATTTTATGAAATCTCTTTCACACTTTGTAATTGCTTCTTCATGGTGTATAGAATTTCAATTCAGAATTTTTTTTCCCAATATAAAGACAAAATAAGTTTTCTGGGCTAATGTCTAAAGTATATAAGTAAAAGGAGTTTAACGTTAAAATGTAAAAGTCGTAAATATGTCAGTCATGAAATTTTTATAATAATTGGATTAAATTGTTTGAAGTGTCACATGAAATTCACAGTTATTTTTCTTGAGAATTTCAGTAACCAGTTTTCTGCCTTCTAGAGTATTTTGTCAGGGTTGCACAACATAATTAAAACCAACTTTAAAAAAAATTTTTTTTTTTAACGTTTATTTATTTTTGAGACAGAGACAGAGCATGAACGGGGGAGGGTCACAGAGAGAGGGAGACACAGGATCTGAAACAGGCTCCAGGCTCTGAGCTGTCAGCACACAGCCCGACGCGGGGCTCGAACCCACGGACCATGAGATCATGACCTGAGCCGAAGTCAGATGCTTAACCGACCGAGCCACCCAGGCGCCCCAAAAACGAACTTTTAAACTACATTATGATTGATGGCTCTCTGGAACTTTTCTCCATTTTGGGAAAACATTTATTTTTGTGAGCAGAATCCATGACCAAATTTTGGACAGTTTTATTACAAGTTCTATTTTGTTTTAAAGTATTAAGACATAGAAAAGAAGAAAAAGGGTTATACTAAGCACGTCATAAGTATCATTGAAGGACATGAGTGCATTTTGTGAGTCAGAATTCTGTGAGTCAGAATTTTATTTTTAAGGGTACCTTGGTTTTCAAAATGAAATTTAAAATAATAAAATTTAGGGGCACCTGGGTGGCTCAGTTGGTTGAGCGTCCAACTCTTAATTTCAGCTCAGGTCATGATCTCATGGTTCATCAGAGCCCCGTGTGGGGCTCTGTGCTGACAGCACAGAGCCTGCTTGGGATTCTCTCTCTGCCCCTACTGCACTTGTGTTCACACGCAAGAAGAATTTAGAAGAATTTGGTGTAACATGACTATCAGTTTATCAGTATAATTTCAATGTAGTGCTTTCAACCTCCGAATTCTATGTTAGTCCTTTACATTATTAAACAGAGTATCGATTGGATCCAAGTCATATTGAAAAAAATCAAACATCTCATTAAAAGCTCTAAAAATTTAAGGTTGTGCAGCATACAAAAACGTACTCTTAGAAGGCTTTCAAGAAACAAATTCAGTGATGTGTGGGTATATTTTTGATATAGTCCAGAATGAATTTTCACTTCCCTAAGTGGTCTCTGCTTGTGTAACTACCAAAGACAATTTCACATTTTAACTCACTTAATGTTCTTAAAAACAGAAATTTATTTTATATCAGTTTAGGATGGCAAGCTACTATAGTCAAGTAAAATAAACAGTAAATAGAATATTATACCTCTAAGAAGGTTAAAATTTCAAAAATTGCCATACTGTAATACTAATAATATTAGAGACTCAAAGGGCATTCCAAAGATGCCATATTAGGGAGCAGCATTCCTGGAGAAGTAGACAAAGATCTTAGGTAACCCATCTTCTGAACTTAGCCCCTGTAAAACATATTATTGTTTTGACCTTTTCAGCCTCATAAGAGATTAATTCAAGATTATTTTTGAAAACACCAAAAATATAAGAAAATGTCAGGTAATATTAATTTGATTTAATTCATCTTTTGCTATTGTTTTATAGAACCAGTCACTGAAACAGCATCACCTAAAAAAACAGAAGAATCTTTTTATAATAATAGCTATAATCCCTTTAAAGAGGTACAGACTCCTCAGTATTTGAACCCATTTGATGAGCCAGAAACTTTTGTAGCTATAAAGGATTCTCCTCCCCAGTCTACAAAAAGAAAAAATGTAAGACCTGTGGACATGAGCAAGTACCTCTATGCTGATAGTTCTAAAACAGAAGAAGAAGAGTTGGATGAGTAAGTACATTTTATTCTGCTATCATCATAGGTCAGTCTCTATATTAACTAAAGAGATGCTTCTATAATAAACCTTTTACATGGGTAAAAAAAGTTTTTTCCTCGTGTTAATATACAGTTTACGGTTAGTATCTATCTCATGTCCACCTGAATTTTTATGATCTTGACCTTTATTCTCCCACCCTCTTCCATGTGAATGTGTGTGCACAGTAAACTAACAATGGAGAGAAATATGTTCTTGGAATCTCTGGTTAGAATTTTAATTGTCTTTTCACAGGAACCCCATTACAAATGTCACTTAGGTGTTTTTAATCAATTACTGTAGGCATTATACTTCAATTAGGTTCTCTTGTGGGAACCAAATAATCATTTATGATAATTATTTGGTGAGGACAATTGTTCAGATTCCAAACAACAAGATCATAATTATAAAGTACGAATTATCTTTGAGTTAATCTTATCCAAATATGAATGTTATTGATTATAAGCTCATTATAAATAGAATGTTTAGGGCTGCCATTTTACTCAAATCTAGGGTGAGAATGGGGGAAGGGTATGTGCACATTGTATTCTGGAGGTATATAGTTCACAACCTGTGTGGCTGCAGATTGTGGCCCTGAGTATGTTAAAAAGCAACAGTAAAACTTCTACTTCCAGCCATGATGGATTAACACAGACTGGATATAGCTTCTTGTCTTAAACAACTAAAAAACTGAATAAAATATATGAAACAATGGTTTTCAGACATTGGATACAAATAACACAGAACAGTGTGATTTCTAAGAGAACAGAAACAAAGAAGATGAGCCCTACACTTGTCTTAGTTTTATTTACGGGAGAGAATTTCCAGCTCTAGTTTAGGGAGAGAGAACCCAAAAGTCCTAGTAATCTCCATGAGTTGAGGAGACAGTTTGGACTTTGGGCGTACTGAGGAGAATAGAATTGTGGACAGAGTTATCAGAGAAGAGAGAGCTACTCATACAAAGAGTTCCAGAGATCTGTAGAAGATTCCCCCTGAGTCTTTAGCTGAGCACCGATGAGAGCATACATAGAGGAAACATAACAGAAGCATCCCTGGGGTTCACCCAGGACCAAGAATAGTTTGTTTCCAAGCAGTTCCTAACACGTGGGACATCAGGTTGAGTCCTCAGAAAGGTGTTTTACTAATGTGGTGAGATTAGCCTAGACAAAAGACCGTTCTGGGCTTGCCTAACAAAGCTTAAAAGCAAGGCTCAAAACAATCAAAATGATTCCAAGTAACTTAATTGCATGCCACACAAATATACCAAAGATACCAAAGGGAATACCAAAAAATCCAGCACCCAAAATATAAAATTCACTATGTCTGACAACCAATGAAAAATCTATCAGGCATGTACAGAAGCAGGAAAATCTGACCCATAATGAGGAGGAAACTCAAGTCATTAGATATGGATGTAGCAATGGCACAGATGATGAAATTAATAGAATAGTAATTATATGTTTACTTGTAGTGAGGCTGTATGTATCTTTGTTTTCCTTAGAAATATGTGAATTTTAGTGTATTAAGATTATTTAGATCTTGGGAAAAATAGTTATTTCTTTAAAAATACAGGTAAGTATGAAAATCTTTCAGAACAATGGGGATATAATAGATTGAGAGGGAAATAATAAAAAGGCTCCTTCAATGTATGAAAGTTGGGAGCAGTTGCTTTGTGTGAAGGAAGAAATGTCATTTTTTCCTGTGCATTGGTCAGCTCCTGTTTTGAGCAGTATTTTACTTCTAGGTTCTGCCAACTGTACAAGGGACATTGGTAATTCAGAGCATTAAAAGAATAGAGCAACAGAGTCATCAAAAAAGTCCAGAAACCACATCAAATGAGCAGTGATTAAGGTCATACAGACTATTTGACTTAGAAGAAAGATTATTTAAGAGAATTATAATAACCAAATTCAAATATTTGAAAGACTTGTTTGAAAGAATGAGGTAGTTGACCTGTTTTTTATTGCTCTACTGTACTTCTCAACTTTTCCCATTTTACATCACATGGCCTATGACTCTCACATGTGCTACATGCTTCCATGGTCCTGGTCAGATTTTGATAAAACCTAAAATGTTCCAGTTTGCCTTAAATACATAGAAATATATCATAGTAATCATCTGATTCCAAACCGAGGTTTAGCTCTCAATACTAATTAATAACTGTACAGGGGTTGGAAAAATTGGCTCAACTGTAGCTAAAGTTAGTGTATTTGCTTTCTTTGAAATAGCTAATGTGTGATGAAAATAAAATTTCTCATGGGTGGTGTAGGTGCTGAGTAATAGCCACACACCTACAGTATTTGAATGTAAATATAAACTTTAAGTACAAGCATTCAGTCATTCCAAGAGGCATGAGTATTACACAACACACACACACACACACACACACACACACACACACACACACACACACTCTGCTCTTTCCTATTAACAAGTTAAAGAGACATTTAATGTTTGTTTAAACATTTAAAATGCCTTAATGAAAACTAAAATCAGAATCGTTGGGTGTTTCCTTTTGACCGTTTTTTTTTTCCACATGAAAGTCACAGTCTTTACAAGTTTCCCATGAATAAAGAACATTCTAAATTGCTCAATCATCTGAGATTACCAGAGAGTGCCTATAAACACTTCAGCTTTTTTTTTTTTTAATAGGAATATATACACAGATTCTAAAGATTGCTCATCAGCTAATGTGAGAGTCCAGGAAGAACTCTGTTCTTTTTTCTTATCTTTTTTCTCTAAAAGTTTGTAAGTCTAACCACATTAGAAATCTTCCAAAATTTGTTCTTACTTCAGTAATAAACTTATGACCTTTCATCAAGTGAAAAGCCTGTATTACTCATCTTCCATTATCAAACTCTTCCTGCATCCTCTGACATAAACCTATCACAAATAGTGCTGAGTTCTTTGATGTGTAAAACAACCTTCAGAACCTCAGCATATCCATCAGCACCAAGAGCAAGTAAACACCCTTCAGTGCTAGTAGCACATGTCCTTTCCACTTAGCAATCACATGGGCTTCTCAGTTTTCTCTTGTTTGGAAGTCAGTTCAGCCATTCTAGTTAATGTAGCAAAATTGAAAACCAACAATCAAACAATATTTTTTTCCAAAACATTTATGAAATGTTTTGGGGTCTAGCATAAAATCATTTCTGGTATGGTTGTATGTCTGGTTCTGAAGGAAAGTTGTCATTAAATTTTATTCAGAGATAAATGTGGATTGTTTTTCCAAAGAAACATAAATTTTCAAAGTGAAAGGAAGACTATATATTTCACTGTACTCTTGTTTCATATTTTATTCTTTATTAGTATGTTTATTAATCATGTTTCTAATCAATTTATAGTTTTTCTTTCTGTAATTCTTTTTAACTAAGTTATTGCTTGAGTATATAATACAAGCATAAAAATAATTTTTCTTTATCCAAAGTGATGTAGAAAGCACTGAAATAGGAATTATGCTAATTCCTTAAATAGTATTTCTTTACAAAAAATATTAAATATTTTTAAAAATGCATTGATCAATAATTCTATATAACTCTTGTTTTTATAGAGAAGGAGGCAGTGTTGACAATCATATGCATAATAGATGTTATTCCTAATCACTTTTTTAAATAGTACTTTTTAATTGAGATATACTTCACATAACATAAAATTCCTTATTTAAAGTGTACACTTCAGTGGTTCTTAACTAATTCACTGTGCTGTGCAGCCATAACCACAATCTAATTCTACAACATTTCATCACCCCCAAAAGAAATACTTTACCTATTAATAGTTAGTTTCAATTCCTCCCTTCCCCCACCTCCTGAAAACCATTAATCTACTTTTTGTCTATATGGATTTGACTGTTCTGGACACTTCATATAAATATAATCGTATCCTGTTCTTAAAGAGTAGGAAATTCAGTTTTACTTAGAAATGTCTGATCCATAGGAAGGATCATTCGGAACCCTTAGAAGTAGAAGCTTCTTGTCTTACTTTGATTTATACCTAATGGGTACTAAATTAGGTACCCATTAGGTGCCTAGCACAAGGTTTTCTCACAGGCAAATAATAGATGTGCAGAGATACTTATTCCCTTAGTCTGTCTTGCAGTGAGGTGTGGTCCAGGGCAGCTGGAGACCCTGGTACTTCTGTTTTCCAGCAGCTTCCTATATTTTTACCCTAGAATGACATACAAATTTCATTTTTACTGCATGTGCCATGTAAAACAGAGTGAGAAACGTAGCTCTAATTGTTTCAAGAAAATTTCCATTTGATTAGTTTCTAGTTAATGATGAATCTTACCATCCAGCTTTGGAAATCAGATGAGTATGAGCTTTTTTCTACTTGCATTTACCTTCTTTTGACAAAGGATACTAATATTCAACTGGGAGGGAGACCTAAGTGGTTTGAAACAGGCAGAGACAGGAAGAAAAAGGACAATATCTAGTTATATTTGTATACATACTAGATAAGTTTTATAAAAGTTTCATGAGTACTGTAAATTAAGTTATATAAAGTGTACTGAGGAGCTACCTGTTTTAAGGGATTCTGTCATTTTTTTCTTTTAAGCACAAATTCTTTTTTAATAAAAATATCCTCTAACACATGTTTTTCTTGAAAGTAGCCATATTTACATAACAAATTAATAATAATGATCATTGTAGTAGCTGCCATATTTCAAAGTACTATGCAAGCTTATTATAGAGAAACCTAACCAAGAAAAAATTTTTAAATATCATCCAAGTAATTCATATAACTGAATTAATTCAGTTTGATTGACATGGGTCTGTTCAGTCCTGAACACTTAACATTAATTGGCAGGTAGTAAGTTTGGGTAGAAAAAGTTTTTTCCCTTTTTTAAGTTTTGGGGTTAAAAAAATTATGTTTTCAACTTATTTCTTTATATTTATCTCCCTTCAAACTACTTTTAAAGTTTGAAAACAGCTGTATGAATCTCTCAAAATTATCAGGAGAAATAAGATTGTTGTAAGTGTGAAACACTTAAAATAGTACCTAGCACAGCATAAACACTTTATTAATCTTAGTTAATAATGTTATTGATAAGCCCTCCATTCTAGGCTGGATATGATACCTTTTATACCTCTTTTCAGAGAGAATGTTCAGCTTTTTCTGAACACCTAGTTATTTTAACATTGTTCCTTGCTTTGATTTCCCCCAAGTTCTTCTGCAGGTTGTAAGCATGGGATGTAAATACATCAAGTATATCTTGGTCACTAGGCAAGAATATTTTGTTTTGAAAAGCAAATTTTCAATTATATATATCTATTTCCTGTTCTTTTTCTCTTGAATGCACAGACATAAGAAGAGGAGAGAACACAAGAAATAGGTTTCTATATAAATGCCAACTCCCCCCAGTTAAAAGTAACTACCCTGACCAGAGTTGAGAGACATTCTGTGGCTGTACCCTAGCTCAATAGAAAGGAATCTCATGACACTAATTGTTGCCATGAGTACAGAGTAAGAATGACATCACAAGTATGATATGTTTCCCATCTCTGATCCATATATACTTGGTACCCAGTCTCATGTGATTTGACTATCTATATATAAATTCTTAAGCAGAGGTGTACATAATTGGTAATTGGTTCTGAGTGAGTTTTGTACTGTTGTAGTTAAAAGAGCTTGCATAATTGAAACAGAGGACTGTTACCAGTACAGGCCTTATATATGACTAGGTTGAATGATCTTGGTATAATCACTAAATTTGAGTCAGCTGAACCTTAGCCTTATAGACTCAGAAATTTTATTCTTTACACACAGAGTTCCAGAGAACCAGCTGGTGTGGGGGGCGGGGGGCGGGGGGGTGGAGAATGCAACAAACTAATAAATAAGAACCAGGATAACCATTTATTATTGTGTAATAGGAAGAATAATCATCATCTATGCCAGATACTTGTGTTTATGGGTAACTAATGAGAAAAAAACTCATCTACTCGTAGAGGGAGTTAACCAAGAAGATTTTTTGCTTGGGCCTAGATTAGGTAGAGGAAAAAAGCCTTCCCCAAGAAGTTATAAGCACACAGGCCCACCCTCATATGGATTTGACATTCTATTGGCAGGATGGTCTGGGATCCTCCAAGCCAAGAAAAGAACACACAAAATGACCCCTGAAGCACTTGGCAAATGCAAACATAAAACGCTCTGAAGAGAGGCATTTCCAGCTCAAAATGTGCACAGTTTCCTCAGATTAAGCCCTGAACTTGAAATCTAGAATTACAAAACATACAAGGAAAGAATTTACTAAGAGAAAGCATCAGGAGACAAAAGAAACACTAGGATTATACACGCAAAAACTTCAAATAATAGATTTATCAGGTAGAGACTTTAAAGTAAATGTTTAAATGATTAATGACTCAAATCTCTATACCTGAGGTATTTTTTACATGGTTGTATGAAGAAAAATGCTTATCAAAATTTGAAATTTATGGATAATTCATGGAAAATTCTCCATAAACTAGATATCTGGTTTAATGTCTAACATTAAATTAGACACAAATGAAGAGAGAAAAAGCTAATTAGATCATAGATGGGAGGAAATTATTCAGATTATAGCACAGAAGGAACAAAAATTTGTAAAACTGTGAAGGAGAGAGATTAATTCAACATACATCTAATAACATTTTCTAAAGAAGAGAATAGAGAGGCTATCAAAGAGATAATGGCTAATAATTTTTTAGAACTAATGAAACATAGGGGCGCCTGGGTAGCTCAGTCAGTTGAGCATCCAACTCTTTGTTTCCACTCAATTCATGATCTCACAGTTCATGAGATCAAGCCCTGCGTGGGGCTCCCTGCTGATAGCATGGAGCCTACTTGGGATTCTCACTCCCCCTCTCACTGCCCCTCTCCCACTCATGCATGCACTGTCTCTCTCTCTCAAAATAGATAAACTTAAAAAAAAAAAAAAAAACTAATGAAACATAAATCTTCACACTCAGGAAATATAAGGAACCTGAAACAGGATAAATGAAAAGAAATCCACACCTTGACATATCATAGTAAAATTGCTTGAAACCCGAGGAGAAGATCTTAATGGCAACCAAAGATAAAAGATGACTTAAAAAAGAGCAATAATAGGCTGACAGTGGGCTAATATCATCCAAGTGCTGATATGAATTAACTGACTAGAATTTTCTACCCAGCGAAATTATCATTTAAGTGTGGCATAAAAACATTTTCAGTGCCTGGGAGAATTTACTATTAAAAGAACCTCGCTGAATGGACTTATAAAAGATGTTCCCTAATGAGAAGGAATGAAATGCAAGGAAAAAAAATGATATGGGGAGCATAAAAAAGCAAATCAGTATTTCCACATCTTATTTCCTTTTTGTTTATGAAGAGTATATAGGATTTACTATTACTATAAGCATTTTTCTAAGGATTTATATACAATTGAGTTAAGTGTGACCTTGTATGAAAAAAAATTTTAAATACTTTTTAAAAGGAAAAAATTTTATTAATGATTAAAAAAATAACAGCTTAATAGTGATTATTTCCAAATTGTAGGTTCTCACTAGTTTGAGTGTCTCCTTGTCATTTTCAGTATTTTTTAGTTTTATAAATTAACATTTTATTAATTTAGTTAGGAATAAAATATTTTTAGATTAACATTTAACAATAATTCTTCTTTCATTTAGATCTAATCCTTTTTATGAACCTAAACCAGCTCTTCCTCCAAATAATTTGGTAAATCCAATTCAAGAACTGGAAACCGAAAGGAAAGTGAAAAGAAAAGCCCCAGCCCCACCAGCCCTCTCACCAAAGATAGGAGGAGTAAATGAAAACACAGTTATTTCTGCAGGAAGAGATCTCTCCACTTCTCCTAAGGTAGGAGTTTATTCTTAGTAAAACATATATTATGTTTAATCTTTTCCCCCCATGCAGTTTAATTCAAATTAAGAAAAGTCATTGTTTGCTATTTTTGATGATATTTTAAAAGTACAAACCAAGTAAATCTGTTATACTGTAACACTGTGTATATGTTTGGGAGCCTGTAAGTTTACAGAACAGTATAATTGGATAGTTTGGATTAAGATTTTTTTAAATGCTGTTTTGAAATCAGAGGAAGAAAGACATTCTAATTATAGGAATGGTGCTTTAAAGAAAGAATACTCTAAAGCAGCTAAGTGTGAGGAATAGTTTGTATTGATACAGAAGAGGGAGTAGAAATCATCCTTTGAAAAATATACTGGAAAGATTAAGGCCCAGTGCACAGAAATGCCTTTTTTTTTTTTTAAGTTTATTTATTTTGAGAGAGAGAGACAGAGACAGGGAGGGAGGTAGGGAGAGATAAAGTGTGCACGAAAGTAGGGGAGGGACAGAGAGAGAAGGAGAGAGAATCCCAAGCCAAATCTTCACATTGACAGTGTAGAACCTGATGTGGGTCTCCAGCTCACAAAGCATAAGATCATGACCTGAGCTGAAATCAAGAGTCAGATGCTTAACCGACTGAGCCACCCAGGCTCCTGAGACATGCTTTATTGAAGAATTTCAATATTGCCATTTTGATTTATGTCAAGTTAAAATTTTGGCCTTATTGTCACTATCTTTAGAAGTTTTAATGCATAATTATTACATGGAAATATAAAAACACGTTTTTGGAACAAGTCTAGAGCTTTTAAATGATTTGAATTCAAATAGTGTGATATCTTGTATGTCTAAGGTAGAAATGTTGGATTTAGCAAGTTTTTTTAGGTAAGTAATTTTTGCCCATCAACTCATGGGTAATTTGTTATTGTTATCATATACATAATTTAATTCTCACAGGTAGGTAAGGGAAAAATAAGATGAACTTCAACTTAGTGGGGTAAAGTAAAGGTCACAGGTCCCCCAGCCAGTAGAAACAGGATTGGAACTGTCACTTTCATTAGTTGTGTGACATCTGGGCCATACTCCACCTCAGGTGCCTACTACTGTTTTTCTCAAGCACACTAAAGTTCAGTAGTTTCTCTTGGATATTTCAGTTCATTTTTTGTTTTTGTGTTAAATGGTAGAGTCCTGAAATAGTTTGCCCGTATTTTCATTGTTTTAGTGAGACAGTAAGTTCACTGAGGTTTTCACTCTGGTATCCTAAAAGTCTATCGCCAGGTGTTTGTTTTTATATCAGGTATTTTTTAGCCCTGTAACTTTAGAGGGAGAAACTCAGACTAGATTTCCATCTTCTAATTGGCTATGGAAGGTGGGAGTGGTGGCGCAACACTATCAACAAAAGCAGCAAATGGTAGAAATTAAAGCAAAGGAGATGGCCAATTCCAGTGCCCATGATACAAAAAAAAAAAAAAAAAAAAAAAAGACAGTAATTGGGGCACTAGTAAGAATCTAAGAATCAAGAAGCTTTATAGGTCCTTTAACCATTCTAACTGTCAAGAATACCTAAACCTATCCCTTGTCTCCCCAAATCTCTACTCCCTGCCCCATTCTCTTCTATAGTTTGTCAGGAGTTTGAAGCTAATTAAAATATTCTAATCTCTTTGTAGGAGAATGAAAAGGAACTTAACAGTGCCTCTTGGATGCATTTATCCATAAAACAACTTGAAAAATATGTATCATTATCTCCTTTGTATATATAAGAAACTGGACTTTAGTTAAGTAACTTGCCCAAAATGATAAAACTAGTAGTGACAGTGCCTGGATTAAAATTCAGGTCCTTTGGGGTGCCTGGGTGGCTCAGTCGGTTAAGCGGCCGACTTCGGCTCAGGTCATGATCTCACGGTCCGCGAGTTCGAGCCCCGCGTCGGGCTCTGTGCTGACAGCTCAGAGCCTGGAGCCCGTTTCAGATTCTGTGTCTCCCTCTCTCTCTGCCCCTCCCCTGTTCATGCTCTGTCTCTCTCTGTCTCAAAAGTAAATAAACATTAAAAAAATAATAATAATAATAAAAAATAAATAAATAAATAAATAAATAAATAAAATTCAGGTCCTTTGAATCTAAAACCCATACTTTGCCCACGGTGCCATTCTACCTCTAGAGAGCTACCTCTGGTTCCCCAGTTCCAAGTTGGAACTCTAAATACATTGTTCCATAGAAACATTGCTACACCTGGTGATTAAGTTCTGTTGTAGTGATGTATAACATAGCTATTTTTTATATTATTATGAGGATAGTATTCCATTGAAGATCTGTCATGGAATAAAGGATATTTATAGGAAAGGCATCATGCTTCTTTTAGAAAGTGCCTCATTAAGCTCAGACACAGACAATAGAAATGCAATCAGTCATATTATCCACAATAGCACATTCTGCTGATCTGGGAGTTAGTTCATGTTTCTCAGTTATGTGAAATACAACTGTGAAAAATTAATTTAAAAAAAGATTGCTGATATTAAATTAAAAAAAAGAAAAGAAAGTATATAACGATGTATAATATAATACCTATTGTATGTATAAAGTTTTATTTAAAAAGCCTTATTCACACATACATTCAGAACACACATAGACATACACACTCATGTACACTGTGGAAGGAATTGTAAGTAATTTAATAGTGGGTACCTTTGAGGAGAAGGATATGCAAGACTGAGGAAGGCATTTCTTTTTCTTTACCTGTCTGTATTGTTTGAATTTTGAACCTTACATATGTTTTACTTCCATTTTTGTTTGTTATACTAATCAAAGTTACTGAGTAATGAGATCGTGGATATTTTTGTTGCCTTCTGTACAAGGTACAAGATATACAAGGTACAAACTAAGAAAGTTTATACTTCAGAATAGAGAAAATCACTCTTAGTTTTGACAAGTGGTATTAAATTATTTGATGGTGGCCTGGGGTTTCATCAGTTACCTCAGTGTTCTACACTGAAGACCAGGTATAGAGGCCTAGCAGCAGAACGCTGGCTCCCCTATTCTGTTTCCACATCAGAAATCCATATTTTTTCATTTTATATGTTGGAATTCGTGTAAGATTTCATTAAAAAAAGAAAATGGACCATTGCCAAACCCCCCAAAATTGGAAACTACAAACTATCCAATTATGTATGAGATAAGGAAGATTAGAATCAGTGGCATACTGACTGATAAAAAATGATAAATGGCAGCTGAGAAAACACAGTAGTATGGGGCTTTTTCATCATAGGAGTAGATATATGTGTGTATGTATCTACTAGGAGATATGTATGTATAGATATATATCTTCTGGTAGTTCCTGAAGACTGTGCTATATTAAAGCTGAGTAAAATAATGGACCGTTTTGGCAACTTTCAGTCAACATGATCAAGTCTTACTGTGTATTATATACAATATTCTGTAGAGGAAAGTAAGAAATTATGTTTTACATCAAAACATTTCCATTAAAATTATTGAAGAGTTTTAATGCTTTTAAGTTATGCTCCTTGCCAATTACTTTCCATACTTATAAATTGAAAGGAGATAATAGTTAAAGTAAGCTTTTGGGAAAAGCCAAGTTCAAATTTTAGCCAAATAATAAAAGGATATTGCACCACAATTTTGTGTAACAAAATGCCAGACTGTACTTAGTGGTAACTGACTGCAGACACTGAAGAGCATTCAGTGTCATAAAATGACAAGGGCTCAGCCAGATGATTAATTTCCCCACCTGGCACCTGAAACTACTTATTTTTCAGAAAATTTATGAAAAAGAACTAAGATCAGAATTTAAACAAACAAAGTGATAATAAGCATGTACTTATATTACAGATAAAATTCAAACTACCCTGAAGGCAGCTAAGGACCCTTCAGTGTCATAAATCTGTATAAACTCCACACTTCAGACCATTGATTTCTGTATTTATAAAATAATAAAATGTAACACTTTTAAAGACAACTTAGGAAAGAAGGCCAATGTGTAGAGAAGTTAAATATATGACCGTTCAGTAAAATAAAATGATAAGTTAGGCTCAATGGTGCCTGACCATCATTTACTGTGAATGTAAGTTGATAAATATAAAACTCTGAACTCCTAGATATAATTCATGCAACATAGTAAAAAGTGCAATTAAATTATGAGAGTGAGTTTAGGAACATAAACAACATGGTTGCTAGACACATCTGCTAAAGTACATTATTAAACAGTATATACCCAATTCCATAAAAATCAGAATATATGAACAGCCAACTATCAATGAATGACAATAAGGAATTAAAATAAACTTACGTTTTTATAATAGCATAGAGAAAACCTCCACTGCACACTTGATGATGAAATGAGCTTGGTCAAGTGGAGAAGCGCTCCCTCAAAGATCCTGACTGATGAAGCTCCAGTGATTGACAGTGATACTACTATCCACTTATTCCATCTCTAAGAGTGAAAATCCTGTCCACATCTCAAGCCCAGTTAAATAACTCAGGCCTCCACTTATACTGTTACCTTTTTTTAACAAGTTCTGGCAAAGTCCTAAGGTTTACACTTGGATGTTTTTGAACTTGAGTACAGTTTGCAGTAACTATGGGAAGCCCAGTGTTAAACTAAAGTCAAAATTACACACAGCAGTTCCCTTGATTGGGACAAGCAGCAAATTCAGACCACAACGCCAACACCCTTTTCAGCTTTTGCACATAAAGATCTCCTAGAAAGTTCTTTATCCCCATTTCTATTCTGCAAAACTGCAGAATTTTGTCTACAAGCCATTCATTCTGAAAAACAGTAAGTCCACAGTCAGACTATTAATTTCCTCATATGTACATTGAAAATGTCTCAAACTTTCCAAGAAAAATAATAAAAAGCACAAGGATCAGAATGTAATTGAATGCAATGATGAATACACAGTTGTTTTGTAAAATAAAATGCCAAACTACATTCAGTGACAATGGGGTGCAGGCAGTGGTTAAGTTATGTATAAAATTTTTACTTGCTGGAATACCTTACCAGAATAAGTTGTTCCTCAATAATACTGACTAAATGGGGCACTCCTGTATGCATCACCTGTTATATTGGTTAGTACTCTTGGTTATAAGTAATAGAAACAAGCCATTTGGTTGAATTTTTTTAACTTAAGCAAAAGGATAACTTGTAATAAAGACCCAAGGAGATTTTGCAGAACCCTAGGCAGAGGATACAGCTGGGCCTCAGCAATCAGCCTTAATTTTATCTGCTTCTCTCACTGGTATATCTTCAGTCTCCTGTTACCCTTTTACTGATAATTTATCTTGTTATCTCCCTGCAAAATAGTTTATGTTCTAGAATTTCCTGTCTCCCCCGTGCAAAGCTACCTACTTCTTTCACTCTGGCTGATTTTTGCTTAAGGTTAAGAACAAATTACACTGAAGGGCACTGGGGTGACTCCATTAAGCATCCAGTTCTTGGTTTGAGGCTCAGGTCATGATCTCACTGTTCAGCAAGTTTGAGCCCCATTTTGGGCTCTGGGCTGATAGCATAGAGCCTGCTTGGGATTCTTTCTCTCTCCCTCTCTCTCTCTGCCCCTCCCCACTAGAGCTGTCTCTCTCTCTCTCAAAATAAATAAATAAACTTAAAAAAAAAAAAACAAATTACACTGTATCAACTACTTTTTCTTAATATGTATGTGGAACCTCCCAGAATTATTATTTTTTAAGATCTTATTAATCAAACGAGTCTCTGGTTAATGGAATTTCAGTTGGAATTAGGATTATCTGTGGGCAGTAGAAAGCCTCAAATGCATTTTGTTTTTTTCTTTTAAGATTTTATTTTTTTTAATTTTTATTTATTTATTTTGAAAGAGAGAGAAAGAGCATGCACATGTGCATGCGTTGGGGAGGGGCAGAGAGAGAGAGGGAGAGAGAGAATCCCAAGCAGGCTCTGCTCTGTCAACCCAGAGCCAGACATGGGACTTATATTCATGAAACTGTGAGATATGACCTGAGCCAAAATCAAGATTCAGACACTTAACCAACTGAGCCACCTAGGCACCCCTTTAAGATGGTATCTTTAAGCAATCTCTACACCCAGTGCTGGGCTTGAACTCATAGCCCTGAGGTTGACTTACATGCTCTACTGACTGAGCCAGCCAGGTGCCCCTCAAATGCCAGTTTAAATGAAAGAAAAATTTATTTCTGTCTTTGAAAATTTTAAAGGTCCAGTGCTGATACAGTAGCTTCACAAAGGCATCAGGGACCCAGTCTCCTATTTTGCTGACCCACCGTGCTTGGCATGGACTTCCAAGATGGCTACTTGAACCACAGCCAATCTGCCCCATTCCAATCAAAAAGGAAAGGGCAAAAAACAGTCCTATCTACCTCAAGCAAGGAACACTAGAAAATAAATCTTTATTCTGGGTAGTTGTATTACTCAGTTAAAAGTCAAGGGTTATATTACTAAAAAAGTAGAGTACAATCAATATTAGGGAACAGCAGGCTGTGCCATTGATGTCTATTAAAAGGTGAGTTTTAGGGGTGCCTGGGTGGCTCAGTCAGTTGAGTATCAGACTTTTGATTTTGGCTTGGGTCATGATCCCAGGGTCATGGGATCAAGCCCCTGTGTCATGGAGCCTGCTTGAGATTTTATCTCTCTTTCTGCCCTCCCCTCCTCTAAATGAATGAATGAATGAATTAATTAATTAATTAATTAATGAGTTTTATAGTATAGATGCAAATGAGCCCAAATCTTGGTATCTCTTCTATGAGAATGCCTACATAATAATTGCTTGAAATAGTCATTTCTTTAAAAAAATTTTTTTAAAGTTTATTTATTTATTTTGAGAGAGAGTTCAAACAGGAGAGAGATGGAGAGAGAGAATCCCAAGCAGGCTCTGCACTGCCAGCACAAAGCTCCGTGCAGGGCTTGATCCCACACACTGTGACCGTGACCTGAGATGAAACCAAGAGTCAGATGCTTAACTTGACTGAGCTACCCAGGCCCTCCTTTAATTTTTATTAGAGAGAGAGAGAGAGAGAGAGAGAGAGAGAGCG
Organism: Panthera pardus; assembly: GCF_024362965.1. Lineage (NCBI taxonomy): Eukaryota > Metazoa > Chordata > Mammalia > Carnivora > Felidae > Panthera > Panthera pardus. Next base: position 80,118,084 of record NW_026526821.1, read on the forward strand.
CAAGCATGAGCCAGGGAGAGGGAGACAGAGACAGAGACAGAGAGAAAGAATCTTAAGCAGTTTCCGTGTTCAGCATGGTATATGATGTGGGGCTTGATCCCACCACCTTGGGAATCATGACCCAAACCAAAATTAAAAATCAGATAATCGACAGGCTGAGCCACCCAGGCACCCCAAAACAGTCATTTTTTTAAGTTTATTTATTTATTTTGAGAGAGAGAGAGAAAGAGAGTTCGCTAGCACATCAGTCCAGAGCTTGACGTGGGGCTTGAACTCATGAAACTGTCAGATTAGGACGTGAGCCAAAATCAAGAGTCAGACCCTTAACCGACTGAGCCACCGGCTGCCCCTGGTCATTGTAAAATGACATTTGAAAACAATCATAGGTCTCAAAAGAAAATCGTGAAAATATTTTGCAACTGAGCATAAAGAAGGCTAGGAACAGTACTACAATAGAATACAAAGACAAATAAAAATCCACAAATAAATGAGAAACCCAAGCTAGCAAAACTTAAATAGTATTTACTTTAAAATCAGCTCACTGCATTTATGTAATGATGTCTGAAAAGATATGGTAATTTCCAGAGCTTAAAATTACTGGTGAGGATATTGAGAAACATTCCCCCTTTTTTGGCACCTGCAGTATCAACTCTTAAATATATGGGGTGCCTGAGTGGCTCTGTGGGTTAAGTGTCCAACTCGATTTAGGCTCTGGTTATGATCTCACTGTACATGAGATCGAGCCCTGTGTTGGGCTCTGCGCTGATAGCACAGAGCCTGCTTAGGATTCTTTCTCTTTTGCATGCATGCTCTCTCACTGTCTCTCAAAATGAATAAATAAACATTTAAAAAATATATTTAAAATATATTTGGACATACATACTGCAGGGCCTGGACTAGAATGAGGCAAGAGAGGCTTGTAGGGCACAAAATTCATAGAGGCACTTCTCTCCTATTGTTGTAAGTGCAGACTTTACATGTACATCACCCTAAGAGTGATGCCTCCTTGAATCTTGTGTTCTGAGGCACTGCCTTGCCTCACTCTAGTCCCAGACCTGTTGTACCAATGAGGCAAATTTGGCAGACAAATGTGCAGTAGCTGTAACCCACTTAAAGGCCTTTGCAAACTGGGAAAATGAGCAACCGTAGAATCAAAACATCTCTAAGAATTTGCCTCTTGATTTTTCTGACTGTATTTAATGGGAAAGATAAAAATGCTGAATTTTGGTTAAAAACAAACAAACCATGATTAGAACGCTTGACTTTTGAAACCAATTTTGTACAGTAATTAAGTGTGATTTTGAGAAGTTGTTCTTTTATATTCATATATTCTGGAGTAACCAAATTAAAGTGTCTGCCACAGTTTTCCAACTAAGAATTGAATTGCCATTTTTTTCTTATGGAGATAAAACTGTCCCCATATAGGAAAAGAATCTGAATAAGGTAAATAAATTATGTGTGTCCTTTGATGATAAAGAATGATTTACAAGTTTGGCTGATTTGCTAAATGCTTTGTAAAGGCTAAGCAATTAGCAACAAATGGTAAACTGAGTGTCATTGATGTGTACTGGCGGGGTCACTTTAGGATACATTACTGATGATAAATGTGAAGGAAGCACCAATTAGCTTTCCCTTTACTGCATCAAGAAGAGGAAAATATCTATAGAATTTGAACAGATTCATACAAACTATGATAGAACCCTTCTCAACTGCCAGTACTGGATAAAATTTAGTCTATAATAGTAAGAAACAGACAAAATAAAAAATGAAAAGACCCACAACAAAGTGCGCAGCAAAGCTAGGGTGAAGCAAGAAAGGCAACTCTAGGCTGTAAAATTTGAGAAAACACTAACTCTTGAAGTTATGTAAGTGCTAACGTGGCACTTGTTTAAACCCAATAGTTAATGTGTCCTTAAATTTTGGCAATGGGTGCATCATTATTAAGGAGATATACTCATTCCCAGTGTTACACATGAGCCTCAAAATGAGTGCCTTCTTAAATTTTGTGCAAAAAAAAAAAATTCTTAATTAAGACCAATCTTAATCATTGGAGCAAATGACCTTCCATAAGACAAACTTATCACAAAAACAAATTTAAAAAAAACTAATATTTTTAGTGTGAATAAACTGGACATTCCATTAATAAATGAAACGAGTAAGTAGACACCAAAAATAATGATCTGAGGCAAAATGTTAATCATAGATTATGATATCTAGATAAAGAATATATGGGTTTTATTGTACTATATTTGCAACTTTTCTGAAAAATTTCCCCCCACATGGTGAAAGTAATAATTTGAGAATAGTAAAGAGCTCTTGGATATGAAAAGACAATTTTTAAAATTTTAAATTATATATAGCTGATTGTATGTTATAGAACATCCAATTAGTGAATAAGAAGACAACCTTGAAAAATTCTCTGTAGAATTCAAGGTGAAAAGTAAATTAATTAAAATTATGGAGAGAAAGTAAAAATAAAGACTAGAGTTAGAAAATTCAGTATATTTAAAAATAAATAAAAATAAATAAATAAATAAATAAATAAATAAATAAATAAATAAATAAATAAAAGAGGTTAGAGTGGGAGAGAGCCAAAACATAAGAGACTCTTAAAAACTGAGAACAAACTGAGGACTGATGGGGGGGGTGGGAGGGAGGGGGGGTGGGTGATGGGTATTGAGGAGGGCACCTTTTGGGATGAGCACTGGGTGTTGTATGGAAACCAATTGACAATAAATTTCATATATTTAAAAAAAAATAAAGTAAAAAAATTTACATGCAAAAAAAAAAAAAAAGAAAGAAAATTCAGTACACTTAGAAGAGATGTAGATATGAGAACAGATGAGGAAAATAATTTATTGAAGGGAATTTATGTGAGCTAGAGGAAGACTTGAGTCAGTAGATTAAAAAAAATTCACAAGTACCAAACAAGATGAATGGAATGAGACCCAAACTAGACATATCCTGATAATTCTTTTGAATTTACCTACGAAGGAAAGATTTTACCATCAGACACATTTGTAACATTAATTATGAACACAATGGAGCATGTTTATATAATTAAAAAAGAATAAATATCTGCAGAAGGATTGAAACACATCAAATATGTAAAAATTCATGAATTTCTAATGATAATACCCAAATGGATGATGGAGATTATGAGGACACCAACTCAGTACTGTATACATTGGTAAAAAAAGAAAAAGAGTCAAGAATTTATCCTGACTTTCATTTATGAACTGTATTTCAAGATAATAGTTGATGAGGGAAAGTTCTTCTGCTATAGGAGAATTCTGGATATGAAATGCTGAAGGAATGATACCATGTGAAAAGTCATCATTTCATAATTCCCTAGGAAATAATGGATCTAACAACAATTAGCATGGCTGCTAAAACCCTTGAGGAAAGATTTAATAATAGATGAATGGATCGGGCTCAACTATAGTGATCAATATTAATATCCTTAAGAGTATGACAGTCATTTTTTACCTCCTGATATATTGCAATAGTAAGTATATAGAACAACCTGTAAAATATTCTTGCCATAGAATTAAACTGAGATCTGATCAAGCCACTGGTTATAATAACCATCAAGAGATATGGAGTGTGTGTGTGTGTGTGTGTGTGTGTGTGTGTGTGTGTGTGTAGGAATATGTGAAATGACACCATGAAGATGCAATCAACCAAAAACAGAGAATGTGGGAAATCTTTCAGGACAGATGACTCAATTCATTTAACAAATGAATAGTTTGGACAAAGTGGAGAAGAGGAGAAATTACAGATCTTAAATTTTCTTATATTTTAGAGATATGTACTGGATTATTTAGTGTTGAAATGATAGGATCTAGGATTTTCTTTAAAATACTCTACAAGAAAAATGTGTGTTGGGGGAGAGGGTTGTATTTGGAGAGAATAACAAAAACTTGGAAAAAATGTTGATAACTTTTTAAAAAAATGTTAACATTTATTTATTTTTGAGAAACAGAGAGACAGAGCACAAGCCAGGGAGGAGCCGAGATAGAAGGAAACACAGAATCCGAAGCAGGCTCCAGGCTCTGAGCTGTCAGCACAGAGCCTGACGCGGGGCTCAAACTCTCACACCGTGAGATCATGACCTGAGCCAAAGTTGGACGCTTAACCAACTGAGCCACTCAGGCACCCCTTATGTTGTTAACTTTTCAAGCTGAGGAGTGGTCACATGAGGACTCATTATAATATTTGTTCTACATTTGAAATTTTCCATTATAAAAAATAAAACCAAGAAAAGACCTAGAGGATTGATTAAGATGTATAATTCTAATTAGGCTCTGAGAAGGACAAGAAAGAGTAGAAAGAGACTATATTTGAAGAGATATAATGGCTGAGAACTTTTTAAAACTGATGAAAGGTACAATCTGCTGATTCAAGAAGCCTAGCAAATCCTAATTAAAATAGAAGAAATCCAAACCCAGAGACCTTGTAGTGAAACTTCAGAAGATGATTGATTGATTGGTAGGGAGATATAGGTAGGTAGATAGATAAATAGAAGAGATTTTTAAATAAGCCCAAGGGTGGGAAGAAGCCAAAATACTTTCAAAGGAACACTGCTTATTTCTCAGCAGCAACAATAGAAGCCAGAGATAGTCCAATGATATCTTTCACATGATGAAAGAAAATAGCTGCCAGACTGGAATAGTAGTCCAGTGAAACGATTTCAAGACTGGGAACAAAAATAAAGATGTTTCCAGACAACTATTTGTTACCAACAGACCCTCACTAAAGGAAAGTCTAAAACATGTAATTTAGGAAGAAGGAAAATATTCATTAAAAGGTCAAGAATTCAAGAAACAAAAAAAGATCAGACAATGGCATACATGTGCATAAATTTAAGCACAAATTGACAATATAAAACAATATCTCATGATGGGTTGAAATAAAAGAATTAATATATATGAGAACGATAATATATAAGCTGGGAGTGAGAATGAATACTAAAGTATTCTAAGTTACTTATATTATTGAGAAGAAGGATAAAGATATATTGATTGATTGTTCTTTAGACATTGATTAGTTAAGTAAGCATGTTGTAATTTTTAGGGTAACTACTAAAAGGATAGAAACATAATGTTTAACTTCCAAACTAGAAGTGTGAATAGAGGAAAAAGTCTTAGAAATAGTAATTCAGTGAAAGGAGAGAAAAATAAACACAAAGTGGTTAGAACAAATAACAGTTAAAATAAGACAGATTGAAACTCATCACTGGTTGTTAACTCTAAATGGGCTAAATGCTGCAGTTAAAAACAAAGATTATCAGTCTGGATTGAAAAAAAGTCCAAGTAGGTATACCTGGGTGGCTCAGTCAGTTAAGCGTCCAATTTCGGCTCAGGTCATGATCTCGCAGTTCATGAGTTCGATCCCCACATCCGGCCCTATGCTGACAGCTCAGAGCCTGAAGCCTGCTTCGGATTCTGTGTCTCTCTCTCTGCCCCTCTCCTGCTCACGCTCTGTCTCTCTCTCTCTCTCTAAAAAATAAAAGTAAAAAAAAAATTTTTTTAAGTAAAGTTGAAAAATTTTTTAATGTTTATTTATTTTTGAGAGAGAGAGAGGAGGGGAGGGGCAGAGAGAGAGAGAGAGAGAGAGAGGGAGACACAGAATCCAAAACAGGCTCCAGTCTCCGAGCTGTTAGCACAAGAGCTGGACACGAGGCTTGAACTCGGGAATGGAGAGATCATGACCTGAACTGAAGTCAGACACTTAACTGACTGAGCCACCCTGGTGCCCCTAAAAAATAAAGTTAAAAAAAAAAAATTCAAGTGCACACATCTAAAAATAGATATATGAAAGATTGAAATTAAAAGACTGAAAAAAGATTTACCATGAGAACATTAACCCAAAGAAAACCAATGCTGCCATATTAATATGGAATATAATGGGTTTTAAGGCTGAATGTGTTACTAAATATAAAAGCTGATCATTTCATCATGAAAGAAGATTCGGTTTATCAGGGAGATACAAATTTTGAATTTGCATTTACTAATAACATGTTCTCAAAATATACAAAGGTAACTTTGAAAGAAATAGAGACACAGATAATCCATATCATAATAAGCAATTATAGCACCTCTCTCTCTGTAATTGATGGAATAGGCAGACTTAAAAATCAGTAAGATTTAAAGACTCTATTTTGATCTCATAAAATACTGCAGTATACAACTAAAGAATTCATTTCTTTACAGTGACTATGTCTTAGGCTCTAAAGTAAGTTTTCAACAAACTTCCGAGGGTTGAAATTATGTTTTCTGCCCATAGTGCAGTTACTCTAGAAATCAATAACAAAACAATAACTAGAACAAATCCATATATTTGAAAATTACTATATACATTTTCAAGTAACCTGTAGGTCAAAGAAGAAATTATAAGCAGAAAGCAAACTATAATCCAATGAAATATTTTGGTTTTACTACATGACATGTTGTTGAGGGATATTTACAGTCAATTTGAACTCCTATAATCATTTCTGTAAAGGTTTTATGTTGACTTAAACTTCTTGCTTGGCACTGTTTTTTAATAATATAAGTCCCAACTTGAAGGGCTTGAAGAACAAGCTTGACATGTTTGAACTTGGAGAAGAGTCTCAAAAAACAATCAGAGTACAGTTGAGTTAATGCAGCAACTAGATATTATAAAATGGCTTAATATTCCTTTTACTGTTTGTTTCGATAGCATTTAAACAAGAGGTTAGGACATATTTATAATGGTAATATGTATTCTTTAGCTGGCTTATGTACAAAAGGCCAAACTACTGTGGGACATGTAAACTTTTAAATACTTGGATTATGAGTTGTAATCTAAGGGTTAATATATGCACTAGATATTGGCTACATTAGTGCCATTTTCAAAGGGTGTATGAGCATTTTCTTTGCAAACCTGCATGTAGTTAGATCATTTCATTAGGTCTTAAGTTTATATAACCCAGGAATTTTTTTGGCCTTTAAAAAAACAAAAAAAAAAGTAAACTTCTAAGAGTGTAAGAGGACTTTTAAAACTAGATTACCCTTTCTAATAATGATTTTATTGAGATGCAAAGCCAATAATTGAAAATACATTGTAAATAAATTGATTATGCTTTGGGATTATAAACTTATAAAGTTCTTGATACTTTGATAAGTAAGTTTGTAGTGTTACTTTCTATTAAAGTATATTTATGTTCTAGTACCAAATTCCACAGACCATTCTCATACCCAGAATGCCTTGTGAAGCTCAAGAGATAATTATTTATCTGTACTATATCGTAATTTCTAATTCTAAGATGTAATAATTTGATAAAAATACTAAAGCTGTTTCTGTACCACCACCACCAGATGCAATTGGGGTGGAAACTCTTCAGTGTTTATCTATTTAACTCTTAGCTGTATCTTGGCTGCCTTTGGAAGACAGGTTTTTAACATAGCTGGGCTTTTTTCTTTTTTTCTTTTCTTTCTTTCTTTCTTTCTTTCTTTCTTTCTTTCTTTCTTTCTTTCACTCTTTCTCTCTTTCTCTTTCTTGATTTTTTCTTTCTCTCTCTTTCTTTTTCTCTCTTCTTTCCCTCCCCCTCTCTCCCTTCATTCCTTCCTTCCTTCCCTCTTTCCTTCTTTCCTTCCTTTCTCCACAGACCATCCACACTTCTTGTAGTAAAACTTCATAAGTAAGCAAACGAGAAAAGGCTCATCAAATTGAGTGATTAGTATAAGTAACAGTTCATTTTTAATTTAAATAGAAAAAGTTTATTCTTTCATCTAGTCAAAATAACTTGAATTATTAAGTAGAGGTCTTCATTTGACCTGATTTTCATGAGTTAAATATGGTAGTAATGTGCCCTTAATGTAGAGAAGTTTGTTCCATTACATATTGTTCCTCTTATATATATATTTCTTTAGAACTTGTTAATATTTTTATTTTACTTAACAAAACTGTACCTTGTACAATAGATGTTATTCTTATTTTAGCTCATACTATTCTTACAAATTTAGAATTGACTAAAAATATTTTTAATACAGAAATTTTGCTTATTTGCTTTTTTCCCCAGATATGTATGTCTCCTATAGAGCACATCTAATTTTTTTAGAAAGGAAAAATTACTTCAGAATATTTACTTAATACAAGTTAACATACAATGTCCAAAATATAACCAATTCTGTATTAACAATATTTGAATGATGAGGCTTTAGGGTATATATAACCAAAGATATTACTAGTTTATTTCTTCATTTTGAAAATATTAACTCAGGCACATGTGCACTTTATCATTTTCATGGGTAGCAATCATGACTTTGATAAACATTATCAATGAAAGACATGGATGGCTAATATCAAAAACACAAGAAACAAGTGTTGGTAAGGATGTGGAGAAAAAGGAATAAGGTTGGTGGAAATGCAAACTGGTGTGGCTACTGTGGAAAATAATATGGAGTTTTCTCAAAAAGTTAAAAATAGAACTGCCCATGATCCTGTGATGGCGCTACTGGCTATTTATCAAAAAAAAATACAAGACCTCTCTGACCTCAGCCTTAGCAATTTCTTACTTGACACATCCCCAAAGGCAAGGGAATTAAAAGCAAAAATGAACTACTGGGACCTTATGAAGGTAAAAAGCTTCTTTGACATATCAGACAAAGGGCTAGTATCCAAAATCTATAAAGAGCTCACCAAACTCCACACCCAAAAAACAAATAACCCTGTGAAGAAATGGACAGAAAACATGAATAGACACTTCTCTAAAGAAGACATCCGGATGGCCAACAGGCACATGAGAAGATGCTCAACGTCGCTCCTCATCAGGGAAATACAAATCAAAACCACACTCAGATATCACCTCACGCCAGTCAGAGTGGCCAAAATGAACAAATCAGGAGACTATAGATGCTGGAGAGGATGTGGAGAAACGGGAACCCTCTTGCACTGTTGGTGGGAATGCAAATTGGTGCAGGCACTCTGGAAAATGGTGTGGAGGTTCCTCAGAAAATTAAAAATAGACCTACCCTATGACCCAGCAATAGCACTGCTAGGAATTTACCCAAGGGATACAGGAGTACTGATGCATAGGGGCACTTGTACCCCAATGTTTATAGCAGCACTCTCAACAATTGCCAAATTATGGAAAGAGCCTAAATGTCCACCAACTGATGAATGGATAAAAAAAATTGTGGTTTATATACACAATGGAGTACTACGTGGCAATGAGAAAGAATGAAATATGGCCCTTTGTAGCAACGTGGATGGAACTGGAGAGTGTGATGCTAAGTGAAATAAGCCATACAGAGAAAGACAGATACCATATGGTTTCACTCTTGTGTGGACCCTGAGAAACTTAACAGAAACCCATGGGGGAGGGGAAGGAAAAAAAAAAAGAGGTTAGAGTGGGAGAGAGCCAAAGCATAAGAGACTCTTAAAAACAGAACAAACTGAGGGTTGATGGGGGGTGGGAGGGAGGGTGGGTGATGGGTATTAGGAGGGCACCTTTTGGGATGAGCACTGGGTGTTGTATGGAAACCAATTTGACAATAAACTTCACATATTGGGAAAAAAATACAGAAACACTAATTCAAAATCATGTATGCATCCCTAAGTTTATAGCAGCATTATTTACAATAGCTAGATTATAGAAGCAGTCCAAGTGTCCATGGATAGATGAATGGATAAACAAGAGGTGATACACACACACACACACACACACACACACACACACACACACACAGAGGAATATTATTTAGTCATAAAAAAGAATGAAATCTTACCATTTGCAATGCCATGGATGAAGCAAGAGAGTATAATGCTAAATGAATTAAGTCAGTCAGAGAAAGACAAATACTGTATGATTTCACTCACATGTGGAACTTATGAAACAAAACAAAGAAGAGAGAGAGAAACCAAGAAACAGACTTTTGATCATAGAGAACAAACTGATGGTTACCAGAGGCAAAGTGGGTGAGGGAATGGGTGAAATAGGAGATGGGGATTAAGAAATGCAATTGTTGTGATGAGCACTGGGTGATGTATGGAATTGTTGAATCACTGTATTGTACATCTGGAACTAATATAATACTGTATGTTAAAATTTAAAAATTATAAAAAAATATTCATGAAGTTTCTAAAAAATACTTTTTGATAGAAATATCATTGTTACAGTACTCTCAAGTCAGACTTTTATTTACTCTGAAGGAAGCATCAAAAATAGTCCTACCCTGATTCATAGCTTTCTGACACCTCAAAAAGAAGGAAAAACTAAATCAACAGTGTGTGGTTTTCCAAACTTTTTTTTTTAAATTCAGTGTACATAGTATGTAGTTTAAAATAAAATTTGCCCTGAATACTATGATTAAATTCTCTTTATCATATAAAACATTAGTAACCCGAGTACTTTTCATTGTACAAAATACTCTCGTGTGTACATTTGTATAATGTTTTTAAAGGGTGTGAGATGCTAAAGTGCTATAAAATAGAATCTGACCACTTCGCAGGAGTTAACCTCTTTTGACAAAGGGTTAGAGACACTAGTCGTGTAGAATGCTATAGGAAGCAGTTCAGCAATACTCATTGTTACTCTTAACATGGACTGAACATGAAGTAAAAGTAAATTATTTCTCCTACTAGGGGCGCCTGGGTGGCTCAGTCGGTTAAGTATCTGACTTCGGCTCAGGTCATGATCTCAGGGTTTGTGGGTTCAAGCCCCACATCAGGCTCTGTGCTGACAGCTCAGAGCCTGGAGCCTGCTTCGGATTCTGTGTTTCCCTTTCTCTTTGCCCCTGCCCTGCTCACACTCTGTCTCTGTCTCTGTCTCTCAAAAAGTGAATAAGCGTTAAAAAAAAATTTGTTTTAATTATTTTACTTACCTTAAAATTTGCCAAGACAAGTAGTATATTTCAAGTAAATATTTGTTAATGATAATGATAATTGATTTTCCTTAAGTGAGAAATAAACCAATTGAAAACTGGATGAAACAGAAAAAATAGATAATTATATTTCTTTTTCTAAGAAAGAAGTATTCTATGGGAATGTCTCTCAAAGTTTGTGTTGGGGACAATTGGGGAAGACAGTGTCCACTAAATACCTAGGACATCTTTAAAGACATCTGGGATATGCCTCTCCTTATGTGTTATTTCATGCACTTATTATGTAGACCACATTCTATGCAATGTGCTCTAGTATGAACCAGGAGGAAAACCATGACTAAGACAAAGTCTTTGTCTTCAACAACCTCACAACCTACCCAATATGGCAGGCACATAAAAAGTATGATACAGTATAATTAGGGCTGTAATAGAAATAGACTAGAGTACTATCAGAATATTAATGAGAGTATTATGTGTACTTCACTACATCTTCTCTAAACTCTCTTTTTTAGAGGTTAGGAACTGGAAAATTTTGTGGGTTTGTGTTTGTGTGTACGAGTGTGGGTGTAGTGTAGTGGTAATGAGTTGGACAGCAGAGATCACAACTGATCTGAGTGATAAAAGGACAATTGGAGTTCACTAAATGAGCAAAGAAAGGAGGAGGGCATTTCAAAAGGAAAGATGGGCAAAAGCTTTGAAGGATGAAAGTGCCTAGTTCAAGAGACCGTGAGCACTACTAGTGTGATTGTAAGTGGAATAGATGAGTAGAGTACCTGGGCATAAAAATGGGATCAGGTTGTGAAAATTTGGGGGTATGATTGCTAGAAATTATTATTGTGTAGACATTAGGATACTAGTAGCAGTCTCTTGAAACCAGGTACTCTGAAGTCAAGCTTTTATTTACTCTGAAGGGAAACATAAACAGTAGTCTTACAGGGCACCTGGCTGGTTCATTCAGTAGAACGTGTGACTCTTGATCTTGGGGTTATAAATTTGACCCCCCATGGTGGGTGTATAAAATTACTTAAAAATAAAATCTTAAAAAAAGAAGTAGTCTTACCCTAATTCTTAGCTTCCCAATACCTCTAAAAGAAGGAAAAGCTAAATGATACTACTAAAAGGCTGTCATATGCCCAACTGCATGGATGTATCTCAAATGTATTATGCCAAGTGAAAGAAGCCAGAGTCAGAAGGCTACTTTCTATATGATTTCACTTTTGTAGCATTTTAGAAAAGGCAAACTGTAGAGACAGAAATTCACCAGTAATTGTCAGAAGGTAAGGGAATGCATAGGAATTTGGGAGGGATGGGTAACGGAATGGTGCTGTATACAGTTGTGGAGGTTGCGCAATTGTATGCATTTGTCACCTTACAGAACATTGAAAGGGTGGGTTTTACTGTATGTATTGTTTATCTTGTTAATAATCATAATAATAATAGTAGTGGTTATAGAAGCATAATGAATCCTGAGCAAGAGACCCCTCCTGTAGCAGAATTAATAGCATTTCCACCGCGTGTTTCTTAACATTCAGTCTTCATTGCCTTATCCCCACTGCTTTCCTTGTCTTCAGCTTCCACAGTTCCTGGTGATTTTTGGCATTTTTTACCTGAGGCTCCAGTGACCTTCCTTGATAGATCTTGGCTCCAAGATTGTAAGGAGAACCATTGCTCACTCGGTTGATTTCCAGGTTCAACCATGCACACCTTTAGTTTCTATGTGATAAAGGAAAGACATGGCTAAATTTCAGTAAAATGAGAACTTTGAAGACCATATGTGAAAAACAGAGACCAAAGAACCTGAAGACAGGGATGTACATAGGAGACTTTTATAACCCAGATCAGAAATCATGAGGGCCTGAACCCTTGAGCAAAGCAGTGAAGATAGAATGGAAGGATGAATAAAACTGTAAAGTTAGAATTGACGAGACTAAAGAAGAGGATCTGTGGGAGAAAAGGGAAGAATGAGAATCAAGGATGATTTGGTAGTTTCTAGCTTGGGCAACTGGTTAGATTGCTCATTTTACTCATTTAAGAAATAATTACTGATTATTGAACTGTACAAGTAAAAATGGTTAAGCTGGTAAATTTAATATTTTCTTTTTACCACAATTAAAAAATATATGTATATTAAATATATTTATTGAGCATCCACAGTGTGCCAGGCTTTATGTTAGATAGTGAGTATAATAACAGACATTGTTTCTGCCTTCCAGAGGTACTACAGAGTGAACCCAGAGGTACATACATAAAAATCATGGTAAATGCTTTGGAGAAAAAGAACTATAAGAGTTTGATAGTAGACCTATTAAGAGATAGTAAGAAAACATTAATAGGAATGGTAGGAGAGATGAACTTTAGACAGCATGTATGAAGGCTCTGAATCAAGAAGTAACTTGTTATGTTTAAAGAATGGAAACAAAGCCCGTGTAACTGGAATGTAGTGGGCAAGGAGAGAGTGATGTTATTACACGTTTGGAGAGGTAGATGCTGCTCAGGTCATGGATCGCATGGACAACAGTAATGATTTTCACATAAAACCATGTGTGGTAGAAGGCCATTAAAGTTAGAATGTATGCATGTTATATGTGTGTTAAGAGAAGGGAGACATGATTTGTAACCTCACATTCTGCCTTACCGTTTTCTGTTCCTGCTTTAATCCAAAGACCACCTGTCACCTTGTATATTAGACCCATCCCCCTGGTCTACTCAAGGGGTTTGATCCTGATTTTACCATTCCCCTCAGTATCTTACACTGTACCTGATCACCTCACTTAGTGTACAAATGTTCCACAACATAGCTCCAAACAAAACTTTCTAGACACCACATGTCCCTTTTGTTACATTTGCATTTCTCTGCCTTCTACTGAAAGAGTTGTCTATATTCATCATTAGTTTTTTCAGTCTACTTCAAACAGGCTCTTCTTTCTACTTCTGTTCTTTGAAACCTCCCTGGTGGAGGTCATTTCCATCTTGCCAAATGCACTGGTCAATTTTAGTCCTTTTCTTATTGATCCCTTTAGCAGTATTTAATGTAGCTGACTACTTTTTCCTCTTAAAAAAAATGTGTTAGTAGAATTGCTTTAGCCAGATAATACGTTGACATGGCTCAAAAATCAAAATGATATAAAAAGATACACGTTGGGAAGTCTTCATACCACTCCATCCCAGTTTACCGTATTGTACCTCCTCCACCTGAGCTTTCTAAAAATAAACCACTTTTATTAGTTTTTTTGTGTGTTTTCCAGTGGTTTTACACAGGTAGAAGCAAAACTAAATGTTTATTTTTATTCCTTTTTTTCTGGCCCCAAAGGTAACATCCTATAAACACTATCCTGCCCCTGAATTTTGCTCTTTTCATTTAATAGTATATGCTGGGGGTGTCTGGGTGGCTCAGTTGATTAAGCATCTGACTCAGCTCAGGTCGTGATCTCACAGTTTGTTAAGTTCAAGCCCCACATAGGGCTCTGTGCTGACGGCTCAGACCCTGGAGCCTGCTTCGGACTCTGTGCCTCCTTCGTTCTCTCTGCCTCTCCCCTGCTCGTGCTCTTGCTCTCTCTCTCTCTTGCTCTCTCTCGCTCTCTCTCTCTCTCAAAAATAAATAAACATTAAAAACATTAAAAATAATAGCATATCCTAGAAAACTTCTCATTTTGGTATATGGAAAGCTTCTTCATTATGTTTTACATGTCTATTCCAGTATGTAAATATACCATAATTTATTTAGCCAATTACCCATCCGTTGTGTTATTTCCAGTCTTTTGTTATTACAAGCAATGCTGCAATGAATGATTTGTACACAGATTACCGATTACTTTATATATGTTTGATACATTTTCTGAAGTGAGTCAAAGGGTAAATGCCTTTCTACTTTTGATAGTCATTTTCAAAAGGCCTTCCAAAGGAAACATACTATTTTAAAAATTTATTTATTTATTTTGAGAGAGAGAGAGAAAGGGAGAGAGAGAATCCCAAGCAGGCTCAACACTGTCAGTGCAGGCATTGATCCCACGAACCATGAGATCATGACTGGAGCCAAAATCAAGATTGAGACGTTCAACTGACTGAGCTACCCAGGTGCCCCAGGATATACTATAATGCAGTCAAATCTAATCATATGATTTAAAATGCTATCTATATAGTAATATATCCCAGTGTCTCTCTGGCTTTAGCTTTTCCCTGATTTGTTATCTGCTCAACATCTCTCCTTGTGCAAAATTGAACTCATTTTCTTCCCAAACTTGCTATTCCCCTCATTTTCCCCATCTCTCAATAAATAGCAGTGCCATTAACCCAGTTGTTTAGGCAGAAAACTTAGGAGCCCATATTTTCTCCTTTTCCTATACAAGAAGTTAAACAGAACTTATATAAGCTATATATAAGTTCTTCAACATGTTTTCTAAATCTGATTCCTTCTCACCATCTCCCCCCATTCCACTGTGGCATAGTCTCCATCATTTCTCTCCTGGACTACTTCAGTGGCCTCCCAACTTCCTCTCTGCTTCTACTTATATACCCTATCCAGAGTCTATTTTCTACATAGTAAAATCTTTTAAAAATTGTTATTTTATATTTTATTTATGCAAAATAACATATGAAGTACATATGTAAGTTATGGATCCTAACAACAAAGTGAATACTATCCAGTGTAAAGAAGTAACAATAATGTCAATTCTGTCTATAATGCTTCTGTCTATCCCTCTGCCTGTGATCTTCCTCCCTTCCCCCAAACACATAGCTACTAACCATTCTCTTATACATGTGAACCCATAAACAATGTTTATTTCAAGCTTTATAATAATGACACTATCCTATATACCTAAATATGTTATTTGATTTTCCTTATTTTTGATCTTTGTACAAATGCATTATCCTTTTTTTAAATTTTTTTTTAATGTTTACTTATTTTTGAGAAAGAGAGAGAGAGAGAGAGCACGTGCACAAGTGGGGGAGGGGCAGACAGAGAGGGAGACACAGAATCCAAAGCAGGCTCCAGGCTTCGAGCTGTCAGTACAGAGCCCAACAAGGGGCTCCAACTCACAAACCCTGAGATCGTGACCTGAGCTGAAGTCACACACTTAACCGATGCAGCCACCGAGGTGCCCCTATCCTTTTTTTTTTTTAATGTTTAATCATTTTTGAGAGAGAGAAGGAGAGTGAGAGAGAGAGAGTGCAAGCGTGGGAGGCCAGAGTGAGAGGCAGACACAGAATCCGAAGCAGGCTCAAGGCTCTGAGCTGTCAGCACAGAGCTCGGCATGGGGCTCGAACTCGGGAACCATGAGATCATGACCTAAGCCAAAGTCAGATGTTTAACCGACTAAGCCACCCAGGCACCCCTGCGTTATCCTTTTAATAGACTTCTCTATTTACTCAATATTATGTTTCTAAGATTTACCTGTGTTGTGTATAGTTGTAGTTTATTCATTTTCACTAATATATAATCCATTACATGGAGCTTACCATAATTTATCCATTCTCCTGATGATAAAGATAAGAATTTTCCCGCAAATTTCAGCCATTAGAAATGATATTGCTGTGAATATTCTTTCTATCTCTTGATATACATGCAAAAGGGCTTTCTTGGGGTAATGGTTCTCAGTGTTAGCTGGGAAACTTAAAAACAAAACAAAACAAAAAACAATGCTTGGACCCTATATAAACCCACTAAATTAGAATCTGTAGAAGTAGAATTGGATATCAGTATTGTTTTGTTTGATTTTGTTTTTTAATCGTCCAGATGATTTTAATGGTTAGCCAGGAATAAAAACCACTGTGTTAAAAATATTCCTAGGAATGGAGTCTCTTGGTTGTAGGAGTATGCCAATTTAAAAAACTACTTACTTACTATGAAAGATAACACACACAGATATACTCAAAACAAAAGCATATTTCTGTCCTTGGAAAACCCTTTTCTTTCACAAAAGCTCAGGTTTTCCTTTATATGAAAAAACTTTTTGTACCCAGCAATTCAATAAAAATTTATATTTTATGCAGGATCTGATTATTTTGCCATGTAAAGTTCTCCAGAATATTTTTTGGAACTAGAAGTCTCCCTAGGATGATCTTTTAAAATCATTAATCAGATTATGTCTACTACCTTGTTCAAAACCCACCAGTGGCCTCCCATTACAGAATAAAATTACCATTGCCTATGAGGCCCTATGTGATCTGGTTTTTGTCTTTGTCTCCAACCTTGTTTCCTACCACCCAGTGCCTTTTTTATTCTGTTAGAGGCATGCTGGTCTTCTGGTCCTCAAACATGCCCACCTCATTGTAGCCTTAGGACCTTTACATTTGTTTTTCACTCGATCTGGAGCATCATTTCCCAGATTTTCTCATGGTTCATTTTCTCATTTCATTCAGATCTTTTTTCAGTGTTACCTCTTTAAAGAGGCCTTCCCCTACAGGAGTACTGATGCATAGGGGCACTTGTACCCCAATGTTTATAGCAGCACTCTCAGCAATCGCCAAATTATGGAAAGAGCCTAAATGTCCATCAACTGATGAATGGATAAAGAAATTGTGGTTTATATACACAATGGAGTACTAGGTGGCAATAAGAAAAAATGAAATATGGCCCTTTGTAGCAACACGGATGGAACTGGAGAGTGTTATGCTAAGTGAAATAAGCCATACAGAGAAAGACAGATACCATATGTTTTCACTCTTAGGTGGATCCTGAGAAACTTAACAGAAACCCATGGGGGAAGGGAAGGAAAAAAAAAAAAAAAAGAGGTTAGAGTGGGAGAGAGCCAAAGCATAAGAGACTCTTAAAAACTGAGAACAAACTGAGGGTTGATGGGGGGTGGGAGGGAGAGTAGGGTGGGTGATGGGTATTGAGGAGGGCACCTTTTGGGGTGAGCACTGGGTGTTGTATGGAAACCAATTTGACAATAAACTTCATATACTGAAAAAAAAATAAAGAGGCCTTCCCTGATGACCCTATATTAACCACCCTCCTTTCATTAATTACTGTCTTCTACTTATATACTTTTTTTATTCATTTATTTATTCATCTGTTTATTAAAGTTTATTTATTTTGAGGGAGAATGTGAGCAGGGGAAAGGCAGAGAGGGAGAGAGTAAATCTCAAGCAGACACTGCACTGACAGCACAGAGCCCAAGGTCTTTACCAACTGTGAGATCATGACCTGAACTGAAATAGACATTTGGATGCTTAGCCGACTGAGCCTCCTCTACCTATATATTTTATTAGTTTATTGTTTTTTCCCCTACTACTCTGTAAACTCCATGAGATCAGGGACTTCTTCATTTCTGTGTTCTTAGAAGCTAGCATGGATGCTTAGCATGTAGCATGTGCTCAGTAAATATTTGTCAGGTAGGTGGTTGGATAAATGACTGGATGAATGAATGGAAAGGAAGGATGGAAGGAATGTAGGAAAATAGGGGGAAGGAAAGCCATCCTGGTCCTGCTTTCAATAGAGAAAGAGAATATAAGAAGAGTAAGTTTGTATTTAAGAAAATGAATTCAGTTTTAGACAAGTTTTAGTTTCTCCTTCCATGCTTTCTTTGTCCCTTCTTCCATCTGAAACACACATCTACACATAGACATCAGGATTAACAGTGACACTGGTCTTGCCTTTTTAAGGAATTAGCAAAGTGGTAGATTTTGTGAAGTATGGCAATTAAAATTAAAATCTATGTAAGAAACAAAAATACAAACTCTAAGAAAATGACCCTTAAACCTTCAAGGATGTCTGGGCTCAGAGTGATTAGGAAGTCCTGGCCTGTTGAGACTTCCAGGGGAAAAGTCATTGATTGTGAACTTTACCCTGAAGATATTTCATCATGAACTTAGGAGCTGAGAGTTTGTCCCTACTTCAGGATAACATAGAGAATAAGGGCACGGAGGACTGAGCCGTGGGGCAGGGATAAGCATATTTTTAGACAGGGCTGTTGTCAAGTCCCATGTGGAGAAAATAAAGCTGGCTCCAATAGTTCTTTAAGATACATGATGTATTTTAATAGGGAAATACATAACATAAACATTTTGTAATTTTCTAGTGTCTTCTCCCTGCCTTTCCATCCAGATTTGTTGTTTGTGGTCTCTCACTCAGGTAGGATATGAAAGCACATACCCTTACTAGAAATTTTGGGGTGTGAATTTAGAGATTATGTCTAAATCAGGTGACAGCAGGTAACATCAGGTGTGGAGAAAGAACCCCTGCCACTTACTTGTTCTCTCACAAATATATTACATTCATACATGCTGGAGTTCCATGCTGAAACCACTTGGAAGAATCCTGATGATGATGGTAGCCCCCCCCCCCCCCCCCGCCCTTCTAGGATCATAAAAGGACTTAAGAAAATCGTGGAATGAAGAAGTTTAAGACTCTTCGACATACACCATTTTACTTTCTTTTATTTTAGTCTATTTCCATATGAGCTAAACGTTACATCAAAGAAATATACCTATTGGCCAGTTGATAGAAGTTCTCTTCGCATAACAATTCCTTACATTTATAAAGTGCTTAATAGTTTCCAGAAAATTTAGATATGCATGATTTATTTTATTCTCTGCAAAACCATGAAGTATGTAGGGTAGGTGTTGTTTTTCCCTTTTTAAAAATAAAAAAAACTAAGGCAAATTTCAGGCCATTCATTATATCACATACTTTCTAGTATAAGTTTGCCACATCTCAGACAAATACAAATTTGTAAACAAATTTACTGAGTACTTACTAAAAAGAGTCTTTTTTTTTTTTTTTACAAAATTCGAATTTGTAAAAAGCCTCCTTTTTACAGGTTTACATTAGTAAACATTGCTAATACATTTAATTGCATTAACTACTCGACTAAAAAGCTTAAGAGAACAGAAAAGTCGCAGTCTGACAAGAAACTACTAATATAAAACAAATAGGAAATGAAGGCTAAGGGGCACCTGGCTGGCTCAGTTGGTAGAGCACATGACTCTTGATCTCGGGGCCATGAGTTCCAGCCCCATTTTGGGCATAGAGCTTACTTAAAAAAAAGAGGGGTACCTAGGTAGCTCAGTGAGTTAAGCACATGATTCTCTTTTTTTTTTTTTTAATTTTTTTTTAAAGTTTATTAGAGAGAGAGAGCATGAGTGAGAGCAAGAGCGAGGGAGGGGCAGAGAGAGAGAGAGAGAGAGAGAGAGAGACAGTATATGAAGCAGTCTCCAGGCTCTGTGCTGACAGGCTCCAAGCAGGGCTTGGACCCATGAACCGTGAGATCATGATCTAAGTCGAAGTTGGACACTTAATCAACTGAGCCAACCAGGTGCCCCACACCCAACTCTTGATCTCAGCTCAAGTCTTGATCTCAGGGTTGTGAATTCAAGCCCCATGTTGGGCTCTGTGCTTGGCAGGAAGCCTACTTGAAAAACAAAGCAAGAAAAGAAAGAAAATGAAGGGTAAGTATTTAGCCTAAAATTGCATTGTTGAGGAAACATACTTCAACGAATAAAACTAAGCTACACACAGGTTTAAAAAAAAAAGGGCTGGGGTGCCTGGGTGGCTCAGTTGGTTAAGCTTCAGGTCCTGATCTCACAGCTCGTGGGTTTGAGCCCCACATCAGGCTCTATGCTGACAGCTTGGAGCCTGCTTCAGATTCTGTGTCTCTGTCTCTGTCTGCCCCTTCCCTGCTTGCCCTCTCTCTCAAAAGTAAATAAACATTAAAAAAAATTTTTTAAGTGCTATCTTAAAAATGAAGTTTTTGTATTTTTTTTACATCCTTTGACTTTTATTTAGAGTTTGTCTATGAGAATTTGAGAAACTATAGTAAAAATGGATTTATGAGCTTGACAAATAATGCCAACAGTTTGTTTATATTTATACTCATACATTTTGCTGTCAACACAAAACTGCATTAAAATATCTTCTTAGAATATGTATCTTTTGTATTAGATAATTTTATATTATAAAACAGTGACAAGTTATCATTAACAGCTGTTAAATTTATATGTAAGTAGCTAATAATATTTTTTAATCTTGTATTCAGTTTTATCTTACACTAAAAATCTCATTTAAGGCCAACAGCATAGTACATTATAGACAAGATGTCTTTTCCTTATTAAGCCATAGGAGTAACAGTGGCCTTTTCCTTGATTGCTTGAAACTAATTGAGCTTGGTTTTTCTTAAGTTGGCAGGCATCTTTTTTAACTTGGACATAAGCATGTGTGAGTAAGTGTTCCCATATTTTAGTCATGGTGAGTTATGAGCATATTAAAAATAATTATCTCCACCTCATAAATCTTTCTTTTACTCAAGTTTATTTTAGCGCTTACTTTAATCTTCCTGTTAATGTCTCCTAGTTTTGGTCATATATATATATGGATGGCAGTAAATTATAGATTTGAGCTGTATTTAGCATAGAGAAAAAGGCCAATGGCATAATATATTATAGCTATAGTTCATAATCAGCGTCTGTTAAGATGAGGCATAATAAAACCCATCTATGTTGCTGCTTATTGGAATTGGGAACTTATTTTTTAATGAATACAATAATTTAGTTTCATTAGCAGATTTTGAAAATTGAAGAATAAGAGATGCCATTCTGTGGATGAAAAAAAAAGGTGACATTTGCCAAATGCTAATGGTGATAATAGGGTTAGAGTAGATCCTCTGATTTAATTCATGCTGATAAGGTAGGCACAACTAGTAATATGAACATTCAACTGGTTTAGGAAAAAGGAAACAGCAGCACACTACCAAGAATCAGGATCATTATTATAATTACTAGAATGTTTAGCAAATATGGTAATAATGAATATAACACATTTTGAGATTGTAGGCTTTAAGTTTGGAGGCCTACATGATATATATCAGGTACTTTTGAGACAGGGCGAGCACATCAGTTACATGTTCCACAAGGCATTTTCTCAGCCATGTTCAACAGTGTGCTTTGCCATACCTTCTCCATTTGTTGAATTCAGGATGACCTTTGCATGAATGAAGTCAAATAGGATTAAGGCAGGAATTTTCAACAATAGAAAAGAGCAACAGATGTAGCCGACTTTGGACGTGGGAGGATTGTTGATGTACTGTTGCCTAAAGGGAGTGTCTATAGTGAGGGGGGGGAAGGAAAAAATAAGTTTACAAAATATTAAAAATGTAGAAGAGGAGTATAAATGGTCCAAAATACCTCTCCAGGTATTTTGTAATTGGGATGAAATTATCCTGTAATTTAAAGATCCTTTAAACTGTTTAACTTTTTTCCTTTTGTATTATTACAAAGATACAGTTTGAAAATGTATATATACATACACTTTCAAAAATATGGATGGAAAATGTATGTGGTTAGGAAAATCGCAGTTACTACTAAGTGGTATTTGTGAGGCTACTTCTTTCTATTGTCTAATTTATTTCATTTTGGGCTATAACAGTATAAAACTATTAATGTTGCACACAAATTATTCTGTTAGGTTTAAACATAAAGTAACAAAAGATAAGACTCCAAAATAATTATATCTATGCCCAGACCATAGTTAATTCCTGACTGGTACACGTGAAACATTTTAAAACAATTACTGCATATAAATCAGTTTATTTTATCTTATTTTGCTTTGTTTCCTATAATGAGTTGGTTTATTTTTAAAAGAATATTAGTTTGTCACATAGATTCTCTTTTCAGTTTATTTAGTTTTAAACAAAATCTAATCCTTGGTGTCTATTATATACTAAATGTATATCCTAGAAGAAAACTGTTGTGGCATCAATATCTTCTGGTTCCTGATAAATAAGTCCCTAAGTGAACTATTGTAGTTTATGATAATGAATAATCTTTAAGCTGTAAAAAAAAGAAACAAAATGAATAAAGAAGCATTAAAACAAAGAGATAATTTTATGCTTCAACTATTAACAACTGAAAGTTCTTTAGAGAGCTTAGTAGAAAAGTTTATGAGGAAAAATAAACAATGAAATGGCTTTATCTATTTGGTTTATTAAAATTACATGCTAAGTCTTCTTAAAGGAACGTTGTATATAAAATACTTAAATTGCTGAAACTTAATGCAGCATTCTTTTTCTTTCTTTGTTTCTTTTTTTAAGTTTCTTTATTTTTAGAGAGATAGCATGGAGTCCAGTGCAGAGCTCAAACCTATGAAACCATGAGATCATGACCTGAGCCCAAACCAAGAGTCAGACGCTCAACCAACTGAGCCACCTAGGCACCCCCTTAATGTAACATTCTTAAAATAAATTTTTATCAGTATGAATCTATGTAATAGTTAACTCTCATCATGCCTACAGTTCTAGTTTTAAAATATATGAAGGAATGAGTGTAAGAGAATAGTAACAGAAATATTAACAAGTGATTTAAGTAAGTGATTAAAATTTGGGGATAAGGAAGAAAATCTAAACCTGTTGAGTAAACAGGTCTACTCCCTCAAAGAAGAAAAATTTGTCCATTGTTTCTTCATCTGATACAAGGTTTCAAATAGATTCCCATTTCCCAATCTGTGATTTAGTGGTGATCATTTAAAACTTAATAATACGTATCTTCTTTCCACTACCACCACCATCAATTCTAAAATTAACCATTTATCTTTCTGATTTAATTTTTGGTTTCTTTTTGCTATTTAGACTCAAAGCTGTGTAAAGGGCAATAATACATGTACAATAATCAATAGCCACAAAATAGGGTATTAAGGGCTTGTAATATGGAATATGGGAGAAAGAAAACACAGGAAAGGTTTCGTGGAGGTAATAGCATTTGAATTTATATATTACTGCTTTGGTAGAATTGAGACATAGAAATGGCAGAGGAATATTTCAAGCAAGTGAAATGTTATGAGTAGTCCCCTCAATGAATCCTGTGCAAATGTCTTTCTTTCTCAGATATTTACAGTTCCCTTCACATGCCTTCTCTTCCTTTCCTTTATGACTGCACATGCAGGCCCTCCACCTATAGCTTCCAGTGGATACATTCCTAGACATCTCTTAAGATCTAACTCAAGTGCCTCCTTCTATATGAGGATCTCTTCTGGGCCACCAAAGTAAATACCATCACTCTATCCTTTGTGCTTCTCATTCATTTCCCATATTCTGTATTACAGCTATTCATTTGTGTATCTCTCTTCAAGACTGAGCTCCTGAATTCATACATGTCATGAAGTCCAGATAGTCCTGTACCACTAGTGTATGCCGGGTTATTTGGATAGAGTAGTGAGCAAGATATAGCTCTGTCCTTGGGCAACTCACATTCTAAAATGGTAGAGTGATTACAAATAAATGAGTAATTAAAGAATATACTTTTGGGGTGCCTGGGTGGCTCAGTCAGTTAAGCATCCAGCTCTTGATTTCGACTCAGGTCATGATCTCAAGGTTTGTGAGTTCGAGCTCCACATTGGGCTCTGTGCTGACAGCATGGAGCCTACTTGGGATTCTCTCTCTCTGCACCTCACCCCTCCAAATAAATAAACTTAAAAAAAAAAGAATATAATTTCATATTTGATAAGAAAATAAAGCAAGGTGAGAAGTTAAAGAGTGATAGAAGGAGAGTGTTTAAAATGGTCATGAAAGTTGTTTTGGAGAAGGTGAAGTATCAAGGAATGATCCATATAAAGATATGGGGTAAGAGCTTCCATTGGCAAAGGAAGTAGCAAGTATAAAGGCCTTGGGGTGTAAGCTTAGGATTGGGGGGTCATATGAAGCCTCTCTTTAGAAGTGACATTTATGAAAAGATCTGAAAGGTGAATATGGATTAGCCCTTAGGACAGTGAAGGAGTGAGGAGGAAGCAGTTTATGCTGAAAGAACAACAATGGTTGCCAACTTAGAGGAATTTGACATATTCGAGGAATAAGTCATTCACCAGTAAGGGGGATGAATAGTACAACATGAAGCCTTTGAAGACCATGTTCTCTGAAGGAGAGTTTTAAGCAAGGAAATGATATGATCAGATATGTCTTTGAAAAGATCACTTTTGTGAAGGTGGTTGGACAGGGCGGGGGTAGAAGTAGGAAGGAATGGAAAGGAAAAGAAAAAGTAGTCTGGGCAAAACATGATTGGTTGAGACCAGATTGGTGACAGTACAAATAGAAATAGATAAGTATGGGATATTTTTAATTCACAAGATCTTGCTTTTGGTGTTTTATGTAAGAAATCTTTGTCTAACCCAAGATTCCAAAAGCTTCCTCATATGTTTTCATTATAAGTTTTATAGTTTTATTTGTTGCAAGCTGTGGATCAGAGATTTTTTTGTATCTTTATTTTTTTGGTTGTTGCTTTTTCTTTCTTAGCATATGGATATCCATTCATCCCAGAACCACTTGTTGAAAAGATTATCCTTTCTCCTCTGAATTGCCTTTACACTTTTGTTGAAAATTAATGAATTGTATATGTGTAGGTCAATTTCCAGACTGTTCTGTTCCAATGATCTTTTTGTGTACCTTTATACAATACCATCCTGTCTTGACTAGTATTGTTTATGTTGTCATAAAATCATAAAGTATGAGTCTTGCAACTTTGTTCTATTTCATAATTATCTTGGCTATTCTAAACCCTTTGCATTTTCATAAATGCACATTTTAGAATCAGCTTGTCAATTTCTGATTGAGATTGTACTGAATCTGCAGTTCAGTTTAGGGAGAGTTAACAACTTATCAATGCTGAGTCCTTAAATTCATGAGCACAGTTTATCTCTCCACTTTTCAGGTCTTTTTAAATTTCTCCTACCAATGTTTTATAGTTTTCAGTGTGCAAGTATTCCACACATTAGTCCAGTTTATGCCCATGTGTTTCATATTTTTAAAGCTGTTACAAATGGTAGTTTTTTTAAGTTAAACTTAAAAAAAGTAAAAGCATTATGTTTGCTCTACTGTATCCCCATCTAATTCCTTGGAAGCTTTTATGGTTGACTTCAATACTAAAATTAAGGTCTTTGAAGATGTACAGTAAAAAGTTTTTAAAAGTAACCAGTAGACATTTAATTGCCATTGATTTCTGGTAGTATTTATTATGTAATAGTATAAAATCACATCTATCCACACTTCTAATTTGAATATGTAAAAAATATATATTGTGAGGAACTCCTACTCTCAATTTCCATTAGTTTCAGTCCTGGGTCTACCTCTTTTAGAGGGTAAGGACTGCTTTATCACCAAGTTGATCCTAATACCAAGGCCCAGGGTCCCGCACCCTTAGCAAAATAAATAATATAGTGGAATAAGTGAATAAACATCTGCCTTGATGCTAATCCTCTTGCTATCTCTTCTCAAAGTGTGGTCTCTGGAGGTCCATGATATAGTTCATTTGGTTTGTGAAGTAAAGGACATTTTCATAATAATACTAAGACTTTATTTACTTTTTTCACTATGTTGATATTTGCACAGATTGGGCAAGAGAAATAGTGGGTAAAACCTGTGGGTGCCAACATATGAATCAAGGTAGTGACACCAAATTGTTAGTAAGAGTCATTGTATTCTTCATGGCCATGCAGACTCAGTTTAAAAAAAAAGGGGGGGGGGAAGAAAAACCAGTGTCACTTAAGAACGTCTTTATGAAACAGTAAAAATTATTCATTTTATTAAATTTTAATCTTGGAGTACACATTCTAATATTCTGTGTTAGGAAGTTTGCCTGAAACACTTCTGCTGCTCATGTAGGTATTACCGTTATCTCAAAAAAAAAAAAAAAAAAAGGACTTGCTCTATTGTTTGGGTTGTAAGATTGGCTAGGGGTCTGTGTAAGGGAACACCATTTTTACTTGAAAGAATGACTGACAAACTGGTTATTTAGACTTGATTATTTGGTACATATTTTCTCAAAAAGGAACAAAATTATACTATCACCTCAAGGGAAACAACTGACAGTATTTGTTGTCAGTGATACAATTAGAGCTTTCAAGCAAAAATTAGAATTTTGGAAGACTCCTGTCTGCCACTTTGAACTTGAGATTTTCCCGATACTTAAAAAACATTTCTGAAAAAATAGGTGATGATATTAAGAAATGTTATTTTCAATATTATATAATGAAACATGTCAACATTGTCAGGGAATCTGTTTTCCAAATGACCAGTGGATAATGTTTCAAAGTTATGCATAGACAAAAATTCCTTTCAAAGTGCAGGATGGATCGATGGACTTTAATATAACAGAATTTGAAGAGTTCATCAATGTGGTTTCAGATTCTACATAGCAACTAACCTTTAAGAAACCACCACTTGTGAGTTTTGGTATAGTACCAAAGAAGAATATCCACAATAGTCTGAAAAGGATTTTAAAATTCTCTTTTCCAACCATGTATCTGTGTGCTAGATTTTCATTACTTTGACCAAAACAACACATCACAACAGATTGAACACAGTAGCAGATGTGAGAATCCAGCCATTTTATATTCAGCTAGACATTAAAGAACTTGCAAAAATGTGAAACAGTGTCACTCTTCTCGCTATTTTTCTTTGGAAAATATAGTTGTTACATTAACATGTAAAGATACATTAACATGTAAAGTTTTAAAAAGAACTAATAAGTATTGTATTAATTTAATAATTAATTTCTGTTTTAATTTCTAATATGGTAAATATCAGTAGTTATACCCACATAAACAATTGGGAGTCCTCAATTTCTACAAATGTAAAGAAGTCCTGAAACCAAAAAGTTTAAGAATTGCTGCTGTCTGCCATCTGTATATTTATCTTTAGCCTCTGACTTTAGTCACAAGACTGAGACTTTCAGGAGCTTCAGACCTGTCTTTGTTCCTGGTTTTCCCTCAGAAATGATCCAGATTAAGTCAGACATCCATTTGGGTAGGCATTAGAAGTATCAGATTTTCTATAGTTTTGCCAAGCTTTGGTGGGAAACAGGCTCATCCTTCAGAGGTCTAGCTTGAATGAACTTGTGAAGTATTTGTTGACATCACTTTCTTTCTGTTTTTTGTTTTTTTTTTTTTAATGCTTATTTATTTATTTTGAGAGAGAGAGGTGGGGAGGGGCAGAGAGTGAGGGAGAGGGAAAATCCCAAGCAGGCTTACACTGTCAGTGCAGACCCAACACAGGGCTCCATCTCATGAACTGTGAGATCATGACCTGAGCCAAAATCAAGAGCCAGACGCTTAACCGCGGAAGCCACCTGGGTGTACCCCTGTTGACTTGAGTTTCTACTGTGTGATCCAATAGCACAGTGTAGGAGCATATTTTATCATTCTCATCACATTATTTAATGATAGTTATTTATGCCTCCCTACTCAGTTATGAATTCTTCAGTGACAAAATGAGTAAAGGCTTGTTGAAGTACTAACCTATTATGATCAGTGCCAAGGGACACAGTTTTCTTAAATGTTTTTTTTTTTCAACGTTTTTTTTTTTTGTTTTTTTTTTTTTTTGGGATAGAGAGAGACAGAGCATGAACGGGGGAGGGGCAGAGAGAGAGGGAGACACAGAATCGGAAACAGGCTCCAGGCTCCAAGCCGTCAGCCCAGAGCCTGACGCGGGGCTCGAACTCACGGACCGCGAGATCGTGACCTGGCTGAAGTCGGACGCTTAACCGACTGCGCCACCCAGGCGCCCCTTAAATGTTTTTTTAAAAAGTTCTTTCGATAGTAACTAAAATAGGTCTTTCTGAAATTGCTACATATCAAATTCAATATAATGAAGCACAGCATATAAACATGCAGTATTGTTAACTCATGGAAGTTTTCATATAAAAATGTGGCTGTTTATTATTTCTGCCTTAAATAATCAACATATTCTTTTTGTGGTTTAAATGTATGTATGTTTAGTACAGTTTGGCAAATAGAATAAATGTGCTTTTATCCCATAAAAATACTCTCTAGTCAGTATTATCCATAAAAAATCATTGATAATCATCCTGTTCATGTATTGTTTTGGGGCAGGTCCCTTAACCTGTTTGAAGCTTGTCTCTGAAATGTGGGTAATTTTAAGTCACGGGATTGTTGCCAGGGTTTTATTAAGCATATCTAGCCCTTTGTATTATTTAAATAGTGACTTTGAAAGTGAGATGTGTGACCTCTTAGGAGTGCTCAGCATAGTTCACTGGGTGTGGGCAGAATATGTTCAAATTTGTATCTACATGTTTTAATCCAAGAAAGAAATTAAGCTTTACTAATATTAATATGCAGTTTAACATGGGTACCTTCACTTAGCCTACATAACTACATATTAGAAGGTCATGTATCAGGTAGAGGATGGAAAGTGTCCTGTAGAAAGGGGAGTACAAATGCAAGAGGAAGTTTTACATCTATCCTTTTTGTCAGGAAAGATAAACTTCCACTTATATTCATGCTATTTTCATATTTCTATAAACTTCCATTCATACTACTTTGCCAGACTATGTGAGTACTAGACTTTTCCTGATTCCTTACAAGAAGTAGGCATGAGAATGGATGGATATTGGTTAGCCAGCCTACAATGTTGGCTACAGAAATATTTTCATGTTATTTTGTTGCTAAAAACATCTGTGCCACCTGTATAAACTCTCCCTCAGATCAATATACTTTCAGAACTTGAAAACAACATTTTCTAACCTGTTTTAAAGTCCACATAAAAATTGTTAGTAGAGTATTAACTGTAACTAGTTGACATCAGGAATTAGAATCTAAGTGAATATCAACAAAAATCCTTTGTATAATTGGCAGATGGGATTGTGAGTATCCTGATTTATTAAGCACAGCCAATGATGTGCTTTTTGCATTTAGATTTATGTATCTTTGTGATGTATCTTTTTTTTAGCTGTGACAGCTATTCAAACCAGGTATGAATGTATACACTTTAGACCTTCAAATTGTTAAACCAAGATTTAAAAAAAATAATTAAACCTTTTCATTCACATTGTTCTTTTTTTATTTTTGAGAGAAAAATCAGTTTTTATTACCATTAATAAATAAAGTAAAATATTTTAATTGTTAATTTACCTCCTCTTTTTAAATTTCTACTTGTGAGGGGTGCCTGGGTAGCTGAGTCAGTTAAGCATCTGACTCTTGATTTTGGCTCAGGTCATGATCTCAAGGTTCGTGAGATTGAGCCCCACGTCAGGCTCTGTGCTGACGAGGAACCTGCTTGGGATTCTTTCTGTCTCTTTCTGCCTCTACCCTGAGCATGCATGTGCTCTTTCTCTCTCTCATAATAAATAAATAAACTTACATTTCCATTTGTGGCATATATTTTATAATATGCAGTAGTATGTGTATATAATACACAAATAAATGTATACCTATGAGAATATTTCTACTTTCTCCTATTTTTTTTTTATATTGTCATGCAATAAAAAGTTGGAGACCGATGGCCTACATAATATTACTGGAACATACATTTATTTCTTCCACAAACTTTGTGTCCAAGTTTTCAGTGTAGAAAATTGTTAAAACAGTTTTTTTTCTCACTATCAACAGGTGACCCATTCAGCTACTCTGACTACATGGCAATAATCAGCATTTCCAGTTCTGTTTGAACATTCCATCTAGCTGAAGTCTAATGACTAAGTGATTATGGTACCTCTGAGAACCATACAGAACTTTAAATTTATTTAATTCTTTTAAACCTTTTTTATTAACTCACATTATGATTTGATTGGAATCCATGTATTAAATAACTATACTTAAATTGTTGATAGCTTGTATGGCTACCAGTTTGAGATTTTTTTCTTGTGATTTTTAATGGAATTTTTCAGTCCTATAGAAAGGTAACACCTGTGTGCCCATCTTTCAGCTTAAGATAAAATAGGTATAATTGAGGCTTATTGTGTAACCATAATCACATTTTAAAGAGTATTTTAAATTAGATAATATAAATCCATTTTAAATTTCAAACACAGGAATCTTCTGAGTACATTATGCATCTGCTTTTTGTTTTAATGTTTATTTATTTTTGAGAGAGCGTGAGCAGAGGAGGGATGGAGAGAGAGGGAGACAGAGGATCTGAAGCGGGCTCTGAGCTGACAGCAGGGAGCCCAATGTGGGGCTTGAACTCACGAACCATGAGATTATGACCTGAGCCAAAGTCGGACGCTTAACCAACTGAGCCACCCAGGCGCCTCTGTTTTTTGAACACTCCCAATTGATATCTCTCAGGAAAAATATAGAGTTAGGGAATGCAGAAAAAACAAAGCTTATATATTCTGTGGTAAATTCTGCTTTCCATTTCTGTCCCCAGCTGATAGTAAGAATAGTGGATAAATATGATACCTGGTGAAAGGTAGTATTCCACCAGTGCTTATGGTCAGTAATAGTTAACCCAATTCTTTTCTGTTGGCAAGAGATACCATATTTGGATGATCAAAGAGCTTTAAGCTATATTCCACACTACTTTCTGGTGAGGAGTGAAGAGTGGCTGGATGCTGTCCTACTTCAAATGGCAAACGATGTCTGCATTCTCCCCTCTGGAAACTCACCAGCTGTACTTCCATATTGACATTTCTCCATAATCACACCTTCCCATTTATTTTTGGCTACATCTATTGTGATAAAGATGACAGAAAACATTTATGTCTTAATTAAGATCACTTAATACTTTTTCAAAGACAAATAACCAAATAATCAATATATTCAATTATAATGGTAAGGGATAAACCAGATTATTTTTTAAAAGGCCCTTTTCACTAGTCAATTTATGAAAATGATAAATTATTATATCTTATATTGACGTCTTGCTGATTTTTCACTAAAGACTACAAAAGTCTTGGAGTTATTTAGGAGTTTTAAATGTTTAAATTAGAAACCACAAAAAAAATGACTGCTGCTTAATGTTTTGCATCCCCCAAGATGTAGTTAACGCCCACTCAGGGCATGCTTAGACTTGGTTGGTAATTACAATTGAGCTGTAAAATATTTTGACAGTTTCCAACTGTTGTGTACTTGTTAGTCATTTGGTGGCAAATGCAATTTGGTGAGGTTTTTTGGTGGGGCACGTTTAATTAAGAATCTTTCAATTAAGTAGTGTGCCACACTAAGCATTAATACAAAGTTTTGCAGCTATGAGCTACTTTTACTTTTTACCCAAGGCGGGTAAATGTGTTTCATTAAAAACACTGCAGTGCTTTTATGCCTCTACTTTTCTTTACAAGCTTTTACTTGTCGTGTAGTAAAGCATATCCACCCAGTACTTAATTTGTAGACTGAACATTGTATATGATTTTCCTAGGTAAATGAATTCAATGGCAAATAAATCAAATTGCTCATGATAATTACAGGACTAAAAACGAAAGATGGAATGGATTTTTGTTGCATGTTTTTATCCTCTTTTTATAACAACAAAGCTCCTAATAATAAGCTAATTTGGGCAATATGACAATTCCTAGAAAGAAAGTGTCAAATCTTTTAAATCAAGGCAGGCTGCCTGTTTAGATTGAAGATAGGAACTGAAGCATTTTAAATCTCTGTTAAATATACAGTTGTTTAAGTAAACCATTATTTCTGGAATTATAGAGCCAAGCGATAATGAAAAAATTTAAGCCCTTAGTGTATTGAAGAGTAAAACAGGAAAAAGCTCATATTCAAATCACTTGAAAAACCTACTGTTTAAATGTTGTAATTGTCTCTGTGGAAATCTTCAGACATTTTATTCTTCTATTTTGTTGATACAAATTTGGATCTTGATGTATAAGGATTTTTAGGAAAAAAATAGATTTCTCTGAATCCAGTCTATTCTTTAATCTTTCGAATGTTTCCTACAAAAATATATTAATGTGATCTGTAAAAATAAAACCAAATGTTATATTGAATTAACTTGTACTGTATCAGTTTAGGCTTTATTGGAGATATATAATCTCCCAAGATTATCAGTGTTGAGAAGTGTACTAAACAAGCCATCTTTATTTACTTTTATAACCTACATATTCAGTGAGCAAAAGGGCTGACATGGGGTCAGGGAAAGGGTGGGAATAAGGTGCTAATTACTGGCTTAAATTAGAGAACTGAGTAAGGTAATGAGAAGTATATTTGTACAATTATTCATCAAATTTTATGCTTTAAGAGTGAATTTCGTTGTATGTAAGTTGTGCCTCAATAAATCTGCCCTTTAAAAATTTTTAAATTTTAAGTTGAAAAGGAAAGCCCAACTCAGCATCCCAATATCATAAAATCTATATTATGTTGCTAACTTATTCAAGAATATTGCATCTGTAATTGAATATGATTTACTTTTGTCCAATAAAGGCCAAAACTTTCAGAAAACTGGATATGACAGTGCAGCTATTGAGTTAATGAATTAGATATGTATCTCTTAGAAATATCTACAAATATGCTTTCCCCATAGTTAACATTCTTAGATCAAGATTTCTCTTATATTTATGTTTTATATGGTCTGTAAGTGGATTTTTTAAAAGTCACATTGCTATTACTTTAAAAAATATTTCTTTTTTATAATTTATTTTTATAGTTGGTATAATTGTGCTTTGCTTTATATGCAAATTTTCATTGGAAACTTTAAAAAATGAATAATTGAAATTCAGGTTATATTTTAAATATGCTCCAGGCAAAGAGGAATCTGTAATTAAATAATTTCTTGAGGGGCGCCTGGGTGGCTCAGTCGGTTGAGTGTCCGACTTCGGCTCAGGTCATGATCTAGCGGTCTGTGAGTTCGAGCCCCGTGTCGGGCTCTGTGCTGACAGTCCAGAGCCTGGAGCCTGCTTTGGATTCTGTGTCTCTCTCTCTCTCTCTGCCCCTCCCCTGCTCGTGCTCTGTCTCTCTCTCTTTATCAAAAATAAATAAACATTAAAAATTAAAAAAAAAATTCTTAAAAGTGAATCTCTACCCTTTAATTTTACTAATTTACAAATGGATAACATATCTAACACTTAAGTTAAAATGCATTCAATAATATTTAGCAGTTATAAGACATTCGATTTATTCTGAATGTTAAATAACATGCATGCCATTTTACATGGATTTTAGTTTTCTACTTATTCTAAAAGTTGTTTTTAAAAAAAGAAGGAGATATACTGAATAAGATTGCATACTCTCTGAACCCTTCTTGGCATTTTACCTATATCGTTTTACTTTAAATGGTAATATTAAATATTCTGAAGATATCTATCCATCTTCTCTAGATACTTACCAGAATTTATATAACTATAATCAGGATGGAAACCAAGATATTTCTTAAGATGGTATCAAAATGATTCAAAATTTATTTAGAAAAATTAAATGTTTAAGACTAGTTTTTTAAAACATTCAAAAGATGATGTTTAATGAGGTTTGATTATCCTTACAAGATATTAAAGCATGTTATAAAAATAGCAAATATACTGGTTAAAACAGTAGGTGAGACACTGAAGCAGAATTTCTAGCCCAGAAATGAACATGTTCTCATCCAGACCCATTTATAAATCTACATAATAATTTAATGTACAGTAGGGGAAACATCACGGAACAATGAAATACAACTCAGGAAATGATGTTAAGATAATAATTCAAAACCTTAATTCACACCATTCATCAAATATGTATTCTAGGTAGAAGAAAACATTAAAAAATGCAACTACATTTAAAAGAAAAGGAAGAAAACATAATATTTACCAGATATCTGGAGAGAAAGTAATTTTCTAAACCAAAAGAAGCAAAAGATACCATAAAAGAAAGTTGGACTATATAAAAATTAAAATTAAAATGACATTGAGAAGGAATGATAGGGGCACCTGGGTGTCTCTTTTGGTTAAGCATTCAAC
Organism: Panthera pardus; assembly: GCF_024362965.1. Classification (NCBI taxonomy): domain Eukaryota; kingdom Metazoa; phylum Chordata; class Mammalia; order Carnivora; family Felidae; genus Panthera; species Panthera pardus. Next base: position 80,152,526 of record NW_026526821.1, read on the forward strand.
TCTTGATTTTGGTTCAGGTCATGATCTCCTGGTTTGTGGGATTGAGCCCCACACTGAGCTATAGTCGGACAGTGTGGGATTTTCTCTCTCTCTCTCTCTCTCTCTCTCTCTCTCTCTCTCTCTGCCCCCCCAATAAATAAACATTTTTAAAAACTAAAAAAGAAAAGGAAAATGATAGATATGGAAAATGTATTTCCATGAAATAGAAATATAGAGATATAGAGATATCTATATCTATATCTATATCTCTATATCTCTATATCTCTATATCTATATCTATATCTATATATCTATATCTATATCTTTAAAGAGAACATCATGTGACAGAGTTAGGACTCCCTCCCTGATCTGACTCCAAAGCCCACATATGCTCTGAACCTCAATGCTATGTCCTTTACTTATGCTACATATATTTATGAACATAACGTCTCCCTTGTGGCAGTCTGTATATGGTTTAGTTATACTACATTTACAGGAGAATTGAGCTTATTTTCATTTGTTTATAGAAAAAAAATTCTATAAAAGGAAATTACATCAATGAAATATGCATGATTTTAAGTTATTATCCCTTAAAACATGCATCTACCTGCAGCTTCTCTTCCCTGTACTCTGCACTATTACTTGTTAGGTTATATAAGATATAGGTAGTGTCACTGAAAAGCCATAAGAATATCCTTTCTCACAAAATTGCACAGCAGAACAAAATGACTAAAATAGAAATGGATGGGAACTCTCCTAATAAGCTAAGATTGGCCTGCCTCACATCTTCCTGTAAATGGGTGGCATGTTGATAAATAGTTTGTAACTTTCTGGTAAAATAAATGGGTATATGTAGGAAACTCAAGTTTAGAATATGAGCATCCTGTTAACATTGGCACTGTATGTTAACTAAAATTTAAATAAATTAAAAAACAGAATATGAGCTTTCTGTATTTTAGCAGTTATTCTCCCTTGAGTTCTTTTTCTCATTTTTTCTTTGCTGTATAGTCTCATACTCCTGAGTTGCCCATCCATTTTCTAAGGATATCATAGTTCCTATATTATAACCTAGTAATTTGAAATGTTTGTGGGGTTTTTTTGTTTGTAGTAATTCTAAATATTTATAAATATTATATAAAAATACAAACTCTTAAAAATTCACTGATGCAAAAGATTTTACAGAAGAGTTGTAAAATCATACACTATTAGGGCTCACATTCTTTCCTATAATTCTTAAATAAAAAATCCATAAAGAACTACTTTGACAAGTTAAAAACAGTCAAATTTTTCATACTTTTATTTCTATTTAACTGACTTGTGACAATGTGTAATTGTTTTATAAATTCAATCTGTGTTGATAGGATTAACACGTGTTTTGCATATGTATTATAGTAAATAAGCTTTCCAAAAGACAGAGTGAATAAAATGCATCAGGTGTGGGAATTTTACCCTACTTGCAAGGGAATCAAATACCTTTTATTGTTTCATGGATGCTGGAAGACCACGTGATTCCTGAGTCAGAGACAAAGGGCATTAATACAGCAACAGTATCAGCATATTTTGGGGCACCTGGCTGGCTCAGTCAGTAGTGTATGTAACGCTTCATCGTGGGGGACATGAGTTTGGGCCCCATGTTGGGGGTAGAGTTTACTTAAAAAAAAATAGTATCAGCATATTTTGATTGGTTCCTTTGCCACCAAGTCCCATAAGGGTGACATGAAGGGTCAAATGGAAGCTGCACACACGATGTGGTTTCATCACAGCTGAAGGATATTGAGCTTGGGGACTCCACTACTATTATAGCTATCGTTAAATAAGCCTGCTTTTTATCCCAGATGGAGATACTGCCTCAATCTTAAAGGTTGATTGCTTATCTCTGAAGAATGATCTGATAAAAAGCAGTCAGGACTTGTCACTCCTGGGCAACCTAGCAAGATGTGTAGGAGCAGAAGAGATGCATAAAGGAATGTTTCCCAGCACTCTCTTGTTTTTTTTATCAACTGTCCTCTTTTTGAGGTTATTGCCTATGTAATAATCATTGGGCCTGAAACTTCAACTCTGTACCACTCTTTGATTTATATATACAGTAGTGAGTTTTAAAGAAACAATTATAGTAAGGGCTGCTGGCCAAATAGGGCATTTATATAGCCCAAATACTCCATTATAGAATGAATTTTTTTCATATTTAATTATCATTTTTATAGGTATGGAATCATACACTCTTTCTTTTTATTTCTAGCAAACTTACTGTTGTAATGTATTTAATTTTATCAGTGACTGGGCAGGGCCCCATAAGGAAACATCCTGAAAATAAATACATCCTGCAAACACGCCTGTACTGCACAGTGTTCTTCATCTCTTCAACCTCTTTACTCTTCATTAATGACATAACATGGGGAATCTTTCTAAAATCAGTTCTTTAGGGTCTAGAATTTAAACTTAAGCCACCAATTAGTCTTCTTGTGTTTATTTTCTTTGATATACTCAAAGCTGATGTTGGTTGATTTGGTCATTTTAAAATATGGCAATTCCTATACCTACATTTCTACACTGTTTACACAAGTAATTCTCAAACTTCTTCCTCTTTTGGAGGGGGGTTCAGAACCCCTTTATACCCTTAAAAGTTTGAGAAGACAGGATTTTGGAAAGAGGGTAGAGTAGGAAACACCAGAAATCTGTCTGTCTAGACAACAACTGCATTGGCAGTTTGTGTAACTGCCAATGGCAAATTTGTGTAACTATTTTGGAACTCTGGAGTCTGTTGAGGCCTTACAACTTCCAGAGAACAGCTTAAATTATAAACTGTGGTTAACTGTGGTCAATTTCAGCCCTTAGCTCACTGGTAGCAATCTACCTCCTACCTCCCAATCCCATGGCAGACAGGCATGCATGTATTTCTGGGGCAGCCCACACACAGCCAGTGTTGGCAATGAGGATCCTCTCCTCCATATATCAGAGATCTGTGTTCTGATCGCTGGTTGCTCCTTCTGATCCTGGAAGTGCAAACATAGGGTTGACCAGACTTTGTTAAAAACACACCACACTACATTGTGGCAGGCCCCTCCAGCTCAGGCTAAAGCAATTTCCAGGGTATTTAGAGGGCCAGTGCTTTTCCCCTCCCTCCCTCCCTGTTTTTGTCTTTTTCCTCTTTGGGGAGCCAAATAATAAAGATGAGGACATTCAAAAGCAACTGTACATACAGGAAAAATTAGAAAATCACCATGCATGGCTAGAGAAAGGCACAGGCTCAGAAAAGACTTGAGAAGACTTTAAGTTTGCACCTCAGGCTGATCAACAGCATAGAGACAGCCTACAGCAATGAAACAAATGATTAAAAACCCCAGCAAATCTTGCAGAAGGGGGTGAATCTGATTACCACATTATTACATTCAAATATCTAGTTTTAAACAAAAATATCACAGGGCATACAAGGAAATGGGATTGTATGACCTATTCAAAGGAAAAAAATAATCAAAAGAAACTGTCTCTGAGAAAGACTACATGGTGCACCTACTAGACAAAGGCTTTAAAACAACTATCTTAAAGATACTCAAAGAGTTTAAGGAATGCATGAGGAAAGTTAAGAAAATTATGTATGAACAGGTGGAAATATCAATAAAAACAAATTATAGAGATAAAAGGTATAATAACTGAAATAAAAAAAATCCCTAGAGGAGGGGTGCCTGAGTGGCTCAGTTGGTTAAGCATCTGACTTGATTTTGGCTCAGGCCATGATCTGATGGTTCCTGAGATCGAGTCTGTGTTGGGCTCTGTGCTGACAGGGTGGAGCGTGCTTGGAATTCTCCCTCTCTCTCTATCTCTCTCTCTTTCTCTCTCAAAATTAATGAACATTTAAAAAATTTTCCTAGAGGAATTCAAAGGCAGACTTCAACAGGCAGATGAGTCAATGAACTCAAACATAGCAAAATTAAAATTATAGAGTCTAAGGAACAGAAAGGTAGAAAAAAATGAACAGAGCCTAAGGGACTTGTTGAGTGGAACACTGTTGTGTAGACCAGTGTACACATTATGAGAATACTAGAAGGAAAAGAGAGGGGCAGAGAGATTGAAGAAATAATACCTGAAAACTTTCCAAGTTTGATGATAGATATGATAAACACCAAGAAGATTAACAATTCTGAATATGAAGAAATTGAAAAGATTCACACAGAAACACATTATAAGCAACTCGTTGAATGCCAAAGACAAAGAGAGAAACTTGAAATTAGCAAGAGAAAAACAACTCATCATATGCAAGGATCCTCAATAAAATCATAAGCTGATATATTCCAAGTGCTAAAATAACATTTGGTCAGTAAGACACCTAGGTGGCTCAGTTGGTTAAATGTCTGACTCTTGATCCCAGGTCAGGTCATCATCTCTTGGTTCATGAGTTCAAGCCCTGCATCGGGCACTGTGCTGATGGTGTGGAACCTGCTTGGGATTCTGTCTCTCCTTCTCACTGCCCCTCCTCTGCTTGTTCTCTCTCTCTAAATAAACAAATAAACGTTTTAAAATTTTAAATTTTAAAAAGATAAATATAGTCAATCAAAAATGTTATACCTGGCAAAACTCTCCTTCAAAATGAGGGACAAATTAAGATATTTTTAGATAGACAAAAGCTGAAGGAGTTCATTACTGCTGGATCTGTCCTGCAAGAAATGCTAAAGAAAGTCCTGCAGTTTGAAATGAAAGGACACTAGATAGTAACTTGAAGCCATATAAAGAAATAAAGATTTCAGTAAAGGTAAATACACAATTAATTGTAAAAGGTATTATAACACAGTTTGTAGAGATAAAAGGTATAATAACTGAAATAAAAAAACTTTTTGATTTTTAAATGATTTAAGAGATTAATACAGTTTTAAAAATTATTAGTCTAAAAGGTAGTATTATTGTAACTTTGCTTGTAACACTACATTTTGTTTCCTATATAAGAGACTAATGCATTAAAGAATTATGAGTTTATGTTTTTTGAACACACTGTGTATGAAGATGTAATTTTTTGACAACTGAAGAGGGTGTGGATAGAGTTGTAAAAGCAGAAAAATATTTATATGTCACTGAAATTAAGCTGGTGTAAATTTAGTGTTGTATCTTTAGGGTGTTGAATGGTAACCACAAAGAAAATAGCTATAGAATATACACAGAAGGAAATGAGAAAGGAATTTAAACACTTCACTACAAATGGAGAAATTCCTAGAAACATAAAACCTACTGAAACAAGATCAAGAAGGAATAGAGAGACTGAACAGACCAATAACAAATGAGATTAAAGGAATAATCACAAACCTCCCAAAAAAGAAAAGCACAGGAATAGATGGCTACACAGGTGAATTCCACCAAACATTCAAAGAACAATTAAAACCAGTTCTTAAACTCTTTCAGAAAGTAGAAGAAGAGGGAATGCTTTGACGAGGCCAACATTACTCTGATACCAAAGTCAGACAAAGACACCATAAGAAAAGAAAACTCAGGGCATTATTTCTGTTCAGTTTAGTGTAGATGCAAACATGCTCTATAAAATATTAGCAAACCAAATCAAACAGTACATCAAAAAAATTATACACCATCAACATGTTACTCCACATAAACAGAATGAAACATAGAAACCCCATGAGCTTTTCAGTAAGTGCAAAACAAAGTATTTGACTGGGGCACCTGGGTGGCTCAGTCTGTTGAGCATCCAACTTCGGCTAAGTTCATGATCTTGCAGTTCATGGGTTGAGCCTGCATCAGCTTGCTGCTGTCAGCATGGAACCTGCTTCAGATCCTCTGTCCCCCTTTCTCTTTGCTCTTCTCTTCCTTGTACTCTCCTTCTCTCTGCAAAATAAGTATTTTTTAAAAAAGTATTTGATAAAGTTCAGCATTCATTTGTGATAAAAACTCCCAACAAAATAGATACAGACAAACTTACTACAACACAATAAAGGTCATTTATGAAAACCCTATAGCTAACCTCATAATCAACCAGGAAAAACTGAACTTTTCCTCTAATATCTGATAAAGGCAAGGGTACCCACTGTCCCCACCTCTATTCAGTAAAATACTAGAAGTCTTAGAATAGGTAGGCAAGGAAAGTAAACAAAAGGTAACCCAATCTGAAAGGAAGACCTAAGATTATCTGTTGGCAGAAGACATGATCCTGTATGTAGAAAACCCTAAAGACTCCACTAAAAAAAACTGTTCAAACTAATAAATTCAGGAAAGTTGGATGCAGAATACAAAATCAACACACAAATATCAGTAGTGTTTCTTGACACTAATAATGAACTCTATGAAAAGGAAATCAAGAAAACAATTACATTTACAACAGCATCAAAAAGAAGAAAACTTACGAATAAATTTAACAGAGGAGGTGAAACATCTGTACGCTCAAAAACAATAAAACGTTGAAGTAAATTGAAGAAGATGCAAAGAAACAGAAAGATAAACTGTGTTCATGAATTGGAAGTATTAATATTGTTAAAATATCCACAATGGGGCACCTGGGTGGATCAGTTACTTGAGCATTTGACTCTAGATTTTGGCACAGGTTAAGATTTCAGAATGGTGGGATTGAGTCCCACATCAAGCTCCACGCTCAGCTTGAGACTCTCTCCCTCCCTCCTCCCCCCCCCCCCCGTGTGTCTCTCTGTGTCCCTCCCTCTCCTTCTGTCCCTCTCCTCCGCTCGTGCTCTCTCTCACTGTAAAATTTAAAAAAAAAAATTAAATGAAACATCCATACCAACCAGAGTGATCTACAGATTTAATGCAATTTTTATTGAAATTCCAATGACATTTTTCACATAAATAGGAAAAACAATCCTAAAATTCATATGGAACCACAAAAGAGTCCAAATAGCCAATACAGCCTTGAGAAAGAAGAACATTATTGGAAGTAACACCCTTTTTGATTTCAATTATATTACATAGCTATAGTAACCAAAACAGTATGGTACTGGCATAAAAACAGACACATAAACCAATGGAACATCAGAGATAGCCCAGAAATCAACCCACACATATACATTCATCTGATCTTCGACAAAGGTGCCAAGAATACACAATGGGAAAGAACAGTCTCTTCAATAAATTATGCTTGGAAAACTGTCCACATGCAAAAGAATACAATTTGTCCCTTATACCATACACAAAAATCAGCTGAAGATGGATTAAAGATTTAAACATACAACCATAAATCTCCTAGAAGAAAACTTAGAGGAAAAGCTCTTTGGTATCAGTTTTGCAATGATATCTTGGATATGACATCAAAAGCAAAGTGAACAAAACCAAAAATAAGCATGTGGGACTACATCATCCATAAAGCTTCTGCACAGCAAAGGAAACCGTAAAAAAATGAAAAAGCAACCTACAAAATGAGCTAATATTTGCAAAATCCTATATCTAATAAGAGGTTAATATGTAAAATACATACGGGACTCAGTACAGCCCAATGGGAAGAAAACAACCCAATTAAAAAATGGGCAGAGGACATGAATAGACATTATTCCAAAGAAGACATACAAATGGCCAACAGGTATATGAAACAGGTGGTCAGTGCCACTAATCACCAAGAAATACAAATCAAAACCACAGTAAAATAATACTTAACACTTGCTAGGATGGCTATCATCACAAACACAAAAAATAACAAGTGTTGGGGCACCTGGGTGGCTCAGTCGATTAAGCATCCGACTTCAGCTCAGATCATGATTTCATGGTTCATGAGTTTGAGCCCTACATCAGGCTCCACGCTGACAGTGCAGAGCCTATTTAGGATTCTCTCTCTCTCCCTCTCCCTGCCGCTCTCCTGCTTGTACTTTCTCTTTCTCTCTCAAAATAAATAAATAAACTTTAAAAACAATGACAAGTGTGGGCAAGACTGTGGAGAAAAAAGAATCCTTGTACACTATTGGTGGGAATTTAAACTGATACAGCCATTATGGAAAAAGTGTGATGATTCCCCCCAAAAATTAAAAATAGAACTAACAGATGATCCAGCAATCCCATTTCTGGCTGTATATCCAAAGGAAATGAAATCAGTATCTCAAAGAGATATCCACACTTTAGTGTTCATTGCAGCATTATTTAGAATAGCCAAAATATGGAAACAACCTAAGTGTCTTGGCTATAGTAATTATACACATACAATATGTATGTGTATCAAAACATCACATTGTATACCTTAAATATATAAAATTTTTATTAATTAAAAAAACCACAACCAGTCTATAACTGTACTTTCTCACATGACAGCCATTCAGCACCTGTCTGAATTGAGATGTGTTATAAGTGCCAAATGCATACTGAATTTTAAAGACTTAGTTCACACCAAGAATAGAAAATAACTAATAATTTAAAGCAGTAATTATTGGAATATGGGAATTGGAAATATTTTTAATATATTGGGTTAAATATATCATTAAAATTTTAAAAAGAAAGATCTCTGGGCGCCTGGGTGGCTAAGTTGGTTAAGGGTCCAACTTCAGCTCAGGTCATGATCTCATGGTTTGTGGATTCAAGTACCACGTCAGGCTCTTTGCTGACAGCTCAGAGCCTAGAGCCTGCTTCAGTTTCTGTGTCTCCCTCCCTCTCTCTCTCTCTCTCTCTCAAAAATAAATAAAAACATTAAAAATATTTTTTAAAATATCAATTCAATAACCTAACTTTACAACTTAAGGAACTAGAAAAAGAAAAAATTAAACCCAAAGCTGGCAGAGGAAGGAAATAATAAAAATTATAGCAAAGACAAATGAAATAAAGAATAGAAAAACAATAGAACAAATAGTGCTAGAGCAAGTAGACATCCGTATGCAAAAATATGAATATAGACATAGATGTTATATCCATCACAAAAATTAATTCTAAATGATTCGTAGACCTAAATATAAAATGCAAAACTGTAAAATTCCTAGAAGATAACATAGAAGAAAATGTAGGTGTGTCCTTGGGCATGGTGATGCCTTTTTAAGATACACACCATGAGCATGATCCATGAAAGAAATAATTGATAATCTGGATTTCATTAAAATTACGAACTTCTGCTTTACGGAAAGTAATATGGAGAGAATGGAAAGACAAGCAACAAATGGAGAGAATATTTGCAAAAGACACATCTGATTAAAACTGTTATCTAAAAGATACAAAGAACTATTAAGACTCCACAATAAGAAAACAACCCTTATTTAAAGATGCGCCAATGACCTTACAGACACTTCTTCAAAGAACATTTACAGATTTCAAATAAGCCTATTAAAAGATGCTCTATATCACATGTAATCAGGGAAATGCAAATTGAAACAATGAGATACCACTATACACTTATTAGAATGGCCCAAATTTGGAACACTGACAACACCCAATCCTGACAAGGATGTGGGACACAAGAACTCTTAATTCATTGCTGGTGGTAATGCAAGATGGTATAAAGCTACTTTAGAAGACAGTTTGGCTGTTTCTTAAAAATGTAAACAGTCTTACCATATGATCCAGGAGTTGTACCTCTTGGTATTTATCCAAAAGAGTAGAAGACATATCCACACAAAAACCTGCACATGGATTATTATAGCAGCTTATTCATAATTGCTAAAACTTGGAGCAACCCAAATCTCCTTCAGTAGGTGAATGGTAACTAAACTGTGGTACCTGGATAACAGGTTATTATTAAACATTAGAATGAAATGAACTATCAAGACATGGAAAGACATGGAGGAACCTTAGTGCTTATTATTAAGTGAAGAAAGCCACTCAGAAAAGGCTGCATACTGTGTGGGCCCAACTATATGACATCTTAGAAAAGGCAAAACTGTGGAGACAGTAAAAAGCTCAGTGGTTGCCAGGACCTGGGTGTAGAGGAAATATGACTAGGTAGAGCACAGAGGAGCAAAAATATTCTGTACAATATTACAATGATGGACATATGTCATTATGCATTTGTCCAAATTGATAGAATGTACAACACCAAATGTGAACCCTAAGATAAACTGTGGAAGTGGGAAGATGTTGGTCAAAGGGTATAAAGTTTTATGTAGTGTGAATAAGATCTAGTGATCTAATGTACAAGAAGGTGGCTATAATTAAGAATATTGTATACTTGAAATTTGCTAAGAGAATAGATCTTAAGTGTTTTCACCACACATAAAGAAGTGGTAACTGTGTGAGATGATGAATAACATTATTGATAAAAAATGTACCATTATGATGAGTGATATTGATAATGGGAGAGGCTATGCATGTGTGGAGGCAGGGCATATATGAGAAATCTCTATACTTTCCTCTGCATTTTTTGTAAAACTAACACTCCTAAAAGAATACGTCTTTGAAAAAAGATAGAGGTAACTGGTGAAACCAAAAGTTCTTGCAAAGATCAACAAAATTAACAAACCTTTAGACAGATGGACAGAGACAAAAAGAGAGAAGAGTCACATTACTATAATCAAAAATGAAAGTGAGGACGTTATTTTAGAAATTCTACAGAAATAGAAAGAATTATAAGACAATACTAGGAACAGCTGTATGCCCACAAATTGGATAACCTATATGAAATGCATAAATTCCTAGAAACAAAACCTACCATTACCGACTCATGAAGAAACACAAATCTGAATACACACCTGTGACTCGTAAGGACCTTGAGTTAGTCATCAAAATATCCCAACAGCTCTGGACCTGGTGGCTTCACTGGTGAATTCAACCAAACATTTAAAGAAGAAAAAACACAAATCATCCCCAAAATTAAAGAGGGGGGAACACATCCTAACTCATTCTGTAAGGCCAGCATTGCCTTGATAACAAAGCCCAAGACACTACAAGAAAAGGAAACTACTGACCAGTATTTCTTATAAACATTGATGCACAAATCCTCAACAACATACTAGCAAACTGAATTCAGCAGCATACTAAAAGAATTGTGACCAAGAGGAATTTATTCCTGGAATGCAAGGGTGGTTCAACATATGAAAATCAGTCAACACCTCATTAAGGTAAAGGATAGAAACTGCATGATTATTTCAATAAATGTAGAAAAAGTAAATAATAACATTCAATACGTTTTCATGATAAAAAAAAAAAACAACAAAGTAGGAATACATGGGAGCTATCTCAAGGTAATAAAAGCCATATATGAAAAACTCACAGTTTATATCATACTCAGTGATGAAAGATTAAAAGCTTTTACTCTAATATCAGGAACAAAGCAAGGGTGCTTACTGTCTCCACTTCTATTCAGTGTAACACTGGAAGTCCTAGTTGGAGCAGTTAGGCAAGAAAAAGAAACAAAAGCCATCAAAATTAGAATGGAAGAAGTAAAACTATTCCTCTGCATAGATGATTATGATCTTATATATAGAAAACCTCAAAAGATTCCACACAAAAAATATTGCTAGAATAGATGGTTTGGCAAAGGTTACAGAGTCTTCACAAAAATAAGTTGCGTTGTATCTCTAACAATGAACAGTATGAAAAGGAAGTTAAGAAAACAGTTCCATTTACAGTCATATCAAAAGGATAAAATACTTAGGGATTAACTAAGGAAGTGAAAGACTTGTGAACTGAAAAGTAGGAAACAATGATGAAATAAAGAAGACACGAATAAATGGCTATGTTTAACAGATGTCTATGGATTGGAAGACTTAATATTGTTAAGATGTCAATACCACCCAAAGTGACCTATAGATTTAATGCAATCCCCAATAAAATCCTAAAAAAGCAAAAATAGAAAAATCCATTCTAAAGTTCATATGGAATCTTAGGGTATCCCAAATAGCCAAACAATCTTGAAAAAGAACAGTTTTGGAGGGCTCACCTTCCTGATTTCAAACTTACTACAAAGCTACAGTGATCAAAACAATGTGGTCCTGACATAAAGACAGACATATAGGGCAATAGAATAGAGAGCTCAGATATAAACCCTTGCATATATGGTCAAATGGTTTTCAAGAAGGGTGCCAAGTCCATTCAGTGGGGACAGTACAGTCTTTTCAATAAATGGTTCTGGGAAAACTGGATATCTACTTGCAAAAGAATGGAATTGGGTCCTTACCTAGCACCTTGTACAAAATTGATTCAAAATGGATCAAAAACCTGAATGTATGAACTAAAACTATAAAACTCTTATACGAGAATATAGGGCAGAAGCTTCACAAGTTTGGATTTGAGAATGAATTCTTGGATGTAAGACCCAAGGTACAAGTAACCAAAAAAATATAGGCAAATGGACTTCATGAAAATTTAAAACTTATATTCATGAAAGGACACAATCAACAGAGTAAAAGGCAACCTGCATAATATGAGAAGATATTTCCAAGTTATATGTCTGATGAAGAACTAATATTCAGAGTATAGAGAGAACTCCTAAAAGTCAACAACAAAAAGCAAATGAACAAAGAACTTGAATAGACATTTCACCAAAGAAAATATATGAATGGCCAATAAGCATGTGAAAAGATGCTGAAAATCCCTAGTCATTAGAGAAATGTAAATCAAAATCACAGTGAGATACCACTTCACATTCATTAGGGTGACTACTATCAAAGGAAAAACAAAAAGGAAAGGAAGGAAAAGAAAATAACAAGTGTTGGTGAGGATGTGGAGAAATTGAGACTCTTGTGCACCACTGGTGGGAATATAAAATGGTTCAGCCACTATGGAAAACACTATAGATGTTCCTCACAACATTTAAAATAGAATTACCATATGATCCAGCAATTTCACTTCTGGATGTATATCTAAAAGACTTGAAAGCAGGATCTTAAAGAGATATTTGTATAGTTACATTTATAGTCAGCATTATTCACAGTAGCTGAAACATGGAAGCAACCCATGTGTCCATCAACAGATGAACGGATAAACAAAATGTGATATATATATATATATATATATATATATATATATATATATATACACACACACACACAGTGGAATATTGTTTAGCTTTGAAAAGGAAGGAAATTCTGACATAAGCTATAACATCAGTGAACCCTGAGGATATTACGCTAAGTGAAATAAGCCAGTCACAAAATGATAAATACATGTGATTACACTTACATAAGGTATCTTATGTAACAACAGTTCTATCATACAGAAAGTAGAATTGTTGCCGGAGGCTGTGGGAAAGCAGAAATGGGAAATTACTGTTCAATGGGTATAGAGTTTCAGTTTTGCAAGATATGTGTTCTGGAGATGGACAGTCATGATGGTTGCACAACAATAGGGAATGTACTTAATACCACTGAACTGTGCATTTAAAAATGGTTAAGATGGGGCTCCTGGGTGGCTCATTTGGTTAAGCATCCAACTTCAGCTTAGGTCATGATCTCATGGTTCATGAGTTCAAGCCCTGTGTCAGGCTCTGTGCTGACCATGTGGAGCCTGCTATGAATCCTCTGTCTCCCTTTCTTTCTGCCCCTTCCCCACTTTCTCTCTCTCTCAAAAATAAACATTCTTAAAAATGTATAAAACTGGTTAAGATGGTACAAACTAAATTATGTGTACTTTACTATAATAAAAATGTTTTAAGTTATTCAGGGCCCCAAAGAATTTTTATGTGAGCTATACCTATTGATACTTATAATATTAGAAATTAAAAATGAGAAAATTAAAAAGTATATTAATTCATTTAAAATAATAATAATAGGGTGTATAGGTGTCTCAGTTGGTTAAGCGTACCACTCTTGATTTCAGCTCAGGTCATGTTCTCATGGTCGTGAGATTGACCCCTGTGTCAGGCTCGGTGCTGGGCATGGAGCCTGATTGAGATTCTCTTGTTCCCTCTCCCTCTGCCCTTCCCTCTCTCACATGCATGCTCTCTCATGTACACTTTCTCAAATAAAATAAAAATAATAAACAATTACATACATAAATAACATTTTTTTTGGAAAAATGACTATATTTTCCAAAACAAAAACAATTTAGTAAAAAGAATGAAATTTTTTCCACTTTTGCCACACTCTAATGACTGGCTTAGTAGAGATAGCTTCAGTATTTAATCTGTTGTAAATATGCTATTTGGTTGAAGTATATAAAGAAAATCTGATGTTCACACTTACAGTTGGAAAAATAAAGATAATTTTAATAGACTTTTCAAATAATTATAGATTGTCTTCTTTGATACTACATGAAAACTCACAAGTGATAGTTTTTTTTTTATTTGACATGCAGAATCTGAAATCATACCTTGGTTTATCTTGCATTTTCAAATGGATATTTTGTTGATGCATGGTTTTGTAATATTATGTGTTTTGTTCACTGGACAATATTGATTCCCCAAGTCCTGCAGATCTTCCAAATGTTGTCATATTTGATTACACATATAAGAAGAGTAATATTTGTTAATGTCACCACCAGTCTTTTCACACAAGTCCTTAAGGTCAACCTTCTCTCCCCTGCTATTGTATGTGGGCCTATTTCTACTGTCTCTATTGTATGTAATTATTAGATATATAATTATCTATCTGGTTCTGTCCTGGTTCTGAAATCCTATTTTATAATTATGCTTTCTTTTAAATTTTTTTTGCACTATAAGAGTTATGTTTTCCTTGTTTTATTTATAATTGATTCTTCTGGTAATTTGGGAAATTTGTTTATTAATTTATTGTTAGAACATCCCCATATATTGTAGTCAGGGTTCCATATGTCTCCTACTTCAGGCTGATAAAGGTTTACTTTTGTTTCTCATTATCCTTGTTACCTTCAGGTGATTTTCAGATTGCATGGGGAAACCACCATCTTTACTTCATTATTTTTAAACCAGCAATTCCAATATTTTTCTTAAACATTTTTGCTGTGAAACAGAAATGTATATAAAATATATACAAAAAAGTGCATAAAACATATATGCAGCTTAAGAAAATTATTTTAAGTGAACATCTATGTAAACACCAAAAGAATTAGATCTTTGAAATCACTCCAGAAATTTTAAGTACAAATCCTTGAATAATATAATGTTAGGTTTGACTGGTTTTTCATTTTATATAAATGGAATCACCTGGTATATATATATATATATATATGATTTTGTACCTGTTTTCTTTTGTCAGTAGTATATTTTAGGATTAAATGTTTTCTGTACTTCTCTCAATCTCTCTCCTCTCCCTCCCTTCTTTCTGTCTGTCTCTCTCTGCGTGTGTGTGTGTGTGTGTGTGTGTGTGTGTGTGTGTGTGGTGTTATTTCACTATCTGAACAGATCACAATTTTAAGATCTATTTTATTGTTGTCACCAACAACATATATAATTCTAATATTAGAATTATTTTCACATATGGGAAATTATAAACAGTGCTGCTGTGACAGTGCAAAAATGCTGTGAACATTTTTGAACATGTGTTCTATCTTGTATAACCATGAGTTTCTGTAGGTTATAAACCTAGGATTGCTGGGTCATAGCATATGCACATCTTCAGATTTATCATAATAGATGATGCCAGAGTTTTCCCGTGAGCTCTGTATAAGTTCCCTTTGCTCCACATTCTTGTCAACACTTGATATTTTTAATTTCATTAAAATATTAATTTCCTTTTAATTAAAAGAGTTTTTACCTTTAGCCTTCCTGGGAGGGAAGTATGTAGTAGTGTCTTTTGCAGTTCTCTTAATAATGTGATAGAGCAGATTTTCATTCTGATTATAAGCCCTTTGTGTATGGGTGTGTATAAAATAACTTGGCACTAGGTTACTTAGCTTTATAGAAGGCAAAGAAATGCAGTATGTAAGCATTATAGCATCAGGTATGCAGTGCCATAGTTCAACTCCCCGTGAATTGTTCAGTTGCAAGATGGGTAAGTGTGGACCACTCTGGTTTATAAGATACATACTCTTGTACACCTGTATGTTTAACCATTAGATCCCTCGAGGGACACATTTAAGTGCCAGAATCACTGTAAGCACAAGGAAGCTGTGGCCTTTATTTTTCAATAGGCATTTATAGTTTATTGACAGGCTTCCAAGTGTAGATGCAGTTCACCAAGCCGGGGTCATTTTTACAATAAGTAATGTTGCCTGGTAACAAACTTGACCTTTCACGTTGATGTTCATCCAATATATTTCTGTGGGAACATTGCTGGAAGGTAAACTCGAGGTCATTTCCTCATAAAGGTCTTAGGTCTTTTGGTTAACCCTTTCTCCCTGGAAATAATTGGTGTCTTTATAAATTGTGTCTTCTAATCCATGGATATGGTATATTTCTTTACCGCTTTAAGATTCCTGTATTTTCTCACAGTAAATCTTGATAGTTTTTTAGTTACACTCATGCACATTATTTGTAGATTTATTCCTTAGTAATTTTTTTATGCCACTGTGAATGGTCTTAAAATTTTTAATTTCTAACTGCTTTTGTTGGTGTATAGGAATGCAGTTAGTTTTGTACATTGTTTTTTGTACACAGCAACCTCCTTAAATTCTCATATTCATCCTAATAAATTATCTATAGGTTCTTTTGGATTTTCTATGTACTTAATTATATTATTTGCAAATAATGTCACTTTTACCATTTTGATTCTTTTCCAATATTTACAACATTATATCTCTTTCTGGCCTTAAAACTAGCTAAGACCTCCAAAACAATGGTAAATAAAAGTGGTGGTAGATCCCTACCCTCAAAGGAAAAATCTTAAATATTTCATCATTGAGATAGTTGCTGAAGATTCTACAAGTTAAGGAATCTTGTTACTATCAATTTGCTAGGACTATTTTATAGAATATAAATGGACATTACATTTTGTTAAATGTTTTTCTGTATCTATTTAGATGATTATATCTACACAGTTTCCCCTATCATCTGTTAATTTGGCAAGTTACCTCAATAGGTTTGCTAATGTTAAGTCAAATGTGCATTCCTTGGTTAATTGTCCAGTTTGTTCAATTATAAATTGCTAGGTTCAACATGCTAATATTTTTATTAACACTTTTGCCTCTATATTCATGACAGGTTTTCCTGTAATTTTTTCTTGTTCTATTGAGTTTTGGTATCAGGGTTTGCCAGGATCATGAAATGAGTTGGAGAATAAACTCATTTTTCCTATTCTCTGGAAGAATAAGTGTAATGTTGGACATATTTCTTCCTTGAATGTTTGGTGGAACTTATCAATAAAACCACCTGAAATTTTGTTTATAGGAAGGATTTCAGTTACAAATTCAGTTTCTTCAATAGCAACAAGAACTATCCAGGCTTTCTGTCTCTTCTAGCTATGCTTTTCTAGGAATTTGCTTTCTTCTTTTTTTTTTCTTGTTCAGTCATATCAGAGGTTTGATTTTGTCATTTCAAAGAAGCAACTTTTGGCTTTGTTGATCCTTTGTATTGTATGCGTGTTTCCAATTTCACTATTTTTTGTTCCCATTTTATTTTATTTTTTCTACTTTTGAGGGTTGAGGGGTGCATATTGCTATTTGGGAGTCTACCAAAAGTGCAGCTCTGCCCCTCAGTTCACTCTTGCAGAGCAACCATTACAAAAGCAGCTGTGAGAGCTTTGCTCACTCTCCAGTTACCTAGTCTGTCCAAGATCTTGATTTGAGGATAGTTGTTTGATGTATCTTAGAATGTTTTCTAACATTTTGTTCAGCTTTTTAAAAATTGTGTTCAGGGTCGCCTGGGTGGCTCAGTTGGTTAAGGGTCCAATTCTTGATTTCAACTCAGGTCATGATTTCACCATTCTTGAGTTTGAGGCCCACGTCAGGCTCTTGGTTGACAACTCAAGAGCCTACTTGAGATTCTCTGTCTCCCTCTCTCTCTGCCCTTCCCCCACTCACACTCTTGCTCTCTGTCTCAAAAATAAATAAATAAACTTAAAAAAAAAAAAAAAAAAACCAGTTGGGGCACCTGGGTGGCTCAGTCAGTTGGGCGTCCGACTTCGGCTCAGGTCATGATCTCACAGTTCGTGAGTTCGAGCCCCGCGTCAGGGTCTGTGCTGACAGTTTGGAGCCTGGAGCCTGCTTCGGATTCTGTGTCTCCCTCTCTCTCTGCTCCTCCCCAGCTCATGCTCACACTGTCAAAAATAAATAAACTAAAAAAAAACAAAAACCAGCAACCAAAAATTGTGTTCAGATGGTAGTCCTTTAATATAAGCACAAGTTCCTCCCAATATTAATTTAATTACAGCATAATCTTTCAGATTGTCTAGGAGTAAAATAATACCTCAATTTCTCTATGAGAATAAAATGAAGTTATTTAAATGAAACACTTTGAAGAAGAATTAACAGTGCAAATACAAGTGTTACTGTTCTCACCACTGCTTTTGTTTTGTGCTCCCCAAATTGTAAGGTTTATCCACAGTTTCCTCAATTGTTTTTGAAAATTTGTAATAATTGGGGGAAGACTCCCAGAATCAGCAATAGGGAGACAAAAATGTCCTACAATTTTAGCAATAGTAGTATATATTTCACTGCTGTGGACTGACAGTTCTACTTCTAGTTCTACTTCTAACCAATACTCTAAAATCCAAAGAGGGGCGGGCGCCTGGGTGGCTCAGTCGGTTGAGTGTCTGACTTCAGCTTAAGTCATGATCTCACGGTCTGTGGGTTCCAGCCCAGCATCAGGCTCTGTGCAGACAGCTCAGAGCCTAGAGCCTGCTTCGGATTCTGTGTCTCCTTCTCTCTCTGCCTCTCCCTCACTCGTTCTCTCTCTCTCTCTCTCCCTCTCTCTCCCTCTCTCTCTCTCTCTCTCAAAAATAAACAAACATATTTTTTTTTAATTTTTTTTAATGTTTTTTTAATTTTTGAGATGGAGACAGAGCGCAAGTGGGGGAGGGGCAGAGAGCGAGGGAGACACAGAATCTGAAACAGGCTCTGAGCTGTCGGCACCAAGCCGGATGCGTGGCTCGAACCCACAAACCGCGAGATCATGACCTGAGCCAAAGTCGGATGCTTAACCAAGTGAGCCACCCAGGCGCCCAAACATAAAAAAAAATTTTTTTTTAAATATGTAAATAAAATCCAAAGAATGGACAAAGGGTTTTATCAACTAAGTACTCCTAAAGCTTAAAATTTTTGGATCAATTGCCTTTTTAGAATCAATTAACTTAATATACACTGGGCAGTCAGTCACTAAGCTCTGAAAAAGGTAAGAAGTAAACTAAAGCAACTACTAGTCTCAAGAAACTTACAGTTTCTGCTGAGGTCCTAAAGCTGCATTATCTTGAAATGTGAAATGCATGTTGGATAAGAGCACAGGCTCTGGAGTGGGAACACCTTGGTATAGATCCTAACTCCTTTACTTTTTAGCTGCGTGACTTAAGTTTCCTCAACTGAAATTGGGAATAATAGCACTTAACTCAAAGGAGTTGTGAAGATTAAGTGAGCTAATCCATGTAAAGGTTTTAACATTGCCTGTGGGACATAGTAAATGCTCAGAATATACTGTATGGATTAATGAAGAATTAAGTCTTTTTGTAGAGGGAAGAAATAACATATTGTAAGAAAAATTCTATATGAGAGTCAAAGGAATATTGAAAATTCCTACTGACTGGAGTTGGAGAGATTTCATGTGCAATAATCTTTTTTTAAAAAAAAAAAAACATATTTTTAAAGTTTACTTATTTATTTTGAGAGAGAGGGAAAGCACAAGCCAGGGAGGGGCAGAGAAAGAGGGAGAGAGAGAATCCCAAGCAGACTCCGCACTGTCAGCACAGAACATGATGTGGGGCTTGAACTCACGAACTGGGAGATCATGACCTGAGCCAAAATTAAGAGTCAGACACTTAACTGACTGAGCCACCTTGGTGCCCCTCTTGTGCAATTATCTTGAAGTTAAAGTGGAATTGTAGCAGTTGTACTTGGGACAGAAGATACTCCAAAGTGAGGTGACAATCTGTATGATCAAAGACAGGAAGTAGGGGAGCTGGGACTAGGGAGGAGAGCATAGTGATTCTAGAGAATAGTTAATCATCCTGGAGAGTAGATACATTGAAAGAGATTTGGGATTTACTTCTCAAAAGTATTTTGATGTCATTTTGTGTGTTTAACAGTCATTAGATACTTTGACCTGTGCTTTAAGAAGTTTGTTGCTATGGCAATGAATCAGATAAAGGGGAATTTTGAAAAACAGAAGACCTATTAGCAAGATTTCGCAATAGCTAGACAAAAGAAGATAGGTTATAGCAATAGGATCAAAATTTCCCATGAATTAACTTATATTAATAAGGGATGATTGGAGAAGGAAGAGGTCAAAGCTGATTCTGAGATTAAAAGTCTAGATAATTGGGACAATAGCAGTATCATTTGTAAACATAATGAAAACGAAGCAGGTTGTAAGGAAAGATTATAATTATGGTTTTGAACATATTGAGTTTGAATTTTATATGGCAGGAAGGACGGCCAGCTGGAAATGTCAACTTGAGATAGTTTGAACTATAAATGTATATTTGGGAATCATCTGCATGGAAGTGATAGTTGAAATCCTGGGAGTGAATCAGCTCAAAGTGTGGAAAGAGAAAAAACTATTTAGAGCAATACCTAGAGGAATATATATGTGCTTGTATCAGTGGAAGAAGAGGAAAGAGCAAAGAGAAAGCAACTATAGTGAGAGGGGTAGAGCAGAAAAAATGGAATTGAAATTTCTTACAGCTATTAAAATTTAGGAAATTTTGTAACAAGTTATTTGACTAGGTTTTCTGAAAGCAATCCTCTTGCCATTGATAGCAAGAGTAACTAGGTGGCCTTATTATCTTTAATATGTAAAATGCTATGTTAACAGAAACAATGCATTAAAATTATCTATACTAGAACACAGAACTGTTAAGTGAAACAACGGTTTCAAGTCCTATTTCCTCTCCACGGTAATGTCTTCAAATTGGCTCTATAATCATGATGATTGGCATCTATTTGTAGTTCTTAGTTAAGCTGAGATTGGTACCATTGCATCCATATAGTAGCTTGATTTAGAGAGAAATGGAAGGATCACCTAATGAAGCAGATCAGTTCTTCAAAATCAGTCAGATTCTGATTAATCTGACCATAAAGTTATAAGAATGGCTTTTAGAAATTTCCTCTCTTGTACATAACAAATATAACTGTAATATCTGTGGTTTACTTTCCCAGTATGTTAAATAAAGATGTCTTCTCATACATCTGGTCACTGCATAAATAAAGAACTTTTAAAAAGAGTTGTTCCAGCATCTGATAGTTTGGTTCTACCATTAATGACCAGATTTTGATGTTTTCCTTTCTTTGGAAAGCAGTAAATTAAAGTCACTCAGAGCTGCTTTTTTCACCAAACTCATAAAAGTAGATACATTGCCAAGAATTCCAAGTGCTCCGTTTTGTACATAAAGTATCAAGATTATCTTCCAGCTAAAGCTTTGTTTGAAAAAATATTTTTCACTAATCTTGAAGAATTCATGGCCTTTTAAGTTTCCAAAAGACCCTCAAAAATAGGAATTCAAGTGCTGATAATGTATTGGTAGTAGTAATAATAGTTGTAATTAACATTTATGGAGTTGTTTCTATGTGCCATACATTTTGCCAAGTGTTTTGCCTGCATCTGTTTATTTAGCAGCATTTATTGAGTGCCTGCTGACTCTTAGGATAAGTTAATGAAACAAACATAGACCCCTGTCTTCACAGACCTTATATTTAGTGAGAATGGACAAAGTAATAAGCAGTAAGCATGACCAATAAGCATATTTTGGTAATAACCAAAATAAAGTATATGGACCATAGGATGGTAAGTACTATCGAAAAAACAGAGCAAGGTAAGGTAGTCAGGAGTGTGGGGTTGAGGTTGAATGATGGAGATGGGTTGCATTATTAAATAGGGTTGTCATAACAGGCATAATGAAAATGGTTGCATTGGAGTTAATCATGCAGATATCTGACAGGAGAACATCCAGGCAAATGGAACAATCTGTACAAAGATGCAAAGGTGGACCATGTCTTGGATATCCAAGGAACAGAAAAGAGGTTGATACGGTTCAGAATAATCAAGGGAGAGAGTGGTAATGAGCAATAATGGATGGGAGGAGGGAGAGGCAGTCCTCTTACTATAATGACACTATGTACACTAGGTACCATTACAATCCCCATTTTGTAGATGAGGAAACAGAGACAGAGAAATAAATTAACCTGCCACATCAGGAGCCAGCTATAGCAAGAAACAAGAAATGACATTCATTCATATCCTGAAAGCTTTGAAATTATTTAACTGCTTATTTATTTGTAACCCTCTGCAAAATATTAGATGAAAGATCAGCCGTTCTAAAGTGGATGATTTATTGTACAGTGCTTCTACTTCAGTTTTATTTCTCTGCAACCAATATGACCAGTTATAGGGCTTGTAATTTCATCAAAGTTTCTTCAATTACATATGACTTCTTTTTCTTGGCAGTGCAGCAAGCATCTGTAAGATATGTTTAATTCAAGGGTTTTGTTGTGTTAGGGTAAATCCAAAGTTTAGCTTAGTTCTTCTAGCCTTTTCATATTGAGCCTTCTTAGAAACAAGGATATGTATAATCATAATGACATTGTGTGTTTTCCCTAATTCTTACAGAAAGCCACTCTGGATTGTAACATAATGATAATGACTTTTTTTTTTTTAATGTTTATTTATTTTTGAGACAGAGAGAGACAGAGCATGAACGGGGGAGGGTCAGAGAGAGGGAGACACAGACTCTGAAACAGGCTCCAGGCTCTGAGCTGTCAGCACAGAGCCCGACGCGGGGCTCGAACTCACAGACCGCGAGATCATGACCTGAGCCGAAGTCGGCCGCTTAACCGACTGAGCCACCCAGGCGCCCCAATGATAATGACTTTTGTACATTACCTGTCTACGTGCTAATGATGATTGGAATGAATCATTGTAATGACATTTGCAGATTATCTGGCCCATGTACCTATTACTCAAGCTGTAATTGAATCAATGTCTTAGTAGTATAATTTGATACAGAAAAACATTTTAATAAAGACAATCCTTTAAATAATAGGAAATCTAAGAAAAAAATGTGTTTGTACCCAGTTCATTGGTCCCCCTACCTCATCCATGGACCATTCTCCACTCTATTTCAGGTTAAGTGACTAGAACTATTTGAAAATCACAGTGCAAAGTAACCATCAGATAAAAAGATATTTAATATTCATTTTTATACATGTCAAATTGAAGTTATTAAAAGAACTATTATTTATTCTAAAGTAAATACTTTATTACATTAGGAATTCCATTTTTACCTACTTCTTCATAATAAGTAGAATTGAACCTAAATTTATTGAATTTTTTGGCTTGTGAATTTTTCACATTTACTTTGTATAGGTGATTACTTAATGAACAGCCCTTTGTAAGGTTGCTTTATATAAGAATTTGTTAATAAGGCAGTTAATAAAAATATAATAAAAATAAGAAATTACATCCTTGGTGTTTCTTAGTCTTTTCACAGGAGCAGTGAATGTATAATCTCAATTTGGAGTTGATGATTTTAATTTTTTGGCACTAACATGCTTTTGTCAAGTGGGGGCATCATTGGTCTTTCTTAAGTAAGCTTTGTAGCGAGAATGGTTTGCATGTTAAACTTAAGTGATATTAGGGGTAAATAATAATCCTCCTTTCACCTTATTTTAGAGGGCCCTATTTTATGTTTATCATCAGCACTCTTAACTGATAGCAAAATTTAAAGTCCAGAAGCCTATTGTAGTTTTCTTTATGGTTTTCAATTGTACCAGCCTTACAATTACTATCACAAAATGTGGTTGTTATTCAGTAAAAGAAAGTGACATGGTTTTAAGAATAATAAAAGTTTAGGATAAAAATCTTATGTAGTTTTTTTTTGTCATCATTGTTTTAAATATATAAACAAGGGAAAAACCAAGTATATGCTTAAGATTTAGCCACACACACACACACACACACACACACACACACACACACCCCTAACTAACCTACAAAAGTAACTATCAGTGATAATTAGAAGATATTTTGAGCAAATCCAAATTACACACTGTTGTGTGCTGTTGCTACCAATACCTGACTGTTGCTAATAACTCTAAATCTGTTTTGCCATCATAAAATTTATATAAGAAATATGTTTGAGTATGATTACCATTGTGCTATCAAAAATATGATTACTGTATTAAAAAAAAACTTAATAGGATCTTGGTCTTTCCACTGCTAACAATTTGTGCTACAGTTAGATTTCAAAATACATTATTTTTAATCTAGTCAAAAAGGAACTATATTTATCCATGATTGTATTTGAGGAAAATTTTTTAGGGTATAAGAGTTACACAGATATTCAGACTTAAGTATTTAAATACTTCAATATAATGTTTCCATCAGTGTAGCTCTTGGCTTGTTCTTATGTATGAGTTTAAAATCTTGCATATCTACATCCTTGTCAGGCAAATGCCATAGGCTAAAACTGAAGATAATAACTTAAGATTCATGTCTCCTTCTTGGAGGTTTAATTTGTCTTGAATTGACATTTTTGAAGGACCTAAACTGACATCAAAGGGTTTAAATGATCTACTTAGGTCAATTAATGTTAATTTTCATCTTTCATTAAATTATTTTAATGTTTTTCTCTTTTTCTTTTTTTCTAGCCAAGTCCTATACCAAGTCCTGTTTTGGGGCGAAAGCCAAATGCTAGTCAGTCATTGCTTGTATGGTGTAAAGAAGTTACAAAAAACTACCGGGGAGTGAAAATCACCAATTTTACTACATCATGGAGAAACGGTTTATCTTTTTGTGCAATATTACACCACTTTAGACCAGATTTAATGTAAGTAGAACATTTTCCATTCCCTATAAATTGTTTTGTAAATAATAGTTTCTTTAAAAACCTAAATAACTTCTCTCTTTTTTTAAGTTTATTTATTTTTTTGTGTGCCCATGTGCACAGAGAGGGAGAGGGAGAATCCCAAGCAGGCTCCGCAATGTCAGTGCAGAACCCAATGTGGGGCCCAGACTCACGAACCGTGAGATCATGACCTGAGCTGAAATCAAGAGTTGGATGCTTAACCGACTCAGCCACCCAGGCACCCCAAACATAAATAATTTCATTAACGCATGTCCTGAAACAGTTGACTTTGTTTTCCTTATTACTCACACCTTTTGCTTTTTGAGAAAAGAAATGGGTGCCAAAAAGAAAAGTTCTCCCTTCTTGATGCCTAAAACCTATCTTCTCTTAACAAAAAAAAAAGTTTTTTCTTCTTAATCTCATACAAATAACTGACTTTAAATTATTATGAGGGGCACCTGGGTGGCTCAGTCGGTTGAGTGTCCGACTTCGGCTCAGGTCATGATCTCATGGTTCATGGGTTTGAGCCCCACATCGGGCTCTGTGCTGACAGCTCAGAGCCTGAAGCCTGCTTCAGATTCTGTCTCCGGCTCTCTCTGTCCCTCCCCACTTGTGCTTTGTCTCTCTGTCTCTAAAATAAATAAACATTAAAAAAAATTTTTTTAATTATTATGAAAATTGTGTTACTGTTAAAATGAGATGAGACATATTAGCCCATAGCTCTTTGTACATTGACAACGAGGGATTACCTCATGGTAAATTTGGTTGTCAAGACGGGTCTCTGGTGCCCTGCCTTAACTTCTCTTTTAGATGGAAAGCTTCAGGCAATGAAACATGTAATCACTGTATTCATTCATTCATTCATTTACTTACTTACTTACTTACTTACTTACTTACTTACTTTTCCACACTATTAGTTTTGTTGATTGAACTGCTGTGAAATTGCTAGTTACTCTTTGGTATTATTGAATGTCAAATTTTTAGATTCAAGTTTTTTTTTAAGCAGCTGTTTTTATCAAATACTGTATGTACTTACGGTGCCTTTTTCTCCCCCAGTGACTACAAGTCTCTGAATCCTCAAGATATTAAAGAGAACAACAAAAAGGTAAGAATTGCCAAGGAAAAAAATACATAGTTTCCAGTTTGGCTCTTCTGCAGCTTTTATTGATTTAGGGAAAGTGAGGTTGTGTTGTAAGGTCATAACTGCAGCTCACAGAAAGAAGATAGTCTGCTCCTTGCAGTGCAAATTAGGATGCATAGTTTACTCTAGGTTGTCTTACCCTAGGTTGTCATGGCCTTTAAAGATCACAAGTGCCAGACTGGCATCAGATTTCAATATATGTATGGACTTCATTCACTGTTAAATATTTGTTAAAGCATACTGTTTTTATTCGAGATTTAGCTTTTAAAAAGTGCACCCAAAGCTCTTGTACCATAAATGATTATGAGTTTAGAAAAATATGTTGGGAGGGAATGAGGGCAGGTATGCAAGAAAGCAAGCATATGTTCCTAGAAGCAAAAAGATACGAACATTGGGTTTTGGTTTTTATTTTTGTTTTTTTTTCACTTTCTGGTAAACTGTATAGTTTTTCCACATAATTAATTAGCATACTGAGGGCAGAGCTTCCTAATTACTGTGCAGGGGGATATTGATTCTTTTGGCCGTCAGGGTAGCTATGTGGGGCTGAGTTGCCCAGAGGCTGCTGGGCTAGCTGACTGTGGTTGCAGGCTAACTTAACTATTTACCCCAGTGCACAGTACAGTATTATAACATGTATGTGCACTGTGACATGAAAAAGGAGGGAAGCACTAACTCAACACACAGTAGGTACTCTGTTTTTTATACTGAATTGAATTCTTCAGCTGAAAAGTTAATGAAATACATTGTCTTAGAATAGGAGTTCTTAATGTGGGAGCTATGGACAGAATTCAGGGGGTTCTTGAACATGACTAGGGGGAAAATGTATTTTATTTTCTTAATTCTTTAAGTGAAATTTAGCATTTCCTTTAATTATGAATTTTGGCAACACACCACTTTAGCGTTAGCCATGCCTAAGACTTTATCACCTTAAGAATCTCAGATATTTTGGTATCACCTTGCAGTTGGAGTTGTAATACCTTCACATATCTTTTAAGCTCATCACTTCTTCACAATTACAGTTGTTAATACATTCACCAAAAGTATACGTATTGCTGTTTCTCAAATTCAGTCTTACTAATATTTTTATGGTTTTATTTTTCATATAACTGGTTTCTTCTGTAATCCTATGTATTTTATAAACATACAGCATTATTCTGAAAAGGGCGTATTGCCAAAAGGATTCATAGGACAAAGTGATTAATAACCTCTGGTCTAAAGTTTTCAGTCTACTTTAAATTAAACAATTAAAACCACCAATGAGTGCTAAAAAGTCCATAAATGGAATCTTGATAGAAATTCAGTTAACAGATGAGAATTTAATTCAACAATTTTTTACTTTTATTGCCCTCTAAACCCAAAAATTTGTATTTTCATTAAAAAAACCTTTACAAATGCCTGATGATGGCCCTAGAGAAATACATTTTAAAACTGTTAGGTTTTTTAATTGAAATATGCCACCAAAAAAGGTAATCTTAAAATATCAGTGTATTTTTCCTTATAGAAATCACATCTGTGGTAGGTATGCTACAGAGTAAGTCATTCTTGTGAATTATTTCTTGTATAATTTAGGAGAGCTTGTATGATAGTTCTATGCCTACATTTTTTTGCATTGGAATAAAATACTAAGCTAATTTAAATGCAGATAAAAGCATAAAATAGAGCATTATAATTTTTGTAAAGTGAAGCTTTTAAATTACTGTTTGAAATTTTGAAAAGGAAACATTGTTGATTTTACCTGGCTATCTATTTTTAAGAGTATGGAGATTTGCCTTAAGGTTTAGGTCACACTTCTTTACATTATTTTTTCAGGAACTTAATAATGATGAGCATACCTTGGGTTTACATATTACTACATAGAGAAGAATATCCTATTACGTTTTTTCTCAATTAGATCTTCTAGGGTAGATAATCATGGCTTTTTGAAAGGATTTTAATTTAGATGGTCCTATTCATTGCACAATTGAATAAATAATTGTCATACAATCTTTGCTTTTCATCACTTTGCAACTTCCTACCTGGTATCTACATTGAGTATCAGCTACTACCTGCAGATTTATTTCCGGCTTCACACAATTCTTCCCGATAACCTCATCTGCCCTTGATTGGACTTAAAGCAGCCTAAGAAACAATGCGTGGGTCTTAAGTTCCACGCAGATTCATAATATAACTGGCAATGACTCCTCCTTACCAATTAAATAACATCTAGGAATGAATACGACCATTTTCTTTGAAAGACCTCTTTTTTTCCGTCCTCACATAAACAGCTGAAAAGACAGGTGATTGACCACAGCAAAAGAGGTTAACCTAGGGGAAGATTCCTTTATAAAGTCTTGACCTCGCTTACAAGAAACTCAGTTTGTTTTTAAATGGTTTTTTTAGTGCAGTTAGTGTGCATAAAGTGAATTGCTACATAAAGCAAAACACCAGCAGGAGATTCCCCACAAGGAAGCTAATCATTTTCCCAGGTCTGTAAAAAGTACTGAATAAAAAAGGTATTTACCTGTGACATATGATCTTAACCAGTATGTCAGTGTTTTAGATAATTGGGAAATGTTTAGAATACTGCCTGTGGTGCTTTTCGTGATGGTCTGCAATTGATGTCTGTCAATCAAGTTGTCAAGACACATGAGGAGGAAAATGACTTTAATTTTCCTAAAACATGTAAAATAACAAACAGGCCTAAACATGCACACCAACTGAGCCATTCTCTTGAGTAAATATTTTGAGGTACCTATATTATGAAACATAGTGCTGTGAAAATTGAAGAGGTTTTAATATTGCAATTTATTTTTCATTTTCTTTCTTACTTATTCCACAACATTTATTAAACTCCAGGAAGACTTTGAGATGAGGATTAAATTCAAAGGTAGAAATGCTCTTTAACATGTAAGTGCAAAAGACTAATTCCTTCTAAATTGTTACATAATTTCCTAACCTTTATTTTAAGAAAAACTTTGAGTTACGATCCTACATCTAGGTTGTTACAAAGACTAGACATTTTATATTCCAAAGTGAGAGTGCAACTAGAGGGTCCTTACTTTTTCCAAGAGTATATCTGAACCTTTAGGCATATTTTTAATACTTCCTAGCAACACAGTGCTGTTTTCAAGGGTTAGTTCAGGATAGTAATAATTAATTGTAAATTGAGAAACAGCTTTGATTCTTCAAAACTAGAAAAACCTGATGTGCCACAGTCATTTTAAAGGCTAACAAAAATAATACAATGCAACCTCACATTCTCAACTAGGTTGTACTACTCAAAACATTTCATTCTTTCCAAAATGGATGAAGTGAAAATGCAATCACTCTTCTCATTATGAAAATTAGTCCTAATTGGGCATTTTAAAATGTTACTATGTTCTTAGGCTTAAATAGTACTTACTTGTATTTTATACCAGGTAATCTAGGATTTCCTTCTTGGGGATATCTAGCTCTACTTTTTCTTCACGAATCACTGCATTTACATGATCATGGTAACGAGAGATTGATGGGAATGATAAAGCTCCAGATTCATTATTATTTCTTTATACCTTAGTTCCTTATAAAAAATTATTCTAAGGGTTTTTTTTTTTGTTTTAATTCTCATTTTTACTCATTTATTGGGGAACATTTCAATTGGTATTAATTTAAGAAACTTCTTTTTTCTTGCATCTATCCCACCTTTACAAATTTTGGGCATGAAATTTTGTTATTTCATGTAGCACTAATGTTACTAATGTAATATACCCTCCAACAACAACAACAACAACAAAATTCTTTAAAAATTTGCTTTTTCTTATGGTAACTAAGCTTTATTTTTACAACTTTATTATTAAAGCACAATTGACATATAACATTACATTAGTTACAGGTGCATAACATAATGATTCAATATATTGTAAAATGATCACAACAGTATATCTAGTTAATATCTGTTCTTTTGCTGTTTTTAAAATGAATGGATTGTTTGAACTATTCAATATATCTTTGTTTTTCCTTTCTTTAAAGGCATATGATGGATTTGCCAGCATAGGAATTTCCCGGTTGTTGGAACCTTCTGATATGGTTTTATTAGCAATTCCTGACAAACTGACTGTTATGACTTATCTTTATCAAATCAGGGCACATTTCAGTGGCCAAGAACTGAATGTTGTCCAGATAGAGGAGAACAGCAGTAAAAGCACATATAAAGTTGGAAACTATGAAACAGATACAAATAGTTCTGTTGATCAAGAAAAATTCTATGCAGAACTTAGTGATCTGAAACGGGAGCCTGAAATACAGCAGCCTACCAGTGGAGCAGTAGACTTCTTGTCGCAAGATGACTCTGTATTTGTAAATGATAGTGGGGTTGGAGAGTCCGAAAGTGAACATCAGACTCCTGACGATCATCTTAGTCCAAGCACATCCTCCCCTTACTGTCGCAGGACTAAAAGTGACACAGAACCCCAAAAGTCCCAGCAGAGCTCTGGAAGGACTTCAGGATCCGATGACCCTGGAATATGTTACAATACAGATTCAATCCACGCACAAGTTTTGTTAGGCAAGAAGAGACTCCTAAAAGCAGAGACTTTAGAATTAAGTGACTTATACGTTAGTGATAAGAAGAAGGATGTGTCTCCACCCTTTATTTGTGAGGAGACAGAGGAACAAAAGCTTCAGACTCTAGACATCAGTAATAACTTGGAGAAGGAAAAATTAGAGAATTCCAGACCCTTAGAATGCAGATCGGATCCTGAATCACCTATCAAAAAACCAAGTTTATCTCCCACTTCCAAACTTGGATACTCATGCAACAGAGATGCAGACCTTACAAAGAAAAAACGTACTTCCCTAAGGCAGACAGAGTCTGATCCAGATGCTGATAGAACCACTTTCAATCATGCAGATCATTCCACAAAAACAGTCCAGGTAAGTGAGTTAGAATGGTGATTACCTATATTTAGTAAATAATTATTCTATTTTTTTGTATTTACAGACCACTTTAAAATACTACAACTGAGTAAAGGTAGAGGTAATTTCCCATTATATAAAAACCTAAAATATACCTGAACTTCATTTATAGTTTATGATATAATATTTTAAGCCTACAAATAAATCCAAATTTGAAGATTGAAGGATAAAGAATATTACCTTTCCAAATCAAAATATTATTTATCTATAAAAACAGAACATTTCACTATAAGAATAAGTCAAAGATATTTCACTATTCCATTTTTTAGGAATATCATTCTGAAAATATGTAATGCTAAGTTAAATATTTCCCATTTAAAGTATTTTCTTCAGATATTTTAGTTGCATTGTAATTGATATCTTCAGTCCCACTGTTACTTGTGGTTAAAAATTCCAGTAACATCCGAATTTCTCCCCATGAGGGGAATATGATGCAGATTTGACCTTACAATATTTACTGTATTTAATTGAATCTCTGGTACCATCAATTATAAGATATACCATTATTTTATGTACCAAAAAGAAAGGAAAACATTGCCAGAAAACCATGATAAATGGTTTTCTTATCACATAGAATTTTTATTTTATACCTATTGAATGAATTCTTTTAAACTTATTCAAGCATGGATTTTTTTCATCATATAACCCTCTTATGTGTACATAAAAAAAAATTTAAGCAAAATAAATTGGTTAAGATATAACTGACTTAGAATTAGAATTCAGAATCCGACTCTTGTGAATCACTTTTTGATTTGGAGTTTTTGGTGTTCCTGTTTTGCCACACAGTATTATCCTCTGTGCCATCAAAAGCATAATGTTATAGTGGTGCTTCTCTAAGTACGATCTGGGGACTCTGGAATTCTTCTACCCTCTTTCAGAGAGCCCCCAAAGTTGAAACTCTTTTCCTAATAATAATAGAACATTTACCTTTTTCACTTTCGCTTTCTCACAAGTGTACAGTGACATTTTCCGGAGGCTACGTGATTTGCAGTATCTCAAAAGATTGAATACAAAAGTAGATATGAGAATCCAGCTGCCTGGATATTAAAGAGATTTCTAAAAACTATAAAATAATGCCATTCTCGCTTTTTTTTGTTTTTTTTTTTTAGTATTGTTTTTTGTTACAATATGTTAACATCTAATGGGTTCATTAAAGTTATTTCTAAATTAATATATAAATATTTTTAACATTTCTCAGTTTTAATTTAAATGCTACATATAAATAAATATAACACATAAATGAAAGCTTTTTGACATCCTCAATAATTTTTGAGCACATGAAGGTATTCTAAAACCAAAGTTTGAAACTTTTTTTTTTCCTTTATTTTATTTATTTATTTATTTAATTTATTTATATATATTTTATTTATTTATTTTTTTAATATATGAAATTTACTGTCAAATTGGTTTCCATACAACACCCAGTGCTCATCCCAAAAGGTGCCCTCCTCAATATCCATCACCCACCCTACCCTCCCTCCCACCCCCCATCAACCCTCAGTTTGTTCTCAGTTTTTAACAGTCTCTTATGCTTTGGCTCTCTCCCACTCTAACCTCTTTTTTTTTTTTTTTTCCTTCCCCTCCCCCATGGGTTTCTGTTACGTTTCTCAGGATCCATATAAGAGTGAAACCATATGGTATCTGTCTTTCTCTGTATGGCTTATTTCACTTAGCATCACACTCTCCAGTTCCATCCACGTTGCTTCAAAAGGCCATATTTCATTTTTTCTCATTGCCACATAGTATTCCATTGTGTATATAAACCACAATTTCTTTATGCATTCATCAGTTGATGGACATTTAGGCTCTTTCCATAATTTGGCTATTGTTGAGAGGGCTGCTATAAACATTGGGGTACAAGTGCCCCTATGCATCAGTACTCCTGTATCCCTTAGATAAATTCCTAGCAGTGCTATTGCTGGGACATAGGGTAGGTCTATTTTTAATTTTCTGAGGAACCTCCACACTGCTTTCCAGAGTGGCTGCACCAATTTGCATTCCCACCAACAGTGCAAGAGGGTTCCCGTTTCTCCACATCCTCTCCAGCATCTATAGTCTCCTGATTTGTTCATTTTGGCCACTCTGACTGGCATGAGGTGATATCTGAGTGTGGTTTTGATTTGTATTTCCCTGATGAGGAGCGACGTTGAGCATCTTTTCATGTGCCTGTTGGCCATCCGGATGTCTTCTTTAGAGAAGTGTCTATTCATGTTTTCTGGCCATTTCTTCACTGGGTTATTTGTTTTTCGGGTGTGGAGTTTGGTGAGCTCTTTATAGATTTTGGATACTAGCCCTTTGTCCGATATGTCATTTGCAAACATCTTTTCCCATTCCGTTGGTTGCCTTTTAGTTTTGTTGGTTGTTTCCTTTGCTGTGCAGAAGCTTTTTATCTTCATAAGGTCCCAGTAATTCACTTTTGCTTTTAATTCCCTTGCCTTTGGGGATGTGTCAAGTAAGAGATTGCTACGGCTGAGGTCAGAGAGGTCTTTTCCTGCTTTCTCCTCTAAGGTTTTGATGGTTTCCTGTCTCACATTCAGGTCCTTTATCCATTTTGAGTTTATTTTTGTGAATGGTGTGAGAAAGTGGTCTAGTTTCAACCTTCTGCATGTTGCTGTCCAGTTCTCCCAGCACCATTTGTTAAAGAGACTGTCTTTTTTCCATTGGATGTTCTTTCCTGCTTTGTCAAAGATGAGTTGGCCATACGTTTGTGGGTCTAGTTCTGGGGTTTCTATTCTATTCCATTGGTCTATGTGTCTGTTTTTATGCCAATACCATGCTGTCTTGATGATTACAGCTTTGTAGTAGAGGCTAAAGTCTGGGATTGTGATGCCTCCTGCTTTGGTCTTCTTCAAAATTACTTTGGCTATTCGGGGCCTTTTGTGGTTCCATATGAATTTTAGGATTGCTTGTTCTAGTTTCGAGAAGAATGCTGGTGCAATTTTGATTGGGGTTGCATTGAATGTGTAGATAGCTTTGGGTAGTATTGACATTTTGACAATATTTATTCTTCCAATCCATGAGCAGGGAATGTCTTTCCATTTCTTTATATCTTCTTCAATTACCTTCATAAGCTTTCTATAGTTTTCAGCATACAGATCTTTTACATCTTTGGTTAGATTTATTCCTAGGTATTTTATGCTTCTTGGTGCAATTGTGAATGGGATCAGTTTCTTTATTTGTCTTTCTGTTGCTTCATTGTTAGTGTATAAGAATGCAACTGATTTCTGTACATTGATTTTGTATCCTGCAACTTTGTTGAATTCATGTATCAGTTCTAGCAGACTTTTGGTGGAGTCTATCGGATTTTCCATGTATAATATCATGTCATCTGCAAAAAGTGAAAGCTTGACTTCATCTTTGCCAATTTTGATGCCTTTGATTTCCTTTTGTTGTCTGATTGCTGAAGCTAGAACTTCCAGCACTATGTTAAACAACAGCGGTGAGAGTGGGCATCCCTGTCGTGTTCCTGATCTCAGGGAAAAAGCTCTCAGTTTTTCCCCATTGAGGATGATGTTAGCTGTGAGCTTTTCATAAATGGCTTTTATGATGTTTAAGTATGTTCCTTCTATCCCGACTTTCTCGAGGGTTTTTATTAAGAAAGGGTGCTGGATTTTGTCAAAGGCCTTTTCTGCACCGATTGACAGGATCATATGGTTCTTCTCTTTTTTTTTTTTTGTTAATATGATGTATCACGTTGATTGATTTGCGAATGTTGAACCAGCCCTGCATCCCAGGAATGAATCCCACTTGATCATGGTGAATAATTCTTTTTATATGCTGTTGAATTCGATTTGCTAGTATCTTATTGAGAATTTTTGCATCCATATTCATCAGGGATATTGGCCTGTAGTTCTCTTTTTTTACTGGGTCTCTGTCTGGTTTAGGAATCAAAGTAATACTGGCTTCATAGAATGAGTCTGGAAGTTTTCCTTCCCTTTCTATTTCTTGGAATAGCTTGAGAAGGATAGGTATTATCTCTGGTTTAAACGTCTGGTAGAACTCCCCTGGGAAGCCATCTGGTCCTGGACTCTTATTTGTTGGGAGATTTTTGATAACCGATTCAATTTCTTCGCTGGTTATGGGTCTGTTCAAGCTTTCTATTTCCTCCTGATTGAGTTTTGG
The DNA here is from genome assembly GCF_024362965.1 of Panthera pardus. NCBI lineage: Eukaryota > Metazoa > Chordata > Mammalia > Carnivora > Felidae > Panthera > Panthera pardus. Next base: position 80,187,386 of record NW_026526821.1, read on the forward strand.
AAGAGTATGGGTGTTTAGGAATTTGTCCATTTCTTCCAGGTTGTCCAATTTGTTGGCATATAATTTTTCATAGTATTCCCTGATAATTGTTTGTATCTCTGAGGGATTGGTTGTAATAATTCCATTTTCATTCATGATTTTATCTATTTGGGTCATCTCCCTTTTCTTTTTGAGAAGCCTGGCTAGAGGTTTGTCAATTTTGTTTATTTTTTCAAAAAACCAACTCTTGGTTTCGTTAATCTGCTCTACAGTTTTTTTAGATTCTATGTTGTTTATTTCTGCTCTGATCTTTATTATTTCTCTTCTTCTGCTGGGTTTAGGCTGCCTTTGCTGTTCTGCTTCTATCTCCTTTAGGTGTGCTGTTAGATTTTGTATTTGGGATTTTTCTTGTTTCTTGAGATAGGCCTGGATTGCAATGTATTTTCCTCTCAGGACTGCCTTCGCTGCATCCCAACGCGTTTGGATTGTTGTATTTTCATTTTCGTTTGTTTCCATATATGTTTTAATTTCTTCTCTAATTGCCTGGTTGACCCACTCATTCGTTAGTAGGGTGTTCTTTAACCTCCATGCTTTTGGAGGTTTTCCAGACTTTTTCCTGTGGTTGATTTCAAGCTTCATAGCATTGTGGTCTGAAAGTATGCATGGTATAATTTCAATTCTTGTAAACTTATGAAGGGCTGTTTTGTGACCCAGTATATGATCTATCTTGGAGAATGTTCCATGTGCACTCGAGAAAAAAGTATATTCTGTTGCTTTGGGATGCAGAGTTCTAAATATATCTGTCAAGTCCATCTGATCCAGTGTGTCATTCAGGGCCCTTGTTTCTTTATTGACCGTGTGTCTAGATGATCTATCCATTTCTGTAAGTGGGGTGTTAAAGTCCCCTGCAATTACTACATTCTTATCAATAAGGTTGCTTATGTTTATGAGTAATTGTTTTATATATTTGGGGGCTCCGGTATTCGGCGCATAGACATTTATAATTGTTACCTCTTCCTGATGGATAGACCCTGTAATTATTATATAATGCCCTTCTTCATCTCGTGTTACAGCCTTTAATTTAAAGTCTAGTTTGTCTGATATAAGTATGGCTACTCCAGCTTTCTTTTGGCTTCCAGTAGCATGATAAATAGTTCTCCATCCCCTCACTCTCAATCTAAAGGTGTCCTCAGATCTAAAATGAGTCTCTTGTAGACAGCAAATAGATGGGTCTTGTTTTTTTATCCATTCTGATACCCTATGTCTTTTGGTTGGCGCATTTAATCCATCTACATTCAGTGTTATTATAGAAAGGTACGGGTTTAGAGTCATTGTGATGTCTGTATATTTTATGCTTGTAGTGATGTCTCTGGTACTTTGTCTCACAGGATCCCCCTTAGGATCTCTTGTAGGGCTGGTTTCGTGGTGACAAATTCCTTCAGTTTTTGTTTGTTTGGGAAGACCTTTATCTCTCCTTCTATTCTAAATGACAGACTTGCTGGATAAAGGATTCTCGGCTGCATATTTTTTCTGTTTAGCACACTGAAGATATCGTGCCAAGCCTTTCTGGCCTGCCAAGTTTCAAAAGAGAGATCAGTCACGAGTCTTATAGGTCTCCCTTTTTATGTGAGGGCACGTTTATCCCTGCTGCTTTCAGAATTTTCTCTTTATCCTTGTATTTTGCCAGTTTCACTATGATATGTCGTGCAGAAGATCGATTCAAGTTACGTCTGAAGGGAGTTCTCTGTGCCTCTTGGATTTCAATGCCTTTTTCCTTCCCCAGTTCAGGGAAGTTCTCAGCTATAATTTCTTCAAGTACCCCTTCAGCACCTTTCCCTCTCTCTTCCTCCTCTGGGATACCAATTATGCGTATATTATTTCTTTTTAGTGTATCACTTAGTTCTCTAATTTTTCCCTCATACTCCTGGATTTTTTTATCTCTCTTTCTCTCAGCTTCCTCTTTTTCCATAACTTTATCTTCTAGTTCACCTATTCTCTCCTCTGCCTCTTCAATCCAAGCCATCGTCGTTTCCATTTTGTTTTGCATTTCGTTTAAAGCGCTTTTCAGCTCCTCGTGACTGTTCCTTAGTCCCTTGATCTCTGTGGCAAGAGATTCTCTGCTGTCCTCTATACTGTTTTCAAGCCCAGCGATTAATTTTATGTCTATTATTCTAAATTCACTTTCTGTTATATTATTTAAATCCTTTTTGATCAGTTCATTAGCTGTTGTTATTTCCTGGAGATTCTTCTGAGGGGAATTCTTCCGTTTCGTCATTTTGGATAGTCCCTGGAGTGGTGAGGACCTGCAGGGCACTTCCCCTGTGCTGTGGTGTATAACTGGAGTTGGTGGGCGGGGCCGCAGTCCGACCTGATGTCTGCCCCCAGCCCACTGCTGGGGCCACAGTCAGACTGGTGTGTGCCTTCTCTTCCCTTCTCCTAGGGGCGGGATTCACTGTGGGGTTGCGTGGCCTGTCTGGGCTACTTGCACACTGCCAGGCTTGTGGTGCTGGGGATCTGGCGTATTAGCTGGGGTGGGTAGGCAAGGTGCACGGGGGCAGGAGGGGTAGGCTTAGCTCGCTTCTCCTTAGATGATCCACTTCAGGAGGGGCCCTGTGGCAGCGGGAGGGAGTCAGATCTGCTGCCGGAGGTTTGCCTCCGCAGAACGACAGAGTTGGGTGTTTGCGCGGAGTGAGCAAGTTCCCTGGCAGGAACTGGTTCCCTTTGGGATTTTGGCTGGGGGATGGGCGGGGGAGATGGCGCTGGTGAGCGCCTTTGTTCCCCACCAAACTGAGCTCTGTTGTACGGGGGCTCAGCAGCTCTCCCTCCCTTTGTCCTCCAGCCTTCCCGCTTTCTGAGCAGAGCTGTTAACTTATGACCTCCCAGACGCTAAGTCGTGCTTGCTGTCGGAACACAGTCCATCAGGCCCCTCCGCTTTTGCCAGCCAGACTCAGGGGCTCTGCTTGGCCGGCGAGCCGCCCCTCCGCCCCGGCTCCCTCCCGCCAGTCCGTGGAGCGCGCACCACCTTGCTGCCCTTCCTACCCTCTTCCGTGGGCCTCTCGTCTGCGCTTGGCTCCGGAGACTCCGTTTTGTTAATCCTATGGCAGTTTTCTGGGTTATTTAGGCAGGTGTAGGTGGAATCTAAGTGATCAGCAGGATGCGAGGTGAGCCCAGCGTCCTCCTACGCCGCCATCTTCCCTCCCCCCTCCCAAAGTTTGAAACTTTTGAATAGAGCAGTCCTCTACAGTTTTCTCTGGGGTTTTCTTCTCAGTAATACTGATTGATAATTGCATTTTCTTGACCTTATGAGAAGTCCCCAAAATAAGATTTTTGGACAATAACCTGGAATTATATTCCATTTTTCAGATACTATTTAAGTATTTGTTAACTGAAACATCAAGGAATTGCAGTCATGCCACCCAAAATATCAAGCACATGTGTGTGTAGGCATTGATGGCTGTCCTGACTACCATCTGGCTAACAAAGATTATAAGATGCCATCAATTTTAAGTTATCAGAGATGTTAAGGAAAAATGCACATCTTTGAATCAAAGAAATGATAGTAGCTAACAAAGCAAGCCCCTGTTCTCCTAATCAAAAATTACAAATCATAAATTCTAAGTACTTTAACTTTTAGGACAAAAAGGCTTTCAAGACATCAGAGTGTCCCTACATAGCAGATAATCAGTAAACATCTAGTGGTTAATAACTGCAGAATTTAGTAACCTAAGTTCTAAGTATTACCCAATACAGAATTTTCTTATAACCCAGATTTTTGAGGTAAATATATTAATTAAACCTAGAAATTAATTAATGTTTAAAATTAAAAACACTCTGGACTTGGAATCTGTACACCTAGGTTCTCATCTTGGCTCTGCTAATAATTACCAGTGTGACATGTTAACTAGCCATTTAAATTCTTTTACTCGTATTTTCCACATATATTAAATGAAATAATCTCTAAGAGCCCTTTTAGCTCTTAAACTCTATCATACTGTGATGCTGTTCAGAAGGTTTAAATGATGTACAATAAATCCACAGGATGATGGAGGCAACATCTATTTATGACCCCATGTATATTTGTTTATCAACTGACCATTGGTTAAATGGTCAGAATTTTGTTTAGGGTAAAGTTAAAGGTGTTTTTTGTTTTTGTTTTTTTATCAGAAGTACTGCCTGACACAAAAAATTATAATATGATTGCTAATATTTCATAGGTTTTTAAAATTGTGCTATTTTAACAGGGTTTTGAAATTGGGCAAATTTCTTAAAAATCTGGGGTTTTTTACATACTATACTTCATCAATTCTAAGATAAGCATCTTTTTACATTTTCTCTGAAATCAATATGTTACTTACAATAGATAGTATGTTAGAGTTTGACAATGTTTGTTCTTTCTTAGTAGTTCATAAAATAATAGTACATCTAGTACCTAATGGCATTAGATTAGAGAAAATCTGATCAATTTGGCTATACAGAATTAAAGTCATAATGTTGCTCATTTGAGTGCTTGACCTTTATATACCTTATACATATCTCTCAAACTTTATAACCCATGAGGTAAGTGGTTAAATTCTACTTAATATGTGGGGAAAATGGAGTTTACAGAGTTGCCTAAAATCATTTAATAAGTGTTAAAATTTGAATTCAAAACCAACCTTTTCTGACTCTAAAGTCTATGCTAAACTAGATACTCATAATATCTCTTCATATTTGACCACAATAGCAGTAAAGATAATCAGCCAGATGTAAAGCAGTCAACCCTACTGAAGGACAGTTTAGCAATGTACATCAAGTTCCTTAAAAATGTTTATCTCATTAGATTCTACCTGCAGCACTTATTTTCCATAGGTTAATCAGAACTGTGTATAAGAATTTATAAAGATGTGTATAAAGACATTGTTCTTGATAGTGAAAAATTACAAACAACCTAAATACCTTAAGACAAGTTAAATAAAGTATGATGCATCTGTATTATTAGAATGCTAGGGGGGCGCCTGGGTAGCTCAGTCGGTTGGGCGGCTGACTTTGGCTCAGGTCACGATCTCGCGGTCCGTGAGTTCGAGCCCCGCGTCGGGCTCTGTGCTGACAGCTCAGAGCCTGGAGCCTGTTTTGGATTCTGTGTCTCCCTCTCTCTGACCCTCCCCCATTCATGCTCTGTCTCTCTCTCTATCTCAAAAATAAATAAACGTTAAAAAAAAATTAAAAAAAAAGAATGCTAGGTAAACAGTTTTAAATTGTGTTTAAAAATATTTTTTAAAATATTTACATGAGAATATGCTCACAATGGAATGTTAAGTTAAAAAAGCATGATTCTGTAGTGATTATCTTTGGGTGCCAGGATTGCTAATTATCTTTATTTTATTTTATTTTATTTCATTTTGTTTTATTTTATTTTATTCTTGAGAGAGAGAGAATGCGAGTGAGGGAGGGGCAGAGGGAGAAGGAGAGAGAAAATCTTAAGTGGGCTCCATGCTAGGCACAGGGCTCAATCTCATGACTATGAGATCATGATACGAGCCAAAATCAAGAGTTGACAATTAACCAACTGAGTCACCCAGGCACCTACTTTATTTTTTATTTTATTATTTTTTAAAATTTATTTTTGAGAGAGAGGGAGAGCGAGAGCATGTGCACGAGCAGGGGAGGGACAGAGAGACAGAGGACCTGAAGTGGGCTCTGCGCTGATAGCAGAGAGCTTAATGCAGGGCTCGAACTCAAGAACTGTGAGATCATGACCTGAGCCAAAGTCAGACACTTAACCAACTGAGCCACCCAGTTGCCCTGATTTTTTAAATTATTTTTTTATTGATATATAGCTGTCATATAATATTACATTAGTTTCAGGTGTACAATTGTTTGATGTTTGTATACATTGTGAAATGATCACCACACTAAGCCTAGTTAACATCCATTACCATATGTAGTTACAAAAAAATTTTTTTTCTTGTGACAAGAACATTTAAGATCTACTCCCTTAAAAACTTTCATATATGCAATACAGTATTACTAACTATAGTCACCATGCCATACGTTATATCCCCATGACCTATTTATTTTATAACTGGAATTTTGTACCTTTTGACCCCCTTCACCTATTTTGTCCACATTCTATCCCCAGCCTCGGGCAACTACCAATTGGTTTCTATATCTGTGAGCTTGGTGTTTTGGGTTTTGGGGGGCTTTGTTTTGTTTTCAGATTCCACATACAAGTAAGATAATATTGTATTTGTCTTTGTCTGCTGACTTACTTCACTTAGCATAATGCCCTCAGGATCCATGCATATTGTCACAAGTAGTAAGATTTTGTTCTTTTTTATGGCTGCATAATATGCCACTGAGTGTGTGTGTGTCTGTGCGTGTGTGTGTGTGTGTGTGTGTGTGTGTACAATTTCCTTATCTACTCATCCATCAGTGAGCACTTAGGTTGTTTCTGTATCTTGGCTAATATAAACAATGCTGCGTTGAACATAGGGATGCATATGTGTTTTCGAATTAGTGTTTTTATTTTCTTTGGATAAACACCCAGAAGTGGAATTTCCAAATCATAAGGTAGTTCTATTTCTAATTTTTTGAAGAATCTCCATCCCGTTTTCCACAGTGGCTACACCAATTTATATCCCTACCAACCGTGCATAAGGGTTCTGTCTTCTCCACATCCTCACCAACACTTATTATTCCTTATCTTTTGATAATAGCCATTCTAACAGTTGTGAGGTAGTATCTCATTGTGGTTTTAATTTGCATTTCTTTGATAATTAGTGATGTGCATGCATCTTTTCATGTATCTGTGACCATTTGTATGTCTTTTTTGGCTTCCCAAAAATATGTCTATTCAAGTCTTCTGTCCATTTTTTAATTGCATTGCTATTGAGTTATATGAGTTCTTTATATATTTTGGATTATTAACCCCCTCTCAGATACATGATTTGCAAATATTTTCTCCCATTTAGTACATTGCCTTTTCATTTTGTGGATGGTTTCCTTAACTGTGCAGAAACTTTTAGTTTGATGTAGTCCCATTTGTTTATTTTTGCCTTTGTTACCTTTGCTTTTGTTACCAAATGCAAAAAAAATCATCACTAAGACCATTGTCAAGGAGTTTACCACCTGTGTTTTCTTCTAGTTTTATGGTTTTGGATCTTATGTTGAAGTCTTTAATCCATTTTGAATTAATTTTTGTGAGTAGTATAAGATAGGCATCCAGTTTCATTCTGTTGCATGTGGCTGTCCAGTTCTCTCCACACGATTTATTGGACTGTCTTTTCCCAGTATATTCTTGGCTCCTTTGTCGTAAATTAATTGACCCTATATACTTGGGTTTATTTCTGTGGTCTCTATTTTTTTTTATTGATCTGTGTGTCTTTTTTTTTTTTTTTTTTTTTTGGCCAATACCATACTGTTGTGATTACTGTAACTTTGTGATATAGTTTGAAATCAGGGAATATGATGCCTCTGATTATTTTTATTTTTACTTTTATGTACTTTCTAAAATTTTTCTAAGAAATATGAATTACATTTATAATCAGAAAAAGTTTGTTTCTGTATGGTCTTGAGACCAAAGCAGTCTTTCGCTTTCTGTGTAGCTAACTGGAATCCCTAAAGGTCTGTATACTCACAGAATTTAGAGCCAATATAGGATCTTAAAGATGATGTATTCTAATGACCAGTTTTAGGGCTGTTGGGATTTTAAAGATTATCTCTTCTTAAATCTGAAGCAGGCTCTGGGCTCTGAGCTGTCAGCACAGAGCCCGACGTGGGGCTCGAAATGATGAACTGCAAGATCATGACCTGACCTGAAGTTCGACGTTTCACCGACTTTGGCTTAGGTCATGATCTCATGGTTTGTGAGTTCAAGTCCTGCATCTGGCTCTGTGCTGACAGTGCAGAGCCTGTTTTGAATTCTCTCTCTCCTCTCTCTCTGTCCCTCCCCCACTTCTCAAAAATAAACATTAAAAAACTAAGAGGCAAGGGAGGCCTGGGTGGCTCAGTCGCTTAAGCGTCTGACTTCAGCTCACATCATGATCTCACAGTCTGTGAGTTCGAGCCCCGCATCAGGCTCAGTGCTGACAGCTTAGAGCCTGGAGTCTGCTTCAGATTCCGTGTCTCCCTTTCTCTCTGCCCCGCCCCTGCTCATGCTCTGTCTCTGTCTAAAAAATAAATAAAAACATTTAAAAAATTAAAAAAAAACTAGGAGGCAGTTGAGAGCTTTTTAAATATATAATAATAGTTAACCTTTATCTAGTGCTCTGTACATTACTCTGTTTCACTTAATCTTTATAATATCCTTGTGAGAGGTTGTCTGTTTTCATCCCCATTTTATAAGTGAGGGAACTGAGGCTTAGAGAGATTGAGTAACTTTTATATCCACAATTAAGTGACATATCTAGTGTTTGAACCAAGGTCTTCCTGACTTGAGGGTTCTTAAATATTATGTAATGGAATACAGCATAGCTTTTAAGTGACCTGTTCAATGTTACATTGCTTATTATTAGTGGAAGAAGGATTAACAAACTGATGTCTTGATTGCAGATTCAGTGTTTATTTAATTAATCTTCTCTGTTTTTAGAAAGTGTTGATTTGTAACCAGTTCAACTGCAATGACCAGTTCTATTCTATTATGTCCTATCAACATGACAAAAAATCTTTCATTATCACTTATACATTTCAATTATATCTATTAGGTGAAGAATTTTTGTTTAATCCTCTTAAAACCTTGGGTGATGAAAATGTTCTGGAATTAGATAGTGTTGATGGTTCACAACCTTGTGAATATAGTAAAAACCACTGAACTGGATACTTTAAAAAAAATCTTTCCTTAAGTTTACAGAAAAGTGCTTAAAAATGTTATATTAAAACATAAATATCTCAGAGACCAAAAAATGATTTAGTAATTTTTTTTAAAGTTTCACACTATAACAAATAAATATGTTTACTGTTTATTACCTTTTCCTTGACCATAAATGCTACTTATGATTGAACAAAAACTATGCAATGAAAGGGAAGTAAAAAAAATTAAATATCAGACCAATAGTAATCTAAAGTCAGAAGTTGCTTGGGGCCCCTGGGTGGCTCAGTCGGTTAAGCGTTTGACTTCATCTCAGGTCATGATCTTGCAGTTCATGAGTTTGAGCTCTGCATCAGGCTCTTTGCTGACAACTCAGAGCCTGGAGCCTGCTTCGGATTCTGTGTCTCCCTCTTTCTCTGCCCCTCCCACACTCACACTCTGTCTGTCTCTCTCAAACATAAATAAACATTACAAAAAAAAATTTAAAGCCAGATGTTGACTACTTTTGGGGAGAACAAGGAATATGAACTATAAACATGGATATTTGTGCTTTGAATTAATGTCCTCATTTAAGGACCGATTTCCCTTGGTGGTCGTTACCTGTTGTTACCCATAAATATATTGTAAGATTACACATTAATCCAGGAAAACATTCTTCCAATTCTGATATGGTTAATTGTCTTATTGTAAGGAAAGTGAGCACTGGAGAAAACCAGTTTTACTTTTTTTTTAAAAAACATAATATGATAGTTTTGAATTTTCTGTAAATGTTAATTGTCAAGAATTTAAAGGATTGTTGTCACAGATACTTAATATCTTTAAACATACAAATTTGGAAGACACCTTGTTATCAGTCCTATAAGAGTGTAAGAAATATAATTTTTTTAAAATGTCTGCCAGATTATACTATGATTAACAAATATGAAGAATGTATATAATATACATATGGACCTTATGCTTTATGGGAATATGTTCTAATAAAAACGTAATTAAACATAATCCAGTTTTAGGCAGTAAAGTTATATTTCCAGGGGCACCTGGGTGGCTCAGTTGGTTAAGTGTCCGACTTTGGCTCAGGTCATGATCTCTGAGTTCGGTAGTTCGTTCCTCCCTCGGGCTCCGCACTGTCAGTGCTTGAGATTCTCTTTCTCTACCTCTCTGTGCCCCTCCCCTGCTCACTTGCACTCTCACTCTCTCTCTCTCTCTCTCTCTCAACAAATAAACTTTAAACAAAAAAGAAGATATATTTCCTAAATGTCAAGGCTTTCTACAGTTTCTGGCTAAAATTAATATTTTCTGTAAGCAATCTTGTAAAATTACAATCTTATTTCTTATCTCTATTATTTTGACAGATAATATAACCATTGATTAGTTTACAAATATAGATTATGTGGTGGGTTTTCTTTTTTTTTTTTTTGAGCTTCTAATTCTGTATTTTTGCTTTTAAGCATCGAATGTTATCCAGACAAGAAGAACTTAAAGAAAGAGCAAGAGTTCTGCTTGAGCAAGCAAGAAGAGATGCAGCTTTAAAGGCAGGGAATAAGCAGAATACCAACGCAGCCACACCACTCTGCAACAGGCAGCTAAGTGATGTGAGGAACATTGGTTAAAAAGCCATTAATTGTACTTTGTTTAAGATTGGATTTTATCTATGGAAGTTACTTTTTTTTGGAAATATTAGAATATACTAATGATGCCTTACATTTATTGAAGAGCAGGCATCATTATTATAATGGATGTTTTACATAATTTGTATTTTACTTAACCCCATGAAGTAGATGTTCAAACTACTTTCCGCCTAAGAAAACTGGGGTCATAGGTAAGGTAATTTGTACAAGTTAACAGAGTTAGTAAATGATGAATCCAGGATTTGAACTTGAGCGTTTTCAGACTACAGAATCAGTGCTCTTTTCTATCATATAGTGCCATGCCTATGTTAAACCACATTTTTATACATGTTTTTGTGTAGTGCTTCACAAGTGATAATGAATATATGGTAATAGAAGCCCTTAAATTTAAGGGGACAGGAATGTCTTCATGAATCTGAAAACTATGATAGCCTCCCTTACCATCAAACTCACATACACAAAATTACGTTCTTTTTTTTTTTAATTAAGATTTTAATTTTTTAGAGCAGTTTTAGGTTCACAGCAGAATTTTGGGGAAGGTACAGAGATTTCCCATATACACCCTGCATCTACACATGCATATCCTCTCCTCTTAACAACATCCCACACCAGAGTGATACATTTGTTAGAACTGATAAACCTACACTGAACTGATGAACCAAACCTACATCATAATCACCCAAAGTCCATACTTTACATTATGATTCCCTCTTGTATTCTACATTCTATGAATTTGGACAAATGTGTAATGACATGTATCCATCATTATGGTATCATAGAGTATTTTCATTGCCATAAGAATATTCTGTTACACCTACTTATCCCTTCCAACACTCCCAACCCCTGGAAACCTGATAATTTTACTGTCCCCATAATTTTGCCTTTTGCAGAATGTCATAGTTGGAATCATGCAGTGTATAGCGTTTTCTGATTGGCTTCATTTACCTAGTATAATGCATTTAAGGTTTTTCCGTGTTTTTCATGGTTAGAAAGACCATTTCTTTTTTAGTGCCGAGTAATATCTCATTGTCTGGATGTACCACAGTTTATTTATCCCTTCACCTACTGAAGGACATCTTGATTGCTTCCAAAATTTGACAATTATGAATAAAGCTGCTGTAATCATCCATGTACAAGTTTTTGTGTGGACATAGGTTTTTAACTCATTTGAGGAAATACCAAGGAGTGTGATTGCTAGATCTTATGGGTAAGAATATGTTTACTTTCATAAGAAATTGCCAAACTATCTTCCAAAGTAGCTATACCATCTTGTATTCTCACCAGCAATGTGTGAGAGTTCTTGTGTTCCACATCTTCATCAACAGTGAGTGTGTTGGTGTTCCAGATTTTGACCATTCTGATAGGTGTTTAGGGGTATCTCACTTTTAATTTGCATTTCCCTGATGACGTATGATGTGGAGCATCTTTTTATATGCATACTCACAATCTATAAATCTTTGGAGAGGTGTCTCTTGGGGTCATTGGCCATTTTTTAATTAGGTTGTTTGTTTTTTATTGTTGAGTTTCAATGGTTATTTGTATATTTTGGATATAGTCTTTTATCATATGTGTCTGTTGTAAATTGAGTCTTCCTACTCTTCATTTATTTATTCTTTGATTTCATGATGTTCCTCATATAGATCATGTACATATTTTGTTACATTTATACCTATCAACTTTTCACTAATGTGAATAGTATTGTGTTTTTAATTTCAAATTCCACTTGTTCACTGCTGGTATATAGGAAAGCAATTGTCTCTTGTATATTAGCCTTGTATCTTACAGGCTTGCTATAATTGCTTATTAGTTCCAAGAGAGTTTTTTTTTTTCAATTCTTTGATTTTCTACATAGGTGATCATGTCATCTGTGATCAGACACTTTTATTTCTTCCTTTCAATGCATATGTTTAAACATACCTTTCAGATATGAACTTAATAACCTCTGACCTTGAGCAGTGTTTTTCACACTTCAAGTCTTTCCACGATAATGTGATATAAAATTGATTTAGCACACTGCAGTAATTATTTTATTTTTAATGAAAAGGAATAGAATAGAATGGAATAAAAATATCAGAACTCATCACACGTAGTAACCATGGTATTTTTGTCTGAAACTTGCTTCAGTCATATGGATATATATGCATACTGGATCTTGATATAAAATGTATTTTAAGCTGTGGGTCATGATAAAAATGTTTGAGAAACCCTAATCTAGAGGGCCATCTTTGAAGAAATTTTGTAGCTTTTATGCCAACTTCTTCAGTGCCTAGCCATCTGTTATTTCATCAATTTGTTGGTGATTTGTCAGATATTTATTAAATGTCTGAACTGAGTGTATTCATAGTGACAGAAAAGGCTAAGCTTCTTCCCTCATGGAGTTTACATTATGGTGGGAATACACAGATAATGATAAATAACTCGAGTGTGAAAACTGCATGATATAGTAGAGGATAATTTAAGTAGGTGAGGGCTTGAGTGATTTGAAGATGGGGCATTGAACTAAGATTTGATGGGTGAAAAGGATCTAGTCAAGTGAAGAGCCACAAAAACAATATCTCTTGAAAAAGAAAGTTATTTTGTTAATACTGTATTTTATTTGTGGGTAACTTTATTTCATAATTTTTCAGACTCTAAAATCTATGGGGAATGTGTAAGTCTATATTATTCCAGTGTGTTGATTTAAAAAAAATTTTTTTTAATGTTTATTTATTTTTGGGAGAGAGAGAGACAGAGTGTGAGCAGGAGAGGGACAGAGAGAGGGAGACACAGAATCCGAAGCAAGCTCCAGGCTCTGAGCTGTCAGCACAGAGCCTGACTCAGGGCTCAAACTCACGAGCAATGAGATCATGACCTGAGCTGAAGTCAGAAGCTTAACCAACTGAGCCACCCAGGTGCCCCCAGTGTGTTGATTTTAAATTGAGAGTACCTGAGATTTAAATGGTCTATCTACCAAGTAGATTTTTAAAACTAATTATTTCAGCTATGTGTGAATTTTATATATATTAATAATTCTCATCAAGTGTTTATTGAGCACTTACTATTTGACAGGTAGGATTCTAAGTAATTTAACATGAATTTTCACATTTAATCTCCACAATAATTGTATGAGTTAAATATTATCATTTCTATTTTACAGTCGAGAAAACTGACAAATTAATGAATTGCCTGTTGTCACACAGCTAATAAGTAACAGAGTCAAGACTTGAACCTAGATGATTTGATTTCAGAGGTTATGTTTTTAAGGCATTGTATTATATTTCCTTCTTCTTTATATTTCTGACATCCTTGTGAAATAGAAACAGAGACTGTTGTTTTATCTTTCATAGAGATTAAGAAAGTAAGTTAGGAAAGAATGTTTAAATTTACCTAGGTTGCAGACTATGACATATGAGGCTTCGAATTCAAGTATCCTGACTTTTAAAAAGATGATGTTTAGTCTTTCATTTGGTTTATTCATTTATTACTTCAAATTTTCAGTAAATATTTTATTGGTCACCCCCTTCTATTTAAGGCACCAGTAATTTACACTTTTCATTTCTCAAACAAAATAAATTTTTATCTGAAGTATATTAGTGTGAATTCAGAACAGAAGTTACTTACTAAAACATCTCTTACTCTGTGTGATGACATCTTACTGTATCTGTAAAATATATAACTTGGATTTTAGGAAACATGATGATGGTGACAGTTCATTGAGTTAGATCCTCTTTGTACTCCTCATAGTATATAACTTGCCACACCTTTTTGGAAAACCATTAGACTTCATCAAGAAATGTTCATTCTCTTTTACCTAATAATTCTAACAAAGAATCGTATCCAGGTTTTCATCACAATGTTATTTGTAATTGCAAAAAATTATAAAATGGTAATTGTGCAAAACAGAAATGATCAAATAAATTATAACAAATAAATATACTTGTTATATAGCCACTAAAACTTATCTATTCAATAATGTCTTGAAAGAATATTGAAAGGACATAGAGTGCTCACAATGTCATTTTGTATAAAAAGTATATAAAATATACATGGCATATGAACTCCATTTTTTTAATGTTTATTTATTTTGAGAGAGAGAGAGGGCTTTCATGCATAAACAGAGGGCGGGTCAGAGAGAGAGAGGAGAGAGAGTGAGAGAAAGAGACAGACAGAGAGAGAATCCCAAGCAGGCTCCATGCTGTCAACGCAAAGCCTGACATGGGGCTCAATCTCATGAACTGTGAGATTATGACCTGAGCCGAAATCAAGAGTTGGATACTTAACCAGCTGGGCCACCTAGGTGCCTCTGAACTCCATTTTGAAATGATAGAGACTGTGTGTGTGTGTGTGTGTGTGTGTGTGTGTGTGTGTGTGTGTGTGTTTAATCATGCATTAAAAAGGACGGAAGGAAAATCATCAAAATATTAACAATATTTATCTCTAAGGGATAGTATAACAAGTGGCTTATAAAGGGTTTTTTTTCCCTTTATCCTTTCTGTTTTAAAAATATCACATGTTAAGATAAATATTTTAAACTAGGGAAATTTGGGGTATCTAAAAAATGTATTTTTATCACATTGTTTTCTTAGTGTACCCAAACGAACTTGACTTCAGAACTTCTAAGATAACGTGTGTATGTGTGTGTTTTAAGGAGAGAGACATAGAAAGAACTCTTCACTTCTACAGTTGATGATAACTAGCTTGTGCCTAGGTGTGGATAAATAGCAGATTCAATAATAGCAGTCCTGTTCACACTGAAAAGGCATGAAATTCTCAATGACTATTGTTTATGATTGATGAGTTAAGTAATCATGGTATCTCATAAAATATCTCATTGTTTCTTTGACTACCACTGATGGGATCTGGGTTACTTGTCCTGTACTCATTTATTGTTCTAGTTGTTTTTCCCAGAAAGAGCAGCTCCGTGCTGCATAGCTAGCCCACTGCATGCCAGGCTAATCACTTTGTTACTTTGTTTTCCATTTACCCAGAGTTGTATCCTATTGCAAATGAAACCATGCTTTAAACAGTCCCCAAGATACTTTTTTTAACCCTTCCTCTTTCAGGTTATCTTTTGCTAAATAAAAAACCACCTTACTGGCATGAAACAACTATCTGATTATGCTCACAGATTCTATGATTTAGGCATCAGGATAGGAGACTCTGGGAGTGGCTTTGTTCCATGACATCTGGTGCAGAGTTTTGGCGACGACCTCTGCTAAACTGTCAGTTGAAACACCTACATGTAGCCTCTCCCTGTGGTCTTTCCACTTGGGCTAGTTTGGGCTTCCTCACAGCACGGTGGCTGGGTCTATGAGCAGCTATGCCAAGATAGTCAGGCAGACATGCATGGCATTCTTATGATCTAGCTTTAAAAGTCATGTTGCATCACTTTTGCTATACTGATGGCCTAACCAGACACAAAGCTCCACCCAGGTTTAAGGAAGAGAGACATAGACTCCACACCACTAATTGAGAGGAGTGTGGCATAGGAGATATTGTTGCAGCCTCTTCTTTAAGCTCAATTTTAAAACTTTCTTGTGCATTCTACTTACTATTGCTCGTTTTTTAGTAAAGTCAAGCTCTGTATAGATGTGTTATGAAAAGCATCAATTTCATGAATTAAATAGTACATTCTCTTCGACTACTGTTCTAGTTTTGACACTTGATGCTCTATGGGGCTTATAGCTTATATTAATTATATTAATGAATGAAATGATGTAAGAAGAAGAATATAAAATGACAGATCAGTCCAATTGCACAAATAGAGAAGTTAGACCTTGCTGTTCCTTTTTAGATTTTCAGTTTAGTGTGCAATTTGATATCAGGTTGATATATTTTCCAAGGACATACTAGTTTTTTATTATTATTATTATTTTTTTTAATTTACATCCAAATTAGCATATAGTACAACAATGATTTCAGGAGTAGATTCCTTAGTGCCCCTTACCCATTTAGCCCATCCCCCCTCCCACAACCCTTCCCGTAACCCTCAGTTTGTTCTCCATATTTATGAGTCTCTTCTGTTTTGTCCCCCTCCCTGTTTTTCTGTTATTTTTGTTTCCCTTCCCTTATGTTCGTCTGTTTTGTCTCGTAAAGAAGGACATACTAGTTTTCTTAATTTGATTTCTTTATCATTTCCGGTAGCTCTTGTACATACAGACTGGAATTATTTACCAGTACTGTCCATATTTTGGAAAAGTAGTTTGGCAAACTTGGTTGATAAAAGGAAAAGGGAAAGTGCCCAATTTCATCTCTGGAGCAATTGAATGTGTGTTAAGTGATACTAAAACTGGAAAATACTTAATTTCTCTAAATCTATTTTTCCATTTATTAAATGGAAGCAAAATTCTTTTTTTTTTTCCTTGTGTGACATTCAAATTAATAGGTGTCTACGGTGAAGGGGGTAAGGGAACCATGACTAATGCCATTCCCACTTCAGTGTCAGCATCTCTTTCACTCTGGAGAGATCAAAAGACTGCTGGTAAATAAAAAGAAGGTCTAACTGGAAAAAAAAAAAAAAAGCTGGCATCTAATTTAGTGACTGATTGCTACTATTTTCCCGTTTTTATGCTCTTTTATTTGTGCCTTAATTTACAGTGTTCTTATTTTAAAATTCATTGTAAGCTATCTTGTCCTTCATAATGTATGCTACTGTGCTGAAAGTCAAGTTGCTGGTGGGGGGAGTTAGACCTGTTGCTACCCATTGCTTTTTGTGTTCTTAGTTTACCTGAGAATTTCCATGAGTTTAAAAAAAAAGTTGGTACCCAGGAATGACCTCAAGTCTTGAGTGAATGAGACACTGACCCCAAATCTTCTAGAGTTTATTGAAGAGCTTACTGTTGCATATTCTTAAGATTGCTCGTTGATTTAGGACTTACTCAGCAATCATCTTTTATATTTCTGAACTCTGTTTCTGTAAAACTAACCGAGGATCTTCTGATGAACACCAAGAAAAAGAAGAACTATTTTAATAATAATGTTAATAAATGATTTTGGAATACTTGAGGCATATAATACATGGGACAGTGTCCATGTACTGAGTACAGGTTACCTCCTTTTAAGGATTTTTATATCTAGTTCTGGGCTGAGAGAGAATGAAAGCAAAGATTTACATATTAGGAAAGACAAGCTTTTAAAATATAAAGAAGAGAAACTGGTAAATAGTATAAGTACCAATTTGAGTATGTGAAGGTTCAGAATCTTTCTGGTAACTCCCGGTTACCAAGAGAATAAACTTCCCAACTATACAGCATGGCCTTATACAAGGTCCTTGCAAATCCTCTTTCCTCCCTTTCTAGCCTTATCTCTCACCTCTCTCCCATTATCACTCCATAGTCCATCTCTACTAAGTTGCTTGCAGAGAGAATATGGCATACTCTTCAATTCCTGCGTCGAGCACTGGCTGTTCTCTCCCTGAAATTCCCTTCTTTCCTTGTTAGTTTCCACTGAAATATCTCTTCTTCTATGAGTACCTCTGTCACGGTTCCTAGTGGTAAAGCTAATTCTCCTTTGTGTATCTTTTTCTAATATGCTGTACATATCTCTCCCATCGCATTTATCCCATATAATTATCTAATTACACATCTTTCTCCCACTCAGCTATGAGCTATTCAAAGTACAAGAACCTTGTATTCCCATCACCAAGTATTAAGTAAATGTTTATTCAATAAATAAATGAAGGGGATAGTAACAGGCTCTTTTTCATACTTTCTGAGTGTCAACTAATAAAAACATGAGTTTAAACATGAAAAAATTGGGTTGCTATAGGGAGTTTCTTGGTGGTAAAGGTTTGTGAACAGGCAAAATATCTCTCTGAAAGTCTTTAAAGTGGAATTGATTATCATTGAGCAGAGAAAGTTAAAGTGTCTGTCCCCTTTCTTGAGTCAGTTACAGAGATGACATTAGCCACGTTGGAACTTAAGATTCCCTGGATCATTCTTTTCTTCCTTTCTTAAATCCTTTCTTTATGGTTATGATGTGTACACAGCAAATCCTTACACACACCTGTCCTTCCTGGACACTGAGACCTTTGATTGGAGTGCAACCCCCAACTCTGTCTTGAAGCATACCACCCTCTCTACCAAACATTGCCTCTTAAATAAATTAGTATAGCTTTAGGCTGGAAGGCTAGGAAGCAATTTCTAAGACACTGAAAACAACTCTTTGTAATCTTATCTGCTGGGTCCTTATGTACAGACTCTACTTAAGTCATCCTCAGGAAAAGATTTGAGC
Organism: Panthera pardus; assembly: GCF_024362965.1. Classification (NCBI taxonomy): domain Eukaryota; kingdom Metazoa; phylum Chordata; class Mammalia; order Carnivora; family Felidae; genus Panthera; species Panthera pardus. The sequence continues at coordinate 80,205,989 of NW_026526821.1, forward strand.
TGTAATTTATCTTAAATGGCAACTCACAAACACAGGTATTATAAGCCTTTTAATTTTTCTTAATTTTTGTCAAAACCAGTATTGCACGTTTTAATGAGAACTTGCTGAGCAAGCACATGTTGCATTTAGATCTTTTTTAGAGAAAATAGTTTACATGATTCATTTGTGTCTCTGTGCCTTTAGATGTTCATTTAACCTGTTTCAGGTATTTCCTGAAATTGTTTTTCTATAGGAAACAGATTTCATTGCTCTGAATCTCTGTGATTTAGTTTTTCACTTCCTTTTCCTATTCTGTGAAGATTTTCATATGTTACATTTTACTAATGCAAATTTTAGATGATAGTTCTTTTGTTCATGGTTTCCACATGCACTTAAAGTAATTTTTTCAGGGGCTCCTGGGTGGCTCAGTCAGCTGAGAGTCTGACTCTTGATTTTAGCTCAAGTCATTATCCCAAGGTCCTGGGATCAAGCCCCATGATGGGCTCTGTGCTAAGCATAGAGCCTGCTTAAGATTCTCTCTCTACCTCTCTCTCTCCCTCTGCCCCTCTCCCCTGCTCGCTCTCTCTCTCTCTCTCTCTCTCTCCCTTTCTCTCTCAAATTAAAACAAAATTTTTTTGTTTCAGACTCAGGAGTTTGGTATGAACACACATTGTGAGAAAAGTATAATAGTTTTTTTTTTAAGAAAAAAATTCATTTTTTATTATTTTTCTTCATTACTCAATTCCCCCAAATACTCTTTTCCCAAAAAATGCACAAGTAGAATTTAACAAGCTAGTCTATTTCAGACACTTTTGCTTACTACTTTGTATTAGAATATAATTGCTTTTTAAAAATACATTTAATAAATCTGTTACTTTAAATAATGCTCATGTAATTATGTAGATAGCTGAAGGGGATGTTTGCATTTATGTGCTAAAGTTTAGGATCCATACACTCTAAGGATAAGGAATGAGAATCCTGCTGCCCACAGTCCTTGAAATTGTTAGGGTATTTGTGAAGCACTTTGAACCGATCAGAAGAAGGATGCCATATAAGTTTAATTATTACTTTTATGTTTTTAAGAAAGAAAAAAATCTATTTTATAAGTAGAAAGTCTAAAAAGAATTAGGGTAATTCTTTATAAATATGTTTGTTTTTAGTTTTTTCAGCTGTAAATTACATAGCATAAGAAAATGGTTTGCAGATACTTGTTGATACCTAGAAGTTTTGTTTTTCTTTTTTGAATGTTTTTATTTAGTTTTGAGAGAAAGAGACAGGCAGAGTGCAAGCTGGGGAGGGGCAGAGAGAGTGAGGGAGACACAGAATCCGAAGCAGGCTCCAGGCTTTGAGCTGTCAGCGCAGAGCCCAACACAGGGCTCAACCCCACAAACCGTGAGATCATGACTTGAACCAAAGTCAGACGCTTAACCGACTGAGCCACCTAGGCACCCCTGGAAGTTTTTTTTTAATAGAAAGACCAGACAAGAATTACAACATTATTATAAAACAGACTTAAAGGTGTTTTTTTTTTTTTTCTCAATTTTAATCTGCAAGGATAGTGAGTGACCCATTACAATCAATTGGCGTAGGAGCCCATCCTCACTTAACAGGATGAGACTGCAGGATGTCAGCAAGTTCTTGAAGGTTTGCAGTATCCATCTCTAAAGGTTTGCAGGAATATTTGAATCTCTGAAGAAAACTGTGTATGGGAAAGGAATTTCAGTTTGGTCAGTCTTGAGTCAACTGCAGGGACCAGTAATCAAAAAAGATACAGTGACTTTTTTTTTTACTGGTTGGTAATGAATCCAAAAGGCTTATTTGGTGAGAACCAAAAGAATGCAAGCTGCTCTTTTGCAAATTAAGCCTTTAAACAGGTATTTTGTTGCTATGAAGAGGTAGGACATCAACCTTGCACTTTTGATGTTAATTGGAAAATATTGATTTAAATGGGACTAGTCTGTCGTGCTGATCATTGTAGCAGATTTAGATAAGATCACTAGATCTTTTCCAGATAATAAAAGAAGCAGTTACCATCCAGTTGGTAAAAAAAAAAAAACAAAACAAAAAACTAAACATCATTTTGGTAATCTCTGGCAGATAGAAACTTCTTCTATAGTTTTTATGTATGTATCCTAAGTATGTACCATCATAAAAATGTATATAAGATTATATTATATGTTTATAAATATTAGCTATGTTACAATTAAATGGCTAGCCTCTAGGAATTAAGATTTAACATTAAGGTCAAGCTAAAATTTTAATCTTTCCAAATTACACATATTATCAATTCACTAGGAAGAAGTAGGTTAACTTCACATTTGTGATTTTAAAAGAACATCAAATATTATAAAAAGAAATATAAAATCTTTAATAACATATGGAGTGAGAATTTTGTCTTATTTAGAGATTTTTATTCTCTATATGAGCTGGAATGTCTATACCCAGGGCACTAAAATGAAAATATATTCCTTATTTCTTACTCCAACACAATTGACAGAAGATTTAATGTACATAATCCGCTTCAGACTAGTAAGACACTTTAAATGTATAGCTAATCTTTTTTACAGTTGCATTTTATAGGAGAAGAATGCCAGTGTACTTCTATGTTCGGCATAAATGCCTCTGTACATGGTAGTGGTTTTTATTCATTATGATTTAAATAATAGTTTATCTATTATGTCTAAATTTAAGTTGATTCGAAGTCTGCTATCCTAACAATGGCTACTAGACTTCTTAGAAAACATATTGTTAGCTTGCTAGCATATCTTCAAAGTCACACAAAACACCATCATTGTTAGGAGGAAAAAAAAAAAAAAACCTCAAGCATCTTTTCTATTATGTGGCCACAAACCCCTAGCCTCAAAAGTCTTATTTATTTGAGATTGCTGTGAATTCATGAAGCTAGGGCTAGGTGTCTTAGCATCAGGAACACTCCTTTTATGCGACTATTAATGGCCATAGACATTTTCCATATGGCTGTTCAGTTCGGTGTTGAACATCCCAGGATGATATCACCATTACTAGGAGCTGTATTTTATATTGCCTATTCTGTTATTGCTCAGCATGCAAGAGGGTAGAGTTTAAATCTTTATTCATTTCATTTTTTAATGTTTCTTTTGTTCTCCTTATCATGTTCTGGCTTTCCCAAGGATATATGCCTTGAATGAAAAGTCACATGTGCATTACTAATTGTATGCTATTGTATTTACAGTTCCTAGTGGTGCCACTGTGAAGCTACTAATTCCTTTGCTTCACTTGATGTAAAATAATCTGAGTGTCTTTGATAGCAGTGAAACAGTATTAATTGTTTTGTACATTTTTTGGTCACTCTTCTTAGGTGGTCTTCATAATCTATTAGAACTTTCAGCCAGATTTTTGTAATGTCATGCCTCCAGCAGTGATTAAATTGGTAATTAATGAAGAGTCTTTGGCAATGTAAACCACATCCCGTTAATTTTCCCTTTTGAGTTTTTAGAAGTTGTCTTCTGTGTCAGAAATCATTGCGCCACCTTGCTATGGCCCCTTGGCATGAAACCACAACGACTTGATTTTTGCAGCCATTAGTAGATCAGAGCAGTAATTTCACAGTATTTTGGTCAAGGTAATTATAATACCAAGAACTGAGTAGATTTGAAAATTCACGAAAGAAGTCCAGGAATACCAGGTGAGCTTCCTTGTGTTCACTGGAACGTTATGATTAGTTTAATTGGTCTTTGTTTGATTTTAGCCGCAGAAACTATTTGTGCCACAGCAGTGCAGTGACTTTATACTTGAGTGTTTCTGACCTTCTTTGACAGGGGTGGGTGCAAAAATGAGCCCTTTGAAATAGTTCCCTTCCCAAAAGGGGGTTAAACTGCATTTAAAAAATTAACTATAGAAAAGAAAGATCTCTAATTAATTTCTTAATATCTTACTCTATTTTGTGAATTGCTTCGCAAGTTTATTTTCTCTGGCCATTTAAAATATTTGCAACTATTTTGATTTAAAAAATTTTTAACTATTCATCTTTCCTGCCTCTGAGATTGTTGATGCACTGTTTCGGTATTATAAAAGAACCTTGCAATGCCTTAATGAGAGTGAAAGTGAAGTGCAGCTTTCCTTTTTGTCACAAAGTAGATAAAAGTATTCCCATACTTGACTGATTGCTTATATGTGTATTAACCCTCAGCGATACATTGTGCACATTAGAATTTAAAGAGTCACTTGCCTGTTGGCTTCTGAAAGGATTGTCTTGGTCACCTTTTCTGGAAGCCCTTAATGAAACCAAATAGTTTGCTTGGAGTTTGGACTTAACCATCGGGGTGTTTCATGCAGTCTTGTCAGTTGATGTTCATGAATTGACTTGAACAAAGATCAAAGTGTTCCTCCAAATGAAGAATCTGTAAGACAGCTCCTTCAATTGCGCCACAAGAGCTAATCAAGCCATCAGTTCTTTATGCACTCTACGTGTCTTTAGAATTTAATACCAAATGATTTGTCAGTACAAATTGATATTCTGGTTTTCTGCTTTTCTCCTCCTTGGCTTTCTACTACTCTATCTCCTGACTGGGAGAAAATACAATTTCTTTTTACCATGAGGTTTTGGTAAGAACCTTAGATTATAATTTTAAATCGAGTAGAAAGCTTAGTGAAATAAACAAGCCAGGAACAAATTACAATCTTAAAATCATTGATATTCATAGACCGTAATACTAAATTTATAGCCAAACTTTGAGGATGAACAAAGCATTATCCTAGAATCTGTTTTGTTTTGTTTTTGTCATTTTGTTGTTATGGTAATTGAGAGAACAT